>NC_064638.1:140654154-141904154 GCF_023864345.2 Schistocerca serialis cubense | reverse complement strand
TGTTAGTACAGATGTAATTGCAAAAACTACTGTAGCTAAAAGAATGTAATTCATTTGAACACACAACGGCTATCTTATATTAATTTTAGTTGTGATAAAACCTTACGACAGAGATAGGGAAAAGAACAGCAGCATAAAACGCCGTTAAACAGTTGAGGCAAACGGGTTGTTCAGGAACTCTGATATAGGGTCTTCCTGCGGAGACCAAAGGCGGGATACCATTTGAAAGTTCATGGAAGGCTTGTACTGAATAATTGTGGTGTTCCAAGGTATGAGACGTTTCGATGAGTTTTATGGAAATGTTAGCGACTGGCTGAACGGAGTTAAATTCTCGGAGTGAAACGTGCCTGTACCAAGTAAAAGTCGAGACTGAAAATATGTGATCTTCAGTGATTAGTAGCCCATTTCTTAAGACATGACCTCTGTGAAGTAGGATGAATAGCTATCTTAGTGCATCGTTATTTCTAAATTGCATCAATCGCCTTGTCGAAGTGTGTACTATGAGCATACTTTGACAGCATCAGCACCAGATCGGTATCGTGAGAATGTTCGTACAATGCAAATACAAAGTAACAGCCCGTTGCTTAAATAAATTCTTAGAAGACCTATTTAGCTTCTAGAGATGAGGTGGTAGTGAACATGCTGAGGAATTGACAGCCGAGGAACAGTCCGTTCGTCTATAGAGGGAGATTTAGAGGGTAAAAGTTGTAGAGAGAACACAGTCCTGACTTCAGTTGAGAGGTTCTTGAGGACGTAGTTTATATTTGCTCGAAGAGGTGAAAAGACTTTACACAGCATTGAGTAGCACGGAGAGCTGCGTCGAAGCAGTCTTCGGACGGACCATCGCAATAACAACGAAGTGGTAGTACCCTAATTCAGAAAAAAAGTTGAGCACTACAGTCATTTTAGAATTAACATTAGAAATTTGTAAACATTACATCCCTAGAAAATGGAAAAAATACTTCCTCGCTATAGAATAGAAAGGTAATCTTCACAATTGTGATTTCGATGCTCTCTTCATTTTCGTCCTGGAAGTTGTTTAAATTTCCTTCAGTAATTGGTATGGGGTGATCTGTTAGTTCTGAGGTCACATATGTGTGGTGTCACCGCCAGACACCACACTTGCTAGGGTAGCTTAAATCGGCCGCGGTCCATTTAGTACATGTCGGACCCGCGTGTCGCCACTGTGTAATCGCAGACCTAGCGCCACCACCAAGGCAGGCCCAGTTGTACGAGAACCTAGCTACCGCCCAGTTGTACGAGAACCTAGCTACCGACCAGATGTACGAAGCCTTTCGCTCTCATTAGCCGAGAGACAGAATAGCCATCAGCTAAGTTAATGGCTACGAACTAGCAAGGCGCCATTTGTATCAGTGCCTATAGCTTACGAGTATTCAAGAGAGATGTATTCCAAGGACTAATAAAAAGATAAGTAATAAGCATCTACATACTTTCCTTCTTATTCATTTATAAGTTCTCATGTTCCAGACTTCACGCCCGTCTGCGTTAGCCTTGCGTGCCCTATCGGCTACCGCGTTAGTCTAGCTTGCATTTTCAGCCATCTCAACTTCACGGTGTCGGCCCAGCTACCGACACAACAATATGTATAGCAGAATCGGAAATACTAGAACTCAGAGCGTTCTACATGAGGCGACATGAAAATTTTTGCCAGTCTGGGACTCCAACTCTTTTCTGTATTTCGCTATTAGCGACCAAACCATCAGGCCGTCCGATCACGCCTGCTAGGCAGACTCAGTTGACATAACACATTCACTACATTCCAACGTCGGCATTTCTGAATAGTTCGTACTGACATCATATTGTCGCAGCAGAAGCTGGGTA
Organism: Schistocerca serialis cubense; assembly: GCF_023864345.2. Taxonomy (NCBI): domain Eukaryota; kingdom Metazoa; phylum Arthropoda; class Insecta; order Orthoptera; family Acrididae; genus Schistocerca; species Schistocerca serialis. The sequence continues at coordinate 141,902,312 of NC_064638.1, read as the reverse complement.
GCACCGTGGTGTAATGGTTATGATACTAAACTGTTGCATGGAGGGTCGTGAATTCAAAACTAACCTAGACTGCACAATTTTAATTTCTATATTCGTTTCGAATACATTCTAGAAGTATCCACAAATGTTAAGACTCTTTGTACTGGAATGTTCTGTAGCCGTATATATACTGTATGTGTTCTGGCCGGAGGCAGTTTACTCCGCGCTCTTGTATGTGCAAGTACTGAATAAACCTTCGTTAAGTGAAGATGGTGTTCGTCATTTATCTAATTACACCTTCTTCTAAGCGACTTTATTCTGGTGGAGACGCTGGGTATTGGAACTTGTGATAGCGCACATTATCGACGACACCGTGGTTCCCATCAGGCCACGACAGGGCCGCCGTTTACGTGGAGAGAAACCCGAGTTCGAGCCATATTCAACAGATCCCAATCTATCGGAGCTAGAAGAAGAAGAGGACGTTACGATGACAGCAACTGTGTGCCACCACATGAGGCATCCTCCAGGGTTCTCTGTTGACGATTGCCAAGATTTAAACAAGTGGCTGACGGTATATGAGCGTATAGCCAAATTTAACAATTGGGATGGAAGTCACTGCCAAGCAATGGTATGAGAACAACGAGGAGAAGTTCACAAGCTGGGAAGTATTCCAAGCGGAACTGCGCAAGTATTTCGGCGACACACAACGACAGAAGTGCAAGGCTGAAGATACATTAAAGTGCAGGACACAGCATCCAGAAGAAACTGCAGCATCCTACATTCAAGATGTCTTGGAGCTGTGTAAAATAGTGGATCCTAGAATGAAGGAGGAAGATAAGGTTGCGCATCTAATGAAGGGTGTTGCTGAGGACATGAATCAAGCCCTACCCCTGTAGGAGGTTTCGACAGCAGACGACTTCATGAAATGGTGCCAGTATATCGAGACAATGCATCAAAAATGAACTACACACAAGAAGTTTGAATGGCTTTCAAACGTCGTATCGATGTCTGTGATGGAGGAAGCAACTGATTTCACAAGTGCTCTTCGTCAGATACTGAAGAGGAAATTCAAAAGGCACTTAGATTGCACGGTGAGTAAAAAACCGAGACGCTTCAAGAGGTCATAAGGGAGGAAGTGGAACAGACATTGAACCCAGTCTCTCGTCCTTCATTTCCCTTTAAAACGGTGAAAAAAGCGAGACCCAGGTGGAGTTACGTTCCTACAATGCCGCATGAAGAACCTGTTTGGGCACCAAGGAAGACTAACGTCTGGAGGGCCCAGGATAACCAACCAGTATGTTTGCACTGTGGACGACCGGGACATGCGGTGCGCTATTGTAGAGAAAGTCGGCGGATATTTGATGACGCCCGAGCCAGAAGACAACAGACCGATCTTAGCGAACGCCAACTCCGGGACGACGAAGATGAACAAGAAGATGTGGGTGCAGGACGACATAGGTCACCATCGCCGCAAGCTAGCCGCTGGAGAGGACGCTCCCCAACACGCCCATCAAGGTCTCCATCTCCGTTTAGAAGCTCCAGCCGATCACCTAGCCGCCACAACCTGGAAATCTTAAGGGTAGGACCTTCCTTGGAGGTGATGCCGCCGAAGAGAAAAATCCTCCGCCTGGAATGATTAAGAGTGTCTGATCTGAGCCTTTTCTGGCAAACACTTTGAACATGTCCCTTCTTATTACAGAAAAAGCATATAGCTTGGCGTGACGGGCAATTGTCACGCGAATGTCGAGTTGCACACCGCGGGCATGATTTCTCTGCATTTGTGTGCTGGCGCGGCACACCTGGTTTAGAGCGTGGCGGCAGCTGCGTGGACGTGCGCGAGGGCAGTTTACCGGGCCGCGCAGCGCACCCGGCGGGCCGGTTAATGTTACACACGGCTGGCGAAGTTTCAAATGATTCCTGAGCAAAGTCAAGTGTGCCCTGTCCATCCAATATGTCTATCACCTGTTGAAGGGAGGGATTAACTAGTTTCAAAATTTGCTCCCATATGCGAACATCAGAAACGTTCTGTGCAATTGCATCACGTACCATTGTATCTGAATAAGGGAGTCCACATTCACACTCAAAAGCACAATACCATGTAAGGCCTTGCAAAGTTGCAACCCACTCCCTATTAGTTTGACCGGCCGTACGTTTTGTACGAAAGAACGTATACCTTTTTGCAACGACATTGACTGTTTCTTTGAAATAGGCATCCAATGCCAACAAAATTTCGTCGTAGGACAGAGTTGCTACGTTGCGTCGGGGAAACAATTTCACTATCACACGGTACGTTTGCACCCCTACACACGCCAATAAATGAGGCTGCCGCTCGTTACCTTGAATTCTGTAGGCGGCGAGATGAAATCCAAACTGGCGTGACCACTCCGTCCAGGTCTCTTGGGTTGGGTCAAACTTGCGAAACGGCGGTGCAACTGCATGTTGTGGCTGCGGTAGCGGTGAAGCGGCGGCGGCCGCATCGTGTTGCAGTGCACGTTGACCCTGGACGAGCTGTCCAAGGGCATCCAATAACGCCTGCGTCTGCTGATTCTGCAAGCGATAGAATTTGGACAGTACATCGGGAGATTGTGGTGAAGCCATGACACAAGTAAATCAATCAAAGAGAAAGAAGGCGGTTTGTAACGTCGCCAGAAAGTAGAGCAATACAAACGCGAAATCCGCTTTTAATCCTCGTCGTCATTTGTTGTGGCGTAACAAGACAGCTACGCCACACTGAAGTAGCCGAAAGGCACGCGTAATCTCACGTAGGCTAGATAGAGGTCTGAAACAGGATACGTAATGAATGGTAGCAAGAAAAGTATGTAGCTGCTATAATACTTATCTTTTACTTCGTCCTTTTGGTTTACAACGTTCTTGATGAGATATTTCATACGATAACTATCAAACTATGTAAGGCTAATGGCGCCTTGCTAGGTCATAGCCATGGACTTAGCTGAAGGCTATTCTAACTGTCTCTCGGCAAATGAGAGAAAGGCTTCGTCAGTGTAGTCGCTAGCAAAGTCGTCGTACAACTGGAGCGAGTGCTCGTCCGTATCTCGAGACCTGCCTTGTGGTGGCGCTCGGTCTGCGATCACACAGTGGCGACACGCGGGTCCGACATGTACTAATGGACCGCGGCCGATTTAAAGCTACCACCTAGCAAGTGTGGTGTCTGGCGGTGACACCACAGTATCGAGAGTGCCAGAGGAGAAAGGCAGTTCCTCAGAAACCACCTGGCCGACTCATACCAATTCCACCAGCCAAAACGTCATTCCAGCGTGTTGGGACTGACCTCCTCGGACGATTTCCAACGTCTGCTAGAGGCAATAGATTGATTATTGTTTGCACTGATTATCTGACGCGCTGTGCCATTACAAAAGCCGTGAAAACAGCCGAAGCATCCGAGGTAGCCAAATTCATCGTGGAAGACACTGTATTAAAACACTGTAGCCAAAGGTCGTTAATTACGGATCGAGGGGAACTTTTTCATCGAATTTTGTGACAGAGATAAACCATCGGTGCTACATTACTAATCACATGTCGACTGCCTGCCATCCACAAACTAACGGGCTTACTTGAACGCCTTAATAAGTCCTTGGCAGACATGCTATCAATATTCGTCAATGTTGAGCAGAGCAACTGGGATGAGGTGCTACCTTTCGCGACGTTTGCCTGCAACACCGCCAGACAAGACACACAGGATTTACGCCATCTTTTCCGGTGCATGGACGTGAGGCGACTACGACGATGGACACTGTGTTTTCGTCACATCCTGATGACATGAAAGATGATTGCATTGGCCAGGTGTTAACCAGAGCTGAGGAAGCTCTGCAGTTAGCTCGGCTCCACACGCTGCAGGCTCAAGAAAACGATCGCCGAAGGTATGACGCGAGCCACCGCACTGTTGTCTACCAGCCTGGTGACCTCGTCTGGATCTTCACTCCTGTTCGGAGGGTTGGTCTCTCTGAAAAGCTCCTCAGGCGCTACCTTGGACCTTGTAAGGTTCTAAGACAGTTGTCTGATGTTACTTATGAAGTTGAAGATTTGGACCCTGACACAAGACGACGAATGATTAGAGATACAGTCCACGTCCTTCGAATGAAGCCCAGTAAGGATCCTGCAACCCAGGGTAAATTCGAAGCTCCAGCGACAGGCAACAAGAGGAAAGGTGACGAATAGCGTAGCGGCAAAAGACGTTCTAAGAAGATCACCGCCAGGGCGACCACCAGTCTTCGAGAGTCGGAGTATGCACGACCGATGACTCGTTCTCGGACCAGGACGACGTAACACCGAGACGCTGTTCTCTTAAGGATGGAGCAATGTCGCAGAAGAAGCTGAGTAGCACCGTGGGGTAATGGTTATGATACTAAACTGTTACATGGAGGGTCGTTAAGTTCAAAACTCACCTGGACTTAGTTTCTACATTCGGTTCGGTTCTATATTCGGTTCGAGTACATTCTAGAAGTATCCACAAATGTCAAGAATTATTTTAGTGAAATGTTCAGTAGCCGTATATATACTGTATGTGTTCTGGCCGGAGGCAGTTCGCTCCGCGCTCTTGTATGTGCAAGTATTGAATAAACCTTAGTTAAGTGAAGTTAGTGTTTGTCATTCATCAAATTACACCTTCTTCTACGTGACAATATCACTTCACTGCTTTTTTTTCATTAATTTCATCCCCAGGTATTTACTTATTTCGTATCACTCAGAGTGAAAGTTTATATTTACAGGAAAAAGTTGAAAATGCATAAATAGAAGTACTTACCGAAAAAAAATCTTCACTCGATGGCCGCTCCTTCAACTTGTAAATTTAGGCGTGTACTGGTAATTTAGAGCAAACGAATTCGTGATTCAGTTTAGTAAATCACCTGTAAGTAGAAGAGGACCTGTGTTACCCTCGGTGTTAGCCGTAAATATGGAAGAAGCTAAAATGCTAAGAAGTGTTAGATTCTTATTTTGTTAGACAGAATGACGTATGACACACGCAAAGAAGCGGGGTGATAAGAGTTACGCAATCGCCCGATGGGAGACAATGTACTTCTGCCTTTTTCTGGGATGGCACACTAGTAATACCATCGAAATTCCATTTGTAATTTAACATTCACATAATGATGGGTGCGACGTGAGATAGTGCGTTAGGCTGATGACAAATCATCGACCCTACACTCTAACAGAAATTATCTGGCAATGTTGTTTTAGATCCGAAGTTGCCACCCTTTCTCGGTAAGTGCTGTCTGCAAAGTCACTACAGCGCTTTTTGCAATGTCTCTGCTACAAAAATTAAATAAAAAATCTGAAACTGATTTGTGGTACACATCTTTATAATGTTTCTAACCATATCAAAAATCTTTTCTTGAATTTAATTGGAAAAGGTGTTGTGTTTGAGCTTGAAATAAGCTAAAATTTCGTTTTTGAAAAAGTTTTATATGTGAAAAATGGCAGGAAGAACGCTTTGGGCTGCGGATGTGACAGCAGAGAGTGGGAGCTGACAATGGTAACATGGCTTCTAACTGCCTTAAACAGGACTGCTCAGACAATAGGCTCTCCATCTCCGAAAGTACGCACAATCCTTAATTTGTAAATGACCGGACGCATCGTATTGCAGCTGTTTGTAGACTGACAACAAGCAGTTTGGCAGATGACTGTACACTCTACTACCTGACAAATCATTCTGAACACTATAAGAACTGTTATCTGGTGAGAATTCCTTATCCTGTGGAGCACACGGTTAGATTGCTTCTGGAGTACATTAGATTGTTTCTGTAATACTCAGAGTTATAGGGTACTATTCAAATGCAAGAAACATAATGTATCGTATTACTGCGCGAAGAAAGGTATGAATGCGTCATATGAATTTAATAAGAAGATACTAATTTGTTTCAGCTTATAATAACGCTGTTCAATGAGGTCATTACCAGGGTGAGTTTGTAAAATGAGAGTTACTGAAAATCCGTGAATTGTTGAATGAATAAAAACTTTGGCTGCTTGTCTATATATTTATTATCATTAATACGTTTTAAGAACTGGGCATTGCTGTAGATCAGGTTTAAGTAATGAGGTAAAAAGTTCTTACGGACAAGTAGAAAACCTCAAAACCTGAGACTCTTCCCTTGAGTACAAAAAGCGTAACTAAATATGAACACTGTATGCAAATTGAAAAAGTCTTACGGTCTACAAAATCTCGCAGTACCTTATGATTTACAGAAGAGTGCTGTACTTACACTATATTCAGTACGTCACCACCACCAACTTCCCTGTGAGGAAAAGAATAAAAGGAAAGTAATGAATATGAAGCACGTCGGGGATAAACAAAAGTAGACACGAAAACTATTTAAGAGAGCACTGTACTCACCCTGTATACATGGCGAAGTCGGCACCTCCAGCCTTCCTGTAAGAAGAAAAGGGCGAGTCAGTTAGTAACCTGCAAACCACGGTCTGTTTCTGTGAGTGAAATAGAGGAGAATGCTGTATCTCGAGAGAAGTGGTGTACCTAGGAACACGTGATGTGTAACAGTTTTTCACACTTCGAAAAACTTTACTTTTCCCGAATAATTTCTATAATTTCAGAATAATATTGCAGAACACGTAATACCAACGCCATGTTTTCAAAATGGAAGCAGTAAATGCTTTAAAAATCTGCTACAGGCTGAAGGCTGAGAAGTATACCAAGGTTCAACACCCTCCCCTACTTTAAGGACTAAGAATTCAGCTGTTAGCCTAGGTACCTGGCCGTGTCCAGTTTCTGTATCGCTCTCTTGTTCAGTTTTAAGAAACCAATTAGGAACACTTCTGGTGTCACCGTTTCTGGTCGGCCGCTTTAATTTGCGCGCAAAATGCCCAGACTGACTAACTTCAATTCTAATTAACTCGGAAACAGCGCAACGTATATAATTTCTTTCTTAACAATTATTTCCCAGCGCAAACTACCGTAAAACACCCTTACAAGCTTTTCAGGCTGTTTCTGACCGCCTTGTACACTGAAGATTTTACGGAAAGCGTCTACATCTACATACACACTCCTCAAATGCGACGTATAGCGGAAGGTACCCTGTACCATGACTAGTCATTTCCTTTCCTCTCGCCGGCTCCTGCGGCCGAACGGCTCTAGGCGCTTTAGTCTGGAACTGCGCGACCGCTACGGTCGCAGATTCCAATCCTGCCTCGGGCATGGATGTGTGTGATGTCCTTATGTTAGTTAGGTTTAAGTAGTTCTACGTTCTAGGGGACTGATGACTTCAGATGTTAAGTCCCATAGTGCTCAGAGCCATTTGAACCATTTTCCTTTCCTCTTGCATTCGGATACAGAGCTAGGGGCAAACGACTGTCTATATACTTCCGTACGAGCTCTAATTTCTTCGCGTTCCTTGAGCGAAATGTACATCGGCAGAGTAGAAACGTTCTGCACTGAACTTGAAATGCCCTCTATCTAAATTTTCTCAAAAGTGTTTCGCGAAAACAACTGTGTCTTCCCGCCAGGGATTCCCATTTGGGTTCACGAAGCATTTTCATCATATTCGCGCCCTGGTCGAGCCTACCTATAACAAATCTAGCAGCCCGCCTCATATTTGCTTTGATGTCTTCCTTCAATCGGACTTGCTGGGGATCCCAAACAATCGAACGGTACTCAAGAATGGGTCGTGGTCTCCTTTACAGATGAACCACAATTTCCTAATGTTCACCGAACAAATGGAACTCGACAATTCGCCATTCCCACTATCGTCCTTACGTGCTCGTTCCATTCCGTATCACTCTGCAACGTAACTCCTCGATATTTAATCGAACCCAGTAACTATAAGGTAAGTAAACACAGAAAATGAGCATCCACGTAGTATCCGGACGACTCTACCAACCTGCGCCTGAGTGGTATCGACGGCCTGTGCAGTGGAGGGGCAACGGCGGCGACGGGGGCGTAGGTTGCGGCAGCCACCAGAACTGCTTCGGCGGCGTGCCTGCGCGAAGAGGAAAATCACCTTGAAACATAAGCATGCCTTCGTCTTAGACCGTAGGACTCACGTATAAGCACAGAATTTCGTTTAATCCGTGCTATCTGAATATCTTCATCTGTATCTGGATGTGCACTACTGGCCATTAAAATTGCTACACAACGAAGATGACGTGCTACACACGCGAAATTTAACCGACAGGAAGAGGATGCTGTGATACGCAAATGATTAGCTTTGTAGAGCATTCACAAAAGGTTGGCGCCGGTGGCGACACTTACACCGTGCTGACATGAGGAAAGTTTCCAACCGATTTCTCATACACAAACAGCAGTTGACCGGCGTTGCCTGGTGAAACGTTGTTGTGATGCCTCGTGTAAGGAGGAGAAATGCGTACCATCACTTTTCCGACTTTGATAAAGGTCGAATTGTAGCCTATCGCGATTGCGGTTTATCGTATCGCGACACTGCTCCTCGCGTTGGTCGAGATCCAATGACTGTTAGCAGAATGTGGACTCGGTGGGTTCAGGAGGGTAATACGGAACGCCGTGCTGGATCCCAACGGCCTCGTGTCACTAGCAGTCGAGATGACATGCATCTTATCCGCATGGCTGTAACGGATCGTGCAGCCACGTCTCGATCCCTGAGTCAACAAATGGGGACGTTTGCAAGACAACAACCATCTGCGCGAACAGTTCGACGACGTTTGCAGCAGCATGGACTATCAGCTCGGAGACCATGGCTGCGGTTACCCTTGACGCTGCATCACAAACAGGAGCGCCTGCGATGATGTACTCGACGACGAACCTGCGTGCACGAATGGCAAAACGTCATTTTTTCGGATGAATTCAGTTCTGTTTACAGCATCATGATGGTCGAATCCTTGTTTGGCGACATCGCGGTGAACGCACATTGGAAGCGTGTACTCGTCATCGCCATACTGGAGTATCACCCGGCGTGATGTTACGAGGTGCCATTGGTTACACGTCTCGGTCTCCTCTTGTTCGCACTGACGGCACTTTGAACAGTGGACGTTACATTTCAGATGTGTTACGACCTGTGGCTCTACCCTTCATTCGATCCCTGCGAAACCCTACATTTCAGCAGGATAATGCACGACCGCATGTTGCGGGTCCTGTACGGGCCTTTCTGGATACAGAAAATGTTCGACTGCTGTCCTGGCCAGCACATTCTCCAGATCTCTCATCAATTGAAAACGTCTGGTCAATGGTGGCCGAGCAACTGGCTCGTCACAATACGCCAGTCACTGCTCTTGATGAACTGTGGTATTGTGTTGAAGCTGCTTGGGCAGCTGTAACTGTACACGCCATCCAAGCTCAATGCCCAGGCGTATCAAGGCCGTTATTACGGCCAGAGGTGGTTGTTCTGGGTAGTGATTTTTCAGGATCTATGCACCCAAATTGCGTGAAAATGTAATCACATGTCTGTTCTAGTATAATATATTTGTCCAATGAATACCCGTTTATCATCTGCATTTCTTCTTGGTGTAGCAATTTTAATGGCCAGTAGGGTATACGCCGCAAGCAAGTGTTCAGTTCTCGGCGAGGAGGGGGTTTACATACTCTGTGTGAGAAAAGAAAGCCACGTTTAACAAAGGTGAGTTTCCTGCATCCATAGTGTTTATTCGAAAGAATCCTCCTTTTTCCACAGGGAAGTTATTGTGTTTGCTCTCACATTATTCTGTACGATCCAGCAGAAGTTGAACGTCAGCGACATTGGTCTGTAATACTGTGCATTTATTGTTTGACTCTGTTTGAGATAAGAAATGGCTTACTGACTCTTCCAGTCACACGGGACTGATAGCTGCGTAACATATTCGCGATAAACACGAGCAAGGATAGCTACTAATTCCGCAACATACTCGTATTCAATGTCAAATCTAACTGGAATTTCGTCCACACTTGAACCGTTCGCTCTGTATGTCCCTATCCTATTTCCGAGAGTGATTATTTCAATATGTGTCGCTTCCGAGCGTGTCCCACTGTTTCTTGTATAGTAATATTCTCATTCGAGAACACATCTTTAAATACAAAATTTACTACTTCGGTTTTCTGTCTGCCACCTTCTGTGTGAATACTGGTCTGACTCGCCGGCCGGGGTGGCCGAGCGGTTCTAGGCGCTACAGTCTGGAACCGCGCGACCGCTACGGTCGCAGGTTCGAATTCTGCCTCGGGCATGGGTGTGTGTGATGTCCTTAGGTTAGTTAGGTTTAAGTAGTTCTAAGTTCTAGGGGACTGATGACCTCAGAAGTTAAGTCGCATAGTGCTCAGAGCCATTTGAACTTTTTGGTCTGACTCGTGAGAGATTAACTGCAAGGCTTGGGTACATTCATTGAAGCTAGGTGTACAACCAAAGTATCCTTAGGCTTCCATCTACCTCAAACAATCGTATGGGCTTCTCGTTTAACCTTACTTTCGCTTCCACAAAATGCCATTACGTTATCGTTTTTTTTCAGACTCTCAAGCCAGCGTGACTGTAGAAATCTCTGCTTTCGCAACGTTCTTCAAACATTACCGTCGAACGAATATGGGTCTTGATAGCCTTTAATACTGTACTTTGTACATATTCCGCTAGACTGTTGACTTTAAGTTGTAACGATAATATTGTTTTGCATTTATCGAATTGGAGCTTTTTTTTAAAATTAATCCTTCAAATCCACGGGCGGAAAAAATCCCAACACCAAGAAATAATGTAGAGTAATGAAATTTCGGGAATGCCTTTGCCTAGGTTACGCATTTAAGTAATCAACATTGCAACTTCGCAGGTTACTGTAAGCGCGAGGAAAGCCATTGTAAATGTGAAAAGATTGTTAAGACTAGGAAGATAAGCATATGCTCCCAGGATGGGAACAAAAGTGTTGCAGTTTTGCTGTGTTGAAAGCTGTGGGATCGATTGTACTCACATGTGACAGGCAGCGACATCTTTTGCTCTGCTTTTTGCCTGCAACAAAAACAAATTAGTCAGTATGCTTCGGATTAATAGACGCCTTGTCAGATTTGGTACAAACAATTAGCTGCAGTTAAAGCTGCACGCACCAATTTATCGGTCGACTGACCGACAGATCGTACCGTGTGTACTCTATACTTATAAGGATATGGTGTCTGTTCTTTCGGACTTGGTAACAATGTCTTCCACGAGTAATGAGTGTGTTGGGTAGGGACACTACTGATGTAGTGTGTGGACATATAAGGTGAGAATGTGGGTCTCGCCGGAGGCGTGCGAGAGATAGTCCCTGCAGTCGCACTATCCTCTGTGCCCTCGGTGGCTCAGATGGATAGTGTTTGCCAAGTAAGCAGGAGATCCCGTATTCGATTCCCGATCGGGGCACACATTTTCACCTATCCCCGTTGATACATATCAGCGCCCGTCAGCAGCTGAAGGTATTAATATATAATTCTAATTTCCTGTGTACTCTTGTTGGTCGACCGACAGAGAAGACGTTACACCCACAACACGCACCTGCTCCAAACGGAAGTGACGTAAGAAGCACCTCACCCTCGACATGCGCAATACCTGCCATCCCCTTCTCGTCTCAAACAGCTAAATATTCGTGACAACAAAGAATGTTCACGTCATTGCCGCTCGTTTCACTCGCAACAATTTAAACAGTCCTGTTAGTTTCCCGCCTTACCACGCCCTCGGATACAGAGGCATAACCGAAAATGAACAGCCATATATTTGTGACAAGCGAGTAATTATAAATGTCTCTGCAGCTCGTTCTACTTGCATCAATTTAAACTGTACCCTTTGGTTCCTGCCTAACCCCACACTCGGAAATTGCCCCATATTTGCCAATAAACAGTCAGATATTTATTTCACACTCCGTTTCCTAATCAAATGAAAATGTAAGTATCACCGAATATTGCAGAACGTAATTGTATTACCTTCATAAGGAAGACCCAGAATGTGTTAACAACGCTAACAAGTGGACCGTTCGAAGTACCGCTCACCGATTTGACATGCATTAACAGGGTGCGTAGGGCATACTTGGACTTCAATACATGTAAACAGGAAGACACAACTCTCAACCGTTTTTGAGAAAAATCGAATTTGAAAATTATAGGAGTGACCGTGCTGTACGCTCTGTAAGGCCGTTATAGTTCTTGGAGTCCGCGGCGGAGCAAGTAAACGCTTAGTTTCATAAGCGCGAGGTTACATAAGTGCGAGGTTAATGGATAGAATGTCACTGCCGGTACTAGTCCTTTTTGTGAGTTGCCTGGACCAGTATTTGATTCTATGCGATACTGAGTGACGACCGAGAACCGTTTTTTATTCTAAAGCAAGTATGTTTAGCAATAGACATGCTGAAAAAATCTATGGGCATGCAAAACTTCGGCTTTCGTTATATCTGCCGCGTGTCGCGAAAACTATTGTTTTCCATGTTTCTAGGATCAGTATCGCTCTGATTCGTGCTATGATGCATAGCACGTTATACTTGTCACATGTAGACACAATAACACAAATAAATGATTACACTGATTTTATTGGAAGTTATCGTGTGTCGTTTCTTCCATCTCAAATCTCTTTAAAAAAACATTTTTCCATTTTTGTCAGGTTAAAGATTAGGAAAACAGTATTGTTGGAATTAAATGGTAATGGAAAAAAAATCTGCGAGATTCATTCTCAAGGGACCTCGCGCGCCGCACGGGATTAGCCACGCGGTCCAAGGCGCTGCAGTCATGGACTGTGCGGCTGATCCCGGCGGAGGTTCGAGTCCTCCCTCGGCCATGGGCGTGTGTGTTTGTCCTTAGGATGATTTAGGTTAAGTAGTGTGTAATCTTAGGGACTGATGACCTTAGCAGTTAAGTCCCATAAGATTTCACACACATTTGAACATTTTTGGACCTCGCGATTGAGAAATTATGCACTTAATCGCTCATCTACGGATTTCGTAGACGGTAATGGCCCTACATACAACATAAACACGCCCATAATTTTTATATTTGATTTTCTCAAAAACAGTTGAGTGTGGCGTCTTCCTGTTTACATATGTTAAAGTTCTAGTTGTGTCCTTTACACAGTGTTAATATGAACCAAATCGGCGAGGGGAATTCGAACGAACCTCTGTAAGACGTAAAGAAAAGTAAGAAAACACACACACACACACACACACACATACACACACACACAAACACACAGAAGGACACGAAGCTCCATGCTCCAACACCGTAATCTACAACGGTGCCTGTTACGCTACACCGTAGTCACATGGTACCCATCTTTTTCTTGAGGATCATACTGTCTCTTGCAGGCTTATATCGTTGATGCGTCATTAACTGACATATAATGATAGCGACGACGTGTTGGTGATAAATCGTCCCGTTACCTTGATACGGCAGACTGCGGGTTTAACACAGAATAGCAAAATATGCAAAAATAAATAAGGCCTCTGCAGCACCGAGTCACTTCCATTCAGAGCAGATGCGTGTTGTAGGTTTAATGTCTTCACCCCAACAGTCTGATTTTCTTTGTCGGGCTGTCCACTCGGTATGACCGCTCCACAGCTGCACACCCCTCCCCAAACTCTTCCCTTCCATCCTCCTCCCCCAACACTCCACCCACTAAACTGTGAACGTGTGTTGCAGTCGGGCCCGACAAAGTTTTCTTCTGCAACTGCGCCTAGAAATAAACACCATTCAGGCTACCACGCCTGAGTGCGAGGAGGACGGAACTTTAATGTCAGAGTATCTTGGGAAGTTTAAATCCTTCAAATGATTTTGTGACGCGGTATGAGAGGGGCAGAGCAGGTTTCATTTTTTCCACGGAGTAATAAACAGAGACGGTAAAGAATAAATATTTTATGAATAAAAGTTCGTCGACTGTCTATACTCATATGTTTAGGTTATATTTCCTATGCTTAGCGAAAATAAAACCCAAAGTTGGAAATACTGACAGATAACATTTTAGATTCATAAAATATATATGCTTCACTGTATTTATGTCTAGACTCACCATGGATGTAGAGTATAAACTAAATTGTTATGATGATGTGGGAAAGATGTGAGGAATTATGTTTATCCTAAATGTGGTGAATATACCTCGTTAGAAATTGATGGCTGCGACAGCTGTTATGTTGTTGTGTATTATTCAATTTAGTCCGAATTCACAAGACTTCAGTTACCTGACACAAAGAAATAAATGCGAAACACAGTGCTTGCGATATACTTGTATTATGTGTACCTTATAGTTCCACTCCAATACAGCGCCTATGTCTCCCGGGATTCTACAGTGAAGTATTTTCACGATGATCTATAGGTATTGTCTACGGACCGTAATTAGTGCGCGCACGTCCGACGTTAGTTTGCCCCTTCCTGTCCCACTGAGGGGGATGGCGCAGTAGACAGGACACTAGACCCGCATTCGGGAGCACGATGGTTGAAATCCGCATCCGGCCATCGTGATATACGTTTCACGTGATTTTCCTCAATGTTGGGTCGGTTCCTTTGAAAGTGGACGGCCGATTTCCTTCCAATTTTTGAAACATTATGAACTTGGGCACCGTCTCTAATGATCTCGATGACGACAGGATGTTAACCCCTGATCTTCCTTCTTTATTTGTTACAGTCACGATGTGTGGCAAAGTGACACGCTGATGTTGACCACTGCATCGTTAGCACCTACGACGTGCGACAATAAAGTAATGAGTGCGATTTTCTTTGCGAGATGTGGCAACCCTACAGGCTCGCATAGGCACAATATCTTTGACCTTGGTCTATAACTTGCTTCTAGTCAAAGCGGCACATCGATGCAACTGCTCAGTCGTGAGCTGTGCTGTAATAAGTTAACACGTGTTGTGTCTCTCGTCACGGAAATGGAACTGCGTACTATTGCGCAACGGTATGCCATTTCTTTTTGTGTTAAATTGGGTGGAAACGCGACTACAACTTATGGTAAGCTTCAGAAGGCTTTTGGAGAGGAGATTATGTCAGAGGTCAAGTTTTTTGTTGGCATAAAATGTTTAGTAAAGGCAGAACGAATGTTGGAGACGGTTGGTTGGTTTGTGGGATTAAAGGAACCAGGCTGCTACAGTCATCGGTCCCTCTTTCCAAAACTTAAAAACACCCACACAGAAGAAAATCGACAATGGAAAAGACGACAGACGACACAGGACAAGAAAGGTTGGTTGGTTTGTGAGATTGAAGGGAGCAGACTGTTGGAGATGAAGACCACTGTGGACGAACATCAACCTCACGGACGGATGTCACCTTGGCCAGGGTGCGTGAACTCGTACAATTTGATCGAAGATTATCCGTGAAAATGATTCCAGAAGAACTGAACATCAATCGAGAAACGGTTTATTTAATAATAACTGAAGATCTTGGTATGAGAGCCGCCCGTTGTGGCCGAGCGGTTCTAGGCGCTTCAGCCTGGAACCGCGCGACCGCTACAGTCGCAGGTTCGAATCCTGCCTCGGGCATGGATGTGTGTGATGTCCTTAGGTTAGTTATGTTTAAGTAGTTCTAAGTCTAGGGGACTGATGAACTTAGATGTTAAGTTCCATAGTGCTCAGAGCCATTTGAACCATTTGGTATGAGAAAGATTGCCGGCCGCGGAGGCCAATCGGGTCTAGGCGCTTCAGTCCGGAACCGCGCGACTGCTACGGTAGCAGGTTCGAATCCTGCCTCGAGCATGGATGAGTGTGATGTCCTTAGGATAGTTAGGTTTAAGTAGTTCTAAGTTCTAGGGGACTGATGACCACAGATGTTAAGTCCCATAGTGCTCAGAGCCATTTGAACCATTTTTTTGAGAAAGATTTGTGCAGAAGTGGTCCCCAAAAATCTCACACCACAACAGCGAGAAATACGGAAAAATGTGGCAGCTGATCAAACGGAAATCAATCCAGAATTGTTAAGCCGTGTTATCACTGGTGATCGAAGTTGGTTTTTTCAGTACGATCCAGAGACAAAACGCCAAAGACCAGAATGGTGCTCAAAGGGATCACCCAGACCAAAAAAAGCTCGCATGTCAAAGTCAAAAGTTAAATGCATGCTTGTGTGCTTCTTTGATTCCAAAGGAATTGTTCATAAAGAGTGGCTGCCTCCTGGACAAACAGTTAACCAATATTACTACAAATAAATTTTAGAAAGACCTCGTAAAAGAGTTCTTCGTGTTCGTGCCAACATTGCTGATAGTTGGATTCTGCATCACGATAATGCTTCATCCCATACTGCTCTGTCAGTACAGCAGTTTTTAACCTCAAAACAAATTTCAGTACTACCACAGCCACCTTATTCACCAGATATCGCTCCGTGCGATTTTTTTGTATTTCGAAGAGTCAAAACGGCGGTCAAGGGACACCATTTTGAAATAACGCAAGATGTCCAAAAAGCTGTGACGAGGGTCTTGGAGGATATTACAGAAGATGAGTTACAAAAATGTTACCATCAATGTCAGAAGCGCTGGAAAAAGTGCGTGCAATCAGAAGGGAATGACTCTGAAGGAGACAACACTAAACTTGACCAAAACGGTAAGCAACATTTTTTTCACATCAGTCTCATTACTTTATTGTCGCACCTCGTATGGTTTTCCAGAGCGACACACTCTTGCTCTGCCGTTATTTCCTTTGGACTCCGAATTTGCCACGAAGTGCACAGAAATTTCATGAGTTACCGTTTCTTTGGCTATTTCCAGAGAGCAGCACATCTTTGTCCGAGGTGGTACTTGTTGGTCGAACTGAAGGGTAGCAGTAACACAAATAACATTTAATGTTTGACAGGCGTCTTCTACGTTAAGAGCGACGGGACTGGGAGAAAGGTTGTAACGTTGCTACTACCTAACAGCCAGATAACTATTGTTATGTATAATTACTATACCTGCCAAATCGTTAGCTATTTCGTAGTTGGAATAAATGACTACAAACATAAGTACCTGGTACAGCTGAATTATTCGATATACCATATTACATCCAGTGACCTAGGACGACTTCATCTATCTCCATTTAAAAGATGAAACACAAGAATGCTCAAGGAACAGTTTAGCAGTAATGAGTCGAGGCGCTCTTGTCTTGGTGGTGACTTAGTACCCATGTACCGCATTTTTAAAATCTGACTACGCCTATTCAGGCTGTTTCATTTTTGTTTCTAGACCATGTCCTCGTAGACATATTATAGAATCAGGTTTATCTTCTGAAGAAGGCTCAATTACTTGGGCTGAAGCCCAGGTAAAGATTGATTTCATTAGCGCAATCGAGGTTGATAGTTTCTTAAATATTAGATTATCACTATTGCTGACTGGCTGCAATGTTGAAAGTATTAAAAAGGGTTTTTTAATCCTTCCGTTACAAAAGTTTGTACAACCCTTTGTTCGAATCAGTGTCGCGGCCGTCGTGCGACGCTCTCAGCCAGCCGGAGACGATCGGCTCAGGAAGAAAATTTGTCTTGCCGTGACGCACGTTCACAAAATGATTTACATTGCCGTATGCCCGCAGACATATTCACCGAAAAAGCTGACGAACAATGTGTGCAGGCTGCCGAACGCAGCATATCCAGTTCAGCCAGATCGGCTTTTCTGCCAAGAATGAGGGAATTGCTTTCCAAGAACAATTCGTTTTAGAGGAACGGTTGGTATACAGTCCTGGAATTGCACACTAAACGTAAGTAATAAAAATACGTTTTTGGTCAAATTTTGTTCAAAATTGGTCAAAACATAATTTTTTGTTCGCCATATTTGGTTACCCATTTTGAGTTTTGAAAATCTAACATCAGATTTGTGTTCAGCAACATCAAAAATTTAAGATTACATATAGTTTTTATGTAAATTGAACTAATAATACATATAAAAGTTTTCCCAAAACTTTAAACAGATTTTTCTCCAGAAACGATTTTTCAAAACTACGTGCAGCATAGAATAAAAACGGCTCGTCCTATTAACTTCCACCCTTGACCCTCGAAAAGTAAACACATTTTTTGCTCACTTATACCTATAATACTCGTATATGACATTTGTTAATATTAACTACTTTTTGTAAAGCCATAAAGAGTGGAAAAAAACAGAAATCGAACTCAAAGTTCGAGTTAGCACCATATTGTTAAATTTAGTCATTTCATTGTTGTTAGATATAAGCTCCATTACGTTTAATGTAGTATCGACTGATGTCATCCATTTTTGATTTCAAACAGCTCCTGAGGGGCTACACTGCACGCAGTCCGCGTAGTTCAAACTCGGAAGCCCTTGATCATACCATAATTATGGGTACCACTTTTTTTGTATTAGAAATCTAAAATAAAGTTCAAAGTGTGATCAATCATTATTCCTAAACAGATCCTATGTATATTGTTTTCATTGTCTCAAAAGAATTTCCAAACTCTGCCTATTTTTTGCTCATTTGATTGACAACCTGACCTTAAGTGACATACTTGTAGCCACAGCACTGTTGGTTGAGAGGTTTTACATGGATTCAATTACACAGACAACTAACAACATGTTGGGCCGCATAACTGCACGCAGCCTAACATGAGAACGGCACATGTAAGACAAAACATAGTTACAGCGAAACTTTTGTGTGAAAATATTTGTTTAGACTGTTGCAAATCAATTTCATTGGAAACTAGGATGCTTCCTATGCTTTAACATATTGGTACATAAGCTCTCCAGTACATTCCATGTCAGTGTAGGACTTACGCCAGTTCGTTGTGAAAGATAGAAATTAATTAAGATATTTTTTGAACTAATATGAGATCAAAGGTATTGACTTATCAAAGGTATTGACTTTTCCGTCCTAGATGATATATCAACGCTGTTTCTGCTTAATTTTTTATAAGTAAGATTCATGTTCCTTCAACTGCGAGATAATGAGTGAAAGACCACTAAATAGTGTGCACTGGGGGATAAGCAACACATCGAGAGCTGAATAACAAATCCGACCTAAAGCTTCTTTGGAGTGTTTAGTACCTCAGGATTCGGGAGTCGAGAAAACGGGTCCAGCGGCTTGGTATTACTTTACCGATGTAGTCATTACAGTTACTTCGCTAGTACTACAGTCAATGAATTCACAGAATGGAAAGAAATCTTTGAGCTGTTCGTGCAATGAAGTCACAAATGTTTGTGGACGAGAGACAGAGTTTTAGCTGAAAATTAAAAACAACAACTTGAATAAAGGCCCATTCATACAAGTAGGAGAATTTTCTATTAATCGAAACAATAAAATAATTGTCTATGGACGTTGCATAAAATCGACCACTGGAATTCACAATTCGAAAAAAACGAAAAACATGATGACTGAAAATTGTGTTTACGAATAATGAAGAAAGAATAGGAGAGGCGAGAAGAAAATCGCATTGTCAGGCACAACAAGGGACAATGAGATTCGTAATAGCAAACATAACATCGCAAGCAAAGCGTTGTTCACCTTCGAGGAGAAAATGTGCAGCTGTAAACAGGGCTTGTTCGACACAGTTTTTCCACAGGAACGACTTATCGTTTATCGCTACGCCCCCTCCCCTCCCCTCTCCATTCCATTTGTACATTGCCACACATTTCAGTTTCCACTACTAATTGCGTTTCGTCCAATGTTTTTATTCATTTATTTTTGGTTTTGGGCAGCAAAGATAATATAGCCAACAGTGGTTCCAAAGTGCCGTATAACTGATATTTCCACAGTAAAACAATACAAAGAGTTCTCATACAAGTATAAGTTCTTAACATAAAATAAAAACACTAAAAGACGAACACCAAACAGCCAGCAGCAGCTACAACAGTGCCAAGTTAACATTAGTACAGTTGCCACAAAAGAAAAATGATAAGTGTGTGAATCACAAAGGTAAGTTCGTTATATAAACTGAAAAACACAGATTTGTGATCTAGGGTCGATCCAGGCCGTTTCCAGACGAGAACGACATCCATAGCAACTTCTAATTGAACGCTGGATAATGACGTCGTGTACAAACGATATGTCCATAAAGCAAGCTAAAAACACAAACCAGCCGTCCCAGTTTTCGAAAGGGGCTGGTTCCGTGGTAGATACGTCCTGTACGGATATAACACAGGTGTGGTACCTCTTACGCCCAACTCAGCGTCGGGCTCCAAGGTGCCGCTTGTGTCGTTTGGGCCTTAAGCCACCCCTGGCTGTGCTACAAAAGCATCCCGGTACTATAGGTTATGAAGAATACGAACAGGAAATTTGTTCCACCAAACTGGTAGAGCATGGGTCTTGCCAATAGCAGGCCCATCATACTGATTGAGCATGGGTCTTGCCAACAGCAGGCAGACGTGTGAAGAGGAACAAAGAAACTGAATCAATTATACCGGTAGTTGTATCTATGAAGAATTGATTGTAGCGTTTTATACTCGGTAACGGCGGCTGTGTTATCCATTACTATCAGATAGAACAGATACGGCTCGGGAGGGCTACATTAAACGAAAAGTCACAGCGTAATAAGTTAAATTCCAAAAACGGTTTAGGCTATGGAAACTGACGCTTTGATACGACAAGAGGATAACATGAAGGTCAGTACAACTCCTGTACCGCTACCCACAAGATAAGTGGCAACCCAGAACTCTAAAACAATGGAACTGCTTATCAAACACAGTAGAATTTCCACTAGTGGACACGCAGAGTGATAATGTAGCGAGCACGTATTCTGCGTGTAAATATTGACAGTGACAAGAAATTCAGTCGTTGCAAAAGTTTATTATTACTTCAGCCACGCCGTACATCGGTACATCAATGTACTTCATGATCTCTGTTGCATTAAATAAAGGAAACTTTTAATACAAAGATTTCCCACATCCCGTCATCGAGGCAGTGCAGTACAGAACGAGAAATGGATCTACAGTACTGCCAGGAGCCATTAATTACGAAACATGTACGGAGTCAGTTCACAGATCAACAACGTAGACGTCACAATAGCAAACGGACGAGTTGCTTGAATTATCAGAAGGTGTAAGTAAACAGAAGCAGTACCGCTTGGGATCACAGCTTATTGTACATATTATTATTATACTTTTTACTTTACTTTCTCAGCCGTTAAGTCTGGTTAAAAATGGAAAGTGACGCGGACCTTGATCAAGCGTCACTTCCTTTTAACTGTATGGTATGTGTTATATTGCATTTAGGAACTTTCGGGTAATTGAACATGTATCAATAATTACTGATTTCTGTAGTTGTATATATAAGTTTGGATGTAGCTGTATTGCATTGATGTACTGGTGGATATTGTGTGGTATGACTCCTGTAGTTGATAGTATAATTGGTATAATGTCAACTTTATCCTGATGCCACATATCCTTGACTTCCTCAGCCAGTTGGATGTATTTTTCAATTTTTTCTCCTGTTTTCTTCTGTATATTTGTTGTATTGGGTATGGATATTTCGATTAGTTGTGCTAATTTCTTCTTTTTATTGGTGAGTATGATGTCAGGTTTGTTATGTGGTGTTGTTTTATCTGTTATAACGGTTCTGTTCCAGTATAATTTGTATTCATCATTCACCAGTACATTTTGTGGTGCATACTTGTATGTGGGAACGTGTTGTTTTATAAGTTTATGTTGTAAGGCAAGCTGTTGATGTATTATTTTTGCTACATTGTCATGTCTTCTGGGGTATTCTGTATTTGCTAGTATTGTACATCCGCTTGTGATGTGATCTACTGTTTCTATTTGTTGTTTGCAAAGTCTGCATTTATCTGTTGTGGTATTGGGATCTTTAATAATATGCTTGCTGTAATATCTGGTGTTTATTGTTTGATCCTGTATTGCAATCATGAGTCCTTCCATCTCACTGTATATATTGCCTTTTCTTAGCCATGTGTTGGATGCGTCTTGATCGATGTGTGGCTGTGTTAGATGATACGGGTGCTTGCCATGTAGTGTTTTCTTTTTCCAATTTATTTTCTTCATGTCTGTTGATGTTATGTGATCTAAGGGGTTGTAGAAGTGGTTATGAAATTGCAATGGTGTAGCCGATGTATTTATATGAGTGATTGCTTTGTGTATTTTGCTAGTTTCTGCTCGTTCTATAAAGAATTTTCTTAAATTGTCTACCTGTCCATAACGCAGGTTTTTTATGTCGATAAATCCCCTTCCTCCTCCTTTTCTGCTTAATGTGAATCTTTCTGTTGCTGAATGTATGTGATGTATTCTATATTTGTGGCATTGTGATCGTGTAAGTGTATTGAGCGCTTCTAGGTCTGTGTTACTCCATTTCACTACTCCAAATGAGTAGGTCAATATTGGTATAGCATAAGTATTTATAGCTTTTGTCTTGTTTCTTGCTGTCAATTCTGTTTTCAGTATTTTTGTTAGTCTTTGTCTATATTTTTCTTTTAGTTCTTCTTTAATATTTGTATTATCTATTCCTATTTTTTGTCTGTATCCTAGATATTTATAGGCATCTGTTTTTTCCATCGCTTCTATGCAGTCGCTGTGGTTATCCAGTATGTAATCTTCTTGTTTAGTGTGTTTTCCCTTGACTATGCTATTTTTCTTACATTTGTCTGTTCCAAAAGCCATATTTATATCATTGTTGAATACTTCTTTTATCTTTAGTAATTGGTTGAGTTGTTGATTTGTTGCTGCCAGTAGTTTTAGATCATCCATGTATAGCAAATGTGTGATTTTGTGTGGGTATGTTCCAGTAATATTGTATCCATAATTTGTATTATTTAGCATGTTGAATAGTGGGTTCAGGGCAAGGCAGAACCAGATAGGACATAATGAGTCTCCTTGGTATATTCCACGCTTAATCTGTATTGGCTGTGATGTGATATTATTTGAATTTGTTTGGATATTAAGTGTGGTTTTCCAATTTTTCATTACTATGTTTAGGAACTGTATCAATTTAGGATCTACTTTGTATATTTCCAATATTTGTAGTAACCATGAGTGGGGTACACTATCAAAGGCTTTTTGGTAATCAATGTATGCATAGTGTAGTGACCTTTGCTTAGTTTTAGCTTGATATGTCACCTCTGTATCTATTATCAGTTGCTCTTTACATCCTCGTGCTTCTTTGCAACAGCCTTTTTGTTCTTCATTTATAATTTTGTTCTGTGTTGTATGTGTCATTAATTTCTGTGTAATGACTGATGTTAATATTTTGTATATTGTTGGTAGGCATGTTACGGGGCGATATTTTGCTGGGTTTGCTGTGTCTGCTTGATCTTTAGGTTTCAGATAAGTTATTCCATGTGTAAGTGTATCAGGGAATGTGTATGGGTCTGCAATGTAACTGTTAAATAATTTAGTTAGATGTGAATGTGTTGAGGTGAACTTCTTTAGCCAGAAATTTGCTATTTTATCTTTTCCAGGGGCTTTCCAATTGTGAGTAGAATTATTATTATTATTATTATTATTATTTGCGTCGAGATCCTGTAGGATCACGCAAAGCATTCTGTCTCATTTGAGGATTTTTTATGATCTTTCACGAGTCTCTATTTTTTTCCCCCATGGGGTGTTTTTTGATCCTCTGTCCACTTTGTCCCTGGTTTCTTTGGGACTTGTTTGTCAGTTCCCATTGGGTCGATTTGTGCATTTTCTAGTTTTCATGTATGACTTGTGTTATCCATGAAATTGTTGATCTCACCCTTTTTACTCATATGTATGTCAGAATTCTGTTGGTTAGTGTCGTTGGTGGTAACCTGCTAATGTGCACGTTTAACTTTATCCTTCGTCTTCCGACCTTTGCAGCTGGATATGACATCTTCTGTGGTTTTCCTAATCTGCACCCATCTTCTGTCGTCTTTGGGCCGAGAATTTTTCTCATGATTTTGCGATCTTCCTTCAGTGTGCTTTCCAAGTCGCTTTTCGAGTGGACTGTTAGTGTCTCACTTCCATGCATTATATCAGGCTTGATTACTGTGTTGTAGTTTGAACGGACAGGCGTTTCTTCTTATATACGTCTTGTGTTCTGCCGTAAGCTGTCTTTTATTTTTGTAGTTGAGTCTCCTATGAGAGCTTGTGTTTTGTTCCTGATTTTTCGTATGTTTGACTTTGAACAGAATAATTCAAACTTCTAGAAAGAGATTTGCAGAGTAACTTATCCTGCACATTCTTTTAGTATTTTATTTGTTTGGCAGCTGTTCCTTCATTATCCCAGAATATAGCCAGGTCGTCTGGGAAAGCTAGGTTTGAGATTTCTATATTGTTCCAGGATCGCTCTAGTCGTGTTGGTTTCCAGTGTTCTTGGAATTTCAGTTCTTTTCCTCAATCCCTCATTACTTTCTCCAGGACTGGGTTGAACAACAGTGAAGACAGTTCGCCACCTTAGAGTACTCCAAATTCGATCATGAAGTGGTCGGAGGTTTCAACTATGAATTTAACTTTTGATGTTGTGCCAGCCAATATGTGTTTGATTAGTAGTAGTGTTTATAGTTCAGGTCCTTGTTATTCATGTAAAAGTGGAAATGATTTGAACATTCCAGATAGCCTTGTATTTTTGAATTATTTTCTGACTGAATATTTGTTCTGTGCATGAACAGCCGGGGCGGAAGCCTGCCTGGTATTCACCAGCTTTGTGCTCTAACTGCTCTTGTGTTCTCCAGAGTACCACGATGAGAAAACTTCGTGCGCAACTTGTAGCAAGGAGAATCCTCTGTAGCTGAACATTCGCCCTATAAGTCCACTTTTCCAGCACCAGGTTCACGAGTTAGTATTACATAAGTGAACTTCCGTAGATATTCTGAGGTAGGGTATGAGGACAGTAAAACACAATACAACCCAAAGTTGACAGATAGGAACCAAATTATAGGTGTATTCCTGTGCTCTTAACCAATTAGCAAAAAAGGTTGTCAAGATAAAACAGATGACAATACAAAAAGCATTACCGATCGCTAGGGGAGGATGTAACAGCAGGCAAACATATATGAACAAAACACTCTAAAAGCTAAACAAACAGACAAAGACCATTGAACGCAACATTCCAAAGACTAAGGAAGAAGATTAAAAGGTCAACACTCAATAGCGGGATGCGGTATCCAACCAATACCGTAATTAAAATGAGAGAAATTGACATACTGTGAGAATTGTAGGTGATGGATAATTTATTTTTGATTGTACGATCGGTTTCGGACACAGACCATTTTCCAGTACAAATTTTTGTTAACAGCAAATGCTACATAAGTACAAAACAAATGTCAAATACTAATATTAATTATATGCAAATGTTACATTAAAAATGTCTCTGACTGAAACCGGTTATACAGTTAAAAACAAATGGAACACAAACAACGAAAAAATTTTCAGAAAAAAAATGGGTTAAAACTAAACATAAAAAATATCTGAATCATTTCAGTTCAATTTTAGCATTTTTTTAATAACCGTGTTATACAGACCTACCAAACGCGCCATGGTAATACAGACTTTCAAATTCCAATAGTGATAGAAGTATTTAATATTTTCAGAATCGTTTTATTTTTGCATAAAAGTTAATACACAAAATGAATTCTGCAAGACTGACGTGAATATTTAATGTATGGTAATATTAGGTAAATTTACTCCTACTGTAGTAATAACAATTCTCAAAAAAAACACTCATTATTTACAGAAAGTCTGTTCAGTACGAAAATCTGCATTCCCTCAAAAGATTTTGCCTTTTTCCTCTACAACGGAAGTTTTTGTTAAGAAAGTGTAGTAGTCTCGACATTCTTTCAAAATTAAGACCAGTGCGGACTAAACGTCTCTGAATTTTGGATTCTACCCAGAATATTCCAGGAGGAATGGTCAGAATTCAATCTTTCGAAGCAAAAAAGTCTAGTAAATATGGGATCTAAAATGCGTATCATAAGATGTACGAGTACATGTTTAGTAGATGAGATGTGTTTAACAGTAGTTAAAATGAATAAATAAGTATTCCTTACTCTTAAGGTATGCATTTTAGAGCTCATGCTTAGTGGACATTTTTTCATGTTTTGTCCATACTGCCTCCTCTAGAAATATGGTAACCTAAGAGCTGTCAGGAGACAAGATTTGTTTCACAGTATCGAAGATAAAGGATTGGTCATATAGCTCTTAAGGTATGCCTTTTAGAATCTATGTTTACAAGACATTTTTGCTTCGAGTGGTGATGGTTCCTATCATATCCCTGAATACTAACCACTCCTCATCGGACACCCTGTATATACTTTCTGTTAGATAAAAAACTTAACAAAAGGTCGATCGACGAACGTTTCTCAATAGCGATCCTTTTTGAGATTTAAGGTATACCGGTACCTGTATCCATCGTCACCAAGAAATCCAATTGTCATCCCCTAAGAATTTAGGTCTACCACTAGCATTGAGCTACACGGATGCTATGTCGGATATATTTGGAGTGACACAGTATGATAACACGCTAATGCTCATAGGAATAATACCTAAATCCTATTTTTCACCCTGAATTAAAATAATAAGAAAGAGGTACTTCATGAGAAATTGTGTGAATCCGACAGGTATAAGTCATACAGATGAATGTAAGTTCTAATAAAGCCCATATAACAGGCAAGCACAAATTAAAACTTTATTCCGATAGTTACACACCTCCATTTCTGTTCATTTCGAGATACTGAGGCTCAAACATAACTGCGTGATGACAGTTCTCAGAATGAGATACCTGAAACATTGCAATTCATTGGTTGTTGAAAGGGATCACCGTTTCTTTCTCCTGTCATCACACAATCATTTAGAAGCCTCAGTATTCCGAAATGACCAAAATTTGAATTGTGCCACTATTGAAATAAGGCCTTCACATAATGTATACATTCATGGGGTTTTATAATTTTGTCACAATGCTTGTTGCGTACGTGTCGTAACTGACAGACATTTTGTTCAGTACAGTTGGTTGTCTATAATAAATTTAAAAGAAAGAGTCATCTGCATATTGATAGGCCGTACATGTTTTACTAAATTTTTGCGGCTTGAGTCGAAAGCTAAATCCTGAAGATATGATCATAGTATAAGCGACGAATATAATTACGAAGAGTAAAATATGAGACCTACCGCAGCAGTGATGAATTTAACCTATTGCACATGAACAGAACCATCGTCAATGCACACGGTACGTAACTCAGATCAGAGAGAATTTCTTACTTATATTCCGATCAAATAGCCGTTAAACTTAGCATTGTCTTTCAGCAACTGGTCTTATTTAGGGATCGAAGCAGACATACCTTAAGATTCACCAAGATTTGAAAATGTTACAGGTGATGTCGATGTTCATACCATATTCAGGACAAATTAGAGGTTAACATTATAAGGGTAAAAAGTGTCTTGACAGCGTATCTTCAAACCTAATCATGAACCTTTCCGAAATTAGTCAGTGGTCGTAGTCTACACTGTACCCATAATAGGCTTGACTCCCGTCCTGAATCTACTCGATCAACCAGCAGTCTGAGCTTCGCATGTTATCTCAGGTGCCATCAGCTGTGACAACAGAAATATTTAAAATACTGGAAACTTTACAATATGCATAACAAGAAACTGGAGAGACACCAAATACCGGGGCTTGGTTTTTATTTTCTGCATGCGATAGGGAGAAACGCAATGTTATGATCACTAGACAATTTTCAGATAGGTGTATCTGAATCAAACTGCTCTTGTGGGCAGGAGGAAAAGATGGAAGGTGTCCTGGTTACAAATGGCTTTACTGTGTACGGATGTTAGGAAATAAACAAGCTGGCTATTTGAAGAATATTGGTTTCTACAAAAGAAGGAAGTGTTTGCGGCTGTCCGTTACAAAACTCTTAGCAGATCCGAAATAGCATTCAACAGGCGGAAACAAAATAGTGTTACATACATGCAGTCTTACAGATAAGTGTTAGCACGATAATAATCTCTGGTGACATTGAAGTTATGGAAACAGTCTTAACGAAACAGTCGCGACACTCCGTCTCGCTTTTGTTACCTCCAGCGACAACAGCGCTCCAAGTAGCTAGCAAGTGATACTTCGGAATACGATATCGGTTTAGTGCGAATACTAACGTTTATATTAATTTCTAACAAAGTTTTTTACAATAGGGAGTGTATGCAGCGCCATAAAGATCTTCAATAACCGAAACATTACATCATATTTGTGATTATTTAATTTTTTAAGGTCCCTGGAAGATACGAAACAGTGCACTACAAGACAGTTTGTTTACGATTCCTTTCTAACGCACAGATATTTACTGAAAATATCGTTTTCCTTTAATAACAAAAAATTGCTAGTAAACACTAGAAGACCTGACCTTTTACAGTAAGACGTCGTACATCTGCCAACAATGTAGAATTTTATACGTTACACTTTCAGCCAAATCAGTAACTGTGTAACGTAGGAAACTTATATGGAATGCAACACCTATATTATCTAACGTTATCAAATAAGTCCCCACAACTGTAGCTTCAGGGAAAACCTCACAGACGTGATAATAATTCGTGTCAAGAGCAATAAAACTGCTTCTCAACACGGGAGAAACCATTTTAACAATTGCTGCAAAATCTGAGTTACAAGCGGCAAGAATCTTCAACACATTCGCTTTTGAAGTAGAAGTAATTACATATACAAAAATATCTGTGTATAGTAAAATGGAGTGAATTGTAAGAAAGGGTGAATCACTGGTTTCCATACAAAAAATTTAAATTCCAAACGAAGTGCCTTTGATAATAAATACAGAATATACAAGCTTCTCAGGTATGAATTATGTTTATATTGTCTTACAGCGGACTAAGCTGCAAATATAGACATATTCAAAAGTATTTCTTCATGAATGAGTTGTTGCTTATATCATTGAATCTGTGTGAGTTGGCTATTTTTGCTTATATTTGACGATAAATCATTTGCCTTGGTAACTTACTAACACATGGAACGCAAAACATAACAAATATTTCGTTAATTAAGTAAAAACTGACGAAAAATAAACATCATCCTTATGATACACGTGACTTTCTGCATTGCCACCACTTGGAGCGCGTGTTGCTCCAGCTGTCAACAGGTTACAACTTCCTCACCAGAGAGTATCGTGATTGTATTTATTAGACTGTGACTGCGGACGTAAATCTGAGCACAAAAGATGATTAATGTAAGTGAGTTTTTCACAATTTGTAACACAAACGTTTTCTACCAAGAATGGAAGCAGCACAGACTTAATTACAAGACAGTATGAGACAGAAAGCGATGAAGAATGTGTTGCAACAACTAAATCAAAAGGCGTCAGAGACAAACCTATAGAAAATATTAGAGACTGACTTCTGCTTGTCCGCTGAACAGAAACTGAATCGCTTCTTGGAAGCTACAATTCTTGTCAATTGTAACGAGCCAATATGAAGTCATAAGTTTTGATATTCTTTATTTCGAGTGGACACTTTATTTCTAGTTTCTGTCACAAATCCCGTGATATAAAGCTGTCGTTTGTAGCGTTCACTAGAGCAACGACAAAAGACGAACGTTTACTTGAAGTTAATTACAAATGAAAGTAGTAACTTTACTTACTTCACTCGTCAGTCGCGTCTTCTTCATGCTGTATTCCTTGTGTTCTAAAGCCGCGGGCAGCAATCCCTTTTCACATAACCCGGCACACACTTGCTATGTCAGTCAGAAAACTGTGAAAGTATGAGCGGGGGCAATCGTTCCACGCAACCTCAAGCTGTGAAAAAGTAGATGTTGGAAGAAGTATAAAGTTCGTTCCTATCTCCTGGACGCGCCTCACCTTTATCAACGATCTGACAGATTTCCACAAGCATTCGATGTTCTGTGTGTGGACAGATGGATCGTCCGATGACACAAATACACAAAATAAATCACAAATTCATGTTGAACTCCGTTCTTTAAGGTGCTGTATTACTTAAAGCCCTTTGTTATCACTTGCGTGCCTGAAAAAAATAAAGTGCTTTATCACAGAGACTGAAGTTTTCTTTCCTCTTGAATAAACGCATACTATAAAGAATTTACGGCATTCTCTTTCAGTGCCGCCCAGTACCCAGATACGTTCAACTCCATTTTTCAACGGCCGTCCTCCTTGGTATTTGCTAGTAGCTATATGCGATTCGTCTGTTTCGACAACCTTGTTTTTTCCACCGATTCGTACACTGTCGTTAGTGACTACGACGTAACAGACTTCTCGGCAGAAACTGTTGTAGTCGTTTATGTTATTCGCGGACTATTGTGTCTCAGAAACTATGGCTTTTTGCGTATAGTCTCTTATCCAACAAGAAACTGATACGATGATCTTCTTGACGGATTGCTTGGAACTGCAAAACCATGTTTTATTTCTTACAGATGCTCTCTTGTGACATTGGGCGCAGTACATTTGCAAACGACAACCAGCATCCGCACATTTCTTGTGAAGTTTCAGGAAGATAAGTCCATGACAGTCTACATAATTCCTTCTATCCTCACTTCGATGCAATCCGAAGGCCCAACAAAATTTGAAACAGCTTCGAAGAATTAGGTTTCGCCATGATAATACGATTACTCGCAACTGCAATGCTTCAACTCATTGCTGTTCACAACCAAAAACGATTAACTATGTTCCCTTGGCAACGCATTAAACATCTGCCATAATTCGCGCCACGCGAATCGTTTGGTCGACATCAAGTAGCACATTCGATATACGTATATCATTTGGCGCTCGCGCTTCCGATAAGCAGTCATTTTTTTAAATCAACCATTTTTCTAATACTGACGCTAATGATTTGCTGCTAAATTAATTATATACTTTTCCTATGTTTCTAGACTCACAAATACCGCCGTGTTACTTACCCCTGGAAGACTGAAGCGCCAAGCACAATCAACGGAACCATCACGTACGTCATAACGCCTTCCATCTTGACAGAACTGTAGAATATGCGTTTCCGCGGAAATGTCTACCATGAGACATTGATTTGTTGGAACTGAGGCAGCCATTTTCTGAAAGCTTCTCAGGTGTAGCCTGAACCGAAAATCGCTAATAACGGTACAGTTTCAAAAGCCAGTGCAACGCGACTATGTAACTGTTCATCCACTTTTTTTAAAAAATGAATTTCTGTCCCTAGGATTACGGGCGAACAACTAAACCAGCAGAATAAAGCCGGAAGGCGATATCAGTGACAATTTTAACTGCACTAGCCTTGGGAATTCAGAAGATTTAACGAAATTGTGAAATTCCCATTCTGAGTAACATACCCGCTTGGAAGACAACAAATAACAAATTATTATATCTCCGTCCTCTGAATGTGTAATTACACAGTACTCTTATCAACATAAAAAATTTGGCATAAATTCTCATTATAAAATCCTAAAAAAACTTGAATTTTAATATGTCGACAGGCCGTAGAATTGCAGAATACCGTGTGACTTGTTGGTTTTTTTTAATGAGTACGTGAAACACATGGGGCCTCGGCTTTCCTTAATGCCCGTTCACACGCAACGATCGGTCTGCGCAGATCCCTGCGTATGTCTATGTATGCGACAGATCGCTGCAAGTGTGCAGTGTTCACAACACACAAGTTCCGATCTGTTGCTCGCCCGCTACCTGTCGATGGAGAAAAGAAATTTCAGTAGCATTTGATTACGCTCTCGTAATCTCAGAGTTAATTTCATTTATTTATAAATGGAGAAAATTCTATTATGGCCTGTTTTCGCAGCTTGTGTTGAAAACAAAAATGCAAAATAAATGCAAGGGACAGAAAGACCGATCAAAGTGGTCTACTCAGTGGCCACTTCAGCGAAAGCAGGTTTCGCACATTAATTTACTTCACGAGTTGCAGGGTACACCCGACGGCTGGCGTAATTATTTGCGGATGGATTTGAAAACGTATTATTATCTTTTGACGTTCATAATTCCTCGTATAATACGGAGAAACACGTACGAGGATAGGGACTTCTCCACAAGAGCGGCCGACGGTGACTTTTAAGAACCTTGGCAACACGATGGATCTACAAGGATCGAGAATTTTCTACTGCAGTTTCGAAACGAATATTGAGTGAAGCTATTTACGCTGTCGTGGAGGCTGATTTAAGGAAGGCAAATAGAGTACTGATCTCAAGTCTGACAAGCTACAGGTAGCATTTTTACGGTTTTAGATGTGCTCGAAACACCGTATATGCTTAGTAATTAGATACGTGGTTTATGAGCTATAGCTTTGTTTGTGTCTGAGTCAGAGATTTCAGTTCCGTGTCTGAATTCTACCAGCAATCTGCTACAGACCTTTGCACCACAACAGATGGTGAACATTAATAAAACCGAGAAACTACAGGGACGGATTCCTAACCGGAAATGGAGGAGAAAAGGTCCCATGATCATGTGTCCGGAAATGGATGGCGCGCTTGTAACGACGACAAAGCGTTCCGTAACACAATACAGAGCTGCATCGCATCCACGTCACAGCAGATGTTCAAAGTGGCCTCCATGGGATGCAATGTGCACGTCGCAACGTGGACTGCCACACTCTTTCGCACATCCCGGCCTCTCTCCGAATACCGCCATTGGCACCGTGAACATGCTGTTGAGGGTTCTGCACATCAGGAGCTGGTTCAGCATAGACTATGATTTTTAGCTGCAGCCACAGGTGAAAATCCAAGGGTTTTGAGTCTGGTAATGTAACAGGCCATGCTACAGGACCTTCGCGTCCTATCCACCGTCCAGGGTAGATGTTGTTGAGGTGTCGGCGAACTTGAATGCAGAAATGGGGTGGAGCTCCGACGTGCAGAAACCACAAAACCTGTCGTATTACTGAGGGCACATTCTCAAGTAGCTCAGGCAGAGTATTCCCCACAAAGTCCAAGTACGTTTCCCTGTCGAGACGTTGTGGAATAATAATCGGTCCACGTGTGTGGTCGCCAAGAACCTCTATCCACACATTGACAGTGAACCGATACCGATTAGACGCCTCAGCTGGCCGGAGTGGCCGAGCAGTTCTAGGTTCTAGGCGATACAGTCTGGAGCCGCGCGACCGCTAAGGTCGCAGGTTCGCATCCTGCCTCGGGCATGGATGTGTGTGATGTCCTTAGGTTAGTTAGGTTTAAGTAGTTCTAAGTTCTAGGCGACTGATGACCTCAGATGTTAAGTCCCATAGTGCTCAGAGCTATTTGAACAATTTTTGAGATGCCTCAACCATTCTCCGAGGATTGCCTGCAGCCCACAGACGACGATTATGCAGATTGATAATGCTTCGTTGGTGCACACTTCGTTGGTAAAGAGGACTCATGACAATACCGTAATTGTGATGGTCTATTGCAAAAACTATCGACAAAATCAGCTGCTGATAATCCCTGCAAACGTTGTAGGTGATAGGGGTAGTGGTGGTTGTTGTGCAGGATACGCATAATTGTACTTTGGCTTACACCATCTTGACGGACCAATTGTCTGGAGCTTGTACTAGGGTTTGTCTCAATATCCTGTAGAATCTGGGCCTCCAGATCTGGTGTACGCACAGTCCACGGCCTCCTTGCACGTTTGTCTGCCTGAAGAGACTCATGATCACAAAAAAAGGCTTGAAATATTGTGTGTGTTAGGTGACTGGTGTTGTGAGGGTACTTGTTTTGCTATAGCCATGCTGTCTTTCGACTGTTTCCACCTTCGTGGCCGTACACAAACACCATCCCAATTTGATCCTGACAATAATACCAGACCATTCTCCTGCCGACAGTATGCTGCGTCAATCACATAATCAGCAACACACACGAAATATACGGCAAGTCGTGGGGCTACAGCAGTGCCACCCCACTCTCCATTGTTGGCAGATGCATCCAAGATGGCGGTGTGTAGACTCGGTAACAGCACATGACGTCATCCAAGATGGCGCTGTTGATGTCATCCAAGATGGCGGATTTTGGCGGGAAGATACGTCAATTGGGCTACCTCCATTAATCTAACCCCCCCCCTGCACCTCCCCTCCTCTACAGACCCCCAGAAAATCGCGGTAATTTCAAATTCCATCAGGACAATGAAACACATCTCTACTAACCTAAGAAAATGGCGGGAAAATAGGTCACTTAGGCTACTTCCACTAAC
This sequence comes from Schistocerca serialis cubense, assembly GCF_023864345.2. Classification (NCBI taxonomy): domain Eukaryota; kingdom Metazoa; phylum Arthropoda; class Insecta; order Orthoptera; family Acrididae; genus Schistocerca; species Schistocerca serialis. The sequence goes on along the minus strand of NC_064638.1, from coordinate 141,868,498 downwards.
CTAAGTCATCTGACTGCCACCTCTTCCTAGGGATTGGTGGGAAAAAGATGCAGCCTACACTGGGCTGCTGGAGAGAGGGAGAAGTGCACTATATTTATTTTGAAAGGGCACTTAGACTACCTCCATTAACCTAAGTCATCCGACCGCCACCTCCTTCTAGGAAAGAGTGGGAAGAGGACTCGGCTTGCACTGAACTGCTAGAGAGAAGAAGGAGTGTACTTTATTTATTTTGGAACAATTTATTTAGGGATCGATTTTGAGAGAAAGTATATTTATCGCACTGATACAGAACACACGCTCTGAAATGCTTGGGGTCACGCCACACAGCCTACAGACCTATAAAGTACTCATAAATTACCGAAATAACCCACGTATAATGCTCTGCATACACGCTTGCTAATTTTAAACTGCCAAAATATTGTATTGCACACCCTATGGATCTGCAGATCACTTGTAAATAATGCAATACATTTATGTCCAGAAGCGAAACAACTCGTAAATCGTCAGAATAAAAATCCATCTAAAAGACTCTGCAAACATGCTTGCTAATCATCGACTCTTGAAATCATGCACCAGTCTTTATTTAAACAATTTGAGGCACTACAGCTATCCATTGTTGTCACAACGGGATCCTGAGTCCAACTGGCCTAGCACACAGCACTGCCACCAGAGGGCACTGTCGCCCATTCCGTGACCTGATCCAAGATGGCTGTCTGGCGGAAAATGGCGGGAAACAGTGTGTTCACCACAAGGTCTGGAGTCCAACTGGCCTAGTACACCGTACAACCACCACAGGGCACCGTATCCGCTTCATGACGTAACCCAAGAGGGCTGTCTGGACAGGAAAATGACTCAGCCTGCCTTAGGCTGCTGGAGTGAGTAAGGAAAGAGTGTAATTTATTTATTTTGCAACAATTTACTTAGGGAGGGGTTTTGAGAGATTGTATACTTATCACACTGATACAAAACACACACCTTGACATGCTTTGGGTTATGCCACACAGCCTACAGACCTGTGAACTGCTTTTAAATTACCGAAATAATGCACTACAGACACGCAAACAACAATTGACCAAAATAATTTCAGCACACAACAGAGAGACATGCAAACTCCTCCTAAATAATACAGAATGCTGATTTGCAGACATGAAATCAACTCATAAACTGTTCAAATAACGCATACCACAGCCTACAGATCTGCTTGCAAAGTAATGCAACAGAAATGCAATCAGTGTGCCCAGGCACCGGCAGCCGCCCCCTGTCCACTGGCCCACATAGGAGGCTGCCAGCAGCCCCTGCGAAGTGATGTGGCCATCAGTTGCCAAGCCATGCACAGGTGCCCTTTTGGGTCGCTCAGGCATGTGGTGGTGGCATCCCTTTCATACTTCACATGTGAGAAACTCCTCTTGAAATACATGATTACATAGGCACCATCGCTGACAGGACTGCACGGAAGTGAAGTCCTATTTGCAGAGCACAGACGCTCCAAGGGTGTGCACATGTGTCGAGGCTACCAGCGGACACAAGCCATCGCTTTCACGCCACTGCTGCTTACAGTGACCGGTTGGAAGTTGAGTCTATTTTTAGGTATACAGTTAGAGTTCTTTGAATGTTATACTGACATCACAGTACGTGCATTTACCATTGATGACGCAATGCCTGCGGACCCTGACGACACAGAATATTACAGGGTGCCTTACTCTTAACAGGGTATTCGAGCTATGTCTAGCCATGCACATGTATCCAGTGTGGCTGACGCATCGCACAAAAGGTTTGTTCTGCGATCATTGTATGTCTCAGAAATGTTAAACATTGTACCACTAAAAGCATGTGCATGCTTGTGAAAACACCATTAATCATGAAAGCACATAAAATCATTCTTGTTGTTGTTTGGAAAGAGAGCACTCTCTAATATCCACAGACGGGGGGGGGGGGGGGGGGGGGGAGGGATCAGCATAATTACGCAAACAAAATTCGAAGCACTGTCTTACAGAAGAGAAAAAAATGGCCGGAATTTTCGGTATCCTACAGCTACAGGTCTGGAGTTGTCCTAACCACCCATGGGGGGGATCAGAATAATCACGCAAACAATATTCGAAGCACTGTCTTACAGAAGAGAAAAAGAATTTTCGGCGTCCTACAGCTACAGGTCTGGAGATGTCCTAATGCCACCGTGACAGATGAGTGATGGCATCCCCACCAGAGATGGATGGTCTGATTCCGCTTGTATTTGAACACTTGCTTTCTCAGAACTTTCTGTTCATACCTTTTTTGAATCAGTTTGTAGGCACTCCTATATCCCAGCACAAAGAATGTCTTGTGAATGAGTAGATCTTTATGATTGTATTTTGTACAGTTCACCATATTGCATCAACAATTAAACCTTGTAACGTGCCCTACAAATTGTCTAATATGCAAATATGGGAAGACTCTTACTCAATTACATTGCTCTCCCTCTGAAGACAGGAGCTTGAATACTAGAGTGGGAAACAGACCTCCAGCCCATCAATATATCACCGTGTACCGTGTCGATGTAGTAAACATACAATTCCATACAAAATCAGTCCTTTTACAGTATTTCCACATATACCGCCAAGACAGACAGCACCATATACACTCCTCACAGCACTAGATGGCTGGTTCAAATGGCTCTGAGCACTATGGGACTCAACTGCTGAGGTCATTAGTCCCCTAGAACTTAGAACTAGTTAAACCTAACTAACCTAAGAACATCACAAACATCCATGCCCGAGGCAGAATTCGAACCTGCGACCGTAGCGGTCTTGCGGTTCCAGACTGCAGCGCCTTTAACCGCACGGCCACTTCGGCCGGCTACAGCACTAGATATTTCCCTGTGAGTTCAGCGGTCATCCACACATGAGGGGTGACCACAGCGCCCTCAGCGGACCGAAGTAACTCTCAGAACTATTCTACAAATTCGGGCTCGTTTCCGCTTCGACACAAACGCGTTGGTGTTTCTGGTCAGGACCTGCTTGCTTGTTTGCTTCTCTACACCCATCTCCATACTCTGGGATTACCAGAACACATGTATTTCCGCATTGTTTGCAATAATATTATACCATTTTCGCGGTACTTCCCAATATCTAGCACACCTCAGTATCCTACCGATCGCTCGCCCAACGTTATTCTAAAGATATAGACTGGAAAATATTTCTCTACAAACCCAAAACTTTAGCTATGTGGGGAGTGTGGTGTCACTGCCAGACACCACGCTTGCTAGGTGGTAGCCTATAAATCGGCCGCGGTCCATTAGTATACGCTGGACCCGCGTGTCGCCACTGTCAGTGATAGCAGACCGAGCGCCACCACACGGCAGGTCTAGAGAGACATACTAGCACTCGCCCCAGTTGTACAGCCGACTTTGCTAGCGATGGTTCACTGACCGATACGCTCTCATTTGCCGAGACGATAGTTAGCATAGCCTTCAGCTACGTCATTTGCTACGACCTAGCAAGGCGCCATAGCAGTTGATAATTAATATTATGAAGCATATACCGTAACGAGAGATGTTCTACAATTGTGGATTAAAGTTAAGTATTACATCCTCTACGTACTTTATTTGCAATTCTCAAGATATTGTCCTGTTCCAGACCTCACGCCAGTCAGCGTGTAATTAAACGCGTGCACTTCGGCCTCCTCTAGAAACACAGTGTTGGCTCTTCTGCCAACACTACATGGAGTGCTGTAGACCACTGAGTAACTAGAAACTTACCACGTCTGCGAAGTCCTTTACGTGAGAACTCGAAACAAATAGAAGAAACTGATATTTTCACACGTGAATACCGATGGCCATGATGTAGCGGATTCCATATCATCCCTATAATTTACAAAGTTAACTAATGTGTTTCTCATGTCTAGAGAACCAGCAAATGTGTCTTCCACTTGCTAGATGCACACACCACAATCGATGTTCCCTCAACTAAATAAATGCGTGAAATGTACAGAAGCAGTCAACCGAGCTATTTACATGGGCGGGAATAACAGTCCAGCGCAAACACACCTCCATTTTCAATCTTCTCAATTTTCCACGAAGTCACGAAAGCTATTCAGCACATACTAACTATTAGTTAGTTATTCAGTCGTCTAGAGGACAACACAGTTTAGTCATCCACATTCCTACACTCAAACAGCAGTCTCCATTTGGACAGACCATATCGTTAACGGGAAACGTAAATCATTCCCGTCACCTGCGCTGCATGCCAATCAGATATAGGCAGAATCATCCTAGGAGGCCGGTCACATACATGTTTTATCATTGTACTTGCAATTAAATGTTACAATCTCAGTCTCAATCGAACGACATTCGACAATGAGTGAAGTATCGGAAACACACCCTGCTGACGGCTGTACCTCTGGAAACAGAAATATCAGTACCATTCTTATGACTTGACATACTCTTCCCTCTGCTATCATGGTATTCCACAGTCATCTCTTATGCACATGTCGGAACACAAACACATACTTTATAAGCCTGATGCTCAAGGTGAACCCATCATGCATCCCCTACTACTACTGAGTATAATACTTGGCCAATAACTGATTCTAGACGATACAAAATGATACTGAGAGAAAATCAGCGATGGGTGGACATGTCTCATAAGCTTTTCTTGCTGGTGTTACCAATGTGTCTTGGAAAAAGAGACGTAATGGACTTACAAACCGCCAGATGTTAAAAAAACAGATCGCAACAACTACTGTATGTTCCTCTCACAAACGGTCTTGATTCTACAGATGCACTCAAGTATCCATGTTAAAAGCAATACTGGCTTTTTTAAATGGAGGTATGGCATTACCTCAGAATGAATTGGTTTTTCCAGACAAATACCACAATGCAACCTCGTGATAAAATCGCTGAATTTTGAAAGTGATTCAGCTAAGGAACGTGGTATCAATCCGTATTTGCGACTCCCTTACGCTGCCCCAGCTAGATATTTGTACAGTATGTGTAACGTATTCTGTCTCGATACCATGTCAGAGGTCCTTCAATTTATCACCTGAGATATAGGTGATGACTGATTGAGAAGGATCACAACCTGTATCAAATGGTGTGCTGATTGAAGTCGTAAGAAATGTACTCTAGCTTTTCAAATCTAGAAAACATTTCTATGATTTGGAACCAATTCCTTCCATTCAAACAGATACCAGCATTGGATCACAGCCACACGTGAATCTTATTTCTAGCACTCTCGTATCTTGAAACGAGTCACCTTTCTCGAACCTATCTGCTACAGTAAAATTCCAACTTGGTTTTAGTCAGTCTCTATGCATCTTGCAACTGCTCCCATTTCTACAACTTTCCGCATGTGATCGTTCCAATTTAAGTCGGAACTGAGCAGAAGTCGGAGAAATACATATCCACCACCTTCTGCAACCGATGCAGAAACGAACGACCTGAGTTACTGCAAGAGGACCGTGTTTGGACCATTCGGTGGAAATGCGCGCAAACTAGATACAGATACTATAACACTCCCTCATAAGTATCTAATAAGAAACTTCTTAGCAGATTAAAACTGTGTGCTGGGCCGAGACTCGAACTCGGGACCTTTGCCTTTCCCGAGCAAGTGCTCTATCAACTGAGTTACCCAAGCACGACTCACGACCCGTCTTCAGAGCTTTAATTCTGCCAGTACCTCGTCTACTACCTTCCAAACTTCACAGAAGCTCTTCTGCGAACCTTGCAGAACTAGCAGTCCTGGAAGAAAGGATATTGCGGAGACATGACTTGACCACAGCCTGGGGGATGTTTCCAGAATGAGATTTTCACTCTGCAGTGGAGTGTGCGCTGATATGAAACTTCCTGGCTGATTGAAACTGTGTGCTGGACCTTTCTTTCAGGAGTGCTAGTTCTGCAAGGTTCGCAGAAGGGCTTCTGTGAAGTTTGGAAGGTAGGAGACGGGGTACTGGCAGACTTAAAGCTGTGAGCACGAGTAGTGAGTTGTGCTTGGGTAGCTCAGTTGGTGGAGCACATGCCCGCAAAAGGCAAAGGTCCTGAGTGCGTGTTTCGGTCCGGCACACAGTTTTAATCTGCCAGGAAGTTTCATAGCAGCGCACACTCCACTGCAGAGTGAAAATCTCATTCTATAGCTATAATATGTTGAAAATCCTACGCCAGGAATAAATTTTAAGGGCATTCGAACGTCAAGAGCCGTGAGTACAGTTAGCCGCCTTGTCGCTTACCACCAACACTTCGCCACTGCTTTACTAACTTCATACATCTAGGTATGTATATGAGCTTGGACCAGTTAATTTGTGTATGTGTGGTTTTAATAATAATCGAAATGCTGTAAATCTGTATTCGGAACCATATCTTCTATCCTGATCACAAACATATGCAGGGTCCTCTTCTAAGTGTTACTAAAAGCGAATATCCTGTTTTAAATGAACAATTCTTACATTCAAGTGTTTCAAAGTGGTTTTTTTGTTTTTCAAATGTAAAAGGAGTAGCAAAAGTTAACGTAAAAACCACAAAAGTGAAGTTAGATAGGATTTTGCTAAAGTACTCTTGGTTTATTGCAAAGTATAGTTTTGCAGGAATACAGTGCCAGATTGTGTACATATTATTGTCTAAATTACCTGCTTCACAGGTGGTAAAAGAAAAAAAACCAAATAAATTAACCTCATTTTAAAAATAGTGGCGTTTTGATTTCTATCATGAATGGTTCCTTTTTCGAAGTTAATTGAGCTCAGTGTTGAATTTTTTGTCTTGCAAAGTAAATTATAAACTACTCCAAGTGACGTGAAGGATCAGCTTTGTTTGAATTAGTCCTTTTTTCTGAAATAATCGTAGAGTTTGACTAGTGACACTATACTAGTTTATGGGTCCCCATCATATTCTCGACATATTAGAAATATAATTGGGCTATTACTGCTGGTAAGGAAACCTGATGTATGTAAAGGAGTGTAGACAGTGTATTTATGATATTATTTATCTTTAATTGTGTTTTTACATGTCTGTTAAGATAGAAGCCCCTCATGTCCAAATTTAGCTCCGCACTTCATGCAGTAACATTTCAGTATTAGTTTAAGTAATGATCTTGAGTGTTGCTGTTGTTAGTAAAAGCTTGGTACAAGTTTGATTTCTGTAATTACTGGTGTGTGCGTTATTGATAACTGCTGCTACACACAGCTCAGAGTTCCCTGTGTCAGTTTATATCCTGTGCGCTATTCAAAGGGAAATATCAACGGAAGTAACTTCAGTAACCAATGTTCAGTTTTCTTAAACATATATTTTCAAATTAATGTTCCTAATTGGTCTGGCGACTGTTCATTTTTTTCATTCATATATAGTTTTTACCACTTTCATTAATTCCCAAGGTTGAAATTCGTACAGTTTTCCTGTTAATTTCACCTTATTCAAAATTGTAGTCTAATACCTTTACCCATTAGACACAAGCACTGTAAAAAAATTCAACATCCTCTCAGAGGTAACATTAGCTTGTTTCACGGTACGCTTGTGCATCATACGTGGCAAGTTAGCGTTATACGTGGCTTTTCCCGTGAGAGGACTAAAGGTTTGGTTGTTAGGGAAGAGTGACATACTTGCTAGTGTTATTAGCAGTACTCTCACATCAGGCTTTGTGGGATTAGTTCATAAAAGCTACCCACGGAAACCCAAATATGTCTCTGCGAATAAGAGTTGGTTCTGATTTCCGATACATGTTAGTGATGCCAGAGGTAATTTCAGAAAGGGAAACCTAACGTGAAAAATTTAAACAGATAAATAAAACTAATAAAATTAATATAAGTAAAAAGTATGGTATGAAAAGATAGGGATAATTTCAAGCAATTTCACGTATTAGTCGAAAGTGTCAGTTATGTAACATCAGAACCAACGCTTTTGACTTGAAAACTGAACAAAGGTCTTTCCTTCTGAAGCAGTCCATATGGTATAGCTTGAATTCTAGTAGTCGAGCTTTTATTTACGAAAAGCGCTCAGAATTCAATAGAATCGTAAGACAAGCCATAAGTGTGGAGCCTTTGGTGGAGCAGTGGCTGCTTGTCAGGAAAGTAAAATACAGATTTTTTTTTTTAATTCTACCTCTGGCTCATTCCTTCACGACGGTGAAACTCATTGGCTGGTTTTTAGCCTTCCATGTTTGTTTTCGTTTCATAGTTAACAAAAGTTGGTTTCAGCACAGTTTGCCTCCGACTACGACTTCTCGTGTGTATTGCGCTCTTTGAATTGCGTTGTAAATAAATTACTCGTACTCTGACTGCATTCTTCTCGCATCCGTAGTAGTGGGTGGAGTAAATGATTCCAAATTTGTATTTGTTTCGTATAAACCGGAGCTGCTTTAGCTGCATGATGTTCTGCAGATTTCTGTGAATGTGTTCTTGCTGTATATGTGAGTGTAAACTGTTCGATTTAAATGTCTTATAAGTATATTGCTTGTATTCTACGTTATTTTTGATTGCATCTGTTTTCCGTACTTTCTCGCTCTTAATGAAGAACTCTATGTTAGCAAGTTTTGATAGTATTGGTATTCAGCTTTGTTATACGTCGTCACGCAGTATGTAATTCCGGTTTGAATAGCGTTGCTTCTTGCCACTGAGTGCAATGCATTTCACAGTATCTTGCAGAGTGAGGATGTAGATGTAGCTGAATATGTTTTGTCTTCTTGGTGGGTACTGTATTCTCCCTTGCAAACGCTAAAAATCCGACAGTAGTTAAACAAATGTTCTCACACGTTATTAACAGCTACCACAAACAGTACATTTCAGCAGAAGTAAACGAATATTTCGATGGCTTCCATTAAATGTGAGAGTACGTGAAACGGATGGTAACAAAAATAACGTAGAATAAGAGCAATATAGTTACTGTTCGTTTACGTCGAGCAGCTCACACACGTATTCGTAAGCAGTAAGCCGAGTCCACAGAATACCATGTGACGAAACCAGTTTCTATTTCATATGAAACAAAAACAAACGTAGAATCATTTACTCATCTCAATATTACGGATGATTTCAAAAATTAAGCAGAATACGACCGTCATATTTACTTTGAAATTCAAAGAGTGTAACACGCACAAGAAGGTCGTAATCAGGAACGTAATTTCTACTTGATAACAGCTACATGGTTGAGATTTCAATATGGGATTCACAAGTAAATACCAGACTCACCGATAAAGTATAAATGAAAATTACTGTCATCTAGTTCTCGTAATTTTAAATGTAATAATACGCATTTTGCCACAAAGTTCATGTACAACAATATCGGAATTTTGAGCCCATCTTCGTGCAAAACACCTTATTATTTGTTTACTTCTTTATTCCAGACACTAGTTTCGGGGACAAATACCACCATCATGAGTGGTTTCTTTAAATCTAAAACATGAAGAAAATAGCATAGTTACACAAACACAGTAACACATTAGTACAGTTTTACTGTCCGTTTTTTGAAATATAGTTTTCTCTGGATACTTTCATACTACCTTGTTTATTGTATGTCATGGCAGGTTTTTAAAAATTATTGTCGCTGTTTGCGGCATGTTTTCTGTACTTTTTCTGTTGCCGTTTTTTCCTCAGCGTACATCGTATCATCTGCAGCTGTGTGAGCAGCTGTTATTTGCAAATGACATGATTTACCCTGAGAAAAAACGGCAAGAGAAAAGCACAGAAAATATGCCGCAAACGGCGACAATAATTCTTCAAAACGTGCCACAACATACAGTAAATAAAGTAGTATGAAAGTATCATTAGAGAACTATATTTCAATATGAACAGTGAAAATGTACTAATGTGTTACTGTGTTTGTATAACTATGCTATTTTCCACATGTTTTAGATTTAAAGTCCCACTAATGATGGTGATATTCATCCCCGAAACGTGTTTGGGTAATAAATAAGTAAACAAATAACAAGGTGTATTGCACCAAGATGAACTCGCAATTCCGATGTTGTTGTTTTTCTATGCAAACATGGACGAAATGTAAGAGTTCCATTTATCATATTTCATGTATTCAAAGTTAACTGCCGCGATAGTTGGAACGCTCTTGTCGTACTCTCTTTCCGCGTCGTAGCACCGGCCTTGTACTTCTGAAATTTTGGTGCTGCGTCCATTCCTTATGGCTTACTACTTGAGCCAGATTTGTTTTGCATCACAATGTGCTCAGTTTGGACGCCTCTGTCAACGGCCATTTTTGGCTCGAACCTCTATCGAAGTATCTATCAGCTGAAATAAAGGCGATATGCGGCCCATGGCATTATTGTTAATTAAACGTGTACTACGTTCAGATGTTTTCCCATTACGTTGCGGTACGCGTGTGTGTTGATCTCGTTTCTGCATAATGGTCGCCATGTGACGTTATTTGCGATATTGTGACGACGTCTATCACCTTGAATAATTCCGCAGTCGATTACAGGTGGACGTAGCACCTGAGCCCCCGTATTCATTAGCCCTCTGAAAGGCAGACACCGCGCGTTTCGTCTTTGTTCCCCGGTATGGAGGCCGACGACAGAAATAGCCTTTTACGACAATGAAGGGTCCTTTTATGTCACGAAATCACGCAATTAAAACGGCGTCCACGTCGTTACCGGAGTGAAATATTTCACATTAGCGTTAAGCACGTCGTCAGAATTCGGCCGGTCTCCATCAGGCGGGCATTAGGCGTGATGGCGTGATTACAACGCTTTGCGCATTGTCGGCGCGCCCTTTGACAAACAGCGGGCGAGCCCGTCTGCCGAGTCGTGGCGCGGCGTGAAAGAAATTAGCACTGCGCCCCCTCTCTCTTGAATACTGATGCCAGCGGCCGTCCCCGTCCGCGGCGAACACTTTACTTTACCGGTCGATTAATAAAATCGGCCCATCACAGCTTTTTTGCTTCCGACTAATGCCCGTCATTAGAGGTAATAAGTGGATCCGCGGGGACCTCAGTCTCAACCTTCACGTAAATTGCGCTCTTTAACGGACCCGTTAACGGCGTCTGGGTTTTGGCGCCAAGAATCAGATGGGGTGGGGACAGGGGGAGGAGGAGGGGGGGAGGAGACAGTGAAAAGTGAACAGCGTGGTGGGCAGCTGCCGGTTTTCAGTTGGCAGCAATGAGAGCCAGTTCCAAGAATTGCTTTTTCTACCAAATACTCTGCGCCAACTACATTTTTATTTGTATTCTTCTTGAAAGAGGAGCTGCAAGAAGTTAAACGTCTTCTGTCTTCAAGTCTTAAACTACTGGTTCCACAGGAGTCAGCAACAATTTATTCAGGAGGGGACAAGACTGTAAAATTGCCATTTTTTTAATATGTTTCATATGTGCCTTTTAGACCGTGTGGTGCAAGAATATAATCTTGACAGCATATACGCAAATTACATTGTGCCTCAACGGTTTAATACTTATCAACTGAATATACTTTTTGGGAAGTAGATTATGTAATTTGACACCTAAAGGAAGTAATGAGTGCTGTCGACAAGGGATCTCAAATCGATTCCACATTCCTAGATTTCCAGAAGGCTTTTGATACAGTCCCTCACAAGCGACTATTAATCAAATTGCGTGTATATGGAGTAACGTCTCAGTTGTGTAACTGGATTCGTGATTTACACTCAGTGAGGTCACAGTTCGTAGTGATGGACGGCGAATCATCGAGTAGAACAGAAGTGATATCTGGCGTTCTGCAAGGTAGTGTCATAGGCCCTCCGCTGTTCATGATTTACTTAAATGATCTAGGTGATAATCTAAGCAACCCTCTTAGATTGTGTGCAGATGACGCTGTAATTTACCGTCTAGTAAAATCATGAGATGATCAATTCCAATAACAAAATGATCTAAGGAGAATTTCTGTATGGTGCGAAAAGTGGCTATTGGCACTAAACAAAGAAAAGTATGAGGTCATCCACATGGGTACTAAAAGAAATCCGACAAATTTTGGGTGCACGATAAATCGCACAAATCTAAGGGCTGTCAATTCGACTAAATACCTAGGAATTACAATTACGAGCAACTTACATTGGAAAGGCCACATAGATAATATTATGGGGAAGGCGAAATAAAGACTGCGCTTTGTTGGCAGAACACTTAGAAGATTCGTCAAACACACTAAAGAAACGGCCTACATTGCTCTTGTCCGTCCTCTGCTGCAATATTGCTGCTCGGAGTGGGACCCTTACCAGGTAGGATTGACGGAGGACATCGAAAAAGTGCAAAGAAGGGCAGCTCGTTTCGTGTTATCGGGCAATAGGCGTGAGAGTGTCACTGATATGATACGCGATTTGGGATGGCAGTCACTGAAAAAAAGGCGTTTTTTTTTGCGGTGAGATGTATTTACGAAATTTCAGTCACAAAATTTATCTTCTGAATGCGAAAATATTTTGTTGACACACCTACGTATGGAGAAATGATCATCCTAATAAAATAAGAGAAATCAGAGCTCGAACGGAAGGATTTAGGTGTTCCTTTTTCCCACGCGCCTTTCGAGAGTGGAATGGTAGAGAAGTAGAATGAAAATGGTTCGATGAACCCTCTGCCAGGCACTTAAGTGTGAATTGCCGAGTAACCATGTAGACGTAGATGTAGATATTTCATTAGTACACGCAATGTAGATCTTTCTTTTCTATTAATATAAATATGGATGCTATTTTTTTGATTCAACCATCTGAAATAACATCATGTAATTAACTACATCGCATACAACGAATCATGAAATGATGTTAGAAGCTGTTCAATAAATATATATTTTATTCATATACCAACAACGTTAGTTTGGCACTAAACGTTAAATATCGTTCACAAAAATGGGCCCCTATTCTGTTTGACCAAAAATAACCGTAAAATATGTCACTGTTTAATATTCTTGAAATTGGTAAATCGGAAAATAAACTTTAAAAAACGTTTATTCAACATTGATGCTTGCTCGCACAACTTTATGTCAGATCATGTTAATGGATTTATTACATTCGTTTCATGCGGGGGCAACTCATGCAAAATTTTACCAATGTGCTACAATTTGGTGGCATGTAGTCCTTTGACTTACAAGGGTAGTAATCACAAGCAAATTGAATGTATTAATTTTATGTATGTAAACTGAATTATTTAAATATATTTAAATTTTATAATTAACTGTTTAAAATTGTGAGGATTGAATACAATGAAAAAACATGTTGGTAGTTGGAATGAACCCAGGACAAGGATATATGAGTCAGTGAAGCTAACCACTCGCCCACACAGGTGTTTGGTACTGCTAGTGTATGCTTCCACAATACGTCACACGCAATTTCAAAGAAAATATTCACCTGGTTCTGTAAGCAATGTTTCACCCGTAGAGGCAGAACGAATGCTTATACATCAGAGCATGCGCTATCGCAAATAGACAGCTGCTTCCCTTCTCTGAACTGATTGTAGCGCAGCTCACAATCATTTCAGCACTCAACAATGGTTTCTAGTTAGCTTGGAGAGAGCGCTACATAACATGCTTTTATCTGAGAGAAGAGAAATGGCTTAACTTTAGTGCGATTTCGTCTCGTATTAGAACACAAATGGTGTAATTTCCGTGTGATTTCCGGTTCGAACTCGAAGAGAAATGAAATAATTTTAGTGAGATATTTGCATTGTTCTGTAAGATATTACCAGGTGCCACTGGTTTGAGGCCATTTATTTTTTAGTGTTGCCTGGCATAATTCAACTCGTGTGAAACGTTTTTTGAAAACTACTATTTAAGGATTAACGTAACCTATGGCAAGCATTTGGAGCTCCCAAACGACTCTCCAATTAGCCGATAGAACTTACTCTTAACAGCCTAGGTCGCTACCAAGGTGGTCGTCATCTCACCAAGTTAGACATGTTATTGGGCACCCATGCAACTACATGTTGTGCTGTGTTCCATCCCATATCGTAGAGTTGCGTAAGGTCTCAACTCGTGTAGAAAATTTATTTTCGACATTCAAATCCTACAGAGTTTTTCCATCTGTCTTACAGAAATCAATAAGTGTGGAGTGGGAGTTCATTGTGGCAGTTAGGAACAGATGTCGGTCAGGGTACTGCTTTCATTTTTGTTTTACGTTGGAAACTGGCGCCGGAAACGGTGCCCCAGGGTGTTGGAACGATCGCCTTTTTAAACATTGCTTGAGAAAGCGAAAGAGAAAAGATTGGGGACTCTATTTTGGAAATGTTCTTCAAAGGTTCACATCTACTTTGACGACTGGTGTCGAAATCACCTCTGTGCCAAGGAAATGATCTACTTCCTCGTGAATAGTCACATAACCAAGGAAATCCATGTTATATAGCAATTAATAAAGCCATCATACATTCCGTTAAACCAAGCAACGCTAAGTCTGCAGTTTAGTTTCTAGAAATGCTCAATAACTCTGTAATGAATGAAAGGTAGGAATAGTTCCGAACCTTCTTGGTACTATAACGCTTAAATTTGTTGCACAGTAAAATAGTATTAGAGTGAAGAACAAAATATTTAAGCTGTCTGGAACTCCATCCGGGCGTAGCACTAATGCCAGGTAGAGAATATGTGTGTAACGACTATAAACACTCAACGGGGAGTGGAATACCAACAAGCAAGGAGCACATTACTGCATACTGTGCGAGAGAGACCATAAGGAACACCTGATCCACCACGATGACGTCATTGTAAAGGAGGCACAATGTTATTCTCTTAACGTGGAGTGTGGAGTAACTATACGAAAAGACTATGCAAGAACGCCTTTCAGGTGCTAACCTTGCACAAAAGAACACTCTGCAGCTCTGAAACGGAGCATTAGTCCAGCAGCCAATGCTGACAGGCTAGAAAAACTGGAGGACATTCGGTCACACTTATGACCAAGCCATGTCATTGGCCACTGTATAACGGTCCCCTTCCTTCCATTCAGTGCTCAGAGATTGGCCTTTCCATTTGCACCACTGATACATATGAAAGGCCAGGATGATCTGTTGAAATATGACGAAGTATTGCCAGCCGCTGCCAGTGTCGAATCCTCCAACTCGACAGTCACCAGATTTTGGGGAGTAACTTCAACTCCGCGAGCTGTCATTCACACCGCTCACAACGGTGACTGACTGAAGATGTGGGAGTGGCAGATCTTGTAAGAATGAAGAACCAATCTGTCCTACGCCAAACTGTTAGACATGGGAACAGGGAGGCCGGTTGCGCCGCTCTTTGGCAGTGCATTTATTGTCTTATCGGCTGTACCCTGTGACCACCGTTTGAACTGTTCTCTGTTTTGCTGTTGGGGCTTCTGCCTTCTCGCCGTTACGACAGCCGTCATGAGGGGTAGGCAGATTTCTGGGGGCGAGCCTGAGCGCAACTTTGCACAACAAGAACACTGAGAGTTCGGCAGACGTACACAGCCACACTAGGCTGTGGGGCACTTTGACCACCGCTCCACCCTGTATGAGGCCACGGAACTTACCGCAGGCAACAACAGGGGCTGCTACCGCGGATTGCAGGACGGGTGCTGAGGCAGCACTCCTGCGACACGGACGCAACACGGCTGCTACCAGGGCGAGCCGAGGACGAGAACGAATAACTGTGAAACTCCCAACAATAAATGGCTATTAATTTGATGCTCTCTCATGAACGCCTTGAGCGTGACCAGGTCCTCACCATTGCCTCTCCGCTCGACCGTCCTGCTCCCTCGTATGGGGTCACATACCGTGAACCCTTATAATTACATCAAATGTCTGCCAAATCCACCAATAATGTTTAGTACATAACTACGAGTAGCGTTCTGTAAGTAAGGCAGTTCGGTTGAAAAAGGCAGTTTCGGTTGAAAAAAATTACAGAATTTGTGGTGGGACATCGTGGAATATTCTCACTTCTGCCCCTATAGTTTCGTGAAGGTCCGGTAGGTGGCAGCGCTATACGTAGCCTTCAAAACGGCGTCTGTTACAATGGTACACTCCAAGCAGAGAGTTGCCATTGAGTTTCTTTTCGCGGGGACCAGAGCATCACAGATATTGATAGGCACTTGCAGAATGTCTGCGGAAACCCGACAATGGACAAAAGCACTGTGAGTCGTCGGGCGAGGTGTCTCATAATCGCACGAAGGTCGCGCAAACCTGTCCGACCTACTGCATGCTGAGAGGCAGCAAACAGCTGTGACTCCTGCAATGCTGGAACGTGCAGAAACTTCATTCGACGTTATCGGCGGATCACTATCAAACACCCCGCTACTCAACTGGACGTCTCTGTTGGCAGTGCTGACACACTCGTCGACCAGTTTGCGTGCTCACTGGTGTCTGCCCGTTGGGTTCCTCGTCGCCTAACAGTAGACAGTAAAGAGCAACGAAGGATCGTATGTGAGGAAATGAATGCGCGCTAGGAGGCTGATCTGACAAGTTTTTGTTGAACGTCGCCACGGGCGATGAAACATGTGCATCACTTCGAACCGGAAACAAAACGGCAGTCCATGGAGTCGCGCCACCCCACCTCTCCTCCGTAGAAAACGTTCACAGCCGCACCCTTAGTCGATAAGGTAATGGCGACGGTCGCCTGAGACTCTGATGAAAGGGTTATTCTGTTTGATGTCCTCCCTCGTGGTGCAACTAGCAACTTTTGAGTGTATTGTGGTGCCCAGGGGCGATTCTAGAATTCGGTCAAAGGGGGAGGGGGGCTAATGGGGGGGGGGCGGTTGGGGGAACGAAATTCCCTTAACGAAAGGAGCGTTGGGGTCCTCCACCGACAAACTGGTAAAATTTGGTGTTGATTAAAGTAGGTTTTGGTAACTGCTTTGCAGTTCAGGGTAAAAAAAATTCAAAAAAACTTGTTTCAATATGGAAGATTTTGTAAATTGCATAAACCACAAAAAAGATTAATTTACTGCAAATAAATTTTCATTAATTTACTGGATACAGATGGTGACATGAATGTAAAAAATTGAACTTGACATGAATATAAAAAGAATTCTTTAACAAAATTCACTGGATATTTCCGTCTTCTGCCCAAATTGTCATGCTCATTCGTCTCTGTTTCTTTTTACTGAATATGTCAATGATATTTTCAATGTCCACATCTCTTTCTTTATGGATATTTGCAAGAGCATATTTAGCTTTCTTGATTTTTGTAAGTGGTACATTAATATACATCCAGTGTCTATTAATAAATAACAAGACGCCCATTTTAAGATAAATGATATTTATTGGTTTAGATAGTAAGCTATTTGCCGCTTTTATTCTTTTGTTGAAATGTGTTTGAAATACAGTGCAACCTATATTGCTACATAATTATAAAAAATGATTGAATCTGTTGAAGTAATATATTCGCTGATTTCTGAAGTCATTTTATCCAGTGTAATATGATACTCCATTGGGGGGGGGGGGGGGGGGGAGCTATAGCGCCCATAGCCCCCATAGCCCCTCCTCTCTTGCCACCGCCCCTGGTGGTACCCCAGGAAAACGACTTCAGCAAGTTTTCATTGCCACAAAAATGAAAACGAACTTCTCCATGAGAAAGCTAGGACTCACACTAGAGTGTGCACCTAGAAGGTGGCCACCAAATTTCAATGGGCTTTTCTTCTTTATCCATTCTACAACCTGGATCACGCACCTTCAGGCTTCAATCTGTTCGACTCAATGGAGGATGCACTAGAGGGAACCTGTACATTGATGATTATGAGCTTATTGGTGCAGTGAGACACTGGTTCCGACCCCGACCTGTAGAGTGGTACCAGGCCTTTCCAGTAAGGTGGCGTAAGGCCGTAACATTGAGTGGAGGGAAAAAATAGGGATTTGTATTCAGAATAGTTGGGAATAATATCGTATACTGGAATCCTGAATAAAACCAACCTGCTTTCAGAAACAAATTTGTTGCATTACTTCTTGAATGCCCCTCGTAAATTTGATGTTAGTCACAAAGGTTTTAACACACCTATTTGTAAAATGGGGAGAGTTAGGTAGTAAATTCACGTATTTTTGAACTAAGAATATGCGAAGCAGCCAACAATACAGTTGGAACTACACTTGCCTTACAAACAATTTAAATTCAGTTTGATCTCGGCCGTTGTACAGCTTCATGTTGTAAACTGCTTCCTTCTGCTTTAAACTCGGATTACATACAAGAATGTAACCTGAATTTACTCCCTGTCTGAATCCCTTCTCTTAAGTAAAGTTTAGACCCAAGAAATGGTACTATAAGGCTATCTGACAACGAATTTTCGAAATAATAGACCAAACAGAAGGATAGGAGTAGTGCAATGTAATAATAACGGGGTAAGTGAACATCCGACTGATTTCAGTAAACGTATTAACTTGTGATAAGCTGATGCACTGGCTTCAACAACGCGTAAGTAAACCAGCTTATAGCCATGTTCGTGTAGTGAACAATTTTCTATGGAGAAATCTGAAATTTGAAGACACAAAGCAAACAATCCCATATAAAGTGATGAACTACCAGCTCTCTCTGTTTCTCAAGCTGGTAAATAATCCTCTGGCCTGAAAAACATGCAGCATGTAACAGTCGCTCAGAAAGAATACTATCTCTGCTGGAGACAGAAAATTTATTACATTACCTGACACAGCTCGATGCTGATTTCTAACTGCACATTATATTGTAAAGATAGTAGAATCTTTAGACAGTGACAACAGATCACAAACAAACCACGAAAACGTCGATTCAAGAGAGTATAATTTCATGTAAAGCATAATCAGGGCCACAATGAATCATGGAGTATTCGATGCACGTAGCACGTAATACAATAGATAACAAAGGAAACATTTCAACAAAAGCATTTGATATGCAAAAGAAAATGCTGAAACAGTTTACTAAACGAGAGTGTGATGGATTCGACCCACTTACTCGGATACACACATGTGAAACCGATTCTGTACCATGGTTCGAAAACTAACCATCTCACCAAACAGTGAACGTATCGTTGTGTTAAAGATCTACAAATGTTGTAAATGCTGTCACTCTAAGCCGCGCGATGCAAGTCAGAACTGCAGCAAACGTGTATAGCACGAGACCAGAGCGTAAAAGTTACTTCAGTTCTAATTATAAGATTTCTCATCCGCAGCCTCTGCACTCAGAAAGATGCTGACTGGAGCCCCAGAACACGTACTAGACCTCGCCTCATCCCGTTTTAAACCGCTCGCGTTTCTCTGGATGCCGTTACAGCAAGATATTTTACGGACTATAAGACGCACTTTTTTCTTCGCAAAACTACCTCCAAGATTCAGGTACCTCTTATGCTCGAAAGTAATATAAAAATGCCCAGCGTATAATTTAAAACTCCCGTCAGTCTTAAAAATGGTCATACATTTGATGCCACGAGAAACTCATCTCTATCTGGCAACACTGGATTCAAGTGGCAGCAGCAGTGCACCGATGCGGTCGAACATGAGTTGCGGGGATTCACAAACTTTCTAACCTACGATGCGTCATTGCAAACTGCGGTGCCAGTGAACTTGATTTGAAAGTGATTAGTGTTATCGGTAACAGTAGAATATTTTTGTTACTAGCTTGGTTCCTAAAGAAAAAAAAAAGAAAAGAAAAACAGGTATTCATGCGACACGGGCTACAAATTGAAAGTAATAGCATATGCAGAAGACCATAGAAACAGAGCAGCGGAGCGGCATTTTGGCCCTCCACCGACAGAAAAAACCATGCCAGATTGACGGGCTAGTAAAGAAGAACTGAAAAAAATGAGAAAGTCTATATGTGCAAATAGAAACTGGAAGCTGACGTATTACAATGCACCGTCAAAATGGCATTGGAATTAATACAAAAATGATTCAAATACACGCTCATAAACTAGCGCTACAGTGGAACTTAAGAGATTTTAAGGGTGGAATTGGTGGGTGCTACAGGTTTATGAAGCATCATGGACTTATAATGCGAACCATCACCGGAATATCTCAGAAAATGCCACAAGAGAAAGAGAAAGAAGTTATCTTTCCATCGCTTTATTATTTAACCAGCGTAGAACTAAGCCAAATAGCGAATATGGACGAAACTGCTCTGACATTTGATGTGCCGAGTAACACAACTGTTGCCATAAAATGTGGTAAAACTGTAACTATAAAAACAATTCGACATGAAGAAATACACTGTTGCCCATTCATGTAGTGGAGACGGTTCTAAATTTAATCCAGTGATTATTTTCAAGCGCAAAACAATGCCAAAACCTTCTGAAATACCGCCACGTGTTGTTCACGTGCGTGACAAGGGATGGATGCAAGAGGCTGGTGTGAAATTATGGATACAGAGAGTGTGGGTGAGAGGGAAAGATGCTTTATTGAAAAAGAGTTCTCTTCTTGCGCTAGATCAGTTTAATAGCCATTTGAAAATTCTGTGAAAGAGAAACTGAGACAGGAAAATACAGAGCTAGCTGCTATTCAGCGAGTGTTTCTTTCACAATTGCAACCTCTTGATGTCTCGGTAAATAAACAATTTAAAGTATATATGAGAGAGGAATGGAGCAAATGGATGATGGATGAAACTCAACATGAATTCACGCGTAAGGGAGCTTTAAAACGACATACAATAAAAACAAGTGTGCCAGTAGACAGAAGTCAACTTCTAGAGTTAGAGAAGACATTATTGTTAACTCTTTCGAGAAGTGCGCAGACGTAAAGCTCCCGATGGCACTGAAGACCATCTTATATGTGAAGAGAACAAGGATCAAGACGAAGAGGAAGAAGAAGAATAAATTTCAAGCGAGATTTTGTAAGTAGGCTGTTTAGGTTTTTCAGTTTGTAACGCCACGTAGCGCTCCGTATGAAAATCGCTGACTGCCCTGTGTGCAGTCTGTGGCTGGTTGGACTCATTGTTGGAATATTTGCTCGTGCAGTGTTGGGCAGTTGGATGTGAACAGCGCGTAGCGTTGTGCAGTTGGAGGTGAGCCGCCAGCAGTGGTGGATGTGGGGAGAGAGATGCCAGAGTTTTGAGAGAGGACGATCTGGACGTGTGTCCGTCAGAAAAAGGAAATTTGTAAGACTGGGTGTCATGAACTGATATATATATTATGACTTTTCAACACTATTAAGGTAAATAAATTGTTTGTTCTCTATCAAAATCTTTCATTTACCAACTATGCCTATCAGTAGTTAGTGCCTTCAGTAGTTTGAATCTTTTATTTAGCTGGCAGCATTGGCGGTCGCTGTATTGCAGTAGTTCGAGTAACGAAGATTTTTGTGAGGTAAGTGATTCATGAAAGGTATAGGTCATTGTTAGTCAGGTCCATTCTTTTGTGGGGATTATTGAAAGTCAGATTGGGTTGAGCTAAAAAATATTGTGTATCAGTTCAGTGATGGTCACAATAATGAAAGAGAGAACTGTCTGATTACGTTCAGTTTTGCGCAGCTGTTTGAAAATCAAATAACGTAGAAGTTTATCAGCACAGCCATTCTTAATTTTTAGAAGGGTCGGTTTCAATTTTAAGGGATTTTAAAGATCAGTTCGGTTTTATGGACAAGGAATTGCCTGGGGTACCAGATTACACTTAAAGAGTTGATAGCTGCATCATGAGGGAGGCCATCAAACAGAATAAACCCCATCAGAGTCCCAGACGACCGTCCCCATGACCTTATCGACTGAGGGTGCGGCTGTGAACGTTTTCTACGGAGGAGATGTGGTGCGCCGCAACTCCATGGACTGCCGTCTTGTTTCCGGTTCGAAATGATTAACCCATGTTTCAACGCCTGTCACGGTGTTCGGAAAAAACTTTTCAGATCAGCCTCCTAGCTCGCAAGCAGTTCCTCACATACGATACTCATTACTCTTTACAGTCTACTCTTAGGTGAAGAGGAACCCAACGGGCAGACACCAGTGAGCACGCAGACTGGTCGACAAGCGTGCCAGCACTGCCAACAGAGACGTCCAGTTGAGTAGCGGGGTGTTCGATGGTGATCCGCTGATAACGTCGAATGAAGATTCCGCACGTTCTAGCATTGCCGGAGTCACAGCTGTCTGCGGCCTGCCAGCATGCGGGAGGTCGGACAGGTTTGCGCGACCTTCGTGCGATTATGAGAGACACCTCGCCCAACGACTCACAGTGCTTTTGTCCATTGCCGGGTTTCTGCAGACATTCTGCAGGCACCTATCTGTGATGTTCTGGTTTCGCGCGAAAAGAAACTCAATGACAACTCTCTGCTTGGAATGTACCGATGTAACAGAGGCCATTTTGAAAGCTATATGGAAAGCCGATGTGGCCGAGCGGTTCTAGGCGCTTCAGTCTGGAACCGCACGACCGCTACTGTCGCAGGTTCGAATCCTGCTTCGGGCATGTAGGTGTGCGATGTCCTTAGGTTAGTTAGTGTTAAGTAGTTCTAAGTTCAAGGGGACTGATGACCTCAGATGTTAAGTCCCATAGTGCTTAGAGCCATTTGAACCATTTGAAGGCTACGTATAGAGCTGCCACCTACCGGATCTTCATGCAACTATAGGGGGACAAGCGAGAACATTCCACGATGTCCCATCACAAATTCTGCATTTTTTCAACCGAAACTGGTCGAGAAAAAATGTGTTGCCTTACTTACTGAACACTCCTCGTAGTAACGTGCTGAACATTGTTCGTGGATTTGGCAGACACCTTATGTAATTTTAAGGGTTCACTGTATGTGACCCCATACGAGGGAGCAGGACCATTCGAGCGGAGAGGCAGTGGTGAGGACCTGGTCACGCTCTAGGCGTTAATGGGAGAGCGTTAAATTAATACCAATTTATTGCTTGGATTTTTACACCTATTCGTTCTCCTCCTCGGCTCGCCCCGGTACAGCCGTGTTGCATCAGTGTCGCAGAAGTAGTGCCGCAGCACCAGTTATGCAATCTGCGGTCTTAGCCCTCGTGTTGCCTGTTTTCAGTTCTGTGGCCTCATGCAAGGTGGAGCGGTGGCCAAAGTGCCCCACAGCCTAGTGTGGCTGTGTGCGTCTGCCGTATCCTCACTGCTCTTGTTGGGCAAAGTTGCACTTGGGCTCGCGCCCAGAAATCTGCCTACCCCTCATGACGGCTGTCGTAACGGCGAGAAGCCAGAAGCCCCAACGGCGACACAGAGGACAGCCCAAATGGTGGTCCAGGGTACAGTCGATAAGACAATAAATGCTGCTTTCTGTGAGTGGTGGCGCGTGCTTCGTTCGGATTTCTGTGTGCACATGGGTATTCCACTAACTGTGAGAATTTCTTGCCTTTTGTGTAGAAAACGGCTTCCTGTTGTGCAGAGAAGAGGACTCTTGGAAAAGAACGTACGCTGAAATCTCAATTACGTGAAGTTATATACAGATTGTATATTTACTTTGAAAGGGAGAGGGAGAATTTTCGGCCTTTGATACCAGCGAGTGAAGTGATTGGCAGGGCGACAGAAGCAGTGAACGTATCTATAGCGATAGTGAAGAGAGTCAGAAATGATAAGAGTCTGCCAATTCAGCTGGAAGCGCTCTTATTGTGATGCCTGTAAAGTCAAGGAAGAGACCTTGCTGTGTGACTGAAATAAACAAACAGTGCAAGATATATAAGCATACGGATACTATAGCAGGAAGGAGTACCCGATATTTAAGACGAAGATAGTATCACTGTCGGACAGTGAGTTATTGAGTTGTTCAAAGGCACAACGACAAGCCTCAACATCGTTTTTTTTTTTAGACTAACATATGTGCTGACCAAAGTCACGGTTCTGTGCATCAGCTCCCAGCTCAAACATTGGCATCATTGTCCACAGAGCCTCACTGAACTCCTATTCCAAGGCTCTGCGTCGGTCTCTTTGTCTAACCCAGTTCTGGTATCGACCACCCTATCCCTCTTTTATCATTCCCGGCCATTTTTCCTGGACTTCAGTTATGTCTACCGGTCTTTACCACTTTCACGTTTGTTTCAGACGAAAATAGTTAACCAAGTGTTACAACAGTGCCGCTTGCCCAACCCTATCGAAATTAGGTATCCCCAGTATGTGTGGCGGCACATACGGAAAGTGGTCCGTGCCCGCTTTCTCGAATCTGACGTCCAATCAGCGTGTATATCACAGAGAATGGCAAACGAGGTAATCGACATCGACTGCATCACGCCCATCTAGTCAACTCGCCCCTCTACACCCGCTGTGGAGAGGGCGACACAGACGACCACCGGATCCATTGTGGTCCAGCGTCCGATGTCTGGACACTTACGCGACGTATTTTGGCGTTTCGTACATGCCAAACACCCCTTCAGATCCACACGCTTTTATTCCCGGAGGGGACCTTTTATCCCACCACCGAAACTCATTCTGAGAACTGGATCTGCGGCCAAACGATCCGTTATCTTTTTAATTCTGGCCATAAGTTAGTGCTGGGATATTGGAATTATCTCAACGAACGATTCTGCGTCCTAACACGTAGTCCACACTATCAGCAAAACTTCTCCAGTTTCTTACGGAGCACCTTTAATGATCCGCCTCGCAGCTGGAATGTCGAAGCCGTGAGGAGCTGAAGGCTGATCTGAACCTATCAGAACTGAACAGAATCGACAACGGAATCTAAGCCCACGCACGCTTGGACGTGCTGGCCAACACAGGACCCGCTCCTCAAGGTTCTCCATATAAAACATAAAAACAAAAAATATAAATAAATACACAACTAAAATTAAAATAAAAAACGATAAAAACTTTAATTTTCTCGTCTCCCCTGTGGTTTTCTTTCCTTTATCCTTTCTTGCCCTTCATAGCTCTAGGTTAGTTGCACTGGGAGTAAGATTAGATAGGCACCAACGCCTGAAGTGGTGGTTTGTTTTTTATTTAGGATTTAGGACAAAGATGGCGCAAAAAAAGTAGACAGGGTGTTGGACTGGCAAACGTGTAAACCGTGTTCAGTGCTCAATCGTCCCATTTTTTTCCCCCGCTGCATTCAAATTTGTGCCTGTGTAGTGGTGTAACTTCGGTTTGCAACAGCGAGGTGTAAGGCAGGGACCTATAATGAAAGCTGATTCTTCACAACTGATCTATTAGCGGCCGAAAGACAGTGGCTTTCGAAAGAGAATCGCAAACATTCGATGACAAGACAAGTCAACCAAATCCTCCACCGGAAAACACGTCTGGTGTGTCATACATGTGTATCGTATGATAGGAATCTCTTATCGACGCACCTAATATGCTTGGTGAGTGACTGAGATATGCCTCCTTACCCGATTTAGGTGTTCGCATGAATGTGAACGTGATAACTCCCAAGGAGTGAAAACATAATAGTTTGTCACATAAGCTGCAACGAACGAACGCAACAGTTTCACAATCACACAGTTTGGTGCAAATGGCTCTGAGCACTATGGGACTTAATATCTGAGGTCATCAGTTCCCTGGAACTTAGAACTACTTAAACCTAACTAACCTAAGGACATCACACACATCCACACCCGAGGCAGGACTCGAACCTGCGACCGTAGCGGTCGCGCGGTTCCAGACTGTAGCGCCTAGAATCGTTCGGCCACCCCAGCCGGCAATCACACAGTTTCTCTGTGCTCTGTCAAAACATATGTTTTTAATGTTTTTTAAGCTGCGTTCCATTTTAGAAGTTTTGGATCGAATCGCTTTGCTGTAACATAGTTTACATCCATTTGCTGGTTGTTTTCATTTCTGTGAGGTGTCTATGTGGTATCTCGCCTGCTTTCACACACTATTCATCACATTTATTTGGGTCAGACACGTATGACTTATATTCTATAACCACTGTGTAGTATGACAACGGCCAAGACTACAAAACGAGAACAAACATTTCAGTGACGGGACGGACAGTTCATAATGTCTTGGAAAAATAAGTAATAAATAAAAATGATTAGCACGATGGACTTCTGAACGCTGCTTATTCGCGAGACAGTCCAACACTGTAACCGCGACGACGTTGCCCTTCCAATACGGACAATGTATTTGTTGAGCTTGGACTGTTCATTGTTTCTATTTTGCTTTTTCCACAAATCAGTACTGATTCTTCCTGTTTTCATGTTTAACCTGTTTTTGACGGGTTATCGATTGGGCTATCGTATCAGTAAATGTGAGGGTGGTGCAATGGGGAGTTTCCCTTCTCAGCAATGAGTTCCTTGATCATATTTTTTTTCTCAAGCGCTAAGGCAGTATTTACCTTTTTACATAAATACATACAAATATATTTTCAACATTAACAAGGTACAGCGAAATGTACAAATGTTAGCGTAAAATATCGAATGAGGACCTTTATTTCTCGTGCGGGAGAACGGAAACTCCAAGATCATCGTCATATGATTGATCATCCCTCGTGATGGCCACAGAGGCTTCGGTATCTTCGCTGCTGCTGTCCTCGTCGTCTGATAAACAAATTACAATTTTTGTATGGATTCTTTTCTTACGCCATTTTCTGTGCTCGACCTTGTAATCTCTCTCTCCACACATGGTACACGTCGTTCTTTCAATTTTCTGGCATTATTCTTGTGACAGCATCATTTATCAGCCTCTCCGTGTCTCACAATGCAAAGATTTCATTTCCCTTCACGAAATCTGCTTTTATTTGAGCCCAGTCAAGCTCAATGGCCTTGTTAATGGCAGTGGTGCGGTGTAAGACGTATACCTTCGTAGCCATGGTTCTCTGCTAACGTACGAATTACATCTTGCGTCTTCTGTGGCCCGCATGGTTTCACTAATTCCAGAAGTTCAGCTTCTTGCATATTTCATCAAAGCCTATTTTACTATCTTCCAACGAGCTGACTATTTCGTCTGTA
Organism: Schistocerca serialis cubense; assembly: GCF_023864345.2. Lineage (NCBI taxonomy): Eukaryota > Metazoa > Arthropoda > Insecta > Orthoptera > Acrididae > Schistocerca > Schistocerca serialis. The sequence continues at coordinate 141,841,901 of NC_064638.1, read as the reverse complement.
TTTGTAGTAGCCGTTGGTGCGTTATTTAATTGTACAGAATGGTAGGGCTCGTTGTCCATTACGAAGACATTTGGCAGCAGACGAGTTAACAAACCAGTCTTTAAATGCATATGCATTCACTTCCTCAAGGCAATCGTCATTTTTTTTGACTGAAACATCATCATAGCCCCGGGCATAAAGCCGTTCATGGAACCACCATGAATAAAAAAGGCGCAAAATTACTGGGAAAAAACTGCCGGGACAAACCGTATGTTGAAGAACTGCCCCTAAATTGGAGTGGTCCACACGGTCGAAGGCCTGCCTTGAATCCAGCGGTGCCATGGCACCAGGAAGACGTTGGTGATGAGCAAATGCTATCATGTCTTGGTAACGGCAAAGGACCGAACAGATATTGTTGAGGCTTTTTGGGGATGTCTGGTCACTGGAGGTGATGTAACATGCGACCTTTTTGAGTCGATATGCCAATACCCATGTAAATATTTTTGTATTGCTGTTGAGCAACGTGACTAGTCGACGATCATGGATGCTCAACTGCCCATGCAGTTTGTGAAGGGGTATAATGATGCGCTCAAGAAAGATGATAGGGATCACTGTCATTGGCGACGTTAGCTCTTGTGCAATGGTCGTCCATGTGGAAGCCATATAGAGTTAAAATTTTTGTAAAATTCGATGGGGATAGCATCAGGCGCTGGGGATCTGTTATCAGACCATGCCTTGGTGGCATCGACTACTTAATCTGTGTTCACGTCTCCTTGGAGTTCATGCACTACCGCCACTGGGAGAGTGCTCGTAGTAACTCATGCGACCTCTGATCAGTTCCACATAATGCAGTACAGCTGAATACAATTCAGCGAAATGATTATGGAGAGCATGGCCGATGGTTTGTTGGATCTCAGGTCGGTTGTCTTCCACATCAGTGAGGAAGTGGCTCAGAGCCGTGCAAGGTCGTTGTCTTTCCTGAAGGAGGTCGTACATTGACGGATGTTCTTGAGGTACACGATTAAAGGTCCGAGATCGGACTACAGTGCCCTCCACGTGACGGGCGCACAATCAAGGAGACCTGCACCTTTATTCGGTGTACCACCATCTGCCTGTCTGCCAAAAAAAGACATCGTCACACAGTCACAAAGAATAATAAAAGTGCAAGTTATTAGTACACCATGCCTTGGCTTCCTTACCTTAGCTCATCAATGTTTTATGGACGGTTTGCTTTGTACAGGAGAGCGGGCAAGATAAGTTGGAGTCATAGGAGTCATGACGACGCCAGCATCGTAGCCATGCATCCTCGACCATAAGGTGACAGTCTGAGGAGGTGAGGTGGGAGACGTTGAATTTCCACAGACTACATCTATACAAGTCACGCTGTCAGGCGAGAGTGACATCGCAGATGTATGATTCATGGTCTGAAAATGCCATGGGCGAGATTTCTGCATGCCAGGTGCCATCAGCAAGCGATCAAGTGAGCTAGATGCGGTCTATGCACCTTGATGAGTGAGCGGTGTAAAATGTGTAACCTGGTTGGGTTCCGCGGATCTTTGTCCAGGTGTCAATGACTCGCAGGCGATCGATGACCATCGAGAGAGCCGCACGAGGTGAATGCCGTGGGAGTTGGTCAGTGGGCCCTTGTGTCGAGTTGACTCTCCACTGACCACCAAATCGTCTTGTGAGCTTCTGAACAGTGGTGTGACCTCCTTGGCGAAGAATAGATGTCAATCATGATGGCGGCTAAAGCCAGAGGGTGTGTAGATGTTAATGATACACACGCCAAACAGGGTGAGGGCCATACCTCGTGCCGTAGGGGGGTATGTAACATCCTCGGCAGGGATCCCGTTGTGTAGGAGGATGGCGACACCATTACCAATGTTGGAGGCGTAAGAAACATAGGCGGTGTACTCGGCGGTCTCTTGGAAGTCAGTAATGAACACCTCCTGTAGGAATGCAATATCAACATCTGAAGAGTAGATGGTGTCGCCGAACAGGTTTGTCAGAGACTCAGATTGTGACAGGATTCATTGTGGCGACACGACATTACTGTGTATGGTAGTCGATGCAGAATGCGTGGTGGAATCATGCTGCTGGTGTAGTACCGCCGTATCTGCTGCAGTGGTCATGATTACTGGCAGGGCGACGGCTCAGGCGCTTCCAAGGGATGATCTCACTCGGAGACCTGGTGGTCTGCTTCACTTCCTCTTCAACATCATCGGCGCAGGATGCTGACATCGAAGACATGTGACAGTCGTTTAGTGTCGGAATGAGGGAAGCAGGCGCTGTGACAATAGCTGTGGGGAATCTGCCATCCTCATATACTGGCAATATTGAGTTCATGTTCTGGACTGAGAGGATTCGTCATAGGAGGGGTGTCAAGAGTGGTCATATCATGTGACTGGGCACAATATGGAAGGTCACCATCAGACGTCCAATGGTCACCTCGTGAGGCCGTCTGAACGAGGGCGTCGTCGGAGTGTGTTCATCGGCGTTTCTTGCGCGTCCTGGGTGACCGCCGTTTCCTAATGTGTTGTTCCGATTCATAATGTGGTCGCCCATCACCCGTCTGGATAAAGGCAGCAGTCGGCACGACATCTGGTTCGACGTTCATGGTTCGAGTAGGTCCTGAGATAGATGGTCCCGGTGCCACACGGGGGGGGGGGGGGGGGGGGGTGATGTCACGCTCGCTGGTCTCGTCGGCATACTGTGGTGCGGTGGCTGGCGTTGACGAGGCTTCAGGCGTATCTTGAAGTGGCGTGGTAGAGTTCTGTGCTAGCGTCGCGTAGGTGATGGGAAGGGATGTGAATGTAGATGCTGGGGTCACTTCACCTGGCGCTGTCTGTGTCAAACGTCGGCCTAAACATTCGGACTGTACATGTCCCTCCTGACCAAATTCGGAGTACGTTCGTGGCTGGGCATCGTACATGTCATGAGGTACGATGGAACGTGTTTCGTCATCTCAGTTTCGATCTGCCAGATACCATTTAACACTGGGTAGGTCGTAAAAGTTTGCCAGTTCTCCGTGAGGTGACCTAAGACATTTCCATATGGCTGGAAAGTGGCAATGACGACTCCTTCAGTCCCTCGAACGAGAGCTCAAACACCTGCGAAGTTCTGAGACTGAATCCCGCCTGGTCCACTGTCACTGCGCCTATGTGTCCATCAGAGTGTTTAAATTTTAGTCCGGCGGCATGTCGTTGGACAACTTCAGCGTATAGTGCCTCCGTCATCATCTTGATGTACACAGCACTTCCTGTGATGGAAAAATATATTCCGATCACATCGAAGGGGTTCAAACGCAGATCCTCTCGAATGATCTGTTCAGTTTCAAAGGCTCTTAGTCGTGGATGTACGGCCTGAATCGTTACTTTGATCGTCGCACGGCGGTAAGAGTGTGTCATGAGGTACGATAGTAGTGAACTCTTTATAAACACAAATACCGCGACGCGGAAGTAATGAATGCCGAGGGCGGGATGCTGATCGACGCGAGGGGCAGTTGCGCAAGCCACCAGGGCTGAGAGCCGACTCCTTAACCGCGATTCCACCACTTTTCCAGGCTCCTCTCTGTTGCACTTCTTGTTCGAAGACCGTATTTGTCGCGCTTGGACAGTTCATTGTTTCCATTTTGCATTTTTCACAAATCAGTACACCTTCTTCCTGTTTTCATGCTTGATCTGTATTCAGTTTTTTACGGGCTATCCACTGGGCCCTATTACCACTAAATCTGACGAGAGGTCTGATGGAGAGTTTCCCTTGTGAGTAGAATGCTTCCAGCAAGAATACTGCAATGAAACGTGGGGCATTATCATGCTCTTTAGCCCTGTCTGCCCCGAGGAAGAAGAACTGGGAGGGGAGTGTCTATCATCTGCAACCCCACCCCACCAGTCGCTGGCCAACTGCACTTCCATACTGAATACTGGCAACTGCGCTGCCAGCTGTCAGAGCTCTTCTCTCACCCTACGGAGTGTGACACATCACAGTTAGTTAGCTGTTCCACTTAATCAACAGATTGCGGCAATAAACAGCGACAGTCTGCTGCACAGAGTGGGCACATAGGTAACTAGTGCAGTACAAGGCTGCATGAGAGTGACGTTACCTTTCAGATACAAGCTGTAGTCTTCGGCCTAGTATTTCTTCGGATTCCAACAGTTCAGACGAAGCTTAATAATATCATCGTCAACCAGCAACGGTCAGAGCCTCGACTGTTCACTCTAACTCGCTATAGGTTGGTGGCACTTCTCAATAATTCTACTAAATCCAACACGTTTTGCCACACGAATAATTCAGAGATCCGTGCCACTGCACGATTTTACTAACAAGGAGAGGTACCCAGCGGTGCTATAGATTTTTTAAAACTATCTGTACGATGATGTAGAATTTGTAGATTAAGACCCCATGTATCACACACTGCAACCACTCACCTTGGTGGGCTCTCGTTTGCGAGCAACTGGCGAAAAAAGAAATTCGTAATTTTGTGTAACGCATTGTGGATTCGAACCTCATCAGCTGCACGAAATTTATTTTTATTTTTAAATAATCATCGAAATAACTTTGATCATAACTTTTATTTAATTAACTGATTTAAATGTAATTTTTTAATCCTATTCCCTTGTCACAAAATTTTAATCATAATATCAACTTCTTCTTTTGCTCTCATTTTTTTCACATCATCCTTTCTCCACTTGAAATCTTTGTTCATGTGTTTTAATTAATTTTATGTATTAATTTCGATTTAATATCTTTTGTTTTATGACCTTGTATTTTCGTTAAAATTATTGAATTCATTAGATTTATTTTTCATTTTGCTTGAATTTAGTTTTACTTATAAACCTGTCTTTCATTTAAATTTTCATTTGCGCTATTTCGCCCATAGTGCAGTGGGTATTTCAGTTAAGTTTTAAATGCTTGTATGACAATTACCATGCACAAAAATGCACATCTGATACAAAAAGCATTTATTACACCAGTGCATAAATGTAAATAGATTATTTCGTCCTTTGTTTCTTTAACTGATTGATCGGAATTTTCAAATAATTCAATATGACAACAGATAAATATAATTAAATTCAAATCCACAAAAATTCCGCCTGGAAAAAGAATGACATAATGGAAAAATGGAAAATGGAAAAGTTTATACGGCGATTAAAATATGATAAAGAAAGAGAAATTAAAGCTACATTTAAACTAATTAATTGAATAAAAATAATGATCGAAGTAATTTCGATGAAAGTTTAGAAATACATAAGCACCATCTCACCAGATTCGTGAACTAAAATCTGTCGCATATGGAGCTGTTAGCTTATCCACCACACCACACAAGCGGGCTGCATAAATCATCTTTCTTAACACTACTGACTATCACGCAACATCCTCGATTTCTTTTTTCGTCGATTACTTGCGAACGAGGGCCCACCAGGGTGAATGGCTGCAGTGTGTGATACATGGGATCTTAACTTACATTACCATACAGATAGTTTCAAAAAGTCTATCGCACCACTGGGGACCTCTTCTTGTAAGCCTGAAACTAGTGTTTCCGCAGTGAAATGTTCGAAGAACACTGCGGCATCCTTGCCGCCCAGAGTTCTGTTTCCGTAACTTCCACTAAGCTTTTCGACTCAACACGCGCTCATTTACACAGCCCCTCCCTACTCACCCAGTGCTCCTCGCTCCACGCGTTCATTCCCTATACACCTGCACCCCCTCTCTGCTTCCAGAACCCCTCCTTTTACTGCCTAGTTACAGAAAAATTAAGTTAAAAACTTGGCTTCAGCAGTCATTTATTAAATTAATCGTATCATAAGTTGTTTATATTGATTAATTTGAAAAAGTGATTAAAACTAAGCTTGAGCCCATTCGCTTCCAAAGGAAGTTTCTTGATCATTCCTCTCATGCCTAGCTTTACTACTTCTTACTGCGTATGATAATTAAGTATATCTGAGACTTAAAATTTGATTAATTCCAGGAAACAGGCGCCACCTGAGTGATACACAATGTTTAATATTACTAATGTCTTCAGTACCATATAGCTTCCTTTTGTGATTTGTTCTTAGTTTACTATAAAATCAATTATTTAATTATAACTGCAATTACGTAAAATAAATGCTTGTATTTAATTACTGATTAAATTTTTCATGCATCATTCGCTGCCATGTGAAGCGCATCGTCGAATGACAACTTGATTACAGCTGTAACATTTTTTCATACCTCAGGGATCTGTCCTCGCCCCACTTCTGTTTAATCTGCAGACTTCCGATATGCCTAAAACTATATCTCATAACTTTGGATACTCCGATGACTGGGCGCTGACAGCGGGACATCGAAATTTTGAAGAAGCAGATACCATCTTAATATCTGATCTGACGATAATGGGAACCTAGTTTCGGAGATGGAGACTGAAACCGAACCCAACCGAGATAGAGGCGGCTTGCTTTCATTTGTGCAATAGAGCGGCGAATAGACTGCTCCAGGCGCCTTTTGGTGGCAGACTCCTTCACCAAAATCAGCACCAAAAATGTCTGGACGCTACATTCGACCGGAAACTGTCCTACAAGAGGCATCTGGAAAACATTGATGCGAAAATACGAACTAGAAACAGCATCCTACGTAATCTGTGAGGAACAACCTGGAGCTCCACTGCTGAAACTCTGTGCACTTCAGCACTTGAGCTAGTCTACTCTGCTGCGGAATATGGTGCTCCTTTCCGTATGGCTCATTAGTTCACACACACGAACTCTGGACACACAGCTGAATAACACTATGAGAATGATCAGTGACATACCGAGGTCAAACCCCGTCGGATTACTGTCCATATTGAGCCACAATCCGCCCCCTGGACTTCGACGAAAAGCAGCTCTACTCCGTGAGATTAAATACATGCAAGGCAACCTGCAACTCCCTATACTTATTGATGTGTCGGCAGCTGGGCCAACACCTTGTAGTTCGAGATGGCTGAAAATGCACGCTAGACTAACGCAGACGGGCGTGAAGTACTGGAACAGGCTACGTAATTAATGCGATGAAGAAAAGTACGTAGCTGGATTAATACTTATCTTTAATCAATCATTGTGGTACATCGCTCTTGACTATACACAGGAGACTTTAATTACAATCACTGTAAGGCTAATGGCGCCTTGCTAGTTCGTAGCCATTAACTTAGCTGAACGCTATTCTGTCTCTCGGCTAATGAGAGAGAAAGGCTTCGTACATCTAGTCGCTAGCTAGGTCGCCCGTCCAACTGGGGCGAGTGCTTGTTCGTATCACGAGACCTGCCTTGTGGTGGCGCTAGGTCTGTGATCACACAGTGGCGACACGCGGGTCCGACATGTACTAAATGGACCGCGGCCGATTTAAATTACCACCTAGCAAGTGTGGTGTCTGGCGGTGACACCACACATATCCTACAAAGAACCTGGCTTCGATCAAGGAAACCACCCATGAGAGCAGCCATGGTGCTGCACACCTTGTAAAGTATGTATGTAGAATTGTAAAGGGATCCTAGCCAAGGCTCGACATACGTTACATACCAAGAATAATGGAGATGTAACCCTGGTGCGCAATTTCTGGTTAAGCCACCTCACAAGGACAATTATAAATTTAAAAATTACAGTGTCGCCACCAGCTAAAGCCCTTCCTAACAAATAAGAAAATACCGAACTGGAAATTATCAGTTCAATTACATTCAGAATTTAATTATAATAATGCAATTTTTTTTAAAGACACTAACATGATGAACAGCATTGTATTTCGTATATCAATGAGCTTGTTTAATTAAATTGATTTTTCCCTCCCATTTTTGTTCATCACAAGCAAGCAGATTAACTTAAAAAAAAACGGGGAGTAGAAAATTAATTTGAAAACTGGCATCAACGAGAAAGATAAAGGACGCAGAGTTTATCTTTTACGTAGCACATTTATTTCATTACTGAATTTGATGCACATCCTATGAATACACATGACTGGAGCCTGCGTGAAAAATTTAACTAAATAATTCGCCAAAAAATGGTAGAACAGTGCAATTAAAAAAAAGGAAAATCACACAAAAGGGAAGTGGAATACAATAATTCAATCATTCCATCTACATACCCACGATTGTCCGAAAAGAACAAAGCAACTTCCACACTTTTAATTTCAACCACCATCATCGCCGATTTTCAACAAAATAGTTATGCCACATTCCGAAAATACATAACTACACACGCTTCATTTAAGCTGAACTACTTAATTATGCCATGAATTTAACATAGGGAAGTTCTGATTCGACCTACTTCCTATCAGCAGAAACCCTTTACAGGAGCTACGAACTGTACTTACCAACCGCTAGCTGCAGAGTGTCCTTTCTCCACCGAGCAATACCGGTGCAACGGAAGCTACCAGAGGGGTAAGCTTCTGCCACCAACCTGACAGACAAAACAACCTCAGACCAAAAGGGGTAAACCTCTCTGTCCAGGTACTGGGATCGTAAGTTGGTCATCCTGTGCTACCCACCAAACGAGAAGCAAACATCACCTGCTCCTAGCAGACGACAACCAACTCAGCGTCCCCCACAAAAGAAACCCGAAACCACTCATAAAAACACTAATTCAGTCACATTCATGCACACATAGGTTACGGTGAAGGGAAAAACGTAATAAATACAGGTCATGATTTCCTATGGAACACAAAAGAAAATTTCATTTTATAAGCCTTACTTTGATTGCTCAGTCTTTCTGGGAGAGTTAATAAATTAAACCGCAATCAGGTGGTGGACAGAATAGGATGCACAGAATCCAGTGAGACAAGCGTCTATGAAACGACTCCACAGAGACGTTTCACCGTCTCAGTTCGATCTAACAGACTCATGGGAACGAGACTGGACAAAGTCTTGCCTTCTGCATTATCAGAACATGCCCTGCGTAAGAAATAAACTCCTTGCCTTCGACCAGTCGCGCAGAACATAATCAGTATTTAACAGAGTACGCACCAGTCATGGCAGAAGCATGGATTCTCTTCATAGATGGGCTAAGGGTCCACCTCCAAAATACGGCTATGGAGGCAAACCGTTCATCACGTAGTGGCAGAATGTTCCAGCAGGGCCTACTGTGGTACTTTCTACGATTTACTCGTGGCAACGAATGACACAATTGATTATATTAAAAATTTACACGTATGTTTTGTAAATTACATGTGTTGCTGTCTGTATTATATCTAACATTGAGCTTAAAAAGCCATGCTATAAATAAATCCTATGAAAGTTAACAAATCTTCAAAGTAAATATGACAGTACGGTCTGTACTTTTACCATGACGCTGTCATTTATTACCTAATGGAAGTCGCTCTTTCTTTAAAACAGCTTTTTGCATTTTCTGTGAGTCGCTCTCTGATTTTGGCAATTAAATACTATCTGTACTAATAAAAGTATTGCCACTTTGTTGTGATAGTATTTTTAAATGGCGGCAGTGTCTGAAAACTCCTAGTGGGAGCCGTCAGGTGGGATTTTGGACAGCAGACGTCTGGGAACGTCACCTGACGCGCTGGCCCGGAGCATGCCTTCGTCAACGCCGGCTCGCCTGCTCAGGTTTCTTGGCCGGCGACACTGACACTTGCTGTCGCTCAGACGCCCACGCCCACTTTCGCTAAGCGCTCGCCTAATGCTAATTCCGGATGCGCGCCATTATGTAGCGCGCTTCTAATTTCACTGCGTGGAGACATTCCCTCTTACGACGCTTTAGAATTTATGCATTTTCCTGTCGATCTTCCAAATGAGAATAATAGTTTATAATAGAAATTCGTGCTTATGACAAGTGCAGACTCATTTCATTTGTTAATGTGATTTTTCCATACCTCACGTCAATCATCATTACCAATTTAAAGAATATCGAAACATCCTTTGCTGAAAGCACAGTTTAAGAAGAAAACTGGCAATGGAATTTTGAAGTCTTAAGATATTCCCCGTATTTCCTTGCAAGTCGCGCTAATGCGTATATAGGGTGAAGCGAAATTAGCGAACTCGGGCTTCACAGCACGACTCCTCACAAATCAGCTTTAAAAAAATGTCTCTCACAAAATTTCGGCCGGCGAGTACATCCGCCAGGAAATGGACGTTAAATAGTGGCAATATGGCAACACTGTAACTACATGTATGATAACTATCCCTGTCATCAGCTGTTCCTTGTGCTGTAAATTTGGTGCAGTGGATAGAGCTATGGATTAGCATGTAGTAGGTCAGTGATTCGATCCTGGGTTGAGGCATATGTTTTTTATTTGGTAAATGTAGTCCAGGCAGTAGAGTAACCGGCATCTTAATCGTCAAAGCGATTGCATCGGATCCTCTAAAAAACATTTGCACTTACATACTCCAATCGTAGAAATTGATGATTGGTCAGCTTTGGAATAAGCCCTTTCCACATCATGGGCGTGAATTTATTCACACCACTTCATCTACTAGATGCGAGACCTGTTTTCTTTGTACTCTCCTCCAATGGTCCCATAGATTAGTACCAACTATTATCCTTGCGTCATTCAGGTCGATTACATTTCGTGTCTTCGATATGCAAGATGCTTATCATTGGTGTGAGGTGACCCGCACGTCATCTGAGACCATGGATATGGTATTAACGTCTGGGTCGTAATATTGGACGACAAGTGTTTGGGCCCTTACATGTTGCCTGGCCAGCTGACTGCACGAAGTTATGCGTTCCTCTGAAGCTATCTACCTGATATGCTGGAAGATGTCCCACTACATGTTCGGCAGAGGATATAGTTCCAACATGATGGTACACCTCCACACTTTGGAATTAATGTGCGATAGTATTTGGACAGGGAAATGGCTCAGGGGTGGATGTCCAGTTGTATGGCCACCTCGTTCACCTGACCTAAAACACCTGGATGTCTTCTAGTGGGGATACCTGAAGGATCACATGTACTCTATTCCTCCGACGAATGTGGAAGAATTGGTAGCGTGTGTTCATGCTGCTCTTGTTACTGTGGATGCAGCTTTGCTGCGAAGGGTCCAGAGCTGTATGATTCGGCGGGTTGCGCAATATTTGGACGTGCAGGGAGGACACTTTGAGCGTCTGTTGTTCTGAGGAAAACGTATTCTGTTGTGAATGTCATGTGATCATTAATATGAACATTATTATTGTCACTGGTTGCTAATGTGCGACATCTGAGCACTCATATTACATGTAGTATAAATGACAAGTAGATGTTATGTTATTGTACTGTGCTATCATCTTTAGCGTCTCAAAATTGATATTGTTTTTGTAGTTACTCTCACCTATGACAGGCCATTTGTTTTAACTGTCTATTTCTTGTTTGTCTAAGCACGTATTTGTTATGTTCAGCGTTACAAAAGTTGTAAATTTAGGATACATGTGACCTAAGAAACGGTTTATTTTGCAGTATGAAACGTCCGAATATAATTAGCAAATAAAAAAAAATGCGCCACAAACCAGGATCGAACCCTCGACCTCCTGCATGCAAACACAGAACTCTGTCCACTGCAACAATTGTACACCACAACCTGTTTGTCGTGACAGAAGTACTTCTCATACATGTGGTTAAAGTGTTGCCAGATTGCCAGTCTTTAACATCCTTTTCTGCTGGATGCACTCGCGGGCTGAACTTTTGTGAGAGACATTTTTTTATCGATGGTATGTGAGGAGTCGCGCTGCGAAGCCTGAGTGCGCAAATTCGCTTCACCCTGTATATGTCTCTGAAGAAATCCACAAGGCAGGCCAGTTTTGAAATACGTATCTAATCAAAAGAACCCGGACACCAACTACAGACTATTAAAATGGGGAGACTCCAACTTTGTCTTTATGACGACTTGAACAGTGCAGGGGACAGTTTCCAGCAGGTGTCTGTGGAAGAATGGCAGCACATTATTCCTTAAGAGCCGAAAACTGTGGCGCTGCGGTCTGAAGCGAAGTCGACGTCCTAAATCATCCCACAAGTGTTCATTTCGGTTCGTATCGGGAGTCTGGACAGGGCAGTCCACTTCCGGAATGTTATTGTCTACAAACCATGGGCTCACAGATGCTTGGGAAATCAGCGAGCCGGCCGCAGTGACCGTGCGGTTTAGGCGGTGCAGTCTGGAACCCCGAGACCGCTACGGTCGCAGGTTCGATTCCTGCCTCGGGCATGGATGTGTGTGATGTCCGTAGGTTAGTTAGGTTTAACTAGTTCTAAGTTCTAGGGGACTAATGACCTGAGGAGTTGAGTCCCTTGAGAGGCTTGTCTACTCCAATATCTTTCCAGTCGTGTACAGTTCTGCATCCAAGGCCGTGTGGAAATCGAACCACAAAAATGATATTAGGACAACAAATCGTTCAGCAACCAACATCACCTCTTTGTTGTGAACCCATTAGTAGACAGAACTGTAAAGATTCAATGTTCATCTAAAACAGCGGGAACAGGCTGTTTAAAAATAAAATCCGAGGTATAAGATTTCTTATGTCGTAATTAAAAAACCTTCTGGACTTCCTCATCAACCAGAGAAGAAACTAAATAAGAATTAATTTAATACCTTCAGCTGCTGACGGGCGTTGATATACATCTACATCTATACTCCGCGAGCAACATCAACGGGGACAGGTGAAAATGTGTGACCCGACCGGGACTCGAACCCGGGATTTCCTGCTTACATGGGATACGCTCTATCCATCCTTTTTTTTGTTCGATATAGTTCGCTGCGTTTGGTCTGGGCGGACGTCACAAGACATCTGTTCAAGCTGATCGTTGAATCCTTGGCTCAGTTTTTTTTATATTACAGAATGCACGCTGAGCTACCGTGCCGGCCCCATGTAAGTATAGAGAAGAAACTTGCTGCAACCCTCTGTTAGAACATTCAGGTTTGCCACACCAAGCTGAACGAATTGTTCCTTGGCTCGGACGGCGAATGGTCTTACTACTGATCTATGATTTATGTACGCTTTTTCCATTGATGACAGAGTAGCAATATTAAGGCTCTTGGCTCTGTATAGAGAAAGGAAGGCGGAGTGCACACCACACGAAAAACTGGAGAAAGTGATTGAATTTTGGCTGGGTGTTAAGCCAAAAGGCATTGGGGTCTGGTAAGCTGATAAAAATTACTCGTCGTTATTGGGAATATATTAGCGTCAGAGCTCTAACAAGATGACAAAGACAGTAGCAAACATAAAGGATGTATGGCAGCAGAGTACGTGTAGGAAAATGACAAAAGTCAAAATAAACACCTGCTGGTTATTACCTTATGAAACACGTTGTCCGCTCCTCCCGCGACAAAGAGGTTGTAGCTGCGTGGCAGCCATTAATAACAGCGCAGGCAGCAGCCGGAGTAGCTCCCAGATACGCCGGACACGCCGTCCCCGGCACAACCTCATTAAGGAACACCGAGTACTATCGGCAAGTAGAGCGGCAAAAAGCGCCTTTGAAATGATGTGTGGACTGTTTATAGCCTATAGCCTCCACACAAGCGGTCTCAAGTATCGGCTACTTGAACAGCAGCGGCGAAACTCATTAAGCTTATCAACAAGAGAGGCGAACAAAAGAGCACCGGACTCACATGAGTCAGCGGCTTCCTCCCTCACGCCTCGCTGTTGGCCGGCTACCTGCCCAACCCAGCAGCCGAGTCTAAGCACCTGTCCTCTTTGTCACGCTAGTATAAACTGACACAGATGTAGTAACAGGAACTATCAGAAAGTGAAGAATGCAGAAGCCTTTCCAGGACCCCAAATTATCACAGTTAAACGTTACAGATTAAGATTACAATTTCCCATACTGCCACACACATTGTGATACACTATATGAACAAAAGTATCCGGACACCTGGTTGAAAATTACTTATATGTTCGTGGCGCTCTCGATCGGTAATGCTGGAATTCAGTATGGTGTTGGCCCACCTTTAGCCTAGATGACAGCTTCTACTCTCGCGGGCATACGTTCAATCAGGTACTGGAAGATTTCTTGGGGAATGGCAGCCCATTATTCACGAAGTGCTGGACTGATAAGAGGTATCGATGTCGGTCGGTGAGGCCTGGCACCAAGTCGGTGTACCAAAACATCTCGAAGGTGTTCTATACGATCCAGGTTAGAACTCTGTGCAGGCCAGTCCATTACAGGGATGTTATTGTCACGTGACCACTCCGCCACAGGCCGTGCACTATGAACAGGTGCTCGATCGTGTTGAAAGATGCAGTTGCCATTCCCGAATTGCTCTTTAGTGTCTCCATGAAAAACACGACCACACCATAACACCACCGTCTCCGAATTTTACTGTTGGCATTGCACAAGCCAGCAGGTGACGATCACTGGGCATTCGCCATACCTACACCCTGCTATCGGATCGCGCCGTATTGTGTAATTTGATTCGATACTCCACACAACGTTTTTCTACTGGTAAATCGTCCGATGTTTACGCTCCTTACACAAAGTGAGGCTTCGCTTGGCATTTACTGGCGTGATGTGTGGCTTATGAGCAGCCGCTCGACCATGAAATCCAAGTTTTCTCACCTCCCCTCTAACTGTCATAGTACTTCCAGTGGATCCTGATGCAGTTTGCAATTCCTGTGTGATGGTCTGGATAGCCTGTACGCTTTTGTGCTGTATGTGTCCTTTCACGCTTCCACTTCACTATCACATTGGAAACATAGGGATGTTTAGGCGTGTGGAAATCTCGCATACAGACGTATGACACAAGTGACACCCTATCACCTGACCACGTTCGAAGTCCGTGAGTTCCGCAGAGCGCCCCATTCTTCTCTCCCACGATGTCTAATGACTACTGGGGTCTCTGATATGGAGTAGCTAGCAGTAGGTGGCGGAAAAATGCACCTAATATGAAAAACATATGTTTTTGGGGGTGTCCGGATACTTTTGATCATATGGTGTATTAGATGTGGAACAACGGTTTTAATTTCGGAGAGCCGCGTGACAGGAACCTGATGAACTGATCAGCCAACAAAAATCGCTGTGTTAGATGTCCTGTCAATAATATTTTCCTTGACTATAGCAGTACTGAAAATCATAACGTGATGATGTTTTCCTTATGAGTCTGAAGACTGGTTTGGCGCAGCCCTCAACACTTGTCTTCTTTGCGTCTCTTCATCGCTGAGTAACTACTGTAGCCGACACCAGTCTTACCATGCTCACTGCATTCAAGATTTTTGTTCTCCACTGCTTATCATCTTCATTTAACTTCCACATAAGGCTAAACTCCAAATATTTTCAGAAAAGACTTCCTAACAAAGGAAGGTTGGTACCTAAAAAATAAATATGAATTGCCATCACAAGCGCAACATCAAGACATAAAATACCAGCCAAAGAGTCTACCCAGAGTAGAGATGAGCAGGCAATACATAGGAAGCTTGTCGGTGGTGCATGTTGTGGCGTTGTTGCGCATAATATAGCATCACGATGGACGTACAGTGATTGGACAAAAATATGGGAACACCGTGAGAAATACATATCTGAACATAAGGACTGGCGCTAACCAATCCTGCAGGTGGCGCTGTTGTATCTGACCACGAAAACCACCCGTACAATGTCCTCAGTACGTTGCAAGTATCAGTCGCGGTCAGAGCAGTGTTCTGTGTAGTTGTGGGTGCATCATGTCCGAGATAAATGAGGTCGAACGTGGCCAAATTGTTGGCGATAGCGTGCAGAGAAAGTGGAAAAAAGTCATCCACCAAGTCACAATCTGGACGAAAGTG
Source organism: Schistocerca serialis cubense (assembly GCF_023864345.2). Classification (NCBI taxonomy): domain Eukaryota; kingdom Metazoa; phylum Arthropoda; class Insecta; order Orthoptera; family Acrididae; genus Schistocerca; species Schistocerca serialis. The sequence goes on along the minus strand of NC_064638.1, from coordinate 141,826,248 downwards.
TATGCTGAGTGATCGTGACAGACCGTTATGGAAGAAGACTGTGACGAAAAATAAGGGGACGACAACTGAAAAAGTCACTGCAGAAGTGAATGACGCACTCGCGAACCATGCTATCACCAGAACCACACGAAGGGAGCTCCATATGCAGGGAAAATGCATTAAGAGTTAGAATTCCAAAGCCACCCATCAGTGGTGCAAATGCCCGTAATAGGAAAACATGGTGCCGAAGCCATGAAACGTGGCCTGGAAGAAAGTCATTCGGTCGGATGAGTCTTATTTCACACTGTTCCGAACTTGTGGCCGTATTTACGTCGCAAGGGTGAAACATGGCGGGGATTGGTGATGATATGGACACTGTATGGTGGTATTCCATATTTCCCATGGTACTCTGCAAGATTACATTACAGCTAAAGATTATGTGACCATTTTGACTGATCATATCCAGACAGTGGTACAGGGTTTGTTCACCATTGGTGATGCTGTGCTCCGAGACGACAGCGCCCCTGTTACACAGCTCACGTTGTCCAGGGCTGTATTTGTGAGAACGAGGATGAATTGTCGCGTCTCACCTGGCCACAAGAGACATCATATCTTAAAATATTTTGAGCCTTTGTGGTCTACCGTGGAGAGAAGGGTGCGTGATCATCGGTACGTGAGCTTCCCACTATTTCGCAGGAAGAATAGCACAAGATTCCCTTGAAAACCACGGAAGACCTATGTTTATTGATTCAATGACGACTGTAAGCTGTTTTCAATGACAAAGGGTTTTCTCTGCCGTTTCAGGCATGGTAGTGGGTTGGGCTTATTATGTTTCCATATTATTGTATTCTTGTCCAACCACTGTGTGTGCGCGTTTGTGTGTGTGTGTGTGTGTGTGTGTGTGTGTGTGTGTGTGTGTCGGCTCGGGGCAGAACGAACGTTGCCACAGTGCGCTGGTCCGTCATAGGAGCCCAGCAAGTGGTGTGATTGCGTAGGGTGCCACTGGGTACACAACATCTCCACCTCTGGTTCTGATACCAGGTGATTAGGACAGCAGCCGTTACATTTCTTTCGTATTAAACCTAGTGGCTGAGCCCTACCTATGAAGTCTGCGAGACGTTATCTTTCAACAAGGTAAGGTAAGACCGCATGTTGCACGTGCGCCATGACCTGCCTTCATCGAGACTGTGCGATGGCCAGCACATTTTCCAGGTCTTTCGCCCACTGCCAGCACATGGTCGCAGTGTCACGTCCCAAACGTGAGTTTTTCTTGGGATTGGGCGACAGGTTTCGGAGACATGGGAAATAGTCGATTGGCCCAAGTGAGAGGGCGTGTTCACCTGACCATGTTGTTAAAATTTCATTATTAAAAAAATTTAGGCTCGGATTTTAATGTTTTACAACTTCTGTCTTGTTCTAAAGGAATTGTACCCACGAAGAGACACTGACTAACTAGCACCAGTCCATCTACCTAAAATGGAACTGTGAGTACTAACTGAGCCTGCATTCACAACAAACAGAAATTCCTAGATAATCGACTAGGATTTCAGCAGCTGCGCTGAAACTCCTACTGATTACTCTGCTTAATCATGCCTGGCTACTCTTTTCGGCTGCCTCTGCTAATACTGTACAACTATCAGCTTCTAAATCTGACTGCAATGGGCCTCTGGAGTTCTGTTTTCCCCTGCTCCCTGACAGCGTATTGTGGAAGGGTACTCACCATCCCATTGGCTCTAATTATGCACTATTCTTTGGAGCCGGCCGTTGTGGCCGAGCGGTTTTAGGCGTCTCAGTCCGGAACCGCGTGACCGCTACGGTCGCAGGTTCGAATCCTCCCTCGGGTATGGATGTATGTGATGTCCTTAGGTTAGTTAGCTTTACGTATTTCTAAGTTCTAGGGGACTGATGATCTCAGATGTTACATCCTATAGTGCTCAGAGCCATTTGATTTTTGTTCTTTGGAGGGTGAGTGAAGGGAAGAAGACATCTGTCGTTAAAAGGGCTTCTACAGTCTCTTAATGACGTATACGTGATCCTCCAAAGACTCGCATCTTTATCCCTCTCTTACCCTCACTCCTGGCGCACAATTATATTTTTCTCGTTTTTACAGCTTACAACGAGGTGAGAGAAGTAATGGGATGTTGATATACAGATGGGGGGAGTATTGCCTACACGACATATAAACGGGTAGTGCGTGGGTGGACCTGTCATTTATACTCAAGTCATTCATTTGAAAACATTTCCGACCTGATTATGGCGCACGTTGGGAATAAACAGACTTTTAACGCGGAGTGGTAGTTGGAGTTAGACGTATGGGACGTTCCATTTCGTAAATCGTTAGGGAATTCGATGTTCCGATATCCACAGACTATCGAGAATACCACATTTCAGGCATTACCTGTCAACACGGGCAATGCAATGGATGACGGCCTTCAGTTAACGACAGAGGGCAGCGGGGTTTGCGAGAAGTTGTCAATGATAACAGACAAGCAACACTGACTGAAATAACCGCATAAATGAATTTTGGACGCACGACGAAAGTATCCGTTAGGACAGTGCTGCGAAATTTGGTGTTGATGGGCTGTGGCAGCAGACGATTAACGCGAGTGCCTTGCCAACAGCTTGATATCGCCTGTAGCGCCTTTCTTGGACTCGTGACCGTGTCGGTTTGACCAAGGGCGTACCCAGGATCTGAACTGGGGGGGGGGGGGGGGGGCGGGGGGGCAGGTCATACTAGTCTTAGGAAACAAGGACTCGAGACAACGTACAGCACTTCTTATTAAATAAAACAGTAAACTAGTGAAAAACTGCTTTTGATAAATATTTTAAATACAAGAATGCACTTGTACAATCGAAGAAAGCATGCAGCATTTCTTATTAAATAAAACAGGAAACTAGTGAAAAATTGCGAATATCTCGCTGGGTACGCCCATGGGTTTGACCCTAGTTGACTGGAAAACCGTGGCCCTGTCCGATGAGCCCCGATTTCAGTTCAAATGGTTCAAATGGCTCTGAGCACTATGGGACTCAACTGCTGTGGTCTAAGTCCCCTAGAACTTAGAACTACTTAAACCTAACTAACCTAAGGACATCACACACATCCATGCCCGAGGCAGGATTCGAACCTGCGACCGTAGCAGTCGCACGGTTCCGGACTGTGCGCCTAGAACCGCGAGACCACCGCGGCCGGCCGATTTCAGTTGGTAAGAGCTGATCGTAGGTTTCAACTGTGGCGCACATCCCATGAAGCCATGGAGCATGTTATCAATAAGGCACTGTGCAAGCTGGTGGTGACTGCATAATGATGTCGACTGTGTTTACATGGAATGGACTGAGTCATCTGGTCCAATTGAACCAACTGCAACCATTCATGTACCTCGTGTTCCAAAACAAAAACGGAGGTTCTTTGGGTGACAATGTGTCATATCACTGGGCCACAATTGTTGGCTCCTGTTTGGAAGGACATTCTGGACGATTCGAGCGAATGATTTAGCCACCCAGATCACCCGACATGGATCCCATCGAATATTTATGGGACAGAATCGAGAGGTCATTTCGTGCACAAAATCATGCACCGGCAACACTTTCAAGTGCGTAGAGGCAGCATGGTCCAATATTTTTAGAGAGGAGTTCCAATGACTTTTTGACTGCATACCACGTCGAGATGCTGCACTACGCCGGGCAAAAGGAGGCTCGACCGATGTTAGTAGGTATCCCATGACTTTTGTCACCCCAGGGTGTAGTGTTATTGCTATACGCGAACGTCGGCATCCTGGCGGGTCTGATCAGTATTCTTCCCTATGCGTTTAGGAGCCTCTGACTTTTTATATAAGCACCCTCCAGCCTATGACTGTTTCCACGCACGGGTGACCAGTATTTCTTGTCTCGTAACTTTTCCTTTGTTATGATTCGAACTAATATGACTTGGCCGGTTCCCGCGGTTCCTGTAACGGGGTCTGAGAGACCGGTATGCCACCACTTGCCAGTCTCTACGAGCGATGAACTCTGAGGGAGGAGGTGGAGGTTAGTGTTTAACATCCCGTCGATAACGAGGTCATTAGAGAGGGAGCAGAAGTTCGGATTATGGAAGGATGGACAAGGTAAGCGGCCTTAAGCGAGTTAGGGAAATCACGGATTTGAACCGTCGTCCTCCCAAATGTGAGTCCAGTGTGCTAACCATTGCGTTACCCAGCTCGATGTGATGAACTATGACATGGAGTTGAAGCATTGAGCTGAATAACGAAACCATATCCAATATTGAAGCTCAGTTGGACTCGATTTCCAGACGTTGTTCCTGCCAGGGCTGGCCGGCCTCTGTCATAAATTTCGAGCCTATGCATTCCCAAGTGACATTGCAATTTAATCAATTATTCCTAGTATACTGTAAACGCACAACATGTAAAATTTCGTTATTTGCTATCATTCTTGGTTTTGCAAATTTAATAGCGAGCAAAGTGCAGAACTGGGACTTTCCGCGAGGTAGCACATATACGTGAAGAAACCTCAGCTTCCAGTCCGACTCAAAGAAAGAGTGTTTAATCACGCAGTAATCATGTTTACAACTGCAGATTAATACAGTATACTTAATTACGTTCCAGTGATGGGAACAACAGGCCAATTGCATATTACTTGACAAGTCAATAAACATCATTAGCGAATTTATACATTAATATCTACTTCTCTCAACCATCTGAAGAAACTGATGTGTTGTCTAGAGTTCAGACCATCGGTTGGTGAGGGCGAATCATTTTCAATATCTACCGATCAATTAAATTAAGAAAAAGCTACAAATGGCTACATCAGTATGGTTCAGAACCATTGCGATCAAATTTCGCCTGCAGACACGCCGTCGCGCATGCAGACTCTTTTCTCGCGCTGTTCTTCTGGTGTCACGACAAGTTATCCAACCTTAACGTCAGGAGGTCTGGCCGCCCAGGCAACCAAATGCCTCTCCAAACAGTAGGCAACAGGGACTACATTCTCTCGGAGTAGGAATTGTGCTGTCTCAGCGTTCATAAACCCGTGGAGAGACAGTCTCTGAGTCCCATTGCATTGCTGATCTAAGACGGTGTCAGTTCGCTACAGATCTTACGACGATAGGGTGGAATATTCCGCCATCTTTACATCAGATTAATTGACTTCCAGCAGCTTGGAACCAGTCCTGTATATATTGAGAGCAGTAGCAGCTAGGTCACGTTGCGATAGTATGCTCCCACCTGCTTCACCCGCCATAAATATGTCAGCACACAACTTGTGTTCCGATCTCCGGGAATCATACATTCACCGATGCTGAGATGGTCATCACCACCGAACTTGTACCCATTCGCGTCCATAGCACCTTCTACCTCTCATGGCCAACCATGATCTAAATTATTAGTTACTTCCAGCAGGTCATCTCATTTTACCGAATATAACTGCCTTAATAATGGACGATCCTCCTCATGGACTTCAACCTTAACGTGGTAAGGAGTTTGTTTGTCTCAGCGATCCACAGATCTATGCTGGCACGAGCTATGCTCCAGATAGGGTCACCCATCCCACATGTCTCAGTAGCTAAGAGACGAGACAAAAAACATAATCCCCATATGATGGTCCATTCTTGGGCCCATAGATAAGTCTGTTTTTACTTCCACTTCGATATGTGCCCCTTTAGTGATTCGGCAGACATCAAGCCGATAATCAAGTTCCTCCCACACTCGGCGCAGCATGTCCCCATCAATGAGTTCGAAAGCATCGTTGATTCGAGCTCGCAGTTCTGGCACGTTTCTTGGTAGAGGAGGTTTAAACACTGAATCTTTCATATAACCCCACAGAAAGAAATCGCATGGGGTTAAGTCGGGAGAGCGTGGAGGCCAAGACATGAATTGTTGATCATGATCTCCACCACGACCTATCCATCGGTTTTCCAATCTCCTGTTTAAGAAATGCTTCTGCTTTAGCCTTTTCCGTAAGATTTTCCAAACCGTCGGCTGTGGTACGTTTAGCTCCCTGCTTGCTTTATTCGTCGGCTTGAAACACGTATGTAACGTAGCAGCGATGGTGAGGCACGTTAAAATCTTTGACCAGAGAGCCTTTTATCGTGGTTAGTCTGCGCTTGACCGCGCGAGTGTTGCGAGCAGTACAGTAGTAGTCGTCGTGCAGTACGCGAGTAGCAGTAGGCCAGTGCAGTCTGTCGATAGCAGTAGCTCAGTTCAGTTGCGTCCAGCAGTACGCTAGTAGTCGTCATGTAGAGCAGTACGCGAGTAGCAGTAGGCCAGTGCACTCTGTCGGTAGCAGTAGCTCAGTTCAGTTGCGTGCAGTATGTCGGTAATAGCAGTCGAGTGGAGTTGTGTGAGTGAGGAGTCGGCGAGCGTCGACATGGCATTCTGGTCAAGATGCTGAATGAGGTATATTGTTAATGTAGGTAATCATCAGATAATGTAAAGTTTATTTATTGTAATTAATTTCCAACAAGTGCCCCAATAATAATTTTTATTTCAAAGCAATTTTTACAAAAAAAAATTTATTTAATTGAACTAACGATTTCGTTCCACTTCCCTTAAAGAAAAATTTCAGTTAAATTTCAAAAAAAAATATATTATTTGCAATGCAGTTCCTCCAAGCCGTGGCTAACAATAAGAGCAGAAATTTGACAAGCAGTTTCAATGAGGTAAGAAATTAATTCTGATTTTTGCACAAGGGCCAAAGACCGATATTTCGGTTTAATTGAATTATCATTATCACTGAGATTTTCTTATCACTGAATGGACTTTAATTTTTTTGTGAAGAACTTATATTTGAGTCAGATTGCGATTCTCACTTTTATTGTCATTAAATTTAATTGCTAGGGAGGTTACGTTTGGCTCCCATTCATTTATTATTTCTGTCTTTAAAATTTCAGTGGAGAGGTTACACTTAGCGCAATGTCCATTAGCATTTCTATTAAATATTGTCTTTTAAATTATTGTGGGGAGGTTACACTTGGCGACACCCAGTCCAGGATCGAATTTCGTTGAGAATCTTTTGAACAACAGTCAGATATCTGCTCTTATTTGCTTACGTATAATTAGAATTTGGCGCAACGCTTTTATTAACTTGTGACTTTCTTTCTACAGGTCAACGGCAATTCGTTGCTCTGTTGTACTTGTGTGTTGCTTTTGCATTGTGCTTATTTCTGTTTTTGAACAATTGTGACTACTGTAAAAATGCCGCGAAAGACTGTGAATTGTGAACGAAATACCGACTTAAACAACTTGACCGTTAGGACATGTGACACGCAGTGTAATGATGACAATCCTGCGTTCACTAACAATCAGTGCATTCCAACCACTAGTGATGACTTTTATCTTAGTGATGAACAAACGAACTCAATTGTCTCCTCTGTTAATTTGATGACAATTGATGACGCGGGATGCTCTATTGTAATGAGCGCTGCCGAGCTTAACTCACCCGATTTGGAAAATTCAAATAACGTTCAGACAAATTATTCTAATGAAAGTGATCAGGATACTCAAAGTAGGACGGATTCATTTAATTCCGAAATAGTGACCGACAGTGTACATCCGACTGATAAACGTTTTTGTAAATTACAGAATGACCAAATGGTCACGGAAAGCGAGACAATTCCAGATCCACCACTAAACAGTACAGATAGTATATACGTTAATTCTGACTTGGTACGAATTATGACAAGATTGCTACAACAACAAAGTGAAGATTTCAAACAACAACTTAATGAACAGTTCAAACAACTTAGGGAAGATATCAAACAAGATAACGAAAAACTCAAACAACAACTTGATGGAAGTTTTCACAACCATTTCAAACAACTTAGCGAAACAATTGATAAAAGTGTCGATCTCACAAACGAAAAACAAGACGACCTTAAAGACCAGAACAAACAAGTTAGTGAGCAAATTACAGCTGTTACCGTGCAATGTCAGGACAGTAAAGAACAATTACGTGAGGATACTAAGACTTGTGCTAATAACAGTAATGAAAAAGTTGGCACTGTTGCACAAGAATTAAATAATACACGTGTAAGCACAATAGAATCACATAAAGACAAGATTAATGCAGTCACTGAACAATGTTCAGCGAACGAAACACAGATACACGAAATTAATGCAGTCACTGAACAATGCCGTAAAAACGCAGTACAGATACGCGACGAGTTTAATTTAGAGCCACTGGAAGTTTCACACACTCTGAATACGGAAATTGTTAATAAAAGTGAACGACACAACAACCAAATTGACGAAAGTATTAAAGTAACAGAATTAACAATTATTTCAGTCACCAATACGTCACAGAACTCGCCACGTTGCGAGCATTTGTCAGAGTCACGCAACGCGTATAATGTGAGCAATTTACAGAGACTACGCGAATTAAAATCCGAAAAGCTACGCGACTTAAAATCTGAAAAGCTACGCAACTTGAAATCCGAAATGACACAGACGAACAGATTCACACACAAACCTGAACGTATTTTCAAATTCAATGACGAGAACGTAGATTTCGAGCAATTTCCATTTGTAAGAAAATCTAAGGAATTTAATAATGGCAGAACACAGATACACGATTTGCACTGTATGTGACAATTTATTTTTTTGCATTCACCGCTATTACCTGTAATGCAGAAACTAGATTTTGAACCTGATGCGACGATTTGCTATTGCATTTTCAACAGCATTGCCTGTAATGAAGAAACAACAATTAGCATGCAGACAGCAACTTATTTCTGAATTTGTACCGCCATTGCCTATAACACAAAAGCTGAAATTTATTTGCAGTGCGTAATAGACCTCAGGGGATTCATTACGCTTTAATGAATATGTGCCGTAGCGAGCATAGGGCCCCGAGCTGTAGTAGTGCTGTTTCATCTTTAGTTTTCTGCACTGCTGCCTTTTCTTCTACTATCCTTTATATCTAAAAACTGCTCTTTAACTATTGCTCTACCTAGTATTAAGAAACGAGTAATGAAAACCCGATGTGACAAACTTTTACCGAATGTGACAATTTTCAGTAGGCACTCCCGTAATGACAACTACCGCCGTAATTTTAATAACAGATAAAATCGTAATCATCAGTATGTGTAAAATTATTAGTAACAGGAACCACATTTTGGTAACAATAGACCTTTTCATCACAATAGCATGAAAGTCAACCGCTTAGCATACCTAACCAACAATGCAGGCTACAAGGTCAACCAAACTTTAATGTTCCGCCGCGTGCACGTATAGTCCCAGCTTCAACAAATAGTAACGCATGGCAGCAAAGAAATAACTACGTACAGATAACACGCTATTTCAACTCGTATCGCAATGCGCCGTATAGAAATTACTATCATGACAGACGTAAAAAAATGATGAGCACAATTTTCAGCGTACATTTAATAACAGTCGATCTTATGAGCAGCAACAACATCAGCAACAACAAATAATCATGAATGGAACAGACAATAGGTGTCATCGATAGCGTAATACGTCAGTAAGAAATAACAGAACAGTTCATATAGTGGATATGCCACAGCATCCTCCCGTAAATAACAGGACGTACGATAGAATTTAACCAGATACAGCACAGATTGCATATTACAGTAACGCAAACATTACTTTTGACACGCAGAATTTTGCTCACGAGAATGTTATTTGAAACATGCTCTGTTGAATGCACCACTTTTATCGCACCCAGATCTTACCAGAAATTTTTCCATTGCCACCGACAGTTCTAACACCGCTTTAGGCGAACACATTTTCCAGGAAATTGAAGAAGATGGTTCAATAGTAATTAAAAACATCGCATATGCAAGCCGCATTTTGTCACCTGCTGAACGAAATTATTCTGTTACAGAACTTGAAACATTATGTGTTGTATGGGCTTTCACGAGATTTAGGCACTTTCTTTATGGCAGACATACCACCGTTTACACAGACCACAGAGCGATACAATTTTTTCTTTCGGCCAAATTCACTCACGACAGATTAAGCAGATGGAAACTTTATTTACAGGAATTTAATTTTACAATAGTTCACATTCCCGGCACACAAAATGTTATAGCAGACGCACTATCGCGTTCTCTGAGCAACAATCAGCAAGACGTAGCAACCAACTTCTGCAAAACAAATTTCAGTGTCATGTACATTCAGCAAGTTGCATTTGAAAACTTTATTTCATCGTCATTACAGGACATAGCAAAGGAGCTAAATAAAGACAACGTGTGGAAAGAAATTAAACACTTTTGGCAAGATAAGAATAATGTTACGATTAGAAACCATTACACTGTACGCAATGACATTCTGTTTCGCTGCTCTCATCCTGACAGCAACAATTGGTTATTATGCATTCCTGACGAACTGGTTAACAAATTAATCTGGTACACTCATTTAAGTTACGCACATTACGGAGCACGAAAATGTTTTCTTATACTGAAACAGAACTGTTATTTTACTAACATGGAGAAACGTATACGACGAGTTTTAGCGTCTTGTAAAATTTGCCAGAAAGCTAAATCAGACACCACTTCACATATTCCTCCTTTATATCCCATTGTACCTGTTAAATTAAGACATATGGCCGCAGTAGACATTTTTGGTCCGATTCCGAGAACTAACAGAGGTTTTTCCTACATATTTGTCGCTGTTGAGCTCACTTCAAAATTTGTTACTTTCACTCCGTTACGCAAAGCTACTGCTAAAACTATTTCGAAAGCATTTGTAAAACATTTTCTATTTCATGTAGGGCATGTGATGAGAATAATTTCTGACAATGGATCTCAATTTCGTAGTGCCATATGGACACGCATGTTACGAGCTAGTAACATTTCTCCGATTTATATATCCAAGTACCATGCTTCTTCGAACCCTTGTGAACGGTTAATGAAAGAAATTGGTAAGCTGTGCCGAATATACTGCCACAAAAGACATATTGATTGGGATACACACATACTCTCATACCAAGATGTAATTAATTCCATTCCAAATGAATCCACTATGCTATCTCCGTCTGTTATACTGAAAAACGTTGAACCACCAAACAAAATTAAAGAATTAGTAAACTTCCCTAAATGTCGTCGACTAAGACACCACGAAATAATTGACATTGCGCTGAACAACATCAAACGTGCCGCAGAGCGCCGGAGAAGACAGCAAAAACAGGTTTGTACACGCCGCGACTTTCACGTTGGACAAAAGATATTAGTACGTACACACTATTTATCCAGCAGAATAAAAGGTAAGTGCAGTAAATTTGAACTTCTATACGCAGGTCCATATCGGATTCGCAGCATCCCTCACCCCAATGTTGTACACGTCGAAACTTTGAGAACTAGAAAATCGAAAGGCAATCACCATATCTCAAACATTAAACCGTTTATTGAATGAAACCACTTTACGATGTAACATGCTATGATGCCATTTACTAATGCAATTATATTCACATGACTAATTACTGAGGATTATCGTATTTTTTTCTTGGCAGGTGCCCGGCAAGGTAAGGTTAGCAGGTCGCTTTTCTTGTCGTTACACATCAGACCGTGCACATTTTCCATTTTTTTTGGTGTATATAATTGTACTCCAGTTTTGTTTATATGCACTGTGTAATAGTTAAGATATAACACACCAGCCGACTTTGACATTTTTTGCCTTATGACATCTCAACATCGTGACTGTTTTACATTTTTTGCTGCTGCATTGTATTATTCTCTGTACATTTTGCCTTTGAACACTGTCTATGTTTTTGACATATTACGTTTTCTGTCATGTTATGCTGTATGGTTAATTATGTTACCATAAACCAGTCATTATTTAGTGGGTATATGATTTAAATGCAAGACATTAATCTTTGTTCATCAATTTAAGAAAGAAATGATGCGTGTAAGAAATAAATCCAACAGAAATGGGAATTTCACCTACGGAATAAACGAAAGAAGATGCAATAACTTTATGGGGAAGAGTAAATGGATCAGGATTAACAAGCATTAACAAGAATATACTATACTCATCGTAGAATAGCAGTCTTAACTAATTTTTTCTTTCAGAATACAAGGTGATTGATGCAGGCTGTCAGACAGAACTACACATCTTAGTTTTAGTGATGAAATATGCTAGAGATAAGGAATAGTTGTGTAATGAGTAATGAAGTGATATTTTTGCAGATGATAATGAATGCTGATGAATAATGATGAAGAATATGCTGTTATGAATAATGAAGTTTTTCTTTACAGGTGATGATAATAATGAAGTTATGATAATATGGATAATGAAGTGATTGATAATGTTGAAGTTATGTATTTATGCTACGTAGTTATTTAAGTATTTGTTGCAGTTTGTTTTGACAGCAGGCGTTATATTGCATAGTAGGATGACGGAAAGTTTTGGAAAGGACAGCTATGGAACACATTTTTATACACATTTCACTACCTGTTAATTCGAAGTTCACTACTTTTCAGCATAGTGTGCGTTTCTTCTTTCAGCTCAATAATCCATTTTGTATTTTTTTTTCAGGAGAAGTTTTTCATGATACTTACTAAACCTGTTACTTATTATACCTGTTCTAGTACTTGCATTTTTATTTTTTACCCCTTTGTGTTTATCATTTATAAATGTGATCACATATACTGCCTTGTTACATAACCTTGCTACAGCTGACTCATGACGAATGACGTTACCTATCCTCATTTGCAGCAATAGATCAAAAGCAAATATTGTTATGCCTCAGCAATTAATTATCGATCCCAACGCAATGCATTGCTAACAAAAAAATGTATTAACAATCCCAAATAGTGATACCAGTTCGAGAAAGTTCTGAGTAATGCTGAACAGCAATGAATAATATGTCACTTGGAAAATGATGAATTAATTATGCTATGCTTTGTAACTGGAAAAGAATGTGATGGTTTCATAATGCTTTGTAATTAGGAGAAGGCTAATAATTTTTACTATATTCAAATGACAAATGATTAATTACGCTTTGTAACTGGAAAAGAATGCGATTGTTTAATAATACTTTGTAATTAGGAGAAGGCTAATGATTCTTACTGTATTGGAATGACAAATGATTAATTAACTATGCCATACTTTGTAACTGGAAAAGAATGCGATTGTTTCATAATGCTTTGTAATTAGGAGAAGGCTAATGATTATTACTATATTGGAATGACACATAATTAATTAACTATGCTATACTTTGTAACTGGAAAAGAATGCGATTATTTCATAATGCTTTGTAACTAGGAAAAGAAGGTTACTGATTCTATGTAAAACAATTAATGAACATTTTTCTGTAATACTACATACATGGTACAGAAATGTTCAATAACTGGGCTACGAATGCCGCAAACTACTAATGAAGAATGGTATGTGACCTAATGTCCTTCACCTTATGAGCTAACTACCCTGAATTACTGCAATGTCCATTTGTCCTGTCTATCCTAGTGATCATGGAGCACTATCTTTGGTTTTGTACTAATTCTACGTTGGTGTGCCTTGTAAGAGCGTGGTGTTGACACTACATGCTGTCCACCACCGTGAGCGATGAAGACGTTATTATGGTCCCACTGTTTGGTGTACCTAATGTACTGCCAAAATGAAAACATGGAATATTACTACGACAGTTCAGTGTCTTGGCTACGCTGATAAATTCTGATGGGAAAAGAACTTCAAATTGTGTCACTTGGTGTTGTACTTCTGTGGAAAGATATGGACTTTCAGGATAGCTGTGTGCAATCTAAAGTGCTACAACCATGATGCAATCCTTCCCTTTCCTATCCTAATTCTTGTCACATAGTGAAAATCATTTTTGCTAACATCATTTATGTTCATGGCTATAAATTTTTTTAGATTTGCTGAACTCCAGTGTGAGTACACTTATGTCACTTGTCGATATGATTTTTTTTGCCATTATGCTTATTTGTTGTGAAAATGCTAAAGACATTTTTTCGATTTGTTCTGAAGTACAGTATATGTGCGCTATTGTCTTTTATATTGTATATACATTTTTTATTTTGATGATATGTTCTGAACTACAGTGCATGTGCACTTATGTTAGGTGTTAATATGTTTTCTACTGAACTTCAGTGCCTGTGCACTTTTCTCATTTTTGAATATGATTTGTACTCATTCTGTGTATTCAATACTCAGTGCGTATGCACTTATGTCATTTGTTACTCATTGTATATACATTTCATCATTTACTGATATGTTCTCAACTGCAGTGCATGTGCACTCATGTCACTTGTCAACATGATTTTTTTTTTGCCAGCCTGTTTATTTGTTCTGAATATGCTAAAGAATTTCTTCAGTGCCTGTGCACTTTGTTATCTGTCAAATAATTTGTATATACAGTTTTCTGATTTGCTAATATGTTTTGTACTCATATTTTGTCCTTGTCTGATATATTTTGTACTCGGCGCATGTGCACAACATTTAATTTATGTACTACATTTGAATATTCTGTAAATTGTAGAAGTTTATTAACTAAAGAAAAATTTTGCCGCGCTTGACAAGTCCAAATGACTCACCATCGCTGCCAAATTTTTGCCCCCCCAGTGGAGGGTTATGAAACACGTATGTAACGTAGCAGCGATGGTGAGGCACGTTAAAATCTTTGACCAGAGAGCCTTTTATCGTGGTTAGTCTGCGCTTGACCGCGCGAGTGTTGCGAGCAGTACTCTAGTAGTCGTCGTGCAGTACGCGAGTAGCAGTAGACCAGTGCAGTCTGTCGATAGCAGTAGCTCAGTTCAGTTGCGTCCAGCAGTACGCTAGTAGTCGTCATGTAGAGCAGTACGCGAGTAGCAGTAGGCCAGTGCACTCTGTCGGTAGCAGTAGCTCAGTTCAGTTGCGTGCAGTATGTCGGTAATAGCAGTCGAGTGGAGTTGTGTGAGTGAGGAGTCGGCGAGCGTCGACATGGCATTCTGGTCAAGATGCTGAATGAGGTATATTGTTAATGTAGGTAATCATCAGATAATGTAAAGTTTATTTATTGTAATTAATTTCCAACAAGTGCCCCAATAATAATTTTTATTTCAAAGCAATTTTTACAAAAAAAAATTTATTTAATTGAACTAACGATTTCGTTCCACTTCCCTTAAAGAAAAATTTCAGTTAAATTTCAAAAAAAAATATATTATTTGCAATGCAGTTCCTCCAAGCCGTGGCTAACAATAAGAGCAGAAATTTGACAAGCAGTTTCAATGAGGTAAGAAATTAATTCTGATTTTTGCACAAGGGCCAAAGACCGATATTTCGGTTTAATTGAATTATCATTATCACTGAGATTTTCTTATCACTGAATGGACTTTAATTTTTTTGTGAAGAACTTATATTTGAGTCAGATTGCGATTCTCACTTTTATTGTCATTAAATTTAATTGCTAGGGAGGTTACGTTTGGCGCCCATTCATTTATTATTTCTGTCTTTAAAATTTCAGTGGAGAGGTTACACTTAGCGCAATATCCATTAGCATTTCTATTAAATATTGTCTTTTAAATTATTGTGGGGAGGTTACAGGCTTTCGCGGGCTACGCGTTAAACTTGCCCGCAGGCGTTCAACCGTTTCTTCGCTCACTGCAGGTCGACCCGTTGATTTCCCCTTACAGAGGCATCCAGAAGCTTTAAACTGCGCATACCATCGCCGAATGGAGTTAGCAGTTGGTGGATCTTTGTTGAACTTCGTCCTGAAGTGTCGTTGCACTGTTATGCCCGACTGATGTGAGTGCATTTCAAGAACGACATAAGCTTTCTCGGCTCCTGTCGCCATTTTGTCTCACTGCGCTCTCGAGCGCTCTGGCGGCAGAAACCTGAAGTGCGGCTTCAGCCGAACAAAACTTTATGAGTTTTTCTACGTATCTGTAGTGTGTCGTGACCATATGTCAATGAATAGAGCCACAGTGAATTTATGAAATCGCTTCAATCATTTGTAATAGCCCTGTACATGTGTGGTGTCCGCTCTGTAGGATATTCTCAATATAAGAGACAACACTTCGAGATACAAAGGATGTAGAAACGAAGACATCGTCCGCAATTGGGAACTGAAACATATTCAATGGTGGCAAGTGAAAATTTATAAGAAACTGGGCCTCGAACCTGGATTTCCCATTTTATGCCAGCGTTTGCCTTAACCACCTCTGCCACACGGACACATTTCTCAAGCGATTCAGATTATGAACTTGTCACATGTTGCTAGTGTCCACTGTCCATTAACCGCTTTGCTGCTCCTTTGGTTGAATCCCACAAGAATTTGGACATAGTGTGCGTCCACAGTGAAGTTACCATGATCTGTCTATGTAGATATTACTACATGAATGTCTGGTGTCTGTTCTGTCAGACAAGTCCCACTGTTTTATCGGACTCGTCTAGCAAAACAGGCACCAGACATTCATGTAGTAATATCTACGAGCATAGACGGTTCACGGTAACTTTTGTGGATGCATACTATGTCTAAACTCTTGCGGGACTCGACCAAAAGCTGCGAGCAAATGTGTTAACGGACAGTGGACGCTACTAGCGCGCGACAAGTTCAGAAATGACGTCGAATAGGAAGTGTGTCAAGATGGCCGAAGCGATTGAGGTGACTACTCGCGTAAAACAGGATACCCAGGTTTGTGTCTTTGTCCAGCACACTTATCATCGCGGAATGTATTTCAACGCCCAACTGTGGTCGTTGTCTTCGTTTCTCTGAAAAACTCAGTTTTGTTGAGTCTTAGAAGCACGTAAAAGTAGTGTGAGTAGTGAACATCATTTTACCGCAAATTCCTGCCTGCATTTATTTGATAATTCGTGCAACTGCACATAATGGACCACGAGCTAAAAGTTACTGAATATTTATTTTATGGGATCAACTATTTTCAAAGCAATATTTTAGCAAAAATCATTATTATTATGTATTTGTTACATGGCGTATGTTGAGCTAACTTGGGATTAGTCAGTCACATTTTTATCTGTAAAGTCGCATATGTGGGGTCAGATATGGGATAGTTTCAAGGCCGGCCGGAGTGGCCGAGCGGTTCTAGGCGCTACAGTCCGGAACCGCGCGACCGCTACGGTCGCAGGTTCGAATCCTGCCTCGGGCATGGATGTGTGTGATGTCCTTAGGTTAGTTAGGTTCAAGTATTTCTAAGTTCTAGGGGACTGATGACCACAACAGTTAAGTCCCATAGTGCTCAGAGCCATTTGAACCATTTGATAGTTTCAAGTCAACTGACTCAGTAGTCAGTGCTAGGATTGCGTGTGAACCCAGTTCAGCGATTTTTGAGAAACATATCGGAGTGGCTAGCGGTATCAGCGTGCCACGATTGTCCGAGTGCCGACCGACCAACCAGCCAGGAGTTAACAGCCATCACCGACGTCAAGCTATACTCCGCACTGCATCCCGCCACACTTTGCTGGAACATGACGAGCAGACAAAGGTAGCAATCCGCAGCTGTTCCACATGTATGGGGGGTACATCCCAGCTGACTGGAGTAGACCGTTACTGCAGCAACAGCAAGTCACAGTCACAACAAAGCAAAGTGTTTGCGACAGGTTTTTTTCGTGATTTTCATCTCTGTCTTAGCCACAGCGATGGAGCGTGAAATTAAGAATCCACGTAGTGATTGTCAGTCCATAGCTAGTGGGAGTGAGACTGAAAGCCCACAGAAACAGAAGATAGAAACAGAAATGCAATCAAAATCAGTAGTTAGTTCAATTTTTAATCAGTTGAGAAAATCAGGTAGTAATGTAGGTTCTTTGAAAACAGATATGGGGAGTAGGACAGAAAATTGAACAGGAGGAAGAGTAATGTGGAAACTTGGAGAGACGAATCGAGATGCAGCTATAAAGATAAAAGTGAGTGGACAGATACAGAATCAGGAAATTTAACTGTGAACTTAGATGAGATATGGTAGAATAGAAGTTACCATAAGAGATGGATGCCATCGGAACTGACTTTAAGTGGGAAACAGGTGCAACTAAGCAGAAGTGTAGTGCTGAGGATGTTGAGAAGCGGATGGCTCTGGTTGAAGTGGATGAGGCGACTGTGTGGCTGGCAATGATGAATTAAAATCTGTAGTTATGAGTGAAGTGACAAACACGCTAGCAATTTAAGGGATCCGTTTGAAAATGTCGTTGAGATTAATTGCGTTCGTAATGATACTGAATTGGGTGAAATGAAATCCACTTCAATGGAACTCAGCGTTGATTAAGTGGAGTCAGAAGAGTCCGAAACTAGAGTTATTATGGGTGAGGATGTACAAGAATCTGCACAATCCAGTAGTGTAGTTGAGATTAATCATTATGTGGCAATTGTTCCTATATCAGATGTTTTCGTTGGTCAGGCGGTGGTTCCTCTATCAGACGTTTTAGGAGGTGCTGTTTGCAATATGCAGAATATAGCGCCAGGTAATGATGTTTTGTAGCAGAAACTGTGAGCGATACTTAAATATTAATGAAGTAAATTTTGTACAAATAATAGTGAAGTCAGTCAGAT
Source organism: Schistocerca serialis cubense (assembly GCF_023864345.2). Lineage (NCBI taxonomy): Eukaryota > Metazoa > Arthropoda > Insecta > Orthoptera > Acrididae > Schistocerca > Schistocerca serialis. Next base: position 141,807,828 of record NC_064638.1, on the reverse strand, counting down.
GAACAATATAATAAGTAACTTAGAACTACACAGTGTTTCTGTGACCCTCGGGTGGGCTGTGATGCAGAAACGCATTGGTAAAACTTTCAGAGGTGTAAGAAAATACCTTATGCAGTAAATTTTTGTGATGCATGTATGGACGGACTGTTTTCTACAAGATATGTATCAGGAGTGGAAAATTATGTTCATGGAAAAGCTGAGGGAGGCTTATGATCATGCCTGAAAATATTCAATTTCTTTTCTTATGTAGTGTTTGGGAAAATTTTTGTGAATAGACAGTGTGGACAGTCTAAAGGAACCAGGTTACATGATGAAGTTCTGAATAAACCTGAATGTGGGGGAGATTCACACTGAGGAAGTTTAGGAAGAACTGAGAAAATCTGCACGTCTAAAAAGGCTGTGGAACACTGAAGTTAATAATGGGGAACCGTTGGGACAGGATTTGAGAAACTGAAATATAATGTTTTATTTATCCATAAGTTATTTTAGTTTGTAGAGGTTATTGATTCATTGTGAATTGATTAGGTTATTGTGTACCGCTATTTTGTTTTGTATTGTAATTCGTAATAATTAAGTGTGTCACAATGTAATAAGTTATAACGGTCAGTTTCTTGGGTTGTTTAAAGGAAGAATTAGTTTTATTTGATGGTACTTGCTCATGGTATTAGTCATTTTCCTGACATTCTGAGCATTATTTACCCCATATCTTTTTTTTTTATTTTGGTTCGAGAAACTTAGTTTCAATGTAATTCGGTTGTAATGGTACAACTTCCTGTGAACTTTGCATGCTTTCCTTGTAAACACTACTATCTGTTTGTTATGTCAGGTTTCACTCTAGAGTTTAGTTTATGTTTGTGTCGAGTCTGAATAGCGGAGGGGTTGGGTTTCGATCTGACAGCTCGTTGGTATTCAGATGCATGTAAAGAACTGGCGACTCATTGGATGATTTTTGTTTCTTGCTAGGTCACGGCAACTGGCTGGCGAGAGAGTTTAAAACAGCGCCAACGATCTGAGCTGAATTGTTGTAACGAGCTTGGGAGGCACATAAGAAGAGAGTAAAGGTGTTGCGATATGTGTTTCGTTTGGCTTACGAAAATATATGCAAAAAGTCTTTCTACATTAATGGTTATATTGATAAATTATTACAAAATAAAAGAACAATGAATAAAGAAATTTAAGTAATTTGACGGTGGTACTGTGATCACAGAAGCTTAATTTTTGATTTTTGTTGTGTTTGCCAGACAAGTTGTGCTCATGCAAATACACAAAAACATAGGAGCTTAGACGCATTAGTCTACTACGATATATTTGTTGTTTAAGTTCTATTTACACATACGTACTGAATTTTTGGTATGCACAGACATGCAGGTATGGGTAGAAGAAACTGCTGCGTAAGTTAGATGACAAGTTCTCTTAAGTTTTTTACATGTTTAAAAAGTATGAATGTAATTTTGTGGGTATGTCACAGTGTCTGGTGCTACGTACGGCTCTATCTAGCCCGTGTATGGAGTAGCAAGTGCAGGTACTGAAAGGGTGCGTCCCTGTAATTGTGACTAAAGATAAACTCTGTCCTAACAGGCCTCGGAAGGCGCAACAGTACCGCACGATCGCCGTGTCACCCTCAGACGACAGGTGTCACTGGATAAGAATGTGGAGGGGAATGTGGTCAGCACACCGCTCTCCAAGTCAGTGTCAGTTTTCATGACCGAAGCCGCTACTTTTCAATCAAGCACCTCCTCAATTGGCCTCACAGGGGCTGAGTGCACCCCACTTGCAACAGCACTCGGCAGATTCGGACGGTCACCCCTCCAAGTGCTAGCCGATCCCGACAGCGCTTAACTTCGGTGATCTGACGGAACCGGTGTTACCACTGCGGCAGGGGCGTTGGCTGTAACTGTCAGTGGTGTGCACATTCCTCTTTTAACCTGGCCTGTTATTCAGACAGGCAAGCTACCGCGCGTTGTCAGCAGAATGAGCATCTCCCATCCAAACCAAGCTACACCCAATCCAAGCAGGCTACAGGAGTCTTCCTTGCCTGGTCGTCTTCCCGCTGTGCTACGATACTTAGTGTCCGTTTATTCTGTACGCTTTCATTGTTGTGTTATGAGTAGGGTTCGGAAGTTGACGAAAATATCCGAAGACAAGGCTCAATGAAATGTATGTTCATATCCACTTTAGGCCAGAAAATGCTGGATTTTATTTGTCCTTTCTTTCCTTTTTGGCTTATTTTGGGCTTATTTATTTATTTCAAGATGAACGATTTTCTCTGCAACTTCACCGCATTTCCACTAGTACTGCCTACTGTCAATTCGAACCATCGTCAGGTCAGTTTGAAAGGAGACTGTCCGATTTGCCATGCCGTTTTTCAAGAAGTTCTTGCCATATATATCAATGAAATTGTGAATTTGATAAATATACTCAACCTCCGTAGCATCGATATAACAATATTGTTTTTAAATCTGTTCTGAGAGCACAGTAGCCGAGCGGTCTAAGGCGCTGCAGTCATGGACTGTGCGGCTGATCCCGGCGGAGGTTCGAGTCCTCCCTCGGGAATGGGTGTGTGTGTTTGTACTTAGGATAGTTTCGGTTAAGTAGTGTGTAACCTTAGGGACTAATGACCTTAGCAATTAAGTCCCATAATATTTCACACACATTTGAACATTTTTTGAGAGCACAGATGTTGCTCAGAGAGGTTACTTCTTTTGAACAGAGTAGCAGGCAATGTGTGTTAGAGCGATGCAAAGTACTTGGTTTGAAAAGGGTGGAAGCTGGCTTGCTGTGCAGTGGAGGCAGAGTTATTTAAAAACGATTTTGTAATAATACGTTTCGATGAAAAATATTGAGTAAGTGGAATTGTATTAGTGGCAGAATTATGTAAGCCAACATGTAAGGTAATCTCGTTTTTTATATTTGTATTTGTGTAGTTTCTTATTGTTAGAACATTGTATATGATGGAAGCTTACTGTAGAAGTATTACAATGCAACACATGGCGTTCTCTTATAATTGAAACAAGTGTCAAGGAAAGTAATTGTACGCAGGAAAATTATTAAGAAATACATTGCTAACTTGTCAAATTGTGAGAACTTCGTCAAAGGGTATATTGATGTTTTGGCTTAATGAAGCATAATTATACTTGGAGTCTTTGTTCTCATTTATCAGTCGTTAAGTTTAGTTCCTCATTTCTCGTTATTTACCTTTATGAATGTGTTTGTATACACTCGCGACTTGCGTGTTGGTGAAACATTTGTATGAAAAGTGATAAGATACCGTCTTCCATTGCCCTTCGCAAGCACGGTAAATGGAATTAGAATTTCGACAGTCTCGTCATCATCTTAATAGTATCAGGTTGCAGAACAGACGAGAATTCCGTGCGCACAAGTAAGCCAATTAATTTAATTATCATCAAAATTCGTATCCATTGTGAGGCACAGTGGTTGTAAGAATGTTATTTGTGAAAATAATATACTAGTTCAGAGGCTTAATACTAGTACGAGATCTCAGTAAAGGACTAACTTGTGAGTTTTCAAGCAGTTTTATCAGAAAGTCAGATGCGTGAAATCTCATGTTCATTTGCTGTGTAATTAAGTTAACAGTTCTAGTACAGTCATTGTTTGCAAGAGGAAAGATAAAGATTAACAATATTCGGGGCTAACATCTCAACTGAGTCATTTGTTTTGCAGTCAAATAGCATACGTAAATTTCATTGAAAACGGACTGCTCTCTCGCAGGTGAATTGTTTAATGTATTGGCCAGCCTGCATTTCACATCGTATAGCGTGTGCTCACATACTTCCGTGCAAAATGTAATTTTAACATTCATCTGTTGCCCTGCTCTGATATTTTCGTATTTCATTATCAAAATAAGCTTTATACATTTCTTTGGATACCAACCTGTGACATACAAACACGAGTTTAGAAGTTTTTACAATATCCTTTCAAGTTTTGACGCATATTTCATGTAGTAACGAAAACCATCTCTGAAAGTAGAGACCCTTTGCCTCGAAGAACCTGAAGATGTCTATTATACTGCAACGCTTGGATGTCAAGTTTCTGTAACCTTATTGTGTTCCATCTACAGTGGTGGAAATATTTATTGCATCACTTCTTACAATTAACAATTTTTGTTACAATCATTGAATAACTGGGCTAAATTTGCCTGATTTCTCTTGATTTCTATCAGACATGAATATACAGAATAATTTTTGTCAATTTGTTTTTATTCTTAAGTTTTGTTTCTATAAAAATGTTTGTTTTTTATAATGTAACACTTTCTTCAAAAATGAGTGTAAGTGAATATGTTAGCTATTCTGAAATATGAGTACTAATGTTGAAGGAAACACTGCATATTAATGCTGTAACATAACACTGATGGATTTTTGTGTTTGTATTGCCTCATATGAACACACTCTTGCATTTAATACTTTGTTACTCCACTACGCGCCTTAATCACCGCTTGGCATCGTGAAGGCATTGAAAGAATCAACTTTTTAATGTACTCCTCACCCAGTTCATGAAACCACACGCGCACAAGGGTCTCCAACAGCTCCCGTTTATTCCGTGGCTTCATTTTGGTGATAGCATTTCCCATAACCTTCCAACAGTTCTCAATTGGACTGAGATCAGGGCTGTTTCCAGGCCACTCTAATACTCGAGCTCCATTTTGTCGAAGGAAAGATTTTACCTGAAGAGTAGAAGTACGTGATAATTAACCAAGTAAGTAATCTGCTTCGTGTTTGGTACAAATATTAGTCATATGACTCACCTTCAAAGGTCTATGGCAAGGAGCGAAGTCATCCTTAAAAATACAATTGGAAACATCTCCAAACTGGTCTCTAATGATTGGCATAAGATTCCTTTCAATGATGCTTATGTAGGCATCTGCGTTGACAGTGCCATTGATGAAGTCCAGACAACCTATTGGAAATGCACCCAAGACCATCTATCCTTGTGGGTGTTTGTATGTGTTATGCATGATGGCAAAAATTCTTCAGCTGTTCTTCGACGCACTAACCCTTTTCCACCTGAGCCATGCAGATTAAATTGGGACTCGTCTGAAAAGATTACTTCTTTCCACATCTCTCGTGTCCATGTCGCATGTGCCTTTGTCCATTTCAGTCGCTTACAGTTCTACTGGTTACTGAGATGTCGCACATTTCTTCACAGTCTCGCTGTAGTTCAGTTGATGATAGGCGACGACCTTTGAGCGAAAGCCTTTTCAATACTCTGTCCTGTTTGGCAGTAGACGCCCTTTCCCGACCTCTTCCTGTCTCACGATCAACATTTCCTTTTTCCCTGTAATTTTTTAGTAACCTCGAAATCTTAGACTGAGTAAATCCTGTCTTAGAGGCTGTCTCTCTGGTGCTGAGACCAACAGACGAATAAGCAAGTACAGCAGCTTTCTTTTCTGGTGTTAATTCTACTGACCTGCCCATCTTCTCACTGCAAAGTCTGAACACAAAATGGCAGTATAAACACTGGTTTCATTGTAAAACCAAACGACAACAACAGAGAGTTGTGTATTATTGGAAAACATGTGTGAAGAAGTCAGATTATAAGACAAGAATACGTCAACAAATTTTGGCAACAATGGGACTGGTATAACCTGAAACAAACTGCTGCAAAAGACAAAAAGACGAAGTAATTCATGGTGACGCAATAAATGTTTCCACCGCTGATAATACACCACAGTTATAACAATTTTAATTACTTCTTCCAGGATGCGTATTGTGGGTTCGCTGAATTCATTCTAAATGGCCAAAATAGTCCGTCCTAAACTCCCCAAATGCATTTTAGGAAACATATTTTTCATATTGTTTTAATATAAAAAAGTACATGTCTGAAAGAAGAAGTTTTTCTTTCCTACTGAGCTTTCTTCACACTACGTTGCATACTACGAGAATGCAGTTTTTAATGTCCCTTGAACCACGTTTTTTTCCTCTTTCAACCACTGTTTGCCCTAAATTTAGAAAACGTATGAACTGGTAAATGGCCTCACGTCCTTAGCAAGCACTTTCACACACTTGTCAGCCACTAAGTTTTTTCCATCTTTTAAAATATTTATGGAGTGAGGAAACTGCTGGTCAAATTTACAAACATGTGGTAACACACTCCAGGTTCCTGAACAAGTCCTTGGTAACTTTTTACACGATTTACATTGCAAAACACCTACAGATTTATGTGAAGCTGTATCACAAACACACGGCAACTTTTTCCCTGCTGACTAGTGCTCTATTTCGTGACGGGTATACATTCTCGAACTCTTAATTCCTCCTCAGTCTCCTTTAAGTCTGGTTTGTTCACTTTGCTTCTCCCACCGTCATGATAAATGAGCTAGAGTGGAACTACCGACAAAGACATGTACCTTGCTAGTCACATTGGGCTGACAGCGCAACCTGTTGTCAGATGCAGAGGGCTGAATGGGGCACGTGAAGCTTGCCAGGCTAGTGGAAACCCAAACTGGCCTGCTTTAACTACTGTGCTTCAGTACACGTGTACTCTTGTGTCTCCATTGCGACAGGCTGAGCTACTTTAATGGTTATGACGGAGATAGAAGCAGGCCGGCTGGAGGGAGGATTTGTACATCTCTGGTAATTGTGTCTACTAACTTCGAAAACAGACGCGACTGTGTGCGTGCGTATTGTTGTCATATTAGGAGAAAGCGAGTCGAGACCTGCGCGCGTTTTGACAGCCAGGAGGATCGGTTGACAGAGGTCAGTATCCAGCACAAGGCTTGCGGTGTCATCAATAGATGACGGCGTCGTTTGAGCCTCAGTGACTGGCAGACACTGCCAGGTATGAGAATTACCGCCACCACAGGACAGCGATCAGGTAAACGCATGCTCCGGGACGTGCACGAGAAAACCCTAGCGCCTGGACATCGATGAGATACTTGGTGACCACCACGGCTGAATTGAGTGACTAGAATAAATATTAAATAAGACTAGTCTAATGAAAACAGAACCAGGCTAGTTACAGAGAAGCTGGTAACATGGCCACAAAGGCAAAAATGAGTGCATGGGTGCAAAAGCACCCCTCGATCCGAAAAGTAGTTTCAGACTTATTTCACTTTGTGTAGAATGAAACAACTGCTCAGAGACATTGTGAAAAACAATCATAAACTACTAGACACTAAATATTTAAATTATCATAAAGTATTAAGAATTTAAAACATTCGAGAACGATGGCTTCTCTCCAAAAGCTGCATAGCTCCATGAAGGTGTTTTATTCGCTACTACAGGTTTAATGTCAGAGTAAACGCATCATCAGGTTTATCTGCCAAAAAGATAAATCACCGTGTGAAATTTTTTGAAATAGGAGAAATACAGAACCATAGATAGTGTTGGCTTTCAATAGAGAAAAACGACAAGTAGTCAGAATGGCTATATTTTCGTAATATAGATGGATTGTTACTGACTATTTCATATTGAATGTTTTATGTACACAATGAAATTTGAAAATTAATATCTCATAAACACTTTCAGTCATTTTTACAAAGGAAATATCAACAGATAGGTCTTATTGAACGCCTAGTAGATTTTTTTGTAAACATTACCAATTTTAAATTACGTTTCGGAATGTGAATTTTGCCCATAAAATCATGAATTTTCACATAAATAATAAATAAAACACTGAAAGCGGCAGCATTGCTAAGTAGACATAGGTTGGGATGTATAAATGTACTTAGTTTTAGTTCTGTATGTGTATTTATAGAAAACTGAGGCGGTTTACGTACAAATTGATGTATGATGCATGTTTATAACATTAAATTTATAGTTTTTAAGTGTGTTGCAGGTGTCAGAAGTATGTGCTCTTGATTCACATCAAAGTGAGGACTTAAATAAAGGTAGTCATCATGAGAGATTCGGAGAGGAGGAGGAGATCAGTGTTTAACGTCCCGTCGACAACGACGTCCTTTGAGACCACAAACTAGGATTAGGAAAGGACTGGGAAGGAAATCGGCCGTGCCCTTTCATAGGAACCATCCGGGAAAATCACGGAAAACCCAAATCAGGATGGCCGAAGACGGGTTTGAACCGCCGACCTCCCAAATGCGAGTCCAGTGTGCTAGCCACTGCGGCACCCCGCTCGGTTTTATGATTCGGATTCCGTGCAGTCGGGGTGGACATGTGGGGCAGGCACGTATGTGTTGCAGTAGGTCTCATGTCGAGTGTTGAGTCGTAGACTTGTAATATTCCCGTGTATCGTAACCGAGTACTCTGAAATATTTTAAACTTTTGAAATTTGAATATTTCGCGCTAGGTAATCAAATGCGAACTCCAAACCCTTATAGCAGTTATTTACGAGTGAGCTTCACTCAGAATTTCGTTTGTTTGTAGTTATTGAACTTAACTTTAAATTTGCTTTAAACCAACTTTTATTTGTTTCCGATATTTTTCCGGCATTTGATGTGGTACATAACTTGAGATACTGCTCTTCTTTAGTTTAAGCTGTATTTCAGTTGTTCATTACACAATGATAAACAATTATTAACCTGTGATAAGTGTTACAGCGGACTGAGTGAACTCAGTTTTGTTAAATTTTAAGAGCTCTGTGAGTAGTGAACATCATTTTTTACCACAAATACCTGCTTTGAATTATTTGAACTTTGTGACTAGTTTTCTTACGATTAATGAACTTAAAATGCGTCGTTTGGCCCCTAGATTGTAGCGTAGCCAACTCTGAAATCTCACCAAGCATTCGGAAGCCCTATAAAGAGGAACTTTCTAACTTTCAATTCATAATTCGCGCAGTTGCACGTGGGGGCGTATGAGCCAAAAGTTATAGAACAACCAAATTGTGGGATCAAATAGTTGGCAAGCAGCTTTCAGCAAAGAACATTTATTATTACACCGAAGCACCAAAGAAACACGTATAGCCATGCGTATTCAAACACAGAGATATGTAAACAGGCAGAATACGCCGCTACGGTCGGCAACGCCTATATGAGACAACAAGTGTCTGGCGCAGTTGTTATATCGGTTATTGCTGCTACAATGGCAGGTTGTCAAGATTTTAGTGAGTCTGAATGTGGTATTTTAGTCGGAGCACGAGCGATGGGGCACACCATCTCCGGGTTAGCGATGTAGTGGTCATTTTCCCGTACGACCATTTCACGAGTGTACCATGAATATCGGGATTCCGGCAAAACATCAAATCTCCGACATCGCTGTGGCCGGAAAAAGATCCTCAAGGAATGGGACCAACGGCGACTGAAAAGAATCGTTCAACGTGGCAGAAGTGCAGCCCTACCGCAAATTGCTGCAGTTTTCAATGCTGGGCCATCAACAAGTGTCAGCGCATGAACCATTCAACGAAACGTCATCGATATGGGCTTTAGGAGCCGAAACGCCACTCGTGTACCCTTGATGACTGCACGACACAAAGCTTTATGCCTCGCCTGGGACCGTCAACACCGTCATTGCACTGTTGATGACTGGAAACATGTTGCCTGGCCGGACGAGTCCCGTTTCAAATTGTATCGAGCTGATGGTCGTATACGGGTATGAAAAAAACCTCATGAATCCGCAGACACTGCATGTCAGCAGGGGATTATTCAAACTCGTGAAGGCTCTGTAATGGAGCGGGGCGTGTGCAGTTGGAGTGATATGGGACGCCTGATACATCTAGATACGACTCTAACAGCTGACACGTACGTAAGCATCCTGTATGATCACCTGCATCCATTCATATCCATTGTGCATTCCGACAAACTTGGGCAATTCCAGCAGAACAATGCGACACCCCGCACGTCCACAATTGCTACAGAGTGGCTTCAGGAACACTCTTCTGAGTTTAAGCGCGTCTGCTGGCCACCAAACCTCCCAGACATGAACATTATTGAGCAAATTTGGGATGCCTTGCAAAGTGCTGTTAAGAAGAGATCTCTATCCCCTCGTATTTTTACGTATTTATGGACAGCCCTGTAGGACTCATGGCGTCAGTTCCCTCCAGCACTACTTCAGACATTAGTCGAGTTCACGCCACGTCGTGTTGCGTCACTTTTGCGTGCTCGCGGGGCCCTAAACGATAGTAGGCAGGTAACGTCGACTGTCGGGCGAATCTCGACTCTCGCTGCCTGGTCAGTCGGTCATAGCGCGCCGTGCCGCGCCAAAACCTGATTCCGCCAGTCCGCCCGTGCGGCTTGGCTGCTCGTCAAGGCGCGCATGCTACACCAAGAAAAAATGCAGATGATAGACGGATATTCATTGGACAAATACATTACTCTAGAACTGACATGTGATTACATTTTCACGTAATTTGAGTGCCTAGATCCTGAGAAATCAGTACCCAGAACAACCACCTCTGGCCGTAGTAACGGCTTTGATACACTGGGCATTGAGTCAAACAGAGCTTTGATGGTGTGTACAGGTACAGCTGCCCATGCAGCTTCAACACGATACCACAGTTCATCAAGAGTAGTGACCGGCGTATTGTGACGAGCCAGTTGCTCGGCCACCATTGACCAGACGTTTTCAATTGGTGAGAGATCTGGAGAATGTGCTGGCCAGAGCAGCAGTCGAACATTTTCTGTATCCAGAAAGGCCCGTACGGGACCTGCAACATGCGGTCGTGCATTATCCTGCTGAAATGTAGGGTTTCGCAGGGATCGAATGAAGGGTAGAGCCACGGGTCGTAACACATCTGAAATGTAGAGTCCACTGTTCAAAGTGCCGTCAATGCGGACAAGAGGTGACCGAGACGTGTAACCAATGGCACCCCATACCATCACGCCGCGTGATACGCCAGTATGGCGATGACGAATACACGCATCCAATGTGCGTTCACCGCGATGGTGATAACTGTAACTAAACTGAGTATATTAATTTTGTGTATATAAACTGAACTGTTTGTTTTATAAATAGAAACCACCTTTTCCTGCTGCACTGCGTTTTATTTCTCCCATACGCGTTTCGCCTTTTTATTTTAAGGCATCTTCAATGGGATGGTTCTTCGCGCTTTTAGTTGGCATCTGTGTTTCCTCTCATCTGGTCACATGCTGGAGGTCGTACGTTTTCATGTTTCGAACTTTTTTCTTCAAATTTTCATATTTTTTCCTCTTATTGTTGTGGCGCGCTATTAGTCTTCTCTCACTAGTTGTAGAAATTTGATCGAAAACTATGATTTAAAAACGTATCTACTGTGGGTTCACTATATGTCTCATCCCATCATTTACTGGTACATTCCTACCGCTTTGAAGTGAGTTCTACCAAAACTTCAATTTCTTTGATAGTTGGGGGGTAAACCTTCTTCTACATTTTCATAAATGTTTGAGTGTTCAAATTTATGAATTGCTTATGGAAAATTAAGAAGCTGATCGAAGTATTTTCAACTATTTCGAAATTTTCAGTGTTACATAAGTCACATCGGTAGGAATCACCCCAGACCCCTCTGGAGTTAAACTTCCATTTGAAGTACATCTGCCTAACTCTTTAAATATCACTTTCTTCTCCAAAGATCTACTGGAAAAGGGCCTCTTTAGCAGATCATCTACAGATGATTTACAGAAAAGACTTTCATACTACATTCTCTCATATACTCACCCGTTTTACAACCATCTACCCTACAGCATTTTGACGTACAATGGTAATAATTGTAACTAAGTAGAACATATTAATTTTATTTACATAACTCCGCCCGAACACGTCTAGTAAGACCCAAAGGGACCGACTGACCCCCGTGTCATCCTCAGCCTTTAGGCACATGGTCAGCACACCGCTCTCCCACCTGTTGTCAGTTTTCGTGACCGGAATACCTACTTCTCAGTCAAATAGTTCCTCAGTGGGCCTCACGAGGGCTGAGTGCACCCGACTTGCCAACAGCGCTCGGCCGACTTGGGCGGTGACCCATCCAAGTGCTAACCAAGCCCAACAGCACTTAACTTCGGTAATCTGATGGAAACCTGTATTCGCGCCGCGGCGACGCCGTTGGCTTGTGTTTATAAGCTGAACTGTTTTTTTTAAGACTTTATAATTATTAGTTTATCATTGTGAGGAAGAAACTAAAATGAATAGAAATGTTTATACCAGCGGGAATGAAACCCTAGTCTGCAAATTAGCAGTTTGTGCTTTATGCTACTCAACAACAGTGCAGTTGGAGCAACAGTTTAATAATCAATCATCATTCTCCACGTTTGCACAATACTCTGCATGCAGTTTCAAAGAAAAATACTGACTTAGTGCTGTGAACAACGTAGCACTCATAGTACTGGAATGGCTGATGTCACAAAAGGGCATGCACAGTCAAGAACAGACAGCTGCGATGGTTCTCTGAGTTGATCACAGCACGGCTGACCGTCATTTCAGCTCTCAACATCGGTTTTTAGTTATCACGGAGAGCGCTACAAAATTCGTCCATTTTATCTGTACACTAGGACGCATTTGAAGAAAAATAGCATAATTTCCAGCTCACATCAAAGAGAAATGGCATAATTTTAATGCGATTTCCGGCTCACATTTGAAGCGGAATGGCATAATTTTAGTGTGATATTTACAGGGTACTGTCCACATTAGCACATGATAACCATCTACTACTGGACTATTCCTAGGTTTACAGAGAGATGAGTGCAAGTGAACGTCGGTGTATACATCTATGCACAATCTTCATACAAAAGTTAAGTATAGTAAAACTTATTTTAATAAGTCATTCCAAATTGTTTACAATATTTTTTGCCATCTATTTTTTTGTAGTTGTTGATTAATACTGTTTCGCCCTGTATCGCATCTGAATAGTTGCTGTGCACGAGTCAACCCCCTCATAACAGTAGCTACTTCAGTGATAGGAGGCTCTTCTCTTGCCACTTTTACTTGTTTGATGGCGAGTGCACTTTGTAAACAGAATAGTTGTTCCTAAAGAGCAGTTATATTTTATATTTAGGCGACAATGAAAACAGATCTTTCTGAGGTCTTGAAACGTTGTCAGATGAGATAATTCTACAATACCTCTTGTAAAAGAGAGCCCAAGAATTGCTGAGACACTTCGCTCTCCTTATATTTCATTTCAGAGCTGGTATTTATACGGCTACTATGGAGCAGGCTTGGTCAGCAAAACATCCCTTCGTAGACGAGAGGTTAGTGTGGCTGACTGGCGGGGTTGAGGGCCTGGGTTCGATTCCTGGCCTGGTCGAAGACGTATTCAGCGTCGGAACTGGATGTTGTATTCTCCTCATCATCATTTCAGCACCATCGACAAGTCGCCGAAGTGCCGTCACACAAGGGATCTCCTGGTCAAAAATGCCTTACGATCTCCCTTTTCATTTCATCTCTGAAGACTTTGTGCTGGAGGAAACATTGACTTGTACACTGAGGTAAAAAAAAGTAAGAGTAACTCCCAATATCGTGTCGGACCTCCTTTTACCCGGCGTATTGCAGCAACTTGACATGGCATCGACTCAATAAGTCACTAGAAGTCCCCTACTGAAATACTGAAGCATGCTGCCTCTATAGCCGTCCCAAATTGCGAAAATGTTGCCGGTACAGGATGTTATGCACGGACTGACCTCTCAAATGGTTCAAATGGCTCTAAGCACCATGGGATTTAACATCTGAGGTCACCAGTCCCCTAGACTTAGTACTACTTAAACCTAAATAAGGACAGCACACACTTCCATGCCCGAGGCAGGATTCGAACCTGCGACCGTAGCAGCCGCGTGGTTCCGGACTGAAGGGCCTAGAACCGCTCGGTCACAGCGGCCGGCCGACTGACCTCTTGATTAAGTCCCATAAACGTTCGATGGGATTCATGCTGGATGATTTGGGTGGCCAAATAATTCGCTTTAATGGTGCAGAATGTTCAAACCAATCGCGAACGATTGTGGCCCGGTGACATGACATCATTATCCGGGAACATGAAGTCCATGAATGGCTGCAAATGGTTTCCAAGTAGCCGAACAGACTCTTTTCAAGTCAATGATCGATTCTGTAGGACCAGAGGACCCAGTCCATTCCATTTGAAGACAACCCACACCACTCTGGAGCCATCACCAGCTTGCACAATGCGTTGTTGACAACCTGGATCCTTGACTTCCTGGGGTCTGCGTCACATTCGAACCCTACCATCAGCTCTTTTCAACTGACCAGGCCGCGGTTTCCCAGACGTCTAGGGTCCAGTCGATACGGTCACGAGCCCAGCAGTGGCGCTGCAAGCCATGTCTTGCTGTTAGCAAAGGCACTCGCGTACGTCGTCTGCTGTCATAGCCGCTCTGTCCTATGGAATATGTCCGCCGTACATCCCACATAGATTCTGCGGTTATTTCACGCAGTGTTGGTTGCCTGTTGGCGGTGACAATACGCCAGTGCCGCTGCTCTCGGTCGTTAAGTCAAAGCTGTCAGCCAGTGTGTCGCCGTTGTGAGAGGTAATGCCTGAAATTTAGTATTCCCGTTCCACTCTTTATACTGTGGATCTCGGAATATTGAAATCCCTAACGATTTCCGTAGTGGAATGAACCAGGCGTCTAGTTCCAACAACCATTATGCTTTCAAAGATTGTTAATTCACGTCACGCGGTAACAATCACCTCGGAAACCTTTCCACACGGATCAAAAATGGTTCAAATGGCTCTGAGCACTATGGGACTCAACTGCTGCGGTCATAAGTCCCCTAGAACTTAGAACTACTTAAACCTAACTAACCTAAGGACATCACACACATCCATGCCCGAGGCAGGATTCGAACCTGTGACCGTAGCGGTCCCGCGGTTCCAGACTGCAGCGCCTAGAACCGCACGGCCACTTCGGCCGGCTGCTCATTTATCACATGTTTGTTTTCTGCGATGGCTTTCTGAATGTGGAATTTTTCTTGCGTTTGTATAAGATGTATGCCATGGTTGCTTATTGTCAAATGGTTCAAATGGCTCTGAGCACGATGGGACTCAACTGCTGCGGTCATAAGTCCCCTAGAACTTAGAACTACGTAAACCTAACTAACCTAAGGACATCACACACATCCATGCCCGAGGCAGGATTCGAACCTGCGACCGTAGCGGTCGTGCGGTTCCAGACTGTAGCGCCTTTAACCGCTCGGCCAGCTTATTGTCATTATTTTCATTACTTGTTCCATGTTTGTAGGATGGTGATTATGGTGTTTTAAATGTTCTGCAAATGTGGAGTGGTTTGTTTTGTACTTTCAACACGTCAGGTGTTGGATAGCTTGGGTAGCACTTGCCCGCGAAAGGCAAAGGTCCCGAGTTCGAGTCTCGGTCCGGCACACAGTTTTAATCTGCCAGGAAGTTTCATATCAGCGCACACTCCGCTGCAGAGTGAAAATCTCAACCTGACGTGTTCTTTGTATCGAGTTTTAAAATTCCTGCATGTCATGCCTATGTATACCGCATCACAACTTTGACATTCAAGTTTATATATTCCTGATAGTTGGAATTTGTCCCTCTTGGTAGCTGGTTGGCTTAGGTGTGATTGTAGGGTTTGCCCAGCCTTATATGCTATTTGAAAGCCCTGTCTCTTTAGCATGTTTGCGACTCTGTGTATTAGTTTATGTGTGTAGGTTCGTTTCTGTGTGGTGTTGGCATTGTGTGTGTTTGTCGAGTGTGTTCGTAAGTTTTCAGCTTGTGAGTTCCCTTGTGTATTGAAAATGTTGTGTTTGTTTTGTATTAGTGTTTTTATTCACCTGAGTACAAATGATAGCTCAGTCAATGCACTGCCGTTTTACACCTTGCGCCCGCGATACTACCATCATCTGTACATGAGAATATCGCCATCCCATGATTTTTGTCACCTCGGTGTGTTACGGTGCCAGAGTAACGCACCCGGTAGCAGAGGAGCGGTGGCCGAGCCCGGGTGAGGAGGCAGTAGGCGCGGCCGCAGCCTCGGCGCCAGGTGGGGGTCAGCGACCGCGGCAGGTCTGGTCCGGCGTGGTGCGAGGCGCCGGGCTGGCGACGCGGCTACCCGGCTGCCACTGTGCGCCTGTGCTGTGGGCGGCTGGGCGGCGCCGGCGCGTGGGCGGCAGCGCCACCGGCCGCCGCGGCTACTGGGCGCCGCCGACCCGCTGTCCTACGCCGTCTCCGCAGGCCGGCCATTCACGTGCCATTCACCCTCACACTCTCCACCAGGCTTACTCAGCTTACTCACTGTGCTTTCTGCGACTGAGACACTGTCACGTTATTTACTACAACATATCTACTCTTACATTCATCTTCTTCTACCAGGGTGTTCTGTACATAGTTCCACGTAGTCAGCGCGTACACAACTTTCCCACTAGAGCACGCCCCGCTAAGCACAACAGCGCAGGCGCAGCGCTCGTCCATCTCCGCACTACGAGATGGCGCTGCCGTAGAGACGGACCAAATTCTGCTTCCGCCGATCCGCGTATTAATATGTAACGCAGCTAATGAGGTTGCTGCTTACATAGAACCTTTTCTCCTCGATGATCACACTCGCGCAGTGATACATGAACAAACGAGGTATTATAACGAGTGTACAGACCTCCGATTAGTCAGTATGCATCAGTCTGTACCAGTCTATAGTCAAGTTTCAGTCTGCGCCTAATAAGATTATCATACTCCTGTACATAGCCATGAAGATAAATGTATAGACACTTTTGTCAAGTATCAGAGACATATGTTAGAATAAGATTAACGTACCAATACCAAAGGAACTTCAGATTGTCAATTGTAAATAGCATCCAGAACCAAGTTAAGTAATTTTTATGCTTGTTATTATTTTAATAAATGTGTGTGAAAATTAATCAAGTTCTGTTTAAAGTTGGTTGCCGTCAATCTGCTACTCTAAGCGTGCAAGTGGCATTTCTATCGTCTGACCTAACGGCTGAAGATAAACACGCCACGATAAGACCACGAGACATATTGCTGACACTCGCTTACTTCGTTAGAGCGACAAGTCAAATAATCTGATGGTGTGTGTACCAAAGGTCTTACAGTACGCACCCCACACAGGGCTGTCCGGAAAGTAACTTGTGTTTTCGTGTAGTATTGTAACTAGGTAGTACGGGGAAGGGGCGTGAGCGGGGGAGGGGGGACGAAGCAGTCGTACTGCTGACTCAGGCAGTCGGTCACTGTGCTTTCGAGGAGAACACGGCAAGTGCTATAACCGGATTTCCCAGGAACTTTGCACAGTGGAGGAGGAGTCAAAATAACTGAACACCTTTCTCGGCTTTTCCGTAGATAATTTACCGTTTTTCAGATAACGACAGTCAAAAGTTTTCGAGATATATTAGAACAAATAAGCCCTCGGTCACAAATATTAAGTCAAAATTGACCATGTTGCGACGCTACTATGAGCGTCGTCTTCAGAATTAGACTAACTATTCTAAAACATATTAGGTATATAATACATTAAAAATTTAAATTTTGTACTGACTGGAAAAAGATGCAGTACTTACAAGTCACATATTAAAAAAGATCTAAGCCGGAAAGGCGACGTCATGAATAGTTGTAAGTAAGATGGCGAGCCGCTAAGGGCTGCTCGTACTTTAGTGAACAAGGGTTGCAAGCCCTTAGCGGCTCGCCATCTAACTTACAACTATTCATGACGTCGCCTTTCCGGCTTAGATCTTTTTTAATATGTGACTTGTAAGTACTGCATCTTTTCCCAGTCAGTACAAACTTTAATTTTATTAATGTATTATATACCTAATATGTTTTAGAACAGTTAGTCTACTTCTGAAGACGACGCTCATAGTAGCGTCGAAACCTGGTCAATCTTGACTTAATATTTGTGACCGAGGGCTTATTTGTTCTAATATAATTCTGACACGGTCACTGAACCTTAGAAGCTATGTTCAAAGTTTTCCAGATAATTTATGTTTCATTAGGCGTTGGCACTATGGCCATCGTCGTAACTTCACGCTTTTGCGCTCCGTGTTCGAATCCTATTATTATTTTTATTTTTTATTATTGTTTTTAATGTATCTACTGGTGATTGTGGACGACTACTGCACGAATGGTTTTCAAACTACATATCTGGTGTATGATTTTTTTTTTTTTTAAAAAAAAGAAATATCACTACGGCAAACCTGCGTTCTTGCGATATTTGTGGTGTTCGGAATTTCTATGTTTCGAATGTTTCTACGGTCGGTATGATCCAAGGAAATGCACCAAATATTCCTGAAGAACAAACATAAGAATAAAATACAGGAATTAAGAGCTCATATGAAAGTAAAATATAAGAATATGAGCATCTGAAAAGACTGTAACGACTGAAAAGACTATACACACATGTACAAGTTGACATTATCGAACTATATGAAAAAAAACGTAAATTAGTTACAAACTACGGCGCTTGCACATACTTTATTCAAGATGTAAACGTCACTACAGATATTCGAATTTAGGTTATGATATGTTCGATATGCCTGCCGTCATTGGCGATGATGTGGCAAAGACGAACAGCGAAATTCTGCTCGAGCCGCTCAATTGTCAGAATATCGATGCTGTCGATGATCTCTTGAATGGCCGTTTCCAGCTCAGCAGTGGTTTTGGGGTTATTGCTCTACACCCTGCCTTTAATATAGCTCCACAAAAAGGAGTCGCATGTGTTCAGATCCGGAGAATATGGCGGCCAAATCGAGGCCTATGCCAGAGGCTTCTGCGTATCCCACAGCCAGAATGCGGTCCCCAAAGTACTCCTCCAGGACAACAAACACTCTTCAGCTTCGATGGGGTCGCGCCCCGTCTTGTATGAACCACATTTTGTCGAAATCAGGGTCACTTTGGATAATAGGGATGAAATCATCACCCAGAAGCTTCACGTACCGTTCTGTAGTCACCGTGCTATCAACGAATATCACACCAATTATTCCGTGACTGAACATTGCACACCACACTGTCACCCGTTGAGGGTGAAGAGACTTCTCGATCGCGAAATGCAGTCCTCCAAATGCGCCAATTTTGCTTAGTGACAAACCCATCCAAACGAAAGCGGGCTTAATCGCTAAACCAAACCACATTCACATGTTAATTCCCATCATGCCCCATGGCCAACCGTGCAGTTAATGTCCTGACACAAACCGTTCCGAAGTTACGACGATTTTATTTCATATAGGTCTATAACTGTTACCTTGTATTAAACAATAAATGAATAACACTTAGTGTAAAACGCAATTGCAATTTTCAATTGACTTAGCGTTCTTTATCCCCTAACTTGATAAGCAACATTCTTCTTCTGCGGACATGGCTTAATACAAGAAAACAATAAAATAAAATGGTTCAAATGGCTCTGAGCACTATGGGACTTAACTTCTAAGGTCATCAGTCCCCTAGAACTTAGAACTACTTAAACCTAACTAACCTAGGAACATCACACACATCCATGCACGAGGCAGGATTCGAACCTGCGACCGTAGCGGTCGCGCGGTTCCAGACTGTAGCGCCTAGAACCGCTCGGCCACTCCGGCCGGCAATCAAATGAAATATAACAAATAAAAACGACAATTGGATTTCGAACAGAGGAAGCAAAAATCAGATATCACGATACTAGCCAGCGTGGCCCTAGTTGGGCTGGGTCTATCCCGCTCTAAAATGCATCTCAATTACGACAAAAACTATGACAGTCTCTTCGACGTAAACGGTCGAGTGTCTACTGATAAGCCGAGACAAGTGTGCCTATATTTGGCTCCTCTTTCAAGAGCGAAGTTTCTGGGAAATCAGATTATGGCACTTGCCGTGTTCCCCTTGTTAAGGCTGTGACAGCAAGAATGCCACATTGCTTCTCATTCACCTACAGTTGTTGTGTTCTTCAGTCCGAAGACTGATCTGATATAGCTTTCCGCGCTAATATTGTCTGTATAAGCCTCATCTCTGAAAACTAGTGTAACCTGCATCCATTTGAACCTCATTACTCTAGCCCCTACCCCCACCCCCACCCCTGCTATTTTTTTTCCTGTGTTTTTCAGTCTATCCCATCTCTTAATCAAGTTTCAAGTTGTTCCATAAACAACTTTCTCTCCAAGTCGATGCAGTACGTCTTCATTACTTGCTCGATGTGTCCAGTTACCACGGGCGTTCGATAAGTAATGCATCAAATTTTTTTTTCCTCTTCCGATTTCGTTTGAAAAATGCGGAATTTGTTGTGGAACATCGCGTAATATTGTCGCTTCAGCTCCTATAATGTCATCACGTTGCGATAGGTGGCGGCACTATACTTAGCCTTCAAAATGGTGTATGTAACGGAGTTGTGTTCCAAGGGGACAGCTGCCGTACAGTTATTTTTTTGGTGGAAAACCAGAGCCTCACAGATATTCATAGGCGCTTGCAGAACGTCTACGGAGATCTGGCAGTGAATAAAAGCACGTTGAGTCGTTGGGCCAGGCGTCTGTCATCATCGTAACAAGGTCGCGCAAACCTCCTGGCAGGCCGCACACAGCTGTGACTCCTGCAATGTTGGAACGTCCGGACACTCTCGTCCGAGGTGACCGAGGGACCACAATCAAACACATTGCTGCACCACTTGATGTCCTCTCTCAGTGGTGCAATAGTCACCTCCGACATGTATTGTGCTACCTTCAGGAAATTGAAGAAATTACTTCAGCATGTCCGTCGCCACAAAAATGCAAATGAACTTCTCCTTTTCTATGACAATGCAAGGCCTCACACAAGTCTGTAAACCTTAGAAGAGCTTACTTGGACTGTTCTCGTTCATTCACCCTACAGCCAGGATCTCGCCCCTTCCGACTTCCATCTGTTTGGCCCCATGGAGGATACATTCCGGGATAAGCAGTACGTAGGTGATGGGAGGTTACTGATGGCACAAATTGTTGGCACCGTCGCCTACCAGTAGAGCGGTGCCATGCGGGCACACAGGGCCTCCAAGTAAGGCGGCGTAAGGCCGTCCAATGAACGGAGATTATATTGAAAAGTAGGGTTTTGTAGCCAAAACGTGGTGAATAGTGTGATGTATTGGAACCCGGGAGAAGACCAACCTGCTTTCAGAAATATAATTGTGTTGGGTTACTTATTGAACGCCACTCGTAATTTTCAGTTTTCTTCTGAAACACAACATTTGTAAAGGTTATACAAACTCTTGTTTCTCGTTGAAGTTTCACTTCCGTGTAAGGCTACACCCCAAACAATCCACTTTTAGAAAAGAATTCGTAACACTTAAATTTATATTCGATGTTAACAAATTTATGTCATTCAGGAACGCGTGTCTTGCTGTTGTCAGATTGAATTTTATATGCTCTTTACTTCAGCCACCATCAGTTAATTTGCTGTCCAAATGCCAAAACATATCTACTTCTTTTAGTTCCTCATTTTCTTATCTAATTCCCTCAGCATTCCCTCGCAAATTTTCTGTACTCTTTACCGATTTCAACTCAACGACGAGCCTTTTCATCTTAGTCTAAAACGTTTTTCAGTGTGTGACAATCATAACACATCGTCGTATTCTTTGAGCTAAGTCGCCCTAAAATGTAGACTGACAACGTTAATCAATGTGTTACAGTGCCGTGCCCATATTGCAACATTGTCATGTTATTTGCGATAGCAAATCTCGCCTCACATTCATTTTCTTATGTTCTCTCTTAGAAAAATTTATTATAAACAACACACATTTTTATTATTTTGCTGGGTAGGAAACTGTACTATCCATAGAGATATACTCCTACCGTACAATTCAATAAAAATAATTACTAATGATTTTTATTGTACTATTTTCAGTTATTTTATTTTACGTATGTGTTCATCTATGGGGAATTGGCTAACTTTATCCTTTCGATATTGTGAAATGAAATGTCGTGTGACTATGACCTCCCGTCGGGTAGGCCGTTCGCCTGGTGCAAGTCTTTCGATTTGACGCCACTTCGGCGACTTGCACGTCGATGGGGATGAAATGATGATGTTTAGGACAACACAACACAACGTTGATGGTTCTAAAAATGTGATTTGCTCTCCATGTTTAACCGTTACTTGTAGTTTTTTAATATTATACAGCTTTACTATCATGTAACTATTCACCAGCAGCTCTTTAGAGAGCACCACATGGCTCTGACATCAATTTTTCTTCCTGTTCAACCGTGTAAGCAACGGCTTCGGATCATGTTAGACACTTGTAATCTCTACATCAATATTGTGCACCACGTGACACTTTGGTCTAATGTCATCTGTCGTTATATGGTATGTAACTGTGTGGTGGTCATGTTTGCTCTTACGATATGGGGCCAACTATGGTATATTTCACCATGATTCTCTTCTTTTGTAATTTTTAGTACTGAAGATAATTGTGTAATAGTTGAAAACCAGTGCTACTGTAACAAAACGACGGATTTCACGATCGACGGCTGTTCTTTTCTACATGTTTAGTTACAAATGTGTTCGTTATCGAGCATGTCTTCTTCCTAGGGAAACGCATGTACAGTCTTAGACAGTAAAACTGACCGCCGGCCGGCCGCCACAGAGACTAAGTCCGAGTCATTCACTTAAGGTGGCCAATAAAACTGACCGCCCCTGACAACTCTTAAGTCCGGCCATATGCGCAATCTGGCAACACTGTAAGATGCGGAAGTGTTAGGAGGAAGTGTTGTCTACTTCCGAGACGTTGTCGGACTATTGTCGGACTACGTGAGCCCGTGGTCTAGGAGTCTGCTTTCGGCCGGTGAGCGGTGAGGACGTCTTGTTTACGTCCCGTCCGCAGTGTCGCGGTCCCGTCGGCAGAGTCGCGAGCGCGCGTAGTTTGTTTACTTCCTCGCCGCAGCTAATACTCGCGTCCGTTAACACTGAGTCGCCATGGCTCATTCGTACAGAAAAGCTACCATCAAGATCAGCTTCCAGCCCGACTACGCACGACCACGAGCCTTTGAAGTCGAACGATTTATCCGTGACGAAGTTCAAATACCAACACAGCACATCATCGGTATCCACCTATCCATCACAAGCAGCGTCGTTTACGTCAAGATGGTCGATGACGAGTTATGTCACGCAGTTGTGAACAGATGCGCGAACACTCTCAAGTTCAAACACTCCGATGGTCACATCGGAGAGGTTACTGTTGACCATGCTGGACTAGGATTACGCACACTAAGAGTCTTCGAACTCCCTTTCGAAGTACCACCGGACGTCGTTACCTCAGCTTTCCGCCCTTATGGGACGGTAATTAGCCACGTGGCCGAAAAATGGAACACCTTCGAGACGTACCAAGTCCTCAACGGCGTCCGACAAGTGAAAATTGAATTAAAGAAACATGTGCCGTCCTACTTAGTCATAGGTGGCTGTCGAGCAATAATAATGTACGACGGCCAACCTCGTACTTGTTCTGGTTGCGGCCAGGAGGGTCATGTCCGCTCGGCGTGTATTCAACGTCGGATTACACAACTTCCATTGCATGACACGACACCACCTCCTACGCTCACGGCCCTCCCCCTCAATTACGCAGAGGTGACACGATCGACCGTCATGACAGACGACAACCCCCCCGGAAGACAGGAAGCGTTAGAATGCGCACCTGTCGCCGGTCCTGAATTGACCAACACCATTACGGTGTCTGCAGGGGTTGAAGAACGCCGCCCATCGACTCCGCAAGAAGATTCGGACGAGAGAATGGAACTCGACGCTAGGGTTGTACCGACCTCTGCCTTTCTCCCTGAGGGGGATGCTATACGGGAACCACAAACTCTTTCGGACTCAGAAACCCACGTCCGCAAACAAAGGTCACCGAGGAAACATAAAAAGCGACGTCGCACACCCTCAGACGATTGCCTCCAGCGGACGTCTTCTCCAGTTGACGACCGGACGGCCGACGAAACGACGAGGAGAATGGATGACACGAGATCGCCCTCACCTGTCACTTTGTCTGATTTTGACAAATCCGTTTCCGCTCCCTCGGACAAACGGACGGCCAGCAGAGCGCCCGCCGTTGGTACACAACCGGAAACAACTGCGGATTCACCCTTAGTCACTCAGCCCACAAGTGTTCTGCCGCAGCCACCGTTAACTTGCGGACCTTGGGCGGATGACATTGAAGAAGATTCTATGGCCGCTGTGGTGGATGGGGAGAGGGGTCTCTCCTCCCACACCTCGGCCCCTCCCGAGTAGCAACAGATGACGGCGCGGACGCGGCCAGCAGATCACAGGCCCCACCCTTTACGGCGACACTGACGGCAGCCCCCACCGCAGGAGACGACCTACAAACCTATCACTTAACGACCATCAACATTAACACCATTCGGACACGTACGAAGTTGTCGCTGCTCCAAGACATGCTCAATGCAGCAGACGTTGACATTGTCTTTCTCCAAGAAGTCTTCGTCGAAGATTTCCCGGGTATGTATGGTTATACGGCTCATGTCTCCCACGCCTCGCCAACTAACAGTGGAGTCGCCATTCTCCTCAGAGAGGGCCTCGAGGCGGACGAAGTCCGATATCTCCCCGACGCTAGAGGAATGGCCGTAACGGTGCAAGGCGTCCGGTTTATCAATGTGTACGCCCCTTCCGGAACGAATCGCCGTCGTGACCGATCGCTCTTCTTCGCAGAAGGAATAGCACCGCTTTTTCAGGGCAGGCACGATGACATGATATTAGGGGGCGATTTCAATTGCACCCAAGCACCTAAAGATCAGCTGCCACGCCATTCACCGTGCCCCGAACTTGGGACACTCATCGGCGATCTCCAGCTAGTAGATACATGGGAACATGTCCGAGGAAATAGACCGGGATACACCCATTTCACGAGTCACTCGTCTAGTCGCATCGATAGGATTTACGTCTCCCGTTCTCTCGCGGCAACGGTGAGTGACGCGGAGGTGTGGCCAGTAGCCTTCTCTGATCACGAGGCCTATATATGTGCCGTCACCCTTCGTCGCCAACGGGTGTGGCGCAGCCGACATCCCTGGAAATTAAACCTTGCTCATCTCGCTTCTCCGGATTGTCGACGCGCCATCGAAGACACGTGGAGTTTGTGCGTCCGCCGCCTCCCAACGTATCCTACGTCGATTAGTTGGTGGTTAACCTGCGCCAAGCCGGCCCTACGGCGAACCTTTATTACGTATGGTCGTGAGACTGCTGCTTGGAGGCGACAGACCCTTGATTTTTATTTCACTGTCCTTCGCGAATGCGCCTCCTTGCCACCCACACCGGAACGACAGCTGACAGTTCAGCGTGCGAAAGCACAGATCGTAGCCCATATGCGCCGACACCTCGAAGGGACGATCGTCCGAGCGCGGACACAAGACAGACTCGCAACGGAACGACCCACCATGTACCACGTCATCCGAGAACGTACACTGCGACGACGGGCGCTGATACATGCCATCACCACTGAGGACGGCCTTCATCACAGCACACAACGCGATATTGCTGCAGCCTTCTTCGACCATTACGCACGACTTTATTCTGTTCAATGTTCCGACCCGATGACGGTGACAGCAGTCTCACAACTGGTTTACGGCATTGCCCCACAGGATTTACAAACTGAATTATTGAACGACATTACGGAAGACGAAGTTATCGACGCCATCGGTAAAGGAGCGGCGAATAAGTCTCCTGGCCCCGACGGGCTCCCTGTGGAGTTTTATAGAACTTTTCAGTATTTACTGGCTCCCAAGTTAACAGGCATATGTCGGGAGCTTATGTCCCCCGCGGTGCCGCTCCCTGCGACCTTCGTAGAAGGAATAATTATACCGGTTCACTAGCCTAAAGGTGGGGCTCGAATACAAGATTACCGCCCGCTAACACTCGTCAACTGCGACATGAAGATATTCACCAGACTATTAGCAAACCGTCTACGACCGACCCTACCTTACGTCATCTCGCCAGATCAGACTTCCCTAGGGGGTATCAACAACATCCACACAGCACTGTGTCGATACCGTGACTTAATAGCCCTAGCCAGGGCACGCCGCGTCCCGGGAGCGCTGGCATCACTAGATTTTAGCCAAGCGTTTGATCGAGTGGATCACGCATACCTAACGTCCGTTCTCCAGCACATGCAGTACCCACAGCAATTCACAGCCGTCGTGATGCGCCTACTCCGAGGAGCGACTTCCAAAGTGCTCGTTAACGGGCGTCTCTCGCAGTCCCTCCCGATTTTCCGCTCCGTCCGTCAAGGCTGCCCCTTGTCGACGATACTATATGCTCTGGCACTGGAACCGCTCCTCTGTGGTCTCCGTCAACGCCTCACCGGTCTTACCCCACGTGACGTCACATTTCGCTGTACAGCATATGCAGACGACCTGGTTCTCGTGTTCCGCAATCGCGATTATGTCAACAGAGCACTAGAATGGATTACCACGTACGGTGTGGCTTCCGGCAGCTGTCTCAACGTCGCCAAATCGGTCGCCATGGCCATAGGAGACGGGTTGACCCCAGCGTATGTCGAACCCCTACAGCTTCGTGGCACTATCAAATGTCTCGGAATAGAGTTTCACGACGACGTACGGCGCACCGCAGCTCTTAACTACCGCCGCTTATTACAACAAATTCGGGTCCAGATCTTCAACCTTCGTCTGCGGACCCTCGACATTCTCCAAAGGACACACTTCGTTAATGTTTACCTCACATCGCGCCTTCCACACATAGCGCGTGTTCTCCCAATACCGTTACTGATGGCTCGACGTCTATTAGCGGCATTCGGAGCCTACGTCAGTACAGGCATGCTCTTCAAAGTCAGTTATGAGTCACTGACCCTTCCCCCAGAACGGGGAGGTCTTGGCCTAGTCCATGTCCACGACAGAGCTGTGTCCCTGTATGTCAGCTCGCACATCAAGCTGTGGCGCCACCACCCGGAAAGTTTGACAGGTTTGCTGTTGGAGTCCTTAGCTCCGCCGTCCATTATGCCCCCACTGACGACGCAAGACATACCCCCACCCTTCTACTACTTCGGGAACTTTTACATTGAACACAGCTATTTCCGTATCGCAGTACCACCGACGAAACAGGCGTCGGCGCGGGATATATATCATGTCCTACAGCAGAGGCGCCCACCAAACATCGTGGAGACGAAAAGCCCTCAGGTTAATTGGAAGGTGGTGTGGAAGACGATTCACGCAATTCCACTGTACTCAGCCGTCCGATCCACATGGTACATCACCGTCAATGGTAAACAGATCACCCGATCACGCCTCCACAAGATAAACATGGCGGAATCGCCTCTCTGCGTAGACTGCGGGATACCAGACACGGACGAACACCGTCTCACATGTGGCGCGGCAGAAGACGTATGGCGCTTGGTGCGACAAATTTTGTCGTATTTTCTACGAGTGACTCCGGAACACATTACACCTCGGTTTCTACTATTTCCGGATCAACAGTATTTCCCGCGCGCCAAGACCAACGCTGTCACGTGGATCCGTGCGCATGCGGTACACTACTTATTTCACGATGGACCTAAAGATGTATTAGACTTTTGGAACTACCTACAAGAACGTCATTGCAAGATCGTACGGAACCCAAAATACAGACAGTATTTTTCTAATTACTTAGGGAGTGCCCTACGCGACCCTCCACGCAGCTGGATCATCAACAGGTAGGAGAAGATACCCATTGAGTGAGCTGACATGACTAAGTTCGATTCTCGGTGGAACAACATGATATACGTGAAGACGTACCTGGATGATGAAGCGTAAGGAGAGTAGCGACACACCCTTCTGTATCCTGTATGAAGCACTTTTTTTTTCGTTTTCCTCATATACATTACCTCGGTGTAGGAACGTTTTCTTTTCCTCAGAGCACGATGCGGTGCTAGATACATTTATTTTTGTTGTGGTGTAAAGTAAAACCACATTAAGAAGGTATTAAAACAGTAAATAAAAATAAATAAATAAACAATAATTCCCACAAAAGATTTCCCCTTCCCATCCTTGATTCCTTGACGAACGAGGGGGACACTGCGACCAGGCCTCGGGTTACGACCCCTGATCGCTCTGCCTTCCGCGCCCGCCCACACCTTCTTAAAAAAAAAAAAAAAAAAAAAAAAAAAAAAGTGGCAAGCGTCGTGCGTTCTAAGCTTGTAGTCGCATGTTCACGTCCAAATGTAGTTTTTTTTTTTTTTTTTTTTTTACCACAGTCGGTCTCAAGTTATGAGACTGACTGAACATCGAAGATAATTCGCTTAACATTCTACCCACCAGCAATAACAAGTATTCCAGAAACAATTCCGTAGGACAGCTCGTGGCTGCGTCGCAACAGCTTACGCTCGAGCGTTTCCTCGCGCTGAAGCGGCTACCGGCCACCGGCCAGACGCCACCCGCCGCCTGAAATCCGGCGCCGCCCAGGTGAACGCGGCGCGACGCTGTCAGTGTGTGTATCAACTGTCATTTTCGAATTTGAAGTTCTAGTTATCATCTTGCAGTTAAGCATTGGATTTTGCGTACTAGAAAATCATGAACTACAGTTAAGCATTGTAAAATTGAGTCGCAAGTGGAAATAGGTGTAACATCTGCAACACAACGTTTACTTTTGGTATAACAGAGGGGTGAATGCAGAGGAGGCAGCTAGAAAGATTTGAATTGTGTGTGGAGCGAGTGCTTTTGGGAAAAATACGCCAGAAAAAGATATTCTTGTTTCAACAAAGATCGTTCTGGCATGAATGATTTTTCACATTATGGAAGTCTCGACTACTGATATATGTGATAGATTACCATTTTACCATCATGCGACATTTGCATTCAACAGGCAAAGTTCAGAAGTCTGGTGTAGGAGTACTGCATGCTCTAATTCGAAACAACAAAAATCAACGGAGTGACTATTATTGAACGTCATCAGGTCGCTCATTGTGCATTCGTATGCAGTACTGTTACTGGTGACGTGTTATGATGCCTTTATCGTTAACTTCCTAAGAAGAAATGAAAGGCTGAGCCCCTCCAAAAGACATAACCTCGAGCAAAGAGTAGTGTGAACATAATATTTTACATCTGATAGCTCCAAAAGTGTGTTTTGGGCTACGAATTCTGCCACATGGGCTGTGTGCAACACAGCTGGAATTTGTTGCCAACAACTGAGACACCTTTCGGTCTCAGCGTAAGAAAATCGACCAACACAACTAAGAAAGCAGCTTGCACCTGGTAGCCAAACATGTTTCTTGGGAACAGGCTACTTCCTAAAGTGGGAAGACATTCTTTTGTGGTTGAATTGTTGGCAAATGTCAGACGTGTTCCGTTGGTCTAAGCGTTTCGGTGTGTTGAATTAGTACCAATGACTTTTCTACAGGTTTTTTCTGTCCCAAATAGAAAGTTGAAGTCTCCCATTAGTATTTTCACGTCATCTTGGTGAATTTTGCTCATAGTATTTTCGAGTGTGTTCCACAATTTTTCGACATTTTCGGTGTTTTCCTTATTTTCGATGTTGGTGGGTGCATGTGCATTTATGAGTGTATATTTTTTATAGGGGCTCTGAATGAGCATAGTCATAACTCGATTGTTGATGGGTGTGATTTCTTCGACAGAATTGTTGATAGATCTGTGTTCGAGAAATGCAATGCCGAAGATTGATGCGTCTTTCGCTACCTTTTGTTTCTTGCTCTTGAAGATGCCATGGTTTCCGTAATGCAAGTTTTAATTGTCAATTAATCGTGGTTCTTGAAGAGCAAGGATGAGAATTTTTTGGCGGACGATTTCTTTTGTGAGATTATTTAGGTTTCTTGTTTGGATCAATGTATCGATGTTTAGTTTTCAAATGAATGTTTTCTGCTTGTAGGGAAATTTACCAGAGTTCTTCGATATTCTCTGCCGTGCTAACCTGGACTCCCCAGAGTGCGAAAATCCAACTGCCGCCTATCGGTGGCCAGGTAGTGTACCACCTGGGGTAAAGTTACCTGTGCTTGCATAGTTCATGTTTTCTTGTGTTTCATTGGTTTGGCCTGGGTGATACCGGGACCAGACAGGACCAGCGGGTGTTGAAGCCGTTGGAAGCAAATATTTTCAGCCAAGCTCATTGAGATAACAGACGGTGACCAGAGTAGTGGTGATTTTCACTCAGATGTGTCTGGATTTTGGGTTCAACGGATTGAGTAGCCGTTCAGGATTGTGTTAGTATTTGGTTCACCCAAAGTATTTGAATTCCTCGGTACCACCCATATGGGGGAGGGTTTCCCCTATCGGCCACACGGGATTATTATTATTATTGTCATTATTTCATCAGCAAATCTGATATGGAGTATCTTCCCAACACTGAAATAGATGTGTATTGTTCCATTCAATATTTCCATCAGATAAATATGGGTTATAATTACGTTACATTGCTGCTAGTCGACATATTTCTCACTTTTTCTTAGACAGTTGCTAGCTGTTACTCCATCATAGGAATTTATGTGCGCAGCATTGTTGCAATACAGACGTTCAAATTATCCGATTTCTGTAATTCATTTCGATACAAGATCGTCCTAATCGGATTCAGCCAGTCAGTCTTAATTTGGATATCCGACTACGACTCTGCGGCTGGTCTCGGTGGAGGTTCGAGTCCTCCCTCGGACATGGGTGTGTGTGTTTGTCCTTAGGATAATTTAGGTTAAGTAGTGTGTAAGCTTAAGGACTAATGACCTTGGCAGTTAAGTCCCATAAGATTTCACACACATTTGAACATTTTTTTTTACTACGACTCTCATCATATGATAGACTGGGTGAACCACATCCTTAATCGGACTGTTGAATCCAGATCACTTATCTATGACAGGGAATGAAGTCTTAAATACTATGGAAAATAATAATCCAATGTGCTTATTACAAATACGTTATTTAAATAAAAATATATGAACTAACGAGATAACAGATTATTTACAGGAGCAGAGTCCCATCCATCATAGCAGAGTAGTGCGAGATTGGTTTCAGGGCCAAGAGAGGATAAAGCTGTTGCCGTTTGTTCCACGATCACCGAACATCAACCAGATAGAGAATATGTGGGCAGAGGTAACAAGGTCATTGCCATGTGTCCCTACAAATGCGAGCGACCTTTGGACGAATATAGAAAACGTATGGTGGGAAATAAACCATCACGCTACACTGTCGACGACTTAATGAAATCAATTCCCCTACGCCCTCGAGAAATCTTACGTAATGATCGTGGGTCGGTTGGTTACTAAAAGTATACTCGTCCACAAAACCCATGTGGACAATTATCTGATAATCGGTCAAGCTTTGCTTTGTCGCAGCTCTTTAGCATACAGCAAGTCCATTTACTTTCAGTCTCCTGCTTACAATTGTTGCAATGCAAGGTAATTGAAAAATCTCATCCACTCGACGCTAACTGAGGATCTGACTGGTGCATGTGTTGTTCAACACACAGTAGTTGTCACCCTCACTCGGATCAATGACTGTGTGTGTGTCTTCGTGTTCACGCACAATCTGAATCAGTACTATTAACATTAGAGAGACAACCAACAATAAATATTGCATCAAATATGACTAAAGTATTTTAATGCAATGGGAAGTTACAAACTGAATTTTTACCCATCTCACGTCCTGCGTATTACGTTAAGTAAGATGTATTAACTCCATAGTATCGTTAGCAGAGACAGTGCGCTCTTGTTGTAGAGGCTCGCGACAGGTACAGCGATTAGCAGTGCCCAATGCCGCCGCGATTTGTTTATGTTGGCTGAGCGTGGACACTGCAGCAGACGCTTCGCCCTAAACAGAAAGAAATCACCTTGCCTCTGACTGCAGTGAGCGGATATCACTGCCTGCGTGTTCTTATAGTAACCAACGTGAGACTCTACTCACAGGTGCCATGGAGCAATTGCAACGGGTATCATGTCATTAGTCATCAGAATATTAACCAGTGATGAAATGACCACTCTATTTGAATCCCAAGAAAATAGGAACCTTCTCACAAATGAATGTGATGTGATATCAAAATTTATCCAACATACAAAAATTAACTGCAAGGCTTTCATGTATGCAGTAATAGCACACAAGGAAATATTATGTCTTGGAAGCGTATATTTCATTTCCTCTTCTCATATTAACGCCCTTGTTTTAATATGAAGTGAGAAAATAAACACGAAAAACTAAAGTTCCTGTGAAGCATATAAGTCATTTCCTCTTCGCATATCACAACTTTTGTTTTAGTATGAAGTAAAAAAATAAACAGTTTAGAGTTCTGAAGCATAATACGACACCAGATTCTTATCGTAGGCGCTATCGGAAACGCCAAAAGCAGGGAGCTGTCCATTCTTTTGACCAACAGTCTGTTTCCTTTCATGTATTACTGCCGCTAGGAGATTCTTATTTAAAGACTTGTGGGCATCAAGTTCTTCAGTAGAACAAGCCTTATGTTATTGTGCTAATTACGGTATGGAAAAAATGCAACAAAGACGAGTTCCGCTAGAGCAGTGAGGATATTTGCACATGTGTGTATTCAGCAACGACTGCCAGCTGCCACATCACTTCACAGAATCCTTGCGGCAGGCAACACAACTGTACGTGCACTTCAGACTTCATTCAGTAAGACGTCAGGAGATGGATGAAAACGTCAAATTAACGTCGCTTTCCGAGTCGTATTCGATCCAGAATGATGTGTTATTAAGGTAGTTGAGCGTTCTAGCAATTACACTTTTATGATTCCCATATGAGTATTTCGATAGCCAAAAGAACCCGTTAGTGTGAAACTATCGGGAACTGCATTATATCAAACTGCAAGAACTTGAGGCAATACGTGGATTCTTCTCTTCGCAGGGTGACCTATTACTGTTATTTAGCATTCTCTCCGTCCCAGTCGTAATGCAAATGGAACTTCAGAGGCACTTTCCGCTATTCTTGACAAACATCAGCAACCTGTAATCACTGAGAGTCACAACTGCGTGATGATAATGGTTGAGGTTGTCAGTAGTTGTGGTGGTGTTATGCTGTCAAACTGCTTACAGTAACGTTAATGGTGGCGCACGTAATTTAGCGCTGACTACCTACTTGAGTAAAGATAGTGTTGTGGCGTCATCGCTTGTCTTTATTTGGCCTCAGCTTGAGTAATCCGATTCAACGAACATAGTACTCCAATCGTGGGCTCCTAATACAGTATGACTGCAGAGATTATCGTGCGGGTATTACATTAATTCTGCAATGAAATGCTTAACAACTCTTACCCTCAGCTATGCAGGTGGATGACTCATTACACAGGTACTCCATGTTGCACTTGGTTAAGTGATCAGTTCGCTGCAATCCTGCTTGTACTGTTCTTAAATACTCGTATACTTCAGAAATGGTTAAAATGGCTCTGAACACTATGGGTCTTAACTTCTGAGGTTATCAGTCCGCTAGAACTTAGAACTACTTAAACCTAATTAACCTAAGGACATCAGACACATCCATGCCCGAGGCAGGATTCGAACCTGCGACCGTAGCGGTCACGCGGTTCCAGACTGTAGGGCCTGGAACCGCTCGGCCACCCAGGCCTGCATACTTGTATACTGACCATTCGTTATTTGACTAAATATGAACTACAATCTAATTCGCATGTATATGACATGGGTTAGCGCCGGCACAAAGGTATGACTAAGGGTTGGATGCCGTTGAAGTCCTGTTACATTGATCTACATCTACATCTACATTTATACTCCGCAAGCCACCCAACTGTGTGTGGCGGAGGGCACTTTACGTGCCACTGTCATTACCTCCCTTTCCTGTTCCAGTCGCGTATGGTTCGCGGGAAGAACGAGTGTCTGAAAGCCTCCGTGCGCGCTCTAAGCTCTCTAATTTTACATTCGTGATCTCCTCCGGAGGTATAAGTAGGGGGAAGCAACATATTCGATACCTCATCCAGAAACGCACCCTCTCGAAACCTGGCGAGCAAGCTACACCGAGATGCAGAGCGCCTCTGTTGCATAGTCTTCCACTTGAGTTTGTTAAACATCTCCGTAACACTATCACGGTTACCAAATTACCCTGTGACGAAACGCGCCGGTCTTCTTTGGATCTTCTCTATCTCCTCCGTCAAGCCGATCTGGTACGGAGCCCACAATGATGAGCAATACTCACTGACTGCGTGTTCTTATAGTAACCAACGTGAGACTCTACTCACAGGTGCCATGGAGCAATTGCAAATGTTCGCAAATCACCTCTATTGCCTCAAAAAACAATTGCATCTTAAATATCGAAGGACCGACGTCCACACTGTCACAGCGCGTTGAAATACAGCAACGACGGCAGATGAAAATTTGTGACCGACTGGGCTTCGAACCCAGACCTCCTGCTTACTAGACAGACGTTCTGATCACTGGACTATTATTTTTTTTTAATGATTGATAAGACTTTCAGCACCAGGTAGGCTGAGGCAAAGAGGGCAGAGGTCGAAGATCCCGTCCTGTCATGGTCCTTCAACAAGGTTCGGATGACATTCGGCTCCCAGTTGTAAGTGGCCATGCGCTTGGGTTCGCCCTTAACCACAGTCGGAGTTGGAGACGCTTCAGTTACATCTAACCAGTGCGCATCTATTGCACTATTGTAAGCGCCGAGATGCAGTATTTTGGTATTAAAATTTTGTAAATTTGTGGTAAGAACTTATAAGACCAGTTGGAGACGCTTCAGTTACATCTAACCAGTGCGCATCTATTGCACTATTGTAAGCGCCGAGATGCAGTATTTTGGTATTAAAATTTTGTAAATTTGTGGTAAGAACTTATAAGACCAAGCTGCTTAGGTCATCGGTCCCTAAGCTTGCACATTACTTAATCTAACTTAAAGTAAGTTACGCTACGGACAACACACACACCCATGCCGGAGGGAGGATTCGAACCTCCGATGGTGGACACTATGATGACACAGCAGTCAACGTCTCTGCAGCACCTATCTACACACGCTCCTCGTCAGACGCGAATTCCCATTTTTGCCGCATACCACATGGGCGGTACCCCTTGGCCAATGTTCCACTAGCTTGCGTCCACACTGTATCCCGCGAGGGTCGGACGATGTCGTGCGTCTAACACTGAAAACTTTCGGTGAGCCATGGAGACCCAAATAATTATACAGAATGTTTCAGGAGGAATAGTAAATATTCTAGGAGATGGTAGTATAGACAAATTGTTGAAATAATGACGTATAACATGCGTCCAATTTTTATTGAACATACAGATAGCTGGGTTCAATGCATTTTCGTTTCGTATGTTGGTCCTTACAGGACCCAGTTGTCTACACTTCCTTGAAAATGAGCTCCCAGCGTCATTGGAAGAGGTTTATTTGGCTACAAGAATGCGTATGTTCCTCCAGCATGACGGGGTTCCTGCACATTCTAGTCGTCAGGTGACACATTGTCGAAACCTAACATTTCCTGGAAGATGGATCATTATATATGGGCACTTTTCTTGGCCTTCAAGGTCCCCGGACCTAATCTCTTTCAATTTTTGCCTGCGGGGATGGTTAATGGCGAAGTCTACAAAGAAAAAGTAAACCCAAGAGCCGATTTGATCTTTCGGATTTTGAATAGTGCAGCCCTCATAAAAGAACGCAAAGACGACCTACACGGGTGTTATCAAGAGAAGTGAAATGTGCATTGAAGTTGGTGGGGGAATTTTTGAAAATCAACTTTGAATGTCCTTGCTGCCTTTGCTTTGAGTTTGTTAGGGTTACGTACTAACAGCTGTATCTCTGTACACAATAAAAAGTGGACGCATTTATATGGAATTTTTTTATGCAGTTCGTCTGTACTACCAACTGCTAAAATATCTAATATTCCTCCTGAAACGCTCTGTATATGGATACATGTGTGGTGTCTGTTGTTTCGGACATGTCCGAAAGAAAATGCTTCATGGCATTCTGCAACGACCTTCGATCTAGTTGCAGGGGCTGATACAGATTTCAGAGCTGCTTGGCTGTCTGAATAAAAGTAGATGCTACGATTTTCATAGGGTCTATTCTAATTCTCCTCCGTGCACATGCTGGTAGAAGATACCGTGTAATACTGTGGCCATCTTCCCTAAGGAGATTCTAGGCAGTACACCAGACTCGGTACTTTCATCTGTTTTCGACCTGTCAGTAAACCACTATATTATGTCTCCTGAACGGTGTAGTGGTTCGTTCATCCACTGCTCCCTGCTTCCAACTGTTACATGGCAAGGTTTATTGAAACAGCTAGAACTTATTGTATAGTTAGTCGGCATTTCCCCAGCCATCGCCATACTGATTTGGGATTCCGTATATTCTAACTATATCCAGTTATTTACAATTTTTAGCCTTTATGTCCCTACTGCGGCCTCCATTTTAAGCCACAGGTGTAAGACGGGCATGTCTAGCCTAATATCCATCCCAAGAGTGGATGTCCTGCTAATTCTGTCTGTTTGTGAAAGCAGGCCAGTCTCTGCGCTTTGCCAGACTCCCTAGCAGCCACCTTCTATTCGACTTTGTTCATATTATATGACAAATTGTCATTGGTATTTTTGCAGAGGTGTATATCCAGTACGTACTGGGTTTAGACCCCAGTTTACCCTACAGCAGCTTCTAGTGCGTATAAGATTATCTTTCGCAGTGGAATATATTCTTTATGTGAGGTGTTCATAATAGTTTTCCATCCAGGGCTACCTCTAGATACACTACAACCCCCTCTAAAGTTCCATCGAGAAACATAATTTTTCAGTATAAGTGCTGGACATGCTTCCCCATAAATAATACTACACCAATTTTCGTGCGGCTTGTCTTTAAATACTTTATCGCAATGTTCAGTGAACATAGGTTTAACAATACTATCAAATTTTCCAAGTCTTACTGTGAATAAATCGTCTACTTATTCTTTTCAAGAGTAGTCTCTCGCATTCAGCTCATCTATGAGTTCATTCACCACTAGGTTCTTCATCTCTAACCATTACTCGAAGGTCGTATTACTAGAACCCCCTCGACATCCAGGAAGATACAGAGAGCATCCAGAAAGGGTGGTGCTTTTTCCACCTTCCCGACAAGTTGGTGAAGTGTTACCTCACATGATTTGCTTCGTAAGTATTATGAAAATGTAGCAGTTCAAAGATAAAATTACGTATTCACAACAACAAAAAAGTATGTCGGCAGAAAATAAAAGTGGCATTATGAATTTGGCAGTACCGTAAGGTTTTTCGCTTTGACACTAAGGGTTACTAAAAGTGGCAAGATGAATTTTGCTAGAGCGTTGTCTTACCATTCCCTCATTGAATTTGTATCTACCTGCTTGTAGTTCTGCAACAAAAGAATTAAAAATCTTGCATTCAGCGAGTCTCGAAAGGCGAACAAGGGCAGCGTGCACCTGACAGTCAAGCACTTTACCTACGAGCTAGAGAACAGGTAGTGGTCTTTGACGTACTTACTGGCTCAGTAGGAGCTATGGAAAATAAATCGCAACATAAGAGACGAGAGTAGAAAGCATTAACTGATATCCTTATGTCACGTCTCAAGAGAAAATCACTTACAGTATTCAATTGAAATGACACGATAATATCAAGTGAATTTAGCAGGATAGTTCTGTGCCATGAAGGAAGTAACTCGTCGGTCACAGAGTTGCCAAACATATTCTGCGCTGTTGCCAAGTTTCAGTTATAGTGCCAGGAAGGATACCAGCTGATGTGTTCTGTGAGTGACCTCGGAAGTGACTGTAGCTTCATCTCAAAGTTGCGGGTGGCGAGGGCCGCAAGATCCTCATTATATGTCAATGAGTCTTATTCGCATTTCTGTAACTAGGTTTATGGGCTAGAGTGCAATTACTTGTAATACATCGATGCACTGAAAGCAAACTAAATGTCATAAATTAATAACTGCGGCAATTATTTGTGTTTTACTGACTTAATCGGACAGAAACCTTGAAAGCGTATTCCCCAGACGCGATTCACAGTTTTGGAACTTCTCCAGTGGTTGAGTTGGCAATGTATATTTGCTGTACAATATTGTTATTGAGATCACTGTCATTGGCACATCCACGAGAAGACAGGCATGGCCTAGCTTATTGTTGGCAGCTTTCCTGACAGATATTCTGCCTTTGTTCGAAAAGTGAAGACTTAGGGTGAATTCGAACATTCCATATGCGAAAATTTGATGTTTCTATTCTTCCAGCTCTAATATTCAAATAACAGTTACAATAAGCGGCATAAAAGCGCCAGTGAATCAACAGTTAATAATGCAATCGTAATTAGTGGAATCTGATAAATTCCATCTGTCATCTGATAATTGTGAAAAACTACTTTTTTCATCTTCACAGCACCACAATGTGAACTCAAGGGTTTCATAGGATACCTATACTTAATTTCGTTGTGATCTTTTTCAATGACAGTACGGGAGGAACAAAACCATCTAACTTGAAACATAATTTTCCAGCGGGATTTGAATCTTTGGCTACAGTTGCAGTAGCACGTCCAGTGAGGTATCAAGAATGTGAGCAATCACTCATTGCTATAGTATAGCCTAGGGCAGAAAGAAGCAGGTTTCCGACAAAGTAAACGATTAGAGACATTGTCGCTGTCACTTATTAAACAGGAATTGTTCAGAAAATTACAACAATATTTAGTGAAATGAGTAGGTTGATGCAGCTCGTCTGGTACTATCACTGAGTTGCCAAACGTTTTCCGAATAGCACTTATGATATAAATGTGTGTGTGTGCGTGTGTGAGAGTGTGTGTGTGTGTGTGTGTGTGTGTGTGTGTATGTGTGTGTCTGTTCTTAGGACATTTCCGAAAGAACAGACACTACGAATCGAAATAGACAGACTTTTTAATCAATTAAAGATTGAAGGACAGATGTCCAGGCTGTCATGGGCATTAAAATAGAACAACAGCGTCAGATGAAAATTTGTACCTGACCAGATTCGAATACGGATTTACAAAATTTTAATACCAAAATACTGCATCTCCGTTCTTACAATAGTGCAATAGGTGCGCACTGGTTAGATGTAACTGAAGAAAGACACCAACTCGGATTGTAGTTAAGGGCGAATCCCAAGCGCATGGCCACGAACAATTGGGAGCGGAAGCTTAATGTCATCAGAACCTTGTTGAAGGAGCATGACATGCGATCGTTAGACCGACTGCACAAAGTTCAGATTATAAATACATACATACTTAGAAAAATATGTTACATCGGAGCAGTCTTACCGATACTGCAGGTCACTGCACATAAAAATATAAGCTGTAGCCTCTTGGTATGTGTGGAAACAAAATATCATCAAAGTATCCTTCGACACGTCGACTTTGCAGAGGTAAAACGGAGGACTTGGAATTAAAGACGTGCTTTTAAACTAATACACGCCACTAAGAGAAGCATCACGAAACTTCTGTTCCTCTCGTTAGATCCTGCGGATAGGAACGCTCCTGTTAATGTAACTCGCCAGCCTAGATTACGTCCGAAAGTACTATGGCGATTGGAGCTGTATAAGACTTCCACGAGCACAAACCAACACTAGAAACATTTATGATTATATTACCAGACATCGTCTTCACAAACCAATTCCGGTAACTTAACCTACAAAAAACTGGAGGAACGTCTGGAAAAATATCAAAAATAAAATTATACCAACTAGAATAAGTGCCGTATGGTGCGACTTTGTAAACGAAACCATACCCACAGCGGAACGATTATGGAAAATCAAATTGAGACCATCTCCATACGGCGACAAATGACGGCTTGTAGAAACTGTAGCGCACATATTCTCATGTGAAAATAGAATCAGAATTTGGAACTGGACTAGGAAGAAATTGGCACTGTCAATAGAACCGCAGAAAGTCAAATACCGATAACTGAAGCTTTACAACCCGACTGGAAATGTTACCCGTCCGCAAAGAATAACAGTTATTCGTGGCTTCTGGGACAGTTTGTGTTTACGTCATAAACAAAACTTAGAAGAGTACGTGTTCTATATTACAGTAGAACATTTTAAGCTGAAGAAGAATAACAAATATAAGGAATGGTTTAAAATTTTTTATCTATTGCTTTATGTGGGCTACAAAGAGGTGGGCAGTTTTATTCACTAGAAGAGGAATACTATTCTTTCGCTTTTTTTATTCCTGGAATATTCTTTTACGTTGGATCTAAAATCAGAACTGTTCTAATTTGGCAAAACCCCACCGGCTCCGAAATTTCTTTTATTTGTTGAAAAATATATGGCTTCCTTACAGACCTCATAATCCAGTGCATAATAAATTAAAATGTGAATATATTTCTAAATGAATGTTTGTTATGTATTTTTCCGTCACCCTTTCCATTGTTATAAGTTATGTTCTACAAGGAACGCACGCCATTGGAGGCGGAATTCTGTAATTTATTTTACCTAAATTACTACTTCAGTTTTGTTCTAAAATTTAAAAGAAAATACAGGTGCAAACATGGACTACATGGGAATAATGCAGCTGCTCAGTGCCAGGTATGGGAGAGGCATTGTGGCCAGGCATCGGATCTTCGACCCTTGCCCTCTTTGCCTCCGCCTACCTGGTGCTGAAAGTCTTATCAAACATTAACAAAAAAAAAAATAGTCCAGTGATCAGAACGTCTGTCTAGTAAGCAGGAGGTCTGGGTTCGAAGCCCAGTCGGTCACAAATTTTCATCTGCCGTCGTTGCTGTATTTCAACGCGCTGTGACAGTCTGGACGTCGGTCATTCGATATTTAAGATGCAATTGTTTTTTTGAGGAAATAGAGGTGATTTGCGAACATTTGTCTTGCCATCAATGTAACAGGACTTCAACGGCATCCAACCCTTACTCATACCTTTGTGCCGGCGCTAACCCATGTCATATACATGCGAATTAGATTGTAGTTCATATTTAGTCAAATAACGAATGGTCAATATACAAGTATGCAGGCCGGGGTGGCCGAGCGGTTCCAGGCCCTACAGTCTGGAACCGCGCGACCGCTACGGTCGCAGGTTCGAATCCTGCCTCGGGCATGGATGTGTCTGATGTCCTTAGGTTAGTTAGGTTTAAGTAGTTCTAAGTTCTAGCGGACTGATAACCTCAGAAGTTAAGTCCCATAGTGCTCAGAGCCATTTTAACCATTTCTGAAGTATACGAGTATTTACAAACACTACAAGCAGGATTGCAGCGAACTGATCACTTAACCAAGATCAACATGGAGTACCTGCGTAATGAGTCCTTCCAGTTGCATAGCTGAGGGTAAGATTTGTTAAGCATTTCATTGCAGAATTAATGTAATACCCGCACGATAATCTCTGCAGTCATACTGTATTAGGAGCCCACGATTGGAGTACTATGTTCGTTGAATCGGATTACTCAAGCTGAGGCCAAATAAAGACAAGTGATGACGCCACAACACTATCTTTACTCAAGTAGGTAGTCAGCGCTAAATTACGTGCGCCACCATTAACGTTACTGTAAGCAGTTTGACAGCATAACACCACCACAACTACTGACAACCTCAACCATTATCATCACGCAGTTGTGACTCTCAGTGATTACAGGTTGCTGATGTTTGTCAAGAATAGCGGAAAGTGCCTCTGAAGTTCCATTTGCATTACGACTGGGACGGAGAGAATGCTAAATAACAGTAATAGGTCACCCTGCGAAGAGAAGAATCCACGTATTGCCTCAAGTTCTTGCAGTTTGATATAATGCAGTTCCCGATAGTTTCACACTAACGGGTTCTTTTGGCTATCGAAATACTCATATGGGAATCATAAAAGTGTAATTGCTAGAACGCTCAACTACCTTAATAACACATCATTCTGGATCGAATACGACTCGGAAAGCGACGTTAATTTGACGT
Source organism: Schistocerca serialis cubense (assembly GCF_023864345.2). Classification (NCBI taxonomy): domain Eukaryota; kingdom Metazoa; phylum Arthropoda; class Insecta; order Orthoptera; family Acrididae; genus Schistocerca; species Schistocerca serialis. The sequence goes on along the minus strand of NC_064638.1, from coordinate 141,766,293 downwards.
TTTCATCCATCTCCTGACGTCTTACTGAATGAAGTCTGAAGTGCACGTACAGTTGTGTTGCCTGCCGCAAGGATTCTGTGAAGTGATGTGGCAGCTGGCAGTCGTTGCTGAATACACACATGTGCAAATATCCTCACTGCTCTAGCGGAACTCGTCTTTGTTGCATTTTTTCCATACCGTAATTAGCACAATAACATAAGGCTTGTTCTACTGAAGAACTTGATGCCCACAAGTCTTTAAATAAGAATCTCCTAGCGGCAGTAATACATGAATGGAAACAGACTGTTGGTCAAAAGAATGGACAGCTCCCTGCTTTTGGCGTTTCCGATAGCGCCTACGATAAGAATCTGGTGTCGTATTATGCTTCAGAACTCTAAACTGTTTATTTTTTTACTTCATACTAAAACAAAAGTTGTGATATGAGAACAGGAAATGACTTATATGCTTCACAGGAACTTTAGTTTTTCGTGTTTATTTTCTCACTTCATATTAAAACAAGGGCGTTAATATGAGAAGAGGAAATGAAATATACGCTTCCAAGACATAATATTTCCTTGTGTGCTATTACTGCATACATGAAAGCCTTGCAGTTAATTTTTGTATGTTGGATAAATTTTGATATCACATCACATTCCTTTGTGAGAAGGTTCCGATTTTCTTGGGATTCAAATAGAGTGGACATTTCATCACTGGTTAATATTCTGATGACTAATGACATGATACCCGTTGCAATTGCTCCATGGCACCTGTGAGTAGAGCCTCACGTTGGTTACTATTAGAACACGCAGGCAGTGATATCCGCTCACTGCAGTCAGCGCAAAGGTGATTTCTTTCTGTTTAGGGCGAAGCGTCTGCTGCAGTGTCCACGCTCAGCCAACATAAACAAATCGCGGCGGCATTGGGCACTGCTAATCGCTGTACCTGTCACGAGCCTCTACAACAAGAGCGCACTGTCTCTGCTAACGATACTATGGAGTTAATACATCTTACTTAACGTAATACGCAGGACGTGGGATGGGTAAAAATTCAGTTTCTAACTTCCTATTGCATTAAAATACTTTAGTCATATTTGATGCAATATTTATTGTTGGTTGTCTCTCTAATGTTAATAGTACTGATTCAGATTGTGCGTGAACACGAAAACACACACACACACACACACACACACACAGTCATTGATCCGAGTGAGGGTGACAACTACTGTGTGTTGAACAACACATGCACCAGTCAGTTCCAAAGTTAGCGTCGAGTAGATGAGATTTTTCAATTACCTTGCATTGCAACAATTGTAAGCAGGAGACTGAAAGTAAATGGACTTGCTGTATGCTAAAGAGCTGCGACAAAGCAAAGCTTGACCGATTATCAGATAATTGTCCACATGGGTTTTGTGGACGAGTATACTTTTAGTAACCAACCGACCCACGATCATTACGTAAGATTTCTCGAGGGCGTAGGGGAATTGATTTCATTAAGTCGTCGACAGTGTAGCGTGATGGTTTATTTCCCACCATACGTTTTCTATATTCGTCCAAAGGTCGCTCGCATTTGTAGGGACACATGGCAATGACCTTGTTACCTCTGCCCACATATTCTCTATCTGGTTCATGTTTGGCGATCGTGGAACAAACGGCAACAGCTTTATCCTCTCTTGGCCCTGAAACCAATCTCGCACTACTCTGCTATGATGGATGGGCCTCTGCTCCTGTAAATAATCTGTTACCTCGTTAGTTCATATATTTTTATTTAAATAAAGTATTTGTAATAATCACATTGGATTATTATTTTCCACAGTGTTTAAGAATTCATTCCCTGTCATAGATAAGTGATCTGGATTCAACAGTCCGATTAAGGATGTGGTTCACCCAGTCTATCATATGATGAGAGTCGTAGTCAAAAAAAATGTTCAAATGTGTGTGAAATCTTATGGGACTTAACTGCCAAGGTCATTAGTCCTTAAGCTTACACACTACTTAACCTAAATTATCCTAAGGACAAACACACACACCCATGTCCGAGGGAGGACTCGAACCTCCACCGAGACCAGCCGCAGAGTCGTAGTCGGATATCCAAATTAAGACTGACTGGCTGAATCCGATTAGGACGATCTTGTATCGAAATGAATTACAGAAATCGGATAATTTGAACGTCTGTATTGCAACAATGCTGCGCACATAAATTCCTATGATGGAGTAACAGCTAGCAACTATCTAAGAAAAAGTGAGAAATATGTCGACTAGCAGCAATGTAACGCAATTATAACCCATATTTATTTGACGGAAATATTGAATGGAACAATACACAACTATTTCAGTGTTGGGAAGATACTCCATATCAGATTTGCTGATGACATAATGACAATAATAATAATAATCCCGTGTGGCCGATAGGGGAAACCCTCCCCCATATGGGTGGTACCGAGGAATTCAAATACTTGGGGTGAACCAAATACTAACATAATCCTGAACGGCTACTCAATCCGTTGAACCCAAAATTCAGACACATCTGAGTGAAAATCACCGCTACTCTGGTCACCGTCTGTTATCTCAATGAGCTTGGCTGAAAATATTTGCTTCCAAAGGCTTCAACACCCTCTGGTCCTGTCTGGTTCCGGTATCACCCAGGCCAAACCAAGAACCACGATTCTTCAAGAACCACGATTAATTGACAATTAAAACTTGCATTACGGAAACCATGGCATCTTCAAGAGCAAGAAACAAAAGGTAGCGAAAGACGCATCAATCTTCGGCATTGCATTTCTCGAACACAGATCTATCAACAATTCTGTCGAAGAAATCACACCCATCAACAATCGAGTTATGACTATGCTCATTCAGAGCCCCTATAAAAAATATACACTCATAAATGCACATGCACCCACCAACATCGAAAATAAGGAAAACACCGAAAATGTCGAAAAATTGTGGAACACACTCGAAAATATTATGAGCAAAATTCACCAAGATGACGTGAAAATACTAATGGGAGACTTCAACTTTCTATTTGGGACAGAAAAAACCTGTAGAAAAGTCATTGGTACTAATTCAACACACCGAAACGCTTAGACCAACGGAACACGTCTGACATTTGCCACCAATTCAACCACAAAAGAATGTCTTCCCACTTTAGGAAGTAGCCTGTTCCCAAGAAACATGTTTGGCTACCAGGTGCAAGCTGCTTTCGTAGTTGTGTTGGTCGATTTTCTTACGCTGAGACCGAAAGGTGTCTCAGTTGCTGGCAACAAATTCCAGCTGTGTTGCACACAGCCCATGTGGCAGAATTCGTAGCCCAAAACACACTTTTGGAGCTATCAGATGAAAAATATTATGTTCACACTACTCTTTGCTCGAGGTTATGTCTTTTGGAGGGGCTCAGCCTTTCATTTCTTCTTAGGAAGTTAACGATAAAGGCATCATAACACGTCACCAGTAACAGTACTGCATGCGAATGCTCAATGAGCGACCTGATGACGTTCAATAATAGTCACTCCGTTGATTTTTGTTGTTTCGAATTAGAGCATGCAGTACTCCTACACCAGACTTCTGAACTTTGCCTGTTGAATGCAAATGTCGCATGATGGTAAAATGGTAATCTATCACATATATCAGTAGTCGAGACTTCCATAATGTGAAAAATCATTCATGCCAGAACGATCTTTGTTGAAACAAGAATATCTTTTTCTGGCGTATTTTTCCCAAAAGCACTCGCTCCAAACACAATTCAAATCTTTCCAGCTGCCTCCTCTGCATTCACCCCTCTGTTATACCAAAAGTAAACGTTGTGTTGCAGATGTTACACTTATTTCCACTTGCGACTCAATTTCACAATGCTTAACTGTAGTTCATGATTTTCTAGTACGCAAAATCCAATGCTTAACTGCAAGATGATAACTAGAACTTCAAATTCGAAAATGACAGTTGATACACACACTGACAGCGTCGCGCCGCGTTCACCTGGGCGGCGCCGGACTTTAGGCGGCGGGTGGCGTCTGGCCGGTGGCCGGTAGCCGCTTCAGCGCGAGGAAACGCTCGAGCGTAAGCTGTTGCGACGCAGCCACGAGCTGTCCTACGGAATTTTTTCTGGAATACTTGTTATTGCTGGTGGGTAGAATGTTAAGCGAATTATCTTCGATGTTCAGTCAGATTCATAACTTTAGACCGACTGTGGTAAAAAAAAATTACAGTTGGACGCGAACATGCGACTACGAGCTTAGAACGCACGACGCTTGCCACTAGACCACGGGCTCACATAGTCCGACAACGTCTCGGAAGTAGACAACACTTCCTCCTAACACTTCCGCATCTTACAGTGTTGCCAGATTGCGCATATGGCCGGACTTAGAGTTGTCAGGGGCGGTCAGTTTTATTGGCCACCTTAAGTGAATGACTCTGACTTAGTCTCTGTGGCGGCCGGCCAGCAGTCAGTTTTATTGTCTAAGACTACATATACAACTCCATCTACGTAGATACTCCGCAAGGCACCTTACGATGCGTGGAAGAGGGTATCCTTTACCACTACTTGTAATGTTCTTTTCAGTTCCACTCGCAAACAGAGCGACGGAAAAACGACTGTCTGTATGCCTCCGTGTGAAACCTTATTTCTCGTATCTTACCTGCGTGGTCATCACGCGTGATGTACGTTGGCGGCAGTAGAATCGTTCGGCATCAGCTTCAAATGCCCGTTTCTCTAAACTTTTTCAATAGTGTTTCTCCAAAAGAACGTCGCCTTCCCTCCAGGGATTTCCATTTGAGCTCCCGAAGCATCTCCGTAACACATACATATTGTTCGAACCTACGCGATAAAAAATGTAGCAGTCCGCCTCTGAATTGCTTCAATGTCTTCCTTCAATCCGACCTGGTACGGATCCAAAACACTCGGGCAGTTCTCGAGAACAGGTCGCATCAGCGTCCTAAATGCGGTCTCCTTTACAAGCGAACCACTCTTTCCTAAAATTCTCCCAACAAAGCGAAGCCACCGTGATAGGCGCTTTCGCAAACACATAATAAGGTATCTGAAATGGCAGCAATCTACACTACTGACCATTAAAACTGCCACACCACGAAGATGACGTGTTACAGACGCGAAATTTAACCGACGGGAAGAAGATGCTGTGATATGCAAATGATTAGCTTTTCAGAGCGTTCACACAAGGTTGGCGCCGGTGGTGACACCTACAACGTGCTGACATGAGGAAAGTTTCCAACCGATTTCTCATACACAAACAGCAGTTGACCGGCGTTGCCTGGTGATACGTTGTTGTGATGCCTCGTGTAAGGAGGAGAAATGCGTACCATCACGTTTCCGACTTTGATAAAGGTCGGAATGTAGCCTATCGCGATTGCGGTTTCTCGTATCGCGACATTGCTGCTCACGTTGGTCGAGATCCAATGACTGTTAGCAGAATATGGAATCGGTGGGTTCAGGAGGGTAATACGGAACGCCGTGCTGGATCCCAACGGCCTCGTATCACTAGCAGTCGAGATGACAGGCATCTTATCCGCATGGCTGTAACGGATCGTGCAGCCACGTCTCGATCCCTGAGTCAACAGATGGGGACGTTTGCAAGACAACAACCATAGGCACAAACAGTTCGACGGCGTTTAGCAGCAGCACGGACTATCAGTTCGGAGACCATGGCTGCGGCTACCCTTGACGCTGCATCACAGACAGGAGCGCCTGCGATGGTGTACTCAACGACCAACCTGGGTGCTCGAATGGCGAAACATCATGTTTTCGGATGAATCCAGGTTCTGTTTACAGCATCATGATGGTCGCATCCGTGTTTGGCGATATCGCGGTGAAAGCGCATTAGAAGCGTGTATTCGTCATCGCCACACTGGCGTATCACCCGGCGTGATGGTATGGGGTGCCATTCGTTACACGTCTCGGTCACCTATTGTTTGCACTGTCGGCACTTTGAACATGGACGTTACATTTCAGATGTGTTACGACCCGTGGCTCTATCCTTCATTCGAACCCTGCGAAACCCTACATTTCAGCAGGATAATGCACGACCGCATGTTGCAGGTCCTGTACGGGCCTTTCTGTATACAGAAAATGTTCGACTGCTGCCCTGGCCAGCACATTCTCCAGATCTCTCACCGATTGGAAACGTGTGCTCAATGGTGGCCAAGCAACTGGCTCGTCACAATACGCCAGTCACTACTCTTGATGAACTGTGGTATCGTGTTGAAGCTGCGTTGGCAGCTGTAGCTGTACACGCCATCCAAGCTCTGTTTGACTCAATGCCCAGGCGTATCAAGGCCGTTATTACGGCCAGAGGTGGTTGTTCTGGGTACTGATTTCCCAGGATCTATGCACCCAAATTGCGTGAAAGTGTAATCAATTGTCAGTTCTAGTATAATATTTTTGTCCAATGAATACTGGTTTATTATCTGCATTTCTTCTTGGTGTAGCAATTTTAATGGCCAGTAGTGTAAATTCTTTTGTCCGAAATACATCAAGCTTGTCGCAGATCGCTTTTGCTACTTTTCACTTCAGTTAACACTCGCACAGCTACAGTGCCACTGGCTCGGTCACCTCGCTGACCGCCTTCTCGGAGCTCTCCGTGGAGCCACAGCGAGCACGGTGTGTGTTGCCTCGCGAGGCGGCCGGCGGTCCCCGTCCCGCTCTCCACTGCCATCTCGCCTTCACGCCGGGTCCGCTGCGATACGATCAGCATCATCCAGCCAGCTCTGTCAGCCTGTCACCCATTAGCCGGCAGTTTCTCCCTCTACTAGAGTTTTTTCCTCTTATTCTGCATTTTATACCATGCATCTTGATGTGTTCGAAGATGATTTTGTTTTCTTTCACCGATCGTATTTTTTTTAGTTACTTTGCATCCGTCACGACATGATGTAATTACATCGCCGCTGGCTGGTGTCCCGTCTCCTAGATCGATCACAGCATCTACAGGAAATGATCCAGAAATCCCTCATAGATGTATATCTCGTTGCGGGTAACCACACCACCCTTGCGATTTTTATTTATTTATTTTGGCCTGCCCTGCCCTGCTGAAGCTACAAGACTACGTGTTCCCCTAGAGCAGCACCGTGTAGTGCCAGTATGTTGAGTGGACTAGTAGAATAATGCTACCTGGCGGAAACTGAACCAACTACATAAAACTCGCCAAAGAGCGTAATGCGTAAATTAACTTTTGTAAACTACAGATTAAGTTTTCTTTCACTAATATGTTAACTTTCTTGAATTTATCCATCTGTGTCATAAAGTAATGTACAAATCATCATCTTGTAGCCATATACACAAATAAATCATGTATCAATAGACTGTGCATGGGGTCTTAATTAAAACGCAGGATAAATGCAATAATTTTATTAGCTGTGTGACCGGTTACGAAGTCTCGTAACCGGTTGGCCCTGACTAGTATTAGCACGCAATCTGACTGCATAAAATAAAAATAAAGAATGACAAGGAATTTCCATTAACACAATTGATTGATTATGTCCCCTGCAACTATAAAAGCTACGAAACAACAAAGCACAAGTGTAACTGTTCTGTGTGTGGTAGTGTGACTTAATGTTCATGTATCTGGCTCGGTTCTTCCTCAATACAAGATATTTTAAACACCATTTGCAATGAACTAATTGAAAAACCAGAAATACTATTATTGCACAAAGAAACGAGAGTTACAAGTGTAATACATGAACATGAGCCAGATGCTTTGTTGACTGAACCTGTGACCAACAGGGATTGTCATTAAAGAAATCTGTAATACTTTTTTTTTACTTCAATATATATTGACGAAAAATACACTGTGATCATTGCAACATCTTCCATCTATACATTACACCAACCGAACAGCATCTACTCTCTCGCCCAACAGAGCAGCAACTGCACTCGACATCCTCTGAATTACTACTGCCCTCGACATCCACTGAACTACTACTGCACCAGTGAAGGCAGCGGAATAATAATCTTTGGCACAATCTCTGGCGCTGTGACTCAGTGTAGCCACATTTCGACTGTAAACTGATTCGTTCAACATTATTCCGATAATAATCGCCGAAATGATGTTTGAAATACGGAATTAACTAACTAAATGTCCCTTGTTAATGAGTTCATCAGGAAGCAGCTGAGGAAGAAAATGAGTCGTTTGGAAGCTATCGTCAAGATATATTGTCCACTGGATTGCGCCCGAAACCGATCTTACGACCGCAGACAACGTATCAACTGACAAGTACATTCTATACCTGTCATTTTGTATAATCCAAGAGTTAAAAATATTCAACTACAGTAATTTTCGTACTTCACAAAAAAAAAAAATATTTCTCAATTCCTAGTCTACTTATCACATACTGTCGCGTAATCCCTACCGCGCTTTTGACTTTATATGCAGTTTATATGGCATAATATTTTAACTAACTGTATGTTACTTATTGTCGCGAGCACAACAGATAAAATGCGATTCTCACTGTTAGTTTCTGCAGCTGAAAATATTTTAACTTTGTGCACCTTGATCTATTACGTAGGGATGCTCACAACACTAACAGATTTTCTTCTGTGCACGTACGATCTTTAATTTGAAAACTATTTTTGTATAACCTCGATCTGGCTTGTTAGAAATGGAACACGGTATCATTACTGTAACTAATTATGAAATTAAACATGTCCTTCGCTACTTTCATCTCTGAAATTCACTGAAAATTACTCTTATGATACGTACAGAAGTTACAATATGCTATGTTCACTAAACATAAAAGCTGCACTGGATTTTTTAATATATGAGCACTATTGATTGCCACGGCTAACACGAGAGCATGAAACTAAAAACGAAATTTGGTTTTTGTATTATTAGCAAGAACAGGTTTCATCACAGCATCTTTGATATCACACATGTATAATTTGATTGCTACGATTTACTTAAATTTACGCCATTGGTATTGTAATAGCAGTTGCCCACGTCCACCTGAAAATGACATAATAAAATCCACCATTCACCTCTGAAGTCTCATGGAAACTGAAAGGAATAATTTTAGTGTACCGTTACCTGGACGCTTAACTGCGGTAAAACTGCTTTCATTCAATTTAATTTGAATGTGCCGTGGCAGCGGCTCCCGCGATCTGTGCACACCCCTGCGTCATGCAAAATTCTAAATATGCTGAAAAGGGCTGAAAATGTGAAATGGAATACTCGACAAGCTAGTAAAAATTATTACAAGTATTTTTAACAATTTCTATATTTAAAAATCAACATAAATCTAAAGTACACATCTTCTTCATTCATCAGCTTCTAATGGCGTCTTTCTCGAACAAGGAACAAAAGAAAGCTAACCAAGCATTCAATCGAGCGTTACTTGCTCTTACAATTTTAACGGCTACAAGGATACAGAGAGTGCAATGTTTTAACCTTCACTATTGATAGGTAATTTAATATGCATCTTTGTTATCTTTTTTAATTATCATTGTCTGCTTCGATTTCTACACTCGCCGACCACAGACGTTATTTGCAAAATATACATACATGATTATCGCACAAACATAAAAATGGAAAGAGATCATTTCTTTTTTTACAGAGTCTACACAATCGACTACCGTTCATACAGAAATGAAATAATAATTATCATAACACAGATAAATGTTTCTGTTTTTTCATATATTACAACGATTCTGTGAATGTCTTGCCAGGAGACGTCACAATACATACATGATACAAAAAAGCATTTTAAGCACACCTGTTTCATTATGTTGTATATGGGTAGGCAATCACAGCTCTATTTTAAAATTCCGGGTGGTAATACATTTTGATTTGGTCTGTTGTACTGCAGTAGGCATCTTGTTGCAGTTATCAGTGTTAATTTCTTCCGACGACAATGCACGTCGACCTTACGTCTTCCTGCCGCATCGTACACTGCTACATTGCTCAGCTCTACGTTGCACTGATCAGTGTGAAGATTGAAATAATGTTGTAGTTTTGTAACATATTTGTACTCGAGTTGTGATCTGAACCATACTTATCAGCTCATAATAAGCCTTTTCAGGCATATAGATCATGGCAGCTTTAATAACTATACTCACAGGGATTTATTTAAACATTTAGTGTGTATTCGTTACAAGTGCGGCGATCGATTTCACTTTAACGGGTAGCACCACTGTAGAATTTTCAAAAAATAATTTTTTTATTGGTTGAAACATACTTTGAACCTTCTACAATACGTGGTAAAAAATCCAATTCCTGAAAAACATTGTTCTATGGAGTTCTAAGCTCCTCCTCTAGGGCCTAGGATGACCCAAAACGGCTACCTGCGCCACCTCGATACACCGTGTACTGATTGGTTACAGTTAGAAGAACTTCAAAACAAGATACGTCAGCTTGGCGTCACCAAACGTCAGTACGTGTACGAAAAAGACAATTCTTTCACTTTGAATCTCGATTTTTGTGTCCAGTATTGAATTCCGAAAGTTTATTTGTGATGTTACAGTATACAGTTCTGTCTTTCAAGTGAGAATGAGTGGTAACTAAGTCTACACGGATAGAAAAGGTGCGAAAATATCGTATCCAACATGGCGTCGAAGCAGTATTTCATCAAAGCGTCCAAAGAATGGTTATGAGGCTGAGATCAGTTCGGAAGGAGTCAATGTGTTTGCTAAGAAACTGAAAGACAGTGACCAGCCTTTTGATGTGAATTACGGATTGAGCTATAGGTTATATTTTTCCTGATGTTTTCTCTGTTTTTTCTCAACACGTGAAATGTAAAAAGTGCAATAGAGATATCACGTTGCAGGAACGAAGTCCATGCCGCTTAGGCTCACAATAATTATTGTCTGCCCAAATTGCCCAGGAGTTGTTATAGCAAGTGATGAGTTTTTACGGAACGCCCGTCAAATCGTTCTAGCAATGCGCCTGCTTCTAGTAGGGCTAAAGAGAGTTGTAAAGTTTTGGGCATTCATGGAATTGTCTCGACCATGGGATACCAGATTAATAGTAAGTGTTTCCTAAAAGTAGATTTTTCTTTTTGTTCGTTCATGTCTATAACTATTTCAAAACTTTAAACGCGTCTTTCTCGAAATATAATTTTTCGAAACAACACACAGTATAGCTCCAACAATTTTCAATCTTTTTATCTGAAAATTTAACCACCACTTTGAAATAACTTTTAAAAGTGAACCACGTAGGGGATTTTCGATTAGTTTACTTAAAAAATACTTATTAACAAACGACTGTCCCTTTCGTGGTGAAAATTGAATGACGTTATTCAAACATTCGCCAATTACAGAAAAATCGGTATTTCTAAAAATCCTCTATGTGGTTCACTAGCTACACTCGTCTAGATTACATAGTTTTTTTTCTTTTTTCCAGCTTCAAATTCGCACCAGTTATAGTCAGTGGCGCAGATCACCTCGAGAGAATTGTTGCAGTGTCAACATTTTGTACAAGGTTCACTTCAAAAGAAATGCACACTATTTTTTTTTAAATCCATGTTTTACTCTACATGTTTGAAAGTTTTACAGTGTGTAGATACATCCTTTAGGAACAATATTTTCATTTCTCCATATAATTTCCATCCCTCTCAACTGCCTTACGCTATCTTGGAACCAGCGTCTGTGTACCCGCACGGTAAAATTCTGGACCAACCTGTTGGAGCCACTGTTTGGCAGCGTGCACAAGAGAGTCATCATCTTCAAACCTTGTTCCACGAAGAGAGTCTTTCAGTTTCCCAAAGAGATGATAGTCACATTGAGCCAGGTCAGGACTGTAAGGCGGGTGTTTCAGTGTGCATTTCTTGTGGCAAAATCTTTTCCTACAATTTTTTTTGTAATATATTTAAATATATGCTCATTAACTACCCAAATATTATTTCTCAGTAACCTTTCCTTCTGCTCAAAGTAATTGCCAAGAAAACAGTTTTTTTAGGCCGCTAAAGTGGTGTTATCGACTAAGAGCTTCTCCCGTAGTCAGGAAATTCACGAATTTTCTAAATATTACACTTTTCTCTGTACTGCAGTCATTCCGAAAGTGACACATGCTATGGCTGAAGAGGTTAACACTACGGCACAAGGGCTGCGTCTTGCAGTGAATAGAAGGTAACGTCCGTATTCAAACAAAAATGAGTAACAACTTGCCCTGTCTCATCAGAATTACAACGTTGTATTTCTCTGTGACTTAGTCTGCTTACAATACTTGGTTGTGTTCTCGGAGTGGGTACGGCCTTTGAAGACAGGTGATACTGTAGTTTCATCTGTCTGTCGTCAAAGGGTACATTCCACTGAAGCTGTTAACGGTTTCTAGTCTTGCGTTTCACAATAAAAGTTGGCCTGCACTATAACTGCAGATAATCTGTTCATGATAGTTATTCAGCAGTTTGCTTCGTGGGGGAGATTCAGACATCTGTTTGCTAGACAAAAATCGTAGAAACTATAAGTCACGTGAAATGACGCCTTGACAATAACTGAATGAATTCATGGGCCGTGTTGACAATGCATCGTCATAGAGACGGGGTCACTTTCAACAAAATTCATCCAGCATAGTAACACAACCACAAATTTGATGATTGAGGGTTGTGATCAATATCTGATATGTTAAGAATCCATTCGTTTCCACACGAAATACTTCATAGGTACATATGTCCAATATCGTACTGGATACGACAAGAAGTCGGAAATTTTCCAGGTGAATGCGTAATAAGGCCGAGCCATTGGCTATGCACGAATTTTCTGCGGCGTGACTGGCTGCCATCTTCAGATGAATAACGAGCTGGTCCAGAGAGGGGACCTCATCTGTACGGCCACCTCCAGGCGGTGCCCTCCGTGGTGAGGGATTTGAGCCCGCTCGCCATTCAGGATCTGCTGCAGCTTGTCTGGGTTCACGTCTCGTTCCGCGTTGCGCTCTGAATATTCCGTATATGTTGATCAGGTTCCCGGCGTGTCGGATTTCTCATGAGACGAATGACAAGCTCGTATTGGGGAACGATGGAGAAAGGAATAGACCATACTCTGTCGAAGGAGTCAACCCAGCATTCACCTTAAGCGATTTGGAGAAATCACGGAAAACCTAAATCTGCAGGGCCCTCATCATCCTGGTAAGACTCCAGTCTCTTACCAAAATGTCACCTCGCTCGATGATTGCTCAGAAACGGCGTGAACTGAGAAAAACCGAGGGTAATCTGGCCTCAGGACACTGGGCTTCATATTTTATTAAAAATAAACAAAGCTGTATTTAATATTTCTCAGCGTGCCACAGTGCACAAAATCCGCCCCAAGAGCAGTAGGCCTGTGTTCGAACCATGGAACAAAGCTGACAACTTCAATATACAGGGCACAAAGTACACATACATACGTACACACGTGGTAGAGTTCTAAAGAATGTAGAATAGTAAAATTATAAATAGGATCATAATTAAACGTACACGAAGGAAATGTGCGTTTGACAGTGTGTATTATATTGTGAGTCAAATGTAGACTGGAGGACAACAGAGGCTGACGTGTAGAGTAGCCTAATCTATATGTAGGATCACACTATCTGATGGCAAGAGGCTGAAACTACTGGTGAGATCCTGATCGTCGGATGGCGAGCAGTAGTAGTAAATCGGACGGTGGCCGCCAAGGAGAGCGAGGCTCAACCTCTTGCTGTGGTACTCCCTCCTGCACTGCATTGGTGGCGACAGTCTATAAATTTAAACACTTCCCTCTCTTCCTACTTCCTATTTTCTTACTACATACACTGTTAATTTGTGTGCATATCGATTTTGTAAATAAAAAAAAAAATTGTTCAGATGGCTCTGAGCACTATGGGACTTAACATCTGAGGTCATCAGTCCCCTAGAACTTAGAACTACTTGAAACTAACTAACCTAAGGACATCACACACATCCATGCCCGAGGCAGGATTCGAACTTGCGACAGTAGCAGTCGCGCAGTTCCAGACTGAAGCGCCTAGAACCGCTCGGCCACCGCAGTCGGCTTTAGGAAATAGTTTCTATTTTCCAAGTATGAAAGCTGCTTCAAAAACACATTTAGTAACTTTGCGGATGAGTTCCGAAAAACCAAAATAAGAAAAAATTGTCAAGTAAACATGGGCTGTAAAATGCGTATCTTAAGAGCTATGAGAAGTTGTTCATTTTCGATACTATGAAACATTCTACTGCAAGCTCTTAACTCGCCATATTTTGGAAGGAGGTAGTATGGACTAAACAATAAAAAAGTATGTCCAGTAAACGCGGGGCTGAAAATGCATACTGCTGTGTCTAGGAATCGTGCATGCTCGGTTCCCTAGACACACAATCAAACAACTCGTATTAATGAGTTTTATTACAACAAGACAAATACAAATACTTAACTGTAATCTGGGAATTCTTGTGGCCTTTTATACGTGATCATTCACAAGTGCAATTACACAGATGTGTCGCAAGCAAAGGGCGACATTCAAAATAATCAGTCTTCTACTGAAAAGACAAACACACGTAACACTTCTGGTCTTAGCGACCGCTATTAACAAACAGTCTGTCAACTGTAATGTAGTGACTGCTGATCTCTTACTGAGGTACGTAGAGATTGCTAATGAACAGGCTACGATGCGTCGGCTAACGAAGTGGCTCACGTTGAAGCTGCTATCGAAGTGGGCTGCCACCAGTCGGGTGCGACATTTATGTCTTCACCTCGGGACCGCTTCTGTCACGTTGTCGTCCTGGAGGGAGGTCGGTCAGTGTGGTATTGGCTGACCTCTTCTCACAGCCTTCTCTTCTCTGCCGTTGGGTTGAGTTGTTTGGGGGAAGAGACCAAACAGCGAGGCCATCGGCCTCATCGGATTAGGGAAGGACGGGGAAGGAAGTCGGACGTGTCCTTTCAAAGGAACCATCCCGGCATTTGCCGGGAGCGATTTAGGGAAATCACGGAAAACCTAAATCAGAATGGCCGGACGCGGGACTGAACCGTCGTCCTCCCGAATGCGAGAGTCCAGTGTGCTAACCAATGCGCCACCTCGCTCGGTTCTCTGCCGTTCCCGACTGGCGTGCCGGCACTGACGTTACGTCGTAACACATACCTTAAGAGCTCCGAGTACATGTTCGATAGAAGAGACGTGTCTCACAGCTGCGAAGATGACCAGCCGCTCACAGATGTTAAGGTATGCGCTCTAGATCCCATATTTACTTGACTATAAAGCTGAAACTTTGTTGAAAGGCTAGTAAACCGCATAAAAGTCATTTCATACATACGAAAAAAGGCTAAGAAACCGAATAAGTTTCATTTTACGTACATGAAAAAATTAATATTATGGAAACAGAAGGCGGCAGGACAAAATGTGAATAGTATCAAATAAAATAACTAAAATAAATTCCCCTCTTCTCCACAGCTTATTGGGAGTCATGAAAGTCCTAGAACAGGACTCACAGGTACGAGTAATTTATCTCTTTGGTTTTCTTGTTCGGTTTTACAAACAACTACCTCCTTGGCAGTTTCTTTCTAAGGAACTGTGATATTTTATTTGTTGTATTTCCTCTTCTGGTACTTATATAGTAGATACTATACTGAGCAGCTATTCCTAGTGTTATATTATTAGAGATAACAAAAAACTGCTTCAAATACACAAGGGCTACTTAAGAGAAAAAAAAAGGTGAAAATTTCTGTTCTCCAACGCCATTTCTGTCAACTTGTAGTGTAATTTCTGCTTCATAATCAGACATTAACTTCCTATTTGAACTAATTCTAGATAAATGGTGTCATGTTTATTCTTCCAATGATCTCAGTCGGTCAGCTGCCGCAGTCGAGGGTAATCAGCAAACAACGCGTGAGTTGCTCATTCCTGTCAGTGGTCACGGCGTGGCTTGAGGAGCAGCGAGAGGCGCCACGTCCGAGAAGTGGGCTGCCGTTCCCAGAAGCGTGACGCAGCAGCCAGCAGCCAGCAGCCAGCAGGCAGCAGGCACCACCAGTCCGCTGCGCCACTCCCGCGTCGCGAAGAAAAAGACGCCGCGGCCGGCCGGCGCCAGTGACGTCATAGCAGGTCGCGCGGACCACTAGCTGCGCTGACGCCGGGGCGACAGATGGCGCGGGCAGCTGCCGCGCTTACGCTCTTCTACACCTACATCCACGTCCAAATGTACACTCCGCGAACAACCTTACTTTGAGCCTGGACTGTAGATCGTGCGTCCGATATATCAATGTTAAGAAATGTCGCTTTCGGTCCTCGATATATCTAAGCGAGCAATCGATATTCCGATGCATCGACGAAAAATATCGATGTACCGGCCTATAAAAATATTGGCTGCACGTTGTGAATATGCTGCCAGCGCTAGAGCCGTATATTTAAGTGCTGATTTATTATTAGATATTCTGTACATCAACAAGCTAGCAGCATGTTTATGACCCTTAGAGCAAGAATCGAAACGAAAACGATATACGTTCCCGTTTGGCGAAAACCACTTTGCTAAGAATGATAACTGAATGTACGCGGGACAATAAAAGGTGTCCATGGGCTCGTCGTTCGGTTTCGTCACGTGTCAGATTCGTATGGAACACTTCATGTCGATTTCCCCGTTTTTTCATTTCTGCAATCGCCAGCAACATAGCAGTTGTAGAGTCAAAATTGTGCGGTGAAGTTAAACTTTGCAGTTTCTGTTGGTAGAGCCGAGCTCCGATTACGTCAGCATTTCCCCTCACACGTCTCCACCCACAGCAAATACCAGTCTTGTCACTTAGATTTTTGTTCGTCATTTACAGAAACTCTTTTTGAAGAATGCCAATGTGAAGGCCGGCCGGAGTGGCCGAGCGGTTCTAGGCGCTACAGTCTGGAGCCGCGCGACCGCTACGGTCGCAGGTTCGAATCCTGCCTCGGGCATGGATGTGTGTGATGTCCTTAGGTTAGTTAGGTTTAAGTAGTTCTAAGTTCTAGGGGACTGATGACCTCAGAAGTTAAGTCCCATAGTGCTTAGAGCCATTTTGTATTCGCGGTTGTGGGAAGATACACAGCATACATGCTTGCCGAATGCAGTAAACAAATGAGGATACATTGTTCTGTTATTGTCCATGAATACAGCATGTAGTAAACATCTGTTAGTGTTGTATTCACGGTTGTGGGAAAATACACTGCATACATCAGTTCTAATGGAACCAGTTTGTGTTTCGATAACTCTGTTATGTCTTTAGATTGTTTAAGGTGCTATCAGTGAGTTTCCATTTGAAGGCGTCGCTGCAGCCTAATGCACAGAGCGTGATCCAGACGCAAGTATATAAGCACCGACATGTAGGCAAGGGGTTAGTATGAAATTCGTGTCTTTCCGATGAGCGTGTGGCAAATGCGATGTTATTTCCAAGTGCGTGCAAACAAGACCATCTTGCTGTTATTCTTTTCTTGGCTGCCGAAGGACGAACAAACACTGGTAACCGATCGGAGAATGAAGACTGCGTATGAGCCAGTCCTAAGAAAATGTAGTCCATCAACAAAGGAGGTGGCTTATAAACACTCATTCGACCTATATTTGAGTATTACTCACCAGTGTGGGATCCGTACCAGGTCGGGTTGACAGTGGAGATAGAGAAGATCCAAAGAAGAGCTGCTCGTTTCGTCACAGGGTTATTTGGTAAGCGTGATAGCGTTACGGAGATGTTTTTCAAACTCAAGTGGCAGACTCTGCAAGAGAGGCGCTCTGCATCGCGGTGTAGCTTGCTGTCCAGGTTTCGAGAAGGTGCGTTTCTGGATGAGGTATCGAATATATTGCTTCCCCCTACTTATACCTCCCGAGGCGATCACGAATGCAAAATTAGAGAGATTCGAGCGCACACGGAGGCTTTCCGGCAGTCGTTCTTCCCGCGAACCATACGCGACTGGAACAGGAAAGGGAGCTAATGACAGTGCACGTAAAGTGCCCTCCGCCACACACCGTTGGGTGGCTTGCGGAGTATAAATATAGATGTAGATGTCTGTCGGAAACCACCGTTGTGGAATGGTGCGCCATGTTCCGTGCTGGTCATGATTCGACACAAGACGATCTGGGAGGCCAACCTTATCCATTATGGACAACGACAAATAGGTGGTTGATGACGCTAGCAAAGGATCTCCACATCAGCTTCGATAACGTGCAACACATAATCCTGCAGGAGTATGGCTACCGTAAGTTCTGCAGCCAGTGGACACTCCGTGAGTTGAACGCCGAGATGGTTGTTTCCCTGAAACGCCTGATGCGTTTCATTGTTAAAGGCAATACGTTACTTGAGCGCATTTTTGCCACCACTAGGAACCTGTGTCGATAGTATCGACGATGCATTGGTGTCATCCATCGTCTCCATATCCCAAGAAGTTCAAGAACCAGCCATCTGGAGGACAGGTGATGATCACCCGGTGCTTTGGTTACCGGATCCTCTTGCTTATAGACTTCAGGAACCTGGTGTCTCCATCACTCGGGAACGGTACTGCGCAACGCTGGAGAAATTGCAGCGTGCAGTTAAGCCGAAACGTCTGGGAAAACTGCGACAACGGGTGCTGCTTCATGATAACGCACGTCTCCATATCGTAAGTGCCGTAACGCAGCAGCTCAAAAGCAAGACTCTCGACCACTCCACCCTATAGCCCTCACCACGTTCCGTGCGATTATCACGCCTACGATTCTTCAAAAAGACCCTTGAAGGGTCGACGATTCCTGTCGGGCGAGGATGTTCAGCAGACAGTTACGGACTTCTTCGCACAGCGGGACACTGTGTTTTGCCAAATGAGTATCTTCAGTCTGGTACGTCGCTGGGATCATTGCTTCAATGCTGAAGGCGATTCTGCGTTACTAGCAGACTGATTATGGGCTGCAATGTCTTCGAACGGAAACATTTTGATGCTGCCTATAGTTTTATCTTTGCACTTACCGGCATAGTGGAAGCGTATTACTCCACATGGGAAATGGCAGACACGATCTTCTCTTATGGCCTGGCAAATGGAAACAACTGTCGAACTCGTGTTCTGTATGCTGAAAAATGTCCAGAATACGGTGTAACCTCCCAACAGTTAAATATGTTCCGTAACCTCTCAACAAAAATGTGACTCATATATAACCTTTCAATAATTAGCTGATTGTGAAACCAAAGTGGGAAATCTAGACGTCAGCAATGCTGTGTCATGGCCCTGAAAAGTCATTCTGAATAAACTGAACATTTTTACTGTAGTGTTGGCAGAAGAGCCAACACTGTTTTTCTAGAGGAGGCCGAAATGCACGCGTTTAATTACACGCTGACTGGCGTGAGGTCTGGAACAGGACAATATCTTGAGAATCGCAAATAAAGTACGTAGTTGATATAATACTTAACTTTAATCCACAATTGTAGAACATCGCTCTTGATGATACATGCTTCACATAATAAATATCAATTGAATACGGCGCCTTTCTAGGTCGTAGCAAATGTAGCTGAAGGCTATGCTAACTATCGTCTCGGCAAATGAGAGCGTATTTGTCAGTGAACCATTGCTATGAACGTCGGCTGTACAACTGGGGTGAGTGCCAGGACGTCTCTCTAGACTTGCCGTGTGGTGGCGCTCGGTCTGCTATCACTGACAGTGGCGACACGCGGGTCCGGCGTATACTAATGGACCGCGGCCGATTTAAAGGCTACCACCTAGCAAGTGTGGTGTCTGGCGGTGACCCCACATTTACCTCAATGAATTCGCCGGATAAGTTGTATATATCTGCTCCTATAAGAAATTTTTCTGGCACAGCCCAGTGCAATGCTGGCCACTAGATTTTGTTATGTATAAGAAAAACAACTGATTTTTCTTTATGATAACTGGCATGATTATGGGTAGGAGAAATTAGTAAAAACCTTAAATTCAAATTAATGACTGTCAAAAGTTATCTTTACAAGAAAGATTGTTATTCAAAAATTATTGACAAATATTTACATGTGACTTTCATATAACAATAGTACAAAACGAGTTGTGCAAATTACGTATTCGCGCGCCAATAAATAATAATAATTTTTGCTTTTACCTTATACTACATCGCTCAGGCACCGCCATCGTTCTCCACGGCCGGCCTTGGTAGTTCCATACAGGACACAAGTGCTCTCTGTGAGCAATACGACTCGACAGCTGCTCTCTTAAGAGCGACCTGACCCAACCGACCGACTGCGAGCTGCTACTACTACTGCAGCTACCGACACTGCTCTCTGGTCTGTGATTTTGTTGTAGTATACATATCGCAGGCAGCGCGTGAGCAATCCATCGAAATTACATCTGTTCGAGTGCGCTAGCAATAAATTCCTTAGTCATGGACCTCTTACAATGGGGCACTGTCTACACAATTATTTGGCCGCCTTTTCCAGCGACGGGCAGACTCTAGGTCCTTAGTTCCAACGACGGCGTATCATTGAACACCTCGCACCATTCTGTCTCCTGTTGCGGAGGGGCGAGTATTGCAACGAGTGGAAGAAGATCTGCAACTGCTGTACGTGGAACTTCAACACCTATCGGTATGATTCATGCTCTACTTTGGGCGATCCTGCAAGAACAGTTGCCATAACCGTATCGTGTAAAGCGTGTCCAAATCCTTCAGCCTGAATTTCACCTGCCAGAATGCAGTTCTGCCAGTAGCTGTTGCAAAGATGTGGTGAAGATCTACCTTCCACAATAAAAATACTGCCCACAGATGAGGCTTTTTTTACTCGAGATCTCGGTTTTCATAGCCATCATGTGTAGGTTGAGGCAAACCCACACGCAGTTGAAGAACCAACGCATCAGTGCCGATTTTCAGTTGCTATGTGGGCAGGAACTCTTGGCGATGCGACTTAACATAGTAACAAACAGAATAAGCAGTGCAAGATATCGTCATCAAATCATTTGTCTGTCCTGTTAGAGGAGATCCCATTCCAACAACGGCTGCAGAAATGGTTCATGCGTGTAGTACCAGCCTATTTTCTCCGTTGTTTTCAAGAATATGTTACACACACATTCAATGGGCAGTGGATTGGTATAGGTGGTACAGTAAGTTGGTCAGCTCGTTACCCCTGTCTAATGGCGTTGCCTTTTTTCTTGTGTGGACGCTTGAAATCTTTGGCATGTGCAAGTCCCATTAATGATTTACGAGTACAAACACTACAGGAATGGGTCATCTGTGCCTAGCAGCGCGTCTGTGACGAACTTGGGCGTATCTCAAAGAGTGTGTGATTCCCTAAGATGTCGGACAAAACCACGCCTTACTATGAAGTAACACTACAATGAGTACGTCCTTTAGCGATGGCCACAAGTGCCCGTCGTATGTGGTAGCAAGCAGATTACATTAGAATCTTGACGCTAACAGAATAATGTGCTCTCATTTGTTTGCTGCATTCTGTGGGTCATACGTAATACCAAAGGGCTTGCAATAGAAGATATGTGTTCATAGTAGCTAAGATGAACAACTGCTCAACGCTCTTCAAGCTCGCGTTTTAGAGCCCGTTTTTACTAGATAGTTTTGGCTTGTTTTGGGCTATACTGCCACCACCCAAAATATGAAATACCTTTTTTTTAACACCCTTTATAAGATAACCCTGTATGTATAGTTCATATAAATTAGGTGAAACAAAACCATCTGCAACAAACGCTCTAGAACATGGGTTCCCAAACTGGGGGGGCGCGCCCCCCTTGGGGGGGGGGGGGGGGGGCGTGATGATGTTGCAAGGGGTGCGCGGGTGGAGTTAACGGTATAAACCTATTATTTCTTTTTAATATCGATATTTTAATAAAAATGAATGTGCAGGTATTAATGATAGATCATGGTGCTAAATGCAATCGTTTGGCGTCCCACTTCCCGCAATCCTATCTCAATAACATATCCTAGAACATACAGCTTTTGAAGATCACGTTTAGAATGTCACGCACAGAAACTCTCAAAATTACGAAGGCGATATGCGTTAATTATAATATATCAGATTTGTAAACAACTTACTTCTGACAATTGGAAAACAGAAAAGTCAGGTATTAACTATTCCGTACATTTGTACACATGAACTGAACGTAACCATGTCATAACTCTTAGCCGTAGTAGGCTATGTTCATCAGTGTAATAATCACTTATACTGCGTAACTGCAAAAATGCCGTTTTATTACCTTGTCAACACGCGGATCCCCATGTGATGCGATTACAGTGACTTAAATGGACTGTATACACCTCAAACTGGCGGGTTCGTAATTTGGACGCCAGGGTTATGCCCTTTGTCACCAGAAAAATGTGCACGACGTGAGTGCGAAACTAGTACAAGTGTTCGTTCTGAACAGAGTATTTCACGCCGTTCTGGAAACATTGTCGTGACTGCTAACAATGAAACATAACCCAGCTAGGTACACAATGAAGTCCATTAGTGAGGCTATTTTTTTTCTTTTATTTTTTTTTTAGTACAGCTCTTTCATTCCGATTACTTATCTGACAAAACAGTTATTTTTCTTCTGCCTGTTTGAAATACGGCATAATTTCGTTTGAAATTAGTTTACGTTCTTTGCTGCGACTATGGCTTCTTTTGGCACGAGTACAGAGATAACTGCTTGGCACTGTGCACAGTTTCTAGCGATGTGTGAGGTGTATCCATGACCTTACTTAATTACTGTGAAATTTGACAACCAATTCATTGATGTTATCTCAAAACTTCTAACGTTTCATTTATAAGTAACGAAAGATGGGGGCACGAAAACGATTTTCGCATAAAAACCCAGGCTGCACTGCTCAGAACAGCACCGCAGAACAGGTAGCAAATTCTTAGGGTGCCTGTGGGCTGTTTCTGCCCTAATCCGGGAAAAGCCCGTTTCTGACCAGCAAGAGCCCTGCTCCGACACGAAGTCGCAGACAGACAGTGCACTGACTACCTGCGCTGCGGCTGGGCTTCCCCGTTCTTCGCCCCACTTCAAATGGCTCTGAGCACTATGGGACTCAACTGCTGAGGCCATTAGTCCCCTAGAACTTAGAACTAGTTAAACCTAACTAACCTAAGGACATCACAAACATCTATGCCCGAGGCAGGATTCGAGCCTGCGACCGTAGCGGTCTTGCGGTTCCAGACTGCAGCGCCTTTAACCGCACGGCCACTACGGCCGGCTCTTCGCCCCACTCCTCACAGGCAGTCATCTGAGGTGCCGACAGACGACAGTAGCTTTCCTTTATTTCAGTTGGTTACTTGCAGCTGTTGACGCATCTTATGTATTGGATTTTGCTTAAATCGCGTTGAATCTTTCACAGTTGTGCCTCAGTAAAATCAGTGTTAGCGCGAAATTATACTGTTAACTTCCTGTTTTCTTTTTACTTCACCAAGAGTGTCGTGAAAAACGTAAATATAATGATGATTATATCAAATACGGTTACGCTTCTATACAAAAAAATGGTGTTGACCAGCCGCAATATGTTATTTGCTATGAGGTATTGAGCAATGATTCCATGAGACCACCTCGTCTGGAACGCCATTTGTGGGCAAAGCATGGTGCATTGAAAGAGAAGCTGAAGGAATTTTTTGCTGCAAAATGTGATAATTTGAAACGAAAGAAGTTGGACACTGGTGGATCCTTCGCTCAGATATCAGAAAAGGTACTGGAAGCCTCGTATGAGTTATTGCTACTTACTTCAAGGACCAAAAAAAGTCATATTATCAGAGAGACACTAGTCAAACCCTGTTTGTTGAAAGCTGCTCATATTGTTCTTGGGTCAGAAAGTAAACAAAAACATTCACAAATACCGCTTTCTGACGATACTGTGAAAAGTCGGATTGATGATATGGCCGAAGACATACAAAGTCAATTAGTTAGGCCGTCAAACAATCGCAGTTTTTCGCAATACAGTTAGACGAGAGTACCGATGTTGCGAATTGTTGCGAATTGTTGCCAACTGCTAGCTTTCGTTCGCTATATAGAAAATGAAGCAATTAATGAAGAGTTGCTGTTTTCTACAGAGTTAAAGTCAACTTCAAAATCAATTCATATAATGGCAGCCGTCTCTGAATTCTTTTGTAAAAATGAGTTATCATGGCAGAAACTGATATGCGTATGCACAGACGGCGCCCCATCAATCTTGGATGTCGCTCAGGATTCGTGCAGATGGTCAGAGAAAAAAACCCTAGTGTTACTGCTATCCACTGTGTAATACACCGTCAAGCATTGGCAGCTAAGACACTTCCAAAGGAACTCAATGATGTCTTGAAACTGTTCATCAAAATCGTGAATCATATTAAAAAGAGTGCGTTAAATTCCAGGTTATTTACGGCTCTTTCTGAAGATTTGAGAGCAGAGTATAAAACATACAGAAGTACTCTAGCTCTCAAAAGGAAATATGCAAGGGAGATTATTTGAACTTCGAGACAAAGTGACACAGTTTCTGGAAAACAAACTGAATTGTATATGGAATTTAGAAAGCCCGGTGTTCATGTTGCATTGGCTTATCTGTCAGATATTTTCGAATCTTTAAACACATTGAATTTGAAATTACAAGGTGGAGAGTCAAATAATTTTTCATCGGGATGCCATCAAATCGTTTACTGATAAGTTGCAACTATGGAAACGTAAAATTTTAGCCTGCAATTATTCCTGCTTTCCCAGATTGTTTGGAGCCCTGGAAGAAGCCCGATATCAAAACGATTTTAAGGATACTGATACTAAGACTAAAATATCGAACCATTTGAAGCACCTCATTGATGAATTCGAACGATACTTCCCTAACAGTTGTGATGATAAAATTTATTATAGGTTAGCGACGGATCCATTTCACGTTGATGTGGATGAATTGCCAGACAGACTACAAGAGGAAGTCTTCGAAATTAAAAATGATTCTGCAGCGAAGTATGACTTTGAGAAGATGGATAAGCCTTTATTTTGGGTGAAATATCTCGCGGTGTATCCCAGCACAGCAGAACAAGCACTGAAACTGTATTTACCATTTTCAAGCACTTATTTGTGTGAAAGAGCATTTTCAGCGGTAAAAATAAGCTTAGAAGCAAACTCAGTATTGCCAATGATTTACGTTGCGCAGTTTCTACTATTCAGCCAAGAATTCAAAACCTTGTAAAAAATATGCAAGTTCATCCTTCACATTGATTTATTTGTTTGTTTCTTGCCATATGTGTGTGGAAATAATATTTTTAAATTAATACGTCACATTATAAGAGAACCTGTTATTTTCCTCCTAACTATCCATATATGTAGGTAATACTGTAAAATTACAAAAAACTATTCCAAAGAAACAATATAAAATAAACATAGTGAATCTGATTTAAATATAAATACTGCATATGATCCTTATGGATACTGATGTTACGTGTGGTATGTTATTTCAACTAATAATAGTATTTCTTCTGGATGAAGTCACTGCAAAAGTTTATCCTAGATATAGTAAGCGAAGAGTAGTCCTAAAATCGTATACTGGTGAAGAAATGGTGTGCAGCAATGGAATGTAATCAAGGTAAGGAAGTTGTTTTATTCATATTTTTTAAAGTTCTCTGTAGTCTGAAAAATTATTTCGTAAAACTTATTTTTTATTTTTTGTCTGGTTCTGGGAACTGGGCCTTTGTCGCTGTTCGGTAACTGTCGTCGTTGACATAAATGCCAACCTATGGGCAATGACAATGGGGAGCGCTATAGGCGTGCAAATCAGTGATGTTCGTTAACACCGTGACTGAGTGACTATTTTTGATTATGAGTGAAAGTAATAAGTTACACTCAACTTAAAATAATGGCCCGCATCCACTGATCTGCAAAGGTCGCAACTATTTTTCCTTGTTTACCTAGGGCTTTCTTTGCTTTAGGAGTGGCTTATAATCACTAGGCTAGACTGATGACGTAATAACTGCGACTCGATACATTAACAGCCCACCATGTTACATGACATCACCATCACAAATTTTTCAATAGTTTCTTGATAAATAATAAAAATCTCTATATTTTTTCGGGGGGGGGGGGGGGGGGGGGGGCACACGGATTTTTTTTTTCTTTTTTTTTTTGCGGCAAGGGGAGCGTGACAAACAAAAGTTTGGGAACCTCTGCTCTAGAAAGAGTTAGTCCTTAGGGAAGGCAGCCCATTCTCTGTCAAACACTGACGCAACAATGCGCGATGTAATTAGCAACTTTACTCAACAAGTCGCAATAAAACGCAAAGCGGGAATTAAGCGCTACAATGTGAAACCTAATGGTTCAAATGGCTCTGAGCACTATGGGACTTAACTTCTGAGGTCATCAGTCCCCTAGAACTTAGAAATACTTAAACCTGACTAACCTAAGGACATCACACACATCTATGCCCGAGGCAGGAATCGAACCTGCGACCATAGCCGCAGCGTGGTTCCACACTGAAGCACTTAGAACCGCTCGGCCAAAGCGGCCGGCGTGAAACCAGATCGCAACATATTCGCCAAAACGACTGAATTGTTTATTATACTATTCCTGGCAAACTTTTTTAAATTTCTCACTGCATGATATGCAATGACAATATAATAAACATCTAGTATGACAGAAAATATAGAGGCCATGCACGTGCAAAGTTGATAATCCGTAAGTATTATGATTACATAACGAAGTAATATTGTAGCTGTGGGACGTAAAGCCGTGCGGTTATAGGCGCTGCAGTCTGGAACCGTAAGACCGCTACGGTCGCAGGTTCGAATCCTGCCTCGGGCATGGATGTTTGTGATGTCCTTAGGTTACTTAGGTTTAACTAGTTCTAAGTTCTAGGGGACTAATGACCTCAGCAGTTGAGTCCCATAGTGCTCAGAGCCATTTTTGTGGGACGTAAATTATATTATTACTTAGATGTGGTGTAATCAATACACATTGCACATAATTTTTTCTGTTAGATTTGGCAGGTAGGCTATTTTCTCTTTCTTTGCAATGTCTAGAATTTGTAAATTACCAGCTACGTTTCCAATATAATGTCGTTCTTCATAAAGGCGTGCAGTTTGAACTTAGTCGTCGTATTTGGTCATTCTCGTGTACTCCTTGAAACGTTTATTGAACGATTTTCCGGTCTGAGCTATATAGCTCTTAGGGCAGTCCCATAAATTCTTTTACAAATACTCGATTTACACTGTGGATCGACCTAAGAAACATAATGATTTTAAAAGAAACTGAAACAGAATGATTTTAGAAGAAATTTGAATCTATAAGCACCTAAAACAGACTCATGATACAATCTTGAAAGCACAAACTCATTGTATAATGAGATATTCTTGGAAACCTTTAAAACAGTTTTAAAGTGATTACATTAAAAGAATATTCAAGGCACAGTATAACATCCATGTACTTTATTCTACGAATTGAAGTGTGCAGTGTTCATTGGCTTACTGTTATCGTTTTACACGTAGTAGACGAAGACCGACAGTTCTAAATTCCAAATGTCCGTTCTTAGTCAAACATTAAATCTAGAGGCCAAATTTGAATGTCGCATGCAACCTCTTTACATGAACAATTACGTTTTGTAATCTAAATTTTCGCGTGTATTCGAAGTCTAATGTACACGTTTCATTTGTGGTATCGGTAGCTGCTATGCCACGTAATGTTTCTCAAGTTGGCACTCAGAGAGATACAGACGACAGTGCTCTCTAGCCGGTGCTGTCGAGGTCTACGAGCTCCGCGACTGCTTCAGCCCATTTCATCAGGTGGAGACATCCAGGATACTTCGCTTCAACTTCGCACCACCTTGCAAGTTATGTAATATTTCAGCATACGTTTATCTACTAGTAAAGGTGCTTTAACTGTATTGGCAGTACCGACATAATTTTCCTTTTCCTGTTCCTACCTACGAGCCGCCTCCCAGGCGGGATATAAAACCATTCATATGAGTGTGATCACCCTCAAAAGGCTGAATAACCACCTTTTGCAGCGCTAGACGCGCAGGAAGAGAATCAATAAGGTTCTGAAAACTACCGACTGTGATGCAGGTCCGTACGGGCACCAATGCCGTGCCAGTTGTGCTAGGTTCCACGGTTGAAGATCAGTGGCGCATACAGGTGGTCACACAGATGCTCAATTGGGTTTAAAGCCACGGAATTTGGTGGTCATAGGAGTACGGTAAACTCATCCTGACAGTCTTCGAACCACGCACTTACACTGCGAGCTGTGTGACACGTTGCATTATCCTGCTGGTAATTGACATCTAGCTGAGGAAAACCAAACTGCGTGTAGGGGTGGACATGGTTCCCAAGGATATATGCGTACTTGTGCTGATCCACTGTGCGTTCCAGAATGGCAAGATTACCCGAGGAATGCCACGAAAACATTCCCCGGAGCATAAAGCTCCCTCCTGGTTACAGGATGTTTGCTTTCAAACGTTTCACGCAGTACAAGGCAACGGCCATCTGACCGATGGACCATAAAATGTCACTCAGTGTACGTGCAGTAGTGGTATTGGTGCGGCAATTCCAGCCTTAAGCCGTCGGCACATGCA
The DNA here is from genome assembly GCF_023864345.2 of Schistocerca serialis cubense. Lineage (NCBI taxonomy): Eukaryota > Metazoa > Arthropoda > Insecta > Orthoptera > Acrididae > Schistocerca > Schistocerca serialis. The sequence goes on along the minus strand of NC_064638.1, from coordinate 141,737,983 downwards.
CCGTGCATCCGAACGTTGAGCGTTGAGCGTCCCGAGTTTCTGATGTCATAGCGTGGAATAGCACGTTCGGGAGTCTTTCCGAACGTGCTGAGCAATATCTCTGGCATCTCAGATATTCTGAGCGTGCGCCTGAGCGTTGACCAATGAGATGGCACAATGCCACCTACGCCACATGCATGCCATCTCCCTTCAGCACAAAGTTGTGAGGCGCCATATTGGCATTCATTTCAAGCCTATACGTATATATGCCATTTCTGAGCACCAGCAAATTGAGAATCACTGGAAAACCCGTTGTTAACTGTGTGATCCCTTGCGATAAAATAATGAGAAACATCATATTCGTGGCAAAAGAATTATTGTAACTTGCGTACTATGAGAGTATGCTATTTGAAGGCAGCAATACACTGAGGATGCACCCAAAACGCATTGTTATTGGTACAATTTGTTATAATTAAGTTTCAGTTAGTAACATAACTAAGACTAAAGCATACGATTAAAGCTTTCAGCTTGTGCTAAGATTGGTAAGATCCTAGAAATGTCAATTTATTTTATGATGTTGGTTTAGAGTGGTGTTTAGTGGCGCTAATTAGTGAAGTTTTTATGTTTGGGCGGTGGTTCGCGACTTCCAATACATAAATTACTATAATTTTTGATGTTATGTAAATATAAGTTCACCTTTCTGTGGTTGTGCGATTGACTTGATGTACAAGACACCTTGCGCTACTTGTACAACGCTATTTTGCTCCTTTTTCTTTTACGTTTCGTAATTCACGTGTTGCAAAGATTCTGCTACTGGGTAGGAACAGTGATCAAGTAAGACTGACCTTGGGGTTTTACTAAAATGTGGGAATGATGAAATATTGTTTATCTTATGTGAAGAAGTATTGCAAACTTGTATGGCACTGTTTGTAATGGAACTTCTATATGCCTGTGTCGTTACTGATTGGACATGGTACTTTCCTTTTCGTGGACAGTGGAGCAAATGTGCGTTTTAAAAGAGCTAACGTGGGAATTTTACGCGCGCCCGTTTAGTAAACAGTGTGATTTACGAACTAGAAACTTCCCACAACAGCCGCCGGAGAGCGTTGCGATCGCATGTACCACGTTGGGGTCCACGTAACGTATGCGCAAGTCGTATCGTTTCTGAGCGTTCTGCAGCAAGACATATGGATGTTTGGGTTGGCGGTGATGCATGCTCGGATTGCTTAATGATAAGGCGACCGAACGCGATAAGCGTTGACGTTCGACAGCACGGTCTGTGTGCCGACGGCTTTAGTCACCTATTATCAGCAGCCAGCATGGGTGAATGAACCAGGCAGCTGCAGTGGAAGCCTACACGCAGCAATCAATTTTCGCTGAACGGTAGTATTGGTAGCCCCTTGGTTCATCTGGGCAATCAGTTGTTCAAACGTTGCACGTATTTTCGTCCGTACACATCTCCACAACCGCCGTTCATCCCTGTCATCCATGACGCTTGGTACACCATAAATGCCTCGGCGCCGGTTTTGGATAGCACCATTTTGCCATGCACTGTATACTTTAACCACGGCAGCATGCCAAAACTTTACAAATTTCGCTGTTTCGGACATGGTTCCACCCTTGGCCCGAAACCCCTATGATCATGTCATTTTGAATATCATATAAATCGCTCTGTTCCCTCACTACGACAGTGACTGCAGTGATGTCCGAGTTCGCCTACACCCTTTATATATCCTCACTGCTAGTGCTGCCACCTGAATGTGAATGGTTATTCCACTTTGACGTCGAACTCAGGGCGTAGTCACATTAGTGTGACTGGATCATGGGCAATAGATCTATAAACAGAACTCACTACACCTAAGTAATAAGGTAATTTCAAACATACAATGGTATTATTACTTCGTTACGTAACTGTTATACATTTAATGTATTCAAATCATCAGACTGTAGACGAATGACGACAATGAGAATTTGTGCTGGACCGACACTCGAACCCGAATTTCCCGCTTATCGCGTACGGTCGCCTTATCATTAAGTTATCCGAGCATGCTTCACCGCCAACCCAAACATTCACATGTCGTCAACCATGTGTCTACAATCTGCACACGTATGTCCATTATGTACAATTCCATGTATTTTCACGTAAATATACATTTATAATAGTTTATTTTATTTCATATAAGTAATGGCGTACACTTGCATGCATGACGGAAGAAACTATGACTTATATTTCTGAACAACACACACACTGCAATATCATTTCATACATTTTATGCTATCAACTTTGTACTCATATGGCACACTTATTTTTGAGCCTCTTAATGGTCATTATGTTCTTATTTATACTGCGGAGACCAGTTTGAAAATGGCATAGCACCAAATTGGCGAATAGCAGAACAATAAATTGTCAGTTCCACAAGGAAGTGTACGCTGTTATGTATATGAAATAAAATACACTATTATAAATGTGTCCACGCTCGTGGTCTCGTGGTAGCGTTCTCGCTTCCCGACGGGGTCAGGGATTTTCACCTGCCCCGAGATGACTGGGTGTTGTTGTGGCGTCTTCATCATCATCATTCATCCCCATTAAGGTCGGAGGAAGGCAACGGCAAACCACCTCCATTAGGACCTTGCCTAGTGCGGCGGCGTGCATCTACCGCATCGTTCCCCTACGCGCTGTCAAGAAGCATGGGACTTCACTTCCATAGCCCACCCGTGGTAGCTGAGTGGCCAGCACGACGGAATGTCCTATGTAACGGCTCGTGTTCGATCCCCGGTTTGGTCGGAAATTTTCTCCGCTCAGGGACTGGGTGTTGTGTTGTCCTTATCATCATCATTTCATCCCCATCGACACGCAAGTCGCCGAAGTGGCGTCAGCTCGATAGACTTGCACCAGGCGAACGGTCTAACCGACGGGAGACCCTAGCCACACGGTATTTCCATTTCCATTGTAAATATATGTTTACGTGAAAATATATGTTAATACTAATTGCACAGTTACCCAGTAGTTAATCCAATCATCGCCATTATTGATTACAGTTAGATACCTTTTTGGCATGCTTTTCACGAGAGTTTCTTCGTATTCGCCGGTAACGATCTCCATATCGTCCTCATTTTATATGACAGCTGTTTCAAAGTATATACTGGCTTCCCTTTAAGCTTGATCTTAAATATACAATCAAACATTCTCTATCGGATTCACACCGGAGACATTGGAGGCCAATCCATGCTGGGCTCCCCACTGTCATATTTCTACGCTGTACAGAGACAGCTGCGATGTTTCGGATCTTTAAGCACCCAGTTTGTCTCGTTCCAACCAAACAGCTCCTTAACGGATCTCAAAAAGCATTTTTCATAAATACTGCATTCTTTTACACTACCTCGTGACGCTTCAGATATTTTGTACTCATTTTAAACTGCAACCGACGAAACAAAACATTCAACTCTCATACTGTTTGTCTGTACACTGTGCAAAAGCGCATTGAGCATAAATTCGAGACCACTACGAGAGATGTCGCTCCCGACCTTACATTTAAAATTACGGCTGACATGTAAAATCAGGACGATATGTAGATCATTACAGAGAGAATATGAAAAATATCTCTTGCAAGTGACTGTAATTCAGTCGTTATCATTCAAACAATTATATACGAAAATGAATTATTACTTTGCAGCGGAGTCTGCGCTGATCTGTAACTCTCACTTGTCGGGAAGCTTTAATTCTTTACCACTGTGACACCTAACATAAATAAAATGAAATAAGTAGCATATTCCGAACTCCTACAACGTGGCTGAGTGACGGGTGTTTCTAAGCAATAATATTTTACTTACTTTAATGCACTCATGTGAATTTCTTTGCCCTTATTTGCGTGTATTTTTTATTTGTTTCGATCTTTACGCATTGTAAATAATGTTATGAATTATTTATGTGTTACATTCTATACAAACAGCTTGGTACCGATTCTAATTCCGGTTCGGGACATATTTTGATATACACTCCTGGAAATTGAAATAAGAACACCGTGAATTCATTGTCCCAGGAAGGGGAAACTTTATTGACACATTCCTGGGGTCAGATACATCACATGATCACACTGACAGAAACACAGGCACATAGACACAGGCAACAGAGCATGCACAATGTCGGCACTAGTACAGTGTATATCCACCTTTCGCAGCAATGCAGGCTGCTATTCTCCCATGGAGACGATCGTAGAGATGCTGGATGTAGTCCTGTGGAACGCCTTGCCATGCCATTTCCACCTGGCGCCTCAGCTGGACCAGCGTTCGTGCTGGACATGCAGGCCGCGTGAGACGACGCTTCATCCAGTCCCAAACATGCTCAATGGGGGACAGATCCGGAGATCTTGCTGGCCAGGGTAGTTGACTTACACCTTCTAGAGCACGTTGGGTGGCACGGGATACATGCGGACGTGCATTGTCCTGTTGGAACAGCAAGTTCCCTTGCCGGTCTAGGAATGGTAGAACGATGGGTTCGATGACGGTTTGGATGTACCGTGCACTATTCAGTGTCCCCTCGACGATCACCAGTGGTGTACGGCCAGTGTAGGAGATCGCTCCCCACACCATGATGCCGGGTGTTGGCCCTGTGTGACGCGGTCGTATGCAGTCCTGATTGTGGCGCTCACCTGCACGGCGCCAAACACGCATACGACCATCATTGGCACCAAGGCAGAAGCGACTCTCATCGCTGAAGACGACACGTCTCCATTCGTCCCTCCATTCACGCCTGTCGCGACACCACTGGAGGCGGGCTGCACGATGTTGGGACGTGAGCGGAAGACGGCCTAACGGTGTGCGGGACCGTAGCCCAGCTTCATGGAGACGGTTGCGAATGGTCCTCGCCGATACCCCAGGAGCAACAGTGTCCCTAATTTGCTGGGAAGTGGCGGTGCGGTCCCCTACGGCACTGCGTAGGATCCTACGGTCTTGGCGTGCATCCGTGCGTCGCTGCGGTCCGGTCCCAGGTCGACGGGCACGTGCACCTTCCGCCGACCACTGGCGACAACATCAATGTACTGTGGAGACCTCACGCCCCACGTGTTGAGCAATTCGGCGATACGTCTACCCGGCCTCCCGCATGCCCACTATACGCCCTCGCTCAAAGTCCGTCAACTGCACATACGGTTCACGTCCACGCTGTCGCGGCATGCTACCAGTGTTAAAGACTGCGATGGAGCTCCGTATGCCACGGCAAACTGGCTGACACTGACGGCGGCGGTGCACAAATGCTGCGCAGCTAGCGCCATTCGACGGCCAACACCGCGGTTCCTGGTGTGTCCGCTGTGCCGTGCGTGTGATCATTGCTTGTACAGCCCTCTCGCAGTGTCCGGAGCAAGTATGGTGGGTCTGACACACCGGTGTCAGTGTGTTCTTTTTTCCATTTCCAGGAGTGTATGTTGTGTTACGAGAACTTTCTGAACGATTTACGAATTTGTATCGTTGCATTTGCTTTTAATTTTAGTATATTTTGCACTGTAATTCAAGATTGTAGCAACTATTATCGTTTAGATTCGTCTTTTATTTGAGGAGCTGCTTGACGATGTTCTGAGAAGTTGTGACCTTTGTTTTACTTTTCATTCATTAGTTTACTTATTCGCACATACTTACACAAATCTCAGCACTAAGGAGAAACGTCGGGTATTTGGAGTTCGCGAAATCAGGAGCGCAAGGAAGCTCTTATGAATTGCCTCAGCATTGTCTTGGCTTCTTTCTCTGCTGCTGCTAAAATAAGTTTATCAATCTACTTTTTCATCTACACGCCTCCTCTGCTATTCACAAATAAGTGTTTGGCAGAGGATTCATCGAACCACCTTCAAGGTATTCTCTACAGTTCCACTCTCGGAATGCGCGCGGGAAAAACGAACACGTAAATTTTTCCGAGTCAACTCCGATTTCTCTTATTTTATTACAACAATCTTTTCTCCCTATGCAGACGGGCACCAACAACATATTTTCGCATTCAGAGAAGAAAGTTGGTCACTGAAATTTCTTGAGAAGATCCTGCCGGATCGGAAAACGCCTTTGTTTCGGGGATTGCTACCGCAATTGGCGTATCATATTCGCGGAACTCCCTACCCTATTTCTCAATACAAAACGAGCTACCCTTCTTTGAACTTTTTCGATGTCGTCCGTCAATCCTATCTGATGTGGTCCCCACACAGCGCAGTATAACTCCAGAATAGATCCAACAAGATTACTGTAGGCAATGTCTGTAGTAGCCCTGTCACATATTCTGAGTGTTCTGTCAATAAAACGCAGTCTTTGGTTTCCTTCCCCACAACATTATCAATGTGATCTTTCCACTTTAAGCTATTCGTGATTGTAACCCTAATTATTTTCTTGAATTCACAACCTTTAGATTTGTGTGATTTATCATGTAACCGAAATTTAGCGCACTAGTACTCGTATGGATTACTTCACACTTTTCATTATTTATAGTCAGTTGCCACTTTTTGCACTATGTTATTGTTGTGGTCTTCAGTCAAGAGACTGGTTTGATGCAGCTCTCCATGCTACTCTATCCTCTGCAAGCTTCTTCATCTCCCAGTACCTACATCCTTCTGAATCTGTTTAATGTATTCATCTCTTGGTCCCCCTCTACGATTTTTACCCTCCACGCTTCCCTCCAATACTAAGTTGTGCCACAAACTTCTCTTCTCTCCAATTCTATTCAATACCTCCTCATTGGTTATGTGATCTACCCATCTAATCTTCAGCATTCTTCTGTACACCACATTTCGAAAGCTTCTATTCTCCTCTTGTCTAAACTATTTATCGCTCACGTTTCATTTCCATACATGGCTACACTCCGTACAAATACTTTCAGAAACGACTTCCTGACACTTAAATCTATACTCGATGTAACAAATTTCTCTTCTTCAGGAACGCTTTCCCTGCCATTGCCAGTCTACATTTCATATCCTCTCTACTTCGACCATCATCAGTTATTTTGCTCCCCAAATAGAAAAAAACATTTACTACTTTAAGCGTCTCATTTCCTAATCTAATTTCCGCAGCATCACCCGATTTAATTCGACTACATTCCATTATCCTCGTTTTGCTTAAGTTGATGTTCGTCTTATGTACTCCATTCAAGACACTGTCCATTCCGTTCAGCTGCTCTTCCAGGTCCTTTGCTGTCTCTGACAGAATTACAATGTCATCGGCGAACCTCAGAATTTTTATTTCTTCTCCATGGATTTTAATTCCTACTCCGAACTTTCTTTTGTTTCCTCCATTGCTTGCTCAATATACAGACTAATTAACATTGGGGATAGGCTACAACCCTGTCTCACTCCCTTCCCAACCAGTTTCCCTTTCGTGTCTCTCGATTCTTATAACTGCCATCTGGTTTCTGTACAAATTGTAAATAGCCTTTCGTTCCCTGTATTTTACCCCTGCCACCTTCAGAATTTGAAAGAGAGTATTCCAGTCAACGTTGTCAAAAGCTTTCTCTAAGTCTACAAGAGCTATAAACGTAAGTTTGCCTTTCCTTAATCTATTTTCTAAGATAAGTCGTAGGGTCAGTATTGCCTCACGTGTTCCAACATTTCTACGGAATCCAAACTGATCTTCCCCGAGGTTGGCTTCTACCAGTTTTTCCATTCGTTAGTAAAGAATTCGTGTTAGTATTTTGCAGCCGTGGCTTATTAAACTGATAGCTTGGTAATTTTCACATCTGTCAACACCTGCTTTCTTTGGGATTGGAATTATTATATTCTTCTTGAAGTCTGAGGGTATTTCGCCCGTCTCATACACCTTGCTCACTAGATGGTAGAGTTTTGTGCGGCCTTGCTCTCCCAACGCTGTCAGTATTTCTAATGGAATGTTGTCTACTTCCGGGGCCTTGTTTCGACTTAGGTCTTTCAGTGCTTTGTCAAACTCTTGACGCAGTATCATATCTCCTATTTCATCTTCATCTACATTCTCTTCCATTTCCATAATATTGTCCTCAAGAACACCGCCCATGTGTAGATTATATACTCCTTCCACCTTTCTGTTTTCCTTTGTTTGCTTAGAACTGGGTTTCCATTTGAGTTCTTGATATTCATGCAAGAGCTTCTCTTTTCTGAAAAGGTCTCTTTAATTTTCCTGTAGGCAGTATCTATCTTCCCCCTAGTGATATGCGCCTCTACATCCTTACATTTGTCCACAAGCCATCCCTGCTTAGCCATTTTGCACTTCCTGTCGATCTAATTTTTGTGACGATTGTATTCCTTTTTGCCTGCTTCATTTACTGCATTTTTATATTTTCTCTTTTCATCAATTAAATTCAATATCTCTTCTGTTACCTAAGGATTTCTATTAGCCCTCGTCTTTTTACCGGCTTGGTCCTCTGCTACCTTCATTGTTTCATCTATCAAAGCTACCCATTCTTCTTCTACTGTATTTCTTTCCCCCATTCTTGTCAATGGTCCCCTTATGCTCTCTCTGAAACTCTGTACAACCTCTAGTTTAGTCAGTTTATCCTAGTCCGATCTCCTTAAATTCCCACCTTTTTGCAGTTTCTTCAGTTTTAATCTACAGTTCATAACCAATCGATTGTTGTCAGAGTCCACATCTGCCCCTGGAAATGTCTTACAGTTTAAAACCTGGTTCCCAAATCTCTGTCTTACCATTATATAATCTATCTGATACCTTCTAGTATCTCCAGGATTCTTCCATGTATACAGCCTTCTTCCATGATTCTTGAACCAAGTGTTAGCTATGATTAAGTTATGCTCTGTGCAAAATTCTACCAGGCGACTTCCTCTTTCATTCCTTACTCTCATTTCATATTCACCTACTACGTTTCCTTCTCTTCCTTTTCCTACTGTCAGGTTCCAGTCATCCATGACTATTAAATTTTCGGCTCCCGTCACTATCTGTATAATTTATCTCATCATACATTTTATCCATCTCTTCGTCATCTGCGGAGCTAGTTGGCATATAAACTTGTACTACTGTGGTAGGTGTGGGCTTCGTATCCATCTTGGCCACAATAATGCATTCACCATGCTGTTTGTAGTAGCTTACTCGCATTCCTATTTTCCTATTCATTATTAAACCTACTCCTGTATTACCCCTATTTGATTTTGTATTTATAAACCTGTATTCACCTGACCAAAAGTCTTGTTCCTCCTGCCACCGAACTTCACTAATTCCCACTATATCTAACTTTAACCTGTTTCCCTTTTTTAATTTTCTAACCTACCTGCCCGATTAAGGGATCTGACATTCCACGCTCCGATCCTTAGAACGCCAGTTTTCTTTCTCCTGATAACGACGTTCTCCTGAGTAGTCCCCGCCCGGAGATCCGAATGGGGAACTATTTTACCTCCGGAATATTTTACCCAAGAGGACGCCATTATCATTTAACCATACAGTAAAGCTGAATGCCCTCGGGAAAAATTACGGCAAGGTCCGTGGTTCATGGTTCATTGCACTATATCTATGTCCTATTAATGTTCTGTTTTCGTTACTCAGGTCGATATTGGAAGTATGGAGTATCTCTGCCTGATAAACAGATTTAATGCCAGCTTCTAGGAACTATCAGCTCTGTACGTTCTAGTTTATTTCAATTGCTTTTATTGAATCGAAGCTTTATCCATCATCCAGATCTTATACATATGCGTTATAAGCTGATGTTGAAACAGTACAAGTTGCTTTATTTTTAAAAAGCGGCTTAAACCACTTCAAGCTCAGTTTTTGATACTCAGTCGCTATATTTCCACAGACATTATGTCTGAAATTATTATAGCTTTTTTTATGTTTTACTACGAGAGTGCATAAAGTTGCTCTACTGCGCATACACGTATTTTGCATTAAGACAGTTTCCGAAACCAGTAACCTGTAAACAAATAAACATCTTTATGCGGTTGGGATTGTTTCATTATTTAAAAATAAAAGATTTAACTTTTCTTCTGGTTGTTGACATTGTCAACTTCATATCTTTTCGGCAGTAACTCTTGTAGAAGCATTATCGGCCTTTTCGTTTACGTTGCCGGCAACCTAGGTCTAATGCTTCTCATTTATTTGATCTGAAGCTGTGAGTGGTATATTCAGAGCGTCTTCTAAGCTGTTATAACACTCTAAACTGTTAACGTGTCGTCTCCCAGAAATAATTGAAGTTTTTGAAGCAGAGATCAAGTGCTTTTCGACCTAAAGAATTTTAAAAATTCATTACTTACGAAAATCACGTCCTTTACGTTACGACACAGCACACTGAACGGAATGAATCGAAAAGTGTCTCATTTAACGAAGTGCGATTTCCAACCGGATAGAGTCTGCACTGCTTCTTCATCCTGGCGTGAACGTTGCAGTAACTAGTGCAGGCAGTTTCGATCTCCGAAGCTAAAGCGGTTTGTGTGTTCTTGAGATAAAGTTTGTAACTGTAATGGAAACTGGCGTGAGCTTATTAGGAGAGAAAACAAACGAAACACACAGTGTTCGCTTTCAGATCTTCATCACGATGTTTGCCGCGATGCATTTCGTAGTAAAAGGGAAAGTGCTTCGGGATGTGAAATGCGTCTCTTAGCACTAGTTGCATTGCACAGCTGCATCCGGCGAGTACTGCCCGGCCACGATCTTAATGCTCTTAACCTTGCGTGACCGTTATCGGAAACATACGGTGACGTCACAACAAACCTGTACAGTGCTGACTAAGGAAAGCGCGTCACTCTCTCAATACTTTCAGGTCATTTGTACGTAAGCCATCAAAAGGTCAGTGTGTCCTCGTGAAATATCATCTGTGCGGTGTTAACCATAGTCATGAATACCCACGAGGAAGATATTGCGAAAGTGGACACATACACGTGGAAAAGTAGTTATTTAGTTAGTGACATGCTCCATAGAACGTTTCAACGATTCTTTCATTGAAATTCTGTGGAACGAGTCAGCTTACGGGTATACATGATTAGTGTTGACATTAATCCTTCCAGATCCACTGGATACAATTGTGTACGTTAATTTTGCTGTGTCCTAGCTGCCATAGAAATTTTTCCTGATTTGAAACCTCATGCACACATTTGCGAATGTTCAATCTTTTCACCATACTCAAATGCTGCCACCGTTTGGGCACGAGTACGAGAAAAATATCAACAAGTGAATGTAACAATACCCAGTAGCCTGTAACCGCCAGAGTACAAAGACGTAGTTATATTCCACTGTATAACTGAATATCATTATTCGTTTTTGCATGGTAATTACTGAATGATCAGTTTATTTATTACAACAGTGAATATTACGGAGTTAATTATTTTAGTCTGTAAAAAGAACCCAGGTGTACAAAGTATATTTTGAAAATGGGTACATATATGTGCACAAATTTTGCACTTAAAATCGTTAAAAATTACCTAGAGCATTAGAGCATAAAGAAAACTTATCCTTCATCCAGAACAAATTCGGTCTGAAAGGATTAATGAGCGCATTATGTTTTAATCCTAGCCATGGCACTACGCTAAAGAAAACTAGTCCTTAGTTTTATTTTGTTATTATTTTTATAATCTACCACTTTTTAAATAGAACTTCGTTCGTGGAATAGAAGGACTTATCCTGGAGAAACGGTGTTAGGTTAGCATAAGTTTCGTAGTGACAGGGTCCGTATCTGCCGACCGAGCGGAGTGGCGCAGTGGTTAGACACTGGACTCGCATTCGGGAGGACGACGGTTCAATCCCGCGTCCGGCCATCCTGATTTAGGTTTTCCGTGATTTCCCTAAATCGCTCCAGGCAAATGCCGGGATGGTTCCTCTGAAAGGGCACGGTCGACTTCCTTCCCCGTCCTTCCCTAATCCGATGAGACCGATGACCACGCTGTTTGCTCTCCTTCCCCAAACCAACCAACCAACCAACCGTATCTGCCATGAATTATTATGACACTAAAGTATCGTTATAATATGACTTGTTCCTTTCTTAACATTACAAGAGACGCTAATTTATCGAATGTACAATGCTACCATTTTAGTGGCTGAAAATGGCCTAAGGACGAAATTTTACAGTCGTGCACGAAATAAAGAGAATGGGTGCTAAGAAATCAATAGAAAAGGATTTTAAGTTTGAGGTGTTTCAGACGTATTATGGTATTGGGTAGATTATCGAAAATTATTGTGGCTGCATATTGAACTCCTTAAAAGAAAAAGAAAATCAGAATGATGCATCTACAGAAAACAGTCTTGCGGGCAGCAAAAATGGTAAGAAAGTGAGAAAAAACAATAAAATAGGCTTTAAGAAATCGGAGAAAGCGGAGGAAAAGTTAGAATTTCTAGAAAAGAAAGGCGTTCTAGAAAAGTAGCTTCTCTAGATGACATCGATAAAGCACTTATTCGAAGAAAATTTTTGGAACGTTATGAGCAGAAGAAGGAAGTCCCACTGTTGAAAAAGCTGCTTACATTTTCAAAAAAAGTGTGGTAAATTTTAAGGGGAGAGGGAAAAATTTTGGAAAGTTTTGAAAGAGATGGGATTTCGTTTACAAAAAAAAAAAAAAATGCAAAAATAATCATCCAAACAGAGCGAACCGAAATCGCTGCCAACCGTGCGAAATACTCGAGAACAATCAGAAATAATGCAAAGGGACAAATAAACTAGTGGTATTCACGGGATAAAGTAGGTGCATACCTGTTATATGATGAAGAAAGGGCTGTCAACATGAAGAATTTCCGGATGTAATGACTAATAACAGTGCAGGCCAAAAAGCTTTCCTTTTCCACGCTGGAGGAGAATTGGGTTCCATACAGGGACCAAAGTTAACTTGTCATTCGAAAATAAATGCTAAGTTTATCACGATGATATCAATGGGGGTAATTATCATAGACGGTTAGAAGAGAAAATGATTCCAGACTTTCCAGCTGGTAGTACTGTTGCTCTCGATAACGCACCGTGTAATACACTCCAGACAAATAACGCCCCCACTACTGCAACTCACAATAAGGACAATCGAATGACAGATTCAGAACAAAACCAGTTTTTAACCGATTTTAACAAGAAAAGAGTTTCTAGAAATTGTGCGTTTTACTAATCTAAAGCCTGTTTTTAAACCGGATGCCGTATTAACGCTTAAGGGATTCACTGTTCTGAGGCTCCAACCATCTATCTGTGATTTGAACCTTACAAAGCTAATTTCTCCTTCTGTTAATTTAACTACCCTAAAACAAATGGCCAAAGGGTCGTTATCTAAAATTACCTAATGTCATTGGTTTAAATCGTGTGGACATGTGAAAGGTACTGAAAACGAATATTGGTGTAGAGATGGGTTAATGGAAGAAGCAATATAGAATACAATAATGTTGGTCTAGAGAGCGAAAATAAATGCGCAGCATGTGATGACGATACTAATATGGAAACTGACGAAGTGAATGAAAGTGGATCGGTTTCTTGTGAAACAGACACAGAAGATAAAGAACTTGTTGTCCAACCATTGTGAGAAGCGCCATCCATTACATAACTATAAGCACCAAGGTTAGAGCAATTTCCATTACATAAATGTAGTTGTGCCTTCCTTCCCTTCCTCCAAACAGACTCAAAACAAGCTGACCGAAGCCCCTCACTCCGAGGTGCAATGAGAGTGTGATCGACTAATACGCAGCTTCTATTTCAGGAGAAAGTGTCTGTCAGCAATAATTTAAACATTGGGAAATTCGAAGACACTTCATCAGGGTCTTGGATTGATGCAGCCAGTCATTAAACAGTGTTAAGTACAGTATATCGAGAGACCGGGGTCTATTTATCGTCGCGTTTTTGCCCATGACAACATGAACATAAAATCGCACGACGAATTTACTCTTATCCACACCGTAAAAAATATCATTGCATTGTACATTGGTACAGGCAGCAAATGGTGTATCTGTTCGAGTAGGGCTTTACCGCTGAACTGTGGCATGTGGTCATTCACTCACACTGCATTCTGCCCCTGACAACATGAACGCAACTATCCTCTTGCTTGCTCTCATAAAAATGACCTCGCGCTGAGCTTCAGCAGTTAAACGATAATGTATATTTGACGAAAAAAACTGAATAAATTACTGCACAGAATGACAATAACGACACACTCGTTCTACGAAGAGGACGGCCGTTGGAAAGAGAAAATTTTGGATCGGCCTATTTGCATCTCTTCTGCATGAAGAGCCAAGTTTAATACATATTCATTACTTTGCACTTGTCCAGTTTACTTAGTATGTCGTATGATACATTTTCATGAAATTTCTAAAGAGTATGACTGATCATAAATTTTGCGTAAGTAGCTAAAACCAGCTGTAAATGTTACGCGAGGCGCAAGAAAATAAATACTACAAAGAAGTCCAGAAAATCTGCCCTGCGTAGTGGAAAATCTACTTTGTTTTATTTATTTGACTAACACAGAACTAATGTTGTAATCAACACTAACATTTTAGTTCAATATGTCTGATAGCAAGAGTAACACTTTTCGTCAATTAAATACGGGGTTTTCAAAAATTTGTTACATGCAGTTACAAATGACAATTTTTTCACAATACCGGCAGTTACTCTAACGAATCTCATAAAATAAAATTTAAAGAAAAACCTGAATCTCATACGTAATTATGTACAAAACATCATTATAGGCGTAAACAGCAACGGTTTTATACAAACTTAAATGCTAGGGATGAATGTCACAAGGAGCATTAGTAAATGAGTAAGGCAGATAGAACATTAATTTCAAGGACTAATATCAGCTACACGCCGTTAGACATCGTATATTAACAGCTTCGGAGTTTAGCTGTAACTCACGCACAAGCCACGTGTCTACCGAGACGGGTGTATCGTTAAAAATTTGCATTGCGAAGTACCCAACTGAATGTGCCAGGCATACATGTTAATCAAAGTGTTCAATAAGAGCTGACGACCGGTACATTTGCATTCGAGCGTGTGTGGTAGACACTGCACTGCACAGAACACGTGAATGTGATAATTTCAAGCAACACTGTAACAGTAGTTTTTTGTGATGGATCCCTTAACCCACAGCTAAACTGTATTTAGTGGTTAAACAAATTCAAAGAAAAGCATAAATAAAATCAAATGTTAACGTTCTCTCTCTCTCTCTCTCTCTCTCTCTCTCTCTCTCTCTCAACAACAACAAAATTATTTAAATTAATCATCCACTCGATAACACAATTGAAACATCTCATCTGTCCAATTTAAGGAGTTCAATAAAAATCTAAAACTTGTAGCACATTAACCCCATTCTCACCTAAGATAAGAGCCTAGGCACAGCTGAATCTAGTGACCAAGCAGCAGGACTGCATTACCGCCTTGATGTTGACGACTGAGATTACGAACAGTGAGACACGCGGAGATCAATTATATATAGTCAATGTTGTAACCAGAAACTTGTAAATAGTACTTTCGTTCCTATTTTACTCCTCCTTTAATTTTTTTACTCTTTTCATTCTCTAACGCGAAGGATACAGTAAGTTCTTCGAATTCTGACTCTATTGGAGTGAAGGTCCTTTCAGCTAAATATCAGACGTCAGCGGGGAAGAAGGAATCTGAATTGTGAATAAATGGGAGTGGGTTTCCATAGCGTTTGTTACACAACGAAGAGAAAGCTGCTGAAAATCTTCGTCAAAATGAGAGGTGGAGGAGGGTTTAAATTATTTTTAATTTAATTTTGTTACAATGAGTTCCAAATAAAATCTATGGAAGCTTACTGAACAGGTTAGGCAAAATAAAACTGGTCCAAATAATATTTCATGCTCTTTAAGACAGGCAACCCAGATTACTGCAGTTGCAAACGACGTAAGTTCAAATGCTTAGCTTAAGATGTATGAAATATGCGTTAATACGTGTTACTTTTTTCATTCTCTACCCCAGAGGGTATAGTAGGCTGTTGGAGATGTTGCCCATGAGAGATCATGAGAGATCTTCCGTCCAGCCAAATACGTGGCTAGCTGTTAGTGGTGCGAAGGGATTCCCAGAAAAATGGGGAGGTGTTAGCACTCGAGGGATTTGACTTATAACCAAACGGAACTGCGGAGATTGAACCTTTTCCGTTGTCCAAGAGAAAAATAAAATTTAAAAAAAAATGTGTGTGCGAGTGTGTGTGTTTGTGTGTGTGTGTGTGTGTGTGTGTGTGTGTGTGTGTGTGTGAGAGAGAGAGAGAGAGAGAGAGACTGGATGGGTGGAGGGGTGGGAGAGTGCGTGTACCGCGTGCGTGTTTGTGTGTGTGTCCGAGTGCTGTGAATTCATGCATTTCGGTAGACACGCGGCTCCTTAATCAGATACAAGTAAATATTGGAGCAGTTAATAAATGATGTCCACAGCCGTATAGCAGAAATTAATCCTTGCAATTCTCTCTTGAAAATCATATCCTGTCCGCCTTGCTTATTTACTGACGCTCGTTGTGACTTTCGTTTCTGGCATTTAGGTTTGTATGAAACCGTTGATGTTTCTGTCATTTTCGATGTTTTCGACATGTGTACGAATCTCGAATGAATACGTTAATTGCCGGCGAATTTATGAAAAAAATGGTATTGATCACTATGAGCAAAGTAGAGGGTAGCCCTAGTAAACTTACAAGGCACTTGAACACCACAGCACCTGTACATCGGCAGGTGCTAAACCTTTTACTTCCTTTGATTTGAGGGCCTTCTGTGTATGGGGTACAAAGAACCACAGCCATGCTTGACAGGTTTTGCTTACCATTAAGTGGTCGGGGCTACTTTATGCTACTACTGGAATATTTGCCAGATAATATCAGGTAAGATGCAGAAATTATATGAAGCTACTTTTAAAATTAGTTTCATTATATTCTTCGAAATAGTAAACATTTCCTGGCTACAAAAGTTGTTTTTTATTATTTCAGATTTTTTAAACCTTTTTGAAGAAGGCAGTTACGGGATACTTTCTGTACATTTTCATGTTTTCGCGGTGTAATAACTAGTCTATTAAATTTTGGGACTGCAGCCGTGTAAACTCCATTTCTTCTAAGATTTCGGCAGCATTCTGGAGTACTGCTGTGCAGTGTGGGATCCGCATCAGGTGGGACTGACGAATGACATCGAAACAGTACAAAGAAGGGCAGCTCGTTTTGTATTATCGCGAAATAGGGGAGATAGTGTCACAGACATGATACGTGAATTGGAGTGGCAATCATTAAAACAAAGGCGTTTTTCGTTGCGACGGGATCAAAAAAATGGTTCAAATGGCTGTGAGCACTATGGGACTTAACATCTATGGTCATCAGTCCCCTATAACTTAGAACTACTTAAGCCTAACTAACCTAAGGACAGCACACAACACCCAGTCATCACGAGGCAGAGAAAATCCCTGACCCCGCCGGGAATCGAACCCGGGAACCCGGGCGTGGGAAGCGAGAACGCTACCGCACGACCACGAGCTGCGGACGCGACGGGATCTTCTCATGAAATTTCAATCACCTGTTTTCTCCTCCGATTGCGAAAACATTCTGTTGGCGCCCACCTACACAGGGAGAAATGATCATCACGATAAAATAAGAGAAATCAGGGCCCGCACGGAAAAATTTAAGTGCTCGTTTTTCCCGCGTGCCGTTCGAGAGTGGATCGGTAGAGAGACAGCATGAAGGTGATTCATTGAACTCTCCGCCAGGCACTTTATTGTGAATAAGAGAGTAATCACGTAGATGTAGATGTAGCATACATTTCGGCCATCTTCAGAGTGAGCCGAGAGACTTACAGCTCTCGCTCCCATCTTTTAAACACGCAGATCGCGCTGCAGTGTAGTTCATACGATACATCGATATCCCAGCATGGATTGACGGTGTAGTCACAAATTCAGTCAATGGGTAGTCTTTGCCATCGATTAACGTGTCTGGCGATTGTGTATGTGTCGCCGCATACGCACTAACACGGAGGAGGGTTACTGGGGATATCTTAAAGAACGCGTTTATCAAGGAAACCTTCGATCTCTACTTGATCTGAAGCCCAGTATACAGGAATTCGTTGCTCAGATACCAACGGAATGGCTGCGAGCAATTGTTTATCACGTCGTTTTGTGGATGCAACATAATTTTATGAGACAGCCATTCACCACCTTGTGTCACAGTGGGACAAGTGTCTCTACAGTCAGAGTCAATACTTGTAACATACAGGATCTGGTTTCTGTAATTATACCTCCGGCTCGTTTCTTTTTGAACACCCCTTATAGAAACACGTGGAGCCATACTGTTCCTCCAGTTTATCTAAAAACATAGACTGAAGTATGGCAAATCTTCGTTTATAGCATTTGTAGGATTAGAGAAAGCTCTCAACAAAATCGACTGAAATACTCTCGTTGAAATTCTAAAGGTAGCAAGTATAAAACACAGGAAGCGGAAGTTTATCTACAACACCTACAGGAACAGGACTACATTTACAACAGTCCAAGGACGTAAAAAGGAAACAGTGACTCCGAAGGGAGTGAGACCGGGCTGCAGCCTGTCCTCAAAGTTATTCAGTCTGTAAGTTGAACAAGCAGTAAAGGAAACCAAAGAGAAAGTAACGCAAATAGAGAAGAAATAAAGACTTTGAGGTCTACCAACGAATTATAATTCTAGAGGCAGCAAAGAACTTGGAAGAGGAGATAAACGGAATGGACAATGTCTTAAAAAGAGGTTGCAAGAAGAACGCCAACAAAATTCAAACAAGAATAATGTAATGTAGTACAATTAAATGACGAAATTCTGAAGGAATTAGATTCGGAAATGAGACACTAAAAGTAGTGGTCGAGGTTTGCTATTTGGACAGCAAAATAACTGACGACGACCGAAATAGAGAGGATATAAAATGCAGATCGCAATAAAAATAAAAGCGTTTCTCATATAGATAAATCTTTTAATATCGAATACAAATTTAAGTACGAGGATGTCTCTTATGAAGGCATTTGTCTGCAGTGTAGCCTTGTCTGAGATCTAAACATGGACGGTAAATAGTTCTGAGCACTATGGGACTTAACATCTGTGGTCATCAGTCCCCTAGAACTTAGAGCTACTTAAACCTAACTAACCTAAGGACAGCACACACATCCTTCCCCGAGGCAGGATTCGAACCTGCGACCGTAGCAGTCGCGCGGTTCCGGACTGAGCGCCTAGAACCGCATGACCACACGGCCGCCATGGACGGTAAACAGTTTAGACAAGAAGATACAGAAGCTTTAGAAATGCGTCGCTACAGGGGAATGCTCAAGAATCGTAGGGTAGAAGTTATGGCACAACTCTTGATAGCACACACCTAGATGCATCAAGGAGTAGTTGCATCTGTAATGTATGGAAGAGTGGGTGGTAAAAATGGCAGAGAGAGACCAAAGCTTAACCAGTGCAAGCAGGTTCAAATGGATGAAAGTCGCCAGCAGTCACGCAGAAGTGAAGAGCGTTGTACAGGTAGACCAGCACGGAGAGCTGCCTGCTGCGTCAAGCCAGTTCTCTGATTGAAGATCATAACAACAGGCTGTACATACAGCTCTTATCACAGCGTACTCGATTTGGCGGCACGCGGATGCACTGCGTATGCGTGAGATGTGGACTGCGCCGTACTGCTTTGTCCACGAGAGTCATCGCTGCCAGTGGCGCCGTTTGTGAACTGTTGACGGCAATGTTGCACAGCTGGCCTAGGCAGGCAGGCATATAGGGAGATGGGTTAGTCTGCTTCACCCGCCCTCGGCGTGTACGACTCCTGTTAGCGTTTTCCTCGAATAAGCTTGGCTGAAATGTAAGGAAAGCGACTCTTCACTTAAAGTACTTGAAAACATCAAAATTCAGAAGCAGAAGACTGAATCTTTTCCGTTTACAATAGCATGACGGTAGACCTCTGCTTTATGGGTGGTTATTACACTCTTTTATCTTAACCTCTGTAAGTACAGATCTTAAGTCTTGTTAAGAATTCAATCGCAAAGCTGCCATAAGACCAGTCCTAAGCTAATCCAAGAACTTTTAACACCAGAATTTTCACTACCCCCCCCCCCACCCACACCCCGCTTCCGTCTTCTCCCATCCCTTTCCCCCCAATAGTCCTCTTCACGGCACGAAGTGTTTGTTTCACGACATTTTCCCACTGCTCGTACTTATACTGCAAGGGGCAGTCAAATGATAATGAGACAGATGGAAAAAAGTAAGTAAACTGTCTTTTATCAAAGTAATCGCCATAACTGTTAATATGTTTATACGTGAGACAAGAACGGCCAATGCCTTCATGGAAAAACACTAGCTGTTGTCTACCAGCATTCTACCAGGCGCGTATCTCTTCGTCCGAAGTAAATCGGCGGCCACGAACGCCTTTCTTCAGCGCTCCAAAAATGCAGTGTGAAGAGATCAGGGACTGCATGCAGGTCGTGTAAGGGCTCTCAACGAAACATTGCAGCGTAGTCAAAACAACCTCGGCAGCATGTGGGTGGGCAATATTCTCTAACAAAATAACGTCGACCATCAACATTCATGGGCTTTTGGACTTGATGGCGCGAAGTGTGCACCTAGTGCTATACGCTGATTGTGGCGCCATGTTCCAGAGAAGTCAAGAAGCAGCGGGTCGTTACAATCAGAGAAAAAGGTCAGCGTCATTTTCCCGGGCCTCTTGTTTCGACTACTTGACACAAGTTTCGCTGGGAAGCCCTTACACATCCCTCCACATGCGATTTACATGTTTTTGTGTCCCTGAAGAAGAGTGTTCTTGGCCCTCGATTTGTTTCGACCGAAGAGGTACACGCCTGGGAATACTCGCGATTCCATAGGCAACAGCAAACTTTTTTCCCACAAGCTACTGACCACCTTGGCTCGTAGTAGAATAAACGTATGAACAGTACGGTGATTAATTTTGGAAGAATAAGGATTTTGCTTACTTTTCTCACGTGTCTCCCTTCCATTTGACTACCCCTTATACACAGTTCTCGCATCTCTCTCTTCTGCTTCTCATTCCTTGGCCTTTCCCTACGTTCGTATGTCGTGCCATATCTGCCCCAGTTCACATGCTTCTCACCTAGCGATAACTTTCCCACAGCTGCTGTGTCCGTATTCCGTAGGTGTTCAAAAGCGTCCATCTTCCTTAGATGAGGTAGACGTATTTCACTGGTTTTGCTCTTTCTAGACTACGGGACTGTTGTAATAACTATATGTAAGCACGTAAATTTGACCCCCGAGGATTTATAATAGCAGGTATCTGTCACTCTCCCATCCTTGTTAACTCATCACAATTTCGCCCGCTAATTATGTTCGCGCCCGCATCTCGTGGTCGTGCGGTAGCGTTCTCGCTTCCCACGCCCGGGTTCCCGGGTTTGATTCCCGGCGGGGTCAGGGATATTCTCTGCCTCGTGATGGCTGGGTGTTGTGTGATGTCCTTAGGTTAGTTAGGTTTAAGTAGTTCTAAGTTCTAGGGGACTGATGACCGTAGAAGTTAAGTCCCATAGTGCTCAGAGCCATTTGAATTATGTTCGTGCGATCGAAACGTGGTTGGGTTGCTATCTTGTTCGGTATCGAGAGCATGGAGAGATCTGTATTGCCACTTACAATTCACCTCAACTTATGACCCGGTTCGAGACAGATTGTGTAGTAGTAAGACACGGGACTCCTATTCGTGATGGTGACGGTTAAAATCCCTGCCCGTCTATCTAGATTTTGTTTTCCCGTGGTATCCCTAAATCTCTGACGACAAATGGCAGAATTATTCCTTTCAAACGGACACGTCAAACTGCCTTCCTCATCCTTTGTTAATCCAAACTTATGCTCCGTCTCTAATGACTTCGTCGCCTAATGGAAATTAAATCCTAATATTTATTCGTTCCATCTTTAAAGCCAGGTCTGTTTACGAAATGGCTTTCATCGCTTTCGTGTGTAAAGAATGAGCTGACGAATACGAATTAACAACATAAAGTAAAACAGATAAATAACGGAAAGCCCTATTGGTTGAAATTGAAGTTAATTCAGTCACTTGCAGTGGGAGTGCTAGCCTACGAGTTGAAACTGGAAGAAACTCTTGGGAGGGGGTGCCTTGGTGCTATTCTTGGGTACAGCGCAGATCTGGTACATCATGTGTGTACATCAATGCCTATGCAGCGGTGTGGCTTTCTGTAGCAAGGGCTTCTGTAGCAGCGCAGATACTCCAGAGTATAAGAAAATCGCTGCAACCTTTCCTGCGGTTTTAGTGGTTGTGAAGACAACCATATACTGGGTGATCAAAAAGTCAATATAAATTTGAAAACTGAATAAATCACGGAATAACGTAGATAGAGAGGTACAAATTGACACACATGCTTGGAATGACTTGGGGTTTTATTAGAACCAAAAAATACAAAAGTTCAGAAAATGTCCGACAGATGGCGCTTCATCTGATCAGAATAGCAATAATTAGCATAACAAAGTAAGACAAAGCAAAGATGATGTTCTTTACAGGAAATGCTCAATATGTCCACCATCATTCCTCAACAACAGCTGTAGTCGAGGAATAATGTTGTGAACAGCACTGTAAAGTATGTCCGGAGTTATGGTGAGGCATTGGCGTCGGATGTTGTCTTTCAGCATCCCTAGATATGTCGGTCGATCACGATACACTTGCGACTTCAGGTAACCCCAAAACCAATAATCGCATGGACTGAGGTCTGGGAGGCCAAGCATGACGAAAGTGGCGGCTGAGCACACTATCATCACCAAACGACGCGCGCAAGAGATGTTTCACGCGTCTAGCAATATGGGATGGAGTGCCATCTTGCATAAACATCGTACGTTCCAGCAGGTGTTTATCAGCCAGGCTGGGGATGATGCGATTCTGTAAACATATCGGCGTACCTCTCACCCGTCACAGTAGCAGTTAGCGCCATCTGTCGGCATTTGTGTCAATTTTTACCTCTCTATCTACATTATTCCGTGGTTTATTAAAATTTCAATTTTATACTGACTTTTTGATCACCCGGTATGTTGGCATTACGAGTCATAATTGAACCCGAAAGACAATCACTACAAATCGCGAACGTATGCAGGTAATTCGACCCATTATTAAAAATATAAGGCGCATCTTAATATCTGTCTTTCCCGACCTATTTTCGCAAATGGTAGAATGCAAATGTAGATATAGCAACAGAAACAGCTAACTATTCAAAGATGACACTTCTCATGCCTTAGTAGTGTTTACTCTCACAAAAGCCGGCCGCTGTGGCCGAGCGGTTCTAAGCGCTTCAGTCCGGAACCGCGAGACTGCTACGGTCGCAGGTTCGAAGCCTACCTCGGGCATGGATGTGTATGATGTCCCTAGGTTAGTTAGATTTAAGTAGTTCTAAGTTCTAGAGGACTGATGACCTCAGATGTTAAGTCCCATAGTGCTCAGAGCCATTTGAACCACCATTTTGAACCTCTCACAAACATAGTGAAGCAATCACAAATCTGGAGAAACCCGCGTAGTAGCTCTGTTTGAACCTCAACGAAAATCTGAAAGACAGAATGGAACAACGTCTCAAATGTCAGGGACGTTTCACAAGCTGTCGGACCAACAGGTGCAAGTTTACTAGAAAGAGAGTTTCGTGGATTTTATCTCTTACATCGAGAATAGTGTCTTATTCATTCACAGGTAGTTGAATTGTTATCAAAGCTCTTGGACGCGTCATGGACGCGTCAGTGAGTTTGGTGTACAAAGTACATTTAAGGTGTTGTTTTACCTCCCGAACTGATAGAGCAAACAAATCAGTTTACGTACAGTCTCCGTTAATTCCAGCGCGAAAAATTCATCAAACAGAAATGCTCTTTACCATGGTTTCACACATACACACGGTGAACACGGACTCCACCGACAAAATTTCAGAGGTTGTCCAGGGATATTTACTCGTTTTATATGAGAGACTAAAGATGCAGTGCTACCTGTTTGTGCAGAGTAGTTACGCGAGGTACGGTCATTTTATTGCTGCTCTCGTGCCACAATTACACACTTCTGCGCATGTGCACGGGTTTGCGAAACCACTGGTCACTGTAATTAATAGGCAATTACTGACTGATGTCAGTAACTTGAGCCAATTTTACTTCTTGAAAGTGGCTGAGTGCAATGAATAATTGGAAGTTGGTATAAGCGTATTAAAGAAAAGTTAATCAAATTACAGTACGACGATCCCATCTATTTCTACAGAGCAGTTGGTGGATGCTGATGACCTTACCTTTATTTACGTATTTCCTCTCAACGTGACAAGGCCGTGCATACATATAACGTATTTCAAAACACAGATGATCAAGTTTATGTTGGAGCCCTTTCTTCAACGTTTTTCATACGTAAATAATATTTGAATGACTTGGCATTGGTTAAACTGGTAAATTACCTGTGAAAAGTGGAAAATAATTAATGTAACACGCCACTGTACGGCTGCCAAGGTGAATTTAATATTGATTTAAGAAAAGAGTGTTTAAATTTGTGGAATAAGCTAATCTTTGGACAGACCCAACCAGGAAACATACAGTTTCTGATTTACACTGCTCAATAAAGTTTAACACCGCCCTTACGCTTAACAGTTTGTAGTTTATGCTTTTTTGAAACGCTACGTACAGCCACCTGGGTAATGGAAGCAAAAGTAAACCTTCATTATCAACGAGTTCAAAAGAGCGCGCTTTGTCTCAAATCGTGAACGGGACAATGCCACTTGTGTAAAATTTTCACTCTTTTGACATGCCTCAAACGATCATTTCAAGCTTATGCTGTACGCGTATTGTCACTTTACGGCGGGGAGATCGTCGGAACTGGACATTAGCCGCCCGTCCCTCTTAGCCGGAGGGCTTAAGGCAGGGGAGTGCAGTAGGTGGCATAGCACTTAGCAGCCCTATAAGTCAAACAAATCAGTAACAGCTTGCACTGTACGTGCTTGAGCATTGTCCTGCAAAATAATGGTCAGGTCCTGCAGAAAGTGTCATCACTTCTGTCTGGTCGTAGGTGTTTTCCAAAAATGAACAGCTTAGAGACAGAAGTAATGACACTTTCTGCAGGACCTGACCATCATCTTGCAGGACAGTGTTCAAGCACGTACAGTGCAAGCTGTTATTGATTTGTTTGACTGATGGGGCTGCTAAGTGCCATACCACCTACTGCACTTCCCTCACTTAAGCTCTTGTGAGTTCAACTCGATTTCTAAACTGAAGGAAACACTTCACAGCATTCACTTCAGAACTGCTACAATTTCGTCGGGCAATAGACCGCGCCGCTCAAACTGTCAACACAACTGGCACTGGTAAGAGTATCCTACGACTTCCACATAGCTAGCAACGGGTCATATACAGTGCTGGTGACTACCTTGAAGCCGGCCGGTGTGGCCGAGCGGTTAAAGGCGCTTCAGTCTAGAACCGCGTGACCGCTACGGTCGCAGGTTCGAATCCTGCCTCGGGCATGGATGTGTGTGATGTCCTTAGGTTAGTTAGGTTTAATTAATTCTAAGTTCTAGGCGACTGATGACCTCAGAAGTTAAGTCGCATAGTGCTCAGAGCCATTTGAACTACTTTGAAGGTCAGTAAAACTTTGAAACACGTATATATTTTGTACGAGCTGTAAATAAATAGATGTCACTATTAAAGTTCCAAGCCTCGTATAAACGTTTGCATATGAAGGGCTTATTTGAATAGTGGTACAAGTCCATTACCTCCACTTTTCTGTCTATAGTGCTTCTGAAATTAATGATCCAAACAAACAGAAAGAAGGGTTCATCTCTAGCAACAAGCCATATGCTTGAGTATTCCTGGTATCTCAATTGCAGATTTTTCAGTGCTCATTTAAATTTAGGACTCTACATCTCAAAATGAACAAAAATGGACTTGTACCACTATTGAAATAAGCCCTTCATATGTAATGGATTAATAGGAGCGCGTGGACCGAAAACGTAAACAAATGAGAAAGGCATAATTTTTATTTACTATTGACCACCGGTTATACAATTTGTGCTGTTAACCAGTTCCGCACGTACGGTTGGACATCGTCATCCGAGGTGAATCGTTTGCCCCTCAGAGCTTTTTTATGGGGACCAAAAATGGCGTAATCACAGGGAGAGGTGTCCAGACTGTATGGAGGATGGCCGAGAACCTCCCATTTGAATTTCTGCAGGAGTGCCGCGACTGTGTTGGCCGTATGAGGCTTTGCATTGTCGTGGAGCGGAATGACCCCACGGGTGAGATTGCCTGGTCGTTTTGATTTGATCACTTTGGGTGGTCAGGGTTTGACAGGTGGTCAAGGTTTGCGAGTAACGCTGGGCATTCACTGTTATCCCATGCTGCAGGAAGTCAATCAGAAGGAATGAATTTTTGGTCCCCTTAAAAAGGTTCTGAGGGGCAAACGATTCACCTCGGACGACGATGTCCAGCTGTACGTGCGGAACTGGTTAACATCGCAGCCCCGGGAATTTTATGAGACAACCATTCTGCACCTTGTGTCACAGTGGGACAAGTGTCTCAACAGCCAGGGCCAATACTTCTAACATACAGGTAGTGGATTCTGTAATTATGCCTCCGGCTCGTTTCTTTTTGAACGCCCCTTATACATTTCCCCGGAACCCAAGCTGATATATCCCGAGGTCTATTTCTAACAGTGTTCCCATTCTTTTGTAAATAATTAGTTTCATTATTTTACAGCCGTGATATATTAAACCTATTTCTTGGCAATGTTCACACCTATTAGCATTTGCCGTGTTTGGATCTGGGTTTATTATATCCTGCCTGAAGTCTGACAGCATTGTGGCCTGTTTCGTACGTCTTAGGTAGGAGATGGAGTAGTTTTGTCATGATATGTTCTCCCAAGGATCTCAATAAGTGCCATATTGTGGATATATTTTTGTTTGTTTGCTGTCTATTCAGGTATTTAAAAAGTTGAACTGTTCCATTTCCCCTAATAAGTGTGAAGTTTACAAGTAGGAGTTGTATTTAATTTTACCTAACTAATTTCAGATACATTCCTCTTAAATACACCTAGTTGGCTAGAATTCAGCTGCAAGCACTGATAGACGGTTCAGCTTGCCCTCTTGAGCAGATGATGAGATAATGTCTACCTATTTTAAAATATCGAATACAAGCAGCAATTAATTTGTTTAAAAAATAGTTTCAGAGCATTCTAATACTGAACATTACCATTAATAGCCAATAAATGCATTTTGCTTTAATACGATAATATCTTTTGCTTGCCTTGTATAGTTAACACGCTAGTATTTGGAGCAACATATATTTCTTGACGTAATTTGATGTCAAGCGATTTACTCACTCAATATAGTGGAAGTTTTTGGTTCCACTGAATCTTATTTCAATAAATTGCAGTAAACTAAGGTGCTACGAGTAATGTGTGTGTGTGTGTGTGTGTGTGTGTGTGAGAGAGAGATAGAGAGAGAGAGAGAGAGAGAGAGAGAGAGAGAGAGCGAGAGAGAGAGAGAGAGAGAGGCAGAGAGAGAGAGAGAGGGGGGGGGGGTAATTACGATGTTCTTCATCTGATGTTACTTTAATTACATTGTCGATTACATTAGTGATGACTGTATCTTCTCAATGTCAGAGAAATAAAAAAATGAAAAAAAGTTCTTTCCAACATTGTCGGATTAAATCCAATTTTTTTACAAGGATTTACAGATTTCTGCTCCATTTCTTCAACAGCAGTAGCACGAGTGCTGTGAATGATATTTTTAAGATGATCCAAAACAAAAAATCAAAGTATTCAGACCAGATAACCTTGGAGGCTAACGTTTAAGAAGAGTGGAAATGGAAAACGTTCAAATGGTCGTTTTTCACAAAACGTCTTTTCAGTGCTACTGTGTTCTCGGCACTCTTTTACATATCCCTGGACTTTATCCAGGTGACCAACCACGTAGAAAGTCTTTCTAATATGCTTCAGGAGACGGTGCACGGTCTATCTACCACTCTGTGCTTCCCCCTCGAGTCCCAAATTTAAGAAGACATGAGAAGCCGTATTTATTGACTACTAGCTGAAAACATAATGCTGTATTCCTGTACGTGTATAATCACAAATAAAAATAGTGACTCACAATTAATGGCACTTGGACCGAACACTTTCTTCCTGCCATTCAGTCCATAACTGATATTTCTAGACCATGACAGTGTACAAAATACTATTTTATTCTTCCAAAGAAGAAAACAACAATCAGCCATTGCTCATAAAGCTATTTATTTACACAAATAGCGACAATGCCGGTTTCGAAACGACGTATCATCTTGAGATGCCTCTTCACGTTTACATTACATTTCTCGTAGTCTACATTAGGACGGAAACGCGCTGCAGCTACGGTCGCAGGTTCGAATCCTGCCTCGGGCATGGGTGTGTGTGATGTCCTTAGGTTACTTAGGTTTAAGTAGTTCTAAGTCTAGGGGACTGATGACCTCAGATGTTAAGTCCCATAGTGCTCAGAGCCATTTGCACCATTTGAACGTTAGTCATTGGAAAAAAGAGCCAACACCTAATGTAAACAACAATGAATGTATTGTAAACGTGTACAGCCAACTGAAGATGACGTGTCGGTTCGAACCAGTAACAGCGTTATTCACAGTGGGTGCTTGCTTTTTTTCCGGAAATCAAGTTGTAAAAAACTCTCTTAATGGCACTTAGAATCACTCAGTTTCGTCCCACGGAACTTAGAACGTTCGTAATAAAATTTTACAATGTCAAGTCACATTAATTTGGACACTCACCAAAACCCTGAATAGCCACATTTTGCAGCAGGGATTTGGTTCAAATGGTTCAAATGGCTCTGAGCACTATGGGACTCAACTGTTGAGGTCATTAGTCCCCTAGAACTTAGAACTAGTTAAACCTAACTAACCTAAGGACATCACAAACATCCATGCCCGAGGCAGGATTCGAACCTGCGACCGTAGCGGTCTTGCGATTCCAGACTGCAGCGCCTTTAACCGCACGGCCACTTCGGCCGGCCAGCAGGGATTTCACAGAGTCGTGCAGAGAGAGAGAGTCAGTGAGGTTCTGCAAGGTATTGACTGGAATGTGGAGCCATGAGGACTCCAGTGCCAGTGGCCAGCTGCTCTGTATTTCTGGGTTGAGAATCGATGGCGCCGACAGCCCGATCGAAGTGGTCCCACAGATTCTCGATTGGATTTCAATCCGCGAAGTTTGGTGGCCAGGGCAGTACGGTAGACTCATCGTGGTGCTCTTCCCACCACACACGTACACTACGACCGGCGTGACACAGTGCATTGTCCTGCTGGTAGATGCTGCCATCGTGCCGAGGAAAAAACTGCATGTAATGGTGAACATGGTCCCCAATGATAGATGCAAACGTCTTTTGTTCCATAGTGCCTTCCAGACTGGCGAAATCTCCCAGGGAATGCCACGAAAACATTCTGCAACTCACGACGCTCCTTCCTCCGGCTAGGACCCATTCGACTGTTGTTGCAGGATGTCTGCTTTCAGGCGTGTCACGCCGATGGAGCATAAAACGTAATGCATGCGGAAAGACCATCTGTGGCCACTCAGCCAGCTGCGGAGGTCCATAAGCAACAACGTTCACTGAACGATCGTTGACGAGGCTCTGTTGGTAGCCTCTTGGTTCATCTGGGAGGTCAGTTGCTCAGCATTGCACGTCTATTCGCATGTACACTTCTCCGCAGCCGTCCTTCACCCCTGTCATGTATGGCCGTGGTGCACCACAGTTTCCTCGGCGCCAGTTTTGGATGGCGCCATTTTGCCGTGCGCACTTTAGTTCAGCTACGACGTTGCGGAAACTGTTCACAAACTTAGCCGTTTCAGAATTTCTTCCACTTTGGCCTGAAAGTCAATGATCGTGCCCTTTTGGACGTCAGATAATTCGACCCGTTTCCGCGTTACGACAATGAGTCCACCGTTTTCCACGTCGGTCAGACGTGCTTGGTATACTCTCCACTCTTAGTGCTGCTACCTGGCGTCTGTCAGCCGTTGACATCGAACATAGGCGGTGGTCACATTAACGTGACTCGACCGTGTATATAATACACTACCCGCCATTTAAATTGCTACACCACGAAGATGACGTGCTGTTGTTGTTGTTGTGGTCTTCAGTCCTGAGACTGGTTTGATGCAGCTCTCCATGCTACTCTATCCTGTGCAAGCTTCTTCATCTCCCAGTACCTACTGCAACCTACATCCTTCTGAATCTGCTTAGTGTATTCATCTCTTGGTCTCCCCCTATGATTTTTACCCTCCACGCTGCCCTCCAATACTAAATTGGTGATCCCTTGATGCCTCAGAACATGTCCTACCAACCGATCCCTTCTTCTGGTCAAGTTGTGCCACAAACTCCTCTTCTCCCCAATCCTATTCAATACTTCCTCATTAGTTATGTGATCTACCCATCTAATCTTCAGCATTCCTCTGTAGCACCACATTTCAAAAGCTTCTATTCTCTTCTTGTCCAAACTATTTACCGTCCATGTTTCACTTCCATACATGGCTACACTCCATACAAATACTTTCAGAAATAACTTCCTGACACTTAAATCTATACTCGATGTTAACAAATTTTTCTTCTTCAGAAACGCTTTCCTTGCCATTGCCAGTCTACATTTTATATCCTCTCTACTTCGTCCATCATCAGTTATTTTGCTCCCCAAATAGCAAAACTCCTTTACTACTTTAAGTGTCTCATTTCCTAATCTAATACCCTCAGCATCACCCGACTTAAGTCGACTACATTCCATTATCCTCGTTTTGCTTTTGTTGATGTTCATCTTATATCCTCCCTTCAAGACACCATCCATTCCGTTCAACTGCTCTTCCAAGTCCTTTGCTGTCTCTGACAGAATTACAATGTCATCGGCGAACTTCAAAGTTTTTATTTCTTCTCCATGGACTTTAATACCTACTCCAAATTTTTCTTTTGTTTCCTTTACTGCTTGCTCAATATAGAGATTGAATAACATCGGGGAGAGGCTACAACCCTGTCTCACTCCCTTCCCAACGACTGCTTCCCTTTCATGTCCCTCAACTCTTATAACTGCCATCTGGTTTCTGTACAAGTTGTAAATAGCCTTTCGCTCCCTGTATTTTACGCCTGCCACCTTTAGAATTTGAAAGAGAGTATTCCAGTCAACATTGTCAAAAGCTTTCTCTAAGTCTACAAATGCTAGAAACGTAGGTTTGCCTTTCCTTAATCTTTCTTCTAAGATAAGTCGTAAGGTCAGTATTGCCTCACGTGTTCCAGTATTTCTACGGAATCCAAACTGATCTTCCCCGAGGTTGGCTTCTACTAGTTTTTCCATTCGTCTGTAAAGAATTCGTGTTAGTATTTTGCAGCTGTGACTTATTAAACTGATAGTTCGGTAATTTTCACATCTGTCAACCCCTGCTTTCTTTGGGATTGGAATTATTATATTCTTCTTGAAGTCTGAGGGTATTTCGCCTGTTTCATACATCTTGCTCACCAGATGGTAGAGTTTTGTCAGGACTGGCTCTCCCAAGGCCGTCAGTAGTTCCAATGGAATGTTGTCTACTCCGGGGGCCTTGTTTCGACTCAGATCCTTCAGTGCTCTGCCAAACTCCTCACGCAGTATCGTATCTCCCATTTCATCTTCATCTACATCCTCTTCCATTTCCATAATATTGTCCTCAAGTGCATCGCCCTTGTATAGACCCTCTATATACTCCTTCCACCTTTCTGCTTTCCCTTCTTTGCTTAGAACTGGGTTTCCATCTGAGCTCTTGATGTTCATACATGTGGTTCTCTTATCTCCAAAGGTCTCTTTAATTTTCCTGTAGGCAGTATCTATCTTACCCCTAGTGAGATAAGCCTCTACATCCTTACATTTGTCCTCTAGCCATCCCTGCTTAGCCATTTTGCACTTCCTGTCGATCTCATTTTTGAGACGTTTGTATTCCTTTTTGCTTGCTTCATTTACTGCATTTTTATATTTTCTCCTTTCATCAATTAAATTCAATATTTCTTCTGTTACCCAAGGATTTCTACTAACCCTCTTCTTTTTACCTACTTGATCGTCTGCTGCCTTCACTACTTCATCCCTCAGAGCTACCCATTCTTCTTCTACTGTATTTCTTTCCCCCATTCCTTTCAATTGTTCCCTTATGCTCTCCCTGAAACTCTGTACAACCTCTGGTTCTTTCAGTTTATCCAGGTCCCATCTCCTTAAATTCCCACCTTTTTGCAGTTTCTTCAGTTTTAATCTACAGGTCATAACCAATAGATTGTGGTCAGAGTCCACATCTGCCCCTGGAAATGTCTTACAATTTAAAACCTGGTTCCTAAATCTCTGTCTTACCACTATATAATCTATCTGATACCTTTTAGTATCTCCAGGGTCCTTCCATGTATACAACCTTCTATCATGATTCTTAAACCAAGTGTTAGCTATGATTAAGTTGTGCTCTGTGCAAAATTCTATCAGGCGTCTTCCTCTTTCATTTCTTAGCCCCAATCCATATTCACCTACTACGTTTCCTTCTCTCCCTTTTCCTACACTCGAATTCCAGTCACCCATGACTATTAAATTTTCGTCTCCCTTCACTATCTGAATAATTTCTTTTATTTCATCATACATTTCTTCAATTTCTTCGTCATCTGCAGAGCTAGTTGGCATATAAACTTGTACTACTGTAGTAGGTGTGGGTTTGGTATCTATCTTGGCCACAATAATGCGTTCACTATGCTGTTTGTAGTAGCTTACCCGCATTCCTATTTTCCTATTCATTATTAAACCTACTCCTGCATTACCCCTATTTGACTTTGTGTTTATAACCCTGTAGTCATCTGACCAGAAGTCTTGTTCCTCCTGCCACCGAACTTCACTAATTCCCACAATATCTAACTTTAACCTATCCATTTCCCTTTTTAAATTTTCTAACCTACCTGCCCGATTAAGGGATCTGACATTCCACGCTCCGATCCGTAGAACGCCAGTTTTCTTTCTCCTGATAACGACATCCTCTTGAGTAGTCCCCGCCCGGAGATCCGAATGGGGGACTATTTTACCTCCGGAATACTTTACCCAAGAGGACGCCATCATCATTTAATCATACAGTAAAGCTGCATGCCCTCGGGAAAAATT
This sequence comes from Schistocerca serialis cubense, assembly GCF_023864345.2. Lineage (NCBI taxonomy): Eukaryota > Metazoa > Arthropoda > Insecta > Orthoptera > Acrididae > Schistocerca > Schistocerca serialis. Next base: position 141,705,056 of record NC_064638.1, on the reverse strand, counting down.
ACGGCCGTAGTTGCCCCTTGCTTTCAGCCGTTCGCAGTACCAGCACAGCAAGGCCGTTTTGGTTATTGTTACAAGGCCAGATCAGTCAATCATTCAGACTGTTGCCCTTGCAACTACTGAAAAGGCTGCTGCCCCTCTTCAGGAACTACACGTTTATCTGGCCTCTCAACAGATACCCCTCCGTTGTGGTTGTACCTACGGTACGGCTATCTGTATCGCTGAGGCACGCAAGCCTCCCCACCAACGGCAAGGTCCATGGTTCATGGGGAAGGATGACGTGCTACAGACGCGAAATTTAACCAACAGGAAGAAACTGCTGTGATATGCAAATCATTAGCTTTTCACAGCATTCACACAAGGTTGGCGCCGGTGGCGACACCTACAACGTGCTGACATGAGAAAAGTTTCCAACCGATTTCTCATACACAAACAGCAGTTGACCGGCGTTACCTGGTGAAACGTTGTTGTGATGTCTCGTGTAAGGAGGAGAAATGCGTACCATCACGTTTCCGACTTTGATAAAGGCCGAATAGTAGCCTATCGCGATTGCAGTTTATCGTATCGCGACATTGCTGCTCGCGTTGGTCGAGATCCAATGACTGTTAGGAGGATCGCTGGAGGGTAATACGGAACGCCGTGCTGGATCCCAACGGCCTCGTGTCGCTAGCGTGACAGGCATCTTATGCGCATGGCTGTAACGGATCGTGCAGCCACGTCTCGGTCCTTGGGCCAACAGATGGCGACGTTTGCAAGACAACAACCATCTGCACGAACAGTTCGACGACGTTTGCAGCAGCATGGACTATCACCTCGGAGACCATGGCAGCGGTTACTCTTGACGCTCCATCACAGACAGGAGCGCCTGCGATGGTGTAAACGAGTAACCTGGGTGCACGAATGGCAAAACGTGATTTTTTCGGATGAATCCAGGTTCTGTTTACAGCATCATGTTGGTCGCATCCGTGTTTGGCGACATCGCGGTGAATGCACATTGGAAGCATGTATTCGTCATCGCCATACTGGCATATCACCCGGCGTGATGGTATGGGGTGGCTTTGGTTACACGTCTCGGTCACCTCTTGTTCGCATTGACGGCACTTTGAACATTGGACGTTGCATTTCAGATGTGTTACGACCTGTGGTTCTACCCTTCATTCGATCCCTGCGAAACCTTACATTTCAGCAGAATAATGCACGACCGCATGTTGCAGGTTCTGTACGAGCATTTCTGGGTACAGAAAATGTTCGACTGCTGCCCTGGCCAGCACATTCTCCAGATCTCTCACCAACTGACGTCTCGTCAATGGTGGCCGAGCAACTGGCTCGTCACAATACGCCAGTCACTACTCTTGATGAACTGTGGTATCGTGTTGAAGCTGCATGGGCAGCTGTACCTGTACACGCCATCCAAGTTCTGTTTGACTCAATGCCCACGCGTATGAAGGCCGTTATTACGGCCAGAGGTGGTTGTTCTGGGTACTGATTTATCAGGATCTATGCAACCAAATTGCGTGAAAATGTAATCACATGTCAGTTCTAGTATAATATATTCGTCCAATGAATACCCGCTTATCATCTGCGTTTCTTCTTGGTGTAGCAAATATAATGGCCAGTAGTGTAGAAGGTTAGTAAATACGAGTGATTGTCAAATATAGATGCAGCGCACTAAATAGTATATCTATTTATAAAAAATTAATGTTATTAACATACAAAAGCGGCGCAGAGACTTCCTCCGCTGCCAATACCCCCATTCAGCTGGGTCATCTCCCAATCATTGACGAAATCTCTGGTCAACTGCCGAGTCGTGGCGCCAAGTTGTCGCAGCGTTTCGACATGTTCCCTTCTCGCTATCGTCAGGAAAACGTAACGAACAGGAAACTCTTTCAAACGTTGCGGTAACACAAAGTCACGACTTGGCTGATGAACCGAGAAGATTTCAACAATGAAATTCGTCGAGGAAAAAAGCATACTCCGTATCTTATAAGGGAGAGAAGATTACCTCTCAGTACTTTATCAGTCTTGACTTCGGGTGTCCTTAATGGTTGGTTCACAATGTCGAACACAGGGAGCTTGCTCGTGAGCTATTTGCCCAAGACTCTTATTTTTCTCAGGTGATTATCTATTGACACAACACCGTTACTGAAGGAAGTAATTTTCAAGATACTCTCAGATTAGTTGTCGTTTGGGTCGCTTCATAGTCTATCTACAGTATTATTCCGGGGTCGATAATCTTCAGCAGTGAATTACCAGTATTTACATTGCAAGTGACACACCCTGTTATTTGGCGTAAGTTACATTCTTCAATAATGCGGTTAGCTGTTAGATTCCTTCCTCAAATTTCCCACGGAACAGTTTGGCAATGCATACAGTATTAGTCGCACTCTCAAAATTGTCAGCTGGTCCAGCCCAGGGCTCGTATCCACTACGGGCTCCGTCGACTTCGATGAATATATTAATCAATTTTCGTCAGTAAGACGGAATTATTTTTAACGTCATGCGACGCCACTGCGCTAGCGGGGGACACGCCCCGGTGAGGAACTGGCTCCCATAGCCATCCATCTGGCGCGCTATAACTCGGGAATTAGTCGCGCACGGCCGGCCCGCTTTTTTCATGGAAACTGCTCCGCGTCCGGAGAGTTACGCGCCTTAATGACACCAATCGGCTGCCACGGCGAGGCGCACCGCTCCTGGAGTTACCGGCGCAGCGGCCGGCGGGCCTTCAGGTTTTACTGCGGGTTTGACTGATGTGCGGCGGCCGGCAGCAAGTATTCCCTCGGATTAAACATGCATACTCCTTTTCGCGTCCGACGTCCATCAAAGTTTTTCTCGCTTACGGCTCCACTTACGCGTGACGTGTTTACCGACGGAGGACAAGCGGTTGCGGTGTCCTTCGCGTTCCGAGCGTTGTCGGCGCCGGTGAACCTAAATTCTGAAAAGTTATGAAATGCGAAAACTGTATCGAAAATAATGTAAAACCGATCGTATCTTGTTTACTGACAGGCGTAAATTGCTCAAATTTCGTTGACTGTTGGATCGACTCTCTGTGTAGGTAATGTCACCAGACAAAGTATTTTTAGATTTCCAGAAGGCTTTAGACACCGTTCCTCACAAGCATCTTCTAACCAAACTGCGTGCCTATGGAATATTGCCTCAGTTGTGCGACTGGATTCGTGATTTGCTGTCAGAAAGGTCACAGTTCGTAATAATAAACAGAATGGCATCCAGTAAAACAGGAGTAACATCCTGTATTCCCCACGAAAGTGTTATAGGTCCTATATTGTTCCTGATCTATATTAACAACATAGGAGACAGTGTGAGTAGCCCTCTTAGATTATCTGCAGATGATGCTGTCATTTACCGTCTTGTAAAGTCATCAGATGACCAAAACAGATTGCAAAATGATTTAGATAGGACATTTGTGTGGTGCGAAAAGTGGCAATTGACTCTGAATAAAGAAAAGTGTGAAGTTATTCACATGAGTACTAAAAGATATCCGCTAAATTTCGATTACACGATGTCACACAAATCTGAAGGCTGTAAATTCAACTAAATACTTAGGCAATACGGTTAGAAATAAACTAAATTGGAAAGATCACATAGGTAATGTTGTGGGTAGAGCAAATCAAAGACTGCGATTCATTGGCAGAACACTTAGAAGGTGCAACAGGTCTACTAAAGAGACTGCTTACACCACGCTTGTCCGCCCTGTTCTGGAGTATTGCTGTGCGGTGTGGGATCCACATCAGGTGAGACTGACGGATGACATCTAAAAAGTTCAAAGAAGGGCAGCTCGTTTTGTATTATCACAGAATAGGGCAGATAGTTCCACAGCCGGCCGTTGGTGGCCGAGCGGTTCTAGGCGCTTCAGTCTGGAACCGCGCGACCGCTACGGTCGCAGGTTCGAATCCTGCCTCGGGCATGGATGTGTGTGATGTCCTTAGGTTAGTTAGGTTTAAGTAGTTCTAAGTTCTAGGGGACTGATGACCTGAGATGTGCTCAGAGGCATTTGAACCATAGTTACACAGATATGATACGTGAATTGGAGTGGCAATCATTAAAACAAAGGAGTCTTTCGTAGCGACAAGATCTTATCATGAAATTTCAATCACCCGTTTTCTCCTCCGATTGCGAAAACATTCTGTTGGGACCCACCTACATAGGGAGAAATGATTATCACGATAACATAAGAGGAATCAGGGCTCGCACTGAAAAATTTAAGTGGTCGTTTTTCCTTCACGCCATTCGAGAGTGGAATGGTAGAGAGACAGCCTGAAGGTGGTTTATTGAACCCTCTGCCAGGCATTTAATTGTGAATAGCGGAGTAATCACGTAGATCTAGCTGTACCACTCTTTTAAGCTGATCACATTGGTCGCTTTGGAGCGCTGTTGATAATAACAGAACTCCGTGAACCACCCTCCCCCCAATCGCTGACGTAACTAATGGTAGCGAAGTTGTATAAAGGTGTGTTCAAAAAATTCTAGAACATTCGTAATTTCGCGCCAGTAGTGTGTTGGAGCGAAATGCGGTTCGCATCCCTGTACACGCCTGTGTTGAATGTGTAACTGCCCGAAATTTCATTGTTGTATGTGTGTGAGTTATTGTTCAGTACTGTGTCGCACAGTTTGCGAATTTTGAGATGTGCAGAGTTAGAGGAGCAACGCGTCTGCATTAAAATTTTGGGCGAAACTCAAGAAAGCCTTTACAGAGACGCATCAAATGATGCAGAAAGCCTTTAAAAATGACGCTCTTTCATGGCGCCCTTCGACGTCTAGCGACGACGCTCATGTCAGAAACGTCAATGAAATTGTGCGTGCGAATCGAAGACTGACTGTCAGTGAGATTGCAGAAGAATGTAACATTTCAGATGAATCATGTCATGAAATCTTGATACAGCATCTTGGAATGCATCGTGTTGCCGCCCGCCCCACGACACATGAGTCAATACCAGAAATACCTTCGCCTCAAGGTCTGTGAAGAGCTTTTGGATCGTAGAAATGAGAACCATATGTGCCTTAAGAGAATCACAACTAGTGATGCGACGTGGGTCTACGGTCATGATGCTGAGACTAAGGTTCAATCTTCACAGTGGGTCGGAAAAGGTTCTCCAAAACCGAAAAAAATGCTCGTCAGGTCAGGTAAAATGTCAAAGCCATGCTGATAGTTTTTCTTGACTTTGAGAGATTAGTTCATTATGAATTCGTGTCTCAGGGACAAACCGTTAGTAGATGGTACTATTGGGATGTATTGCGAAGCTTGTCAAAAAACTAGAGAAAGAAACGGCCTGAAATGTGACAATTCATGGCTCATGCATCACTATAACGCACCCGAACTTTCATCTCTGTTGGTGCGTGAGTGTTGCACGAAAAACGAAATCACTGTGCTGCCTCATCCTCTGTTTCTCCAGACCTTGTCCCTGCGTACTTCTTTTTAACTCCAAATTTAAAAACCCCTTTGAAAGAACAAAGATTTGCAACGATAGACGAGATAAAAGAAAATTCGCAGACTGCGCTTCGCGCGATCCAGCACGGGGCGTACCAAGACTGCTTCCGCAAGTGGAAACGGCGTTAGGAGCGGTGTATCAACTGTAGTGGAGAGAATTTCGAAAGAGACCGTGCACAATAAGTGAAAGGTAAGCGCAGACAAATTTTGTAAACAAAATTCCGGAATTTTTTGAACAGACCTCGTATAAGTATGTAGAAATAATGGCTACAAAAATTTGTGGTAAGGTCTTATGGGACCAAACTACTGAGGTCATCGGTACCTAAGCTTACCCACTGCTTAATCTTAAACTAAATTACGCTAAAGACGACACACACGCCCATGACCGAGGGAGGACTCGAACCTCCGACGGGGGGAGCCGCGGGGATAATGGCTACAGTATAATACAGTAGTTTAATGGGGTTGTTTGAGTTTTCGCCCCAGATGATAATTAGGCGAAATATTTGTCAGGATTTGTAAGTGGTGGGTCCTTGAGGTACGGCAATGTGCTAACACGAGAGGTAAGTTCAGTTTTATTAACAAAGGCGGATTATAAACACGCACGCTACGCGCACCCATCATCACTGTGTCTGACTTCCTAACGCCGGCTAATTACAATCGTATCGAAAGGCTCCATGGTGAGCTAAGAAAAGAGATATATTCACGCCCGAGGCCACTCCAGTTAACACGGCGCGCTGCGGACGTCGACCAGCGACGTACTTAGGGTCGCAGTGCGGCGAGACGCGCATCTACTGACCAAGCAAATTGTCACCATTCCAGACAGGTCGGCTGGCGAGCGCACGTACCGTATGGCTGCACGCAATCCATACACCCTTACAGCAGGCAGTTGACAAAAATGCTCAACAAGATGCACTTTATTCAAAGACAGTAATTGCACTGAGGTCACCGCGATTCATTATGGTTCGATTGACGTAACGAAAGGTAGTACATGGTTCTTGGTACAGTGTGTGGCCTCCACGGACGGCACTGCTAGCTCTCAAACTTGCTTCCTTGCTAGCCATAAAGTTGGTAAGGAGTTTTTGTCGTAGGGCGTACCATTCCTCCACCATCGCGGCTGACAGTTGTTCGATCATCGTCGATGTATGAGGACGGGTTGCGTGGCTCCGCAACACATCCCACACTTACTCGATGGCATTTAAGTTTGACGAACGGGCAGACCAGTCCTTGAGCCGAATACCCTCTTGTTCCATGAGTTCCTCCAATTACACTGTTCCATGCAGTCCCGCACTGTCTTCCATAAAAATGCACTCCAAAAAAGATCCACACGTGGTAGGAGTACAGGGTCACAATAACGTTGACCGACGAGTGGAACTAAGTCTAAACATTTGTAGGCCAGTACGCCCAGGCGACATTCGTGGGCCATCAAAAAGAACGTGTTTTACAATGTTCCTGGATCCATTTCTTGTTCCCAGCTCTCGCGGTGCGATGGTACGTAACGCACCTGGAACACTATCGAACGTGTTTGTTTTGCTGATAAAGGTCTTATGGTGTGGGGAGGCATAATATTGATGGGCCTACTGACATCCAAATCTTTCAAGAACATGCACTCACCGGTCAGCTTTATTCTGAAACTGAACTCCTTCTCCATGAGCGTCTTTTCAGGAGTGCATTCACATGACTTCACTTTTACGAATGACAGTTCACCACCGTATCGAACAGTGCTGGTGGAGCACCTCTTCGAACGAGAGGGTATTCGGCGAATCCACTTGCGCCCACGACTTAAATTCCAGCTAGTACGGGTGGGACGTGTTGGGGTACGTATTATAACACGTTAATAGGCAGCAACGGCTATGTATCTGCGGTGAACCAAAGAGGTGAAGCAACGGGACTCTCTGCCACAAGAAGCTTGTGGCCAGCATGGGAACACGTTGCAGAACATGCACTGCGTCCATGGTGATCACACACGCTATTAAGAACCAAGTGCGATGTTTTGTAACGTCCAGGGGACTATTATGAATTGCGGTGACTTCTCTTTGAGTATTGTCTTTGCATAAACGTGCCATTTATAATCGTCTCATCACGTGTTTCTTTCAGAGTACCTTCTTTACTATTCTGTATAATTTCTTTCTGTGTATGGTCCAAGTTTCATCGAGTACATTGCTTGGCAGTGACTCATCATAGGAAAGTGCTTCCATCCTTAAATTTTGCCCACCAGTGTACGAGTCCATTGTGGTGACTCACTGCAGTAAGACGGATGGACATGAAGATGAGACAGAATGGCAGAAAGGAACTATCGTGTTTGATCCACATTATCAGTTAAATTGCCTGATCTGTCGCTGTAACATCGTGGACTGTCCATTTGGCTACAAGGTATAGCGTAGGTCTACCACTTGCAGCCATGTAACACGGCGTAAGAACGGTGTCATAATATACTTATGGCAAAAATCGCAACACCAAAAAATAATTAATGTAGAGTGATGAAATTCCGGGAATACATTTATCTAGGTAACATATTTGGTCATAACATATTTAGGGAAAAATCACAACACCAAAAAATAATTAATGTAGATTGACGAAATTTCGGGAATACATTTATCTTCTAGGCAACAAATTTAAGTGATTAATACTGGAATATCAGAGCTTAATGTAAGGTTTGACTGGAATACTCTCTTTCAAATTCTGAAGGTGGCAGGGGTAAAATAAAGAGAGCGAAGGCTATTTACAATTTGTACAGAAACCAGATGGCGGTTATAAGAGTCGAGGGACATGAAAGGGAAGCAGTGGTTGGGAAGGGAGTGAGATAGGGTTGTAGAATATCCCCGATGTTATTCAATCTGTATATTGAGCAAGCAGTAAAGGAAACAAAAGAAAATTTCGGAGTTGGAATTGAAATCCACGGAGAAGGAATAAAAACTTTAAGGTTCGCCGATAACATTGTAATTCTGTCAAACATAGCAAGAACAGTTGAACAGAATGGACAGTGTCTTGAAAGGAGGATATAAGATGAACATCAACAAAAGCAAAACGAGGATAATGGAATGTAGTCGAACTAAATCAGGTGATGCTGAGGGAATTAGATTAGGAAATGAAACACTTAAAGTAGTAAAGGAGTTTTGCTATTTAGGGAGCAAAATAACTGATGATTGTCGAAGTAGAGAGGATATAAAATGTAGACTGGCAATGGGAAGGAAAGCGTTTCTGAAGAAGAGAAATTTGTTAACATCGAGTATAGATTTAAGCGTCAGGAAGTCGTTTCTGAAAGTATTTGTATGGAGTGTAGCCATGTATGGAACTGAAACATGGACGATAACTAGTTTGGACAAGAAGAGAATAGAAGCTTTCGAAATGTCGTGCTACAGAATAATGCTGAAGAATAGATGGGTAGATCACATAACTAATGAGGAGGTATTGAACAGAACTGGGGAGAAGAGAAATTTGTGGCACAACTTGACTAGAAGCAGGGATCGGTTGGTAGGACAAGCTCTGAGACATCAAGGGATCACCAATTTAGAACTGGAAGGTACCAGAGAGTAAAAATCGTTGAGGGAGACCAAGAGATGAATACACTAAGCAGATTCAGAAGGATGTAGGTTGCAGTAGGTACTGGGAGATGAAGAAGCTTGCATAGGATAGAGTAGCATGGAGAGCTGCATCAAATCAGTCTCAGGGCTGAAGACCACAACAACAGTGTAAGGTGAGATAAGCCATTGTAAATGTGAAATGCTGGTACATTAATGACCCATGTAACCGACTGAACATTAGAACGTGCATGCATTGTGTTGTACAGATGCCAAACCTCTGTTTGTTGGTTGGAGTCCCACGCCTGCAGCAATTGGTCGGTCAGTGCAGGGACGATCAATGCTCGTTGTGGATGAAGCTGGAGTTGTCCGATGATGCGTCATATGTGCTCGATCGGAGACAGATTTGGTGATCGAGCATGGCAACATGTCAACACTCTGTAGAGCATGTTGAGTTACAAGAGCGGTATGTGGGCGATCGTTAGCCTGTTGGAAAACGGTCTCTCGTATGGTGTTCATGAATGACGGCACAACAGGTCGAATCACCAGACTGACGTACAATTTTTCAGTCAGGGTGCGTGGGATAGCCACGAAAGTGCTTTTCCTGTAATCCGAAATCTCACCCCGGACCATAGCTCCAGGTGTATGTCCAGTATGTCTAACGCGCAGATAGGCCCTCTATTGACCTCCTTGTGACCAACACACGGCCATCACTGGCACCGAAGCAGAACCGGCTTTCATTAGGAAACACAGCAGACTTCCACCCTTCTCTCCAAAGAGCTCTCACTTGACACCACTGAAGCCGCAAATGGTGGTAGTGTAATGTCAGTGTAAAGCGTGCTGTAGGGCATCTGGGTTAAAGCTGTCGTTGAAGTAACCGATTTGTAACAGTTCGTTGTGTCACTGAGGTGCCAACTGCTGCTCAAACTGCTGCTACAGATGCATTCCAATACGCCAGTCATACACTGAACCCAGTGGTCTTACCTCTCGATAATGCCACATGGCCATCTCGAGTCTGGGCTTCTTGCGACCATACATTCTCCTGACCACCGCTTCCTGCAGTCGCATACAGCGGCTACATTCCTGTCAAGTCTTTCTACATTATCGCAGAACGAACATCCAGGTGTTGATAATGGAATCTTTGTCTACTTAAAGGCATTCTTGACTAACATCAACTCACCACATCTGACTCAAAGGCAACTAACGCTCAAGACAGATGCAGCGTGTATTTAAAGTAAAGCTGAGTTGCATCCTCATAGTGGCGGTACTAACGCCTCTCTATGGGACTAGAGGGAAATCTGAACAGACATCGTCTTTCAGATGTAGAAACACGGCTACCACCTTTCGTTTACATCAAAAAACTCTTCTTGATGTTACGATTTTCTTTTTCCATCAGGATATATTGAAAGATTCCTACTATGTTCCTGGCAGGGTAAACTAAATGAAAGATATCTATTATTAATGGATATGGGGCTAAAATTCTGGTATGGTCACCAAATGATGGATACCCATTATGAACCTGACAGGGTCGCCAGACCAAAGATACCTACTATGATCATGGCAGAGTGAGCTAAATAAAAGGCATCTATTATTAATGAGTATTTGCTCAACATACTGGTAAAGTAAGATAGATGAAAGGTACCTATTATTATCCTGGAAGGTGTGTTAAATTAAACGAGTGTGCTAGTATATTGGGAGGAAGCAAGTAAGCTATTGCTGTTACATTATACTAATAATCAATGCAAGGATCGCCAAGTGCCTGAGCATAGTTAGCAGTGGGGCTATGTTCATGTCACCCCAAGTACTGTTATCCAAGATGGTGGCGATGACGTCATCCAATATGGCGGCGATGACGTCATCCAATATTGTGGCCATGACGTCATCCAAGATGGCGGATTTTGCGGGAAGTATGAATTTTGGCGGGAAGATAGGACAATTGGGCTACGTCCACTAACCTAACCCCCCTCCTCTCCCCTTCCCCAGAAAAATGGCGGGAAGTTCAAATTCGATCAGGATAATGCATCACACCATGGTAACCTCTACTAACCTACGAAAATTGTGGGAAAATAGGTCACCTGGACTACCTCCACTAACCTAACTCACCCGACTGCCACCTCTTCCTAGGAATTGGTGGGAAAAGGACTCAGCCTGTGCTGGGCTGCTGGAGAGAGGAAGGAGTGTACTTTATTTATTTTGGAAAAAGTTATTTATGGATGAAGTATACTTATTACACTGATACAAAACACATGTTATGACATGATTGGAGTCACGCCACACTGCCTACAGACATGCAAACCACTAAAAGACTCTGCAAACATGCCTGCTAATTGTCAACTGTCGAAATCATGCACAAGTCTTTATTTAAACAATTTGAGCCACTACCACCATCCATTGTGTTCGCCACAAGGCCCATAACCCAACTGACCTATTACACAGTACCAACGCCAGAGGGCACTCTCAACCCCCCAGGGACGTAATCCAAGATGGTTGGGGGCAAATGGAGGAAAACGGTGTCCTCGCCATGGGGTCTGGACTCCAACTGACCTAGTACACAGTACTGCCGCCAAAGGGCGCTCTCATCTGTGACATAATCCAAGATGGCTGCCAGCTTTCAGTGCTTATAGCGATTTGAGCATCACTGCTTTCAATTAGCACTTGGAGCTCTGATACTTTCCCAAGACCCCTACGACAATCTTCAACTGTTACATCAATAGTTTCTTTATCTACCTTCTTCCAATATTCGACCTGCACATTTTGAGACTCTAGCGCTTTTTGTGTTTCCCCGAGACACTCTAACCTAAAAAACTGCCCAGTCTACATTATACCACGTGGCCTCCACTACCAAAGTAGCCGCCTCAGCGGGTAATAGATTCCTGGCCTATTTAGCAGAACCCTGAACACCACCACCATGTGATGCAAATCGTGGAATCTGCAACCTACACGGTCGCAGAATCGTCTGAGCCTCTGATTCAGACTCTCCACTCGGTTCCATACCAGAGGTCTGCAGTTGATCATGTCGACTATGCTGCATGTGGTGAGCTCTGCTTTCATCTCGCAAGCACGACTGGCAGCCTTTACATTTCAGATAGCCGCTCTAAACCAGACGGAACCTCTCTCTATCCAAAGCGACATCATTGGTACCGACGTGAGCCACTACCTGCAGATGGCTGTATCCTGTGCTCATCGTGGCATCCGGAAGGACCCGCTCCACGTCTTGAATGACTCCACGCGTTATGTACACGGAGTACGCACAAACGTTTATGGATGTTCACTGCGCTTTCTTTTTTTGCAACCAAGAATTCGTTGCATCTAACGAATTTATTGTCCCTCGTACATTGCACAGTGAGACTAATGTGATCACAGTGCTTTTAATGTCGATGATTCGTGGCTTGTGAAGTGTGGTATCGATAGCTGCGATGCCACGGCGTAGGTGCAAGTTCTTAGGTTGGCACTACGACACCGACACAGACGACAGCGCCCTCTAGCCGGCGTTGTGCAGCTCTACGAGCGCCGCTCCGGATTCTGCCCAGTTGATTCCGAGGAGACGACCAAGCAACATTGTTTCTATTTCATAGAGGGCGAGCCACTACAGATTTTGCCTTTGTAGCTTCTAGCCGATGTTAGATTTGATGGATGAACGGCTTCGGACATACGTGCTCATCTTTACGCAAAGTAAAAGAGTTATAACCTAATTACAGTACCAAGTGTTCTACCTCTACTGCTCCTCCTACCTTCCTACATTCGGCCTACCCTTCAGTTTTCAGGAGCAGACCCACGCGCCGCCTTCCAGGCGGGATACAAAATGAAGGACATTTTCTCAACTACATTAGCTGTTGTGAAGCGTAAGCATCTAAAGGAATATTGCCGTGATTTAGTGGCATTCGGGATAGTTAGTCACTCCCCACTCTCCAGTTGGCGCAAGGCTGGCGACGCATTCCTGGCCCGGCAGAGAGCGCTCGAAGCAAAAAGAGTAAGCCACCACAGCGCCAACGCGATTCGACGAGCTGAACAGAGTAACAGCAGGAAGGAATTTGGTGTGTGACAGCGGAGCAGCCACTACTTGAAGACGGCGCCAGGGCCGTGTGCAGCAGCTACCGGGAAATACTTTGGGCGGATGGGTGGATGCGCCGTCTGGTGTTGTCTTCATCCCGAAATGGCTGCTTCCTGGTTGGTTTAGCCGGCAAGCAGAAATACTGCCCGGTCTTCGGGCGTACGCGAGACGAATCACGGTCAGCAAGTTGGCAACGCAAGGGACGGCCCTGCATGGGAGGAGGATGGGCAGGCCGGTGTTGTTTCTCGGTCCAGCAGTTGGCAGAACAGCAGCGAGATAGGGAGCGTATGCCTCGAATGGCCAGTCGTGACTGACTGCTAGCAACCTGTGATTGTGGCCCCGTATGAATGACGGGGCGGCCGTCGTTGTCGTGGGGAGGTCGGTGTAGTGTGAAGCAGTGGAACAGCATCAACTGGGAGAGGCGTCCGAGGAAGTGAGGGCTGGTTGGCGGCTGATGGGTGAGCGATACCGAGGGCGAGAAGTACAGGACGTCCGTTGTTGCCCTCGTGTCTGGAAGTCTGTTCATTGCCGTCCCTGGAGAACACGGGGTCGATTGTCGTCCTGGACTGTGTGTGGCCCTAGCAAACAGCGCTTCACAAGGACGAGTGCAAGTTGTCAAGATTGTCCGCTATATGGCCGAGCTTGTACAGGAAACAGAGCAGGCACTAACGCTACTTGGCGTGGATGGGCAGTGGGTCTGTACAATGTTGACCATATTTTACACTGCCTTTGACTGATTTCGTGTGTGATTTGTTATGCCTGATAGTGAATCTCCTGGGAAATGATGATTAAATAGAAACCCTTAGCTGCCGACAGGTGTTGTTATACATCAATCGGGACAGTTGAAAAGGTGTGCCCCGACCGGGACTCGAACCCGGGATCTCCTGCTTACATGGCAGACGGTCTCTCCATCTGAGCCACCGAGGGCACAGAGGATAGCGCGACTGCAGGTACTTATCCCTTGCACGTTTCCCGTGAGACTCACATTCCAAACTGTCCACAACCTACATTCGTAGTGCTCCTAATAGATATTTACCCATTCACTCATTACTCGCAGCTGACTAAGCTCCGAGTCCGGTAAGAGTTCGGGCACAGCGTGTGCATTGGGAAATATGATTTCGTGCAGTCCTTGCAGCAGAATAGGGCGAAGCAAAATTTATTCATGTGCTTTACATTTGCACTTACAAGATAAAAAAATTGTGGCGCAGATTAGTAGTGATGATTATGTTGTTAATTTTGATGCTCATTTCATTGTTTCATTTTGTGGGGCTTCTGAGCACGACAGATTATCCTTTGCATTTGATTGTTAGGCACTAACGTAATTAAATTCGCTTTTCTGATATCATTAAGGTTGATCATTTAATAAAAATGGTTCAAATGGCTCTGAGCACTATGGGACTTAACATCTATGGTCATCAGTCCCCTAGAACTTAGAACTACTTAAACCTAACCAACCTAAGGACATCACACAACACCCAGTCATCACGAGGCAGAGAAAATCCCTGACCCCGCCGGGAATCGGACCCAGAAACCCGGGCGCGATCATTTAATATAAAATTTTACTTCATCATTGTGAATTGTAATTCTGTGGTTTAGTCTAATGTCATTAAATTTTGTTGTCTTTAGTATTATTAGTATTGTCCTTTGCTTCTCTAGATCTTGACCTTTAGTTGTAGGTTTTAATTATTTAAGGACTAGTTGTTGTTGCTCTGTATTATTTGGGAAGCCTGCAGTGATATTCTTGAATACCCGACTTGAAATTTGCTATGCTCTGTGTTGCTTAAGTATTTCTACATCTACATCTACATCCATACTCCGCAAGCCACCTGACAGTGTGTGGCGGAGGGTACTTTGAGTACCTCTATCTGTTCTCCCTTCTATTCCAGTCTCGTATTGTTCGTGGAAAGAAAGATTGTCTATATGTCTGTGTGGGCTCTAATCTCTCCGACCATGAGGATGGTCTCTTCGCGGTGAAGGTATGTTCTCGAAACTTCAACAAAAGCCCGTACCGAGCTACGGAGCGTCTCTCCTGCGGAGTCTTCCACTGGAGTTTATCTATCATCTCCGTAACGCTTTCGCGATTACTAAATGATCCTGTAACGAAGCGCGCTGCTCTCCGTTGGATCTTCTCTATCTCTTCTATCATACCTATCTGGTACAGATCCCACACCGGTGAGCAGTAAAATTACTTTCAAGGTCCTATATTTACAGTAAACTATATTACTGGCTGCAAGTGTTTATTATGATTCTATTGTGAATAAATTGCGTCGTCCAATAAAAGAGGTATACACACCCACAACTCCAACACACGTGCACTCCTCAGTCTGTGCTGTTGCTAATCCTAACGTACGAGGTGATTACTCTTTCTTTTAGTGAAACCGGAATCAACAAAAAAAAGAAAGATACCTTATTTTACCAGTGCTGACGTTGCATGATGTTTTCTCGTACACCGGTGGCTTCTCCTTTCTTCTTGGCACAACAGATGAGAGCAGGAAGTTACATCAGGAGCAACTGAAGTTGAAGGAATTATGCAGTAGGAATTTTGCGCCGAAGGAAGACAAAATTAGTGCAGATCAAAGCCTGAGACAAGTGCACGAATTCACCCTATCTCCATGGCGTCAGATCCACAATAGCGTCAGCGTCCCCTCCAAATACATGCAAACCAAACTGTTGTCCTACCTGCTAAGGAACAGATTTTCATAAATCGCCCACGAGCAACGAAACCATTTGCGGTCATCACATTAGCATAATCTACTGGTATTTGTTGTGAGACTGCTATCCTGGACACTTTGAAGACCCAGAATTGTTTAGAGCTAATGAGAGTTGCATCTTCTGGATACAATTTTCAGTTCATGCTTTATGGCACTTTAATGGTCGCTGCAATTACATGACTATATTCTCCTACTGGACTATACAGAGGGATCGATGTCAGTTCGTCAACACATTCATTATACTGGTTTCCATCACCGCAAATTTTCAAGAAAACAAGCCATTACATCTCGTTATTGAGAAACTCGCAAGGTGACCTGTCTTCAGTACCTCCAAGTTGGCAAAGACTTACGAGATTTTGTCCAATGAAAACCTTTTCTTACCATTTTTTCGTTGTAGGATGGTCGAATGTCTTTATGGAGACCCAATAGCTCTCGATACATTCTAGATCTGTTTGTTGACACAGCACACGAAGTGGAAGGATAAATTTGGCTATCTGTGGTTGGATGGCTGCAATTGGAGTGGGAGAAGTGGTTGGGGCTTCATTCAGAATGGACTCGGAGGAATGTGTTCGCGTTTTAGAAGAACGCATGTTGATACTGCCAACAGTTTCATCTCTTTATGCAGTAGAAGAGATAACTATCACTCATTTCATGTACGTTAACTGCAATGTCCAAACATCAAAAACATCCAAATACGTCTGAACAGACGATGTTGAAGTTAGAGTAGCCCAGAACTAAATTCAGTCGAGATGTTTGGATACTGATTGTCAGAGACAGTGATATGCGACTGGTAAGTACTAGACAGAGTCTTGGAGTACACGTTTTTGCCGTGTGAGGAGCATTAAGCCGACGGTGGCATTTTTGTAGATCCCTCCTCTCCTAGGTTTCTCAAAACTTCAGCGAAGTGTTGGAGAATGAGAGGTGGTAGTCCTCGTATTAAAAAAAGTGTAACTAACTTTTAAATTTCATCAATAACATAGTTATTTGTTCCTATTTTTATATACTTCATTTCTAAATTCTAGCGATGTAACAGTCTTTTAAAATCTCCTATAAAATGCGAACTGGAATACGGGGATTATCTACAACAGTGGCATATAGTGCGTTTCGTCCCCAAATTAGATGTCCAAGCCTGTAGCTGCGCGGTCTATGGGCACATTGCCACGGTTCGCTCGGCTTCCCCCCGTCGGAGGTTCGAGTCCACCCTCGGGCATGGGTGTGTGTGTTCTCCTTACCGTAAGTTAGGTTAAGTAGTGTGTAAGCCTACGGACCGATGACCTCAGCAGTTCGGTCCCATAGGAACTTATCACAAATTTCCAAAGTTTTCCTTTCCTTATGAAAGTTCTTTTGAAAGTGATCCAGTCTCGTATATCGCATTTCATCTTACTCTAGGAAAATATGTCCGAGAAATCTATATGTTACTAAGAATGTAAAACTGCTTGAAAGTTTTCTCTGTATACACACTCATGCTCATAAATTAAGGATAATGCTGATACATGGTGAAACAAAGCTCTTATGGGTGGTTTGCGGTTGACATTACCGCGGGGTATGATCATGCAGTGCATTTGACCTACGGTCGTCGCACGGTGACACTGGCAGCAGTCCACGTATGCAGAGGTGTAATGGTGCTTGGCAGAGTACGATGGAGCGAGTAAGTGTGCAAAAGTTGCCAGACGTGCTAATGGTGACTGTGTGTTGAAAATGGCTCAAAGAACACATATTGATGACGTTATGAGGGGTAGAATACTAGAGCGACTAGAGGCTGATCAAACAAAGTAGGTCGTAGCACGGGACCTCTGTATGCCAAAAAGTGTGATCTCAGGATTATGGCAACGACTCCAGCAGACAGGAAATGTGTCCAGGTGCTACAGTACGGGACTTCCACAGTGTACAACACCACAAGAAGACCGATACCTCACCATCAGTGCCCGTAGACGGCCACGGAGTACTGCAGGTAGCCGTGCTCGGGACCTTACTACAGCCACTGGAATGTCCTGGAAAGGGACCTGTATGGAGGTCATGGTTTGATGGGGATTATGATTGGTGCACGTACACCCCTGCATGTCTTTGACAGAGGAACTGTAACAGGTCAGGTGTATACGGACGTCATTTTGCAACAGTATGTCCGCATTTTGAGGCGTGCAGTGGGTCCCACCTTCCTCCTGATGGAGCGGCCATCGCGGTGGAGTACCCTGAAACAGAAGATATCAGGCGAATGGAGTCGCCTGCCTGTTCTCCAGACATAAACTCCATCGAGCACGTCTGGCATGCTCTCGGTCGATGTATCGCTCTCGTCTTCAAACCCCTACGACACTTCAGGAGCTGATCCAGAGTATGCCAACCCGTTGTGCGGCCGGTGTACGTGTGCATGCTAATCATATCCCATATTGACGTCGGGGTACATGCGCAGGAAACAGTGGCGTTTTGTTTGCACATGTGTTTCGGGACGGTTTTTCTCAACTTATCACCAATACCGTGGACTTACAGATCTGTGTCGTGTGTGTTCCCTATGTGCCTATGCTATTTGCGCCAGTTTTGTGTAGTGTCACGTTGTGTGGCACCAGATTCTACAGTTATCCTTAATTTATGAACATGATTGTAGTATAACATCTTGAACTGTTAAAGAGGTCTTATAAAGCACTAGAGAAGAACTAGTGCGATACGCACACATAAAAATAAATATACATCTCGTTACCAGCGAATTCAATTCCTTTTGCACAAATTGAGTTGGCTGTGGTGAGCAGTTGATTGTGAAGGATGATGAAGCTCGCGGGGATGGGATGGGGGGTGGGGGGGTGGGGGGGTGGAGGGAGCAGTAGCAGACGATGACCCGGTGACAGGACGAGGAGTGGCTTCTCTCAAAGAGTAGTAACGAAGACTGATTTCTGCGGAGAGACAGCTGTTGACAGGCACGATCGTGTTGGTCTTCTTATTTTCATTCTGTGAACGATTTCGTCAGCTGCGCCGTTAGTACTTCACGACAGGCGACCGCCTTAAGCTAGAGACGTACATATCTTCAAAGTTTCTTTTTTATTTCCTACTCACTCATTGAGCTTTTTCCTCGGTAATGTTCACTCACTAGAAACATCCGAGTCTCCAAGAGAGCTACATTAACATTTTGGCTCTTCCTCTATACCGCAAATGTTTTATCGCTGCAGACGTAACAACGGTATTTTAACCGAGCGAGGTGGCGTAGTGGTTAGCACACTGGACTCGCATTCGGGAGGACGACGGTTCAATCCCGTCTCCAGCCGTCCTGATTTAGGTTTTCCGTGATTTCCCTAAATCGTTTCAGGCAAATGCCGGGATGGTTCCTTTGAAAGGGCACTGCCGATTTCCTTCCCAAACCTTCCCTAACCCGAGCTTGCGCTCCGTCTCTAATGACCTCGTTGTTGACGGGACGTTAAACACTAACCACCACCACGAACTGTATTTTAAATCCAAAATCGACTTAGGATTGCGTTTATGAAATAGTGCATATCGCTGTAAGAGCATAGCGAAATCAAACACGCTTTCATACTCAAACTTCTTTACCTCATCTTAGCAATTTGTCTTCTATTTTGCAGCTTTGTGATTTTTTCTGGAAATGTTTTATAATTCAACTTTTCGACCCACTGTGTGCATCTTGGCACTTCTTCTCGCTTGCAAAAAGCGTTTGGTTCCACCTTTTCGTTGAATTTCTGATCTGTTTTTATGTTTTGCGCTGGAATATTTTCATGAAATGTTGATGCTTAACGTTCAACTTACTTGTCACTGTTGTAAATTTGTTTTAACGAACACATTAATTACGTTCACTCAAAATAAGCTACATCATGATTTGTGGTCAGAGCAGTTCTAGCGTATTTTCTGTATCATACCACTCCTGAAGATACCCTTTGAGACTCTCTTTCCAAAGGTCTTGAAGCAGTAACACGGTCTTTAGGAAACGTAAAACTCCTGTCTAAAGACCAAAATGTTTCCTTGTAATCTCAGGCGTCGTTTGTGGGTGTCGCACTGTTTTCAGCTTCCTTATACCTTTTACCCCATCACTGTACGATACGAGTTCACTTTAATAAACAGTTAATATGATTAAGGAAAACTGAGATTTATGGAAATCAGGAGCATAGACAAAAGGAGAAAGAAGAAATTCATTGTCAGGAAGGAACGTTCTCGACAGAACGTATCACCGGGTCGTCGTCTGCTACTCCTCCCTCCCCCCCCCCCCCCCCCCCCAACACCCATCCCATCCCCGCGAGCTTCATCATCCTTCACAATCAACTGCTCACCACAGCCAACTCAATTTGTTTGTATATAGTTACACGAAAGGCAGCCCAAGGTAAAGGGAGTTATGTAACAAGTACCTGTGCACTTCTGAGTTTTTGATTTCTGCGGGCAAAGACAGTTTCTTTGGCAGTTTTCATATCATAAGATAAGCCTTCTCTACGAGGCCAATGTAGCACTGTATGTTCCTACTACGAATTTGGTGTCCAACCCCCCCCCCCCCCCCACCCCGCCACGGTAGCTGAGTGGTCAGCGCGGCAGAATGTCAATAATGTCAATCCTAAGGGCCCGGGTTCGATTCCCGGCAGCGTCAGAGACTTTCTCCGCTCAGGGACTGGGTGTTATGTTGTCCTAATCATCGTCATTTCATCTCCATCGACGCGCAAGTCGCCGAAGTGGCGTCAAATCGAAAGACTTGCACCCGACGAACGGGCTACACGACGGGAGGCCCTAGTCACACGACATTTACTGCTTTCGTTACATCAGCGGAAAAGAACAGTATTACATCAGTACACTTACTTTTAATCTGAAAATGAGAATTTTTTATAAAAACGCTTTCTGCTTCGAAAACCCCATGTGTCATGTGTCATATTCATTAAATCTTTCTTCATAATTTTGTGTGTAAGAATATACAAACACACAGGTTCGGAATAATTCTTTAAGAATTATTTGAGTTAACGTAATCTTTTTTGAACAGATATTTTCTAAGCTGCCCGATCTATTACTTATTTAAAGTGATCTCATCCATTTTATTTTCAACCATTTCACAAAAACTCTGAAAGACAGAGGATGGTGCACTCAGCAATGTAAACGTGTCCATTTTACATCTCGTTTATCATGTTTCAAATTGATCAGTCACACTGTTCAGTTCGTCTCAGAAGTGAAATGCTATTGCAATACGGCGATGCGTATGTGGAACCAAGAGAAATGAGTCATTACTGTTTCAAAATGTATACAGTAAATGATTCTGTACCCAGTTACCGCTTGCGAACAACGTAGATGACCTTTGGGTCAATCTGCGAGGTTTTCAGGAAGTACTCTTTGCATTCCGAATGAGGTGAAAATCAGGTCACATCCCACCCCGCGGCAAGTTCTGGGCCGCATGTCTGGAGACGTGTTCTGGCGAGCTTACAACTAGTGGGCGGTTTCGTTTGGGGTCTGGTGGCGCGGTTAGCAGTTTGCAAAATGTTCAAATGTGTGTGAATTCCTAAGGGACCAAACTGCTGAGTTTATCGGCCCCTAGACTTACACACTACTTAAACTAACTTATACTAATAACAACACACACACCCATGCCCGAGGGAGGACTCGAACTCCGGCGGGAGGGGCAGCCAAATCCGTGAGATGGCACCCTAAACCGCGCGATCACGCCGCGCAGCTAGCAGTTTGCAGCCCTGCGTGTTGTTGAGATGCAGTTTGCTGTGTGCAGGAAAGGCACACTTCCGACGTGACTTTTTTTTAATCGTTCGTAGTGAGCGTGTCGTGCACGCGTAACTACACTACTGGCCATTAAAATTGGTACACGAAGAAGAAATACAGATGACAAACGGGTATTCATTTGACAAACATATTATACTAGAACTCACATGTGATTACATTTTCACGCAATTTGGGTGCATAGATCCTGAGAAATCAGTACCCAGAACAACCACCTCTGGCCGTAATAACGGCCTTCATACGCCAGGGCATTGAGTGAAACAGAGTTTGGATGGCATGTACATGTACAGCTGCCCATGCAGCTTCAACACGATACCACAGTTCATCAAGACTAGTGACTGGCGTATTGTGGCGAGCCAGTTGCTCGGCCACCATTGACCAGACGTTTTCAATTGGTGAGAGATCTGGAGAATGTGCTGGCCAGGGCAGCAGTCGAACATTTTCTGTATCCAGAAAGGCCCGTACAGGACCTGCAACATGCGGTCGTGCATTATCCTGCTGAAATGTAGGGTTTCGCAGGGATCGAATGAAGGATAAGGCCACGGGTCGTAACACATATGAAATGTAACGTCCACAGTTCAAAGTGCCGTCAATGCGAACAAGAGGTGACCGAGACGTGTAACCAATGGCACCCCATACCATCACGCCGGGTGATACTCCAGTATGGCGAAGACGAATACACGCTTCCAATGTGCGTTCACCGCGATGTCGCCAAACACGGATGCGACCATCATGATGCTGCAAACAGAACCTGGATTCATCTGAAAAAATGACGTTTTGCCATTAGTGCACCCAGGTTCGTCGTTGAGCACACCATCGCAGGTTCTCCTGTCTGTGATTCAGCGTCAAGAGCAACCGCAGCCATGGTCTCCGAGCTGATTGTCCATGCTGCTGCAAACGTTGTCGAACTGTTCGTGCAGATGGTTGTTGTCTTGCAAACGTCCCCATCTGTTGTCTCAGGGATCGAGACATGGCTGCACGATCCGTTACAGCCATGCGGAGAAGATGGCTGTCATCTCGACTGCTAGTGTTACGAGGCCGTTGGGATCCAGCACGGCGTTCCGTATTACCCTCCTGAACCCACCGATTCCATATTCTGCTAACAGTCATTGGATCTCGACCAACGCGAGCAGAAATTACGCGATACGATAAACCGCAATCGCTACAATCCGACCTTTATCAAAGTGGGAAACGTGATGGTACGCATTTCTCCTCCTTACACGAGGCATCGCAACAACGTTTCACCAGGCAACGCCTATCAACTGCTGTTTGTGTATGAGAAATCGGTTGGAAACTTTCCTCATGTCAGCACGTTGTAGGTGTCGCCACCGGCGCCAGCCTTATGGTAATGCTCTGAAAAGCTAATAATTTCCACATCACAGCATCTTTTTCCTGTCGGTTAAATTTCGCGTCTGCAGCACGTCATCTTCGTGGTGTAGCAATTTTATTGGCCAGTAGTGTATTTTCTGAGACTTTGATGACATGGAAGAGTGTGTCCCACATGGACGTTTGGTCTTCGGACTTTCGTAAGGAGAGTCGATTTGGATACTCGGTACAGAACTTGTTTGTTACTAAGACATCTGGACACCATAACTTTTTAGTTTCATCACACTTCCTGTCAATGTTTTGGGACTTGTATGGATTTTGTTTTCTTTAATTTTCTCCTTTGTTGCAACTCCATGTGCCATGTGTTTTCTGAGCATTCATCTTACATGTGATATTGTGATTTAACCACTGTAGGGGACAATTATACAAATTTGTATTCAAACATTCTCTTAAATCCATTTTTCGTTGCCCTCACGTTCCTATCATGACAAGTTTATTCCGACTTGTGCCTAGCAGTACTATGCTATCACTCCATGCAATCCGTATTAATTGAATTTTTATAGAATTCTTACTGCGGTTAATATCAAATATCACTATGTACAATATACATCGCGATTCTGTGCGTAATTTTCCAGCAAAAAAATGTGGGTGTTGGGGTTGACATATGTGACCAAAGTAATGTTTATTATTCGATGCTTGTATTTGTGACCTGTCGTAACAGGCTAGGTTCCCATATCCATCGCACGACGCGTTGATTTCAAATCTGCACACATGGTGAGATATTTGTTACAACTACTCAGGTTCAAGTAAATAGTTACATTTTGATGTGCTCGCTGTAAATTGTTTCGCAAAATAAATGTTTCTGTATAGAAAATATTCTACAAATGTAGCAGTCAGATCGCATTGCTAGTTTCATTCATGGATTTAAGTATTGTATATGCGAGGGCGTCTTTTTAATTCAGGGCATATTCGAACTTACTTCCAGAGGTAATTCGATTTTCAAAACCTAGCAGCAACCTTGTAGACTAACAGGAAGTGTTGAATGTGCACAAAGAAGGGTAGCACGAATGGTCATATCTTTGCCCGACTCACGAGAGAGCGTCGCGGAAATGGAAAAACTGAAATAGTGTACTGCGCGAAAGCCTACACTTACATGCCGATGGAAAACAAATCGCAACACCAAGAAGGAGTTGGGCGACAAAAACGAAAGTTGGTAGGTGAGTTTGTACATCTGAAAGATGATGTTAAAATTACTAAAGAAAAACTGTTTTGCATCCTCATAGTGGCGCTATAAGGATACAAAATAGTTTTTCTTTAAACACACGGTGTGACGGTCGTGAGCGGCAGTGTGACGGTACGTCACATAAATTGACATTTTAAAAAAAGAAAATGGTTTTTGGTTGTGTGACGTGTGAAGTTTAAATTATTTAAAGACTGCGTACGTGTGCGCGATCTATAATAAATATTAAAAAGTGTAATTATTACCACGAAAGCTTACAAACAACGATGTGATTAACAAAGAACAGTTTTTAGTCTAGAATCTGTGTAATGAAAATGATCATGACCAGAGACTATTGTTTTATTGAACTCTCTCCTATTTTGTTTCGTCTATCGGGAGGCCGCCATTGTATAACCGTCTGGTATTTAATGTAAGTTTGGCTGTAATTTAGCAAAATATACTTGTAATTGTTATGAGAAATTGTGTATTATTGGTTTAGTGGGCACCTCTCATGGTAGTAATCATTAGTTATAATTAACAAATTTATTTTCAGAACTTCGTGTTGTAGGGAGCTCATCTCCCCTAGCAGCATTTGGTCGGCCATTACGCTGACGATATTTTATAATTAGAAATTAATGTCATAATATTAAATGTAAATGTGAGAGATTTCTCTATTTTGCTCTTCCAATAGTTTCAGAGTTAACAGAGTAAAAATAGATTTCATTTATTAATATTTAGACTACTGAATGAGTTCAGTATGTTTTGAGTTCGGCCACTAAACCCCAATGAGATTCTATCCAGTTTTGCCTTGCAAATAAATAATAATAAATAATGAAAAATATTCCATTCCACGAGCAAAACATCATCTGAGTTTCTTTATGGAGTTTGGTGCATAATGACCAGTAGCCCCTTGAGAACCAAATTAATTATTACAGGTTGCGTAAAAGCACGCACCTTTTCTTTTAAAAATAGCAGCGCTCACGCGAACTATCTATTAGAAGGCGGTGAGTCACGCGTTGTGTTTAAAATATTATTTCGCATGTACTTCGGAATAGCCAAGGTCCGTAAGTAAGTTATCGTTGTATTGGGTTCTTTCAAAGCCTGATGCTAGCCCACAATATTTAAGGGGCTCCGGAACGCCCTATACTTGCAATGTTAAAATAACGCTTATAAATTACATCTTTCCTCACAAAGTATTTGAGGTAGGAAGTTGAACTTTTTACAGATTATTTATTGGAATATGGGCTACAACTTAACACAGGGATTTTACAAAATTTTAGTTCAGTTATTAAAGATGATTTTTTTTTCAATTGTAATGAAAATTCACAACATTTTTTTGCAATTTTTTATTTATATATTCAAAAATATACAGTTTTTTGGAAAAAGGCTGTGTTAAATTATGCAGAAGGTACTGTGTAACATTTACTGAAAGTTTGAAACAAATATGTTTGGAAGATCCTTAGAAAACATGTAATTAGTATGAGAAAATAAAAGTTTTGGGAATCGAGCGACAAAGATTGGATTAACTTTTTAGTGCATTCCAGGCCCATAGGATGGATTATCTTCATCCTCTCCAAACTCCTCCTCCAGCTTCCTCTTGTTCCTCCTCCTGTTTACTCTTGGTTGTATTTCTAGATCTTTACAGCCCTGTCTGCAGCCCGAAGGCGTTCCTTGTCTAAAGCAAGCATCGCTCGTTGTTGTGTTCGTAGATTTTGCTACCATTTTCTTCAGTTGCAGTTACTGCAACACTGTTCCAAAAGGTGGTCATGTATGAACACTTATCACATTTCAGTTGTATTTCACTAGCAAGTCCTACGTGCTTTATTATGGAGAGTTCCAGACCAACTTCACTACAATGAATACATCTTACACAGTTTGAAAAAATTCCTTTGAGAACCGACATATCAAATATTTCATTCACATCCGATTCGCCCATAAAACATTCATAGTTTTCACTCATTGAACCAAGCTTCTTCTGTGAAGTATTTTCTTTCCCACTTTGACTGCTATGGGCAGGTGTACTTGAGAGGTTAGGTTCACTCACTTGGTTATCGTCTTTATTGTTTACAGTAATAACACATACCTTTGGCTTTCCAACATTTCTCCTTTTCTTAAAAGCCTTCAGAGGATTTCTAATAACTTTACTTTTACTCATTATTATACTTCAACAAAACAGAGACTCAAGAAACAGAATTAATTGCGAATATTTTCGAGATAACGACAGAGTAAATAAACATGAAACAATCGACAATCACACCAGCGATATATATTGAACCATCACAGGTTAGCCACAACACATACTAAATCTCACATCACTAAAATGTACCTGATGAACACGGACGTTAATAATAACACCATTTGACAGCAGTTTAACAGCGCCACAGTGGGTCACGCCCATGTAGAACACATTTCAAAAAAAATTTAAAAGTAGTTGTAGTCTTCGGAATTGAATAAATTATATATCTATTAAAAGGTAATAGTCTGCAGATTCAGAAAACGCAAAAAAGTAAAAATTGAACTTTTCATGATTTTGAGCCTTTCCGGAGCCCCTTAACAAAATAAATGATATTGCAGTATTTAATAGATATTTATTTTTATTAAATACACGATAAGGAAAAGAACCAAAACTACCCGTGTACCGCGGTAGTAGTTACCTTTGAGACTGATGTTAGTCGAGAATGCCTTTAAGGCGACAAGACGCTGTTATTAACACCTCACTGCGTTTGAACGAGATCGTGTAATTCGAGCCAAGTCTTTCTGCAGTATCGCAGAAGCTGGATGTTCCTTCTGCGATACTGTAGAAAGACTTGGTAGGAATGTAGCAACTGTACATTATTGCTGGCAGCGTTGGTCAGGAGAATGTACGGTCACAAGAAGACAGGTCTCGAGACAGCCACTACCGAGAGGAAAGACCGTGGTGTTCGGCGTATGGATCTGGCGCATCGTAGCGCATCTACAGCAGCAAATTGAGCAGCAGTTGGCACCACAGTGACACAACGAACTGTTAGAAATCGGTTCTTCAAGGACAGCTCCGAACCAGACTCCCTGTAGCGTGAATTCCGCTGATGACAAACCGTCGCCATTTGCGACTTCAGTGGTGGCAAGCGAGAGCTCACTGGAGGGCAGGATGGAGATGTGTTGTTTTTTCTGATGAAAGCGGGCTCTTTCTCGGAACCAGCGATGAGCGTGTGTTGGTTAGAAGGAGACCAGGAGAGGCCCTAGAGCCAATCCGTTTGCATGTTAGACACGCTGGACCTGGAGTTACGGTCTAGGATGCGAGGTCTTATGACAGCAGGAGCACTCTCTTTGTTATGCCACGCACTAACTGCGAAACTGTCTGTCAGTCTCGCGATTCGACCTGTTGTACTGCCATTGATGAACAGCATTCCAGGGTGTGATTTCCAGCAGGATAAAGCTCGCCCATACCCCTGTTGTAACCCAGCATCCTCTACAGTGTCGACATGTGGCCTTGACCGACTCGATCATGAGATTTATCTCCAATCGAACAGATATGGGGCATCATCTGACGACAACTCCAGCGTCATCCACAAACACCATCGACGGTTCTTGTATTGACCGACTGGTGCAACAGGTATGGAACTCCGTCTCACAAACTGACATCCGGCGCCTGTACAGCACAATACATAAACGTTTGCAAGCCGCATTTGACAATTTTGGGCCTACACCGTTTCTTACTGTACCAGCATTTCACATTTGCAATGTTTTAACTCGCGCTGTGATCTCGCAATGTTACTCAGACAAATGTACTCCAGAAATTTCATTTCTATACATTGATGATGGTGAGGTCCCATATTCCGAGGAGCTTAGGAGACGATGCGGGAGACCCGTACCGCCGACTAGGCAAGGTCCTAACGGAGGTGGTTTGCCATTGCTTCCTCATTACCTACTATACATTAATTACTCTTATTTTTTGATGTGACAATTTGTTTCCCGTCAATGGAGTTTCAAGACCCAGTTTTGAGTAATCTAGGAACAGAATACGACGCCGTACGTGTCATTATGATGCAAAGATAAGAGTAGACGGACTGAAGTGCATACTTACTCCTTCAGGCGTTTCATACGAAGATGGAACGAGAAGGTATCCTAATATCTGGTGCTATGATATGTCCCCCCGTCATACGCGACCCAGTGGTTTTCCGAAGTCGGGTTTAAATTTAGATATAAATACAGATTATAAGCACTTCATAACATACGGAAATTTCGGAGTCGCAGACAATGTACCGTTCCGCAATCCTAATTATTTGTGCGCTCTCATGTACCGAATCCGCGATACGTAGTTCATGACAGTGACATGTACGCTTCTTGCGGATGCGATTTTAACATCTTGTATTGTATTTCTTCTACACAATGATAAATCATATATCCGTCGAGTTTTAGCGAAAAAAAAACGAGAAAGTGCTGATGCAAATGGACCCTTGAAAAGGATGAGTGTTTTATTGTCTTTCTCATTCATCCTGGATGCGTTGAACTGCCATCTCACAGAATGCTTACGTTAACGATTTGGTCTTACTGCCCCATATTCGGTGAGTCAGTTTATTTCCTTTTGAGGTTGCACTCGTCCGGAAGTCTCCACTGATTCACAGTATTTTGCCAACCTGTGCAGAAAAAGGTAAAAAAAAAACAAAAAACTTATCCTTATTATCAGACAGTGTATCAGTGTCAACGGTGATCCTATCTTGGAGTGTTGACAACAGCCGCTGTTGAGCTTTGTCTATCCTTGGTGTCCTTCAGTACCCTGTATTCTTTTACTCCAAACCGATCCATAAAAGTAGAACATTACACTATATCACCATTCATCACAGTTATACATACAATACAGACTTGTGCAGAAAATGTGACACAGACATTTATATTTCTAATATGGTTAACATTATTAAGAATTTAATAGAGACCGTGATACGTAATGAGGCCTAAATAACGAGGATATGCGGAAACTCATACTGAGGGGAACTTTAAATGAGTAACCTCACGTTTAGAGTGTTTAGGCACCAGATTGCAGAGTAGAATTTAGATTCTTGAATGGGTACGGTTTAGCATAGTAGCACGCTCAACTCGCGACCTTTGCCTTCAGCGGGCAAGTGCTTTTACCGATTGAGCTACCCAAGCACGACAGACGATCCCTCCTCACAGCTTTACTTCACCCATTTCCTCATTTCCTACCTTTCAAGCTGCACACAATTCTCCTGAGAATCTTGCAGGACTAGCACTGCTGGAAGAATGAATATCCTGCATACATGGCCTAGCCATAGATTGCTGGATGTTTCCATAATGAAATGTTCACGCTGCAGCGGAGTGTGTGCTGATATGAAAATTCCTGGCAAGTTAAAGCTGTGTGCCGGACCGAGAATCGAATTCTTCCAGGAATGCTAGTCCTGAAAGTTTTGCAGGAATAAGTCTTCGCAGTTTGGAAGGTAGGAGATACGGTACTGCCGGTACTAGAGCCATGAGAACTGGTCGTTAGTCGTGACTGGGTACCTCAGTCGGTAGAGCACTTGTCCGCAGAAGGCAGAGGTCCCGTATTCGAGTCTCGGTCCGACACATTATCTTAATCCGCCAGGAACTTTCAAGAAGAAACCCCATCTCAATGTTTTAGGGAGGTCCAGAAATACACATGAGAGTGGATTATAATGGTTTGTATACAAGCTAACGTCTTGGCAATCATGTCGCTAGATCATATGTAAGGACTACACATTAAACCCTAATATCCAGTGCGTCTGATGTTTTATTGTCATATATACACTCATGCTCATAAACTAAGGATAATGCTAATACATGGTGAAACAACGCTCTGGCGGGCAGTTTGCAGGTTAAAATCACCTCAGGGCATGGCCATGAGGTGCATTTGACATGCGGTCGTCGCACGGTGGCGATGGCAGCAGTCCACATACGCAGTGGTGTGTTGGTGCATGTCAGAGGACGGTGCAGCGAGTAAGTGTGCACACGTTTTCAGACGTACTAATAGTGACTGTGTGTTGAAAATGGCTCAAAGAACAGATATCGATGACGTTATGAGTGATAGAATACTAGAGCGACTGGAGACTGGCCAAACACAGCAGGTCGTAGCACGGGCCCTCCGTGTGCCACAAGGTGTGCTCTCAAGATTGTGGCAGCAATTCAAGCAAACACAGCAGGTCGTAACACGGGCCCTCCGTGTGCCACAAAGTGTGATCTCTAGATTATGGCAACGATTCCATCAGACAGGAAACGTGTTCAGGCGCTGCAGTACGGGACGTCCACAGTGTACAATACCACAAGAAGGCCGATATCTCACCAGCAGTTCCCCGCAGAAGGCCACCGAGTACTGCAGGTAGCCTTCCTTGCTCCGAACCCTACCGCAGCCACTGGAACAGTTGTCTCCAGACACACTGTCTACAGACGAATGAACAGACATGGTTTATTCGCCCGGAGACCTGCAAGGTGCATTCCACTGACCCCTGGTCACAGGAGAGCCCGTAAAGCCTGGTGTCAAGACCACAGTACTTGGTCATTGGAACAGTGGTCCCAGTTTATGTTCACGGGCGAGTCCAGGTATAGTCTGAACAGTCATTCTCGCCGGGTTTTCATCTGGCGTAAACCATGAACCAGATGCCAACGCCTTAATGTCCTTGAAAGGGACGTGTATGGAGGTCGTGGTTTGATTGTGTGGGGTGGGATTATGATTGGTGCACGTACACCCCTGCATGTCATTGACAAAAGAACTGAAACAGATCAGGTGTATCGGAATGTCATTTTGCACCAGTATGTCAGCGTTTTCAGGGGTGCAGTTGGTCCCACCTTCCTCCTGATGGATGATAACGCACTGCCCCACCGACCTGCCACCGTGGAGGAGTACCTTGAAACAGAAGATGTCAGGCGAATGGAGTGGCCTGCCTGTTCTGCAGACCTAAACCCCATCGAGCACGTCTGGGATGCTCTTGGTCGACGTATCGTTGCACGTCTTCACACGGCGCTTCAGGAGCTCCGACAGGCACTGGTGCAAGAATGGGAGGGTGTACCCCAGCAGCTGCTCGACCACCTGATCCAGAGTATGCCAACCCGTTGTGCGGCATGTGTACGTGTGCATGATGATCATATCCCGTATTGATGTCGGGGTACATGCGCAGGAAACAATAGCGTTTAGTAGCACATGTGTTTCGGGACGGTTTTTCTCAACTTATCATCAATACCGTGGAGTTACAGATGTGTGTCTGTGTGTACCTTAAGTTCCAATGCTATTAGCGCCAGTTTTGTGCAGTGCCGCGTTGTGTGCGACCACATTCTGCGATTATCCTTATTTATGAGCATGAGTGTAGCTTTAAGTTAATGTATATTCCTCTGTGGCCACATTCCTTTGCTTTCAGATGCGAAATATGCTAGTTCTCCTTCGACTGTATGTGAGTGGCACTGTCCAGTCACATTACTGTGACCACCGCCTATGTTCGTCATCAACATGCTACAGCCACCCACAGACGGCAAGTAGTTAGCACTAGCAGTGAAGGGTACATAGTGCGTGCTTGGGGGACGCGGAAAACAGTGCAGCCGTTGTCATAGTGCAGAAACGGAGCCATTTATAGGACGTCGCCCAAAACGGTGTGATGTTTGGCTTTCGGGTCAAGGGTGGAAGCATGTCCTAAACGGGGAAGTATCTAAACTGTTTGCTTGCCGCCGTGGTTAAAGAATACTATGCACGGCAAAACGGCAGTACCACCTCACGACCGTCCAGCGAACGTTACTGCTTATGGACCTCTGCAGCATGTGCCTACTTCATGCACCCATGCCGACTGCTGGACGTCCACTAAGTAGCGATAGGCGGCCTTTTCAGAGGAATCACGTTTTATGCTCCATAGGACGGATGGCTGTTGGCGTGTACGGAGCGAAACGTCTGAAAGCGAACACCCTGAAACAACCGACGGAAGTGTCCAGGCCTCAGGGGGAAGCGTTATGGTCTGGGGAATTTTTTCCTGCAATTGCCTGGGTGAGCTCATCAATCTGGAATGCACAGTGGATCAACATAAGTGTGTATCTATTCGTGGGTACCATGTCCAACCCTTTATGCAGTTTGTTTTTCTTCGGGAAGATGTCATCTACCAACAGGACAATGCAACGAGTCACACAGCTCGCAGTGTGCGTGAGTGGTTCCAAGAGCACCAGCATGAGTTTACCGTACTCCCATAACCACCAAACTCTCCGCATTTAAACGCCATCGAGAACCTGTGGGACCATCTCGACAGAACTGTTCGCGACATGGATCCTCAAGGGCTGGAGTCGGCATGTCTCCACCACATACCTGTCGCTGCCTTCCAGAATCTCACTGATTCTCTTCCTGCGCGTCTCGCAGTGGTCCGCGCTGTAAAAGGTGGTTATTCAGGCTGTTGACAGGTAGTCACATGGATATGACCGGACAAGGTGTTTCTGTTGAAGCTGCCATTAGTCTGTATTGTCAGCAGTATACAGTAAACACTACTGATTCACGCAGATCGTAACAAAAACCAGCTAACAATGTTCAAATGGCTCTGAGCATTATGGGACATAACATCTGAGGTCATCAGTCCCCTAGACTTAGAACTACTTAAACCTAACTAATCTAAGGACATCACACACATCCATGCCCGAGGTAGGATTCGAAACTGCGACCGTAGCAGCAGCGCGGTTAGGGACTGAAGCGCCTAGAACCGCTCGGCCACAGCAGCCGGCAGCTAACAAGGGCATAAAGTAATGTTTTAACGACTGCGGTATTTGGATACGGACGAGGAGGTTCGATAAACTCTAAATGAATAAGTACTGACATTTTAAGCGGTAAAATACGAATATGTCCCTTACTTATCAGCGTATCGTGCATTTGTGATTCGTCACGCTATAGATTACACAATGTTCAGTGAAGCTTCAAAAGCATATAGTAGAATGCCATTTATTAATTTCCGTTGAGCCTCGTGTTAATAAAAACGACAAGTAAAGCCTATCTCACTTTAGATGTGTGTCCCGAAAGAAAAAAATTACGTAACTGTTTTATGTACTGCTGTTTCACAACCACACGTATTACCCATCCAAGCATTTCCTACTTGCGACAGTCACAGACATTTAAGTGGTTTTAGCTGTTTCAGCTGTGGCCGTAATTATCTGTGCCCTAAATCTCCGCCTTGTCCACTACTGACCGTTGCCCCTGCGGAGACGTAAAAGTAAAGAACACGCCGTGTACCTCTGTCTCATTTCTGTCGCAGGCACAACCAGCAGCGCTGACTCTGAGGAGGGACGCTGCAGATTTTATCGGGACATTTTTCCGCGAGCGCTTTAAAAAACGGGTACAAGCTACCGCGAAACTGCCGCAGCTGTTCGCAGAGATGGGAGTTGGAAACAGCCGTTTGTACCCCAAACGTCCGAGTGAGATAAACTCCTG
Organism: Schistocerca serialis cubense; assembly: GCF_023864345.2. Taxonomy (NCBI): domain Eukaryota; kingdom Metazoa; phylum Arthropoda; class Insecta; order Orthoptera; family Acrididae; genus Schistocerca; species Schistocerca serialis. The sequence goes on along the minus strand of NC_064638.1, from coordinate 141,671,703 downwards.
TGACGCGGATGTAACGGTAGGGGGGAGACAAGAACTGTGAGTAAAATGTAAGTGATGAAACTGCAGTGAAAATTTAACCATCTACTTGGGTATCTTCATACTTGTACAGGTTTCGCGAGTTCCTCCAGAGAGAAAAGACGCCTACCATACAGAATAATAAAACTTGGAAACATGCAGAACATATGAATACATTACTTTAAGAGGTCGCTGAAGTAAATACCGGAACTTGGTCCTACTAAAACAGACGTAAGTTGTAAGTGTGAGTATGAATAAGTCGCCAGCAATTACCATCATAACTGCGTTGATAGAAAGAAGTACACAGATTACGCAGTAGTTTAAATTACACGTCGCAGAACGCGAAAAAGAAAATTAGTAGATAATTACAGATCATAATTCCGTAATATAAGACCAGAGGAGAGGAGTAATTATGAGAAAATTTGGATTTGGAAGAAGAATCGGAGAATCATGATCCCCTATATGAATATTAAAAAAAAATGTCATTCAGTGTGAGAAAGCTGAGACGGAGCGTGGTCGATGCGTCGGGAATAGCATAGGGCGCACATAACAAAAAAGGCACAGAAAAAATGTGTACGGGCTACATTAAATATAGAAAAGAAATGAGAAGACAGATACATTTAAGGAAACTGTCCCATGGGTCCTGCAGCATGTTATAGCCCCAGCATAATGCTAAGCAAGAAATAGTTCGCTGAGGTTAAACATTATAAAAAAAATTAAAAATAAAAAACTGAAAAGCCGCGCAACTAACCATCTGAAGAGCAGATGAAGATCAAGCAATGAGGTTTCCAACAGCGTAATGCACTCAACTGAACAAAAGAAAAACAGTTTACTCACGATTTCTGTATCACAACATCAAATACACTACACGTATAAAATATAAAGTAGATGGATGTTTAGTACGCCGGTTGCTCATCAAAATCATGAAAAATTTTCTGGTGACTGGTTAGTAACGACCACCAGACATAAACGTAATGCGCCCCTCATCACACCAGAACTTACATCAAACAAGGTGATTTTTAGGTACAGATAACCCAAAAGCATTTTTCCTCCGCAGATACACCAAAACACTGTGTACAGCTAACGATACACAAGAGCGCAGCGGAGTTACAACCAAGTCCAAATCTCGAACTTTGACAGAAAGTACAATAATGCCAAGCTTGTCGTGAACCAGCGTGAACAGAGAGATGATATCTGATGCGAAATACAAATGCACATGCAGGGTCGATCTATTAGATTTCATAAATGACATCGACCCTATCTGAACAGCGTGGTACACTGGCTTTTAACTATACGGGCTCCACCAATTTCAAGCACGTGTTGCGAGACCAGCAGGTGGGGACCAATCGCGCGAGTCGATACGCAGTATACATTATCTGTATCGGCTGCACTGTCCATAACAGTGTCGTTATCAGGCGGAGATACAAGACACTCGCTACAAGAACCCCGATCAAAGTTACTGTTCCCTCCCTCAACTGTACAAACGCTGATATACGCAGTTTCCCAGGTATTCTTCCCTCTTAGTATCGCTCATTATATGATAACGAATAATTCCAAGAAATTATTTCCACATGTTGTCCACATAGCAAGTGAGTACCCACAAGACAGCGTTGCTGGTTTATTGTTCCGTAATAACGTGAACCAAGCTACTGCACTTATCACACTAATCTGAGGGCTAGTGTCACACCTTTAGTTCTGAATGAATAGATGGGCAATGTAACAGTAGATTATTGCCGCTTTCTTACAGTAACCCTTATTAATGTTTGGCCTCTTCACATGGCTGAAATATGGTTTAGATCGCATTGCCCTGTTCTGTCGGTAGTCTGCTACATTTTCACGATAAAATGCTAGAAGAGATATTAAGCCGGGTAATTTTAGTAGGGCTGAAGTCTCTCGCCTAGATGACTTACTGCAGTGGCATCCAGCCATTTCACGACTTTGCACTCCATAGAAATGACTTTGACATTACTGCAACTCTGCCTCTCGTATCGGATGATTTCCACGTGCTTTGGATAATGTGGTGTAGCATCTCTATCTAAGTGGACAAGTTGCACGTGTCCGGAAAGTTGTCCAGCAGGTAGAACCAATCGCGCTGATTTAAAGATGACTGAACATGGTATCTGCGGCGTCATACCACCTCCTTCAAACTGACGATACTTTACGCCACTATCCAGTGCTCAACAATCAATTTCTTCACACCCTGTTGCATAGTAAGATTTCCTTCGGTTTTGGCTTACGTAGAATGTTGTCAACAGATTCTTGGCCGTCTGCTCATAGTGTTTTATTGCTGCCTCCATGTTGTCCTTGTTAGGGATTTCCCTTGTTTCCCGTCGTATGCTCTAATATGGTTACGACTGCTCTCTTTGTAGCTAATGAGAAGTTATCGAATTTTGGCATATCAGTGTGCCTACGCTTAAGTTAAAAAAAAAATAATGGTTCAAATGGCTCTGAGCACTATGGGACTTAACATCTGAGGTCATCAGTCTCCTAGAGCTTAGAACTACTTAAACCTAACTAACCTAAGGACATCGCACACATCCATGCCCGAGGCAGGATTCGAACCTGTGACCGTAGCGGTCGCGCGGTTCCAGACTGAAGTGCCTAGAACCGCTCATCCACTCCGGCCGGCTACGCTTAAGTCATACAGCGAAAGGAAATCGGCAACTTCCTTTATCACTCTCTAGCGTGATCCGAAGTGTTCAGCACCATCACTATGCTTTAGAGAAATATTTTCAATTAGGATGAAGCAGATGACGATGGGCTTCGAGGATGAGGGCTAGGACTGTTGCGAATCGGATATATTCCCTATTGTGTAACTGGTATTCCACAAGACTTGGAGTACCGATTCGTTATTTCCTAATACGTTTCGTTCCTCTGGTATTCTTTCCCGCCGAGCAATTTGCGTCCGAAACAAAGCAGCTGGGCGTCTTTCACATTTCAAATTGTTACTTTCGGTTTAGCAAATCTGTATTGACACGGAGTGTGTTGACACTGTAGCGGAGTATGGGAGAAAGATAAGAGAGGGTGAAATTTTTACGTGCTTATGATAAATCCCTTTCATCAAAAATATTTCTCTTCTTCATGCCTCCTCTGTGTTACCACAAACGACGTGTTACTGACGTCTTTTGTTCCAAGATAGCAGTACACGCGAGGTGCTTATTTGCTTCTACCGCCCTGAGTGGAATGCGTAAGTTATAACAAATGGTCACCAACCTGCAGTCTTCTATAGTTGTTGTCCCCTGCGCAGAAAACAACACGTAGGTCGTGAATCCGCGTAATCTTGAGGCTGTAGGAAACTCTTAACGAGGAACTGTTGTTTTATAAACGATTAATTTACAATCAGTTTGTTTCTATGGGATGCCATTCGCTTTTTAATTAGAACACCAGAAACCACACAATTACATTCCACTTCAGAGTCACAAGTACTTGCGATTCATCAACAAAATAATTAACTGCGTATTTCTGCAGTTACAATCACGCTGTTCTCGACTAGACATTGCAAGTTAAGTCGTAACTGATACCGTGGCAGACAACATGTCTGTCCTCCGAGGTTTCCCAACTACACTCCTGGAAATGGAAAAAGAACACATTGACACCGGTGTGTCAGACCCACCATACTTGCTCCGGACACTGCTAGAGGGCTGTACAAGCAATGATCACACGCACGGCACAGCGGACACACCAGGAACCGCGGTGTTGGCCGTCGAATGGCGCTAGCTGCGCAGCATTTGTGCACCGCCGCCGTCAGTGTCAGCCAGTTTGCCGTGGCATACGGAGCTCCATCGCAGTCTTTAACAATGGTAGCATGCCGCGACAGCGTGGACGTGAACCGTATGTGCAGTTGACGGACTTTGAGCGAGGGCGTATAGTGGGCATGCGGGAGGCCGGGTGGACGTACCGCCGAATTGCTCAACACGTGGGGCGTGAGGTCTCCACAGTACATCGATGTTGTCGCCAGTGGTCGGCGGAAGGTGCACGTGCCCGTCGACCTGGGACCGGACCGCAGCGACGTACGGATGCACGCCAAGACCGTAGGATCCTACGCAGTGCCGTAGGGGACCGCACCGCCACTTCCCAGCAAATTAGGGACACTGTTGCTCCTGGGGTATCGGCGAGGACCATTCGCAACCGTCTCCATGAAGCTGGGCTACGGTCCCGCACACCGTTAGGCCGTCTTCCGCTCACGCCCCAACATCGTGCAGCCCGCCTCCAGTGGTGTCGCGACAGGCGTGAATGGAGGGACGAATGGAGATGTGTCGTCTTCAGCGATGAGAGTCGCTTCTGCCTTGGTGCCAATGATGGTCGTATGCGTGTTTGGCGCCGTGCAGGTGAGCGCCACAATCAGGACTGCATACGACCGAGGCACACAGGGCCAACACCCGGCATCATGGTGTGGGGAGCGATCTCCTACACTGGCCGTACACCACTGGTGATCGTCGAGGGGACACTGAGTAGTGCACGGTACATCCAAACCGTCATCGAACCCATCGTTCTACCATTCCTAGACCGGCAAGGGAACTTGCTGTTCCAATAGGACAATGCACGTCCGCATATATCCCGTGTCACCCAACGTGCTCTAGAAGGTGTACGTCAACAACCCTGGCCAGCAAGATCTCCGGATCTGTCCCGCATTGAGCATGTTTGGGACTGGATGAAGTGTCGTCTCACGCGGTCTGCACGTCCAGCACGAACGCTGGTCCAACTGAGGCGCCAGGTGGAAATGGAATGGCAAGCCGTTCCACAGGACTACATCCAGCATCTCTACGATCGTCTCCATGGGAGAATAGCAGCCTGCATTGCTGCGAAAGGTGGATATACACTGTACTAGTGCCGACATTGTGCATGCTCTGTTGCCTGTGTCTATGTGCCTGTGGTTCTGTCAGTGTGATCATGTGATGTATCTGACCCCAGGAATGTGTCAATAAAGTTTCCCCTTCCTGGGACAATGAATTCACGGTGTTCTTATTTCAATTTCCAGGAGTGTAGTTTTCACATTTACAAACCATCGAAAATTAAGTCTCAACTGATAATGAGGCTGACATGTCCGTACTCCGAGACTGCGGAACGAGCTCTGATCTTACAGCCGAACCACCCTTCGCACGCCATCCAAGTTAGGCGCGATCCGAAGATCGCCGAAGTGCTTCGTCTGCCTTTTCGTTTTGCAGTTGTTTATTGTTCTGCTGGTTATTAATACTTGTGAAATAACGGAATGACAGCACGCTATTGAGAGATGCTTTCATTTGACATCTTCGACTAATATTAGTAACAGAGGATTGTCATTTTGGCGAGCAACTTCCGAATCCAGGAGCCAATCGCGGAGAAGAATAACAATTTAGGCGGTCTTTCTCACCATACCCGTACCGAGCAAACCGTCTGTCATCGGTACCTCAGACCACATGACGTCATCTTGCCACAGCTGCCTTCCAAACTGCTCTAAAAAGAGCTTCCTGTAGCCGAATATGATGACTGTAAATCCAGATATATTACAAGCGTAATAAGATGAAACTAAAAGGTAAAAAAATGTGGATTCAGTATTTTACATTCGTGAGTATGATTCACAGTGAGTAAATTAAAGTGCTAGTATTCATTTAATAAATACGGAGTTTTCCATGCTTTCAGTATTGTCCTTCATATTTGTTTACTGTATAAATATCAGTATGAGTTTCTGCTGAAAATAAAAACTACACGACTCAGTATTCTTTAAAATGCAGCTTTAGCGTTTATCTTATAAAGACTCCCACGTGTAAAGTGTTTTATTTGATTTTTGTGTTTTTTTTTGTATTTCCGTTTTTATCCCTTTTCTGCTATGGAAACAGCGTAGAAGGCATACTCCTGGTCAGGATCAAGTTACAGTTCCTTACTTAAGGTGCAGAACGCTATTGTAACGTAGACAGCTGTCATACGCTAGGGGAAGTCAACTGAGCCTATCTCCATGCTCTCACTTACTAAAACTGTCATAAATTACTTTCGAAATCGTCATCAGTGTACGGTCTTGTTAGTATTTTAAATAACTGTCTCCTAGTTATGTTTCTATAATGAAATATAGTGCGGTACTAGTCTTAAACGCCGGCCGCTGTGGCCGAGCGGTTCTAGGGGCTTCAGTCCGGAACCGCGCTGCTGCTACGATCGCAGGTTCGAATCCTGCCTCGGGCGTGGATGTGTAGTTAGCCTTAAGTATTTCTAAGTCTAGGGGACTGATGACCTTAGATATTAAGTCCCATACTGCTTAGAGCCATTTGAACCATTTAGGCTTAAACACCGGAAGTGCATAATTGACTCGAATTACTGAACTACACATAATCGCACTTTGAGATTTCATTGCGGTGTGAGAAACACACGCGCTGTAATCAGAGCTTCTAAGGCGCACTAAATCTATGGGTAAGAGTCTCCTGAATAGACAAGCTCAGCCTCCTGAATGAAGGATCCCAGTGAAGTGCGAGTGGTTGGACGTAATGTGTCTGATTGTGTTTCGTATCTTATTGGACACAATAGGGTATGCAAGACAAGACGTATGGCCAACGTGACGTTCAAGGAAAGCTAGGGTCGAGGACAAAAGAGTGAGAGGTATATGATGACGCTACTCACAAGTTAGAAAAAAAGTCAGATTTATTGAATATCGGTAGTTGATCTAGTTTCTCACGAAACCAGTACAAGTAAACGTTGCATAAAGTGTATATTTAAGGCTGTCATAAAATATATATATATATAAAATATAAATAAAATTAAATAAAAAGTGAAAAGAACGTTTGTAGTATGTAATTGAAGAGAAAAATTGAGATTAGTGTCAACAACAATCCTGGTTACGTAAAGGGTATATCCGGGGCCATTAAATACTTTGTAGTTAGCGATTTGCAATATTTCTCTACTGGTACCGAGTCTCTGAAAGCTTTTAGTTTCGTAACTATATGCTCGGCAGCTGTCAGGGTATACTGAAGGCATTTCCATAGTCAATCTGTAGCAAGAAGTAGAATACTTTACCGCTGGCTCTCTTCGGCTCTTCACATAGATGATGCAGTTCTCCTAGTCTCATGTTTGATGTTGTTAGTCTGTGTAGCCTCACTTGTCAGCTAAATTATATTAATGTATTTATGCAGACTCGCTAGCCAAATAAATTATATTAAAGTGTTGTAGCTAATGTCTGCCTATGTGCAACCAAATAGGAGCAAATTTCGTTTCATCAGGCGCATTTTGCCTCAATCTTCAGTGGTACTGATATTGTGGACAGGTACGTGAGCAGCTTGCGTGCTGTGCTGACAAGAATTATTAGCGGCGTAAGCAAATAAATTGCTTAACAAGTGCAACAGCGAATCACACATGTTAAGAATTCCAACGCATACTGCCACTAAAGACGCCTGAAAAAAGTTGGGTGAAAAGCGCCTCTGAAAACGAAAATTATATTTTTTCAGTTGCTCATCGACATGACTTGAAGATGACTAACATGAAATTTTGTTAATCTGCTTCATTTGGATAGTACGGAACTGACCACGTAGTCCCTTTGTTTCCGATGCGTTTATTGTATCATACGGTACACACTGTCTAGAACAGGGGTTCCCAATAAAACTTTCTCGAGGACCACCTCATCGAGCATGATTGGTACCTTGTCATATCACAGTATCAAGTACCTAAAAAAGCCAAATTAAGAGTCTTTTAATACGTTTTCTATTTTTGGTACTTAGAAAAAACATTGGCATTTTCATTGTTGAAAAAATATTGAGCTTAAAACTTTTTCAATTTAGCCATCATTGTTATTGTTAAATTTTTGATTACTGCTCAAAATCTTTGTCTTCAAATCTGGGTGTTTAGTATAACAAACTCCTTAAAAAACACTGAGTATGAACTGAAAATGATAGGAAAAAATTAAAACTGAATGACTTACTTGCTTGAACATCAAATGCATTATCTTCCTCTTCATCTGTAGGCCTTCCTCGTTTTAACGAACCACTTTTTAACGAACGGTCCCCTTTTAATTACGTGAACTGTAGCTTCCGCGAAAAACAACGCTTTACAAACACTACTGTTTTATTACAGAATGTTGAATATGTAAACAACACGGTCTGTGAAAGCACTGGCAATAAATTAACAATGGCCAATTGTCGTCTGAAATGCGAGTTTCTGTGTAAAGTGACTGTCAGTTGTCAGGAGCAAAGAGGCACCGCGCGCAGTCTAGCGACATACAGCAGAACTATTTTCCTCTATCCAATTCTACACTCCTGGAAATGGAAAAAAGAACACATTGACACCGGTGTGTCAGACCCACCATACTTGCTCCGGACACTGCGAGAGGGCTGTACAAGCAATGATCACACGCACGGCACAGCGGACACACCAGGAACCGCGGTGTTGGCCGTCGAATGGCGCTAGCTGCGCAGCATTTGTGCACCGCCGCCGTCAGTGTCAGCCAGTTTGCCGTGGCATACGGAGCTCCATCGCAGTCTTTAACACTGGTAGCATGCCGCGACAGCGTGGACGTGAACCGTATGTGCAGTTGACGGACTTTGAGCGAGGGCGTATAGTGGGCATGCGGGAGGCCGGGTGGACGTACCGTCGAATTGCTCAACACGTGGGGCGTGAGGTCTCCACAGTACATCGATATTGTCGCCAGTGGTCGGCGGAAGGTGCACGTGCCCGTCGACCTGGGACCGGACCGCAGCGACGCACGGATGCACGCCAAGACCGTAGGATCCTACGCAGTGCCGTAGGGGACCGCACCGCCACTTCCCAGCAAATTAGGGACACTGTTGCTCCTGGGGTATCGGCGAGGACCATTCGCAACCGTCTCCATGAAGCTGGGCTACGGTCCCGCACACCGTTAGGCCGTCTTCCGCTCACGCCCCAACATCGTACAGCCCGCCTCCAGTGGTGTCGCGACAGGCGTGAATGGAGGGACGAATGGAGACGTGTCGTCTTCAGCGATGAGAGTCGCTTCTGCCTTGGTGCCAATGATGGTCGTATGCGTGTTTGGCGCCGTGCAGGTGAGCGCCACAATCAGGACTGCATACGACCGAGGCACACAGGGCCAACACCCGGCATCATGGTGTGGGGAGCGATCTCCTACACTGGCCGTACACCACTGGTGATCGTCGAGGGGACACTGAATAGTGCACGGTACATCCAAACCGTCATCGAACCCATCGTTCTACCATTCCTAGACCGGCAAGGGAACTTGCTGTTCCAACAGGACAATGCACGTCCGCATGTATCCCGTGCCACCCAACGTGCTCTAGAAGCTGTAAGTCAACTACCCTGGCCAGTAAGATCTCCGGATCTGTCCCCCATTGAGCGTGTTTGGGACTGGATGAAGCGTCGTCTCACGCGGTCTGCACGTCCAGCACGAACGCTGGTCCAACTGAGGCGCCAGGTGGAAATGGCATGGCAAGCCGTTCCACGGGACTACATCCAGCATCTCTACGATCGTCTCCATGGGAGAATAGCAGCCTGCATTGCTGCGAAAGGTGGATATACACTGTACTAGTGCCGACATTGTGCATGCTCTGTTGCCTGTGTCTATGTGCCTGTGGTTCTGTCAGTGTGATCATGTTATGTATCTGACCCCAGGAATGTGCAATAAAGTTTCCCCTTCCTGGGACAATGAATTCACGGTGTTCTTATTTCAATTTCTAGGAGTGTAGTTTTGCGCTAGAGTGTGCTAGTGTCAGTTGGCTCTAGAAAGACGTTAGACGCAGAAGTTAGCGTTCGCTAAAGCTCTGCTCATACAGAAAGCGGCCAAACAAACAATCTGTTATCATACGAAGTATATTTAATATACTTTTTATTGTAATAGCACCTTGCGGACGCCACTGGCATAGCTCCCGGACCCCTGGGGGTGCGCGGACCACCTATTGGGAACCACTGGTCTAGAAAGTAGAGCTCCACTGTCCGTAGTGTGATGCAGCAGTACACCTGTTCGACGCCCGACTGGCGGCTGACCGTGTGTCTGACGTCACTCGGATGCTGTGGGCGAAATTCAGCGACCGGTCGTATTCGATCGACGAAATGCCCGAGCAGTGAGTGCGTAAGGTAGAGTGCCAGTTGACATAAAGAGGGCCTGGAATTCATCAGCAGAGGTTGCTGGAGGACACGACGAATGAGTCAGGTAAATGACACGCCGGGCGAACGCACACCCCATGGAAGCAGTGGCACCGTTCAACCTCGATGTTCCTTGCTACATGTAGCCGGTCGTTGTCCTACTCAAATGTAGCAGTTGGTGTCGCTTGTTAGCGAGGCAACAGCTCGTCCTTTAAAATCTCCCTTCTGTAACGACTGCAGCTCAGAGTGACCTTAATATGTGGTGTATTGTATCAAATGCCAGACCAGGCGACCACACTCAACGTTTGTCCCCTCCATCGGTTCACAACGCCGGCAAGAGGACTGCGGCCACGACTTCGCCGCCTGACACGAATACGGCCGACACTGTAGGTCAGGCCGAAGTGGTACTCAGCAAAAAACTTCTCCCGCAGAGCGCTATAGCGACAGTGGCCGCGCACTCGTTACAGTAAGAGGTGATTGCGGCTTTTGTGTTACGGAGTCAAAAGCAATGAAAAGCGTCCTGCTTCTGAAGCCTGCAGCAAGCGTCGACGGGAAAGGTCAATACTCGTTTCATTGCTGCAACGTCCAGCCAGACGACGCTGAATGGACCGCAATGGCCAGGTGGACAGGACTGCGGTCATCCTACACTACGTGGTCCAGTGTCTGCTAACCGCTGTATTCGACCCTCTTCCATTCACTACGCAAGTCATTGTGACATTAGCAGTCCCTGAACAAATTGCAATACGGTTCTCTGTAATATCCATTTGCCAGAGGACTATGATTCTACACCGTCAGAACTCACTAACGTATTTCGCGCTTTGCTGGCGACAAGCATAGTCCAGTTTGCTATCACGATCCCAACTAGTGAATGATCTTCAACTACTGAGCTGGCCACAAGTAACGTCGCTCTGGACCGAGGTTTACTCTGCTCTCCCTGCAATATTAATTGCTGGAGCACTAGTGCAGCTATCTTTCGAGCGTCGGTTTACCCATTACGACTGGATGCAGAATTTTCACAACCACTAGCACTTTTTACAGCTGCTCAACATACAATGTTTTTGACATTTCTTGCATCAGCGGTTATCGAAACTTCCTGACAGATAAAAGCTGGGTGCTGAACCGGGAGTCGAACCCTAGCTCACCTTTCACGTGTAACAAAACACTGAATCGCAAGAGAAACTGTTATAGGCATGCGTATTCAAATACAGAGATATGTTAACTAAAAGAATACGGCGATGCGGTCGGCAACATGCAGGAATTTCAGAACCAGGTACACAGAACACCTCAGAGCACTGAAAAGCAATAGATCACTCTCAACATTTGCAGGCCACCTGATAGCACACAATCACCACCCAACAAACATTGAAGCTGACTTACATATCCTTAAAACCAGTAGCAGCTTGTACCAAAAATTAACCATAGAAGAAAACTATCACATCCAATAATCAGTAGCCCAAGGAAAGAAAGTACTCAATGAATACAAATCACTGTGAAATAAAACCCTCTTTCCCACAATAGATGAACTACACAAATAACACCCACACCTAAACAACCCAGGAAAAGAAAAATCTCCCTCCCTCCCTCTCTCAAGAAAACCAAACACCACAGATGCAAAATACACTTAAAACTGGCGCGCCTCACCGAGCCAATCACGCTACGAAACAAATGAACACCACACAGGCACAATAACACGTAATGGAGGCGAAAACTCTGCCAATGGTTTGAGAAATCGGAGAGAGTGCAGTTTCAAGCGACCATAAGCCATGAAATCTGCCTATTCACTTAACCAACAACACATGAGAAAGCACCACCATAATAAAACCGTAAGTTACACATGAAAAACGTGGTATATATTCATTTTAGTTTATAAATACATAATAAACAGAAAAATGAGAAATTCCTTTTGCTGTTTTGCAGATGAGAAGTTGTATATTGTGTAGCAGAATAGCTACCAAAACAAATGTCCAATAGTATTATGTAAGGTATGTAAACTAATCCATAAATCCACTCTTTTTGCCAATTAGCTATAAACAGAACTTTGGCATAATGTTATAAACAACACATAGTGCATCAGGTCGTTAATAAATATCTCAACTGTGAACTATGAACAAATGGTGTGTAATATTATACAACAATTATTCATTCACAATTGTAAATATTAGGTACCAAAAGTTTCGCTAAATGTTAATATGTAACAACAATTTTACAGTTAAAGAATGAAAAGAATCCACTGAAGATAGCAGAAAGTGTGGTGAAACATGTCTGGGCGAAACAAAAGAGAAAAAAGGTCTCTTACATAAGGCGGAATTCCTCTTCCCATTATTGAGCATATCTGGAGTGCCGTTTAACGTGCTGTTCAGTAGAGGTCTCCACCCCTTCGTACGCTTGTGGATTTATGGGCAGCCGTGCAGGATTCATGGTGTCAGTTCCCTCCAGCACTACTTCAGTGGTTAGTCGACTCCACGCCACGCCGTGTTGCTGAACTTCTGGGTGCTCGCGGGGGCCTTACATGATACCAGGCAGGTGTGTCAGTTTCTTTGCCTCTTCAGTGTATTACCGAGAAAGTTGCTGGAAGAACTGAAGCTGTGCCCACTGGTCGTGTTTCGCGCATTCCCTGCCAGTTCAATTCTTGTCCGCGGAACGGAAGGTTTCGCATTCGAGTCCCGGTTCAGCGCACAGTATTAATGTCATGACGTTTCAAAATAGCACATACTCCACTGCAGAACGAAAGAATCGCTCTGGAAATGATTTTTCATTGGTATATTTTTATTATAAATATACTTCATGCGTTGTTGCCGACCGTTTGTAGGCGCTTCAGTCTGGAGCCGCGCTGCTGCTACGGTCGCAGGTTCGAATCCTGCCTCGGGCATGAATGTTTGTGATGTCCTTAGGTTAGTTAGGTTTAAGTACTTCTAAGTTTAGGGGACTGATGACCTCAGATGTCAAGTCCCACAGTATATATATATATATATATATATATATATATATATATATATATCTATAGGGTGAGTCACCTAACGTTACCGCTGGATATATTACGTAAACCACATCAAATACTGACGAATCGATTCCACAGACCGAACGTGAGGAGAGGGGCTAGTGTAATTGGTTAATACAAACCATAAAAAAATGCACGGAAGTATGTCTTTTAACACAAACCTACGTTTTTTTAAATGAAACCCCGTTAGTTTTGTTAGCACATATGAACATATAAACAAATACGTAATCAGTGCCGTTTGTTGCATTCTAAAATGTTAATTACATCCGGAGATATTGTAACCTAAACTTGACGCTTGAGTACCACTCCTCCGCTGTTCGATCGTGTGTATCGGAGAGCACTGAATTACGTAGGGATCCAAAGGGAACGGTGATGGACCTTAGGTACAGAGCAGACTGGAACAGCACATTACGTCCACATGCTAACACCTTTTTATTGGTCTTTTTCACTGACGCACGTGTACATTACCATGAGGGGTGAGGCACACGTACACACGTGGTTTCCGTTTTCAATTACGGAGTGGAATAGAGTGTGTCCCGACATGTCAGGCCAATAAATGTTCAATGTGGTGGCCATCATTTGCTGCACACAATTGCAATCTCTGGCGTAATGAATGTCGTACACGAAGCAGTACATCTGGTGTAATGTCGCCGCAGGCTGCCACAACACGTTGTTTCATATCCTCGGGATTGTAGGCACATCACGGTACACATTCTCCTTCAACGTACCCCACAGAAAGAAGTCCAGAGGTATAAGATCAGGAGAACGGGCTGGCCAATTTATGCGTCCTCCACGTTATATGAAACGCCCGTCGAACGTGAACCTCACCCCTTATGGTAATGTACATGTGCGTCAGTGAAAAAGACCAATAAAAAGGTGTTAGCATGTGGACGTAATGTGCTGTTTTAGTCTCTTCTGTACCTAAGGTCCATCACCGTTCCCTTTGGATCCCTACGTAATTCTGTGCTCTCCGATACACACGATCCAACAGCGGAGGAGTGGTAGCCAAGCGTCAAGTTTAGGTTACAATATCTCCGGATGTAATTCACAGTTTACAATGCAACAAACGGCACTGATTACGTATTTGTTTATATGTTCAGATGTGCTAACAAAACTAACGGGGTTCCATTTAAAAAAACGTAGGTTTGTGTTAAAAAACATACTTCCGTGCATTTTTTTATGGTTTGCATTAACCAATTACACTAGCCCCTTTCCTCACGTTAGGTCTGTGGAATCGATTCGTCAGTATTTGATGTGGTTTACGAAATATATCCAGCGGTAATGTTAGGTGACTCACCCTGTATATACAGGGTGCTCCATTGATTGTGACTGGGCCAAATATCTCACGAAATAAGCGCTAAACGAAAAAACTACAAAGTCCTAAACGTGTTTAACTTGAAGGGGGAAATCAGATGACGCTATGGTTGGCCCGCTAGATGGCGCTGCTATAGGTCAAACAGATGTCAACTGCCTCTTTTTAAAGATTACCCCCCACTTTTCATTACATATTCGTGTAGTACGTAAAGAAATATGAATGTTTCAGTTGGACCACTTTTTTCGCTTTGTGATAGATGGCGCTGTAATAGTCACAAACATATGGCTCACAATATTAGACGAACAGTTGGTAACAGGTAGGTTTTTTAAATTAAAATACAGAGCGTAGGTACGTTTGAACATTTTATTTCGATTGTTCCAATGTGATACATGTACCTTTGTGAACTTATCATTTCTGGAAACGCATGCTGTTACAGCGCTATCACCTGTAAATACCACATTAATGCAATAAATGCTCAAAATGATGTCCGTCAACATCAGTACATTTGGCAATACGTGTAACGACATTCCTCTCAACAGCGAGTAGTTCGCCTTCCGTAATGTTCGCACATGCATTGTCAATACGCTGACGCATGTTGTCAGGCGTTGTCGGTGGATCACGATAGCAAATATCCTTCAACTTTCCCCACACAAAGAAATCCGGCGACGTCAGATCCGGTGAACGTGCGGGCCATGGTATGGTGCTTCGACGAGCAATCCACCTGTCATGAAATATGCTATTCAATACTGCTTCAACCGCACCCGAGCTATGTGCCGGACATCCATCATGTTGGAACTACATCGCCATTCTGTCATGCAGTGAAACATCTTGTAGTAACATCGGTAGAACATAACGTAGGAAATCAGCATACATTGCACCATTTAGATTGCCATCGATAAAATGGGGGCCAATTATCCATCCTCCCATAATGCCGCACCATACATTAACCCGCCAAGGTCGCTGATGTTCCACTTGTCGCAGCCATCGTGGATTTTCCGTTGCTCAGTAGTGCATATTGTAGTGACATAACAAGACTGTTACGCCACTTGAGGTAGCCGATTGAAAGGTACGCGTACACACACGCCGACTGGCGTCAATTCTGGAACAGGATAACTATTGAATGGTAGCAAGAAAAGTACGTAGCTGCTTTATACTTAACTTTTATTATGTGATGAATACAGCGTTCTTCTTGAGACATTTATACTATAACTCTCAAAGTAGGTAAGGCTAATGGCGCCTTGCTAGGTCGTAGCCATGGACTTAGCAGAAGGCTATTCTAACTGTCTCTCGGCAAATGAGAGGAAGGCTTCGTCCATCTAGTCGCTAGCTAGGTCGTCGTACAACTGGGGCGAGTGCTTGTTCGTATCACGAGACCTGCCTTGTGGTGGCGCTAGGTCTGCGATCACACAGTGGCGACACGCGGGTCCGACATGTACTAAATGGACCGCGGCCGATTTAAGCTACCACCTAGCAAGTGTGGGGTCTGGCGGTGACACCACACATATTATGCCGGTTTACGTTAGTGAATGACGCTTCGTCGCTAAATAGAACGCGTGCAAAGTATCTGTCATCGTCACGTAATTTCTCTTGTGCCCAGAGGCAGAACTGTTCACGACTTTCAAAGTCGTCGCCATGCTATCCCTGGTGCATAGAAATATGGAACGTGTGTAATAGATGTTGTTGTAGCATTCTCAACACCAACGTTTTGGAGATTCCCGATTCTCGCGCAATTTGTCTGCTACTGATGTGCGGATTAGCCGCGACAGCAGCTAAAAAACCTACTTGGGCATCATCATTTGTTGCAGGTCGTGGTTGACGTTTCACATGTGGCTGAACACTTCTTGTTTGCGTAAATAACGTATGTAACCGGACACTTAGATGATGTCGTCCAGGATACCGAGCAGCATACATAGCACACGCCCGTTGGTCATTTTGATCACAATAGCCATACATCAACACGATATCGACTTTTTCCGCAATTGGTAAACGGTTCATTTTAACACGGGTGTGGTATCACGAAGCAAATACCGTCCACCCTGGAGGAATGTTATGTGACACCACGTACTTATAAGTTTGTGACTATTACAGCACCATCTATCACAAAGCGAAAAAAGTGGTCCAACTAAAACAGTCATATTTGTTTACGTACTACACGAATATGTAATAAAAAATTGGGGTTCCTGTTTGAAAAAACGCAGTTGATATCGGTTTGACCTGTGGCAGCGCCATCTAGCGGGGCAACCATAGCGCCATGTGGTTTCCCCCTTCAAGCTACACGAGTTTCGTTCTTTGTAGTTTTTTCGTTTGATGCTTATTTCGTGAGATATTTGGCCCGGTCACTATCAATGGACCACCATGTGTACTTCATGGGTTTAGACTGGGACTATCACAGAAGGGAAATTTTACTGTCATACTACCTACCTTAAAATATGAGACTATTTGAGCTTCTGAAGCCTGTGTTTCAGTTCTCACAAACGTGGGAATAGGTTAATGGGCGGATGGTTAGAGGAAGAATGTTTTCCCGTTTATGTGCTTATCCGTTAACGGGTCTGACTTCCTCGCATTCTTCTCCACACAGCCGCCGGCGCGGCGCCCGGATCGACTGTATATGGTGTGCTGAACGTAGCGGCGTGTCGAGCCGCGGGTCACGCTGGCAAGTTGGCAGCTCGTTGCCATACGTCAGGCACCGCGGCTATGGCCGCCAAGGACAACCGCTTTCTCTCTCATTGAGCGCAGCTGCCCGTGGGACCGCCGCCACCCATTCATGCCTAGCTGCACGCCGGCCGCATTCGCTAATCAGTATATGAGAAAGTCGCCAACAACCTCCTAGTACGCCATCACTTGTTAACTTTCTGATTTGTGGACTTGTGTCTGTATTAAACGTAACTTTTAGTTCACGAAGGGGTGATGACCAAACAGTGAGACGCACCTATATTACTCACAAATACAATGACAGAAAAAAATTGCAGCACCAAGAAGACGTTGTGCGACATAAACGAAAGTTGGTAGGCGTGATTCTACATCTGAAAGATGATGTCTGTTCAAATTAAGCGCCAGTCGCCTTAGAATGGCGCTAGTAGTGCCACCATGAGAATGCAAATCAGGTTACTTTTAATAAAAGATGTAACGGTCCTGAGCGTTAATTGCTGTAATGATGGGACTTAGGGAAAGGCAGGATTCGGTGTGGATGGGGCCTTACTTAGTTACCGTTGGTTGCTATTATTTTCCCTTTAAATCATGTACACTTTATTTGGAACCAATTGCAAATAAGGTTGACAATAAGGAACAGTTATCAAATTTGACTGTTACGACACAATGCCTAAATAAAAAAATTCTTAAGCAAGTTGCACTCACAGCTGAAGGCCTTATTCACCAGAAATTCAAATTACACTCCTGGAAATGGAAAAAAGAACACATTGACACCGGTGTGTCAGACCCACCATACTTGCTCCTGACACTGCGAGAGGGCTGTACAAGCAATGATCACACGCACGGCACAGCGGACACACCAGGAACCGCGGTGTTGGCCGTCGAATGGCGCTAGCTGCGCAGCATTTGTGCACCGCCGCCGTCAGTGTCAGCCAGTTTGCCGTGGCATACGGAGCTCCATCGCAGTCTTTAACACTGGTAGCATGCCGCGACAGCGTGGACGTGAACCGTATGTGCAGTTGACGGACTTTGAGCGAGGGCGTATAGTGGGCATGCGGGAGGCCGGGTGGACGTACCGCCGAATTGCTCAACACGTGGGGCGTGAGGTCTCCACAGTACATCGATGTTGTCGCCAGTGGTCGGCGGAAGGTGCACGTGCCCGTCGACCTGGGACAGGACCGCAGCGACGCACGGATGCACGCCAAGACCGTAGGATCCTACGCAGTGCCGTAGGGGACCGCACCGCCACTTCCCAGCAAATTAGGGACACTGTTGCTCCTGGGGTATCGGCGAGGACCATTCGCAACCGTCTCCATGAAGCTGGGCTACGGTCCCGCACACCGTTAGGCCGTCTTCCGCTCACGCCCCAACATCGTGCAGCCCGTCTCCAGTGGTGTCGCGACAGGCGTGAATGGAGGGACGAATGGAGACGTGTCGTCTTCAGCGATGAGAGTCGCTTCTGCCTTGGTGCCAATGATGGTCGTATGCGTGTTTGGCGCCGTGCAGGTGAGCGCCACAATCAGGACTGCATACGACCGAGGCACACAGGGCCAACACCCGGCATCATGGTGTGGGGCGCGATCTCCTACACTGGCCGTACACCACTGGTGATCGTCGAGGGGACACTGAATAGTGCACGGTACTTCCAAACCGTCATCGAACCCATCGTTCTACCATTCCTAGACCGGCAAGGGAACTTGCTGTTCCAACAGGACAATGCACGTCCGCATGTATCCCGTGCCAACCAACGTGCTCTAGAAGGTGTAAGTCAACTACCCTGGCCAGCAAGATCTCCGGATCTGTCCCCCATTGAGCATGTTTGAGACTGGATGAAGCGTCGTCTCACGCGGTCTGCACGTCCAGCACGAACGCTGGTCCAACTGAGGCGCCTGGTGGAAATGGCATGGCAAGCCGTTCCACAGGACTACATCCAGCATCTCTACGATCGTCTCCATGGGAGAATAGCAGCCTGCATTGCTGCGAAAGGTGGATATACACTGTACTAGTGCCGACATTGTGCATGCTCTGTTGCCTGTGTCTATGTGCCTGTGGTTCTGTCAGTGTGATCATGTGATGTATCTGACCTCAGGAATGTGTCAATAAAGTTTCCCCTTCCTGGGACAATGAATTCACGGTGTTCTTATTTCAATTTCCAGGGGTGTATTTGTCGATTGAAGGCCCCAATAGTAATAACTCAAAATTACAATATTCTTTTTTTAAAAAAAAAGAGACAATCATCAGAATTTCAATATTAAGAGACAATATCTAATTCAAGATTCTTAAGACAAATTTCATTCACGGCTGGATGCCTTATTGACCAGAAATTAAAATTATTTGTCAGCTGAAGGCCCCAGTAGTGATAATTCAAAAACAATTTGACGACTGAAGGCCTGGATAGTAATTCTTAACAACAGTTCTCCAAGAGATACTAAACTATTTTTTTAAAAAGACAACATCAAAATTTCACTATTAAGAGACAAAATCTAATTAAAATTCTTAAGACCAATTGCATTCACGGCTGAAAGTCTTATCGACAAGAAATTCAAATTACGTGTCGGCTGAAGGCTCCAATATTAATAACTCAAAATTAAATTTTCTTTAAAAGAAATAATCACCACAATCTGATCAAACCAAGAGAGAAGTGGGCCTCAGACAGCGCTCCATGAGTCGGCCTCGGAAAGTCACTCAACTTCATAACCGATGAGACAGGCAGCCCATAGTTGCATTCACTTAATCGGATGGAAACTCAAACCAGTGGCAGTTTAAACGCAGACCAACACTCTTGCAAAATCTACCTAACGTCTGATAACCCATACAATGATGGAATAACCGAGGCAAGGCGGAACCGACGGACAGCACTGAGTCTTCAGAATCCGGCGTTTATAACATCCAGAAGTAGAAGGAACCACTACGACCAAAGCACTCCAACAGAAACAACATATCTGAATCACAATCAAGGAGGCTGTCTAACTACACGCCATACTAGGCAGCAGCTGTGAGGCGAGGAATGGTACGCTGTGACGAAAATACGCTAACCTCCAGGGCAGGTAACTGAGTCGTTTAGCGGCCACTAGGCAGAAAAATACTGCTGGTTGAACTTCATCAATAAATACAAGACATTCAATGATTAATAATAAGAAGTGGAGGATGGCTAACTAATTTCGACAGCTCCAAACACTCCACTAGTTGCTCTTCATCTTAGAGACCCTATGAGCAGCAACGGGCGACGAAATGGTGTGGTCTCAAAATAGTAAAGTGTTCACTACTGGGTTAGTGTTCACTCAACTCAAACGTCCTGGATACAGTGGACAACGAGGCTGTGACCCTCGCAACTACAGCCCCTCGATCCCGCAGTGCCTGCGTGCTGCCAGTGGTCCCGGCACGTCCTCGCACTGCCAGATCTCACTGCTGCTCCGTCCCAACCCAACTCCCGACACACGCAACCCGGAAAACACTTGATGTCCTTCCAAAGATAGTACCATGGTACTAGATATTGATAACCGCTGCTGCTGCCACTCGCAGACAGACAACACTAGCAAATGTAGTGGTGTCAGTAAACAGAAGACGAAAACGAGACGCCACTATCCGTATTACACGATGCGAACTTACCAACGGCACCAATGCAAGCCGCAACGTGGGTCAATTGCATTTGAGAATAGACGTGGTGAGTTGACATTAGTCAGGAATACCTCTTAGGCCACAAAGTCGCTTTTGTCAACACCTCACTGTTTTTCAATGAGGTCGTGTCATAGGCCTACGAGAATGTGGATCTTCCTGCTCAAATATCGCAGAAAGGGAATGTAAGATCGCAAGAAGAACGTGTTCCTGACGACCACGTGGGCTACCGAAAGGGAAAACAGTCCTGTATGGTGTTTGGCTTTGGTGCATTGTACTGTGTCTGCAGCAGCAATCTGGTCAGCATTTGGCACTACAGTGACTCAACGAACTACTGCAAATCGGGTACTTCGAGGACAGATCCGAGCCAGACGCCCTGCAGCGTGCATTCCAGTGACCACAAAACACCCCAGTTTGCGACTTCAGCGTATTAAGCGAGAGCTGATTGGAGGGTAGGGTGAAGGTCTATTGTGTTTCCTCGTAAAAGATGGCTCTCCCTGGATGCCAGTGATGGGCGTATCTCGGTTACAAGGAGGCCAGATGAGGGCTGCAGCGAGACTGTCTGCTTACCAGACACACTGGAGCTACACCTGGAGTTATGGTCTGGGGTGCCATTTCGTATAGCAGCAGGAGCACTCTCGTGGTTATCCCACGCGCTGACTGCAAATTTGTATGTCAGTTTGCGATTCTGATTGTTGTGCTGTCATTCACGAACAGCATTACAGGAGTATTTTCCAACAGGATAACGCTCGGTCACATACCGCTGTTACTACCCAACATACTCTACAGAGTGTCGACATGTTGCCTTCGTCCGATCAATCACCAGATCTGTCTCCAGTGGCGTACATATGGGTCATCATAGGACGATGACTCCATGCATGCTTGCATTTAACTTTCTGGCGGTTACATCGATTATTAATGTACCTCCATGTCACATTTTCTATGGCTTATATCGCGCTTATATTAACTTGTGTCCTTGCAACGCTAATCATTTAAATATTTTACCTAGACAAATATATTCTCGAAATTTCATTAGTCTAAGTTAATTATTTTTCGGTTTTGTGATTTTTTCCGCTAGTGTATATAAAACGGTGACTGGGAATGAGGCACTCGGTCCGCCTCGGTAGCTGAGTGGTCAGCGCGACAGAATGTCAACCCTAAGGGCCCGGGTTCGATTCCCGGCTGGGTCGGAGATTTTCTCCGCTGAGGGACTGGGTGTTGCGTTGTCCTTATGATCATCATTTCATCCCCATCGACGCGAAAGTAGCCGAAGTGGCGTCAAGTCGAAAGACTTGCACCCCGCGAACGGTCTACCCGACGGAAGGCCCTAGTCACACAACATACTTCTTAGCAGATCATGGGCCTTACACCTTACTACAAAAACCTCCAAATGTGGTCGACGTTGTTGATAAGGGTAGGCAGCAACTGTATCGACATAGTGGACTCGATGTCAAGGAGATACTACGTTGTGAGACAAGATGCCAGATCCTGGACAATGTCGCCGACGCTATATGATGAGAGGCTTGAGCAGTGGGCTACCTTACTTGACACTAAAGCACCTCTACTTAACTACAGAATGTTCAAAATTGGTTCAAATGGCTCTTAGCCCTATGGAATTTAACATCTGAGGTCATCAGTCCCCTAGAATTTCGAACTACTTAAACCTAACTAACCTAAGGACATCACACACATCAATGCCCGAGGCAGGATTAGAACCTGCGACCGTAGCGACCACGCTGTTCCAGACTGAAGCGCCTAGAATTTCTCGGCCACAGCAGCCGGGCCGGAATGTTGTGACAGAAGATCTAGAAGCAAAGCCCCTAAGACAACTGAGATCAACAGGTGCGGCATACGAACGGCGAGCAGCGTTTTTTTTTTGGTCATCAGTCTACTGACTGGTTTGATGCAGCCCGCCACGAATTCCTTTCCTGTGCTAACCTCTTCATCTCAGAGTAGCACTTGCAACCTACATCCTCAATTATTTGCTTGACGTATTCCAATCTCTGTCTTCCTCTACAGTTTTTGCCCTCTACAGCTCCCTCTAGTACCATGGAAGTCATTCCCTCATGTCTTAGCAGATGTCCTATCATCCTGCCCCTCCTCCTTATCAGTGTTTTCCACATATTCCTTTCCTCTCCGATTCTGCGTAGAACCTCCTCATTTTACCTTATCAGACCACCTAATTTTCAACATTCGTCTATAGCACCACATTCTCTTCTGTTCCGGTTTTCCCAGTCCATGTTCCACTACCATACAATGTTGTACTCCAGACGTACATCCTCCGAAATTTCTTCCTCAAATTAAGGCCGGTATTTGATATTAGAAGACTTCTCTTGGCCAGAAATGCCTTTTTTGCCATAGCGAGTCTGCTTTTGATGTCCTCCTTGCTCCGTCCGTCATTGGTTATTTTACTGCCTAGGTAGCAGAATTCCTTAACTTCATTGACTTCGTGACCATCAATCCTGATGTTAAGTTTCTCGCTGTTCTTATTTCTACTACTTCTCATTACCTTCGTCTTTCTCCGACTTACTCTCAAACCATACTGTGTACTCATTAGACTGTTCATCCCGTGCAGCAGATCATTTAATTCTTCTTCACTTTCACTCAGGATAGCAATGTCATAAGCGAATCGTATCATTGGTATCCTTTCACCTTGTATTTCAATTCCACTCCTGAACCTTTCTTTTATTTCCATCATTGCTTCCTCGATGTACAGATTGAAGAGTAGGGGCGAAAGGCTACAGCCTTGTCTTACATCCTTCTTAATACGAGCTCTTCGTTCTTGATCGTCCACTCTTATTATTCCCTCTTGGTTGTTGTACATATTGCATATGACCCGTCTCTCCCTATAGCTTACCCCTACTTTATTCAGAATCTCGAACAGCTTGCACCATTTTATATTGTCGAACGCTTTTTCCAGGTCGACAAATCCTATGAAAGTGTCTTGATTTTTCTTTAGCCTTGCTTCCATTATTAGCCGTAACGTCAGAATTGCCTCTCTCGCCCCTTTGCTTTTCCTAAAGCCAAACTGATCTTCACCTAGCGCATTTTCAATTTTCTTTTCCATTCTTCTGTATATTACTCTTGTAAGCAGCTTCGATGCATGAGGTATTAAGCTGATTGTGTGATAGTTCTCGCACCTGTCAGCTCTTGCCGTCTTCGGAATTGTGTGGATGATGCTTTTCCGAAAGTCAGATGGTATATCGCCAGACTCATATATTCTACACACCAACGTGAATATTCGTTTTGTTGCCACTTCCCCCAATGATTTTAGAAATTCTGATGGAATGTTATCTATCCCCTCCAAAGCTCTTTTAAATTCCGATTCTAATACTGGATCCCCTATCTCTTCTAAATCGACTCCTGTTTCTTCTTCTATCACATCAGACAAATCTTCACCCTTATAGAGGCTTTCAATGTATTCTTTCCACCTATCTGCTCTCTCCTCTGCATTTAACAGTGGAATTCCCCTTGCACTCTTAATGTTACCACCGTTGCTTTTAATGTCACCAAAGGTTGTTTTGACTTTCCTGTATGCTGAGTCTGTCCTTCCGACAATCATATCTTTTTCGATGTCTTCACATTTTTCCTGCAGCCATTTCGTCTTAGCTTCCCTGCACTTCCTATTTATTTCATTCCTCAGCGACTTGTATTTCTGTATTCCTGATTTTCCCGGAACATGTTTGTACTTCCTCCTTTCATCAATCAACTGAAGTATTTCTTCCGATACCCATGGTTTCTTGGCACCTACCTTCTTTGTACCTATGTTTTCCGCCGGATCTAAGAACAAAACCAGAATAGAAGCGCATTCGTGGGCCGTGTCTCGGTACACAAACAACGAGATCCGAGATGCCTTGGGCCAGCGGGTGGCTGCGCTCGTCACCGGCAACAGCGATGCTCCTCGGTAGAGGGAAGTCGTTCCCTGCAAGCCGGGAGCAGACAGACAACGGAAGAGGTGTATGCTTCCACAACGCCCTCCGCGGCGCCCAGGACACTGGCTGGATGCGACAGTGGAGCGACGGGGTGATTCGTGGAATGTGGTGTTATTACTGTTTATGATCTGTTTCAATTAGCTTTATTGTATTTAGTAACAGATAGGGGGGTGTACACTGATATGAAAACAGTCGTAGGATCGCTATATGCACGTATAGAAATGGCCATTGTATCGTGTACACAAGGTATAAAAGGGCAGCGCATTAGCGACGCCGTATTTCTCTTCGGATGATTCATGTGAAAAGGTTTCCGACAAGAGTATGAACGCACGACGGGATTTAACAGATTCTGGAAGCGGAATTGTAGTTCGAGCGAGACGCGGGACATTCCACTGCGGAAATCCTTGGGGAATTCAATGCTCCGAGACCCAGACTATCAACAGTGTGCCGAGAAAACCAAATTTCAGACATTACCTCTCATCACGGAGAAGGCAGTGGGCGACGGCTTACATTTAACAACAGAGAGCAGTGGCCTTTGCGCAAAGTTGCCAGTGTTTATAGACAAACAACACTGCGTGAAATAACCGCAGAAATCAATGTGGGGCGCACGACGAACGGATCCGTTAGGACGGTGCCTTTGCTAACAACACGACATCACCTGCAGTACCTGTGTAAGGCTCGTGACCATTTCAGTTCGAACTTGAACGACTGGAAAACCGTGGCCTCATCGGATGAGCCCCGATTTCATTTGGTAAGATGTGGTGGTAGTGTTCGAGTGGAAAACCGTGGCCTCGTCGGATGAGTCCCGATTTCATTTGGTAAGAGCTGGCGGTAGTGTTCGAGTGTGGTATATATCCCACGGAGCCATGGACCCAAACTGTCAACAAGGCACTGTCCACGCTGGTGGTGACTCCACAATGGTGTGTGCCGGCCGCTGTGACCGAGCGGTTCTAGGATCTTCAGTCCGGAACCACGCGGCTGCTAAAGTCGCAGGTTCGAATCCTGCCTCAGGCATGGATGTGTGTGATGTCCTTAGGTTACTTAGGTTTCAGTAGTTCTAAGTCTAGGTGACTGATGACCTCAGATGTTAAGTCCCATAGCGCTCAGAGCCATTTTAGCCACAATGGTGTGGACTTTGTTTACACGGAATGGACTAGGTCTTCTGGTCCAGATGAACCAATCATTGACTGGAAACGGTTATTTTGGATACTTGGAGACCATTTGCTGCCATTCACGAATTTAATGTTGCCAAGCAACGATGGAATTTTTATATATGACAAAGCCTGTTTTACCGGGTCGCAGTTGTTCAGGATTGGTTTGAAGAATATTCTGGACAGTTCGAGGGAATGATTTAGCCACACAGACTGCCCAGGATTAATGCGATCGAACATTTATGTGACGTATAATTGAGAGGTCAGTTAGTGCACAAAATCCTGCTCTGGCAACACTTTCCCAATTTTGGACGGCAGTAGGGGCAGCACGGCTCAATATTTCTGCAGGGGACCTCCAATGAGCTTGTTGAGTTCACGCCACGTCGAGACGCTGTACTAAACCGTGAAAAAGGACACGATATTAGGAGGTATCTCGTGACTTTTATAACCTCAATATACAGACGGTGGACAAAAATATAGAAACACCAATAATCACGTTAGTGTGCCTAATACCATGTAGGAAAACCATACGTAATCATAAAAGCTTCCAGTCGCGTCGGATAGGATAAATGCAGGTCCTGTACGGTTTCCAAGGGAATTTTATACCATTCTTTCTGCAAAATAGCGGCAAGTTAAGGTAACGATGATGGATGTGCATAGCTATAACGAGCCCTTCTGTTCGTGGTACACAATAAAGGCTCCATCATATTTATTCATTTAATCGTATGGCTAGGGCCCCCCGTAGGGCAGGCCGGTCTTTCAATATGGCGCCACTTCGGTGACCTGCAGTCGATGAGAATGATAGGATGATGATGACGACAGCAAAACATTCGCTCCCCGGGGCGGAGAAAATTCCCCGACCCAGACGTGAATCGAACCCGGGCCCAGAGGATTCGTCACGCTTACCATTCACCTACTGGGGGCGGACTCCATCACATTGACATCTGCGGTGGCCAGCGGAGATGCGTGTTCAAAAAACATGTATTGAACGGTGAGTGTGTGTGAACAGGGGCTCTCGCGTCTTGGGACACAGCATCACCATTGGGGAAAAAGTGTTGTACAATAGGACGGAAAATGTTCACACAGCCCTTGGCAGTAATGTGATCTTGCAGAGCAACCACAGAGCTCATTGCATGCCACGATCCCCAGCCGTGTTTCACTCTTGGAAAAATGACACTATTTCATTGCTCCATAGTCCAGGTTTTGTGGTCTTGGCATCACGGTTTCCTGTTGCGTGCATTTGCACCCCAGATGAGTGGCTTTGATTATCCATCTCACCCTGCAATTCCCTGCTTATGAGCTCCCTTCGTGTTGTTTTGGTGCTGACAGGGTTCGCGAGTGCGACATTCAGTTCCGTAGCGACTTCTGCAGCTGTCTTCCTCTTCAACGACTGTCTGTCGCGATCAGTCAACACACGCTTTTGTCTGCGTTCTGACATAGCGGATGATATTTTTCCGCCTTCCCTGTACGCGGCATAAATCTTCGATACGGCACCTCGTGAAACACCCAACACTTCGGCCCCTTAGTTACGGCAGCTCCTCCCATACCTACTCCAACGGTTGGACCAGGTTGGAATTCACGTAACTCCTACATAATTCATTCACGACTACGCAGAACAGTCTTCTGGCCACGATTGACACAATGTATCGAGGGCATTGTGGTAGAATACGGCAGTGCTACCTGGAGGCTTGGCTAGCGTCTGAATTTATGTTCAAGCACCCATTTCTCGGGGTGCCTCCATGTTTCCGTTCAACTCCTGTAGATATTGCACCAGGTGTAGTCTTCATTAACAGTAAAACTAGTTGTGGTGACGGCATGTAGTATTACGTTCGATGTAATAATGTACATGATATCATTAGTTGCAATGTATAAGGAAAAAAAGCATGTTGTTGATAGCAATAATTGCTTAAGAATGAATATATGTATGCAGACCACAAATGAACCCAACAATGGCTTTGCAACATGACCAATATGTTCTTCGATGGTGTAGGTTGAGCTTAATGTAGAAAATGATTATTTGTCAGCTTTTAGGTATTTTAGTTTCAAGAAACTTAGTAATCAAGAAATAAGTCAAAGAACAGAAGGAATTTTGGAGTACCATTAGCAAGATGAAAACATACGTAATTGCCGTTATTCATGAATATTCGTTTTAGAGAAATTAGTGAATGATGATCAAAAATGGTTGCTTCTTCGGCCTTCACGTCGTGGAAAATTGCAGGCTGAATGGTACAGATTACGTAAGATATAGTTCCGGGAAAAAATGTAGCGCGAATGCGTTCCCTCAAAACAAATACACTCCTGGAAATAGAAAAAAGAACACATTGACACCGGTGTGTCAGACCCACCATACTTGCTCCGGACACTGCGAGAGGGCTGTACAAGCAATGATCACACGCACGGCACAGCGGACACACCAGGAACCGCGGTGTTGGCCGTCGAATGGCGCTAGCTGCGCAGCATTTGTGCACCGCCGCCGTCAGTGTCAGCCAGTTTGCCGTGGCATACGGATCTCCATCGCAGTCTTTAACACTGGTAGCATGCCGCGACAGCGTGGACGTGAACCGTATGTGCAGTTGACGGACTTTGAGCGAGGGCGTATAGTGGGCATGCGGGAGGCCGGGTGGACGTACCGCCGAATTGCTCAACACGTGGGGCGTGAGGTCTCCACAGTACATCGATGTTGTCGCCAGTGGTCGGCGGAAGGTGCATGTGCCCGTCGACCTGGGACCGGACCGCAGCGACGCACGGATGCACGCCAAGACCGTAGGATCCTACGCAGTGCCGTAGGGGACCGCACCGCTACTTCCCAGCAAATTAGGGACACTGTTGCTCCTGGGGTATCGGCGAGGACCATTCGCAACCGTCTCCATGAAGCTGGGCTCGGTCCCGCACACCGTTAGGCCGTCTTCCGCTCACGCCCCAACATCGTGCAGCCCGCCTCCAGTGGTGTTGCGACAGGCGTGAATGGAGGGACGAATGGAGACGTGTCGTCTTCAGCGATGAGAGTCGCTTCTGCCTTGGTGCCAATGATGGTCGTATGCGTGTTTGGCGCCGTGCAGGTGAGCGCCACAATCAGGACTGCATACGACCGAGGCACACAGGGCCAACACCGGCATCATGGTGTGGGGAGCGATCTCCTACATTGGCCGTACACCACTGGTGATCGTCGAGGGGACACTGAATAGTGCACGGTACATCCAAACCGTCATCGAACCCATCGTTCTACCATTCCTAGACCAGCAAGGGAACTTGCTGTTCCAACAGGACAATGCACGTCCGCATGTATCCCGTGCCACCCAACGTGCTCTAGAAGGTGTAAGTCAACTACCCTGGCCAGCAAGATCTCCGGATCTGTCCCCCATTGAGCATGTTTGGGACTGGATGAAGCGTCGTCTCACGCGGTCTGCACGTCCAGCACGAACGCTGGTCCAACTGAGGCGCCAGGTGGAAATGGCATGGCAAGCCGTTCCACAGGACTACATCCAGCATCTCTACGATCGTCTCCATGGGAGAATAGCAGCCTGCATTGCTGCGAAAGGTGGATATACACTGTACTAGTGCCGACATTGTGCATGCTCTGTTGCCTGTGTCTATGTGCCTGTGGTTCTGTCAGTGTGATCATGTGATGTATCTGACCCCAGGAATGTGTCAATAAAGTTTCCCCTTCCTGGGACAATGAATTCACGGTGTTCTTATTTCAATTTCCAGGAGTGTATTTGTAAATTATACGTTTTCGATGTTCTCCAGTATCTCGTTAACTTGGTACACTACATTCAGGATAAATTACTATTATACAGTTCGTAATAAGAAGAGGGAAGAAAGCTAGGCTTTCTTAGTCGTGAAGGAGTTTGTCTCAAGATAACAGGTGTCAAGTGAGCCTGTGCAACGTCTTCCGGGTAACTGATAGATTTATGATTAGCAAGAAAAGCCCTCTCGTTGAAATATACGTGAGAAAAACGATGCAGAAAATTTATGGTTTTCCGGCAATCATTTTGCAATTCCTTTGGCGCTTATAGCGCAATCTTTGATAATGTCGCTGAGAATCTGTTTCTTTCCCCTATTTTTCCCGTGGTATTTTAGAAGTAAATTTCTTCCACACCCGCTTCTGAGACGTGAAAGTGAGGGGGTGATCATGCAATTGTGGAGTGCTACTAAAATTAACCACCTGTTTGTCTGTTGAAAAAAAAAAACAGTCTGCTCTATTGAATTCATGAGCGAATTAACAGTCAAGTATTAGTTACGTTTTGAGACAGAAATTCATTAGATCAGTTACTCGCTTCTTTTCTGTGCCGCTGCGATAGAGAGTAATCCGCAAGACGACCACTCACTGCAGCAGGCCAACTTGCGTGAGGTATCAGCAGCACGTCAGATCAGAGCGCCACGTACCTGATACGAAGGCGCTTTCCCAGGTAAACGAAGAAGAGCCCAGACAGAGTAAACACCGCTGGAAATTGCTACCACACGTGTTAGTAACGGTGTTACATACTTGTTAGTCATGTTGTCCGCTTACAATTATCGGTTCTTGCTTTAAGCGCTACTTGTTGTATGTCGATGTTGTGTCAAAAACTATTTTTTGATTTTGTCTTAAAAATTATATGTAATTTTCTGAACAAGAAAAATTTACTTTGGGGAAATTATACTGAATAAAGCTCCAAAACTAGAGGAATTTAAAAGTGTTTGCACACATGACGACGCCCCCATGTCACGCAGACAGTTTCTAACGCCTTAGTGACAAAAGATTATTAGAGAAATAGTTACAAAAACTATTGTGGTAGGAATATATACTTTGAAAATAAGTGCGTTCCATGATCTGCTATGTTTCAATGAAGGTGCAGCGTCAAGGTTTAAGGTTTTGGAACTGATGGGAATGGCTGGTGGACTAAATAAGCAAAGATCTTTAATTGCCGTTGACCGCAGGTGATTCCTCAAAGTAGAGAAATCAGTGTTGGTAGCCACCAAATAAGCAAGAATAAGTTCACTCTTTTGATGTTCTGGTAAATAACAGTTAAAAACTATTAGAGGGCTGAAATGTTGTATACTGTCTCAAAACGTACTTAATTAGGATGTAGATTATTCTTAAGACTTAAATTTTAAAATCAAACGCATTTTTAAAGAAAAACTATGAGTTAGTTACTGAAATTTTCGATAATCATTACAAAAAAATTTTTTTAACCATAATTTATGACAGCAACATCTTTTTAAAAATCTAAACATAATGGTGTAAAGAATTTACAGAAAAATCAAGCTTCTTCGTTTTTTTTTATTTCGAGATATCTATACCTATGCTGTTCATAAATAAATAACATGTATTATTTCACTTGCAAAATAAAGTACAATTCAGAAAAGGTCTGTGCTTCATACATCAAATAGTGCCCAAAGATCTGTTGAGTGATGGTAAGCATTTAATTGGCTTACAACTATTGTACTTGGAGATACACCATTTAAAAAATTGAGGAATTTTCCAAGGTTTCCCCTCGTGTTCACGAACCAGTCCCCTCAATATGAAATGTGGCGTGCAATAGCCGCTTCGTGATCCCCCATCAGTCACTCGTACAGAGAAGTGTGGCGACAGTGAAGACACTGATCTGATGTCCGAGAACTGCATGGTTAGTATCCCTATCTGTTCACTGAGTTTTATGCTTCTCTGGTCATCGAGATGAAAATTTTAGGCCGACATAGTGCTGAGCTTATAACAACCTCGATGCTGACGACTCACTGAACTCTAACCTTCCTACTTCCCGTCACATTTAGCCACCACTCATAAGAGTGGAAGCATTAAATGGAACAACAGGCTTGATTTATCTTTTGACGAAATTGTTCGTATCTATTTTAATGGTTACTAGTTACATTTTATACAGGGTGCCGGACGGAGTGGCAGAGCGGTTCTAGGCGCTACAGTCTGGAACCGCGCGACCGCTACGGTACCAGGTTCGAATCCTGCCTCGGGCATGGATGTGTGTGATGTCCTTAGGTTAGTTAGGTTTAAGTAGTTCTAAGTTCTAGGGGTCTGATGACCTCAGCAATTAAGTCCCATAGTGCTCAGAGCCATTTGAACCACATACAGGGCGATCGAAGAAGAAGTGTCGAATACTTTGAGAGATGGTAGTACTCATCAAAACGAGAAAAATATGTCCAATATACATGGGTCTGGACATGCAAACTTTTTGCTATATACACGTGTTAACATGAGGTGTTCAGCGAGGCATCCATTCATGACAATGCACCCATCTGTCCTTCGGCACAAGTAATGACGCATCCTTTGAAGTATACTCGGTTGTTGTTGTACCAGCTGGCGCACATTGAAGACGCGACCCCGTGGGGTCATCACATAGTTGACTGGCGTGGTGTAGATTGGTTCAAATGGCTCTGAGCACTATGGGACTTAACATCTGAAGTCCTCAGTCCTCTAGAACTTAGAACTACTTAAACCTAACTAACCTAAGGACATCACACACATCCATGCCCGAGGCAAGATTCGAACCTGCGACCGTAGCGGTCGCGCGGTTCCAGACTGAAACGCCTAGAACCGCTCGGCCACACCGGCCGGCCGTGGTGTAGACCAGTTCCTTCTAGCGTCACTATGTCACTATAACCAAACATCTAGGGGATTGAGGTCTGGCAAACGAGTAGGCCTAGACGTGGTGACCCCCCCCCCCCCCCCTCCCACACACACAGCCCGCGTCCACCGACCAATTCAGCCGTCCTGAAATGTCTGCGTCAGATTTTCACTCACATTGTGACGAACATGTGCTGGTGCACCATAATGCATGAAACGTATTGTATTCGTTGCTCCAGTGGGACAGCCTCCAGCAAGATAGGCAACACATTAATGAGAAATTTCAATTAATAAGGCCCAGTTAACCTTTGAGGTAACACGTATGGCCTTATTAATCTGTCGCCAAGTACGGCTGTCCATACATTTATTGAGAACGATGTTGATGCCGTCTTTCCTGAATTTCTTGTGGTTTTACATCTGCCCATACACGCTGGTTATCGAAATTCACACCACCCTCTCTAGTGAACCCTTCCTCATAGGTAAATAAAATCTTGAATGTGTACAGCCTTTGACAGAACCGTCTGCCACGATGATCCTGTTGTCTTAAGGTCTGAACTCACTGTAGATGATATGGGTTCAGTAACTGTTCACTAAGTACCCTCCCCTCCCCGCCCTCCCCCCCCCCCCCCCCACCCAGATAGGAGAGTGAGTCACGCCATCTGCTACTGCTAATCGTCGCACGCCGGTCCCAGGGGTTTCTTCTACTGAATGTAGCACACGCCCCTCCACCTCAGGTGTGCAGATTGTTCGGGCCCTTCCACTGTCAGCCGTCCGAGGCGCATAGGGTAGATGTGACCCTCGGACCCTTGTAAAGTCTGCCGAACAGCTTATTAGAGGGTACTCTGTACTGTGGATATTTTTCAGCGTAGAGGGCACTGGCTCACATGCTACGTTCATTTGCTAAAGCACGGCAGAATATCACATCCCCCATTTCATTTGTCGAATAGTAGGCTTCCATTGCTAACAAGTGGAGGAAGAGAGAAAATGTAAATTTACTTACAAACAGCGCAATAACAATAAACAAATAAATGGATCCACGTTCGCAAGATGGTAAAACACCATGATACCTACCCAGGGTTGACAGTGCTGTACAATAAGGCACACAAATACGACGAAAACAAACGTAGCCTATAGTACGACTCGAACCACACAACTGATAGCACACCACCTAATGGTAGGTAGAGTACTGTGAGTAAGACATCATAATACCCTGCCCACACATTTGACGGAGCGCCAACGCAATGACTGTGCAAAAATCCGAACGAAGCGTCGCGCAGCCCCTCCTGTAAACACGTGTTTATCAAATGGTTCAAATGGCTCTGAGCACTATGGGACTTGACATCTGAGGTCATCAGTCCCCTAGAACTTAGAACTACTTAAACCTAACTAACCTAAGGACATCACACACATCCATGCCCGAGGCAGGTTCGAACCTGCGACCGTAGCAGTCGCGCGGTTCCGGACTGAAGCGTCTAGAATCACTCGGCCACCGCGGCCGGCTATCGGTAGCGATACTGACAATATAGCGGTCTGGGGAATCTCGTGATCTTCGAGAACGCCAAAAAAATCGTATGATTTTGATTACACATTAGCAGTTCTCTCATTTTTCCTTTAATTGTACTGTGAGACCATGCATCATCTTAAATTTCATGATTGTAGGTCAACGGTTAGTACCCTACACGTTTTGATGAGTGATGTTGCGAGTGTCAAAATATGTGACGTAAATGGCCATATCTTGTGATTGCATTGACTTAAAAGTTTATTATACCGCCAAGGGGTGACAATGATGATGATTTTGGTTCGTGGAGAACGTAGTCAAATTAAGTCAAATTGTGCTAAGAGAATTGGATCAGGAAATAATACACTGGAAGAAGTACAACAGTTCTGCTCTTCTGACAGGAAAAAACCTGACTATGATCAAAGTAAAGAGGAAATCAATAGCAAACTCTCTACCATACAAACACCTATTTTGAAAAAGAGAATTTTGTTAACATGTACCACACATTCCGCGCTCTTTTCTGATATCATTTGTCTGTACTGTAGCCTATAGGGACGTAAATCATGAAGAATGAATAGAATAGAAAACAATGGAATACAAATTTATGAAGTGTCGTACTACAGAGGAGTGCTGAAGATTAGACTGATAGATCTAGTTACTACTGAAGGGGTACTGAATCGAATTGAAGACCATAGGAATTTATGGCACACCTTGACTGGAAGAAGGATTCTGTTGATAAGAGACACAGTGCGTCACCAAGTAAGGGTCAGTTTAGCAATCGAGTCCAATTGTAGAAAGGTGAGTGGGAGCAGCGACTATTTTAGAGCGAGGCCTGGGATTGAATTCAGTATGTAGGTTCAAGTGACTGCTGGTTTCAGATGAAAAGACTTCCACAGGATAAACTGGCTTTAAGAGGTACATTAAACCAGTCTTTGGAGTGACGACCATGGTAAAAAAGCAGAAAAAACAGCTGTAACTTAGAAATTGAAACGTTTCGTGAATTTTGCGCGGAAATTAATGCACCGCATTTTTTTCTTCAACCATACTTTATTGGACACAATGACAATTACACACACGAAAGAACGGCGTTTTATCTGTCCATCCTATTTTTCCACTTCTATTCTATGGCTTTCCCCCAGCGCGAAACAAGGGCGTGTATGCCATGTCGGTACCAATCCTTGCCCTGATGGCGGAGCCAGTGCTTCACTGTGTGAATCACCTCCTCATCGTCCACAAAATGTTTTCCACGAATGGAATCCTTTAATGGCCCAAACAAGTGAAAATCCGAGGGGGCTAGGCCAGGGCTGAAGGGGAGACTGGGTAACTCTGTCCAGCCTTGTTTTTCGATGTCTTCAACAGACTTGTGTGGGGACCAACGTTATTGTGTTGCAGCAAAACATCTCCTGGGTTGCTGTGGCGCCGAAGTCGCCGGAAGCGCGTCTTCAGTTTTGTTACGGTGCTGACATATACTTCTGAATTAATGGTACCGCCTCTTGGCATCACAACAATGAGGATCATACATTCACAGTCCCGGAACACGGTGATCTTGGCCTTACCGGCGGAAGCAGTTGCTTTGAATTTTTTCTTCTGTGGGGAATAGGAATGGCGCCATTCCATAGACTATCGTTTTGTCGATTGCTGATTGACAGATGCAGCGCCAAATGCTGAGTCGCACCTGTCCACGCAAATGACATCAACTCGCTGCAACATGTCGGGTGTGACAACCGTGGATGGTCTCCCCCACCTCTGCAAATAGTGGATCTCCGCCGAACCGCCTTCTGAATACATCATCCGTGCCCAGTGACTAACTGTACTTCTGTCGACATCACATGTTCCATAGACTTTGCGCAAGCGTTTGTGAATATTCCCAGTTTCTTTCTCTGCAGTGAGAAATTCAATGACGGCACATTGCTGGTAACGTGCATCACTTACAGACGCCATTTTGAAACTGTCCTGCAGCAACGCTATCTGTCGGAAGCGACGAAAGCTTGGCACGCTCGCTCAGGAGACTGCAGATAATGCATACATAACGTTTCGCATTCGTAGCATTGTCTTCGGCTAAGAAAAAAAAAATGCGGTGTATTACTTTCTGGGTAACCGTCGTATCCCCCAGGCCGTGGCTAAGCCACGTCTCCGCAATATCCTTTCTTGCAGGAGTGCTAGTTCTGCAAGTTTCGCAGGAGAGCTTCTGTGAAGTTTGGAAGGTAGGAGACGAGGTACTGGCGGAATTAAAGCTGTGAGGAACGGGCGTGAGACGTGCTTGGGCAGCTCAGTTGGTAGAGCACTTGCCCGCGAAAGGCAAAGGTCCCGAGTTCGAGTCTCGGTCCGGCACACAGTTTTAATCTGCCAGGAAGTTTCAACCGTCGTATGTTTAGAAATTTGTACATTCCTGTATGGAGTTCGTACTGTATGATAACTTCTGTAGAAGTCCATTGTTTTCTAACGTGAAGCTGCCAGTATTCTGAGAAGTTTTATAGTGACCGGTGCTGAGCGCAGTTGATTCGACATTTTCATAAATCGGTGAATATTTAGCGTCTCTCTTAGCTCAGAGATGTATTTATCGAGTCGAAACACGGTTGTAAAATTATCGCTTGACAGACCAACATCGTAAGGAAAGGTGTACCGCCAATAAACATCTGCAGCAGCACATTAGTGGCCTAAAAACCTGTAAGGCAAATGGCGTCCGACCGTGGCTGAGTGGAAAGGGCTGTTAGCCGCTTCGCAGCGGTATACCATTTTGTGGCCGGGAGAACCAGTCCGGCGAGGCGGCGAAAGATTGTGTGAACGCTGTTAAGCCAATTACAATAATTTGTACAGCCGCGACACGCAGATGTTAGCAACTGGACTGTTTTTAACCTGGAAGAACTAGTATCTAAACACAATAAGAGCTTTTACGTAAATCGACCAGAATGATCTTCTGCAGATGACGGAATCGACAAGCACGCTGCCCTAGCGGGGAGGCACTTGCTTTTATTTCTGTAGGACTAACCGGAGTAAGATGACTTTGTTGTGGCTACTGAGAGTTGAAATGTGAAATATTTGTGTGGTAAAAGCAGCTAAAATTAAAAAAAGTCATATTCATTGGTTAGCAACCGATCAAACAATGGTACATGAAACTGACGTTAAACAGATCCAGAAAAATAACCAAAAAATTGAGACTGGAAATGATCGCGTTAAAACTGCATAAAAAGGTAAAGTAGAAAAGATTTACAGCCAACGGCCTTGCCGCAGCTGGCTGGTTCCCGTCAGATCACCGAAGTTAAGCGCTGTCGGGCTGGGGTAGCACTTGGATGGGTGACCATCCGCTCTGCCGAGCACTGTTGACAAGCGAGGTGCACTCAGCCCTTGTGAGGCAAACTGAGGAGGTACTTGACTGAGGAGTAGCGGCTCCGGTCTCGTAGACTGACGTACGGCCGGGAGAGCGGTGTCCTGACCACATGCCCCTCCATATCCGCATCCAGTGACGCCTGTGGTCTGAGGATGACACGGCGGCCGGTCGGTACCTTTGGGCCTTCATGGCCTGTGCGGGAGGAGTTTGGTTTTAGTTTAATTAGGAAAGATTTACGGTCGTGTTACATCATTTACCATCCACATTAAATCTATAGCAAGTGTTATGAGAAGAACCAAGTAAAGGAACAAGTTAGCCTTAGAAGTGGTTACAGCTTAATGGACGACTTGCAAACCGACAAGTATTAACTACCACCTTGCCTGTAATTAATAGATTTTGGAAGAGCTTTTGATTACGAATCAACATAATCTGCACTAATCATCAGCCGCGCGGTTTGAGGCGTCTTGTCACAGTCCAGGCGGCTCTGCTCCCCCCCCCCCCCCTCCGTCGAAGGAGGTTCGAGTCCTCCCTCGGGCATAGGTGTGTGTGTTGGTGTGTTGTGCTTAGCGTATGTTAGTTTAAGTTAGATTAAGTAGAGCGTAAGCTTAGGGACCGATGACCTCAGCAGTTTAGTCCCGTAAGATCCTGCCACAAATTTCCAAATTTTCCACTAATCATCTACGAAAACTACGGTTCTGAGTCAACCTATTTTAACAGAGTGAGGTGATAAAAGTCATGGATTAGCGATGTGCACATATACATATGACGGTAGTATCGCTTACGCAAGATATAAAAGGGCGGTGCATGAGCGGAGCTGTTGTTTGTACTTAGTTGATTCACGTGAAAAGGTTTTCGATGTGATTATGGTCGCACGCCGAGAATTAACAGACATTGAACACGGTTTGGTAGTTGGAGCTAGACGCATGGGACATTCCAATTTCGGAAATCGTTAGGGAATTCAATGTTCCGAGATCCACAGTGTCAAGAGTGTGCCGAGAATACTACATTTCAGGCATTACCATTCACCATGGTCAACGCATTGGTCGGTGGCCTTCACTTAACGACTGAGAGCAGCGTCGTTTGAGTAGAGTTGTCAATGTTAACAGGCAAGCAACACTGCGTGAAACAACCGCTGAAATCAATGTGGGGCGTATCCTTTAGGGCAGTGTGGCGAAATTTGGCGTTAATGAGCTATGGCTACAAACGACCGACGCCAGTGCCTTTTCTAACAGCACGACATAGCCTGCAGCGCCTCTCGTTGGCTTGTGATCCTATCGGTTGGACCCCAGACAATTGGAAAACCGTAACCTGGTCAGATGAATCCAGGTTTTAGTTGGTAAGATCTGATGGTAGGTTCTAGTGTGGCGCAGAGCCGACGAAGCAGTGGACCCAATTGCCTAAAAGGCAATGTGCAAGCTGGTTGTGGCCCCATAATGGTTTGAGCTGTGTTTACATGTAACAGACTGGGTCCACTGGTCCAACTAAACCGACAGTTGATTGGAGTAGACCATTTGCATTCATTCATGAACTTCTTGTTCCCAAACAACGATGAATTTTTATGGATGACAATGCACCACGTCACTGGGCCACAATTGTTCGCGACTGGTTTGAAGAAAATTCTGGACGAGTCATGTGAATGATTTGGCCAACCGGAAAGCCCGACGTGAGTCCTATCGTATATTTGTCGGACATAATCGAGAGTTCAGTTCGTGCACAAAATCCTGCACCGGCAACACTTTCGCAATCATGGACGAGTATAGAGGCAGCACAGTTCAATATTTCTGCATGGAACTTGCAACGACCTGTTGAGGCCATGTCAGATCGAGTTGCTACACAAAGCATGGCAAAACGACACGATATTAGGAAGTATCTCATAACTTTCGTCACATAAGTGTATACTGAACAACAAGTACAATAATGTAACTTGTTCCACTGGACTTCATCAGAATAGTGCAACGTTCACAATCGGAAAATTATTTGGGCAAGTGGATTCTGTATCACCATAACTTGAGGAAACTTTCAGATCTCAAAACTGGGAAAACTAATAAAACGTAATGTTAATGTAACGTACCCCAA
The DNA here is from genome assembly GCF_023864345.2 of Schistocerca serialis cubense. NCBI lineage: Eukaryota > Metazoa > Arthropoda > Insecta > Orthoptera > Acrididae > Schistocerca > Schistocerca serialis. The sequence goes on along the minus strand of NC_064638.1, from coordinate 141,632,544 downwards.
CCGACTTAATTTTTCTGGTAACATAGTTCTGCTGGCCTCAAGCGCAAGCGAACCACATCAACCAATGGAAAAAAAATAAACAGATCAAGTTTGTAAGTAGACCTGATATTCAACTGGAGTAAGACTAACACAATTAATAACTAACGAGTGGAAAAGAAAACAGTACAAATTGAGAATGGAGTCACGCATTCAGTTTGTTGTATTTTGTATTTTGGACTGATTCGACCACAAAAGTAATAAAATAAAAGGAAGAAACGGAAGAGCAGAAATGGCCTTGAGTGCTTTCGGTAAACTACAGAAAGTTTCGTCGCCAAAATTTCCAGTGTGTTTGGTGTCTAACAGCTACAATCACGTGTTCCCAGTTTGGTTTACAGCATTCATGTGTGGCCCATTAACTTTTCAGGAACCGAATTTATTTCGGTAAGCAAACGAGAGGCGTATGTTGAGAATTAATAGCAGAGATGGGGAAACAAATAAATGTACCAAGCATGGACTGGAATGGAAGGCTTTACTATGATTTTAATGTAAATCAAATGGGTGTTACACATAGCTAGGAAAAATTGTACTAAGTAGACCAAGAATGTTTTGTACTGAACTATAGGAGATTAAAAAAAGAAGGAACCCTTTACCCAGCATCATTAAAAGAGTTCCGTTCCTTTACGAAGCCGATATCGCTAATGATTGTGACTTGAGAAACGATCCCTATTCTTCACTGGATTTTACTTAACTGTGTAACATTCGAATAGCATTCCTATGTAGTCTTCTCTTACACCATATCGAATGGATTTTATTCCAGTAATGAGTTTACTCTGGGAATCGTGATGAAATACTTTACTTCCATTACTCTTACTTAAGTAATATCGCCGCTCATCGCACGTGCAGTGTTGTACTAAAGCAGCATTGAAATCGTAAGTGAAGGTCTAGTTGAATGATAATTAAAATATTAAGTGTGCAACGGAAAAGAACGACTATATGGTGCCGATCGAGTATTTATGGATTCATAACTCATAACAAATTTGAACACACCTACCAGATGCTCTTACCATCAGAATGTCATTAAATATATATGTAATATTAAAAATATTCTCAGAACTGGAATATGGAACACAATATCTTTTAATAACAAGGATTAAGAACTTACAGAAGAACTGAAACATAATGAACTGTAAATATGTAGTATACAAGAGACAAAAAAGAAAGGCAGAGGGCAGAAGGAATATGACCAGCAACTACTCGTTTATAGCGGAGTTGAGAAGAGACAAGAGCTGAAGCAGGAGTATGGATACTAATCCACAAGAAATACAAAGCTCTTACTGAGGAGTGCCAATACGTCTAAAAGAGAATAGTTTTACTAAAACTGAAATTTGTACATCACAAATTGAACCTGTCTCCCTGTACAGCCCAAAGTATTACAAACCTAGAACAAAAAGAGGGGCTTCATATGAGCAGTTACAAGAAATTATCAATCTGAACTTACAGTCATAATGGGGGACTTCAATGCTCTTATTGGAAATAGTGTCACCCCTGGAGTGAAACAATGATCTGCTGAAGACTTTCTGAGTGATAGGGGTGAGATTATGGTCAAATTATGCTCAAGCAATGAACTGAGAATAAACAATACCTTCTGTGACCACAAGGAGCAGTTCAAATACACTTTTTAGGACACAAGAGGTCATAAATCCAGAATAGACTGCATTGTTACAAAATAGAACAACCATCCTCATTCAGCATTAAACTCTACGAACATCAGGAATGATCACAGCCTACTTATAGCAAAAATCAGATTGCATGTAGAGAAGAACAACACTGCCAAAGAACCAACCTTAAAAGATGAAAAATTTACTGTACGGTCATTATAGAATGAATCCACAAAAATTTTATAACAGAAACGATTAGCAGAGAACATAAAAGACAAACCCATTAATGCAGAGGATAGCGTAAATCAGGCATGGGAGAAAATCAAAGAAAGTATTGAAGCAGCAGTTCAGTAAGCACTAGGTAGGAAGCGTTATAAAGCGAGAGAGAAAGACAAACAAACACCATGGTTTCGCAAAGAAATTAAAGAAATATATAAAGAAGAGATGTACCAATTTGAAATATAAAACACTGAAAACACAAGGGTCATATAAAGGTTATAAAATAACTCGCACTGAGACGAAATCACTAGTGAATAGCTTCAAACAGGAACACTGGGAAACCTTTAAAAAAATTTAGAACATGTCTTCTATGAGTTGCACAAAAATTTGAAGAATGATACGACAGCAGAGGAAAAATCAAATAAAATTTTGAAAGTAAAAGACATAATTGGGAATCATGCGTTAAATATTCAACAGAGATGTATCATGGTAAAAAAATCACCAGAAAATGAAGAGAGATCAGAGATCAGTATACAAGTAAATTATGATATAACTGTTCCTCATGCAGAGGTAGAAGAAGCTGTGAGTCTGTTAAAAAACAGAAGTCTCTGGGGAAAGATAGGACTCACAATCAATTACTGAAGTATGGGGGATATCCAATTAACCAAGTTGGTTAACAACGTTATAACTGATAACAGAATTCCAAACGACTGGAGAACTACTATTACAAAAAAATTTTCAAATCTGTGTGAGATCTTATGGGATTTAACTGCTAATGTCATCAGTCCCTAAATTATCCTAAGGACAAACACACGCACCCATGCCCGAGGGAGGGTTCGAACCTCCGCCGGGACCAGCCGCACCGACCACGACTGCAGCGCCTAGACCGCTCAGCTAATCCCGCGCGGCAACTACTATTACAGCTCTCATGTATAAAAACGGGGTATGAAATACCTTTCCGACTACAGAAGAAAAAATATATTAAGTTTAGTTTTGAAACTCATAACAAAAGTAATAGCAAATAAAATAAAAAGCATTACAACCCTTGGAGAGGAGCAGTATGGTTTTAGATCCGGTAGGTCATGCACAAATGAAGTATTCATTATCAGACAGATTATAGAGAAGTTCACTGAATACGACAGATCAGGTTATCTTTGTCTTAATGATTTACAGAAGGCTTTCGATAGGATTCAGTTAACAGAGGTGTTAAACCTGTTCTACAATCAGGGTATTCCTTCACCTTAATTAAAGCGGTTCAGGACGTTTATTCCAACAACAACATCCAGGCGAAAAATGGTTGCAGATTAACTAGCTACATAGCAGGTAATAGTGGTATCAAACTACGTGACTCTTTGAGCCCACTACGTTTCAGTATAGTCATGTAGTCATGGTCAAGGTGATAAAATATTGGCTGGTAGTGGCTATAAAACGGGGGACAAGGAATAAAAACATTTGTTATGCTGACGAAGTAATTCTGCTGGAAAACAGTAAAGATAATCTGCAAAAACTTTTACATTTATTTAGTGTGGCAGCTAAGAACCTAAGTATAGTCATACGCACTCAAAAAACCAAATGTGTGACCACATCTGTGGAACCAGTTAGATGCAAACTGGAAGTGGATGACAAAATTATTCAACAGGTAATTTACATATCTTGGTATTGAACTTTCCAGCAGTGGAAATGACGAAAACGAAGTCAGAGAACAAGTAGCAAAAGCAAATAAAGTGGCAGAATGTTTAAATTAGAGATGGGCAAAATAATTTTGAGATATGAAAGTTTTAAATATCGTCTACTGAAAAAATTATAAATATTACAACAAAATCCTAAATATTTTTTATCAAGTGGAAAAATTTTATGAATGAAGATTGATTTTTGTTATATTTTGAAATTTTTATTGCAACAAAAGACAATATAAAAATTATAACATAACTGTAATTAAAGTGTATCTGCAGTCGTCATTTACAGTCATCATTACCATATATGTACCCAAAAAGGAAAAATTAATCAACATTGTCATTTATAAGTAAAATCTGACCCACTTTAGTCGGTGTGAGTCTGTTTCTCTTCTCAGCGGATATCTGTCTTGCTTTTGAAAATATTCGTTCATAGGGCACTGATGTTGCTATGATAAAAACACTTTTAGAACCAGTTGATACAGTGTTGCCCACAGCCATTTTCTTGTTTCCTATCAATTTAAAGGATCGCTGTTTCTAGCAAATATCCCTCTCCTAAATCCTTGTCCAAGTCGAAAATTGCCGCACTTTCCGCGTCGTGACTTGCTCGAAGGTGACCAATAGTTTCAGAAACTTCTCCCAGTTTGAAGTCTCAGGCATTACGGTGGTAAATGGGTGAGAAATGAGCTGTGTTTTTCTTGTTGAACAACCAACGCTTTCATTTCTGCAATAGCCTTCATATAGCAATCGTGAAATGTTTTGTCTGGTGAAAATCCTTACCGTTTGAATCGGAGGTCCAGTAACGTTGTCTGACCAATCAGTTCGTTCCTGGAGATAACCCCAAACCGCTATGATAACGCTTTAAGGAAATTATGAACCAATGGCTCGATTTCTCGAGCACATTTTTCATTTTTGTCTTTAAAAAATTTCTGTTGCCGTTCCATTGATCTTGTCAAAATTTTCATTTTTGAATCTGAGACAGTTTTCTTTCAGGACACCTGTTTGGTTAACTCACCGAAAACTCAAAATCTGTAAAGCCTGTTGCATTATCTCCCCGTCTGTATCTTTTAAGTTGAAGGTGATCAATTTTCCACCTAAAATAGCGAGGCAATAAATTATGGGATCTTTATTTAAAGTAAATCTTTGAAACATTTCGTCAGCAGATTTCCATCTGATTTTTTTAAAATCTTCTTTCATTTCAGCAAGTGTGCTTAAAGCAAATGGTCTCTCCTTAAGAACTTAATTCTTTTGACTTCGTCAACGGTTTTCTGTATGGACTGCAGAATAGCGTGTTACACAGGGATGTTTAAAGAATGTGCAAAGCATGAGATATCTGGAAGTTTGAGAAGCATGGCAGTTTGTTTCATATTTCACTCATTGTCTGTTATTACGTAGGTGATTTTAAAATTGATATCGTACTTGGCAATAACAGACGTTACTCAATTTGAGCTGTTTTCTGCAGTGCGTCTGTCTTCTAATTGTGAGCACTGTAAAAGGTATGACTTTAGTTCACTCTCTTCATCTATGAAATGCTCAGTGAGAACATAGAAGCTAATGTTATTTACCCTCGTCCAAGCATCAGACGTAAGGCAGACTACCTTTGCTGTGACCAAATCATTTTTTATTTTATCGAAGTACTCATGATAAATACTAGTAATTAGAGAGTTTGACAACGTTTCTCGACTTGGTAAGTTAAAATTTGGGCAAAGCATACATTCTGTGTCTTCGACTGTAGAGAAAGGATGGTATTCTCTGCAAATCATTTTTAAAGACTGTACGTCGAATGCGACACTTTTATTTAATGTGAGCGGCTTTATCGTATTAAAACACTTACTTATTGGTTGATGTAAAATAAAAGCCGTTGAGGGTGAGGGCAACACAAAAGCAAATAGGACTTAGTCCAGAACCTGACGACATTGATGTGCTGGACTCTGTTTGCCTTTCTGAGAGGACACCTTCACCCAAGATGGAAGCAGACGTCAACGAGGACGGTTCGCGAGTTTCTGCATCGATTGATGGCGATCTTGGTCGGCTTCCTGACCCATATCGTTCCAAAGGTACTGTCGGATGTTTAGATTTTAGATGTCCCTTCAGCTCCGATCATGAGCCAGAAGCCATGGAAATTATATTCTGACAGTAGCGGCATTTTCGTTTTCTCCCATTTTGGTGTAATGGTACCGTACATCGTTCGTAATTCGTTTATCGAAGGCGATGTTGTTGACATATTCTTTTGCAGCACTGAAAAGTTCTCTGAAAAAACTAAAATATTTGCTTTTAACACAGACATTTTAAATTTTAGAAGCTTAAAGTGAAAACAAATATACATCCAGCACATTCTATATTCGGAAGTTATAGAGGAGGATGTAGGTTATTATGATGTGCGAAACCTAGACCCACAACCATAAAGTTTATGTCACGTACGGAAAGATCTGAAACAATCATAGTGATTAAGAAACTCGCGAAGACAAATCTGACAATACGCGAGGATTCACTGCCGAAAGATAAAAATTTTGAGTACTGTAAAAACAGAACTTGGGCTACACACCATGTGAACTAGAGATTGCAGGATAATGGCGCCGATGAAGGCTGAAAAAATCAGTGCAGATGAACTGTAAATCCTGTGATTTAGGATCTGCGAACTTGTCTACTAATGCTGCCACAGATTCTACCAGTGTGTCTGTATTCTTACTGTAGCACATAATTGGCCATCACTTTCAACTCATTTCGATGAACTCTGCCGTAGATTTCAGAATATCGACATCCATGTCTCTCTTCTAACGAACGTGGACACTTGGCTCAAGCCAAGCATGCTCTCCAGTTCCGTAAACATAGACTCCATTGTCCTAAGATAAAACAGAAGTAACAGATGAGGAGGTGAAGTAGCGGCGAACAAAAGCTTTCACTTATTACCAACCATGCTACTCACGTCAAATAGTAATGAAGACAAACAAGTCGAATATACATTCGTAAATATCAAATCCCTTAACAAAATTTGTCTATCTGCGTCCTCTACAAACCTCCGAAAGTAGATGGGATAGCCTGTTTCAAAACTGACCTTCCAAAATTCGATTCGACTTAGGAGCATACAAGTAATGCTAATAGCACGTAAATATTCTGCCCCTTCACTTTGAAATTCATGTGTGTTCTACAAATGTGACAGTATTTCAGTTTGTACCTATTCTTAGTGCAGCCTATAGTCACACTCTCATACATATATTTGCCACGAAATCCACAAGCAAAGAAATTCGTATCTGGAATCAGCTCACAGAATCATATTCACGACTTACTCTCTATAATATCCAAGGAATAAACTATAAATGACAACACACTGAGAATTTAAGCGTATCAGTGTACTTGAACTTGCATTGGAGGTGAAAGACATAATTTGGGGGACAGCTTCCTTTCCATTCCTGGACTTGAAAGACAAGCTCTATGGACTTACTACCAACTAACTCAATTACACAATAAATATGCTCCCCCGAAGACTGGAAACCTGAAGGAAAACCTGCATCTTGGGTAATGGAAGAGCTAAAACAGTTTATGAATCTCGAAGACACTGAACATCGGACTTACAAACAAAGAGCAGAGTCAATCAATCTGCGAGAATCGATAACTAAGGCATACCAATACAGTAATCTAAAACATAAAGACCAGATGCTCTATGGAAAGGCTTGTGTGGTCTAGAGAAATATAGGCAAAGTAGAACCTACAGCTGCTCTCTTTGTCCCATCCAAGGAGTTAGAGCAATACTTGAATTTAACGATAACCATCATTGAACCGCAAACCAAACATAGATTTACTGAATATTTCACAGAGTTAAATGATGGGAGTTGCGAAAAAGTCTGTCTGGAGGTGACAAAACTGTCGAAAAATCCTTCAGCTCAGCATTTACTGTACAGAATGGAGTCACAGTCCAAATGATCAAGCTTAATGTTGACACACTACTGCTCACAATGACTACTGCTCCCTAGAGTTTGAAGCCCTTGCCTGGACGTACACAGCAGAAACACTCGTTCCCGTCAGAATATAAACACTAGAGATCCGATTGCTAAGAAGGGTAACTGGGTACATTCTTGATGACATTATTTCTTAGTAGGCAGAAGATATTTAGGAAGACCGAGGAAAATCAACAGTTTCAACCAAGAGGGTGTAACAATCAAATGCCTAATACATGTAGAGAGAAGGAAAAAGAGGTATAGTATCAAAAATATTATAATTTTTTTAAAGTAATTGTGATTTTAATAAGTTTTGTGATTGCAAAAAAATGGTTCAAATGGCTGTGAGCACTATGCAACTTGACTTCTGAGGTCATCAGTCGCCTAGAACTAAGAACTAATTAAACCTAACTAACCTAAGGATATCACACACATCCAAGCCCGAGGCAGGATTCGAACCTGCGACCGCAGCGGTCGCTCGGTTCCAGACTGTAGCGCCTAGAACCGCACGGCCACTCGCCCGGCTTTGTGATTACATATAACACTCTGGTCTGCTGTATGAGGGCCCTGAAGGCATTAATCCATCCAGGCTAAATGAATAATTAAAAAATTAAACATAGCATACAGGTAGTCTCAGGACGAATGATCAATATTCACTGATGACTGGAGTGATCATTTGAAGCATAAAACTTCATGTGGACGTATGCTCTATTCTGAATGGTTTCCGAGACAGAACTTATTTAATATACATTGTTATTTATTTTCTTTATTATTCAGTACATTGTCATTGTTTACAATGTACCACAATACAGCAGACGAAGTCGAGACGAATAATTTGATACAGGATATGTGAGCTATCAAGTTGGGAAACTGCGTCAAACTGCCTTACAAAACATCTACATCTCAGTGCACACTCCTCGCACAAGATTTTTTATTATTTTCTCGCTCTTTTCTCACATACTGTAAGTCCTAGAGAAAGAATCAATACGATCTTTTTATAGGAAATTTAATGTATTTTAATTTTGCACTGCAATACGTTTTCGCTACAGGCTGCAGATTTCGAGTTATTCAAAATAAACGTACAAAAGTGACTTTAAATGCGTTCCATCTCAGAAACACTTTGGAATATGGCATATGGACATATTTAGTTTTTTTTCTTTCAAATGATCGTTCCTGTCATATCCCCGAATATTGATCATTCTTCCCGAGACAACCTGTGTACATGGAGTATCATATACAGAGTGCCGGCCGCTGTGGCCGAGCGGGTCTAGGTGCTTCAGTGAGGAACCGCGCTGCTGCTACGGTCGCAGGTTCGAATCCTGCCTCGGTCATTGATGTGTGTGATGTCCTTAGGTTAGTTAGGTTCAAGTAGTTCTAAGTCTAGAGGGCTCGTGACCTCAGATGTTGAGTCCCATAGTGCTTGGAGCCATTTGAACCACCTGAATATACAGAGTGTTCCATTTACCTTGATCACCCTAAATAACTGTTTGTCAAGATGCAAATTACAAAATGTTTCAAGCAAATGTTCTTTAGCCGTCAGGGGGACATCAATCGGCATGATTGCCTTCGTTGTAGCTTTGTTTTTTACAAAGATATGAACAGCGGTACGAACTTTTAAAGCTCCTAAAGACCTATTCAAAAATGTATCGCAGTGCACCACTCACTGAAGCACAACGTTATTAATTATATAACACAACATTGACGTTGACGCTTCCAGCCCTTAGTGCAGGTACTCGGGATAATGGAACACATGCACGTGCTGACGTTGGCAGAGCACAAATATAAACACAAGTATTATGCACACACGTCATTCCGTCAACCATTGTCAGTTGAATAGTTGCGTGAGTAGAATGTACACCAACGAAGAAATGCTACTCATCTATGGGGAATGTAAGTCAGCAGAACAGTAATTGCAATACTGTTTTCTTACGTACGGGTACATTTAGTACTGTAGTTTAGTCCTTTTAAATACTGTTGTGTAGAGTAGGCATACAGTAAAGGCTGTACTTCCTACAAACTGCATCGACATAACGTTTCTTTTATTGTTGTTGTTGAAGGTAGGCGAAATGCTACGCAGGCAATGGAACTGTACAGAGAGCGATATACTGACAAGAACCAACCTTCCCGACGGATGTTTTCTCCTCTTGTTGCGACACGTGAGGAAACGGGAAGTTTCAACCCACGGCAACGCAATCGTCGTAGCACTCGCACAGACGAAGCTGCCAAAGTTACTGTTCTCGCTGCCGTTGTTATGAATCCGCATGTGAGCGCATGACAGCTTGAACGCGCGATTGACATTCGTAAAACCAGTACACATCGTATTCTTACACGTTACCAGTTCCATCCTTCCCATGTACACCTACATCAGGAATTGCATGGGAATTATTTCCAAAATCGTGCACAGTGTCACTGTCAGTGGGCACAACAGCAAATTCTCGCCAACCATGACTTCTTTTCTAATGTTCTACCATGAATGTTCCTTCTCAAACAAAGCACAGGTAAATCCAAGGAACATGCATTATTTGTCCAGCGACAACCCGCGATGGCTTAGACAGGTGGAAGATCAGCCTCAATGGAGAGTTAACATCTGGTGTGGAATGCTTGGTACTACAGTTATTGGCCCTTATTTCATCAATGGTAGTCTAAACGGCACAGCTTATGCCAACTTCCTCTTCTGGGTGAAGTGCCGCTAAGAACCAGAATGCTTATGTGGAGTCAACACGATGAATGTTCAGCACATAATGTCTTGCGTGCAAGTCGTGTTCTGAACCGAAGGTATCCTGCCAGATGGATTGGTCGAGGAGGAACAGTTACTTGGCCTGGTAGGTATCCTGATTTAAGCCCGCTGGAATTTTCTCTTTGGGGATGCATTAAAGACGTTGTCTATCGCGATATTCCAACACCTCCAGAGGGCATACAGGAACCTATCGTGCTTGCTTGCAATTATCTTCAGCAGGAAACACTGGAAGCAGTAATTAATTCTTTCATTCAACGAATGCACCAGTGTATCGGTGTCCAGGGTCACCACTTTGAGCACCTTTTATGCTCTGCCCCTCGGAAATGATACAGAAGAGTCAAAGTCAATTTTATGTTTTTACTTGGTTTTTATTTGTTTTCTGACTCCAGCAAGTGGACGAGTTTGTGATCCAAGGCTCAAAGTCAATGTTGTGTTACGTAATTAATAACGTCGTGTTTCAGTGAATGGTTCACAGTGATACATTTTTGAATAGGTCTTTAGGAGAGGAAATGAATTACCGAATAAAAAATACAGAGTGCCGTTTAAAATAGTCATACCAGTGTTCATATCTTTGTAAAAAACAAAGCTACAACGAAGGCAATCATGCTGATTCATGTTCCCCTGACGGCTAAAGAACATTTGCTTGAAACATTTTGTAATTTGCATCTGGAGAAACAGTTATTTATGGTGGTCAAGATAAATGGGACACCCTGTATATTAAAATAATTATGTGTTACATACACCGTTATTTTTACAAAAAGCTGAATTCAGATGGAGAGGTGTTCAGCCACGCAAGCCAGTTGCAAGCTGTATCACTGTGCCAAGAGGGCAGAGAACACAGTGACTCCTCAAGCCGCCATCTGATCGGCTCCGTGCGATCTCATCCGTGACAATGGTGCAGAGCAGGGAGCTGCCTTGCAGTCCGATCCGTAAGAGTCGTGGGGAGAAGTGACCTAGTGAGCTGCCTTGCGGTCTGATCCCTGAGAGTGGTGGGGAACAGTGAGCTAGCGGATGGCTTACGGTCCAATTGGTCAGAGTGGTGGGAGCGCCAAACTACTGGGAGGGGAGCGCTGTCTGTGTCGCCTTGTGATACACTCCTACCATGTGGTGACTGAAAACCACAGCTTACATGTCCACTGAAAACATCCCAAGTGCAATGCTAAGTCAAAAGATAAGAAGTAACAGCTCACTCAAAAGTATGTATACGCTAATTTAGCTTATGGAATCTAAGGTTATCTATAAAATGAAGCACAGAGACATGATGCTGGAAGCTTTTCCTTCGTTAATGTACCACTACAAAGAAGAAATAGGTCGGTAACCTCGGTAGTTGCGCAGTCAGCGTGGCATCTTGGGAAGTGAAGGGAGATGGGGTCGATTATCGGCTGGATCGAAGTTTTATTTTCCACTCTGTAATTGGGTGTTGTGTTGCACTGTCATATTTTCACGTAGAAGAAGGTGTAATTAGAAGAATGACGAACACTGACTTCATTAACGAAGATTTATTGAGCACTTGCACATACAAGAGCACAGAGCGAACTGCCTCCAGCCAGAACACATACGGTATATACAGTTAACAGAACATTCCAGTACAATGATTCTTGACATTTGAGGATACCTCTAGAATGTACTCGAACCGAATATAGAAATTAAAATTTTACACTTCAGGTGCGTTATGAATTCAGTACCCTCCATGCTACAGTCTAGTATCATAACCACTACACAACAATGACTGTGCTACTCAGCTTCTTCTACGACAATATTGCAATTGGTATTATTATTGAGACAGATGAATGGGTATGGCCTGACAGCCAGTAAGCTGAAAAATTTCTTTATATGCTGTTGTTTTCAGGGATAAGAAAAACTTCATTTACTAACAAGGTACACGAATCCGTATGTGCACATGGTCTATTACACGTTTTTTGTAGATTGAGAAACTTTTCTTAAGGATGTGGCATGGCGCGCCGTTGCAGCAGCCTGCTGGAGAATTTTCATTCTGCTCATGACAGCCACCAGAGATGCATTTTGAAATCAGATGAGCTACAATTCATTTTTCCTGCATCACCCACCACCAACTCCATAGAAGGATATGGTTCTTTGAATCAATTCAGGAGCGGATTCACCATCTCTAGTTTAAATGATGTTATTTGGAAAAATAAGCAGGAGGAAAAGATGCAAAGGCAAAAATATACACTACAGGCCACTAAAATTGCTACACTAAGAAGAAATGCAGATGATAAACGGGTATTCATTGGACAAATACATTATACTAGAACTGACATGTGATTACATTTTCACGCAGATTGGGTGCATAGATCCTGAGAAATCAGTACCCAGAACAACCACCTCTGGCCGTAATAACGGCCTTGATACACCTGTGCACTGAGTCAAACAGAGCTTGGATGGCGTGTACACGTACAGCTGCCCATGTTGCTTCAACACGATACCACAGTTCATTGGTTGGTTGGTTGGTTTGGGGAAGGAGACCAGACAGCGTGGTCATCGGTCTCATCGGATTAGGGAAGGATTGGGAAGGAAGTCGGCCGTGCCCTTTCAGAGGAACCATCCCGGCATTTGCCTGGAGTGATTTAGGGAAATCACGGAAAACCTAAATCAGGATGGCCGGACGCGGGATTGAACCGTCGTCCTCCCGAATGCGAGTCCAGTGTCTAACCACTGCGCCACCCCACTCGGTACCACCGTTCATCATGGGTAGTGATTGGCGTATTGTGACGAGCCAGTTGCTCGGCCACCATTTACCAGACGTTTTCAATTGGTGAGAGATCTGGAGAATGTGATGGCCAGGGAAGCAGTCGAACATTTTCTGTATCCAGAAAGGACTTGCAACATGCGGACGTGCATCACCTGCTGAAATGTAGGGTTTCGCAGGGATCGAATAAGGGGTAGAGCGACGGGTCGTAACACATCTGAAATGTAATGTCCACTGTTCAAAGTGCCGTCATGCGAACAAGAGGTGACCGAGACGTGTAACCAATGGCACCCCATACCATCACGCCGGGTGATACGCCAGTATGCCAATGACGAATACACGCTTCCAGTGTACGTTCACCGCGATTTCGCCAAACACGGATGCGACCATCATGATGCTGTAAACAGAACCTCGATTCATCTGAAAAAAAAATGACGTTTTGCCATTCGTGCACACAGCTTCGTCGTTGAGTACACAACCGCCGGCGCTCCTGTCTGTGATGCAGCGTCAAGGGTAACCGCAGCCATGGTCTCCGAGCTGATAGTCCATGCTGCTGCAAACGTCGTCGAACTGTTCGTGCAGATGGTTGTTGTCTTGCAAACGTCCCCATCTGTTGACTCAGGGGTCGAGACGTGGCTTCACGATCCGTTACAGCCATGCGGATAAGATGCCTGTCATCTCGACTGCTAGTGATACGAGGCTGTTGGGATCCAGCACGGCGTTCCGTATTACCCTCCTGAACCCACCGATTCCATATTCTGCTAACAAGCATTGGATCTCGACCAACGTGAGCAGCAATGTCGCGATACGATAAACCGCAATCGCGATAGGCTACAATCCGACCTTTATCAAAGTGGGAAACGTGATGGTACGCATTTATCCTCTTTACACGAGGCATCACAACAACGTTTCATCAGGCAACGCCGGTCAACTGCTGTTTGTGTATGAGAAATCGGTTGGAAACTTTCCTCATGTCAGCACGTTGTAGGTGTCGCCACCGGCGCCAACCTTGTGTGAATGCTCTGAAAAGCTAATCATTTGCATATCACAGCATCTTCTTCCTGTCGGTTAAATTTCGCGTCTGTTCCACGTCAGCTTCGTGGTGTAGCAATTTTAATGGCAGATAGTGTACAAAACAATAGTGAGACATGACGTATACAGTTGAGACAAGACAGGAAACATCAAAAACAAATATGCTTTTGGATACTATGGAAAGGAAGATTCTGCTGAGGATTGGGAGGATTGCAGGGAAGACATTGCAAGGTAGACAAAGAAGAGTAAGTATTAGAAAGAGTGTGGGTGGATAAGAGAAGGCATGAATGGAACGAACACATAGACAGGATGGACCAACGGAAGATTGTGAAAATCGTAAGAAATATATTACAAGCTGGTAAAAGATATATTGGCCGTCCAAGGAAAAGACGCCTTTACAATCACAAGGCGGACTGTGGGGTGCTGAAGGAAACAGCCTAGGACGAAAGGAAGAAGAAGAAGAAGAAGAAGAAGAAGAAGAAGAAGAAGTACTAACGGGAGTGGAGCGTGGAAAGTGGGCCAATCAACCAGAGATCAGCCCCAACAAATCGACATTTGTTACACAGAACTCCCTTTCTACACCATAAATAGAATCATTACAGCACGGACAAACATTAGATCACTATGGTCCTTTACACACAGGATATATTTATCTCATTCACTAAATTAATCAGAAGGGTCATGTCCTGCCAGGACGTGGGATATGATGGATCGTCCAGAATAATTACTTACATAAGGGGAAAAAATGTAAATCTGGCGCTTCCAGTGAAACCCAATTATGTCAATTACATCTGAATCAGAGAATAGAGTATCATGCATGTACAGGGTGTTACAAAAAGGTACGGCCAAACTTTCAGGAAACATTCCTCACACACAAAGAAAGAAAATATGTTATGTGGGCATGTGTCCGGAAACGCTTACTTTCCATGTTAGAGCACATTTTATTACTTCTCTTCAAATCACATTAATCATGGAATGGAAACACACAGCAACAGAACGTATCAGCGTGACTTGAAACACTTTGTTACAGGAAATGTTCAAAATGTCCTCCGTTAGCGAGGATACATACATCCACCCTCCGTCGCATGGAATCCCTGATGCGCTGATGCAGCCCTGGAGAATGGCGTATTGTATCACAGCCGCCCACAGTACGAGCACGAAGAGTCTCTACATTTGGTACCGGGGTTGCGTGGACAAAAGCTTTCAAATGCCCCCATAAATGAAAGTCAAGAGGGTTGAGGTCAGGAGAGCGTGGAGGCCATGGAATTGGTCTGCCTCTACGAATCCATCGGTCACCGAATCTGTTGTTGAGAAGCTTACGAGCACTTCGACTGAAATGTGCAGGAGCTCCATCGTGCATGAACCACATGTTGTGTCGTACTTGTAAAGGCACATGTTCTAGCAGCAAAGGTAGAGTATCCCGTATGAAATCATGATAACGTGCTCCATCGAGCGTAGGTATAAGAACATACTGACGAAACTAAAATGAGCTCTAACATGGAAATTAAGCGTTTCCGGACACATGTCCACATAACATCTTTTCTTTATTTGTGTGTGAGGAATGTTTCCTGAAAGTTTGGCCGTACCTTTTTGTAGCACCCTGTATATGTCCATTATTCTCAGAATAATTGGTACAATGTGATTAGAGAAGGAGGCTATGAATAGATGGGGAACCAGATCCAACCTGCAAATATGAAACCATTAATTCCAACAAAATCTGCTACAAGAAATTATTATCGTGGATGGAGGGGTTCATGATACGCTGTGAATTGAGCTCTCTCTAATAGAAGGGATTTCTAAACATAAGACACAGATTCGAAGCCATGTTTTAATGTGCCATGCAAAGGACTGATTGAACCCACCGAACGTGTGGCATGGAAAGGAAACCAACCAATCTGCCCTTGGATGATAGTAATAAGAAAACTCGATGATGGCGATTAAATGAAAGAATAATAATGGAATTTAAACATTCAGGCAACAAGCAAAGGGCACCACCACCCATCGTACAGAAAATTCTATTACACAGGGAAAGTACGTTCACGTTGAATTAACGTTGAAATAACGTTCACGGCAAATTAACGCTCCTTGTAACCAAAGATATTAAATAATATAGAAGCAAGACATGAAATGGTGGACGCAGTAAGAAACCAACATGATACCCGTGGTGTAGGGGTAGCGTCTTTGATTCATAATCAAAAACTTCTTCGGTCACGTGTTCGATCCCTGCCGCTGCCTAGATTTTGATAAATAATCAGCATTGGCGGCCGAAGACTTCCGGCATAAGAAGTCAGCCTTCTTGCCCCTAAAGGCGGAAGAATCAGCAATGATTAACGACATGAGGATGCAGAAGGCAATGGAAACCACTGCATTAAAGACACTTAACGTGTATCCACAGGACATGTGGCCTGTAATTGAAGAAGTGTCATGATGATCTCTCCGTTGGTAAAAGATTCCGGAATAGTCCCCCATTCGGATCTCCAGGAGGCGACTGCCAAGGGGGAGGTTACCATGAGAAAAAGATTGAATAATCAACGAAGGGATAATGTTCTATGAGTCAGGGCGTGGAATGTCAGAAGCTTGAACGTGGTAGGGAAATTAGAAAATCTGAAAAGGGAAATGCAAAGGCTCAATTTAGATATAGTAGGGGTCAGTGAAGTGAAGTGGAGGGAAGACAAGGATTTCTGGTCAGATGAGTATCAAGTAATATCAACAGCAGCAGAAAATGGTATAACAGGTTGAAAGAGTACAGTACTGCCCGACATTGAAAATAGGTACGACATTCTTCGTTATTCTTGTCAGAACAACATATTTTTTCTAATAATAACTCAATTTCAATTAATACAGCGAAGCCGGATACCAGTGTGGGAAAGAATGACAATTTATTTATTTAATTGATCATATGTGCACTCCCACAAAATAAATCCCTACATCCAGTTTGGTGAGATCTGTGAAATGAATGAATGTATGGTCGTCTGCTAACCGCAGATAGTGAATGTGAATATATGATCATCTTTGAGAATACCCTTTGGTCACCTTTGGTAGAACTAAAGAGATAAAATTTACCTGAGCTTTGAGCGCCTGAAATGTGGCTGACCAATACGGTAGCAAGGTGCTCCCCCACTTCGGCAGAGGTGCGAGATGACCTGAAGAACGGCCATGTTTCAGCACTCTGCCGCTGTATCTAGTGTTGGTAAGACCTGTCTTAGGCGTGCTCCGTAAGGACAAAAGAGTGGAGACATGGTATGCATGTGAAATACTTAAGAGTAGTTTAGAATAATAATTTCTCTATTTCAGGAACTTTTGTGGGGAGAATTAAATGTCAGGCAGGTAATATTAATGGGATCGTAGTAATCTTTGGAAGTGACCAACGGTCACAATGAAATCACGTGTAGCAATAAGTTGAAATACTTCCGAGTGCTTAAGTTAAGCTGAATTACTAGCGTGTGTACTATAAATTGGAAATATTTAAGAAATGGCGTGTGCAGGACTTGAAATTAGAGACGAGTACTTCCACGTGGTGAGTACTGTGTGAGTCTCAATCTGTGTAGGAGACAAAGGATAAAGAGAAGTACTCGTCCATGGTATCAGTTGAGGACTTGCGTATGTGATGAATATGTTCTTAATATTAGTTTGCGTGTTATGTTTCCGTGTGACGCTTGATTCAAACTATAATAGTCTGAGAGAGAAGCAAGGTGAGTCAGCCGTCTATCCAGCAACGCCACTTGGCTTGCATTGCACAGGAAGACGTGCATATAACGTCCAGAGTTCGTAGTAGGAAAAAAAAGTTACGAAGTGGGGCAGTGTCGTGTGGAACTGGGATGAATACTAATTGAAGTGGGAAAGCTGAAAGTGATGTGATTATAATGTTGTGACTCTTCCTTATGTTGTATTCTATGTCGCAGTGTGGTGTATGTCATGTAATTTAAGTATGTGTGGTTTGCATGGGAGAGTAGCAAGGTAGTTTCAGAGGTAGTGGGTTATGCATGTTCCTTTTGTACCGCTCGGTCTGGAGGAAAGTTTCGTGATGATGGTTGTGAGAGTCGAAGTGTGAGACATAGCAAAAGATCCACCATCCTATCCAGAAAGTGCACTGTAGCGTTAAAGAATTACGAGACCATAAGATAGAGAATCACCAATGTAAAGCCACGCCCACTCGGCGGAATTTCTAATGTGTTATTGTTGTAGGTTATGGAATTTGTGTGTTTAGGTTATAGATTTTTTCGGAATAAATAAGATAGTGAAAAGAAAAAGATTGGTGTCCTTTTCCTTCGAATTGTATGTTATCATGATATCCAGAATTTATAATGTGTGCGCCATTCATATTCAGTGCGATGGCCACGTGTTGATCAAAGCCGTTAAATAAGAAAGAAAATGTGGTACTGCCAGTGCGTAGTGAACAGTCAGAGTTCTGTAACTTACTGATAGTCAGATGTGCGTTTCCGTTGCGTAATATTCATACAGGAGTGTAATTTGTAACTTAATTGTGAGTACGAGAGTTCATGTTACTCGATAAATAAGAATGAATCCACTCGCTTGGCAGACCACTCATCTTGCAGGCCTGACTGCTTTATGCCACAGTATGAGCAAGGCATGTGGGTGCCTCTCAAGGTGTAGGATTCGTTATGAATTGGAAGGTAGGGCAGAGGGTGTGTTACTGTGAACAGTTCAGTGACCGGGTTGTTCTGATCAGAATCGACAGCAGACCAACACCGACAACGATAGTTCAGGTATACATGCCGACGTCGCAAGCTGAAGATGAACAGATAGAGAAAGTGTATGAGGATATTGAAAGGGTAATGCAGTATGTAAAGGGGGACGAAAATCTAATAGTCATGGGCGACTGGAATGCAGTTGTAGGGGAAGGAGTAGAAGAAAAGGTTACAGGAGAATATGGGCTTGGGACAAGGAATGAAAGAGGAGAAAGACTAATTGAGTTCTGTAACAAATTTCAGCTAGTAATAGCGAATACCCTGTTCAAGAATCACAAGAGGAGTGGGTATACTTGGAAAAGGCCGGGAGATACGGGAAGATTTCAATTACGTTACATCATGGTCAGACAGAGATTCCGAAATCAGATACTGGATTGTAAGGCGTACCCAGGAGCAGATCACAATATAGTAGTGATGAAGAGTAGGCTGAAGTTCAAGACATTAGTCAGGAAGAATCAATACGCAAAGAAGTGGGATACGGAAGTACTAAGGAATGACGAGATACGTTTGAAGTTCTCTAACGCTATAGATACAGCAATAAGGAATAGCGCAGTAGGCAGTACAGTTGAAGAGGAATGGAGATCTCTAAAAAGGGCCATCGCAGAAGTTGGGAAGGATATCATAGGTACAAAGAAGGTAGCTGCGAAGAAACCATGGTAACAGAAGGAATACTTCAGTTGATTGACGAAAGGAGGAAGTACAAACACGTTCCGGGAAAATCAGGAATACAGAAATACAAGTCGCTGAGGAATGAAATAAATAGGAAGTGCAGGGAAGCTAAGACGAAATGGCTGCAGAAAAAATGTGAAGACATCGAAAAAGATATGATTGTCGGAAGGACAGACTCAGCATACAGGAAAGTCAAAAAAGCAACCTTTGGTGACATTAAAAGCAACGGTGGTAACATTAAGAGTGCAAGGGGAATTCCACTGTTAAATGCAGAGGAGACAGCAGATAGGTGGAAAGAATACAATGAAAGCCTCTATGAGGGTGAAGATTTGTCTGATGTGATAGAAGAAGAAACAGGAGTCGATTTAGAAGAGATAGGGGATCCAGTATTAGAATCGGAATTTAAAAGAGCTTTGGAGGACTTACGGTCAAATAAGGCAGAAGGGATAGATAACATTCCACCAGAATTTCTAAAATCATTGGGGGAAGTGGCAACAAAACGACTATTCACGTTGGTGTGTATAATAGATGAGTCTGGCGATATACCATCTGACTTACGGAAGAGCATCATCCACACAATTCCGAAGACGGCAAGAGCTGACAAGTGCGAGAATTATCGCACAATCAGCTTAACAGCTCATGCATCGAAGCTGCTTACAAGAATAATATACAGAAGAATGGAAAAGAAAATTGAGAATGCGCTAGGTGACGATCAGTTTGGCTTTAGGAAAAGTAAAGGGACGAGAGCGGCAATTCTGACGTTACGGCTAGTCATGGAAGCAAGGCTATAGAAAAATCAAGACACTTTGAAAGGTGGCTACACTGAGCCACAGCGCCAGAGATTGCGCCAAAGAGTATTATTCAGCCGCCTCCACTGGCAGTGCCTGTTAAGAACTCGTAGCAGTCAGTGCGTGGGCAGAGCTCGTAGTAGTCAGTGCCTGTTAAGAACTCGTAGTGCTTGGAAAGAGCTCGTAGTAGTCAGTGCCTGTCGAGGTCTCGTGGTAGTCTGTGCTGAGATGTTGTAGCAGAGAGTGTTTGTTGAGATGTGCTATTAGGCAGTGCTTGCTGAGATGTGATATTGGAGAGTTCTGTTTGAGATATAATGTAAGGATTAGATTGATTTTCATCAATATAAATGAGGTAATTAACTCTGTATCTTTTTATTTCAGTATCCTAAATAATGCGTCATTACAGGTTCAGTCAACAAAGCATCTGGCATGTGTTCTTGTATTAGAGTTTAATTCTGCTTTCCTTACGCAATTATAGTATTTGTAATTTTCTTTTATCACGTCAGTATAAATGGTATTTGAAATTTCTTGTCTTGTTGAGGAAGAACCGTGCCAGATGTATGCGTTGAGTCACACTCCCACACACAGAACAATTACATTTGTGCTTTGGTTTTGTAGGTTTTATAGTTGCTGGGGACTTAGTTAATTAACTGTGTTTATGAAAATTTTCATTTCATTCTATGTTGTTGTTCTTTGCAGTCAGATAGCGTAATAATTCTAGTCAGGGCCAACCGTTTACGAAACAGCGTAATCGGACTTACAGCTACTAAAAACTAAAAATATTTTCAATCATATTTAATTAAGCCCCCATGCTCGTGGCGACCCTGCCAGGATCGTCCCTTGGAATTCTTCTGATTGTAAAAATAGTAGACCGTAGTATTGTTGTAGTAATTTGAGTTTAGTAATTGTAGTCTGTATTGCATGTGTAGATTTGGTAATTGTCATTCTTCTAATGGTATTTTTTAAAAATTTAAATTGTTGTCTTGTATACGCGTTTGACAATCTAGTGCAATTATTTCAATTGTTCGATTGATCGTGTTTGAGGGAGACATTGCATGTAAATGGTATTGTTGGAGATAAAGAGTCACTGTGTGTAATTTTCGTACAGTGACGAATTTTTTTTATGTTTTGTAAATGATTACGCGATCTATGAAAAAGGCGAAAATGATGAATAGTGAGAATGATGAAATTGTTGACATGGCGAACTCGCCAACACAGGACAACAGTATGATGAATAATGGAGTTGAAAATAATTTAATAAGTCGGGAAAACAGTCCGGAACCATTTCAAAATTTTTCTCAATCAGAAAATTCACAGAATCTGAGATTAACGACAGAAGATTCTGGAATAGTATCAAACACAGATAGCCTTATGGCTATGCAGAAGGAAGTTAGTTTTGCGGGAAATGTTAGGGGCGAAAAGAATTCTGAACAATTTAATATGGAGCAGCTGATGAGTGCAATGTTAAATTTGGGATCACAAATGGCAATTAAAACAGAGATAGGAACAATTAAAACAGAGATGGGAACTTTACGATCTGAATTAAAAACTGATATGGGAACAATGGAAACACGGATGGGAACAATGGAAACTCGGTTAGGATCTGAATTTAAAACAGAGATGGGAACTTTGGAAACACGGTTAGACTCATGAATAGGGACATGTTTCAAAAATATGAAAGATGAATTAAAGAAAGAAATCAGAGAAGAAGTACAACCAATTTTGAATGCTCACAATAATAGATTAATTGCAGTAGAAATCAGACAAAGGGAACAGGATAGAGAACAGGAAGAAAGAGATCGCGTGATAGTACAGAAATTTTCAGAGTTAAATTTACAACGTGCAAACGATAAGGAAGAAATATTTGAGAGAATCGAGGAATCCGTACCAAATGACAGAATAAATAACTTAACACAACAATATGAACAGTTAACTACCAAATGTGTCAATACTGAAACCCGAGTCGCGACACTTATGGAAGACGTAAATAAACAGAAAGAACAATTAGGTGACTTATCGGAAAGAGTTGAGGAAATTTCAGATAAACTGACAAATCTTAGTTTACATGGGGACAGAGATTCGGATGATACAGCTCCAGTACCATTTGCAGAAACCGAAGAGTATCAGAACATAAATAAGCATGTTGAAAATCAGGGAAAATTTAATGAACGCGTGAAAAGGGAATTTGAGGTATTAAAAAAGCAAGTCAAACAAATTCAAGGCGAAATCGTAGGAAAAGACGGGAAAGGAAATTTAGAATCACAGATACCAGAAGGGTTTGAAGAAAATAATTTATTTCATTTACGGGATGCAACAAGAGAGCGCCAGGGGCGCGTACTTTACAATAATCGACATTCGGACTGGGACAGACGCGGTAGGTCTTTGTCGCCACGAGGCGAAAATTTTGACTATAAACACTTTTTGACTGTCCGGAAATTTAAGATCTTCCGTAATTCCAAGAATGACATACATCCATGTGCATGGTTAGATCAATTTATGTACGCACTTCCACCAAATTGGCCACTAAGTCACAAACTGGAATTTATGTGTGGATATTTAGAAAACGAACCGGCGACGCGGATGCGCGCACTCATTAGAGATTGTGATAATCTGAATGATTTTTATCATGCATTTCTATCGGCATATTGGTCCGAAAACACGCAAGACAGAGTCAAACACAGTCTTATTATGCAGCGTAATTTCAAACAGTCTGAGTTCCGCACGCCAGCAGAATATTTTGAAGACATGATTCGAAAGAATAAGTTCATGTCCAACCCTTACAGCCCGACTGAATTAATTCGCATTTGTTTAACTAAGCTGCCACAACCCATAAGACAAATTGCTTTAGCCGGAAGATGTAAAGACGACGTTGAGACTTTTAAGACTTTGTTGCAAGAACTTGAGTATGACAACGACGACGGGACTTCTTGTAACTTTTTCAGTAACAGTAATTACAATAGATTTTCAGAGAAAAGGGATAGTGATCGGAACGGGCGTTATATGGGTAATGTTGAGAATGACAGACGTAACAGACAGGACAATAGATACCAGCCCTATGACAATAACAGACGTTCTAACAGAAATTACACAGACAATTACAATAGCGGTAATTCGTACCGGAATAATCAATCATACGGAAACAGTAATCGGTATCATCAGGACAGAAATTATTCATACAGTAATAGAAATTCTTACTACAGAAATAAACAGGGTAGTAGATACAACAATAATTTCAGAAGTGACAGTCGAAATTACACAAGAAGTAGTTATGCAGACAGACAGGAAAACAGAAATTTTAATAACAGACACAACCAAGAATTTGCATCTAACAGACAGGAGGGACCTAATTGGCATCCTCCACGTGACAGAACTTCAGAGAGACAAGTGCAAATAGTAGAAATTGATCCGCGAAATGACGCGAATAATCAAAGACGTGACGCAAACAATCGACAATGACTTGCAGCTTCGGTTTCTGGCAGCAATATAGACGGTTCAGAAGGTAATGACACTACGACTTTACACTACGTACGCCTGGAAGACATGAGAGACATTTTGTTAGATGAAAAGGAAAATAATGTAGACGCATTTTTAAATCCTGTTATTGAAGTATGTGTGGGTAAGAATAAGTTCACTGCAGTTTTAGATTCTGGGAGCCCATTGAATGTCATTAGTGAATCAGTTTTTCGTATATGTGAAAGAACTATTGCCTGTCCTGTGTTACCTGTTTCTAAAACTACAATTCGAGGAGCGATTTCTGGAAAAAGTGTGGAAGTTAAACAACAGACCAACTTAAATTTCATTTGTCAAGGATACGAATTTTCTGCTAATTTTATTATTGTTCCATTACTCAGTACCCAAATTATATTAGGTATGGAGTTCCTTAACGCACATAAGGCAATTTTGAACTTTAAAGAAGGAGGTGTAAATTTGACTGTTGCCGGAATGCCGAAATGTTTGAAATGTTTCGAGTGTTTAACAAGATCTGAGTCAGATACAAAATGTTTAAGGTTTCTTACTTCTGATGTTTTCGTTGAGCATTATGACGACGATGTGTTCATTCATGACAATGACAATAGATACAGAGACGCGATGGATGATATAATTAATAGCGAAGAATTAATTAATGAAAAGGTTAAGAAAGCTGAAGTGCCAGATGACGTTGCAAGAGAAGAGCTGCACCACATTTTGACTTCACATGCTACAGTGTTTAGTCATCACACAGGAACTATACAAGGCTTACAATATTTATTTAAAGTAAAAGAACACACACCATTTCGCGGGAAAACGTACGCTATTCCTTTGGCCTACAGAGACAAGGTTAAGAATGAACTTCAGTACATGTTAGATCAGGGCATTATTGAGCCTTCAGTCAGTCCTTAATACTAGCCCATTACACGTTGTTCTTAAAAAGGATGGGTCAATTCGTTTGGTTCTGGATTCCAGACAGATAAATAATATCATCATTCCTGAAACTGACCGTCCACAAAATTTAGATGAACTTCTTCAACATTTCCATGGAATTAAAGTTTTATCCACGATTGATATGCGCGCAAGTTTTTGGCAAATAGAACTCCACCCTGATTGTAGAAAATATACTGCCTTTTTAGCCTTTGGTAACTGTTACCAGTTTCGGAAATTACCGTTTGGACTTACTGTATCTTCAGCAGCATTCATTCGTAGTTTAAATGAAATTTTACCTGTTTATCTTCGTGACAACATTACTTCATATGTTGACGATATTCTTATTGCTAAACATTCTTGGAGTGAGCACAACAAAATTTTGGATTCATTGTTACGTATCTTTGCAAGAGTTGACATTACTGTGAACTTGGAAAAATCTGAATTTGGTCGTTCTCAGGTGAAATTTCTCGGTCACATTATTTCTACAGAAGGTATTCTTCCTGATCCAGAGAAACTAGATGCTATTCAGTTCGCAATGACATTCTTTTTAAACGAAAATCGCTCGACAACTCTGTTTGGTTAGTTTGTATTCCTGATGAGTGGGTTAATAAGCTGGTTTGGTATACGCATTTCAGTTATGCACACTTTGGTCCCAGAAAATGCTTTCATAAATTACGAGAAAATTGCTACTTCAGTAATATGGAAAAACGTATTCGATCTGTTCTGACCAAATGCAAATTATGTCAAAAGGCTAAGCCGCCAACAGTTTCTCACAGAGCACCGTTGTTTCCTATCATTCCAGCGAAATTAAAGGAGATGGCTGCAGTCGATTTGTTCGGTCCAGTGGTTCGATCTACTAATGGTTTTGCGTACATTTTCGTAGCAGTGGAACTGACGTCAAAATATGTGTGTTTTACACCGTTACGCAAAGCAACAGCTCGTTCAGTATCTAACGCTTTCATCAAACATTTTCTTAAAGAAGTTGGTCATGTTGATAAGGTTATATCAGATAATGGATCACAGTTTCGTTCTAAAATTTGGCTTCGTACTCTACAGCGTCGGAAAATTAAACCAATTTTCATTTCACTTTTTCACCCTCAATCTAACGCTTCAGAGAGATGGATGAAGGAAATCAATAAATTGTGTCGTCTTTATTGTCATCAGAATCACAGAACGTGGGATCAGTATCTTCATATTTTTCAAAACATCCTGAATGAACTCTCTAATGATTCAACTTCTTTACCGCCTATACTGGTATTAAAAAATAAAGCACCGACAAATCGCATTTCTGAAATAGTTCCTTTTCCGCCTTCACGGAAACTGCGGCATTCTGAAGTTGTCAACCTGGCTCTACGAAATATTGCATCTGCGGCTGCTAGAAGAGAGAAATCAGCTAAGCGTCCTGGTCGTTCAAAAATCTTGTCAGTTGGTCAGAAGGTGTTAATTAAGTCCCACCGTTTGTCTCACAAAGGAAAAGGCTTGTGTCGCAAATTTTTTCTGCTTTATAACGGTCCATATAGAATTCGCAAAATTATTCATGATAACACTGTCGAAGTAGAAACTCTTAAATCTCGACGCTCTAAAGGAATACATCGTATATCTAACGTAAAAATTTTTGTGGAATGATATACTTTAAAAAAATTTTTGTGGAATGACATACTTGTGAGAAACTAAGAGCTACATGTAAACATGCGGAGAATACAAGGATACCGCGCTGTGTTTTGGCGGCGGCATATACTCAAAGCAACAGTCAAGTCTGCGCGCCCCACAAGGCAGTCGTTGACCGCGAACAATTGCTTCCTACGTCACGCGCCTACAGCTGATCGAGCGCTCAGTGCGAATGCACTGACAGCCGTAAACAAATACACAGTTTAATTTCTCCGATTAAATTCAGTATAAATCTATAGTGACTTGATGAGTTATGTTATTAACATTCAGTATTTTTCAGGATACGGTTCTATAAAATATTTAAGAACTTCAGGTAAATTCTGTGCGTGTCCGACGTTAAGACGACTTGCTATCGAGAAATTTTCAGGAAGAATGTAATTTCGAAGAAGAAACTAATAAACTAAAAAGGGTAACTATTAATTGAGTTCATTTTTCAGGTAACATATTTCCACTTAGGTACGTACTTTAGACGTAATTTGCTGCTCGCGATTACGTGATTCATACTTTGTGCTAATTTCATGTTCTATGAATTTACGTGTGAAGCGACGTGCTTGCGTACATTTGCTGATTTTTGTCAATGTTTTATTAATGAACAGGATTGTTATTTGTATATATTATGCATCGCTTGGCTGCTATGCTTTTTCACTGATGTCATATTTTTTTATTATGTGCCTGCTGTGCTTATTTATTTAAATTATAATTGTCACCTGATTAATTGTGCTGATGTGGTTAGGTATGTAAGTTATACTTCGTGATTTATCTGCTTGCGCCTTCATGTTTACTTATTAGGATTTGCTGATGCTAATGACATGTTTACTGCTATGCGTATGGATTGCATATTTATACATATCTGTTGTTGTCATAACTACTCTTTAATTTGGTGTATAGAAATGCTGATATACTGGGTACGAACATAGAGTTTAGGTTACACTATGGTATAGGTTACAGATTGTTCGCTTGGCGGAGCCTCGTTGTAAGGATTGTGCTGCATACACTTGTTGACATTCTGTTCTCTACTGGTATATTTACTCGCTATTGCTTGTTTTGCTTACGCTCAGTGCCTTATATTTTTAAGATAAGAAAATGAACTGCTATAATTCGACGAACGACATTAGTACCAAAAAAAAAACTTCATAGAAGTCACATGAGCTGGAGGTTTTATGGAAGCTGTATAAATTTATGCTAATAGCAAGGAAGCTAACGACATGACATACCATTACTAGGTTTAGACCATTGACAGTCATTACACTGCATTTTTCGTGAGCAATTGAAATAGGAAGTGACACTTGACACAAGAAATACTCCACATGTTTGCTTCTGCCATAATTCTTGAAGTGGTGTACACACTGTGAAATATTATGATCATTCACACTCCGTAATTGTACTTAATTACTGAGAGTTATTCGAACTAAGTCTGTTAGAGGTCATGAATGCATTTCTTTTGTTTATAATTCATAATGAGCAGAAGATTTGGGTCAGATGGATTACACAGAGGTTGTGTGTTGGCAATGTGTCTTCAGATTGTATGGGATGATGAGGTTTGCATTAGGATTTTATCTGTACTTGTTCGAGGAGACTGACTAGAGGAAAGAGTTGTTATGGAAGTGAAATGATATTGGTAATAAGGTTCATATTTATCGACGTATTAAAGAGGTATTATTGAGGTATAGAGATTATATGAAGTTGATGATTATTGGAGTTTTTGTAGACAAGAGGTAAGGTAAATGATATTGATGATAAGATTTATATGTATCGACGTAAGAAGTATTAGTGAAGTATTGAGATTATGTGATGCTGATGATTATTGGAGTTTTGGTGGATAAGAGGTAAAGTAAGTGAGATGCATATTTTTTTGTTGGTCTTATGGAACAAGGAGGATGAAGATAGCAGACTAGACCACTAAAGTAGAAGGAAGATAGTCTATACACACACTTTGTTAAATCACTAAGCAGTATATTTTTTTTTAAGAGAGGAAGTATTTGCATATCTTGGCTCACTGACAGTTGTTCAACAACAGTACATTTGATCTGGCTTGGCAAACATTGGTCTTGACATGATGACTATGACGTTGACTTAACTATTATTGACTGTTATACGTTGCTGCCACTACAACTTGATACACATGATGAACATCAGATTTTGACAGAATTGCATTTCCACAGTTAACACTATTCAGTAACACAGTAGTACTTAATGTGGATGAAAGATGAATGAGTGTGTTTTGTGTGTTTTCCTTTCCTAATCCTACCCACCTATCTCCTAAATATTATTTTATTTGTTTGTTGTGGCTTGCACTGACACCCATGAATATTATAGGTTTACTGGTATTTGAGTATTTGTAATAGTTAATATGACAATTATCTGACATCATTTGTGTGTTTATTAGAATTTGTATGTTTAGTTTAAGAGCATTGTAAAAGCATTTGTATGTGTATTCAAACTATTGTTCATGCTTGAACTGTCTGATTAGTGATGGTAAATATCATGAACTGTTACCTGCACTTTTCAACGTAATGTGTGACACTTAGGAATGATTAATTTCTGCTGATGAATTGAGTGATCAGTGATAGTGAATATTATGGACTGTTACTTGTACTTTATCTACATGATTGGTGTCACCAGGACATGTTTAGTTTCTGCTGATGAACAGTGTGATTAGTGATAGTGAATATCATGGACTGCTCTCTGCACCTGCTCAACATTGCTGGGTGCAACTGATGAACTGTTTCTACTGAAATGAAGTCACTTGTTGCTGTCTGCACCTACTCAACATTGCTGGGTGCCTCTGATGGATTGCTTCTACTGAACTAATGTGACTTGTTGCTGTGTGTACCTCCGCAACTTTACTGGGTGCCACAGATGGAACTGCTTCTGCTGAAATGATGTCACTTGTTGGTGTCTGCACCTGCTCAATATTGCTGGGTGCCACTAATGGAACTACTTCTACTGAAATGATGTCACTTGTTGGTGTCTGCACCTGCTCAACATTGCTGGGTGCAACTGATGGACTGCTTCTAATGAAATGATGTCACATGTTGGTGTCTTTTTTTGTATAAACTAATCATTGAAAGCATTTTATGTGAACATTTGTATAAACTGATTTTTTGTGTATTGTGTAAACTATTATGTAAAGCCACATGTATGAAAAAATTTGTATTGCTTACTGTATTTCATATATTAGGTTATTGAAAGGTCAGTGCAAAGCCAAAATTTTAACTAATTATGTGATATTTAGGTATTAATATTATCTTTTATTTTTGTCTGTATTTTTGTGAACGAATTTGGTGGTATTTTCACCACCAATGCTGGCAAAAATACCATCAAATTCTGGCCCGTGGAGGAGGGGCATATGAAAGGTGGCTACACTGAACCACAGCGCCCGAGATTGGGCCAAAGAGTATTATTCAGCCGCCTCCACTGGCAGTGCCTGTTAAGAACTCGTAGCAGTCAGTGCGTGGGCAGAGCTCGTAGTAGTCAGTGCCTGTTAAGAACTCATAGAAGTCAGTGCTTGGAGAGAGCTCGTCGTAGTCAGTGCCTGTCGAGGTCTCGTGGTAGTCTGTGCTGAGATGTTGTAGCAGAGAGTGTTTGTTGAGATGTGCTATTAGGCAGTGCTTGCTGAGATGTGATATTGGAGAGTTCTGTTTGAGATATAATGTAAGGATTAGATTGATTTTCATCAATATAAATGAGGTAATTAACTCTGTATCTTTTTATTTCAGTATCCTAAATAATGCGTCATTACAGGTTCAGTCAACAAAGCATCTGGCATGTGTTCTTGTATTAGAGTTTAATTCTGCTTTCCTTACGCAATTATAGTATTTGTAATTTTCTTTTATCACGTCAGTATAAATGGTATTTGAAATTTCTTGTCTTGTTGAAGAAGAACCGTGCCAGATGTATGCGTTGAGTCACACTCCCACACACAGAACAATTACATTTGTGCTTTGGTTTTGTAGGTTTTATAGTTGCTGGGGACTTAATTAATTAACTGTGTTTATGAAAATTTTCATTTCATTCTTTGTTGTTGTTCTTTGCAGTCACATAGCGTAATAATTCTAGTCAGGGCCAACCGTTTACGAAACAGCGTAATCGGACTTACAGCTACTAAAAACTAAAAATATTTTCAATCATATTTAATTAAGCCCCCATGCAACTTTCATAGGATTTGTCGACCTGGAAAAAGCATTCGATAATATAAAATGGTGCAAGCTGTTCGAGATTCTGAAAAAAGTAGGGGTAAGCTATAGGGAGAGACGGGTCATATACCATATGTACAACAACCAAGAGGGAATAATAAGAGTGCGCGATCAAGAACGAAGTGCTCGTATTAAGAAGGGTGTAAGACAAGGCTGTAGCCTTTCGCCCCTACTCTTGAATCTGTACATCGAGGAAGCAATGATGGAAATAAAAGAAAGGTTCAGGAGTGGAATTAAAATACAAGGTGAAAGGATATCAATGATACGATTCGCTGATGACATTGCTATCCTGAGTGAAAGTGAAGAAGAATTAAATGATCTGCTGAACGGAATGAACAGTCTAATGAGTACACAGTATGGTTTGAGAGTAAATCGGAGAAAGACGAAGGTAATGAGAAGTAGTAGAAATGAGAACAGCGAGAAACTTAACATCAGGATTGATGGTCACGAAGTCAATGAAGTTAAGGAATTCTGCTACCTAGGCAGTAAAATAACCAATGACGGACGGAGCAAGGAGGACATCAAAAGCAGACTCGCTATGGCAAAAAAGTCATTTCTGGCCAAGAGAAGTCTACTAATATCAAATACCGGCCTTAATTTGAGGAAGAAATTTCTGAGGATGTACGTCTGGAGTACAGCATTGTATGGTAGTGAAACATGGGCTGTGGGAAAACCGGAACAGAAGAAAATCGAAGCATTTGAGATGTGGTGCTATAGACGAATGTTGAAATTAGGTGGACTGATAAGGTAAGGAATGAGGAGGCTCTACGCAGAATCGGAGAGGTAAGGAATATGTGGAAAACACTGATAAGGAGATGGGGCAGGATGATAGGACATCTGCTAAGACATGAGGAAATGACTTCTATGGTACTAGAGGGAGCTGTAGAGGGCAAAAACTGTAGAGCAAGGCTTAGATTGGAATACGTCAAGCAAATAATTGAGGACGTAGGTTGCAAGTGCTACTCTGAGATGAAGAGGTTAGCACAGGAAAGGAATTCGTGGCGGGCCGCATCAAACCAGTCAGTAGACTGATGACCAAAAAAAAAAAAAAAATAAGGTCATGTGGACGGATTCTGCCTGAAGAAAAAGCACGACCGCCGGACCTTCGGTGATACCCTAAATTACTTAAGATTCAAACCCGAGCGTCACTACAAACTTTATTAGTTACCAACTGTACATCCAAGTGCATATCCTAGTCAACAGAAAGTAATACGACTTAGACCGTACCATGTTACAATGAAACAAACATACACTTTGACGACTGCAGAAAAAGTGTCTAAAAAAAAGGACCTCCAGACTTCCGATGAAGCCTCGTTTTTTGCATGGAGGGGGAGGACGCTGTTCAACTAGCTAGTGGAATGAACACAAAAACGTTTGAAAGCTCTGGATTTGAGCCCGCCGTGTTAACTGACATCCATGGAATGGAAAATAGGAGGCTGTTTCCTACGCTCTGAGGGAAAGAAACTTCTCTGATTCATCGCGGCTCATTTGAGAACACTCACCCTCGCGTCCATATCATACAGACAGACGTTCAGGGCCCGGCAAGGAAAAAGGGAAAGGTTGCTGATCTCAACAGAAATAAGACAGTAGCGCTCCATTGTATTCTTGTCCACTGAGTTCTTTTATTTCTCTCAGCATATGCTCAGCTAGACGGTAACAAGACCAAACTTTCGACATTAGCAATGCATGAAATCATAAATTATGAAAGGGGGAGTTATGTTCTCCTTTCAAGATGCCAAATGGCTGCTACTGCTGCAACTGTTTCTGCCGCTGCTGCTGATGAAAATGATGATATCACTGGCTGGAAAATTATTTCCTTTTATTTGTTCACTGGAGTCCACAATGGACCGTAGCATATCAATTTACATTTTTATGAATCATTATGGTTATACATATCTTTTCTGTTCTGATTACTGAACGATGTTTACAGTGGCGGTCATACAATTTTTTTTATGATCTCAGTTTCTCTCACTATCGCTCCAGCATTTATCTGATTACTTGTACACTATTCTACATGTAGTTATCCTATGGCAACTTTTTCCACTCTCAGTAGTGTGTTGCTTTACTGTGACAGAAAGGGAGTCAAAAGTTTTCAAATTTTCCATCAGTTTTGACTAATTTTACAGTTACTATTACCATCTACCGCTGTTCGTGCTATTACAACTGCCTACCCATCTGCTACTGCATAGGCGACGACAGATCTATTACATATATACAAAGCGCTCTTAATACAACCATCACCTTGATTTTTCTACTGCAACTACTACTGATACTTAAACTTATAGATAGCAAGAAAGATAATTCTGCCACGATTACTCAAGGTAATGTTAGCGTCGCTGACCCACAGGGAACAGGTAAGTGCTATACTGTCTAGTGTAGGTACAAGATGTTCTCTTTCCTACAGTCTGCGAAGGATATATACGCTTTACTATTACTGAATGTATGTAGTTTATCTGCACGTTCTGTACCAGATCGGCCACGCCGTTGGATCCAGCGGCCTCTGGACCGCTTGATGACGGATCACAGGGCGTCTCTAACACTATCTGAACAAATGTAGCCGGCGGACACCTGGTACTGGACGCTAATATGCCGTGTGTGCACACTTCGCCTTTGTGACAGCTTGAACTCTGTTGGGAACGTGGAGACACTTTTCAGTCAAGTATCAGAATGTCTGTGAAGGAATGGCAGCCCATTCCTCATCAAGATCCGAAACCACACAAGGGAGTGGTGTTGGACGCTGCGGTCTGGAGGGAAGACAACGTTCTAACCCTTCCAAAAGCTGTTCCACTGAGTACAGGTCGGTACTCTGAGCAGGCCAATGTGTTTCAGGAATGTTATTGTCCAAAATCATTGGCTCATAAGTGTTGCTTTCTAGCAGGGTGCAGTGTCATGCTGATGTAAATAGTCATTATCTCCGAGGTGTTCATTTAGCTGTAAAATGTGTTCATATACGTCTGCATTTATTGTTTTCTTAAGTGCAGTAAGAAGCACATTTTAACCACGAAAAACAGACCCATACCATTACGGTGGTCATTTCATTCTGGCTTTCCTGTGTTACCGATGTGCACGTCAGAGAGAGCGCAAGTTACGTTACTGTGAAACAATCTTTGATCTTGTCGTGCCACTGTCGTTGCCTCTGTGCATTTTAATACAACCTTAGTGGAAGTGTGGTAGGTGCTGTGTTGACTTGGGATTGTATCTGTTAGATGAAGGAAAATTTATTGCCAAGGACAGAAAGGATGAATGTCATGTTATACATGGGAGATCGAAAGGAATATAAATTTTGAATAAGATATTTTTTTTAAAAAAAAGGAGAGGGAAGAAGTTTGAAGTAATACTGCAGCACTGCGCACATAATTTAAAGAAATGATTATTGGGAGCTAGATAACTTTGTTCTCTTGTTCAGAGTAGAGAGAAAGACCACCCCACTTACCTGAGTTATGCATTACAGTATTAATTGATTAAGCTGTTTGATTTTTATGTACCCTTTCTAAATCATTGTTCGCTTTGTTAAGCAAAGTACTGTTCAGACCTACGTTATGTGAGAAGATGATGCGAAGTTTTACTCAGTCTTTTTGAATATATATTTCATTCTAAAATCGTTGTCTTGGAATATCATTTCATAGGAATAGTTACTCTCCCCACCCAACCATTTATTATTACGAATTACCACATGTGGTATGCAACAGTTGGAAATTTTATTCAGAAATAAAAATCTACCCTAGCCGCTGTCTGCTTGCTGTTTGCTGTTGTGCTTTCGAGAAATCTGCAACAATATTGTCAAGACGCGAGGAACGTGGATATTTTGATTAGGGACAGATAATTGTTTTATTTCAGTTGCCCTTTTAACACAAAGACAAGTTGTATTCAGACCAGTTGCATGCTCTGTTTAGTCAAAGATTGACATACGAGTTTAAGTTGGATAACAGTTTGTGGGCAATAGTTCTGATAATACGTAGACTTCTGTAGAGTGTGAGGTAAATTGGGGCTATATCTCATACAGAAAATAATGTAGTGGAAGGGTTACAACTATAACACTATTTCCCCTGTATTTCACTGGTGGCACTACACATGATGGCGGATAACTTTCTCCATTTATTTGCCAAACCCAGATCCTTCCACGAGATTTCCACAGGATAGATAGCTCTGTTCATCGGTACAAATCACTCGTTTCCAGTCACCCTCTAACCAGTAGCGTCGCTCTTTACAGCACCTCAAGCCTCACTTAGCACTGTGGTTTGTCAGAAGCTGGTCGAACGTTGTATAACATTCTGTTCAATTCCCTACGCGCAGTCATTGTGCTAGCTGGACTACTGGTAGCACTTTGGAACTCACGGGTCATTCCTTCCGCTGATTTCATGCGATTTTTTACAGCCAGCCTCCGCAGTGCTCGAAGTTCCCTGTCTGCCAGTATATGAGTTCTGCCTGATCTTGGCTTAGCAGTATTTATTCCTTTAGGTTTCCATTACACAATCACGTCATCATCAGCCGACTTGGTAAACCTAATAAGGGTTGAAATGCCCGTTATGGATTCGCTAGTCAGATAACATCCAATGACTAGTACATGTTTAAAGTCACTGAGCTCTGCTGACAGATCTATTCTGCTGTCAGTAGTTCTCTACTGACAGTACACACACTCTTCATTTTACCTTGGCTAGTCCGCCTCTCTTGACATCTGCTGGTCAGTTTCGCTGTATGTAGGGGTGCCCAGATACTTTTGATGAGACTGTGAATCTTACACTGGTTCCTTTCATTATTCTCGGACACGCTTGTGACCACATCCTTTGACTGCTCCATTACTGGACCAAGCTATTGGTTTACATTCTCATTTCCTAGGCTGGTCTGTTAGCTTTACTCGTCTTGCTGCAGTGTCTGTTGAGTATAGTTGCGACTTCCTTTTTTTGACAGAGCAAAAACTAGAAGAACTTTTACCTCCTGAAGCCTACCTAGTAGTCCTTGCTATATCTTCAACTAGAGGATATTTCCATAGGACTTTATCTGGTGTGTCGTTTTTGCTACAGTCGTAGCTGGTCATTGCCCACCTACCAATTCTACACTCATGCTCATAAATTAAGGATAATTTCAGAATGTGGTGCCACACAACGTGGCACTACACAAAACTGGCGCTATAGCATAGGCACAAACACACACGACACAGATCTTAAGTCCACGGTATTGGTGATAAGTTGAGAAAACCGTCCCGAAACACTTATTCTACAAAACGCCACTGTTTAATGCGCATGTACCCCGACATCAATATTGGATATGATCACCATGCACACGTACACAGGCCGCACAAAGCATTGGCATACTCTGGATCAGGTGCTCAAGCAGATGCTGGGATATAACCTCCTATTCTTGCACCAGTGCCTGTCAGAGCTCCTGAAGTGTCCTAGGAGTTTGAAGACGTGCAGCGATACGTCGACCGAGAGCATCCCAGACATGCTCGACGGGGTTTAGGTCTGGAGAACAGGCAGGCCACTCCATTCGCCTGGTATCTTTTATTTTAAGGTACTGCTCCTCGATGGCAGCTCGGTGAGGCCGTGCGTTACCATCCATCAGTAGGAAGGTGGGACCCACTGCACCCCTGAAAGGGCGGACATACTGATGCAAAATGAGATCCGGATACACCTGACCTGTTACAGTTCCTCTGTCAAAGACATGCAGGGGTGTACGTGCAACAATCATAATCCCACCCCACACCATCAAACCACGACCTGCATACAGGTCCCTCTCAAGGACATTAAGGGGTTCGTATCTGGTTCCTGAATCAGGCGAGAATCACTGTTCAGACTATACCAGGACTCGTCCGTTAACATAACCTGGGACCCCTGTTCGAATGACCATGTACTGCGTTCCTGACACCGTTCTTTACGGGCTCTCCTGTGAACAGAGATCACTGGAATGCACCTTGCAGGTCTCTGTCTCTTAAGTCGTCTGAAGCTGAGTGTCTGGAAACAACTGTTCCAGTGGCTGCAGTTAGGTCCCGACCAAGGCTACCTGCAGTAATCTGTGTTCGTCTGCGGGCACTGATGCTGAGATATCAGTCTTCTTGTGATGTTGTACACTGTGGACGTCCCGCACTGTAGCGCCTGGATACGTTTCCTGTCTGCTGGAATCGTTGCCATAATCGTAAATCACACTTTGTAGCACATGGACTGCCCGTGCTACGCCCTGCTGTGTTTGACCAGCCCCTAGTCGTCCTAGTATTCTACCCCTCATAACGTCATCAATATGTGTTCTTTGAGCCATTTTCAACACACAGTCACTATTAGCACATCTGAAAACGACTGCACACTTACTCGCTGCGACGACCGTATGTCGAATGCACTGCATGGTCATACACTGAGGTGATTTAAACCCGCAAACCGCCCACCAGCGCGTTGTTTCGCCATGTATCAGCATTACCCTTACTTTCTGAGCATGAATGTATTAAGATTTGTAGGATATAGCTTATATCCAGAATGTCATGAACCACTCAATTTCTTGGCTTCAAATGCGGTATCTCAAGCTTTTCGGTAACATGAAGAAGAAACTGAAACTTAGCCTTCATGTGCCTGAAGAATGCCACCTCTGCTACCATTTTGTAAATATCTTTCTTCTTATATGTCGACCCATGGAACGTACTGCCGTTCTCATACACTGCCCGACAAAAATCGTGAAACACCAAGAAGTGGAGGAGGAAACGAAATGAAACTTCACTAGCTGGTGTTATTTCAGTGATTACAAAATCAAGTCATATTTACAAAGAACTTGTCCAGTATGAGACCACTGATTACAATGACGCTGCACCTCCTCTGGCCTGGATGAATGCACTGATTCAGTTGGGAAGGGTGTCATAAAATCATTGCATTTTGTCTGCTATTGTAATTGATTCTTGATATTTTGGATACAGGCACTGGGGTGGAGTTTACGTCCGGGCTGGTCCCACGCGTGTTCTATCGGACACACATATGTGGTTCTTGCTGAACACAGGAGTACCTCACCATCATGTAGACAGTTCATAGAGGAATCTAACATGCGTAGATGAGCATTGTCCTGTTGAAAAATTGCAGCATGGCAGTGTCGCATTAGAGGTAACACATGAGGACGCAGGACGCGAGTGCAGCACCGTTGTTCCATCACTGTTTCCTCAGTTACTGCCAGCCGTGACCTGAAGCTATACCCGACGGTTATCCACACCACAATGCCTGGTGCTTAACACTTTGTCTCTGCAAAACATTGGTGGCCGCCATACTCGCCGACGATGGTTACCTGGAGCAGCACAGAAGCATGGCTCACCCTGGACACAATGCTATGCCATTGGACAGAAGTTCATGTTTCACCGTCACGGCACAACTTCCTGGTCTCACTTTCCCGTGCAGTACAGCATCGGAGGACTGTGAAATCCAGGTACAGAGCAAATCGACGCATTGCGCGATTCGACCAGTCAGCCGAACCAGCTCACAAGAGTATGTGGCATCTCCGTCTATTTCACAGTGATTAATCAACATCTGAAGCTGTTCACGCCCCTTAATAACCTACCAGATCTGGTAACAATAGTAAACAAAAACCACATTAATGCACTATGGTGGTCGTTCCTCCTGTCCTACAGAACTGCAATTCTAATCACTGACATAACAGCTTTGGTACGTACATGTAAGAAGCTGCGTTGACGTCCCATCATGTTTTCTGCGTCAGGCCGTGTAGTCAGGACGTCTGTTGATGACGTGTAGGATCTCTGTTGATGTTATGCCAAAGCTCGACAGCATAGTAGCAGAATTCCTCGCTGTACCTCAACAGCAGGTCTCTCCAGCCGTTACCTGTATGCGCAGACATCGCAACTGCATATGACAATTGCGGTGAACAAAGAATGGGTGAAAGACCCCGAAAGTCGGTCGTCTAACATAAAAATGTCCACTCTCTGTGTGGGCTGCTATTTTCCTTCCCTAAACAGATACACTATGTGATCAAAAGTACCAGGAAACCCCAAAGACATACCTTTTCATATCAGGTGCATTGTGCTGCCACCTACTGCCTGGTACTCCATGTCAGCGGCCTCAGTCGTCATTATCGTGAGAGAGCAGAATCGTTCGCTTTGCGGAACTCACGGACTTCGAACGTGGTTAGGTGATTGGGTGTCTCTTGTGTCATACGTCTGTACGCGAGATCAAATACTCCTAAACATCCCCAGGTCCACTGTTTGCGATCTGGTAGTGAAGTGGAAACGTGAAGGTGACACGTACAGCACAAAAGCGTACAGGCGGACCTCGTCTGTTGACTGACAGAGACCGCCGACAGTTGAAGAAGGTCGTAATGTGTAATAGGCAAACATCTACCCAGACCCTCACACAGGAATTCCAAACTGCATAAGGATCCATTGCAAGTACTACGACAGTTAGGAGGGAGGTGAGAAAACTTGGATTTCATGGTCGAGCGGCTGCTCATAAGCCACACATCACGCCGGTAAATGCCAAACGTCGCCTCGCTTGGTGTAAGGAGAGCAAACATTGGACGATTGAACAGTGGCAAAACGTTGCGTGGAGTGGCGAATCACGGTACACAATTTGGCGATCCGATGGCAGGGTGTGGGAATGGAGAATGCCCGGTCAAAGTTATCTGCCAGCTTGTGTAGTGCCAACAGTAAAATTCGGAGGCGGTGGTGTTATGGTGTGGTCGTGGTTTTCATGGAGGGGGCTTGCACCAGGCCTACATTGATGTTTTAAGCACCTTTTTGCTTCCCACTGTTGAAGAGCAATTCGGGGATGGCGATTGCATCTTTGAACACGATCCAGCACCTGTTCGTTATGCACAGCCTGTAGTGGAGTGGTTACACGACAATAACATACCTGGAATGGACTGGATTACACGGTCCTGACCTGAATCCTGTAGCACACGTTTGGGATGTTTTGAACACCATCTTCCCGCCAGGACTCACCGACCGACATCGATACCTCTCCTCAGTGCAGCACTCCGTGAAGAATGGGCAGCCATTCCCCAAGAAACCTTTCAGCACCTGACTGAACTCATGGCTGCGACAGTGGAAGCTGTCATCAAGGCTAAGGATGAGTCAACACCATATTGAATTCCAGCATTACCGGTGGAGGGCGCCACAAACATGTAAGTCATTTTCAGCCAGGTGCTTTTGATCACATAGTTTATGCTGTGTGTCTTCAATGTGAGTGCTTTCTATGGACGAATCAGATGGCTGCGTTATATTTCTCTTGCTGATGACGATGAGGAATAAGGGAAAAGGTGAAACTGACTGTTGACGTATAACGTATCATCTCGAATAGCACCAAGGTGGTTGCCGAGCTTTGCATCCCCATCCAATAGAGTGATAACCCTCAGTGGTGTCTCATATTCTGTGGACAGTCTGAAATTCAAACCTCAACGTTACATTTACAGATTGGTGATCAAGAATTGTACACCATCACCTCCCTTCTCCCTGATTACCAAATTCTGGTGACTCTAAACTGTGCAGGAATCACGTTCAATTTGAAGACTGCAGGAAGCAAAACTGAATAAGACTTCTACATCTGGGCAGCTTGCAGAAGCAAAATAAATGAGACAAATATTCAACATAGAGAACTGAATGTTATTTTATCTCGGTTGGACTTTGTGAACCCAACGGCCGTCAGTGACAGTTGGTGAATGACGCAACCAGCCATAAATATTTGTGGCTGGTTGTTTTATTCATAGATAATTGAGCGTACAAGATGCATAACCAAATGAGTTAAATCTGAATGGAACTTATGTTCTTCAAGTACACCGACAGGGCGCGAGTCAGCATGAGAGGCGAGCCGAGAAGCGAATATTGTCTTAAAATCCAAGTGCTCTCTAGAACACCCAAAATTCCCAGGCTCCACTAGGAGGGGAGACTGAATGCTGCTGCCAGTCTAACGAACGAATGTGTTCCCCTTTTTACTTAAAACGGAGCGAAGTAGCAGAACCTGTCAATTCAGACGGCGCAAAAGTTCATCATTGTGACTGATGATGTTGGTACCGGTTTCGAACAGTCTCTCCATTGGTCAGCAGCAACCGCACAGCGTCTGGTGATGGAGGCGTTACTTAGGATTTGACAGTCCCAACTTCGAAAGGAAACGAAGAGGTTTCTCACACCAGGTAAGCGGTCTTCTTTTGATACGTGGACAGAAAGGAAAATTTCGCACAAGGGGAAGGCCATTCGGTTGGCCGTGTCTGAGGCCCTCCCCTTGTTAGTCACCCCTAGAGGTAAGTTGTGGCGAGCTGCAACACGTTGCCCACGCCAAACCGATTAGCGCCAGGGTAACTGACGACAATAAGCATTGCGAGAAACAAAAACATTTCCGCGAAAAGTGTCTCTCGTGTCCTGCCATTGAGATATAGTGAAAAGTCTTCTGCCGACCATACGGGACTACCGAAATCTTCGGACCCACTCACTTCTGGCGAGAAATCGAATACTTGTCACTGGCAGCAAAAATGTACCAAGTTCACACAATTAATGATCGGGTAATCGTGAGAAAGCTGAAACAAAATTGCAAAGTGAGAGGTGATTCTTATGTCACTAGATTTCTGTGTCTGGGTGTGAGACTTTCCTAGCTGACACAGTTGGTAGATTGTTGACCACGGAAGGCAAAGGCCCGGTTTCCAGGCCAGGTCACCCACATTGTTTTTGTCTGTCAAAACTTGCTTTAAAGAGCAGACATCTTTCATTGTTGGAACGCTTAAGTAAATTGAAGAGGAGACAATGTTAGAAAAAGCATTCGCACTTAAAGACGTAAACAGTGCAAAATTTAAGCAAGTGGAAAAGTCAACTACAGTTACATGTTTTCTTTTTTCCGCAGTTGCAGATACAATTACTGCTGTTACTAACAGAACGTAGTTCCAAGTCAATGCCTTCAGTACCAAAACATCTGCCACCAGGTGCCAATTGGCAGGACGTCGAATACGCTATTTTGACGGCACCTTTAGTAGCGACATTAACGCTAAAGAAGCAAACAACAACGGGCTTTTCGAGATTAGTACCACAAGCCAATAGCATATTTTCAAAACACGAGATGCGATACTGGACGAGCCTAATATTATGTAGACTGCGAAAGTCATTTAGTTTTTGAAAAATTAGGAAAAATTATGTTCTCAAGTACTACAGCATTTAATTACTAATAAGAGTTTTCTAAATTCTGATTTTGCTTCAGTGGATATTATTTATTTTCGTTTATATTTTTCCAACATCTTCCCAAAAAAATGTGGAAAGAACACATTTATTACTCTTTTTCCGGTTTGAACGTACGAAATGTAAGACGGATAATCGGTTGTGGTGGTCAATAGCCGCACTCAGATCTACGAAGGTACAGCGAAGGCTTTGGATGGAAGTAGCCAGCCGGAGTGGCCGAACGGTTCTAGGCGCTACAGCCTGGAACCGCGCGACCGCTACGGTCGCAGGTTGGAATCCTGCCTCGGGCATGGATGTGTTTGATGTCCTTAGGTTAGTTAGGTTTAAGTAGTTCTAAGTTCTAGGGGACTGATGACCTCAAAAGTTAAGTCGCATAGTGCTCAGAGCCATTTGAACCATTTTTTTGAAGTCATGTACAGTAGTCGCTGATGCCTCCAGTGACAATGTCGTAAATTTTGAAACAAAGAAAGGAAAATTAGAGATTTATATTACGGAAACCTCGAGTTTTTCATTCGAAAAATGATGACTCAGGGAGTCAACTTTCTTTAAGACACCATTCTGACATTTAGGGAGAGTTGTACGTTGAACTGCCTCCTGCTCTTTCCAGCTGTGAGCGCATTGCCTTAATGTCACAGACGGAGTGTGGGAAGGTACCACTATCATTTTCCTCCATCCCTCTTCCATTTGCGAGTGGTGCGCGAGATGAATAAATGTCACTAAGCCTACTCACGAGCTCTAATTTCTGTGAGTTTGTGGTCGTGATCATTTTGTGACACCCATGTGGTTGGAAGTAATACGTCGTCATGCTTTTCTTGCAACGTACGTTCTCTCCGTGATGCAAAAAGCCCCCCTCGCAGCGACTGCCACCTGACTTCCTTGAGCGTCCCTACACCGCTCTCGCGCTAACTAAAGGAATACTAAACGAAACGCACAGCTCCTCGTGTTATTGTCCCCGTTTCTTCTATTAATCTAATTTGGTAATGGCGCCACACTGACGAGCAATAGTCAGGAATCGGTCGA
Organism: Schistocerca serialis cubense; assembly: GCF_023864345.2. NCBI lineage: Eukaryota > Metazoa > Arthropoda > Insecta > Orthoptera > Acrididae > Schistocerca > Schistocerca serialis. The sequence goes on along the minus strand of NC_064638.1, from coordinate 141,590,019 downwards.
ACGAGTATTATCTGCTTTTCGTCCTAGTCGTATGTGGTCATTCCACTTAAGGTCGCTCTTTACGTTCAGAACTATGTCCCCAGTGGTCTATCGCAAATAGCGTAACTGAACAGCAACGTATCTAATATATGCCTAAATACGCGCAATAAGTTACATTTATTTAGCTACAGGACGTACTGTCCATCCGGACACCAACCGTGGATCCTCCGCAGCTCTGCCTGAATTTCGCTGTAGCCTGCTGCTTTTACAATTTTGCTCTAGGAAACAGTATCGTCTGGTAGCAATCTCATGGTTCTTCCAGTGTTATCACGTAATTATTGCACTCCCTTTTTATTTCGTGACTGATTCATGAAGTGTATTCGAGATTTTCGTCAAACAATAGTTGGTACAGGCGTACTAATTTTGTGTTTTTAGTATTATTCTTAACTCCCGTATCAGGCGAGGTATTGTAGGACGTACAAAACTTCTTATAGCTGACAGTGGGGATGGGAAAGCAAACATTAACATACGGCGAAGAAACAAACAATCTTGGTTGCAGCTGTAATTCAGGCATTTTCATATTGGCTGATACTAGATGGTGTTAGGCACATGGGATACCGAGCAAACAAAACGTCACAGCAAGTCATTGCCCTCGTCAAATATTCGGCGTCCTTGGTGAGACATGGAACATAGTCCAGGGAATACAAAACGGACTTAGGCCTATATAGAACTGCCACCATGTTAACGTGTTGGAGGCGTAGTTGCTCATATTCGGGCTTCGCAAATAGTAGCTATTTGCATAACTTGAATATGATGGACACAAAAATAGGCCAACAGGAAATGAATTTTGTCTCATAATGGGATCGTGCCGATTGGTCATCACCGGTTTCGTCTAAATTTATGTTATATGCAGGGCTTGGCCAAAAATGAAAGTGACAGAAGTGTGACCTCCAGATAACGAAGCATCGAGAAAAAACTGTATTTTTGGGGGTTGGGTGGGGATGAGCCGTTTAAATTAGTGCCATTTATAGCCAAAGATTGGCGTAGGAGAATGAGTATAGAACGATAATACGAGGTTGGTTGGGCGCATGTCTCTGAGGAAACTTTTTTTTTATTTCGATCTTTACGTTATTTGCACTGCAAATTAATCGAAGTAATGTTCAATGTATTGTATATGTTATATTTATCAATGTCTTCATAAAAGGCATGAAAAGATAGGCAAAGCAAAATTTGGAATTGAGAATAAATTTTCAAGAAAGGATTGCACTTGCAGCGCCCCAGAGGACTCTGCAATAACTTTCCAAGATGAGGTAACAATTGAAGCGTCCGACCAAACAGGTAAGTTGAAACACTGTTTTTTAATGTCGCGTACAATAAAATATTTGCCGGCCGCTGTGGCCGAGCAGTTCTAGGCGCTTTATTCCGGAACCGCACTGCTGCTACGGTCGCAGGTTCGAATCCTGCCTCAGGCATGGATGTGTGTGATGTCCTTAGGTTAGTTCGGTTTAAGTATTTCTAAGCCTAGGGGACTGATGACCTCAAATGTTAAGTCCCATAGTGCTTAGAGCCATTTGAACCATTTTTGAATAAAATATTTTCATTTGTATGGTCTCTTCCCAGGTTGCCTGTACCAATCCACTTATAACTGAACCCTACTACCGACGAGGTGCAAAAGTAGAGCTCGTGAAACAAACTGACACCTATACAGAAAAATGCGCTATAATCCTTTCTGGAAAACTATTGTCAACTGTCTACGAATGCCTACTAGAATATTCTAGTTCTTTTGCGCCTTGGATCCAAAACATTGCGGATGAATTTGCTCCAAAATATGGAAACGTTGTCACTACTTCATCAAAATCTGTGATTATTACAACAGCCGCACACAAAACATTTTTCACTGTTGTGATGAATCCGCGCGTGTAGGAGAATAATTTTTTACTTTTAACTGGCTGTGGGGAAGGTGGGCAAACAAAGCCACAAATAGACGACGAGGTTTTTCGTGGTAAAGAAGGATTCCCGTCATGTAGTATTAAACTGGTTCTGTGGTGTCACGGCCAGACACCACACTTGCTAGGTGGTAGCCTTTAAATCGGCCGCGGTCCACTATCAGTGATTGCAGACCGAGCGCCGCCACACGGCAGGTCTAGAGAGACTTCCTAGTACTCCCCCCAGTTCTACAGCCGACTTTGCTAGCGATGGTTCACTGACAACTTACGCTCTCATTTGCCGAGACGATAGTTAGCATAGCCTTCAGCTACGTCATTTGCTACGACCTAGCAAGGCGCCATTACCAGTTACTATTGATGCTGTAAAGCATGTACCGTCAAGAGCGATGTTCACCTATTATGGATTAAAGTTAAGTATTCTACCAGTTACCTCCTTTTCTTCTGAAGTCTAAAATCCGTGTCCTGTTCCAGACCTCACGCCAGCCTGCGTGAGCTTAAACGCGTGCCTTTCGGCTTCCTCATAGTGGCTTGGCTGTCTTGCCAAGCCACACAACAGGTTCCTCCAAAATGCACGCCACTAGAGAAACACTGATGCCTGTTCTTGCGATCAGGTACAGAATTTGATCGAAAAGCGTCAAAATTGCTCTCATCTCATCGAGAGAGGAAAAGAAATCACATCCCGAGAAGACCTCATCAAAATACATTCCACTGCACATCAGCAGTGGCAAGATGATGTGTTACGCGTGGCTTGCTGCCATATAACATATGCAAGGCGCTTCAGTAGTTCTGTAGGCCCCTTCCCCTAATTTTACGATGAATATCACCGCAGCACGTGTAAATCAGCAGCTGTAAAATAATAAAAGTATTTAATTTTATAGATGCATTTCTCGTGATCGCCTTACAATCCCTTCCTCGAAACTTATTTGCAATTCCAAACTTGCCTTCGCCTTTCCCTTTCATGCCTTTTGCGAGAATATTAATAAATATAATACTTAGTTTATCTGCAGTGTACGTAACGTAAAACCTGAAAATATAAGAAGAATTCTGTTTAGGGCCTCGACACCTCGTCCCTCGTCTCCACTCTTGCCACTGCACCAACCGCTGTCTGGAAAATACACTAACAAAAAAATGGTTCAAATGGCTCTGAGCACTATGGGACTCAACATCTTAGGTCATAAGTCCCCTAGAACTTAGAACTACTTAAACCTAACTAACCTAAGGACATCACACACACCCATGCCCGAGGTAGGATTTGAACCTGCGACCGTAGCAGTCCCGCGGTTCCGGATTGCAGCCCCAGAACCGCACGGCCACCGCGGCCGGCTACACTAACAGAAGTGGCTCGTGTTTCTCAGGACCCGTGCTTATAACGCTATCTTTTTTTAAACATTTGGCCTTGTGGAGCTTCCAATTTGTCACTTTCATTTCTGGCCAGGCCCTACATGTACCATAAATTTGGACAGGCTCTGTTTCCTTGTTAGTAGCGAAGGCCTAGCTTGCTGCTGCATATAACGACAGATCCGGGCACTTGGCGGTGTTTACAATGAAATAGCCTTTTTCTGCCCGCTTACCTTGCAATTTTAGCACATTTTGGCGATACTTCTGCGTAAAGTTTCAATGCCAACATTAGTTCCCATCATATCACTGTACTATTCTTCCGAAGAGCTTTCCAACAATGTTAAAAACCCTACATCTTCCCATAAAAAAAATCTTATTTGTTTCAGTACCTCTGTTTCTCTGAGAACTGAGAGACCTACATTTGCAAATTCTGCATAAACGTTAATAAATTGTTCCTAGCCAATTCTCTGTCACTGAACCTTGAAAAATACATACCGCACGCAGTTCGAAACTTGTAAAGGTTTCAGGCAGTTTATGCCTAAAACACGACGCCAATCAGATGGAAGAAGTTCATAGGGTTAAAACCTTGACATAATAGCGTGACAATTAATTTAATTTGGAGGAGCACACAGTAGAACTACTGAAGCGCCTAAACAAATCTCTATTTGGTCTGCGATTGTTATCAGACATAGGTGAGATAAAAATATGAAAGCTAGCGTACTATGCTTACTTCCATTCCATAATGTCATGCGGGATTATTTTCTGCGGTGACTCATCAAGCAAAGCTAATGTGTTCCGAGCCGAAAAACGAGCAATACGAATTATTAGTGGTGTGAACTCAAGAACGTCCTGCAGAGGGTTGATTAAGAAACTGGAGATACTAACTACTGTTTTGCAACATATTTATTCGATAAGAAAATTTATCATTTAAATATATCCTTTATTTTTCAAACCGACAGCTCAGTTCATGGAACCAGTACTAGAGATAAGAATAACTTTCACGAAGATTTTAAGTCACTTAGTTTGGTCCAGAAAGGTGTACACGGTCTAAGGAGCTGCAGTCATGGACTGTGCGGCTGGTCCCGGCGGAGGTTCGAGTCCTGCCTCGGGCATGGGTGTGTGTGTTTGTCCTTAGGATAATTTAGGTTAACTAGTGTGTAACGTAGGGACTGATCAAAAAATGGATCAAATGACTCTGAGCACTATGGGACTTGACATCTGTGGTCATCAGTCCTCTAGAACTTAGAAGAACTACTTACACCTAACTAATCTAAGGACATCACACACATCCATGCCCGAGGCAGGATTCGATCCTGCGACCGTAACGGTCACGCGGTTCCAGACTGAAGCGCATAGAACCGCACGGCCACACCGGCCGGCCGGGATAAGATTTCACACACATTTGAACAAAGGTGTCCATTATTCAGCAATACACATTTTCAATAACGTGCCAGCAGCCATAAAAAGTTTAACTAACAGTTCAGTTTGAGAAGAGTCTAAAGGATTTATTGGTGGCCAACTCCTTCTATTCCACTGATGAACTTCTTAGCAGAACCGGTTGATGCGTGTGCGGTATTAATAATTACACATAATGTGAATATTGCATACAATCTGACTCCTTTGTAAAATTTTGTGCAGTATTGCAATAATTGCAAATAAGTGTTGTAAAATGTCTTTTATTTATTTATTTATTTTGATGATGCGTGGCTATAACAACCTAAGAATTACCATGTGCGCCTAAGTTTATTGAACATTTAATGTTTGATGACAAGTTTTACATTCTTTTAAATGTAAAAATGTTAAATTTTAATTTTTTTTATTTAAAAAAATTTTTTTTTACCATTCCCATATCCGCAAGTGCAGTTTCAATTGGGATCTGTGTAAGGTACATTATCATATCTGTTCTTATTTTGTAAATATTTAATGCGTATTCTTCTTTTCAAATCCCAGAGGATCTCCTTACTGCGGATCAATTGGAACGAAGAGTTGAAACGTCCCCTTAGAAAAATTTATGACTTACTTTGCTGATAAACCTCTTACATTATTTGATTTTCAAACAGCTTAGCAAAACTGAACGTACTCAGACATTCACTGAACTGACACACAATATTTTTTTAGCACAACGCTATCTGACTTCCAATATTCAAATGGCTCTGAGCACTATGGGACTTAACTGCTGTGGTCATCGGTCCCCTAGAACTTAGAACTACTTAAAGGTAACTAACCTAAGGACATCACACACATCCATGCCCGAGGCAGGATTCGAACCTGCGACCGTAGCGGCCACGCCGTTCCAGACTGTAGCGCCTAGAACCGCAAGGCCACTCCGGCCGGCTTTCAATAATCCATACAAATGAATGGCCCTGACTAACAATAACGTATACCTTTCATGAATGACTTACCTCACAAAAATCTTCGTTACTCGAACTACTGCAATACAGCGTGCGCCAATACTGCCAGCTGAATAAAAGATTCAAACTACTGAAGGCACTAACTAATGATAGGCATAGTTAGCAAATGAAACATTTTGACAGAGAACAAACGATGTATTTACCTTAATAATGTTAGAAAGTCATCATATAAATATATCAGTTCATGATATCCGGTATTACAGATTTACTCTTTCTGACGGACACATGTCCAGATCGTCCGCTCTCAAAAATTCTGCCATCTCTCTCCCCCCACATCCACCACTGCTGCCGGCTCACCTGTAACTGCGCAACGCTACGTGCTGTTCACATGCAGCTGCCCAACACTACAATAGCAAATATTCCAACAATGCAAACCAGCCACAGACTGCACACAGTACAGCCCGTGATTTTCATATAAAGCGCTACGTGGCGCTACCAGCATAAAAACCTAAACAGCCTACTTACGAAGTATATGTAATCCAATCTAATCACGTGCTCCTCTACCTACTACCATTCCCCGGAAACTTCGTCTGACATCTTGAGTCCTTCACGAAATAAGAGGCGCAAGCCGGTTTATTGTAAACATTAACGGCCCTATTACACTCCTCTGGGGTACTCCCTAAATTACTGCCACTTCTGGCGTTTCCGTCGCGTTAAGACCGTGTATCAAGTAAACGTGGCGCTATTAGAGCGAACAGCACTCGGACGGAGCTCCTCCCGTCTGAGGTATGCGGCAGCACTAATTGGCCTGCATTATCCGGAGAGTACGAGTGGTCTGGGAGCAGGTGGGCGCAAGCCGGCCGCCGTGAGAGAGCGCTGCGAGGCGTGGGCCGACGCGACGCTCCAGCCGCCGGGCCCAGCCTGTGGCGTGGCGTGGCGTGGAGGGACCAGAGCGCTGATGGATGGCCGCGGCCCACCGGAAGGGCGTGCCGCGCTCTGCCCTCACCAGGCACATTCCGCAGGCCGCTCCTCCTGTCCTCTCCGACAAGTGAGCGCTTCACTGTACCGACCACGCACGCGAGTCCGTACATAAAATTACGTCCGAGGGCAAAAATGCAACAGGTCTGTTTGCAGATTGCAGTGCCTCCTAGCTGTAGACACAGAATTTGTGTCGTGTGAGCAGGCACGTCGAAGCAGTGCTGCTTCTACATTTTGTGCTGTTTCTGCATAACAGCACTGTGTACTCTGATGATACAGCTGAAGTTGGGTTAAAATCGGGTGTGGGGGTGGAACAGGGAACCCTCACACAGTAACGGAAAAAAATCGCAGCGCCAGAAAATACACTGGCCATTCAAATTGCTACACCACGAAGATGACGTGCTACAGACCGAAATTTAACCGACAGCAAGAAGATGCTGTGACATGCAAATGATTAGCCTTTCAGAGCATTCATACAAGGTTGGCGCCGGTGGCGACACCTTGCGAGGTGCCGGGGCAAGCAGTGTATTTAACACTAAATTCTTCTAGAATCTACATATGTAAATGATGCTCTAAGCCCCCCCCCCCTCTTCTAACTCCGAATTTTGCTGTTGCACATGGATAAAAAAATATACGCGAACTGATTGTAATCAACACTGCAAGTGGAGTAGAAAAGAGTTTGGCACCTGCAATAATTTAATTTGATAAATAAGTTAAATAAAGGAAGGTTTCATTAACGTAGTGAGGAATGATGGGTTGCTCTACCGATTAACAGAATGAAAGTTCTGTCCAAAATAACAATAGGATGTATTAAGACTAAACACAAAATAATAAACAAAAACACATGAAACATTTATAATACATCAAATTGGGTCAAATTGGATACTCAAACAAACGCTGTGAAGGTGAAGTTGTCCCTAAATTAGATTTTGAGGTTTAAGACGAAGTGGTATGTGGAGCCAATTCCTTGCCACTCAAATCTTAAGAGAGACATACAGCTAACCCAACATTAATTGCTGCTACTCAAGACAGAACAAAGTTAGAAAAAGACGAACAGGCGCGCTCTGCTGAGCTCTGATTATCACCTAGGAAAATCCCTATCTGCAGGTGCTGCGGACATACATTACCAAACTGTCTTCTTAACTACCAGAACACGATCTGGCGTACCGGAGGCGATGGCTGGTTGCTTCGACGTCCTCGACCGAAAGGCGAGAGCCGACTACCTAGAGCACCCGTACAGGCCGAACACACAACATTCCCGCCCCCACGACAGAGGCCATGGTTAAACGTTCCAATCAGCAACTCGAAAACCGGCGGAAAATCCACTCCATTGCCGGAGCGCTACCATTCCACCAATGGAGATTCTTGGCGCCAATTTCTGTGCTGATTTTGCTATGTCACGGAGCTATGCCCTGAGCAAGACAATCACAGTTACTATTTTGCAGAAAGCGCGGGAATTTTCCCGCCACAACTGCCTGGGTACACAAGTCATTCCCACGCCTCACTGGTAGCCCGCCAGAAAGTGTTTTCGCTAAGATTCTGCGAAGTAACGGAACCTCTAGCCCAGCCGCTACTTCAGACCCCTCCGGGCGTGTCTTTTGACAATGTCGGCGTCTGCAAAGCATTCACTCGACTTCCTCACACCCGTCGGCTTAACCCTTTCCAGATCAGCATAGCCCGCCTGTCACCGGACCACCCGGGTGACGAGAGACGCTGCGTGGGAAGTCCACGCGTGAAGGAATTGCGACTTTTCACTGCATGCAATTAGAGAGGAAAATCGTAAGATAGAAATATGAGAGGGGGCTCATGCCACCTCTCATAGCCCCTACGCCATTTTAGATTGTAATTGGTGAGCGGTTGGCTCACTTAGGAGCAAGGTAGTGAATCAATCGCCCAATAACAATCTCGCAAACTGGCTGCATATGCTGCACTCTATAAAGAAAATCACTGCAACTGAAAAATGCAGCTCATAGAGGGAGGATTATTTATGATGTAGCCAACTTCACCTTCTTAATATGGAACACTAACACTCACATCACACATCCATACCCAGGGAGTCCCTTCCAAACACCGATTCATACAGACATTCACTCTCTAAATATGGCCCGGGCATGTGAGCCAATAATGGAGCAATTTATTCTTTACAATCAGAGTTGGAGTGCTCCGCAATTAAATGCCCAAGATGTTACAACAATTTTAATCATTAAACTAACCTGAACTCACTCACACATGATACTAGTTAAGTTAACAATCTCTTTGTGAGCTTTCAAAATCTAATTACAACCTCTGATTCATTCTGTCTCCCTGCAGCAAGAATAACCTTTACAAAATGTTCCCTGAACTGATGGTCCATTCACAATGACAGTGGTGGTATCTGCTTCAGTTTATGTGGACTTCAGGCACACTTTTTGCATACACACAACAATAAATACAAAATACAAAAAAAACATGGTGTCGAGAACAATACAGTAATTTGTAATAAGAATTGCAGTGTAAAACACAAACACATACAAGGTATAACATACATTACAAAGACAACACAAGAGAAAGAAATTTAAGAAAAAAAACAAGGTTCATCGGGCATCAAGTTGCCTTTACAAAATGTTCCCTGAACTGATGGTCCATTCACAATGACAGTGGTGGTATCTGCTTCAGTTTATGTGGACTTCAGGCACACTGTTTGCATACACACAACAATAAATACAAAATACAAAAAAAAAATGGTGTGGAGAACAATACAGTAATTTGTAATAAGAATTGCAGTGTAAAACACAAACACATACAAGGTATAACATACATTACAAAAACAACACAAGAGAAAGAAATTTAAGAAAAAAAACAAGGTTCATGGGGCATCAAGTTGTGCGTGCACATTGCACAAAGTTCACGACTGTGCTGAGATTGAGGCACTAAATCACATTGTTAGAAATATTCGAAGCACTTCACAAATTCCACAGTACTGACATCATATAGGGCTAAACGTCGGGTGTTGTTGCTACGTTGTTGCAACGGCAATAGGGTGTGCTGGAGCATCTGCAGTACTCTGTTGAGATTGCACCAAGACCCACGCATATGATTACGGCAGTACGGTAGGAAGACACAGTGATAGGCTCTCCTCACATCGATTAATTGTCTCTGAGGTCTACTTGTTGGGATACATCACTAGTCTAGGTCTCTTCTCTCGCTGGACAGTACTTTACGTTTCCCAATATTGCAGTTCGACGAGGGGTGATGGCACGTGGAGTGACTCCACAAGTGTGTGAGGTCATCCATACAGGATCGAACTAGGAGCGACGATTGCTAAAACTGCTCTCTAATAGAGAGGAGAAGTTAGAAATGAGACCATTCATTTGTTAGTGTGGCACAATACTGCTTTGTGTATGCAGATCGGCCATAGCTAGTGAGTTGTAAAAACCCAAACAGGTGAGTATATAGCGTCCCTTTCTGTCCTGAGGCACATGGGGCACAGGTTCTGACACGATATGTGATCTTCTTCGTGTACTCACGACAACGTGGTCTGCCGCAGGGAATCCCTCCAAATGGCTGCCGCGTCCGGAGAGCTAGCGTGTGGGTCGTGTGTCAACGACCAGCCTCACTTTCGCTTGTTGCCCGGCGAGCATCCCGCCTAATCCCGCAGGTATACGGCCCAGTGACTGTCAGCTTGCAGGACCGGACGCTCGCCTTCTTGCAGGTAGCCGAGGACCTCTTGTTTTTGCGCTGGCTGGCCTCTGCATTGCCACGATACCCGTCATCTGCACAGTTCTGACAAAAATCTTATGCCTAACTTTTTCCCATGACCTTCTATGTTATAATAAATTTACATAATGACACATTGATGGTCTGTCATTTCAGACATTCTTATTTTACTTTTATAGTTATTAATCTATGTCTATCATTTTAACAAAATCTTGGTGTGTCAAATTTAGACATGGAAATAATTTATCTTGATCTTTGTGTAGAGACCGGTGTGTGACGCTACACTGTATGAACAGCTAAATGTGCGGGCCCGCACTAATATTACTATTAATTATATAGATCGACAGTAGACATGCTCAAGAATTAACTACCATTTGCCAACGATCTACATTCTATGTCTTTTGAATAAATTATGTTATTATGCAGGTCGAAGTTTTACTGAGCTTATAAAGAACAAGCAACTATTCTACGTTCGCTCGGCGGTCGTCCCTCCAGCTTGGGTCTGTGATTTGATGACCTGAAAAATAACATCCCAACAGGCGCGCGCCAAACACTTGTGGTAGAAAACCCCCACAATATTAATCTAGTTATTGTTAAATTCTACAGTTTAACTTATCCTAGTATATCGTACCCTTTTTTTTCTTTTGTTTACCTTATACAATAGTCTTACATAATTCCTGTTACGTTGAGATGTCTCGCTGCTCGCCGCTATTGACGACAGTGATGTGCGCGCCGTACGACGTGACCTCCGAGTTTTCATTACGCCTCACTGAAACTCCAGAGACTGGGTTAGCCATGGCTATACACGACAATAAATTTATAGTTGCAACTTCCTTCTCTATGTGATGCGGTTTTCGCGATCAAAGTACACCTTTCCAGAGGCAATGTAATATGACCAAGCCAGGACTGGTTCCTGTTGAGGATTCAGTCGCCCAACACACGCCAGCTACACAGTATGTCACGAATATCCAAGTATAAGTCCCTGGTTATTCATCTGTGACAGTCACGAGCAGCACGCTAAATCCCCAACCAGCACATTGGCATGGTAGGCTTTATGCCCGCATTTCTCTCGTCTAGGGCACCATTGGAGTCAAACGCTCACAGGGTCACCCCGACTTGCAAGACAACGATGCTGGCGCAGCTCTGCAAAAAAAACTATACTGCCCATATTCATCCTCGAAATCACGCAATATACCACAATCTGGCAGTGCACTGACGCGTGCCTGCAAGCATTGGTATGAACGTCTCACGAAGTGGTTGTGGCCGCTATGGAGCGTATCACGACTTCTCAGAACGCTTCTAAGAGCACGTTCTTGTATGCGCCCGTTTGTGCGACATCTCGTCACTCATCTTTATCCCTTAACATGGACACCAGATAGGAAAGGACAAAAACATTGCTCATGGAAAGGTAGTGCCTCTTATCGCAACGACAGAGGAGATCCCGAAGATAGACAAAAAAAAGTTAACAGCAGTAACTTCTTATGCGAGAAAACGCAGCGTGTTAATACTTTAACAATCTTAATCTATTAATGCAACGATTATTGTTCCCCGAAGAAAGGTTCATATATTTGCCTATTCTACTATGTACACCACTTACACTACTACTATAGCAAGGTTCATGTATTTGCCCATTCTACTATGTACACCACTTACACTACTACTATTCCACGAACTCCTTTATGTGAGAGATGTGGTGGAGTCCTATGGACTTCTTTCCTTTCAGCGTCTCCAATTCACAAGCATTGTGGTGAGCTGCTCTCCTTATACGGTACGGGCCGTTGTAAACAGAATAGAATTTTTGGCATTTCATTTTTTGTTTGTTCGAAAGTCGGAAAGACTTAACGAGCACCTTTTGTCCAATTTGGAAGTGTCGTAGACGAGCTCCCCTGTCGGCACGTCTCTTCCTGACCTCTGCTGCAGCCCGTATCCTCTTGAGAGCCAAATCCACTATGGCTTGGTGCTGCGTTCGCGCCCTTGGTGGGAAGTTTACGACCTCGGTTATCAAGTCCTTAGGAATCCGATTTTTCAGTACTGTAATGGGTGCCAATTTTGTTATCCCATGGGGGGCCTCATTGATGACCTCCTGGAAGTCTTTAAGGAAAACGTCCCATGTCGTGTGCTGTTTGTTACAGTACAAGGGGCACAAGTTTCCGAGTTCTTTAATAACCCGTTCTGCAGCATTCGAGCTCGGATGGTGTGAAGATATAAAAATGGGATCAATTTTACATCGACGCAACGTCTCCTTCCATGTTTTTGACTTAAACTGTGGCCCGTTATCAGAAATAATTCTACTCACATGCCCAACCTGTGGTAGGAAATCTCGGATTAGGGCTCGTGATACAGTTCGTCCTGTCGCCCTCTTCAGTGGCGTAAAGGTAACGTATTTGGACGTTAGTTCAACAAACACTAATACGTAAGTATATCCTCTTCTTGTTCTTGGCAAAAGTCCCATCAAATCTGTTGCTGCTAATTGTCTTAATTTGGTCGGTACGATTGGGTATAATGGTGCCTGCATGCTCACAGTGGTGTGCTTAGCCTTTTGGCAGTCTTTACACACCGACAGTACCCTCCGAATTTGACGCTCCATGTTTCGAAAGTAACACATGGTCCTTAGCTTGAGATTGCACTTGCGTGGTCCGTAGTGTCCATAGCTGAGGTGAGTATGCCATATAACCTTGTTTATTAGGTGTTCAGGGATGCATACCCCCCATTCAGTGTCATTTGCATAATTTCGGTGGAAAATTATGCCTTTCCGCAAGAGGTAGAACTGCCTGATTGTGGCGTGTCTTCTGTCTATCCATTTCTGTTTCAATAACACTAGGGCAGGGTCCTTGTCTTGCTCCTTCTTGATGTCCTGCATACTACAGGTAATAAAATTTTCAAAGGCCACTTTCTGCATATAGAAAAGGCAGTAGTGATTTTCCTCCAGATCTTCTTCAATGTTGTGCTCAAATCCGATCGGTGACCGTGATAAGGCGTCTGCAATAATGTTCTGACTGCGGGGGATATATTCTATCGAAAAGTTGTACTGCTGCAGATATGATGCCCACCTAATGAGCCGCCTGTGATTAAGCTTTGCAATCATCAAGAACTCGAGTGCCTTGTAGTCTGTGTAGACCCTCGTCTTGCGACCAAACAGAAGGTATCTGAATTTTTCAAACGCCCATACAATAGCCAGCGCCTCTAACTCGGTTACTGAGTAATTCCTCTCACTAATGGCTAGTACTCTGCTACCAAACGCAATTGTCTTCCACACCCTGTTTCCTTCATGTACATAGTCTTGGAACACCATGACACCCAGACCTGAGTATGAACTGCCCGTTACTATGCAAAGCTCTTCTGCTAAATTAGGGTGTGATAGGATGGGTGCTTGCAATAATGCGAATTTTAATGCTTTCCATTCGGATTCAGCCGCCTCATCCCATTCCCAAGGAATCTTCTTTCCTGTAAGTTGATGCAACCTAGGACTGCTCTGAGTTTTGACATGTATAAAGCGGTTGTAAAAATTTATGATCCCCAAGAACCCCCTTAACTGCTTCTTTGTCGTAGGAATGGGAAACTTTTCAATCGCTTCGATCTTTTTGGGATTTGGCGCAATGCCCTCACCCGTGATGATATGTCTTATAAATTTGACAGAGGACGTCCCAAAATTCGATTTTTCGATATTGATAGTCACTCCGTATTCCTTGAATGTCGCAAGGAGTTCACCGAGGACCGCATTGTGCTCTCCCCAAGATTTCTCCGCGATCAGCAAATCGTCCACATAGCTGGTGGCATGACGTTTCAAATTATCGCTTAGTATGCCGTCCAGCACCCGAATGAATGCGGCAGATGAAACGTTCAAACCAAATGGTAGACGACGAAACCGGTAACATCTTCCAAATGCTAAAAAGGCTGTGTACTGTCTGCAATTTGGATGGACCTCGATCTGCCAGAAACTCGATTTTAGATCAACTGATGAGAAGATTGATATTCCATGGAAGTTTTGTAAGAGTTCCTCTCAATCGTTCCGGTCTGTCTGTTTCGGGTTCTATAATGGTATTAATTTGTCGCGAGTCCAAGACTAAACGAATACTACCATCTGCCTTCTCGATTACTCTTAACGGGTTATTATAGGCTGAAGCCGTAGGCTCTATTATTCCTTCACTCAGCATTCGCGTAATTTCAGCTGCTACTTTCTGTCGATATGCCAAGGGGATTGGATAGGGTGGCACACGAAACTGGTTGTGTGGACGTAAACGAAATTCATATTGGAAGTTCTGTATTGATCCTGTCTTGGGAAGGAAGACCTCCGCATGTTCTACTAGTAATTTATGAAGTTCTTTGCGGTGGTCGCACCTTATATTCTTTATTGCTTCCACTTTTTCTCCTATTTTCTCCTTTATTTCTCCCATTATTCCGACTTCATTCTCATCCGTGTCCTCTCCCCTACCCGCAACATCGACCTGTTCTTCCTTTCTGTCTTTCAGACACGCATAGTTTATCCGTACACAGTTAGACGGTAGTTGAGCTGGGATCAGCTGGTCGTCGAACTTAATGTGGACGGGATTTCCTTTCCTCAAAACCACTTCACCTCGTCCTAGATCAACTATCGCTTCATGTTCATTTAAGAAGTCCGTTCCTATTATCATGTCGATCGCCAGATTTGGCACGATCCAGAAGTTAGACTCTATTTTGTGTCCTTGGCAGGAGAATTCCAGTCTTGTTTGTTGGGTGACCTCCGTACATTTACCCGCTAATGCCCCTTTTATTTTGGTTTTCTTAACCGATAGGACAGGCCAGTCCATCTCCTGAGAGCACCTCTTGTATGCTGCCTCAGATATTGCTGTTACGTAGCTTCCACTATCTATTATCGCATTCATACTCTTTTCAGCTATTGCTACTGTGATAAGAGGCTGCTGATCTTGTCGAGAAGTTGCTTTATGTTCCTCGAGCAGGATTTCTGATAAATCTTCGTAATGTATCGTCCGTAGTTGGCCAGGTCCGAGATTACGTGCGAAATTCCGGCGGCCTGTGTTCGCACTAGTTTGGCGTCAATCCCTTGTTAAGCTTCCCCTCCTCTGACGTGCATTAGGATTTGCGGGTCTAGTTTCAATCTCCTGGTTCCACTGTTGTCCTTGGTTTCGCTCTCTCCAATTACGGTCGCTTTGCCGTTCGTTATTCCTCCTATCCCAGATTCCTTGTCTAGATTGACCCTGCTCCCTGACGTTCTGGTTTCCGTGTCTTTGGTTTCCATAACCTTGAATAGCGTAACCTTGTCTTCCGTAACCCTGGTTTCCTAACTGACCAGTGCGATTATGCGATCTGTTGTCGTCTTCCCTTCCTGGCCCGTGGTATTTGTTACTTTGCCCCTTCTTCCTGTCCTTTGCGTCTTGTTTATCAAAGACTACTTCGAGTTCGCGCAATAGACTCTTGAATGCTTCTATGTCAGATCCACACTTCCCGACAAGTGTCTGTTGGTACCTAACTGGCAATTTGGAAAAGCAAAATTTAATGATTTCTCCGTTGCTATATGGACTATCTAAAAATTGATTCTTCTTGAGTAAATCATCAAGAAATTTGGTTGCGCTCCTATGCCCGGACACTTCCAGTTCAGGACAAAATATTATTTCCTCTTTAATCCTGTCTTGCGTTTCCTTTCACCAGTAGGTCCGCAGGAATGCACCAACAAATTCCTGATAAGTCCGACACGTCACTGCCACACCCCGCATCTTTTCCGCGGCTTGGCCTTCGATGTGTCCACAGCACACATGAATTCTAATTTTGCCTGGGTTGGCCATGATGCCGGTAATGAATTTGTAAACTGCATCACCCAGCTCTTCGGATGCATCGACCCTCCATTTTCTTTGAACTTCTGGAATTTTAGTACCGACAGGAAGTGATTGTGATCAAAATCCTGTCTGATCCTCGCACTGGTGTTGTCACTCGTTTCCGATACTTGCACGTCTGCTGAGTGTCCTGTTCTATCTTGCTGATAACTGTGATGTGCTACCTCTGTATCACAGTGGAAGTGGCACTCAGAATTCACTCTCCTAAGTGGGCTATAATTATTGGAGCTGTTACTCGCTGTTTCTGCGTGTGCATTGTTAGTTCCGCACTCGGTCATTGGGCTAGAGCTCGGCGGGCTTTTCCTCGGAGACACAATTCTGTGTACTCCATCACTGGTATCCGAACGCGCAGTGCTCGTGTGCCCGTTTTGCTCTAGTTTTGCTATCCGACTCTCTACTTCTTCCATTCGTTTCGTGGTGTTCGCAACCGCGATATTACCTTGAGTTTTTAAGAATGCTAGGGATTTTGAGTGGGATTGTGTTGTACGTCGCAAGCGCCTTGCGAGTTTAGAAGTTGCTTCCACGACTTTCATTGCCCCTATTGCTGCCGTTTTGGCCAGGCCTGCTACTTTTTGTGCAGCCATTGACATTTGTTTTACTTCTCCACATTCTTTCTTTATTGTTAGTAATTCTCTACGAATTTCCCCTTTATGGGAAATTATTGCCTCAGTGTCCTTCTTACGCTGTTCGTCAGCTTCTTCCTTCTCCTTCTTACGTTGTTTCTCCTCTTCTTCCTTCTCCCTCTTACGCTGTTCGTCATCTTCTTCCTTCTCCTTCTTACGTTGTTTCTCCTCTTCTTCCTTCTCCCTCTTACGCTGTTCGTCAGCTTCTTATTTCATTGATCGTAGGAAGCTCAGTATTGGGTTTACGTCATCTTTTTGATCCTCTTCAAACGTGGGAGATGTAACTCTGGACACCTGGGCGCTAGAGCTCTGACGTGGCCGAGCTAGTCCCTGTCTGCTCTCGTTCGTTTGATTATAAACTTCTGATACCGTCTCGACCTGTGTGCCTGTCTCTGTTTCATCCTCTACTTCACTATCATAATCACGGCCGCAACGCTGCTCTGAGATCGCGTCCAAATCACCTTCCTCATCAATGACCCTGGCGTCCTGTCCTGCTAAAAATGTGCCCATCTCATCTCTGAACCTATTCCCGTCAGTAAACTGCCCCTTATCCATTATGCTATCCTCTTTTGTTTTAGCTTTGCTCGATAATAGTCGTGCCTTACTTCTCGTTATCATTCATGAAAAACAAATTTATCTAAACTGCACAATAAAATTAACCTACTCCATATATTTTTTTACACATAGACATAAAATTTCAACATCGCCTCTCCAACGCTGTAATTATACGCACAATTTGTTGTGGTACAGAAACCGCACACAAACCCGACAAAGTGGGATGTGATACGGACACACCATCAAAGGAACACAAAAACAATGAACAAAAGAATATATACACTGAAAACAAAAACTGTAATCATGCGCCGCTTCTTAAAACTAAACGCGGAACCACCAGAAAAAAACTTGGGTATTAATCAATAAAAAAAATTAAGCAAAAAAAATTCTGAATGTCCCTACTACTAATAATACTTGCTTATCAGCGATTCACAAGAAAGATCCTAGGCTAAGGGTCGCCGTTTTATGCGAGGTGCTGGGGCAAGCAGTGTATTTAACACTAAATTCTTCTAGAATCTACATATGTAAAAGATGCTCTAAGCCCCCCCCCCCCTCTTCTAACTCCGACTTTTGCTCTTGCACATGGATAAAAAAATATACGCGAACTGACTGTAATCAACACTGCAAGTGGAGTAGAAAAGAGTTTGGCACCTGCAATAATTTAATTTGATAAATAAGTTAAATAAAGGAAGGTTTCATTAACGTAGTGAGAAATGATGGGTTGCTCTACCGATTAACAGAATGAAAGTTCTGTCCAAAATAACAATAGGATGTATTAAGACTAAACACAAAATAATAAACAAAAACACATGAAACATTTATAATACATCAAATTGGGTCAAATTGGATACTCAAACAAACGCTGTGAAGGTGAAGTTGTCCCTAAACTAGATTTTGAGGTTTAAGATGAAGTGGTATGTGGAGCCAATTCCTTGCCACTCAAATCTTAAGAGAGACATACAGCTAACCAAACATTAATTGCTGCTACTCAAGACAGAACAAAGTTAGAAAAAGACGAACAGGCGCGCTCTGCTGAGCTCTGATTATCACCTAGGAAAATCCCTATCTGCCGGTGCTGCGGACATACATTACCAAACTGTCTTCTTAACTGCCAGAACACGATCTGGCGTACCGGAGGCGATGGCTGGTTGCTTCGACGTCCTCGACCGAAAGGCGAGAGCCGACTACCTGGAGCCGAACACACAACTACCTGGAGCCAAACACACAACATTCCCGCCCCCACAACAAAGGCCGTGGTTAAACGTTCCAATCAGCAACTCGAAAACCGGCGGAATATTCCACTCTATTGCCGGAGCACTACCATTCCACCAATGGAGATTCTTGGCGCCAGTTTCTGCGCTGATTTTGCTACGTCACGGAGCTATGCCCTGAGCAAGACAATCACAGCTACTATTTTACAGAAAGCGCGGGAATTTTCCCGCCACAACTGCCTGGGTACACAAGTCATTCCCACGCCTCGCTGGTAGCCCGCCAGAAAGTGTTTTCGCTAAGATTCTGCGAAGTAACGGAACCACTAGCCTAGCCGCTACTTCAGACCCCTCCGGGCGTGTCTTTTGACAATGTCGGCGTCTGCAAAGCATTCACTCGACTTCCTCACACACGTCGGCTTAACCCTTTCCAGATCAGCGTAGCCCGCCTGTCACTGGACCACCCGGGAGACGAGAGACGCTGCGTGGGAAGTCCGCGTGTGAAGGAATAACGACTTTTCACTGCATGCAATTAGAGAGGAAAATCGTAAGATAGAAATATGAGAGGGGGCTCATGCCACCTCTCAAACTGCAATGTGCTGACACAGGGAACGTTTCCACCCGATTTCTTATACACAAACAGCAGTTGACCGGCGGTGCCTGGTGAAACATTGTTGTGATGCCTCATGTAAGGAGCAGAAATGCGTACCATCACGTTTCCGACTTTGATAAAGGTCGGATAGTAGCCTATCACGATTGCTGTTTATCGTATCGCGACACTGCTGCTCGCGTCAGTCGGGATCCAATGACTGTTAGCAGAATATGGAATTGATGGGTTCAGGAGGGTAATACGGACTGCCGCGCTGGATCCCAACGGCCTCGCATCACTAGCAGTCGAGATGGCAGGCATCTTATCTGCATGGCTGTAACGGATCGTGCAGCCACGTCTCGATCCCTGAGTCAACAGACGGGGACGTTTGCAAGACAACAACCATCTGCACGAACAGTTCGACGACGTTTGCAGCAGCGTGGACTATCAGCTCGGAGACGAAGGCTGCGGTTATCCTTGACGCTGCATCACAGACAGGAGCGCCGACGATGGCGTACTCAACGACGAACCTGGGTGCGCGAATGACTAAAAGTCATTTTTTCAGATGAATCGGGGTTCTGTTTACAGCATCATGATGGTCGCATCCGTGTTTGGCGACATATTGGAAGTATGTATTCGTCATCGCCATACTAGCGTACCACCCAGCGTCATGTTATGGGGTACCATTGGTTACACATCTCGGTCACCTCTTGTTCGCATTGACGGCACTTTGAATGGTGGACGTTACATTTCAGATCTGTTACGACCCGTGCCTCTACCCTTCATTAGATCCCTGCGAAACCCTACATTTCAGCAGGATAATGCACGACCACATCTTGCAGATCCTGTACGGGCCTTTCTAGCTACAGAAAATGTTCGATTGCTACCCTGGCCAGCACATTCTCCAGATCTCTCACCAATTCAAAACGTCTAGTCAGTGGTGGCCGAGGAACTGTCTCGTCACAATACGCCAGTCACTACTCTTGATGAACTGTTGTATCGTGTTGAAGCTCCATGGGCAGCTGTTCCTGTACACGCCATCCAAGCTCTGTTTGACTTAATGCCCAGGCGTAGAAGGCCGTTATTACGGCCATGGGTGGTTGTTATGGGTACTGATTTCTCAGGATCTAGGCACCCAAATTGTGTGAACATGTAATCACATGTCAGTTCTAGTATATTTGTCCAATGAATACCCGGTTATCATCTGTATTTCTTCTTAGTGTAGCAATTTTAATGGCCAGTAGTATAGTTAATGTAGAGTAACGAAGTTCTGGGAATACATTCATCTAGGAGACATACGTGTTTAACAATGGAAGAACAAGTTCATGTGAGTGCAAGATACCACATTGTAAATGTGAAATGCTGGTACGTTAATAATGAGTGAACCGCCAGAATGCTCACTGTGAGCATGGAAAAGTGCTTCCAGTGTGTTCTACTGGTGCCGGATGTCAATTTGTGGGATAGAGTTCCATGCCTGTTCCACATGGTTGGTCAATACAGGGACAGTTAATGCTGTCTGTGCATGATGCTGGAGTTGTCGTCCAGTGAGCCCGATATGTGCCACATCAGAGGCAGATCTGGTGATCGAGCAGACCAAGGCAGTTTGTCGACAACCTGTAGAGCATGTTGGGCTACGACATCGATATGTGGGAGAGCGTTATCCTGTTGGAAGTCACCTCCTGGAATGTTGTTCACGAATGGCAGCGCAACTGATGTACACTTTTGCAGTCAGAGCGCATGAGATAACCAAGAGAGTTTTCCTGCTGTCATAGGAAATCTCACTCAGACCATAGTTCCAGGCGTAGGTCTAGTGTGTCTAGCATGCGGAGAGGTTGGTTGCAGGCCCTCTTCTTGCCTCCTCCTAACCAACACTCGGCCGTTGCTGGCACCGAGCTTGGGAATAGGCTTTGCGAACATATGCCATGTCTAGTGTGTCTAGCATGCAGAGAGGTTGGTTGCAGACCGTCAGCTTGCCTCCTCCTAACCAGCACACGGCCACCTTCTTTCTTATGCACCAGCAATTTTACAGATAAGGCAATGTTGGGGTAAAGCTGGGCAGAAGTAATGTTGTAAAACCGGACCTACCTATTGTTATCACATGACTTCGTTACACGAACGTATTTGTGTAACGTAAGAAGTATGATTTTTAACAGTATGCTACGTCTGTGTAGATGTTTTGATAACTACAATTAAATAATTGCGTAATGAATATACAATTATTTTGCACCACTTATAGCTTATTTTTGTCACTACTAATCCGAATAGTTATCCCCTATTCAAGAGTTGTATTTTCATTTGAGATGGTACCATTAAGCGCATTATACGGTCAGGAATTTAAGACACGGCTTAACAGCCATCCGGGAAGAGTGGTAACCCAGTTTAAAATAGCTCAGGTGTTCTGAATTTCTTATACTAGAGAGCAGCAACAATGGAAAATGACCTATACGGGTTTAAAAATACAGGTATTTTCCCGCTTAATGCAACTGCAATTGGGGAAGTGGAATTTTCATAGTCTGACACAACAGAACGAATAATGCCAGGTTCTCAGAACATAACAGACTCAATTACCGCTTCTTCTTCACGTTCTGATCCGTCGACTGATGTGCAAACACAGTCTTCTTTCACTGTATCATCGCAGAGAGCGAAGCCAGTTGCTCATTATTAGAGACCATCACCAACCAGGCGAAGAGGAAAATGTGCCGCGATCAAGGAGTCTTGCTGAGAAAAATGAACTCATTGCAACAGAAGCATCTTCCCGGCAGGTTAAAAAGTTATTGATAGGCCCCGGGCCTAGACCAGAACAAAGAGTCAGAAGAGTCTGAAGGAAGTGTGGGGCATACAGCTGTCCTCTTTACAAAGAGACATACGAGTCAACAAGAAAATCAGGTGATTGATAAAGTATTTAAAGTGTGAGAAATGGGCCCATGACGACTGTACAGGTTGGACTGAAGATGATTTGCATGAATATCGATGTGTCCCACGCCTCAGACGGCAAACACAACGTTGCCCGTTAATGCCCCAGAGTACCTGCTTCTACCCCAAGGTATGGGGTATAACCGTATACTGCACGGCGCTAAAAAATATTAAATATAATTTAAACCATGAAAAATAACTCCTCGTAGTTCATTACGTTGTTCATCCCTTGTTTACCTTTCATTGACATAAATTTGTAGCCCCAACAATGAAAATTGTCACTGTTATATAGCTTTATCCTTAGCTATCCGATTATACCCCAACTTTCCCTACGGTCCTGTGGATTTCAGTACCTGTACGACTTTTCGTTGGATTATCTGCAACTCGTACGGAAACCAGACAGCACTCGTATGAGTCGAATGACATGGAAGACTAGGTGGGAAGTGAGTGAGACAGGTTTGTAGCCTATCCTCCACATTATTCGATCAGTACATTGAGCAATCAGGAAAGGAAACCAAAGTGAAATTTGTAAAGGAAGAAAAAATACAAACTTTGACGTTTGCCGATGACAATATAACAATAAATAAACGTAGTAAGGCCCTCAGGCTTGGGCAGTCCTCCTGATTTGACGCCACTTCAGCAGGTTGTGAATCAGCCTCGCTGCTTATTTAATCGAGCAGCTTCTCATCTGGCCACACGAGACTGAGAACACCCAATTCCAGACCTCACCACCATAAAATAGGGTTACTGGGAATCGAACCTGGGATCTTTGTGTCACTAGCCAATAACGCTAACCCTAGGTAACTACTTAAGAGGTATTGCGAAGCCATTGAGAAGGAAAAAAAATGGTTCAAATAGCTCTCAGCACTATGAGACAACATCTGTGGTCATCAGTCCCCTAGACTTAGAACTACTTAAACCTAACTAATGACATCACACACATCCATGCCCGAGGCAGGACTGTAACCTGCGACCGTAGCTGCAGCGCGGTTCCGGACCGAAGCACCTAGAACCGCTCGGCCACAGTGGCCGGCTAATAAATCATCCATTTTTTTTATGGAATTGGAATCATTTGTTTGTCTGTACACATATGTCACGTCTACCAATTTCCACCCCATTCAGGTAATTCCATGTCTTAGAGAGTGTATGTCTACTATCGGTGTTGGCAGTGGACAATCTAGACTATCAGCTCGACTCGCTTCAATGTTGGTGTGGTCGGTCGTACAGTAGCACTCTGTACTTCATGCATTTAAGAACTGACCCTCATCCTAAACAATCATTGTGAAAACTTGGTAACAAGTCTAGTACAAGCGAGTCTCAACAAAGTTGTCAGCTGTCTCACGTTCCACAAATAAAGTCAAAGTTCGGATCCGCGGTCAAACTCAATCACTGAAACCACCATCAAATTTTCTTAATCCAATGAATAGTTAATGTATGAGCCAGCACTGAACCCAAACTCTTGTAAAAATTAAATTATGAGCCTGCACGCTTTGTCCAACTATCGACACCTGAACAAAGAGTCGTTAAGCAGATTGGCTGATTCACCACCCAGACTGCCTCGACCGCCACCACTGATACTGCCTTCAAAGACTAAAGTCTACCCATCAAAAGCCAAAGACCCAAAACGAAAGATGAAAAGACTGCGCTCGCGCTGCTGACAACGTTTAAATACTTTCTGTGACGTTGCACAGTATTGAAACCATGTTGAATATTGAAACAGTCACCATCATTCAAAACTAAGGCTATCTGCACAGTAGTAGAATAAGCTTGTAGTTATTACATTTATTTTTCGATTTCTCGTTAGAAAAACGTCACATAACATTGTCAAAGTTATTAGTAAAATTCATAAACATACTTACTTTCTGCTTCACAGTATTACAGAATTATGTTAAAATTACAAAACACGTATGGCCAGTTTCAAGAAAGCTGTTCTGTCATGTAGATACAGGCCCTTATGTGTAAATGTTTTACTTTATATTATTCGCACTTACTGTTTTAATATAACTGTGTTAATGACCAAGTGTAAAACGGAAAAGCAGAAACAGCTAGAAGAAGAGACTCTTTAGGAAACAGAAGCAGCTGAAAAAAGGTGGAAAGAAGGAAAATACTTTATAGAGTGTCAATGTATGGGAAACAAACTAAAGGACAACGTTATAGAAAGAGAAGCAGAAATATGTCAAAATGAGGTTAACGATATGATACTGCGAAAAAAATTACATAGAACTCTCAAAGAGCTTAGTGGGCATAAGGCCGTGGAATAGATGACATTTCCCCGGAATTTTGTGATTCTTGAGAGAACTACCCTAACAAAATTATGCCACGTGGTGCACAAGATACATCAGACTAGTAAAGTACCCTCGACTTTCAGAAAAAAATGTAATAATTTCAATTTGAAAGAAAGGAGGTGTTCACAGATGTGAATACTATCAACCCACCATTGTATCAAGTCTTGTAACCTACTCCCGATGTTATTCAAGCTGTGCATTGAACAAATTGTGAAGGAAGCCAAACAGAAGTTTGAAAATCGAATTATAGTTAAGCAAGGAAAATAAAAACTTTGA
This sequence comes from Schistocerca serialis cubense, assembly GCF_023864345.2. Classification (NCBI taxonomy): domain Eukaryota; kingdom Metazoa; phylum Arthropoda; class Insecta; order Orthoptera; family Acrididae; genus Schistocerca; species Schistocerca serialis. The sequence continues at coordinate 141,565,454 of NC_064638.1, read as the reverse complement.
GCGATGCCGACGACGTAATACTGTCAGAAATAGCAAATAACTTTGGAATAGCAGTTGAAAGGAATGAGTAGTGTGTTGGAAAGAGATTGTAACATGAACATAAAAAAATAATAATAAAACAGGGTAATGGAATGTGGTCGAAGTACATCGGACGATGTTGAGGAAGTTAGGTTAGGAGATGAGACTAAAATTTGTAAATGAGTTTTGGTATTCGGGCAGGAAAGTAACTGATGATGGACGAAGTGTAGAGGATGTAAAACGCAGACTGGCAATAGAAAGAAAAGCATTTGTGAAAAAGGAGAATTTCCTAGCATCGAAAATAAATTTAAGTGTTAGGTCTTTCCTGAAGGTATGTATATGAAACGCAGCCTTTTATGGAAGTCAAATGTGGACGATAAGCATTTCAGATAAGAAGAGAATTGAAGCTTTGCAGTGTGGTGCTATAGAACAATGTTGAACAATTAGATGGGCAGATCGGATAACGAACAAGAAGGTATTAAATCGAATTGGGGAAAAAAGAAATTTATGGCACAATTTGACTAAAAGTAGGGAGTGGATGATGGGACACATCCTCAGGCATCACAGAATTGTCGGTCTGGTAATGGAAGGAAGTGTTGGAGGCAAAAATTATAGGGGGAGACGAAGGCTTGAATACAGTCAAGAGTTTCAAATAGACGTAGGTTGCAGTAGTTATAAAGAAATGAAAAGAGGTTTGCGCAGGATGGACTGGCGTGGAGAACTGCAAAAAATCATTCTTCGCACTTAATACCACAATGACAACAATGTCCACTTACATAAATAACGATTTAAACTATATGTAATATTTATCTGCAGGTAATCTTCATAGTCTTTATCTGGGACGATTAGGTGAGGTACTAGGGGAGCGATACTGTACCTTCTTTTTACGTGTAGCTTGTGGAGGATTTATGGTGTGGTACGTTTGCACATTAACGTTTTATAAATTCGTCTGTACTTTTTGATATACATGCACTATATGAAATGCATCCGACTGTGGTGTTTGCTGACGACCCCAGCTGTCGTTTGATACTTCATATGATGTGATCGTTTCATTGGTTTAATTGTTATAAATTCCTATTATCCAGCATAATATTAATTATTAAAAATAGTCGCAAAGTTCTTAATATTTTTCACAGAATCATGATTATAATTACAATAGCTCATCTCATCGTCGCAGTTTTTTACACTAGGTGACAAAAGTCATGGATACCTCCTAATATCGCGTCGGACCTGCTTTTGCCGGGGATGCTGCAGCAACTCGACGTAGCATGGATTCAAGTCGTTCGAAGTTCTCTGCAGGAATACTGAGCCATGGTGCCTGTACTGCAGTCCATAATTGAAAAATGTTGCTGGCACAGTGTTTTGTGCACGAAGTGACCTCTCGATTATGTCTTACAAATGTTCGATGGGATTCATGTCGGGCGATCTGGGTGGCCAAATTATTCACTCGAACTATCCAGATTGTTCTTCAAATCACTCGCGAACAGTTGCGGGCTGATGACAAGGTGCATTGTCATCCATAAAAATTCAATCGTTGTTTGGCAACATGAAATCCATGAATGGCTGCAAATGGTTTCCAAGTGGCCAAATATAATCGAGGATACAGTCCATTCCACGTAAACACAGCCCACACCATTATGGAGCCACCATCACGTTGCACGGTGCCTTATTGGCAACTTGGGTCCTGGGGTATTTCAATGACCCGTTTAGTTGGATCAGGGGCCCCAGTTCAGTCCATGAAAACACAGCTCATACAATTATGGAGCTACTACCAGGCTTGTTGATAATCTGGGTTCATGGCTTCATGGGATGTGCGCCACATTCGACTCTACCGTCAGCTGTTACCAACTTAAATCAGGAGTCATCTGACCAGGCCACGGCTTTCCAGTCGTCTACGGTCCAATCGATATGGTCACGAGCCCAGGAGAGAGACTACAGCAGACGTTGTCGTGCTGTTAACAAAGGCACTCGCGTGGGTCGTCTGCTACCATATCCCATTAACGCCAAATTTCGCCGCACTCTTCTCACGGATACGTCCGTCTAAGTCCCGCATTGACTTCTGCTGTTACTTCAACAACTATTGCTTGTAAGCACTGGCAGGTCTACGCAAACTCCACTGTTCTTGGTAGTTGCAGTGAAGGCCGTCGTCCACTGTGCTGTCCGTGGTGAGAGGTAATGCCTGAAATGTGGTGTTCTCGGCTTGCTCTTGACACTGTGGATCTCGGAATACTGAATTCCATAACGATTTCCGAAACTGAAAGTCCCATGCCTCTAGCTGCAACTACCATTCCACTTTCAGTCTGTTTACTCCGGTCGTGTGGCCATAATCACGTCCCACGTCAAAAACATTTTCACATGAATCACCCGACTACAAATGACAACTCTGCCAATGCAGAGTAGTTTCTTTGAAAACACACCATCCATCTAATATATCGTGCACTGTAGCCACCACTGTGCTGGGTAATAACCCCTCCACCCGCTCACGCTCTTTGACCGAAATACGCGTAATGTCACACAGTGGTTTACCACTATTCAGCCTCTTTCAGAGTCACCAACTGAAAGTATTCTATATGTAAACAAGTCATATAATTGTTCTCGTATGTACACTAATGCAGAGGAGAGAGCAGATAGGTGGAAAGAATATATTGAAAGCCTCTATGAGGATGAAGATTTGTCTGATGTGATAGAAGAAGAAACAGGAGTCGATTTAGAAGAGATAGGGGATCCAGTATTAGAATCGGAATTTAAAAGAGCTTTGGAGGGCTTTCGGTCAAATAAGGCAGAAGGGATAGATAACATTCCACCAGAATTTCTAAAATCATTGGGGGAAGGGGCAACAATACGACTATTCACGTTGGTGTGTAGAATATATGAGTCTGGCGATATTCCATCTGACTTTCGGAAAAGCATCATCCACACAATTCCGAAGACGGCAAGAGCTGACAAGTGCGAGAATTATCGCACAATCAGCTTAACAGCGCATGCACTGAAGCTGCTTACAAGAATAATATACAGACGAATGGAAAAGAAAATTGAGAATGCGCTAGGTGACGATCAGTTTGGCTTTAGGAAAAGTAAAGGGACGAGAGAAGCAATTCTGACATTACGGCTAATAATGGAAGCAATGCTAAAGAAAAATCAAGACACTTTCATAGGATCTGTTGACCCGGGAAAAGCGTTCGACAATATAAAATGGTGCAAGCTGTTCGAGACTCTGAAAAAAGTAGGGGTAAGCTATAGGGAGAGACGGGTCATATACGATATGTACAACAACCAAGAGCGAATAATAAGAGTGGACAATCAAGAACGAAGTGCTCGTATTAAGAAGGGTGTAAGACAAGCCTGTAGCCTTTCGCCCCTACTCTTCAATCTGTACATCGAGGAAGCAATGATGGAAATAAAAGAAAGGTTCAGGAGTGGAATTAAAATACAAGGTGAAAGGATATCAATGATACGATTCGCTGATGACATTGCTATCCTGAGTGAAAGTGAAGAAGAATTAAATGATCTGCTGAACGGAATGAAGTCCAATGAGTATACAGTATGGTTTGAGAGTAAATCGGAGAAAGACGAAGGTAATGAGAAGTAGTAGAAATGAGAACAGCGAGAAACTTAACATCAGGATTGATGGTCACGAAGTCAATGAAGTTAAGGAATTTTGCTACCTAGGCAGTAAAATAACCAATGACGGACAGAGCAAGGAGGACATCAAAAGCAGACTCGTTATGGCAAAAAAGGCATTTCTGGCCAAGAGAAGTCTACTAATATCAAATACTGGCCTTAATTTGAGGAAGAAATTTTTGAGGATGTACGTCCGGAGTACACCATTGTATGGTAGTGAAACATGGACTGTGGGAAAACCGGAACAGAAGAGAATCGAAGCATTTGAGATGTGGTGCTATAGACGAATGTTGAAAATTAGGTTGACTGATAAGGTAAGGAATGAGGAGGTTCTACGCAGAATCGGAGAGGAAAGGAATATGTGGAAAACACTGATAAGGAGAAGGGACAGGATGATAGGACATCTGCTAAGACATGAGGGAATGACTTCCATGGTACTAGAGGGAGCTGTAGAGGGCAAAAACTGTAGAGGAAGGCAGAGATTGGAATACGTCAAGCAAATAATTGAGGACGTAGGTTGCAAGTGCTACTCTGAGATGAAGAGGTTAGCACAGGAAAGGAATTCGTGGCGGGCCGCATCAAACCAGTCAGTAGACTTGCGAGGTGCCGGGGCTAGCAGTGTATTTAACACTAAATTCTTCTAGAATCTACATACGTAAATGATGCTCTAAACCCCCCCTATTCTAACTCCAACTTTTGCTGTTGCACAAGGATTAAAAAAAATACGCGAACTGACTCTAATAAACCCTGCCAGTGGAGTAGAAGAGAGTTTGAAACCTGCAATAATTTAATTTGATAAATAAGTTAAGGGGCTCCGGAAAGGCTCAAAATCATGAAAAGTTCAATTTTTACTTTTTTGCGTTTTCTGAATCTGCAGACTATTACCTTTTAATAGATATATAATATATTCAATTCCGAAGACTACAACTATTTTTAAATTTTTTTTGAAATGTGTTCTACATGGGCGTGACCCACTGTGGCGCTGTTAAACTGCTGTCAAATGGTGTTATTATTAACGTACGTGTTCATCAGGTACATTTTAGTGATGTGAGATAAAGTATGTGTTGTGGCTAACGTGTGATGGTTCAATATATATCGCTGGTGTGATTGTCGATTGTTTCATGTTTATTTACTCTGTCGTTATCTCGAAAATATTCGTAATTAATTCTGTTTCTTGAGTCTCTGTTTTGTTGAAGTATAATAATGAGTAAAAGTAAAGTTATTAGAAATCCTCTGAAGGCTTTTAAGAAAAGGAGAAATGTTGGAAAGCCAAAGGTATGTGTTATTACTGTAAACAATAAAGACGATAACCAAGTGAGTGAACCTAACCTCTCAAGTACACCTGTCCATAGCAGTCAAAGTGGGAAAGAAAATACTTCACCGAAGAAGCTTGGTTCAATGAGTGAAAACTATGAATGTTTTATGGGCGAATCGGATGTGAATGAAATATTTGATATGTCGGTTCTCAAAGGAATTTTTTCAAACTGTGTAAGATGTATTCATTGTAGTGAAGTTGGTCTGGAACTCTCCATAATAAAGCACGTAGGACTTGCTAGTGAAATACAACAGAAATTTGAAGTGTTCATACATGACCACCTTTTGGAACAGTGTTGCAGTAACTGCAACTGAAGAAAATGGTAGCAAAATCTACGAAAACAAAAACGAGCGACGCTTGCTTTAGACAAGGAACGCCTTCGGGCTGCAGACAGGGCTGTAAAGAGTCTAGAAATACAAGTAAGAGTAAACAGGAGGAGGAACAAGAGGAAGCTGGATGAGGAGTTTGCAGAGGACGAAGATAATCCATCCTATGGACCTGGAATGCACTAAAAAATTAATCCAATCTTTGTCGCTCGATTCCCAAAACTTTCATTTTCTCATACTAGTTACATGTTTTCTAAGGATCTTCCAAACATATTTGTTTCAAACTTTCGGTAAATGTTACACAGTACCTTCTGCATAATTTAACACAGCCTTTTTCCAAAAAACCGTATATTTTTGAATATATAAATAAAAAATTCCAAAAAAATGTTGTGAATTTTCATTACAATTGAAAAAAAATCATCTTTAATAACTGAACTAAAATTTTGTAAAATCCCTGTGTTAAGTTGTAGCCCATATTCCAATAAATAATCTGTAAAAAGTTCAACTTCCTACATCAAATACTTTGTGAGGAAAGATGTAATTTATAAGCATTATTTTCACATTGCAAGTATAGGGCGTTCCGGAGCCCCTTAAATAAACGAAGGTTTCATTAACATAGTGAGGAATGATAGGGGTGCTCTACCGATTAACAGAATGAAAGTTCTGTCCAAAATAACAATATGATTTATTAAGACTAAACACAAAATAAGAAACAAAAACACATGAAACATTTACAATACATCAAATTGGCTCAAATTGGATACTCAAACAAGCACTGTGAATGTGAAGTTGTCCCTAAACTAGATGGTGAGGATTATGACGAAGTGGTATGTGGAGCCAATTCCTTGCAACTCAAATCTTAAGAGAAAACACATAGCCAACCCAACATTAATTGCTGCTACCCAAGACAGAACAAAGTTAGAAAAAGACGAACAGGCGGGCTCTGCTGAGCTCTGATTATCACCTAGGCAAATCCCTATCTGCCGGTGCTGCAGACATACATTACCAAACTGTCTTCTTAACTGCAAGAACACGATTTGGCGTACTGGAGGCGATGGCTGGTTGCTTCGACGTCCTCGACCGAAAGGCGAGAGCCGACTACCTAGAGCACCCATACAGGCCGAACACACAACATTCCCGCCCCCACGACAGTGGCCGTGGTTAAACGTTCCAATCAGCAACTCTAAAACCGGCAGAAAATTCCACTCCATTGCCGGAACACTACCATTCCACCAATCGAGATTCTTGGCGCCAATTTCTGGGCTGATTTTGCTACGTCACGGAGCTATGCTAGAGCAAGCCAATCACAGTTACTATTTTGCAGAAAGTGCGGGAATTTTCCCGCCACAACTGCCTGGGCACACAAGTCATTCCCACACCTCGCTGGTAGCCCGCCAGAAAGTGTTTTCGCTAAGTTTCTGCGAAGTAACGGAACCTCTAGCCCAGCCGCTACTTCAGACCCCTCTGGGCGTGTCTTTTGACAATGTCGGCGTCTGCAAAGCATTCACTCGACTTCCTCACACCCGTTGGCTTAACCCTTTCCAGATCAGCAGAGCCCGCCTGTCACCGGACCACCCGGGTGACGAGAGACACTGCGTGGGAAGTCCGCGTGTGAAGGAATAGCGACTTTTCACTGCATGCAATTAGAGAGGAAAATCATAAGATAGAAATATGAGAGGGGGCTCATGCTCGCAAACTGGCTGCACATGCCGCACTCTATAAAGAAAATCACTGCAACTGAAAAATGCAGCTCATAGAGGGAGGATTATTTATGATGTAGCCAACTTCATCTTCTTAATATGGAACACTAACACTCACATCACACATCCTTACCCAGGGAGCCCCTTCCAAACACCGATTCACACAGACATTCACTCTCTAAATATGGCCCGGGCATGTGAGCCAAATATGGAGCAATTGATTCTTTACAATCAGAGTTGGAGTGCTCCGCAATTAAATGCCCAAGATGTTACAACAATTTTAATCATTAAACTAACCTGAACTCACTCACACATGATACTATTTAAGTTAACAATCTTTCAGATTCTAATTACAACCTCCGATTCATTCTGTCTCCCTGCAGCAAGAATAACCTTTACAAAATGTTCCCTGAACTGATGGTCCATTCACAATGACAGTGGTGGTATCTGCTTCAGTTTATGGGGACTTCAGACACACTGTTTGCATACACACAACAATAAATACAAAACACAAAAAAAACATGGTGTGGAGAACAATACAGTAATTTGTAATAAGAATTACAGTGTAAAACACAAACACATACAAGGTATAACATACATTACAAAAACAACACTAGAGAAAGAAATTTAAGAAAAAAAAACAAGGTTCATGGGGCATCAAGTTGTGCGTGCACATTGCACAAAGTTCACGACTGTGCTGAGAATGAGGCACTAAATCACATTGTTAGAAATATTCGAAGCACTTCACAAATTCCACAGTACTGACATCACATAGGGCTAAACGTCGGGTGTTGTTGCTACGTTGTTGCAACGGCAATAGGGTGTGCTGGAGCATCTGCAGTACTCTGTTGAGATTGCACCAAGACCCACGCATATGATCATGGCAGTACGGTAGGAGGACACAGTGATAGGCTCTCCTCACATCGATTAATTGTCTCTGAGGTCTACTTGTTGGGATACATCACTAGTCTAGGTCTCTTCTCTCGCTGGACAGTACTTTACGTTTCCCAATATTGCAGTTCGACGAGGGATGATGGCACGTGGAGTGACTCCACAAGTGTGTGAGGTCATCCATACAGGATCGAACTAGGAGCGACGATTGCTAAAACTGCTCTCTAATAGAGAGGAGAAATTAGAAATGAGACCATACATTTGTTAGTGTGGCACAATACTGCTTTGTGTTTGCAGATCGGCCAATGCTAGTGAGTTGTAAAAACCCAAACAGGTAAGTATATAGCGTCCCTTTCTGTCCTGAGGCACATGAGGCGCAGGTTCTGACACGATATGTGATCTTCTTCGTGTACTCACGACAACGTGGTCTGCCGCAGGAAATCCCTCCAAACGGCTGCTGTGACCGGAGAGCTAGCAGGCTGTCGCGTGTGGGTCGCGGGTCAGTGTCAACGGCCAGCCTCACTTTCGCTTGTGGCCCGGCGAGGATCCCACCTAATTCCTCAGGTATACGGCCCGGTGACTGTCAGCTTGGAGGACCGGACGCTCGCCTTCTTGCAGGTAGCCGAAGACCTCTTGTTTTGCGCTGGCTGGCCTCTGCATTGCCACGATATCCGTCATCTGCACAGTTCTGACAAAAATCTTATGCCTAACTTTTTCCCATGACCTTCTATGTTATAATAAATTTACATAATGACACATTGATGGTCTGTCATTTCAGACACTCTTATTTTACTTTTATAGTTATTAATCTATGGCTATCATTATAACAAAATCTTGGTGTATCAGATTTAGACATGGAAATAATTTATCTTGATATTTGTGTAGAGACCGGTCTCACTACTGTACATGGTGTGTGACGCTACACTGGATGAACAGCTAAATGTTCGGGCCCGCACTAATATTACTATTAATTATATAGATCGACAGTAGACATGCTCAGGAATTAACTACCATTTGCCAATGATCTACATTCTATGCCTTTTGAATAAATTATGTTATTACGCAGGTCGAAGTTTTACTGAGCTTATAAAGAACAAGCAACTATTCTAGTTCGCTCGCCGGTCGTCCCTCCATCTTGGGTCTGTGATTTGATGACCTGAAAAATAACATCCCAACAGGCGCGCGCCAAACACTTGTGGTAGAAAACTCCCACAATATTAATCTAGTTATTGTTAAATCCTACAGTTTAACTTATCCTAATACATCGCATCTTTTTTTTTGTTTGTTTACCTTATACAATACTCTTACATAATTCCTGTTACGTTGAGATGTCTCGCTGCTCGCCGCTATTGACGACAGTGATGTGCGCGCCGTACGACATGGCCTCCGAGGTTTCATTACGCCTCACTGAAACTCCAGAGACTGGTTTAGCCATGGCTATACACGACAATAAATTTATAGTTGCAACTTCCTTCTCTATGTGATGCGGTTTTCGCGATCAAAGCACACCTTTCCAGAGGCAATGTAATATGACCAAGCCAGGACTGGTTCCTGTTGAGGATTCAGTCGCCCAACACACGCCAGCTACACAGTATGTCACGAATATCCAAGTATAAGTCCCTGGTTATTCATCTGTGACAGTCACGAGCAGCACGCTAAATCCCCAACCAGCACATTGGCATGGTAGGCTTTATGCCCGCATTTCTCTCGTCTAGGGCACCATTGGAGTCAAACGCTCACAGGTTCACCCCGACTTGCAAGACAACGATGCTGGCGCAGCTCTGCAAAAAACTATACTGCCCATGTTCATCCTCGAAATCACGCAATATACCACAATCTTGCAGTGCACTGACGCGTGCCTGCAAGAATTGGTATGAACGTCTCACGAACTGGTTGTGGCCGCTATGGAGCGTATCACGACTTCTCAGAACGCTTCTAAGAGCACGTTCTTGTATGCGCCCGTTTGTGCGACATCTCGTCATTCATCTTTATCCCTTAACACGGACACCAGATAGGAAAGGACAAAAACATTGCTCATGGAAAGGTAGTGCCTCTTATCGCAACGACAGAGGAGATCCCGAACATAGACAAAAAAAGTTAACAGCAGTAAATTCTTATGCGAGAAAACGCAGCGTGTTAATACTTAAACAATCTTAATCTATTAATGCAAAGATTATTGTTCCCCGAAGAAAGGTTCATATCTCTGCCTATTCTACTATGTACACCACTTACACTACTACTATAGCAAGGTTCATGTATTTGGCCATTCTACTATGTACACCACTTAAACTACTACTATTCCACGACCTCCTTTATGTGAGAGATGTGGTGGAGTCCAATGGACTTCTTTCCTTTCAGCGTCTCCAATTCATAAGCATTGTGGTGAGCTGCTCTCCTTATACGGTACGGGCCGTTGTAAACAGAATAGAATTTTTGGCATTTCAGTTTTTGTTTGTTCGAAAGTCGGAAAGACTTAACGAGCACCTTTTGTCCAATTTGGAAGTGTCGTAGACGAGCTCCCCTGTCGGCACGTCTCTTCCTGACCTCTGCTGCAGCCCGTATCCTCTTGAGAGCCAAATCCACTATGGCTTGGTGCTGCGTTCGCGCCCTTGGTGGGAAGTTTACGACCTCGGTTATCAAGTCCTTAGGAATCCGGTTTTTCAGTACTGTAATGGGTGCCAATTTTGTTATCCCATGGGGTGCCTCATTGATCACCTCCTGGAAGTCTTTAAGGAAAACGTCCCATGTCGTGTGCTGTTTGTTACAGTACAAGGGGCACAAGTTTCCGAGTTCTTTAATAACCCGTTCTGCAGCATTCGAGCTCGGATGGTGTGAAGATATAAAAATGGGATCAATTTTACATCGACGCAACGTCTCCTTCCATGTTTTTGACTTAAACTGTGGCCCATTATCAGAAATAATTCTACTCACACGACCAACCTGTGGTAGGAAATCCCGGATTAGGGCTCGTGATACAGTTCGTCCTGTCGCCCTCTTCAGTGGCGCAAAGGTAACGTATTTGGACGTTAGTTCAACAAACTCCAATACGTAAGTATATCCTCTTCTTGTTCTTGGCAAAGGTCCCATCAAATCTGTTGCTGCTAATTGTCTTAATTTGGTCGGTACGATTGGGTATAATGGTGCCTGCATACTCACAGTGGTGTGCTTAGCCTTTACACACCGACAGTACCCTCCGAATTCGACGCTCCATGTTTCGAAAGTAACACATGGTCCTTAGCTTGAGATTGCACTTGCGTGGTCCGAAGTGTCCATAGCTGAGGTGAGTATGCCATATAACCATGTTTATTAGGTGTTCAGGGATGCATGCTCCCCATTCAGTGTCATTTGCATAATTTCGGTGGAAAATTATGCCTTTCCGCAAGAGGTAGAACTGCCTGATGGTGGCGTGTCTTCTGTCTATCCATTTCTGTTTCAATAACACTAGGGCAGGGTCCTTGTTTTGCTCCTTCTTGATGTCCTGCATACTACAGGTAATAAAATTTTCAAAGGCTACTTTCTGCATATAGAAAAGGCAGTAGTGATTTTCCTCCAGATCTTCTTCAATGTTGTGCTCAAATCCGATCGGTGACCGTGATAAGGCGTCTGCAATAATGTTCTGACTGCCGGGGATATATTCTATCGAAAAGTTGTACTGCTGCAGATATGATGCCCACCTAATGAGCCGCCTGTGATTAAGCTTTGCAGTCATCAAGAACTCGAGTGTCTTGTGGTCTGTGTAGACCCTCGTCTTGCGACCAAACAGAAAGTATCTGAATTTTTCAAACGCCCATACAATAGCCAGCTCCTCTAACTCGGTTACTGAGTAATTCCTCTCACTCTTGGCTAGTACTCTGCTACCAAACGCAATTGTCTTCCACACCCTGTTTCCTTCATGTCCATAGTCTTGGAACACCATGACACCCAGACCTGAGTATGAACTGTCCGTTACTATGCAAAGCTCTTCTGCTAAATTAGGGTGTGATAGGATGGGTGCTTGTAATAATGCGAATTTTAATGCTTTCCATTCGGATTCGGCCGCCTCATCCCATTCCCAAGGAATCTTCTTTCCTGTAAGTTGATGCAACCTAGGAGTGCTCTGGGTTTTGACATGTATAAAGCGGTTGTAAAAATTTATGATCGCCAAGAACCCCCTTAACTGCTTCTTTGTCGTAGGAATGGGAAACTTTTCAATCGCTTCGATCTTTTCGGGATTTGGCGCAATGCCCTCACCCGTGATGATATGTCCTAGAAATTTGACAGAGGACGTCCCAAAATTCGATTTTTCGATATTGATAGTCACTCCGTATTCCTTGAATGTCGCAAGGAGTTCACCGAGGACCGCATTGTGCTCTCCCTAAGATTTCTCCGCGATCAGCAAATCGTCCACATAGCTGGTGACATGACGTTTCAAATTATCGCTTAGTATGCCGTCCAGCCCCCGAATGAATGCGGCAGATGAAACGTTCAAACCAAATGGTAGACGACGAAACCGGTAACATCTTCCAAATGCTAAAAAGGCTGTGTACTGTCTGCAATTTGGATGGAGCTCGATCTGCCAGAAACTCGATTTTAGATCAACTGATGAGAAGATTGATATTCCATGGAAGTTTTGTAAGAGTTCCTCTAATCGTTCCGGTCTGTCTGTTTCGGGTTCTATTATGGTATTAATTTGTCGCGAGTCCAAGACTAAACGAATACTACCATCTGCCTTCTCGACTACTCTTAACGGGTTATTATAGGCTGAAGCCGTAGGTTCTATTATTCCTTCACTCAGCATTCGCGTAATTTCAGCTGCTACTTTCTGTCGATATGCCAAGGGGATTGGATAGGGTGCCACACGAAACTGGTTGTGCGGACGTACACGAAATTCATATTGGAAGTTCTTTATTGATCCTGTCTTGGGAAGGAAGACCTCCGCATGTTCTACTAGTAATTTATGAAGTTCTTTGCGGTGGTCGCAACTTATATTCTTTATTGCTTCCACTTTTTCTCCTATTTTCTCCTTTATTTCTCCCATTATTCCGACTTCATTCACATCCGTGTCCTCTCCCCTACCCGCAACGTCGACCTGTTCTTCCTTTCTGTCTTTCAGACACGCATAGTTTATCCGTACACAGTTAGACGGTAGTTGAGCTGGGATCAGCTGGTCGTCGAACTTAATGTGGACGGGATTCCCTTTCCTCAAAACCACTTCACCTCGTCCTAGATCAACTATCGCTTCATGTTCATTTAGGAAGTCCGTTCCTATTATCATGTCGATCGCCAGATTTGGCACGATCCAGAAGTTAGGCTCTATTTTGTGACCTTGGCAGTAGAATTCCAGTCTTGTTTGTTGGGTGACCTCCGTACATTTACCCGCTAATGCCCCTTTTATTTTGGTTTTCTTAACCGATAGGACAGGCCAGTCCATCTCCTGAGAGCACCTCTTGTATGCTGCCTCAGATATTGCTGTTACGTAGCTTCCACTATCTATTATCGCATTCATACTCTTTTCAGCTATTGCTACTGTGATAAGAGGCTGCTGATCTTGTCGAGAAGTTGCTTTATGTTCCTCGAGCAGGATTTCTGATAAATCTTCGTAATGTATCGTCCGTAGTTGGCCAGGTCCGAGATTACGTGCGAAATTCCGGCGGCCTGTGTTCGCACTAGTTTGGCGTCAATCCCTTGTTAAGCTTCCCCTCCTCTGACGTGCATTAGGATTTGCGGGTCTAGTTTCAATCTCCTGGTTCCACTGTTGTCCTTGGTTTCGCTCTCTCCAATTACGCTCGCTTTGCCGTTCGTTATTCCTCCTATCCCAGATTCCTTGTCTAGATTGACCCTGCTCCCTAACGTTCTGGTTTCCGTGTCTTTGGTTTCCATAACCTTGAATTGCGTAACCTTGATTTCCGTAACCCTGGTTTCCTAACTGACGAACGCGATTATGCGATCTGTTGTCGTCTGCCCTTGCTGGCCCGTGGTATTTGTTATTTTGCGCCTTCTTCCTGTCCTTTGCGTCTTGTTTATCGAAGACTACTTCGAGTTCGCGCAATAGACTCTTGAATGCTTCTATGTCAGATCCACACTTGCCGACAAATGTCTATTGATACCTAACAGGCAATTTGGAAAAACAAAATTTGATGATTTCTCCCTTGCTATATGGACTATCTAAAAATTGATTCTTCTTGAGTAAATCATCAAAAAATTTGGTTGCGCTCCTTTGCCCGGACACTTTCAGTTCGGGACAAAATATTATTTCTGTGGTGTCATCGCCAGACACCACACTTGCTAGGTGGTAGCTTAAATCGGCCGCGGTCCATTTAGTACATGTCGGACCCGCGTGTCGCCACTGTGTGATCGCAGACCTAGCGCCACCACAAGGCAGGTCTCGAGAGACGATATAGCACTCGCCCAGTTGTACGAGGAGATTGCTAGCGACCATACGGACGAAGCCTTCCTCTCATTTGCCGAGAGCCAGTTAGAATAGCCTTCTGCTAAGTCCATGGCTACGACCTAGCAAGGCGCCATTAGCCTTACCTACTTTGAGAGTTATAGTATAAATGTCTCAAGAAGAATGCTGTAGTCATCAGATAATAAAGTTAAGTATAAAGCAGCTACGTACTTTTCTTGCTACCATTCAATAGTTATCCTGTTCCAGAATTGACGCCCGTCGGCGTGAGTGTGTACGCGTGCCTTTCTATCGGCTACCCGTCACTGTGGACTGGCTGCCTTGTCAGTCCACTTCAATTTCCTCTTTAATCCTGTCTTGCGTTTCCTTTGACCAGTAGATCCCCAGGAACGCATCAACAAATTCCTGATAAGTCTGACACGTCGCTGCCACACCCCGCATCTTTGCCGCGGCTTGGCCTTCGATGTGTCCACACATGAATTCTAATTTTGCCAGGGTTGGCCATGATGACGGCAATGAATTTGTAAACTGCATCACCCAGCTCTTGGGATGCATCGACCCTCCATTATCTCTGAACTTTTGGAATTTTAGTATCGACAGGAAGTGATTGTGATCAAAATCCTGTCCGATCCTCGCACTGGTGCTGTCACTCGTTTCCGATACTTGCACGTCTGCTGAGTGTCCTGATCTATCTTGCTGATAACTGTGATGTGCTACATCTGTATCACAGTGGAAGTGGCACTTCGAATTCACTCTCCTAAGTGGGCTACAATTATTGGAGCCATTACTAGGTGTTTCTGCGTGTGCCTTGTTAGTTCTGCACTCTGTCACTGGGCTAGAGCACGGCGGGCTTTTCCTCGGAGACACAATTCTGTGTACTCCATCATTGGTATCCGAACGCGCAGTGCTCATGTGCCCGTTTCGCTCTAGTTTTGCTATCCGACTCTCTACTTCTTTCATTCGTTTCGTGATGTTCGTAACCGCAATATTACCTTGAGTTTTTAAGAACGCTAGGGATTTTGCGTGGGCTTGTGTCGCACGTCGCAAGCGAACTGCAAGTTGAGAAGTTACTTTTGCGATTTTCATTGCCCCTGTTGCTGCCGTTTTGGCTAGGCCTGCTACTTTTTGTGCTACCATTGACATTTGTTTTGCTTCTCCACATTCTTTCTTTATTGTTAGTAATTCCCCACGAATTTCCCCTATATGCGAAATTATTTCCTCTGTGTCCTTCTTACGCTGTTTCTCATCTTCTTCCTTCTCCTTCTTACATTGTTTCTCATCTTCTTCCTTCTCCTTCTTACGCTGTTCGTCAGCTTCTTCCTTCTCCTTCTTACGCTGTTTCTCATCTTCTTCCGTCTCCTTCTTACGCTGTTTCTCATCTTCTTCCTTCTCCTTCTTACGTTGTTTGTCAGCTTCTTCTTTCATTGACCGTAGGAAGCTCAGTATTGGGTTAATGTCATCATTTTGATCCTCGTCGCACATGGGTGATGTAAATCTGGACACCTGGGCGCTAGAGCTCTGACGTGGCCGAGCTGGCCCCTGTCTGCTCTCGTTCGTTTGATTATAAACTTCTGCTACCGTCTCGACCTGTGTGCCTGTCTCTGTTCCATCCTCCACTTCACTATCATAATCACGGTCGCGACGTTGCTCTAATATCGCGTCCAAATCACCTTCCTCATCAATGACCCTGGCGTCCTGTCCTGCTAAAAATGTGCCCATCTCATCTCTGAACCTATTCCCGTCAGTAAACTGCCCCTTATCCATTATGCTATCCTCTTTTGTTTTAGCTTCGCTCGATAATAGTCGTGCCTTACTTCTCGTTATCATTCATGAAAAACAGATTTATCTAAAATGCACAATAAAATTAACCTACTCCATATATTTTTTACACATAGACATAATATTTCAACAACGCCTCTCCAACGCTGTAATTATACGCACGATTTGTTGTGGTACAGAAACCGCACACAAACCCGACAAAGTGGGATGTGATACGGACACACCATCAAAGGAACACAAAAACAATGAACAAAAGAATATATAAACTGAAAACAAAAACTGTAATCATGCGCCGCTTCTTAAAACTAAACGCGGAACCACCAGAAAAAAAACTTGGGTATTAATCAATAAAAAAAAGGAAGCAAAAAAAATTCTGAATGTCCCTACTACTAATAATACTAGCTTATCACCGATTCACAGGAAAGATCCGAGGCTAAGGGTCGCCATTTTATTCGAGGTGCCGGGGCAAGCAGTGTATTTAACACTAAATTCTTCTAGAATCTACATATGTAAATGATGCTCTAAGCCCCCCCCCCCTTTCTAACGCCGACTTTTGCTGTTGCACAAGGATTAAAAAAAATACGCGAACTGACTCTAATCTACCCTGCCAATAGAGTAGACGAGAGTTTGGTACCTGCAATAATTTAATTTGATAAATAAGTTAAATAAACGAAGGTTTCATTAACATAGTGAAGAATGATAGGGGTGCTCTACCGATTAACAGAATGAAAGTTCTGTCCAAAATAACAATATGATTTATTAAGACTAAACACAAAATAAGAAACAAAAACACATGAAACATTTACAATACATCAAATTGGCTCAAATTGGATACTGAAACAAACGCCGTGAATGTGAAGTTGTCCCTAAACTAGATGGTGAGGATTATGACGAAGTGGTATGTGGAGCCAATTCCTCGCAACTCAAATCTTAAGTGTAAACACATAGCCAACCCAACATTAATTGCTGCTACCCAAGACAGAACAAAGTTAGAAAAAGACGAACAGGCGCGCTCTGCTGAGCTCTGATTATCACCTAGGAAAATCCCTGTCTGCCGGTGCTGCGGACATACCTTACCAATCTGTCTTCTTAACTGCAAGAACACGAATTGGCGTACCGGAGGCGATGGCTGGTTGCTTCGACGTCCTGGACCGAAAGGCGAGAGCCGACTACCTAGAGCACCCGTACAGGCCGAACACACAACATTCCCGCCCCCACGAAAGTGGCCGTGGTTAAACGTTCCAATCAGCAACTCTAAAACCGGCGGAAAATTCCACTCCATTGCGGGAACACTACCATTCCACCAATCGAGATTCTTGGCGCCAATTTCTGGGCTGATTTTGCTACGTCACGGAGCTATGCTAGAGCAAGCCAATCACAGTTACTATTTTGCAGAAAGTGCGGGAATTTTCCCGCCACAACTGCCTGGGTACACAAGTCATTCCCACGCCTCGCTGGTAGCCCGCCAGAAAGTGTTTTCGCTAAGTTTCTGCGAAGTAACGGAACCTCTAGCCCAGCCGCTACTTCAGACCCCTCTGGGCGTGTCTTTTGACAATGTCGGCGTCTGCAAAGCATTCACTCGACTTCCTCACACCCGTCGGCTTAACCCTTTCCAGATCAGCAGAGCCCGCCTGTCACTGGACCACCCGGGTGACGAGAGACGCTGTGTGGGAAGTCCGCGTGTGAAGGAATAGCGACTTTTCACTGCATGCAATTAGAGAGGAAAATCGTAAGATAGAAATATGAGAGGTGGCTCATGCCACCTCTCAGACTGATGACCAAAAAAAAAGAAAAAAGAATTTACACTATATGATCGAAAGTATCCGGACTCCTGGCTGAAATGACTTACAAATTCGTGGCGCCCTTCATCGGTAATGCTGGAATTCAGTATGGTGTTGGCCCACCCTTAGCCTTGATGACAGCTTACACTCTCGCAGGCATACGTTCAATAGGGTGCTCGAAGGTTTCTTGGGCAATGGCAGCCCATCCTGCACGGAGTGCTGTATCTATGAAGTTAAAATCTTCTGGGTTATTAGGCCGCTTCATGTTTCTTCTAAAATGTTCTTTCATTCGACCCCTCTGTTGGAATCTTCCTCTCGATCTTTTGGTGTCCACTACCGCTAGAACACTGTCAGAGACGAGTGGCGCGTCCACTTATAAAGAGTGAATTTTCTGGCGATCATGCTGGAGAAGTGATAGTATTGGTTAAAGTACATGTGGCTACCATTGGTGGGCCACAGTCATAGTCTAATACAGAAGAAGGGGCGTTGGTAACTCATCTCCTGTGGATACCATTGGCGGTCATCGTCATTGGATAGAAAGGCACTGTTCCACACTTACGCTGGAGAAGGGTTATTGGTTGAAATGCCTGCTACCCGCGCGACTGCTACGGTCGCAGGTTCGAATCCTGCCTCGGACATGGATGTGTGTGATGTCCTTAGGTTAGTTAGGTTTAAGTAGTTCTAAGTTCTAAGGGACTGATGACCATAGATGTTAAGTCCCATAGTGCTCAGAGCCATTTTTTTTGCCTGCTACCGCTATTGGTTGGTCGTCGTCAGTGGCTAGCTTCGAAACTGACAGAGCAAGAGAGGGGCAATGTTTACCCAACATATTATTGGACGCCGAGGTGACTTGCAGCGCGTTGTTTATGCCGCTCACACACCGCGGCCGCGTATTTACTTCCTTGATGGCGGGGAGCCACGATGCTGGAAGCCTATAGCCGTCCTCTCTGTTGAAATTAGATGAATTCTTAGAAATTTCAACCGCTTCTCGGACCTTTCTTCTATTAATGTTTGTTTCTTTACCCAGTACACGTACGTTATTAAAATCGATGTCAGAGCCATAGTTCTCGTGATGTTCCGCTACTGCCGATTTTGCACTTTGATTTAGTCGCATGTGCCGTTCGTGTTCCTTAATGCGTTCTTTAACAGTTCTTCCCGTTTCGCCTATATACACTTTGCCGCAGCCACATGACACTTGGTAGACGCCTGCATTGTGGAGGTGATCAGGTTCATCCATTTTCCGTCGGAAAAAGTCTTTTATTTTGTCTTGATTAAAGAAAGATGTCTGAATTCTGAATACCATTTTTCTTTAACATTCTGCTTATGCGGTCAGTGACCCCAGAAACGAACGGTAACCTGACGGAGTGAGAAGGCGGTTCCTGGTTCAAAAATGGTTCAAATGGCTCTGAGCACTATGGGACTTAACGTCTATGGTCATCAGTCCCCTAGAACTTAGAACTACTTAAACCTAACTAACCTAAGGACAGCACACAACACCCAGCCATCACGAGGCAGAGAAAATCCCTGACCCCGTCGGGAATCGAACCCGGGAACCAGGGCGTGGGAAGCGAGAACGCTACCGCACGACCACGAGATGCGGGCAAGGTTCCTGGTCATTCTTATTAGCGGTATATATATTCCGCCTAAAAGCCCTATCGATTGAATAACTATCATACCCATTTGCCTTCAACGTCCTCTTTAAAAAATTCAACTCCGATTCTAAGTTGTCGTCGTCGCTGATACGGAAGGCACGTGAAGACAGTGTGTTGAGTACTGCTTGCTTCTGGGCTGGGTGGTGGTGCGAGTTATCTATGTC
Source organism: Schistocerca serialis cubense (assembly GCF_023864345.2). Lineage (NCBI taxonomy): Eukaryota > Metazoa > Arthropoda > Insecta > Orthoptera > Acrididae > Schistocerca > Schistocerca serialis. The sequence continues at coordinate 141,545,822 of NC_064638.1, read as the reverse complement.
GGTCGGTAAGGCCTGGCATGAAGTCGGCGTTACAAAACATCCCAAAGTTGTTCTATAGGATTCAGGTCAGGACTCTGTGCAGGCCAGTCCATTACAGGGATATTATTGACGTGTAACCACACCGCCACAGGCCGTGCATTATAAACAGATGCTCGATCGTGTTGAAAGTTGCAATCGCCATCCCCGGATTGCTCTTAAACAGTAGGGAGCAAGAAAGCGCTTAAAACCTCAATGTAGGCCTGTGCTGTAATACTGCCACACAAAACAACAAGGGGTGCAAGCCCCCTCCATGAAAAAAAAACCGCACCATAAAACCACCACCTCAGAATTTTACTGTTGGCACTACATACGCTGGCAGATGACGTTCACTGGGCATTCGCCATACTCACAAACTGCCATCGGATCGCCACATAGTGTACCGTGATTCGTCACTCCACACAACATTTTTCCACTGATCAATCGTCCAATGTTTACGCTCCTTACACCAAGCGAGGCGTCGTTTGGCATTTACCGGCGTGATGTGTGGTTTCTGAGCAATCGCTCTAGCATGAAATCCAAGTTTTCTCACCTCCCGCCTAACTGTCATAGAACTTGCAGTGGATCTTGATGCAGTTTGTGCAATGGTCTGGATAGATGCCTATTACACATTACGACCCTCTTCAACTGTGGGCTTTCACTGTCAGTCAGCAGACCAGGTCGGCCTGTACTGTTTTGTGCTGTACGTGTCCCTTCACGTTTCCACTTCACTATCACACCGGAAACAGTGGACCTACGATGTTTAGGAGTGTGGAAATCTCGAGTGAAGACGTATGACACAAGTGACACCCAATCACCTGACCACTTTGTAAGTCCGTGAGTTCCGCGGAGCGCCCCATTCTGCTCTCTCACGATGTCTAATGACTACTGAGGTCGCTGATATGGAATACCTGGAAGTAGCTGTCAGGAGAATGCACCTAACATGAAAAAGTATGTTTTTGGGGGAGTCCGGATACTTTTGATCACATAGTGTAGCTTTCAAATATAACATGTTAATGCGCTTTTTGCAGGTCACTAGACTTTGCTAGTTAGCTGCAAAAATTCAATTAGATTAATGCTAAAAATTGAATAAATAGCTTGTATCAGATGACAAGATCCAAGGAACAAGCAATTGAGGAATTATACAAACTTATTGCACAGTTATTTTGTCTTCTGTAATTCAGGTGAAAATACAAAACACATTTTATTGAGCAATCGGTGTATGTACAAATACTACACTACAGATATAAAACTGCAGATATACTGGCGTGATCTGACGTATGATAATCCTCCGTGGCTTAGGTAGCTACCGTCTCCGAAAATAGTCCATTTTCCTGCTAAAATCCTAATTTCTACTTGCACATGTTGTGGTAACAGCACTGCAACGTTCATTATTCAATTACAGTTCACAATTGGCTGTCAGATTCCAGTCTTATTGATGTTGGGTCCTGTGCAGACGTAGCGTTGTCCTTGACCGTCAGAGCAGCAAGTAGTATTCACGTAGATATAGACTCAGGAGTGTAACATAACATGAAACTCAAATGACTGGCATATTTCCGATGGAAGAAAAGAGGAAGCTAGTGGTAAACATCTACTCGATAGCGTTATCGTTGGTGACCAAATAAAATAACTGCTTTTATTTTGCATGAAACAAAGGGTTGTGATGGGTTCTATCGTCAGCTGTGCTCTTGTCCAACACAACAGTCCAGTATTCATCTGAAGTTGTTTAGAGAAACCATGGAAAACCTAAATCAATACAACTGAAATATGATCTTTCAGAGTGCGGCTTAATCAAAGTCAAACACGTGAAATGATCGGGTTGGGGTTTTAAATATACATCATTCATCATTTGACAAACTTCATTACCATTAAAAAAACACTATATACTAAGAGAGACAATTTCTAGGATCAGCAATAAATACATTAAACAGCAAGTAAACAGAAAAACGTTTTTTGACCAGTTAAATCACAAAGGTTCAAAATGGTTCAAATGGCTCTGAGCACTATGGGACTTAACATCTGTGGTCATCAGTCCCCTAGAACTTAGAACTATTTAAACCTAACTAACCTAAGGACAGCACACACATCCATGCCCGAGGCAGGATTCGAACCTGCGACCGTAGCAGTCGCGCGGTTCCGGACTGAGCGCCTTAACCGCGAGACCACCGCGGCCGGCAATCACAAAGGGAACAACAGTTTGAATACCAGCAACTGTTGTAAATTAAACAGCGTCTTTTATCAAATTATGACTCTTTATAGACGAGCCGATGAAACTGGAAACTTCTAATGTCTGATTACGCCCAAATATTGCAAGCATTTAAACAACAGACTACACATATTTTACCAAAGGCCAGAGCTCTGGAGAACATTAACGGGCGGAAATAAATTAAATACAATTTTCCATAACCTTTGACATGAACGTTACAGACTTTCCGCACTGGGCATGCTAAACTTTTAAACAACCATGAAATTAAGGGTCAACGGCCTGAATTTTAGAATCTAAAAAAATGAACAAATGTGAACTATTATTACGAGGGCCTGACTATATCTCCAGCAAGAAAACATTCCGGTGCCGTAGCTAACCTTAGAATTCAGTGAGTGAAAAGACAAATTTAATATTTGGCACTGCAGCCTTTTCTTTCCCCTTTTTATCTAAAAACGGTTCAATATCAAGGAACACCCCGCACAAGACAAATCACAGTTAACAACGGGCGGCTAGAATGTTCAGCAGAGACAAATCCCTAAGATGTAAGCCATTCAGTGCAGATTGTTCGTTATTCCTGTTACAAGATTTGACTGGTAACACCGAACACAATACATAGAACCCAACAGGATGATGACCTGGCAAAATAAGGAATAAATAAACACAATGTGTTTGCATCTAGCCCCCCCTCCCCCCCCCCCCCTTCCACGAAATAAGTCAACTGTGGCCAAGCCACGCACTAGGTGCCCAAAGCCGGAGCCGTTACTGCTCCCGACGTTAAAAATTGGCGGCGGTAGGGGTGGGACGGGGGAGGAGGAATTGCCACATTAAATAAACTACTGAAATGAAAGAATGAGCGGTTTACAACAGAAGTAACTTCCCATACTAATTTTAAAAAAACTTGGCCAAGTTAGAAACATACTGTACTACATCGTGTACTAGTAATGCAAGGGGTACGAAACTGACATAGAATAACTGGCCGCCTAGGCCCTTAGAATGAGGAAAACAGCAGTTACATGAAAGAGTTACTGGATTACAAATACATAAATTAGCGAGCGTCGACCTCCACTGATCGCTTAGGCCTTTAGGGTGAGGATAACAGCAGTTACACCGCTCAACGAGATGGCTGAAGCTGAGTAAACGTGTTATGGTACACACGCACTGCGGGCATCACGAAACAGCATGGTAGAATAGAAAAAAAATTCCGAAAGCTCTGACGAGCAAGGAATAACAAACCTAAACAGCCAGAAATTTGCGACCCAACTCGACTCCTGTCCGATTTACAAAAGCATCGGGAACGAGACAGGCAGGACAGTGACACTATCATACGGCCAGAAAAATCACGCTCTCTTGCAACAGCTCCATACTTAACAGTCATATACAACAGCTCGCTCTACGAAAGATCCGTACACAAAGACTGGCAAGCTGCACATGTCACAACCAATACTTAAGAATGTAGTATGAGTAATCCGCTAAATTACAGGCCCTTATCATTAACGTCGATATGCAACAGGATTTTTTATCAAACCGGGTGGTTATAATTAAACTTTCCCTATTTAACACGTTATAACACGGAACCTAGTTACCGTACCAGTACCAATCTTGGCAGCGTTAATGTCAAGGATATGGGGAAGAGATATAATGCAGAATCAGTTCAATTGAAACACTTTTAATGTGCTGCTACGGTGTATCATACAATTACATACCGATACCATCACTGCTACAGAAGGGGCTCAATATGGCGCCCATCAGCATGCAGAAGAGTTTGAAAGAGCAGGACTGCATGCTGCACAGCAGAACGAAGCATGTGCGAGGTATGTGGCTACCTCTCTTGATGCGCAGTGCTTCACATCAGCACATGGGCGAATGTTTCCCTGGTAAACCCTGTCCTTCAAGTAGCCCCACAAATCAGAAATCACAGGGAGTGAGGTCAGATGATCGTGCCAGCAAAGCATTTGGAAACGATCGGCTGATAATTCGATCGTTTCCAAATGTGTTTCGGAGAAGTAGGTGAGCTTCACGAGCGATGTGCGGTGGTGTCCTATCTTGTTTGAAAACTGTTGACGTCAATGCGCCTCTCTCCTGCAGGGCGGATATGATATGCTGGTGAAGTATATCGCAGTCACACTGCACGTCTTTGGTCCTTGAGCGCCAACCTGTTCAAAAAAGAATGGCCAGTGATGAACGTAGCCGTGAAGCCTCACAATACGGGGACACGTTCACCATACAGAGGAACTTAAAGCACAGTGACTGGAGGTGAAGATTCCCAGACTCGGCAATTCTGTGTGTTCACCTCACCAGTCAGAATGAGCTTCGTCTGTCCATAGGATGGCCCAGAGCCAACCATCGTAAACTTCGATCCCTGCGAGAAAGTGGAGAGCGAAGTCAACATGTTGTTGTGCGTCCTGTGCTGCAAGCTGCTGTACGATATGGATCTTGTTACGGAAACCATTTGAGAATGGTTTGAAGCATCTTCCGTACAGTGGACCATGGGATGTTCAACTGTCGTGACACAGCACAAGCACTGCGTGACTATCGGGAACTGCGCGCAGTGCTGTCTGTCACACTAACAGCAGTCTCATCAACCACCTGTGGTGCAATCGGTCGTCGGCCTTTTCCCAGAGCGACACCCAGTTCTCCAGTGGACTCGAACTTCTTCACCATGATCCGCACAGCACGTGAAGAAACAGGACGCTTTTGTAATGCTTTCAGCCAGCGATATTGTTGAAGTGCAGTTGCAGCATTACTGTTGTTTTAATAATAGAACTTCACCAACAATGCCCTGTTCCTTTTGTCCAAGCTCATGCTGACACGTCAAAAAGTGCACTGTGACTGATCAAGTTTGTGAGACTATGAATCACGATGACTGATCATGGTACCTGGTGGTCATAGTTGGAACTGGACGGTGGTGTTGTGACACATGGAAATCATTCACCCCCATACTCTAGACATTAATGCTACCAAGTTTGGTAATCGTACAGTAATTAGTTTCAGTGTTATAACGTGTTAAATGGGGAAAGTTTAATTATAGCCACCCGGTATATTGTGTTCCAACATTATGAATTACCTGTTACAAAACGGTCTCTTGACACACAGTCAACACGGATTTAGTAAACATCGTTCTTGTGAAACACTACTAGCTCTTTACACACACGAAGTATTCAATGCTATTGACAAGCGATTTCAAATTGATTCCGTATTTCTTAATTTCTAAAAGGCTTTTGACACTGTATCACACAAGCGGCTTGTAGTGAAATTGCGTGATTATGGAATATCGTCTTAGTTATGTGACTGGATTCGTGATGTCCTTTCAGAGATTGTCTGCACACTGGTATGAGAAATTCCTGGGATCAGCATTTTTTCCCTGGTGCTTCGAGATGTTCCTTTCCCTAACAGCTGCACATGGTTTACAAGGTCCAAATTTTCACTGCAAGATTTACTGTTAAATTACCAAATTGCCAGCTTGTTCTCAACTCCAAAAAATACTATTCGAAGGAGAGCCGCTATTAAGATATCAAATGCATTAACAATGTACATTCTCCCATCAGTGCCCTTTCAGGTTGATAACTTCCTGTCATCTCACAAAAATGATGTCTTGGGTGTAAAATCAACATTAAAGAGTAGCCTTGAATATGAAAAATAATGAGAGTGACTCGTTCTCTCTCCAACAGCTCTCAAAACTTATAGAGAGAGTACACAAAAATGTTAGAATTAAAAATACTATCGACATAGAAATTATTAGGGATGGATCAATAAATGAGCTAGTGAATGATAGAAGGTATAATTGGCTGAGGTTTTGTTGAATTAGAAATCACAGTAGTCATCTAATAAGGACCTGAACTCGCCTCCTCTCAAATGCGAGCCAGTTTTGCTTTTTGTTTTTATCTTATAAGAACAATTTCCGAGATTTCATTTTCTTATAGTTTGTATAAGTTAAACAAATAAAAGAATATTTCGTCTATAAAGAATGGTTTACGAGAGCTCTGACTATTGATAAATGCAAGTAAAACAATTATTGGCATCAGTCACTTTCAGTGTCGGTCACATTCAACAAAATGCACAAGAGTATTAAATTCGCCTGTGAGCAGGAACTCCTTAATTTAACCATCTGCAACCAAGACAACCAAATTTACAGGAAACCAACCACTACAAACATACATGCTTCCTCCTGCCACTCCAACATGCACAAACCAGCAGCATACTGCTCAATGATTCACAGAGCTCTAAAAATCCCACTGAGTGATGAGAACCTCCAGAATGAAATACAAATCATAAAACAAATATCTGCAGCTAATGGTTATAAACACACACAAATAGAAAATTCAGCTAGAAAAAGAAAAAAGAAAATGAAAAAGATAAACAGCAAGAACGAGGAAAATACGCTAATAAGATGCGTCCCTTCACCGATAATATATTCCAAAAATTTCAAATATCTTCAAGCAATGCAAAACAAGAATTTTATAAGTAGTTCAAATAAAATGCAAAATTTGCCAAACACTACCTCATAACCTTAAAAAAATGTCAAGACAAATTTTCATCCTCTGATGTACATAAAGTCATATGTAATAAACACCCAACTCAGTACATAGGTCAAACAGGCCGTAACTTCCGCATTAGATTCAAAAACATCTTTGCCTTCTGATACAAGTCACCATACAAATCTGCAATAGCCTCCCATATACAAGACGCAGGACATCCACTGGACAATGTAGAACGGAACTTTAAAATACTACATGCACTGAACAAAGGACACAGAATATCTCTGAATGAAGGACTAGAAATCTATATTCACAGAAAGAAATTTGTGGAACATCTAGTCAATGACAATAGTGAACAGGCTCAATCAACTTTATCAAATGCTTTGACAAAGTAATTCAAGCATTGTCACAATTTACAGTCTCAAGGCATAGCAGTTAGTGTAACAGCTTCCATTCATTTTTCAGTAAAAAAAATGGCTCTGAGCACTATGGGACTCAACTGCTGAGGTCATTAGTCCCCTAGAACTTAGAACTAGTTAAACCTAACTAACCTAAGGACATCACAAACATCCATGCCCGAGACAGGATTCGAACCTGCGACCGTAGCGGTCTTGCGGTTCCAGACTGCAGCAGCCTTCTCAGTAAGTCCAACCTCCAGTATACAAGAAATTAATATAATAACTGAATTGTGTCAATATTCTGGTGCAGCCCACTCATATTTGTTTTCAATAAAAAGAAAACACATTTATGCACATAAATATTTGATTTTTTATTTTTGTATCCAATGCTGCTGCCCATTCATATTTTTAAAAATACAAGAAAAGCATTTATGTTATATACTTACCTAATATAATAACTGAATTCGCCCCTGCCTACGTTCTGTTGCAGTCCATTCATATTTTTAAAAAAATGTTTATGTAGAAACCATTTAATCTTTTTATCTTCGTATCCAATGGAAGCAAGTATAGGTGTAGCATGTGCAATATCTGTGAAGTGACACTGTAAACATAATGTACAGCAAGCAGCAGTATGCATACTTTTTACGACACTGCCGTCCGTGTAAGTACACTTCACTGTCAGGAATTCAGGTCCTTTAAACTTAAAAGTTTCTTTGCTAAATAAATAATTTTTATGATTAACAAAAGACGCAACATCACGTACATTATCCTTGTGCTGTTACCGTGAAAAGACATCTACACTCTTCGCCAACTCAGATTATGTAAACAAACAATTCTGCACCTGAAGATGACGGTGTGACCCGTAAGGACGCATAATGGCAAAATAAACATGACTGCCGCAGAAAACTATTTTATTACTAAACAAACAGACTTCATGAAAATTGAATGAGACCATGGCTATTCGTCCCATCTGACCCGTTTTCGGCATCCTCTGATAAGGATGCCAATGCACGAACGGCGGTACATCGCAGCTTAGAGTGAGCAAGCCTTTCGTATCCTGGGCCTTTCACAGAAAGTTTCTGAACACATTGTGGCGTAGACTCGACCAGGTTAGAGCAAATTTTTTATAGTTTGTCGTCATGAAACAACACTTTTACCACATTTATTAACATGTATTCGTTTGTTCAACACTCCATGTTACCAAGACACTTTATAACAATACTCCACAAATTCTCGGTGGGATTTAAGTGTGGTGAATTACCAGACCACTGAAGCACATTAATGTTGTTTTCCTCCGTGAACATGTTGACTGCTTCAGAAGAGTGGCACGGAGTCAGTTCATGATGTAACGTACATCCACCATCTGCAAAGGTCTGTAGGACTGGCAGAATCCTGCATCTAAAGAGTTCCAAGTATTTGATTAAATTAAGAATGCTATCAACTCGAACTAGTGCCCCAGGGTAACCTGCAGTAAAGGGGCGGGGGGGGGGGGGGGGGGAGGGGGAGGTATTTTACACTGCTCTCACTGCCTCGTGGGTGCTTCGCCTGACAACCCTTGCTCTGCAAACCTGAATAATAAAATGTTACTCATCAGTGAAAATGACACTTTTCCAGTCACTAGAGGGCCAAGATTTATCTATTTTGATCCATTACAACCGTTTTTAGGGTTCCATAACTCAGTCAGTTGAAACAGAACCTTCGCAGGATCACTTTGTTGTCTGTGTCTGTGCGACTGTTAAACCGTTCTTCTAAGGAACGGGTAGACCTATGAAGCTGAAATTTATGCCACATACTGAAGTCTTTGGCACCATGGCGGTGTAACCAACTGAAGTTTTTAAGTCAATGAAATCGTAAGATACAACCCTTTATGCCACATATTTTAATACTCGCAAAATCACACCTCATATCCTAAAGGATACTTCCAGTTGGCCTACAATCATGAAATTTGGCAAAAAAGGTTTCACAGTACAACAAAGGAAAAAAATCTGAAAATTATAATTCTCAGGAACAGGTAGACGCACTAAGTTGAAATTATGTCACGTGCCAAGGTCTAAGAGCCCTTGGTGGCATAATAACCGTTTGCTTCTTAGTCAATGTAATCGAAATATACGGCGATTTATGTCACATATTTTGGTACTGGCAGACTCACTCACCAAAACGTGCAGCGCACTTACCGTCTACATAGAATCATGAAATTAGACAAGAAGCACGGGTTCATAGTAAAAGTAAAGGGAAAACTCCGAAAAGTGTTAATTTGTAATTATATTACACGAAAAAATTTTTCTTTCGTCATTTGTTATCCGACGTCAATCTTGAAATTAACACGATTAGTTGTTTTCCATCCAGGATGACTGGGTCGCCATGGTCAAAGCCAAACATCAGCTCATATGACGAGTTTCGGAATTTATCCATCGTCAGATATCTAGGAGCGATTATTGCATGTGGATATGGCGTTTCAAGTTGTAAGTGATACAAACATTCCGAAATGCATCACATGAGCATATAATTCATTCCTTGCCTTCTACTTGACTTGTAGCATTGCGATCCAGTCAACCTAAATGGAGAAATAAATTTCCTTTACTTTACGTCTGTGGTCACAAATTTTTTGTCATCAGAGTGCCGGTTTCACTCTATAACGACCATCTTTAGATCTGTTCTATAAAAATAAGTCCTAATGTGCTGCAGCCATAGCGGCATCGTCAAAAGTTAAACACACAATTAACAACAGCATCGTCGAATATATATAAATAACAGCATATGCAATACTCATTTTGCGAGCAGCAATACCGTTCAAAACAAACAGTAGTGCTGCTCGCAAGATGACTATTGCATATGCTGTTATTTATATATATTCTACGATGCTGGAACTTTATTCTATATTTGGGTCACTGTTTTATTCGCGACCATGTCGCAGCTTGTAAATGGATAAATACTGTTATTATTACAATGGTCGCCAGTAGTAGGAAGGTGGAGCACCAAGGAAAATTTTGAAATCATATTGATATGAAAATTAATTAAACTGATCAATCAATTAGGCCCACCCCAGACGACGTCATGTGTTTTCTTCAGCCTGCAAGTGGGTCTCCGCGCCCTCCGCCCCCTCCGCCCGCTCCTCCCCCCCCCCCCCCCCACGCCCCCCCTTCCATTTCGAATTTCGGCGGAAATTTTGAATTCTGTTAGGAGATTCTTTGTCCCAGGGCTGTGTGAAGTCCCACCCCAATCTCCTCCTGGGAACTGGCAGGAAATTAAAAATGGCAGTGCCTTTTCCAGGACTTGAGCTCCGGTCCTTCTGGGCAGAAAGCCAAATTGCACACCACCAGACATGGAAACTGCCCAAATGCTGGAGAGAAAGATTAGGTTAGTCTACTTTATTTATTTTGGTTGGGAAACTGAAGTAAGGATCGATCCTAATTACGTAATTAATCATGAAGATAGATCCTCATCACACAAGTATGTGCATAGCGATACACAAGGAGTGGCTAAAATCGCAATACAGCTTAAAAATTGACGAAGCCTTACAACTGGTATTAACCTGCTGGGGAAAAAATTTTCACCTACAAGGTGGTGGGGAAATATGTTCAACTGCCTAGACGGTGGTGTTGCCGGCCGGGGTGGCCGAGCGGTTCTAGGCGCTACAGTCTGGAACCGCGCGACCGCTACGGTCGCAGGTTCAAATCCTGACTAGGGCATGGATGTGTGTGATGGCCTTAGATTAGTGAGGTTTAAGTAGTTCTAAGTTCTAGGGGACTGATGACCTCAGATGTTAAGGCCCATAGTGCTCAGAGCCATTTGAACCATTTGAACGGTGGTGTTGAACAGATAGGAGTTTAGCAAGTGTATTACCTGTAAGCATGCAGCTGAGACTGTGTCTATTGCTGTTTGACGTCAGAGATCACTACAGTCGCCTCTTTATGCATTGCTCGACAATCATCCTGCAACCCAGGTGTTCAAAATGCAGGAAGGCCACTACACGCTACCACAACTAATGGAAAATCCTTCACTGTTCTATATACACATCGAAATTGTCGTGAATAAAACCAGCACTCATAATCAATGGGTCATAATGCAACACTCATACTGGGGATAATCGTTGTCCCAAAAGACTACAACTGGATAGATGGGCGGTAGTTGAACATACGTTCTCCTCGATCTATTGTCAGTGAAATTATAGCCACTCCTACCTTCCCTGATCCTTCCCCCTTCCTCCCTTTCTCCATCACTCCCTCCACCTGCAATGGTGACACAGCTTTTTCAAACGGTCAAGTGTTACTGCGTGCCTCGCAATCTCTCTGTGGCATACCGCCCTTGCGCCGGCAGGCAAGCGGCACCCGGCCTACCTTGATGTGATGGTCCAGGCGTTGGCCCTTGCCCAACACGAAAGGATTTAAAACCAGCTAAAAAATATGAGATAAATGTGGGTTGTCCCAAGTGCACCTTCTTTGTTCATCTAAAATGTAGCAGGGCTGCACTGCTTCCCCGTACCGCCCTCGTACTACTCCTGGTTGGGGTGCAGCTGCATCGGCGACAGCACAAAGAGTAGGCCCACCACCAAAGCCTCCAGTAGGCGTGGTCGCTCTGTGATGGAGAACACTTTTATTTATCGTCAACGCATCACTTACACGAAAGAGTCTATTAAAAAGGAAAACACAACTGCAATGATAGTAAGTGTCCTCTTTCCACGAAAACGGGCACAGTCCATTTTCTTTTAGTTTTATGATCAAAAACGTTATAGTCTTTACGTTCGACTGCTGGATATAATTCGCATCTCATTATTTTGTGACATCCAACGAAGTGAAAAAAAAAACTACAACACTGACGCCATTTCCAGATGACCAAACTGCAGAGGTTGGTGCTATACATCGGTCAGATGTCTTAACTTATCTCACTATTCGTGTCCACCTGCGTGAAATTTGGAAAAACGTATCCACTATTTTGCTGCGAAAACTACCAATCACTGCAGAATGTAGCCTACTCGTTATTTCGAAACTGTCACCAGAGTAAAGAAAATGCGAGAATTTAGACTCGATAGAAAAAACAACTTTGTTAAGCAATTTCTTTCACCTTGATGGACAAATTACACGATCTGAGAGTGTCTGTCAGGTACAAATCAGTGTCTGTAAATAAACTGTCATGCACATGTGTATTATGAACATTTCAGACACGAGAAACGACATTACAGAATACAACCTTTCACACCATTTGCTCTCATGTCGGAAAAAAACACACATTAATTTCAACAACGACAAGCTATAATTCGAGATTACATTGCTGTTTTGTACACTATGGCAAGTCCCGTTTTTCCAATGTGTTGCTGTATCACTCTGGCGTTTACGAAACAAATTGTGAGGGCCCGTCTTGTATTAGAACCCCCTATAAGATTTTACCACACCTCACTCTTCCAAAACAACGAAAACAAATACCGTCAGTGCTATTACATTTGACATTTTTGTTCAACAACTCCCCTCTACCGAGCTCCCCGTAAAGTTTCTATCATCCAGCAGACAATCACTCGCAACAGCAGAGGATTTTTGGGTTCTAATTTTGTAAGCAATTTGATAATCACAGTCTGTTTCATGCGATCTACTGACAGGTCTGGAAATCACTAACATTTCTAGGGCCTACAACGAGCTATAATTCAAGTGGTGTCAACTTTATAATTAGAGGTTATGAAGTATGAAATAACATACGACTTGCGCTAGCACCTATTTTTAAAATTTGCAGTCATGACAATAATAATAAACACAGTCACGATTCCGCGAGAATAGATATGGCCAATTTCTCTTAGTTTTATGAGTAAAATTGGTGTAGTTTCTAGAGAATTATATGCATCCAAACTTTCACCAGATATACCATTCCTTGTAGTAGAACTTCCGATAAGATTCTACCGCATCTCTGTCTTCTGATATATCGGAAAACAAATACTTTCTGCATGTTGACATTGAACATATTACATATATACGTATCACTACACTGGAGCAGGTGGCCAATGGTCGAAGTCGCTTGCACAGACCTGCATTAAGTTTTGTCAGCTGTACTGGAGGAAGACCATATCCAACAGACTATCAATCACAAAAGAGGGCCCCCGTATTGTTCTTTCATCATTAGTTTAATACAAGGGTTTTTCTGCTGTAACACACCCAAGCAATGTATGACTACTGTTTTTTATACCACCATAGACTTTGTTTTTCTTCCATGACTTCGAGGTCTGTGTCAGGTGCTAAACCAACATTGACACATTTCGATCCATTGGATCTCACGGAAAGCTGAACAACGCACGGTGTAAACTATTCAGCTCCCACAACACACAGGATGGTAGAAATAAAACACAGAGGTTATGTTTCTTATTGACAAAAATTTGGAAGACATCGCAACATACGGAAACTGGAAGAGTTTGCGGTATTGTAGAGCGCTTCAAACAGCTGCTCGAAGGTGATGGCCTGTACAGTTAATCTCATCTTCCCCATCAACAGGGTAGCGGATGTCTCGGAGTTCCATTTCGAAGAGCATTGTTCTTTCATTTTGCAGTCACGTACATGATTACTGTTCCGGTGTTAATCATCACTGGAAGGTGCTGTTCAGAACATGCGCGAGGTAATACAAATAAGAGGTACTGTCATCTTGTTGGTAAAAAAAAATAAAAACAAATTCATGTGGAGGGCATCGCAGCATATGGAAATAAGGCAAGTTTGCAGCATTGGGGAACGCTTCCAAACAATTGTATGAAGATGATGACCTCTACATTTAATCCCATGCTTCACAGCGACAAGTAGCGGATATACAGTGTTCCTCCATCTCAACCGAGTGATGTTAGTCAATCATTATGCGGAAATCAGCAGTGTACCCAGTGGACGGTCGGGATGGGAAAGACAGCGTTGATATGGGTCGATGTGCTGTAATACTCACCCCAATTGATAGCGAGATCAGTTTTAGAAATTTTACCTGTTGTTCCGTAATTTCAACGCCAGCCAATGACAGCAGAATGCATCCAAATTTCTGTATCATCGCTAAGTAATCTCTCAACTACTTTGCAAGTACCGAATACTAAATTACAAATGCAGGTAGATGACTGCAATACGTCCATTCGGTCATGTACACCAAACTACATCAGACACTGTCCTATACCGATGCAACTGGGTTATATACATATTTCCAGCACTTCTTTCATAGTGCAGAATTTACGATTCCGACTAACCATCTTTCCCTGTGTGGATGGGCGTCACAGAGTATTCTCGCACTTGTAGGATAAAGTCAGAGATTGACAGATTCCTCCTGCATTGTCCTTGACCAATCCTGTCTGCAACGCGGTCGCCAATTTAATCTGCAACTGATCCGAAGTAGGAGGATCCTACATCCACTACATTCCACGCCTCGTGAAGAAACGGGGCGAGCTTTGTCCGTAAATGCTATTCAGCGATGAGTGTTCTGCACCAGTCTTACTCACAGCACGTCCAAATGCACAAAATGTTTCCAGATTCATGCAAGTCGAGGAGGGTTACACCTCTTCCCGATGTACAGTAGATGTTAGAGTATTTCAGTGATATAACAGACGGTTAAGAAGAAATTTGTGGTTCATGCATGGTGGAGTTCCAGAAGGATGCAGTTTGAAACATTTCTCGCAAATCAACTGAGTTAATTTTGAAGTATTATTCCACTGTATGGACTCAGCACCAGGAAGGTACCAGCATGTGGGAAATGATCATAGAGAGCACAGTCCTATGGCTACACGGTTCTGCACCTAAAAATATACTATTAAAGCGGAATGGATTCTGAAGTATTAGTTATGCGGAATGGAACGCTCTTAATACACTAATGTAGGATATATTTGTCCAGCATCAGATACACAACCACTCTGCAAGTTTCCTACCCCAGTCGCTAAGGTGACAAACTTTAAACTCATAAAACTACTTCCTTCTACAATATTCTGGTGTGCTAGGAAGGCGTCGTCAGTGTACACCCAACGCTCGAGCTGCTTATAAGCCAACTAGAAGACCACTGTGCTATCTCTTAGGATACTTTTTAGTCGGAAACATACGTACCATCAATCACACTTCCCACGTCAGTCGTGTTTATTATTAGTAGCATTATCGGTTTTCACGGATGCGGCTATGTCGCACTAGGAAGTAGAGCGAGGAAAAAACGACACCGATATTTTCGATAGTTGATACATTGAATTATCACCCACGTGCTTCTAAATCTACATCTATATCTACATCCATACTCCACAAGCCACCTGACGGTGTGTGGCGGAGGGTAATTTGAGTACCACTATCGGTTCTCCCTTCTGTTCCAGTCTCGTATTGTTCATGGAAAGAAAGATTGTCGGTATACGTCTGTGTGGGCTCTTAATCTCTCTGATTTTATCCTCATGGTCTCTTCGCAAGATATACGTAGGAGGGAGCAATATACTGCTTGACTCCTCAGTGAAGCTATGTTTTCGAAACTTCTGCTGGAAAATGCACACGAAGAAGCAGCAACTTCTTACGAGGGAGTAAGCACCACTATCAGTAGCCAAAGGGCATGTAACAGTCTTATTGCTGTGTACAGTAGCATCACCGCAGCTCTGGTAGCATTCCTCTTGCATAAAGAAGTCTCAGCCTGATGGCAGACAGTTTTGCTCATGTGAAGGATAACATATCAATTTCGTACTAACACCACATCTCTCGAGTACACCCTCCTCACACTATTAAATGTGATATATGTGGCATCGGCCTAACTCTCCTACAGAACTCTCGAGGGAAACGCTTGAGTCTGACAAATGCATTGATTCTTCGTCTTAATACTTAAGGAATAATATTGTTTGGGAGAACCGGCCGTAATTTGGTAATAACTATCCCTCTAACGGTAAGGTGAAGTTTCCTGACATAAACGGTAAGGTGGGGTTGGATCAGACCCCACTCTCCAAATATCGATTTTTCGGGGTAAAATAAAAAATGTATAATGGTAAAAAGCTTTATTATCAATTAAACACATATAATATTTGTTATAACAACAATCAATAAGTAAGAATATAAAGTACTTTGGGAAAAAATAGGAACTTGATTACAAAAAATACCTTAATAGAAATATTCTCTATAAAATTATAGGAAACATAGTAAAAATCAATAGATTCAGTCATCAACTAGAAACCTGAGTGCTTTAGAAATTCTAAAGATAGGAACTAAATGAGAAACATCTCTTACTAATTGTAGAAAATAATTATAGTGTCAGCAGTTTCGAAATATAAAGTTCTCAATAATAAATGTCTTTGTACACATAATGTAATAGGAACAAATAAGAAATGTATAATGTTATCCTGGAAACGATCACATACAGCCCTGAAAATACATATTTGGCACAATTTTCACATCTCAGTTTCTTTACAGCCTTGGCATCTAATAACTTTATGCTCCCCACATATAGATCGATTACACTTACTACAAAAAGCATTCCTCTTCCTATCTTTTGATCTGTCACAAAAATCACATCTTCCTTTGTTTAGTGGCTGTCCTTGGGTAGGCTTGTCTAATTCGATTGGTTCTTTTTCCAAAAGTTTTCCAATAGACGAACGGAGCTCACGGGGAAGATGTCTGTTATTCAACCTCTTTTTCCATAAGAGGTTTTCCCAAAGATGGCGCAAGATTTTTGAGAAATGATATTCTCGCGTCATTTGAAAAGCTGTCGATTTTGCTATTGGTTTTTATAGCATCGATGTCTAAAATAGCATAAAAGTACCGTATGGGCCATCTTCTCGATTTTCTTTTTGTGGTCCTGCTGTGGCAAAGCATATCTAATACATCGACCCCTCCTTTAGTTAGATTGTAGAACTCCACAATTTCAGGCTTATTTGATTTTTCATTTATCTCTCCAGAGAAGTGCGTAGACGATATCAGTAAAAGTTTTTATTTTTCTTTGGGGTAAATGACACCAAAGCTTTGTCGTCCTGATACATAAACGTTGAAGAGCCTACTGAAGCGGAAAGCACCATTGATGGTGGTATTTGCGGTTTGTTCCTCCTCAATGTACCTACAAATGTGAGTTTCTTTTGGAGGAGGGCGTCAGTCACCTCCAGTGAGGAGAACCAATTGTCCGCTGTAATGTTCCTATTAGAATCCTTGATAGATTCAGTCAGGTGCAAAACATACTGGGCAAGTAAAGGCAAATCTCCGGGTCTCCTCTTTATTCTATTGTCCTTGGCAGTGTAGGGAATGTCACGCAAAAAATAGAATGTCCTTGCGTCGCATAGTGACATTATTTTCAACCCATATTTGTCGGGTTTCGATGGGATATACGTTTTGAATGGACAGGCACCCCGAAAACTCAGTGGAGTCTCACCTACTGTGACATATTCAGATGGACTATAATTTTTTCACTGTTAGATTCAAACATGTCCCACACTTCTCTGAAAGCCACAAATTTCTCTTTGATTTTTCTTGCCTCTCTCGTGGCTTTATCATCGAAGCGGAGGTTTTCTAGAAGAAATGCAAATCTTTTCTTCCAAGTAGTGCAATGGGATACCGGAGGCCCATAGGTTGGTGAGAACATCTCATCTACACTGAGCATAGAATTTTCTATGAGACCATTCATGAAGAGAAGGTCCATCAACCCTTTTATTTCAACGCTCTCTGTTGGTGAGTGAAACCACTGGACCGTATTGTACTTTTGCCTAGATTTCTCGATTTCAAGATTTGTGTACAAAACAATTTTTTCTATAATTTTCAAATCTATAAATAATAAAAATATTTCCATTTCACTAGTGACCTCCCCTTGCTTCCCCACGTGGACCAGGGATGTTATATTATTATATTTGACGCTGGTGTCCTAGAAAATTTTGAATGGATGGGTTTGTTGGTCCATATTGTTTCTAAGTATTTACCTAGCTCAAAATTTCTCTCATCATCTACATCTGGCTGAGAATTATCAAACTCGACTGCTCCTGCCTCACAATGAAATACATCATCCTCGTCACCAGTATTAGATAATACATCATCCTCGGTTTCTAAACAGTTTTCTGCATCGATACTGTCGCCATCCTCTGATTCAGCCTCCTGTCGGAGAAACTCGTTGTATATGTCCTCAGGAGTTCTAAGGAGCTGATGCGCCATTTTAGTAAGATACTAGAAGAGAAAACAAAACTTAGATGTAATATAAACATATGGGGTTGAATCCTCCCCACAAAAGAAACTAATAATTGTCACTTAAACAGCAAGGTGGGGTCGGATCCAACCCGAGCGTGGGTAATGTAGGTTTCGGATAGAGAGGGTAGCTGCAGGTAACTCACCAGACTGACGTGGCCTCCTCGGCGTTCTCGGGACGACTGGCTGGTAGGGTAGCTGGAAGCACAGCGCTCTCAGAAAAGGGAGTGGGGAGTTATAAACAAAACAGGCTCACTGGGGTCGGATCCAACCCCAACCTTACCGCTGGAGGGCTATATTCGACTGCATGTGTCAGAATATAGTAGTAGTTTGGGGTTCATATGTTTCCCCTCCTTTAATGTAGCGCCTCTGTATAATACTTTCATCGACTCTGTTGAAGTATGTGTTACGAAAACCCACGTATTTACAGGGAGAGGAGGAGGGTTGAAACTGTATGCAGCCAGAACATAATTTTTAAGCATTTCTCGGTCTTAAATATCCGCGTAGTCACACCCCATCTCAATTCCCCGCATTTCAATGCACTTTTTCTCTAATTTTTTGTATTCGCAGTGAATTCACGTAATAATTTAGCAATTTTTTCACGGTTTTACATATTTTGGTGTATTTCCCTCAACTTTACGTATTTCTCATCGATATGCCGTAATTATACCAGGTTTTCCTTGATTTTCACCGATTTTCTGTCATTTTTCATACTTTCTCGGTAGTGTTCTGTATGAATATCGTAATATTGCCGGCATATTCATGCTTTGTTTGATTTTATACAAGGCTATTTGCGTGTCCTACACACCAACCTACTAAAAACGTCCTAAGGATTCCCCTCTTCCCAATGATCCACATGAATGCATTTTGGATGAGAAGGTCATGAAAAGTATAGCAACACTCGCCTCATACCTACATGAGGCTCAACTAGTGGTACAGATTGGAATCTCGTAGTCTGGAAGCAAATCCTGCTACGGCAAATGAGCTTGTCTGCAGACTCATGTAGCGATGCGCTTGATGGAAACTCAGTCTATACGTTGATCTGAGTTCCAATGCCACAGGGAGTGAACATGTGTAGATAATTGATTTCTGCTGCTGCTCTGGTATTTTTTCCCTTGAGTGTATGCACTTATTGGTTACCAGATGAGCTTCGCTACTTTTGTTTACATCTTCCAACTTTGATACGCTCACACAACCATGTGAGGACATGTACAAACTGCAGATTTTGTTTTTTTATCCTAGTAATTAGTTATTCGTTACGTTAACTGCACTTAGCTTCCTGGAACGTGAGAAATTTCCTTCTCTATACCTACAGAATGCACACCCGTCAACATAATTTATAGACGAAGAGTTATCAAGTTACGCAATCGAACCGCAACCCTCTACCACTGACAGCTCTTCACCTATAAATACAGAGACTATGCATCCATATTACCAATCGCGAAGTCTCGATTTCAATCACTTGTACGTTATTTTCCACAGTGCTTCTGCTCCGCAAATAGCGAAAACCTCTTCGAAAAACGATTCTGTAGGAGATGTAAGTACATTTAAATTCATCCTGCTAAAAAGCTTATCATCTTTGATGCAACTTATTTTACCGACATTTCCTAACAATATTGTGTTTATTCTCTAGTAATAACAACAAACCAAGGCATTCTGTCGCACCTATCACACCTCATTTTATACTCTCAAAGATCCACGACGACGGCACGTGGTCATCCCAATTCCGCTACCTTGTGTACTACATGTCCATTGGAAGGATGGAGACAGCCCTTCGTGAATATTATTCTTATGTACAAGGCACAATTGCACATTAGTCGGACAATATAGTATAGCACTGTACTTGAAAGCACCCATTCACTCTCAACCAAATATTCTACAGATGTAGTGCCTATAGTTGCTGGCCATACATCGAGGAGAACGCACGATCAAATGCCGGCCTTCTACCTAGGGACGACGAGTTTCCCCAGTATGTTGCATTATGACCGTTGATTCAGAGTGCTGTTTTGTTTTTACGATAACTTTGATGTGTATTTAGAACAGTGAAGCCTTTTTTCCTGTTATGGTAGCGTGTAGTGGCCTTCCTGAATTTCGAGCACTTAGGTTACAGGGTGATTGTCGAGCAATGCATGGGAAGGTGTTTGTAACGATCTCCGACGTCAAACAGCGATAGACACAGTCCACAGCTGTTTCCTTACAGGTAGCCTAATACACTTATTAATCTCCTCTCTGTCCAACACCAGCATCAAGCCAGTTGAAAATACTTCCCACTAAAAAAAATGAAGATAGCACCTACCACTCCAGTCTTTTTTCTCGCCAGCTTGTAGGTGAAGGGTAGAGTTTGAGTACATCTGCCACTGATTTCGGCCCCCTGCGGGTTCGGGGGTAAGAATAGGCCCGCGGTATTCCTGCCTGTCGTAAGAGGCGACTAAAAGGAGTCTCAACTGTTTCGGCCTTTAATGTGATGGTCCCCTAAGGGGTTTGACCACTCCATTTCAAAATTTTCCGTTAGTGCGTACCATTTGGAGAAGGACGCCTTACGTGGTGCATTACATATCGATCTTGTGCTAAGATCTGGCACACCGATATTGTCATGGAGTTGGACTTACACCGAGCTTCCGGCCACATCAGCTGCAGTGTGTTTCGGGTAGCATCCATTCCCTCCATTGTGCACTTCCATCTTTGCTCTCGTGATGTACATGGATATTTGACACCTGACATCCAGCACGGTAGCCAGTCCGTTGTGGTGGGGTCGTCATGTACCCTCTTGGCGGTAGCCCCCTGACTACACAGGGCTCGCACTGCTGATGCTTGAGCTGCTACCTCCCCACGTATGCTGAGGAGGAGATGCCTAACCCTCTGGGGCATCAGGACTCCCAGCGAAGGCCATCCTGCCAGGTGGTCCTTGCTGCGGCTGGGTGGCGCCCATGGGGAGAGCCGCTGGTTGGAGTGGGTGGCATCAGGGCGAATGACCTGCACTGAAGCGTGGTACATCATCTCTCGCTGGTGGGCCTCCACCAGCAGTCTCTAAGCGATCGAGGTCTAACCTCAACGGAAAGAAATATGATCCAAGATCATTTCCCTCCCTGGCCACTCCATGGGAGAAACACATGGCTAAAGACAGCAGTGGAGATTATTCACCCCGGTACCTTGTCTGTACATGGGTTGATGGTGAATCCTTTATGCCAACCAATCCTTAGTTTTTTGTGGAGCATTTAGAGGACAAGTTCGTGGAGGTGGAGGGCTTGTCCAAAATGCGCTCTGGGTCAGGATTCATCAAAACAGCATCCTCTGCCCAGTCACAGAGGTTGCTCGCTTGTGACAAGTTGGAGGATGATTCAGTTAGCATCACGCCCCATAAGAGTCTCAACATGGTCCAGGGTATTATCTTCCACAGGGATCTTCTTCTGCAGTCGGACAATGAACTATGCGCCAACTTAGAACGACAAGGTGTTCACTTCGTCCGGCACATCCATATTCATCGGGGTCTGAGGGATAATCAGGTAGCCACCAATACCTTCATCTTGGCTTTCGAGGGTGACGTCTTACCCAAAAAGATCAAGGTGATGGTTTACTGCTGTGATGTGAAACCATATATCCCTCCTCTGATGCGGTGTTTTAAATGCTGGAAGTTTGGGCATATGTCTTCCCAATGTACTTCCGGCATCGCGTGTCGAGATTGTGGACGTCCTTCGCATCCCAATACTCCATGTGCCCCACCTCCCATCTGTGTTAATTGCGGAGAACACCATTTCCCCTGATCGCCGGACTGTAGGATATTCCAGAAAGAACGGAAGATAATGGAATATAAGATCCTGGACCACCTGACCTACTCCAAGGCTAGGCGGAAATATGAGAGGCTCCATCCTGTGCCAATGACGTCGACCTACGCCGCTGATGCAACGACGGTTCTCCCATCTCCCGCGTCGTCCTGTACGGTTGGCTCTGTGATCGGTTAGAATCCACCAGCCCCCTTGATTGTGGGGGAGCACTTCACTCCCTGTTGCTCCTGCTCCATCTACTTCAGGAGCAACACCCCCCGAACCATCGGGGACATCAGTTCCCTCTTCCCAGCCAGAGAAGAGTAAGACTTTTTCGGCTACTCTCGCCAGGAGCCAGGACCTCCCTTCGCAAGTTCCGACCAGCGGAAAAACGGACACCCGCAAGTGGCTGAAACAACTACCAGTCGCTGGTCGTAGCGCCTCACGGTCGTCATCCATCCCTGAGACTGACCCAGTGAAGCCCTCCCAGCCTGAACCACCGAAGGCACAGTGAGAGAAGCAGAAAAAGAAGAAACTTCCCAAGAATCATGTCATTGCGTTGGCACCCACCCCACCGCTTGCTACAAGCTCTGCATCTGAGGATGAGGTGGAGATTCTGGCGCTCACTGAGGACCTCAATCCCGCCGGTCCCTGAGACACCATGTGTAGCACTAGAACAGGTGCTCAATCGGAGGCAGCAGGTGACTCAGCGGCGTAATCTGCCTTCCCAGTCCCTTCACGCCTTTCTCAGCCATGGAGAATATCATCCTCCAGTGGAACTGCAGCGGTTGCTTCCACCATCTAGCTGAGCTCCGACAACTTATCAGCTTTCACCCTTTCTTCTGCATTGCTCTTGAGGAAACTTGGTTTCCAGCAATGTGAACCCCTGCCCTCTGTGGCTATCAGGGTTATTATAAGAACCGGGCAGGTTATGAAAGGGTGTCTGGTGTCGTCTGCATCTATGTCTTTCACTCTGTTCACAGCGAGTCTGTCCCTCTATAAACACCTTTAGAGGCTGTTCGGGTGTGGACGCCACACGCTGTTACCGTCTGTAGTCTTCACCTTCCACTAGATGGTGATGTCGCGCAGCATGTCCTGGCTGCGCTGATAGCCCAATTGCCGTCATCTTTCTTGTTACTGGGCGACTTCAACGCCCATAACCATCTGTGGGTGGGTCAGTGGCAACAGGTCGAGGCGCCACCGTTGAGAATGTATTGACACAGCTAGACCTTTCTATTTTAAATGATGGTGCCTTCACACATTTCAGTGTGGCGCATGGCACATACTCCGCCATCGACCTTTCGATCTGCAGCCCTAGTCTCTTACCTTCTGTCCAATGGAGAGTGCATGACGACCTGTGTCATAGTGCCCACTTTCTGGTCTTTCTGTCACTGCCACAGCGTCACTCTTCTGGGCGCCCTAGCAGATGGGCTATGAATAAAGCTGACTGGGACTTGTTCTCCTCCATTGCCGCTATTGAGCCTCTCTCTAATGACGCCATTGATGCTGTGGTTCACTCGGTCACCACCGGCATCGTTACTGCCGCAGAATCTGCCATTCCCCGATCTTCTGGGTCCCCTCGGCGGAGGACTGTGGCTTGGTGGTCGCCTACGATCGCTGAGGCGATTAAAGATCGCCGGCGGGCGCTCCAGCTTCACAAGCAGCATCCATCTTTAGAAACCCTCGTCGCCTTTAAACAGCTCCGTGCGTGTGCCCTCCACATCATTCGCCAACACAAGCAGGAGTGCTGGGAGCGGTATGTGTCCACCATTGGTCTACATGTCTCTCCATCGCAGGTCTGGGCCAAGATTCGACGCCTTTATGGCTATCGGACCCCTGTCAGCGTCTCTGAGCTCTCACTGAATGGAGCAGTTTGTACTGACTCCGACGTAATTGCCAACCTCTTGGCAGAGCATTTTGCTCTGAGTTCCGCTTCTGCGAATTACCCACTGGCCTTCCATTCCATTAAAGAGCGGATGGAACGTCAGAGCCTTTCATTTCACACCCACCATCCTGAATCCTACAATGTTCCATTCAGTGAGAGGGAATTTCACAGTGCTCTAGCCGCTTGCCCTGATACTGCTCCTGTGGACAGATGGCATCCACTGTCAGATGCTGAAACACCTTTCAGTGGACTGCCAGTGACGCCTCCTCGACCTTTACAACCGTCTCTGGGTCCAGGGTGAGTTTCCGTCGCAATGGCTGGAAAGCATTGTCATCCCCGTTTTGAAACCTGGCAAGAACTCTTTGGAGGTGTACAGCTACCGCCCCATTAGTCTCACTCACCTACGTTCTTTGCAAGTTGCTCGAACGGATGGTGAGCCGGCGATTGAGTTGGGTACTCAAGTCCCGGGGCGTCCAGGCTCCGTCTCAGGGTGCGTTCCGTAAAGGCCGCTCTGCCGCCGACAATCTGGTGAGCCTGGAGTCCGCCATCTGTACGGCCTTTGCCCGCTGTCAACACCTCATCGCTATCTTTTTTGACATGCGGAAGGCGTATGATATGACGTGGCGCCATCACATCCTCTCTAAACTGATTGGGGTCTTCGGGGTCCGCTTCCGATTTTCATACGCAATTTTCTGTCGCATCGTAACTTCCGCGTGCAAGTCGGGGCCTCCCATAGTTCCTCCCAAGTTCAGGAGAACAGGGTACCACAGGGACAGTCTTAAGTGTCTGCCTGTTTTTAATTGCAATTAACGGGCTCGCTGCGGCGGTGGGAACGTCTGTCTCTGCTTCATTGTATGCTGACGACTTCTGCCTCTACTATTGCTCCATTGCCATTGCTGCTGCTGAATGTCAGCTGCAGGGCGCTATCCACAAGGCGCAGCCTTGGGCTGTAGCACATGGCTTCCAGTTTTTGGCTGCCAAGACCTGCGTTATGCATTTCTGCTGGCGACGCACTGTTCACCCGGAGCCACGGCTTTACCTTGATGGCGAACTTCTTGTTGTGGTGGAGTCACATAGGTTTTTGGGTGTGGTTTTTGATGCCCAGTTGACTTGGCTGCCTCATATTCGGCATATTAAACAGATGTGTTGGTGGCATCTAAATGCTCTGCGATGCTTGAGCCACACCAGCTGGGGCGCGCCCGATCTACCCTCTTATGTCTCTACCAGGCGTTAATCCAGTCCCATCTGGATTATGGGTGCCTGGCTTATAGTTCAGCATCCCCTTTGGCGTTGTGGGTGCTGGACCAAATCGTTCACAGTGGGATACGCCTTGCCACTGGTGCTTTCCAGACCAGCCCTGTTAACAGCTTAGTTGTGGAGGCAGGTGTCCCTCCACTGCAGTTACAGCGCCAACGATTACTGGCCGCTTATGCTGCCCATGTTTTTAGCTTGTCTGGGCATCCAAATTATCGTCTTCTCTTCCCACAGTCGGTCGTCCACCTCCCAGAACGTCGGCCCCGGTCGGGTTGTATGATCGCGGTCCAAGTCGGAAAACTTCTCTCGGGGCTTGAGGTTTTCCCTCTTCCACCTCCTTTCCGTGCCCCTCTGCGTACACCCCATGGTGCATGCCACACCCTTGCCTTTGGTTCGGATTGGCACAGGGCCTGAAGGACTGAGTCCCTCCAGAGGTCTTCCGCCACCGCTTTTTTCCATCCTTGGAACGTATCAGGGCTCTGGCGTTGTATACACTGATGGTTCGATGGTTGCTGGTCGTGTTTTTTGTGAGCATACTTGGAACATTTAGCTATACATTGAGCCTACTCAGTGTAGCCTCCATCAGCTCTGACTCTAGGGGACCACTACGAACAACATACCTTGCCGGCTGGCTGCAGCGTTTTCACTGCTGAGCTGGTCGCCATCTTTCGTGCCCTAGAGTATATCTGCTCCTGCTCTGGTGAGTCCTTCGTTATCTGTAGCTACTCCATGAGCAGTTTACGAGCTATCGACCGGTGTTTCCCTCGCTCTCGTCTGGTGATGGCTGTCCAGGAGTCCCTCCATGCTCCTGCCCGTTGCGGCCACTCTGTGGTCTTTGTGTGGACCCCAGGCCATGTTGGGATACCTGGCAATGAAAATGTTGACCGCCTGGCGAAAGAGGCCACCTGTAAACCATCTCTGGACATTGGACTCCCGGAGACTGCTTTGCGAGCGCTTTGGGGCGCTGAATGGCGCGATCTGACCACGTACAATGATCTCCGTGCTGTCAATGAGACGACGACTGTGTGGCGCTCCTCCTTGCGAGTCTCTCGCAAGGAGTCTGTCGTCCTCTGCCGACTGCGCATTGGGAGCATACGGATGACGCACGGCCACTTATTGCGCCGTGAGGAGCCCCCTCTATGTCGCTGCGGGTCGGCATTGACAGTGGCCCACATTTTGTCGGAGTGTCCACTTTTAACTCTGCTCAGGCAGACGTTTGCGCTGCCTGATACGCTCCCTGCCCTTTTAACTGATGACAATGCTATGGCAGGCGTAGTTTTGCGTTTTATTCGGGTAGGGGGCTTTTATCACTCAATCTAAGTGTTTGTCCTTTTGTATTGATTCTGGCCTTTGGCCAACGATTTTTGTCTGAGTTTTTAGTGTGTTTTTTCTTTCGGTGGTTGGCTTTTCCTTTTTTGTCTCTATGGTCGGCCAACCACTGTCACACTCTGTGTGACTTTAATTCGTTTTGTCTGGTCTCTGTCTATGTCTTTCTTGTCTTGTGTCGTCTGTCGTCTTCTCCATTGTCGTTTTTAGTCTGTGTGGGTGTTTTAAGTTTTGGAAAAAGGGACTGATGACCATAGCAGTCTGGTCCCTTTAATCCCACAAACCAACCAACCAACCACTGATTTCGAGTGGTATTGTGAAATTTTTTCCAGCAGGATAACACCAGTTGTATGGGATCGCCAGTTTTTGAGCATTATTGCAATTTTAGCCACTCCTTGTGTAGCGCTACGCATATAGTTGTGTAATTTGTTCCGATATCTATGATTAATCACGTAGTTAGGACCGATCTTTACTTCAGTTTCCCAACCAAAATAAATAAAGTACACTCACCTAACCTTTCTCTTCTGCATCTGGGCAGTTTCCATTTGTGGTGGTGTGCACTTGGGCTTTCTGTCCAGAAAGATCGGGGTGCAAGTCGCAGAAAAGGGCACTCCCATTTTTAATTTCATTATAATTCCCGGGGAGTGGGTGGTGGGGTGCAGTAGGACGTCAGCACCGTCTTGGAACAAAGAAATTCCCACCAAAAGTCAAAATTCTAGCCAAAATTCGAAATTCCCGCCAATATTCGAAATTCCTTCCGATACGATAGGTAGGGGAGGGGAGGCGGGGGCAGAGACTCATGTGCAGGCTGAGGAAAACACATGACATCATCCAAGGGTGGGGTTGGGAGTAATTAATTGATCAGTTTAGTTACAGAGGGAGTTCAAAAAGTTTTGCACAGTCGTCTCTAATTTTTTATTTTTTGCAGGAGGAGAATGAAATTTTTTGAGAGCATACTTGGAACATTTAGCTATACATTGAGCCTACTCAGTGTAGCCTCCATCAGCTGTGACGCATCTGGCCCAACGTTCTTTCCTTGATGTAAATGCACTTTGGAAAAATTCTGGGGATTGACATTTACACCATTGCTTGACACAGGAAATAAGGTCTTTCTCAGTATCAAATGTCTTACCGCACAGGTGGGCCTTCAGACGCCCAAAGAGGTAAAAATCAGACAGAGCCAAGTCCGGACTGTATGGAGGATGAGGAACAATTTTCCAACCCATTTTCCTGATTTTCTCCTGCGTCATAAGGGCTGTATGGGGTTTGGCATTGTCATGGTGTAGTCTGATGAGCTGACCCTGAAGCTATGCTTTGTGGGTCTTGATGGCACGTCGCAGCTTGTCCAATGACAGACAGTAAAGGTCCCGACTAATTGTGGAGTCAGGTTCCAAAAAGTCAATGAAAATGACACCACACTGATCCCAGAAGAAGAAGACCATAACTTTTCGGCCTGCTGTTCTTGGAAGTCTTGGTTTCTTCGACAGAGGGGAACCCAGATGACGCCACTCCATTGAGTGGGTTTTGCTCTCAGGTTCGGACAAAAACAACCATGTTTCATCCTGGGTAATGACGCCGTCAAAACACTGTTTCCACTCTTCAGTGAAGGTCTTCAGGAGACCGTCACACACATTCTTCCTCGTCGTTTCCATTTCTCTTGGCAATAATCGAGGCACCCAACGTGCACAAATTTTTCTGTACCCTAGTGACTGTACCAGTGATACCACATTACCCAATGACAATCAAGTCATTTCAGCAAGCCGTCGTCTCGTCACACATCTGCCATTTTGGGTGATTTGATCAATGGTTTCATTCACATCACTCACTGCCGTCGATGGTCTACTGCATTGTAGATTGTCCAGTAGTGAGAAATCACCTTCTTTAAACCTCTGCAACCCCCGCAGGATACTGCTGCGATCCACTATGTCCTCCGCATAAACAGGGAGCAGCTTGCTGTGAATCGACGTGCCAGAGTCATAGCCGGTCTTGAAGAGGAACACCACCGACCGTTGTCGTAACCTGCCATCTACTTCACGGTCCATTCTGGCTCACCTGTAAATAATACCTTTATATACCAACTTATAGCTAAATGTTCCACGTATGTTCACAAAAAATTTCAGTCTCCTCCTGCAAAAAATAAAAAAAATAGAGACGACTGTGCAAAACTTTTTGAACCCTCGTTGTAGTTTGCATATCAATTTTTGATAGCAAAATTATTCTTGGAGCCCCTTCACGCTAGTACTGTCACCTGCCTCCTGCATTGCTTTGTCACATTATTGAATTTAAAACATTCTCGAAAAACTTGAAATCCCTGCGAGCGATATCATGACAGTATCACTGTCGATAACACGTAAAAATGTTCGAGATTCTCCATTCCCGTAATTTGTACAGAACTCTCAATGCACGAATCCTCTTCGCACCTGGCCATTTTTTTTCTTCTCGACAGTTGTCAAAAAATGCTACTTTTTTACCTTCCGCTCACAATCGAGAAGTCTACGCCACACCTTTGAAAAGTCAGTTTCAACCCGTAGCCAGTAAATCTCTCTGAAGGCATTTATTTGTTTTGTGAAGATGAATTCTTCTGTTTCTGAAAAAAACTTTTTTAGTTCTAGAGACGGTGTCTCGTTATCGTCCACACCTGCCTCTTCTCTTTGGGAACAGTGAGGCAGTATCACTACATGCCCTAATAAGTATTCAGACACTACATTTTGCCACAGCAACAACAGAGGCAATGTCTCTTTCAGCCATAGATGTATGTTCATGAAGAGCAACTGTATTTGCTCTCTTCTTAGGTGAAATGTCCATATTAACATAACAACAAAGTTTTCCTGTCGAGAACACAGAAATAAGACACACTGTTGGTACACATGCTCAACTGAACCGGAGGAAACGTACAATTTTTGTTCGTCGTCAAGGCAACAGTAGTCCGCCAAGAGTCCAACAATTGGGCCGATACAAGGAGTTACAGCTAACCAACTTCAATTCCTTGTAAAATATGAGCTTTTCCCAATTAATTTGCAGACTACTGTAGAACATTTTGGATTCCATCATCAGGGAAATAGTGAAAGTCGACTGAGAACCTGATCGATCGAGACGGTGGCTACCAGCTGAGCACAGCATGGAGTCCTGTGGTCTGTGTAGCCGAAGCCTCTTTGGAATTTCGAAGAACTAAGGTTATTAATCTGATAGCAACAAGACGAGCTTTCACCATAGAGGGTGCTGGAATAACGTACAGACTTAAAGCAGAAGCTCAGGCACTCAATTAGCGCCTGCGCAGTTATTCTCGGGCCCGCCTCGGTAGCTGCGGGGTCAGCGTGACTGAACGCCAACCGAAGGGGTCCGGCTTCGATGTTCGGCCGGCTCGGAGATTTTTCTCCGCCCTGAGACTGGGTGCTGAGTTGTTCTCGTCATCATTGCAGCATCACCGACGCGCAAGTCGCCTAAATGGCGTCACGGGAAAAGACTTGCACCCGGCGGCGAGTCGCCACCCTACGGAGAGAGTTACTTTCGGATTCACCACAGATGCCTGGACGAGGTTTAAGACAGAGGAGCTTAAGGGCATTCACCAGTATACCCTTGAAGATGACGAGAGGACTTTCCGCAGAAATATTGTGGCAACTAGTTTCTGGCACTCGGGAGGTTTCTTTAAATTTCACTAAAGAATTTACATGTCACGAAAATTGCGACAACTGAAGACTGTGCCTCACCGACTTTGCTTAGCCACCTTACCAAAATATAATATCTATCGAATTTCAAGATTACGAATGTACTTAATTTTGTCTGCTTAACAAAAGTTATTACGTTCTAAGACAAAAATAAAGCGATGCTCCACGAATGATTATCCGAAAGGGATGGAAAACGGTAGGTGTGATGTATATGTACAGAAAATAAATGACAACTTCAGAAGAATTGGGTGGTTTATTCAAAGGAAAGAGCTTCACAAATTGAGTAAGTCAATACTGCGTTTGTCCATCTCTGGTTCTTATGCGAGTAGTTATTCGGCTTTGCATCGATCGGCAGAGTTGTTGAATGTCCTCCTGAGGGATATAGTGCCAAATTCTATCCAACTGGCTAGTTAGATCGTCAAAATCTCGAGCTGGTTGTCTGGTCAAGACAGGGTTTGGCGAACACGAAGACAAGCAAATACAAACTCTCGCCGTTTGCGGGCGGATATTATCGTGCTGAAAGGTAACCGCAGGATACCTTGCCGTGAAGGGCAACAAAATGGGGCGTATAATATCGTCGACGTGCCGCTGTGCAGTAAGGGTGCCGCAAATGACAACCAAAGAAATGAAAAGAAATGGAACCCCAGACCATCACTCCCGGTCGTCGCACACAACGGCAAAATGACCACTTTAGGTGGTCAAAAATCGATTTTCACACTTATAGATTAGGTCTAAACATCATTGTATTCTTCACTTCAGGTAACTGGTCCGTAAAATATCCTTAGTTATGTTGATAATAAGGGCGTGTGAGGGTCTGACAGGCAAGTTGCATTCGAAACTCGAAAGTATTATAACGTGAATTTTTTTTATCATCTCATGCGAAAATCTCAATATTTACCATGGAGGTGTGTTCATTAAATAGACAACGTTACAATTCATTTTTTTACCCTTGTTTATAGTAAATGACGATTTTATAAAAAGAATATTTTTCCTTAGACTTTCAAAAAAAGTTCCGCTTAGTACCGCTTTCTGTCCTAAATATTTACTCTTGTGCATTTGTTGACTATTAGTATTGTAAATTCTAGGAACTCAAACCAACGCATTGTAACATCAGACTCTTTTCTTTACAGGTAGTCGGAGTGCACCAAGTCACTCGGAATTAAATATGAGGAAAATGGATCTAGTTTTAGTGTTAAAAAAGGAGAACTTTTACAAACAATCACAGTCATGGTGTATAGAACGATTAACGACTCACATAGTGGATAAATTTAGTGAATATAAACAGTCAAAAGACAGTGTATGTAAAATTAAGTTAATTGTAAAAGTGTTTGTCTCAAAATTGTTACAAAAGTGGAAAAAATCCAATT
This sequence comes from Schistocerca serialis cubense, assembly GCF_023864345.2. NCBI lineage: Eukaryota > Metazoa > Arthropoda > Insecta > Orthoptera > Acrididae > Schistocerca > Schistocerca serialis. The sequence continues at coordinate 141,514,359 of NC_064638.1, read as the reverse complement.
GGAATATGGAAAGATTTACCAAATCCAATTCAGAATGGTTAAAAAATGACTTCGTCTTGCCGGCTCTAAGCACTACAATCACAAACGAAGATTTGCACGTGAAAAAAAAACAGAAGAAGACATGCAAAATCTTTTGAAGAGAGCTCTCACCGATCAAAACGAAGAATAGTGCAACCAGTTATTTCTGAGTCAACCCCAGAGCTTTTGTGTACTGCTGCTCAAAGCAGTCTTAATAAGAGTGGAAAAAGAACAGCTGCTCAAGTAATAAACTTAGCCCTAATCATAAGCCCTCGCAGATACAAACGCATGAAACACATTCACGAAAAGCCATCATATTCGGTTGTGAAGCCTTACTCACCCGAAGAAGCCTTAGCGCTCATTATTGACTCTGACATGGGAAAAGAAGATTATATTCATTGGCAAAAAGGGGCGAAATCTCGCGGCGCGAACATCTATCCACCTTATAATGTCATAGCACAAACAAGGAAGCTATGTTACCCGAGTATCATAACAATTACGGATACCGAAGTGCAAATTGCAGTTCACGATATTTTGGACCACACAATCAAAAGACTTGCTCATGTAGAGCAGGATGTACTTCTGTTACACCACGATCACACTGCAAACTCAGCGATTGAAGTCACCTACATGTGGGGCCTTGATGGTAGTGATGGACATTCCATTTACAAACAATGTGTTGCCAACAACTCACTGTATGGAGATACCAACATAATTCTATGTACTATAGTTCCATTGCAAATGTCAGAGGTCACAACGAATGGTTAACAGATTTTCTGCCAAAACCCGAGTCCTTCTTCGTCGTGATATAATCGCATCATTCGGCTGCAGATTGAAAAGGAGACAAAGGAATCAGCAAAACTCCATTGCGAAGCGATTGAGGAACAAATATCAAGTTTGCAGCCTACTGAGGCGATCCTTGGGGATAAATCTTACACATAAAAAACATCGTGCTGTATGTACAATGATGGACGGAAATACGTGCAATGTGCTCACAGACACTTCGTCAACACAAGAGTGTAATGTGTGCAAGGCAACACCCAAAGAACTCAACAACCTTGATTTACTTTTGCAAAAACAATATTCTACAACTAGTTCATTGAAGTTTGGGATATCTGTTTTACACTCATACCTTAGATCAGGGGCGGGCAAACGTTGCACGCGGCTCATGAGCACACAGCGCTGCACGTGTGCTGCTCGCGTGCAATCGTCGAACGAAGCAGTGGCGACAGCCGGCAGGTTGCCGCAGTGTAGTTCCAGGCTAAGCTGCGGACGTTGAATCGAAGCGACCACTATGTAGTGAATTTCAGTAACCGGAAAATGCAGAGTGAATCAAGGAATTGGAGATTTGCTATATTTTAAAAAGGAATGGGAGAATCATTTTTTCTCTGTGCAAAAACGTGAAAATTGGAAATTTATAATATGTGACAGTATTCTCGCTAGTCAGCAGAAGTTTAATATTGATCGCCATTATAATAAATTTCAGTATGTTGCCGTTCTTAGTGCAATAAAAGAGGAATTTCTCAAGCGATTTGGGGATATATCTTACTTATCCCAAGGTTTTGAATAGTTCTCGAGACAATCTGCTGTTTCTGTAGATGATATTCATCCCAGTTTGCAAATGGAATTAATAGGTCTACAGCGTAATTCTCGTCTGAGAGACAGGTTCCTTTTGGCAAGACGTGTGACAGATTTTTATCATGACTTTCCACAGCAAGTTTCCTCGTCTCCATCGTGAAGCCGCGAAGATAATGTCAATGTTTGGCTCGACATACGTTTGTGAGAGATTTTTTTTCTGTTACGTAAATTTTCATTACTGATGTTTGCTCTTAAACGAGACTTAATTTTCATAACTGTTTGCGTTTGTCTGTACGTAGAAATTTTGTTCCAGACATTAAACGTATTGTAAACTCAACCTCTGATAATTAAATAAAACGTATCGTAGGCAATAGGTACTGTTGTGGCGTAACAAGCGTGCTACGCCACACTGGGAAGGGAGCCGAAAGAAAGGCACGCGTACACACACGCCGACTGGCGTCAAGTCTGGAACAGGATAACTATTGAATGGTAGCAAGAAAAGTACGTAGCTGCTTTATACTTAACTTTATTAGTTGATGACTACAGCGTTCTTCTTGAGACATTTATACTATAACTCTCAAACTAGGTAAGGCTAATGGCGCCTTGCTAGGTCGTAGCCATGGACTTAGCAGAAGGCTATTCTAACTGTCTCTCGGCAAATGAGAGGAAGGCTTCGTCCGTATTGTCGCTAGCAATGTCGTCCGTACAACTGGGGCGAGTGCTCTATCGTATATCGAGACCTGCCTTGTGGTGGCGCTAGGTCTGCGATCACACAGTGGCGACACGCGGGTCCGACATGTACTAAATGGACCGCGGCCGATTTAAGCTACCACCTAGCAAGTGTGGTGTCTGGCGGTGACACCACAGGTACTCTTTCAAACGATGATTACTTTCAAGCACTCCTACTACCCTTATTCCTTCATTCAATAAAGCAGGCCAGGAAACAAAACGCATTACAGAAGAAGAAGCGGAGAGACGGTATGGTGGGGAGGTGAGAGAAGCGGGTGGCCAGCTTGCCCCTGTGTGCACGCAGAACACCTGTTAACTGCACACGTGCATGTGCACCGCACACGTGCAGAATTCCTGGCCGCCCCTGCCTTAGATGTTACGAATACTTGTTACGTATATCATATAAATTGGAACTGAAGCAGTGGCAAGCAAGAGGTAAAGAAGCCAAAGAAAATATAAAAAGAAGAAATGAAGAAATAACCACTAAATTCTATCGTGAAATGGGATTAGTGGTAGACCAGCCCATGCAAGGAGGAGGTAACTCCAATGACGGGAATACTGCAAGAAAATTTTTTGCAGAGCCCACAAACTCTGTGACTATAACACGTCTAGTGCCCGAAATTATACAAATATTTGCAAACATCCTAAGCGTTTTGTCTTGAGGATTTAACGTTAATTACAGTAATTTTAAAAATTATTGCCTCGAAACAGCAAAAATCTGTTTACAAACTTACAAGTGGTACAAAATGGGTGCATCTGTGCACAAGCTGCTAATACATGGTGCAGACATAATAAAGGAACTACCTTTGCCTGTGGGGCTTTTTTCAGAAGATGTCTTGGAATCTAGTGAGAAAGAATATAAAGGTTTAAGACTTTCCATGCAAGGAAAACATCAAGAATACATACCAATACGGATATTGTCCCCTGGATGCTGATAGCTTCAGATCCTATCATTGCGTCCAAGAGGAGGAGGCACATTAAAATAAGAAAACCCTTTCCTAAGGAGGTACTGTTAATGTTAGAAGAACTTGTTGTGAAAATGCTTGAAGATAATGGTGACGAAGAAATAATGGATGATGATGATGATGACGACGACGGAACAATGGATGATTATGATGAGAGATACTGTCTTACTGTCTGTAAACTTTAAGTAAAATATACTAATTTGATTTTCATTCTACTTATTCATTTTTAGCTACCTATAAATCACCTTTTAGGTTGGTGGGTATTTTCAGAATGTTGTCAAGTCTGAATATACATCAACTCTAAGGTCAGAAGCCTTTCTAAGTATAAATGCACATATTATTTAACATATTTGAATTTTGGCCGCCATAAGTGGTCATTTTGCCGTGTGTGTGCGTCGGGCCACACGGCGGGTGACAGTTAGGTTGATATCCCACCGCTATCGAGGGCGTCTTCAGACACATCTTCGCTGATCACTGGGGCTCAGTTCGAAGCGAGACTCATCACTGAAGACAGTTCTACTGCAGCCAGTGAGATCCCAGGCCGAAGACGTGTCGAGACGCCCCGGACATCACTTGGGTGGAAATCGCTGGTAGTTTTTCCTACAATCATTGCCTGGAGGTTTTCCAGGGTCGATTGAGAAGTACAGCGGCTAAACCAAACAATAGGAATGCCAGAGCACGTGGTATTACGATGCAACGATCATGGAATAAGTCCAGAGTTGGAAATGTGGCTCATTAGAGCCAACTTCCATACCACACATTATACCGGAAAGAACACTTTGAAGTGCTATACTTGCTTAGTGGTCTACGCACCAACACCAACAATCAGGTGTGCAATTCATTCATCAACAGCGTTCCAGAATTACATTACATCCATATCTCCCACCAAGAACGCAACACCATAAATTAACAGAGCTGAGGTAGGAGTTGTTACACTATGCGTTAGCAACACCTGATGGGCAAACTAGAGTATTTCGACGCGTCAAAAGCTTAGCAGTAGTATATATAGACCTAACATTAATGAAGTATTAGTTGCAAGCTTGAAGTTAATTTTACTCATACATGATAAACTAATAAAAATAACCAAATTACGTCTGTTCTAATTTTTATTAAAATATTGGAAATAATGAAAAAAGTGAAATTTATGGGGTTCTTAAATGAAGAAACCTCTTGGGTTACCAGCAACGTAGACAAGTTTAGCCCACAGAAACTTGGGGAAGGGGGGGGGGGGGGGGGAGCGAATAGTTTACAAACGACAGCTGCTGTAAATTGCGGTTTTTTTTTTTTTTTTTTTTTTTTTTTGCAAAATGAGCAATAGCTCGTCAGAATCAAGTTACTACTGTTAACACAGCGATCAACTCAAAAAAATATATATATATACATAATGGAGACTCTTGGATAGATTCTCAAACATCACTGTTGTGCAAATAGTTAAGCAGAGACATTTACAGTCTAATCATCTCATTATATTTTCATGTAACCCACATTCGTTTCAGGTGACTCAACTTCCACTATTTGCACTGATTATTCTGTATTTCAGAACCCGTTTTGGCATACAGTTCTGAGAGGGTCATAGACGTGGCTAGTTTCAATCATGAGGGAAGAGATTTTGTGACGATTTATTGTCAGTAGTTGAGGAACAGCGCTACGGAAGTTAGGAACCACTCTTAACTTTCGCAACCTGGCGCCAATGAGGCATTACAGGCTACTCCGTGAGTGTGAAGTCGGCTTCAAAGTACATTTCCGAGGCCTAATCGTTACTGATAATTTTCTTTGTTGTCGTGAAAAGTTAAAAACGTACAGAGTGTGAACAAGTAGTCTGTTGTGTGACATGCTCAATACTCATTCCTCATGGGTCCACAATACATTCCGGCTTCTCTACAATAACCAGGACCATACTACATATCCCCTAATTACTCAGACAATGCATGTTCCTCCAGAAGTACGAGGAGCCATTATCACACTCACAACTGGGTTTGAGTATCAAAATGCTTGTTTGAATACTGTGTAAATGGAGGTGGCAGAACCTTGTCAAGTTCCACACTCAGGACTGGTTCGAGAACATATTTCCATAGAAGCGACATCATTTGGCGCCCCTCCCCTCTCTCCTCTTCCTTCATGCACTTTTACCCATCTCAGTTTTCTCCTCTAATTGTGATACACACTTTATACAAATCGCAGAGTTTTGGTGTATCTGGTGTATTGCAGGAGTGTATATGTTGTTGTTGTAGTCTGAAAACCGAAGACTAGTTTCATACAGCTCTCTATGCTACTCTGTGCTGTGCTTGCCTGTTTATCTCCAAATCTTTCTGAGCCTGCTTACCGTATTCATCTCTTGGTCTCCCTCTCCGTCCTGGAGTGTAAGTAAGCCTACAGGAACATTATGAATTCATCATGTGACCGTAACTGAAGCCAGACGATGTTGCATATAATTCGAACAATCAAATTAGGTGGAAGAACAGCAGAATAATATGCTAAAAAGGGTAAGTGTCTCATCTATGACAAAGAGATGTAGTATATTTAATATTCCCACATTCATAGGTAGAAGGAGTAGATCAAAAGCAATTTTTTAATCTATCAGTGAATAGGAAGACCTTTGTATGGGTTTTGGGCACTTGGCCAGGTGAACACATCTGCCTATCTTTTGTAACATCAGCAATAATAATAGCATAAACGTCAGAAAAACTTCCTTACATGATAATGGAATAGGAGCCACTGGAGACTTATAGTTACCAAGAAAAATAATTAAGTATCTTCCGCAACAGTGTTTTCTATTAGGAATTAAAATTGTGTAATAATTTGCCCAAGGAGTTGAACAATATAACTGACAGTCCTTTATCGAACAAGGAAGTCAAAAAACACCTCTTAAGTAATGCATACTACACAATTAACCATTATTTAAGGAACAGAGAGTAGGGGTTAGTAAAAATGTGATAAAATATAAGTTCACAATATGATGCTTTTTATTTGTAAATAACTCGCCCAATATCTGTGGGGAATAATACGAACTCACATAACTCTCCCTGTGCTTATGATGAGGGGTTGCCGAGTCAGGTTTTCGTTCAGTCAAAAGGAAAGACACGGAGATGCAACATAGGCGTATCAGCATGAGGCTCCTCCTAAGTCACTGCAGGTGAATGAGAGACTGTGGGCAGCGAAAAGCATGAAGATACTAAATTAACGGTGAATGACTATTTCCCAACTTTTCAAACCAAATTGTTCCATGTACATATAGACATAAGATCATTGAACAAACCGAATGAGCTAGTATATTTGTTTGGACACTGATCTCACATTCAGCATTCATCTCTTCAACAAGATGAATCACGTAAAACTTGAGCTTCAGATATTGTGGAAGTGGAAAGTGCTATTGATGTGCGATTTTTAAAAGATGGATTAGTAGCCAGGGGCTCGTAGTGTCAGCCATCAACTGATTGTAAGAGGGCAGTTCAATAAGTAATGCAACACATTTTTTTTCTCGGCCAATTTTGGTTGAAAAAACCGGAAATTTCTTGTGGAATATTTTCAAACATTCCCGCTTCGTCTCGTATAGTTTCATTGAATTCCGACAGGTGGCAGCGCTGTACGGAGCTGTTAAAATGGCGTCTGTAACGGATGTGCGTTGCAAACAACGGGCAGTGATCGAGTTTCTTTTGGCGGAAAACCAGGGCATCTCAGATATTCATAGGCGCTTGCAGAATGTCTACGGTGATCTGGCAGTGGACAAAAGCACGGTGAGTCGTTGGGCAAAGCGTGTGTCATCATCGCCGCAAGGTCAAGCAAGACTGTCTGATCTCCCGCGTGCGGGCCGGCCGCGCACAGCTGTGACTCCTGCAATGGTGGAGCGTGCGAACACACTCGATCGAGATGATCGACGGATCACCATCAAACAACTCAGTGCTCAACTTGACATCTCTGTTGGTAGTGCTGTCACAATTGTTCACCAGTTGGGATATTCAAAGGTTTATTCCCGCTGGGTCCCTCGTTGTCTAACCGAACACCATAAAGAGCGAAGGAGAACCATCTGTGCGGAATTGCTTGCTCGTCATGTGGCTGAGGGTGACAATTTCTTGTCAAAGATTGTTACAGGCGATGAAACATGGATTCATCACTTCGAACCTGAAACAAAACGGCAATCAATGGAGTGGCGCCACACCCACTCCCCTACCAAGAAAAAGTTTAAAGCCATACCCTCAGCCGGTAAAGTCATGGTTACAGTCTTCTGGGACGCTGAAGGGGTTATTCTGTTCGATGTCCTTCCCCATGGTCAAACGATCAACTCTGAAGTGTATTGTGCTACTCTTCAGAAATTGAAGAAACGACTTCAGCGTGTTCGTAGGCACAAAAATCTGAACGAACTTCTCCTTCTTCATGACAACACAAGACCTCACACAAGTCTTCGCACCCGGGAGGAGCTCACAAAACTTCAGTGGACTGTTCTTCCTCATGCACCCTACAGCCCCGATCTCGCACCGTCGGATTTCCATATGTTTGCCCCAATGAAGGACGCAATCCGTGGGAGGCACTACGCGGATGATGAAGAAGTTATTGATGCAGTACGACGTTGGCTCCGACATCGACCAGTGGAATGGTACCGTGCAGGCATACAGGCCCTCATTTCAAGGTGGCGTAAGGCCGTAGCATTGAATGGAGATTACGTTGAAAAACAGTGTTGTGTAGCTAAAAGATTGGGGAATAACCTGGTGTATTTCAATGCTGAATAAAACAACCCCTGTTTCAGAAAAAAAATGTGTTGCATTACTTATTGAACTGCCCTCGTAATAATACTTAGATGCACTTTATTTAAATGGAACGATGCCTATTGGCGTTAACACACCGAAAGAAGGGTAAATTAGGAAGTCAATGGTGTTTGGTGCAGGATTCTAGTGGGAGTCGTTTACGAAATATCGTATTGTGCAAAGTTTCCGTGTCGACACTTGTTTGTACCATTCAGTAGTTGCTACGTACAATGCTGTTATGTTTGCTTACAGCGTGCTTGTGTCGTCCTTGAGTGTACTGAGACTTGCCTCTCAGTTAGTGTCTGACAGTTCAAGCAGTAGGTCGTAAGTGCACGACGGGATTTACCAACGCAGAAAAAGCCGAAGTGCTCATAGCGTATGGAGGTGTACGAAGAATGCAGTTCGATTTTCTTGTACGATACTTGCGACAAGACATCCCAATGGACATCCACCATTCGACAATTATTTATCAACCTCTTCAACCAATTACGGGACGGAACGAAGTAAGTGACGACAGAAGAGGGGGAAATTAAGCTTCTTGCTGTTGTGGCAGTGGATCCGTACGTTAGCTCACGTGCAATCGTACGAGGAAGTGGCGTGAGTGAGGCAAGTGCCCCATGCAATCTCCATCGGAATTGGTTCCATCTTTATCGCGCCTCTCTCTATCAAGAGCTGCATAGAAACGATTATCGTGTTAACTTCCGTACATGGGCATTAAGACAGGATATTCCAACTGTATCTTGCATCATATTTAGCAATGAAGAGACATTTACCAATCACGGACAGGTAAACCGCCGAAACATGCGTCGTTAGTCTGTTGGCAAACCCCATTGGTTTTTCAGGTGAAACGGGAGCGTCCGTAGTGTGTAAAAGTGTAGTAAGGGATAGTGAACCATCAGCTCATAGGTCCGTTTTTCAAATACGGAAAACTGAACGCACCCAAGTATCCCAGCCTCCTAATATACCATCTTCCACAGATGCTAGAAAATGTTCCTCTACAGAAGCTGTGGTACCAACATGACGGTTGTCCAGCCCGTAAGTACTACAGCATATCTTCACAAATTGTTCCCAAGTCGTTGGATTGGACGCAGAGGATCTGTACCTTCGAGCCCGTTTGCCAGTTTTGACGCCCGCAGACATTTTTTTGTTTTTTTTTGTGGGGAAAGTTGAAAGACGCTGTCTGCAAGGACACACCAACTACACTCGATAATGTACATCGACGTATTACTGTAGTCTGCTCGGACATCTCCGCTGGAATGCTATAACGTGTTCAGGAGTCGTTCCACACCAGACTGGAAGCGTATATCGCCGCTGCCGGTGGTCATTTTGAACACAAACGGTGATGGTTAATTGTCTCGTTCCTGATAAGAATCCACACAACTACTGTGCGCACATGTGTTGTTGTTTAGTGTGTGGTATCACAGGTATTGTACTAGTGTCGGTGGGGGAAATTCTCGAAACGATATCTCGTAAGTGATTTGCGCTAGAACCCTGCAACAAACACCACTGACATTCTGATTGGCCCTACTTTTAGTCTGTTAATGTCAGCAAGCATTGTCTCTTTAAAAAAGTGTGTGTTTGCACAAAAATACACTTTCTAAGTATTATTATAATTTGTTGATTGGCTAACAATACGAGCCCTGCCTCAAATGGTACAAATGGCTCTAAGCACTATGGGACTTAACATCTGAGGCCATCAGTCCCCTAGACTTAGAACTACGTAAACCTAACTAACCTAAGGACATCACACACATCCATGCACGAGGCAGGATTCGAACCTGCGATCGTAGCAGCAGCGTGGTTCTGGACTGAAGCGCGAGGCCTGGCCATCAATCCATTCTGTGAAAACAACTCGTCAACAGCATTTTCCTTTCCCGCAGTACTTGCGGTGCAAGTTTAGGTGATTCACCCTGTATAGTTTTAGGTAAAAGCTAAGATAGTTCATCCAACTAGATCACGACTGATCGCGTCCGCGTTGCGGATGTTGTTCCTTGTACGGCAACAAAGGAAGAATGGATTGATCGATGGTGTTAATAAACGATCATCCTCCTTTACCTCCTCTGCATTACTGCAGATGACGTGTCACTGAGCACATTCGTTCTGTGCATGCAGTACACGTGAGGCGCCTAGTTGTTTCCACTGCACTGTGTGGAATACGAAGGTTCCGTTATAGTTCACTAACCTGCTGCCTCCAAGTTGGTGTTCCCAGCGCAGAAAACTGCACGCAGGTCGTAGGTTCTGTATCTTGAGGCTGAAACTGACTTTTCGCGAGGTTCTGTTGTGAAATAATGTATCACTTCTTTGGGATGCCACTCGCGTATTTTAATATAGCCACACGAGAAGTCTAGATGATCTTAATACAACACCTTCTGATACAGCGAAGTACATGATCAACCACAATGTTTACGAAAATGTGTCTTTACACTATTTGTGGCTCGTGTCTGTGCCTCATGACTACCGGAGTGAATTAATAGTGAATACTGACAAACACATCCTGCCACTGACGACATGACTGTACATCTCGACTGCCTAATCCAGAGTGACGAACAGGAACTTCAATAAATATTGGAAACACATCCTACGACAGACAACGTGTCATTCTCGACTGCCTAATCCAGAGTGACGAACAGCCCGAAACACTTCGCGCGCCATACCAGGAAAGGCGTGACCCGAACGCTTCCGAAGTGCTTCGTCTGCAATTTCGTCAGTCTTTTGTTTTGATTTAAATTGTTTTTAGTAATTCTAAAATGACTGATTGATAGTCAGCTGTTGAGAAATATTTTTATTAAGAAGTGAAGTCATTCCAATGAGTAGTTTAACTAATAATAATAACTACACTGTAACGTTTTGGCGCCCTTGCTCCGAACACAGCAGCCAATCACAGAGCAGTAGCATTATGCAGGTGGTCTTTCTCACGGGAATAGTACCGAATCTAACATCTGTCACAGGTACTTCACACCACATTTGGTCATCTATATACTTCTTGCATCTCCACTGCTCTGGGAACAGCTTCTTGGAGCCTAATATGATGGCTGACTAAGGCAGAAATATTACATTTGTACAAACTGACAAATCCTGTAGACTGATCCTTGGACGAATAAGTTACCGTACCGCACGGGTGGCTGCGTCGCCATACGCTTAGTGATGCTGCCGGGAGCATCTCACAGGCGTTGGGCTGCCCTTCTGTTCCGCTTTCGCGGCGTCAGGTCTGCTGCGGTTGCGCCAGCCTGAGAAACCCGGCAAGCAGCTGGGCAGCTGCGCTAATGTCGGGGGGCAGGCGGGACGTGCCGGCCGGGAGGCGCCTCGCGATTCGCCGCGCTCTTCTCCTCTCTTCCCTGATTAACGAGGCCGTCCGTGGCCGGATTTGGGCCGTGGAGCGCCTTGACGTGACCTCGCTGTCCGCCCGGACGGCGCCAAACGCCACCTCGCGCCGCGGGAGGAACAGGAATGTGACACGACGGCGAGCGATTATCCACCCCATCTGGATTATCCACCCCATCTGTGTGTGTGTGTGTGTGTGTGTGTGTGCGGTTGGTTACGAACAGGTAATATACACTGAGGTCACAAATGTCACGTGACAGCGATATGCGCGTGTACAGATGGCGGTAGTATCGCGTACACAAAGTATAAGAGGGCAGTGCATTGATCGGGATAACGCTTGTACTCAGGTGATTCGCGCGAAAAGGTTTCGGAAGTGATTATGGTCGCACGACGAGAATTAACAGACTTCCGACGAGGAATGGTAGTTGGAGCTAGACGCAAGGGACACTCCATTTCGGAAATCGTTAGAGAATTCAATATTTCGAGTTCCACACTGACAAGAGTGTGATGAGAGTACCAAATTTGAGGCATTACCTCTCACCACGATCAAAGCAGTGGCCGACGGCGTTCACTGAACGACCGAGAGCAGCGGCACTTCCTAAGAGCTGTCGGTGCTAATAGACAAGCAACACCGCGTGAAACAACCGCACGACGAACGTATCCGTTAGGAGAGTGCGGCGAAATTTGGCTTTAATGGGTTACGGCAGGTGAAGACCGACGCGAGTGCCTTTGCTAGCTGCACGTCATCACCTGCAGTGCTTCTGCGCTCGTCACTATGTCGCTTGGACCCTAGGGGATTGTAAAACTATGCCCTCGTCGGACGAGTCACGATTTCAGATGGTAAGAGCTGATGGTATGGTTCGAATGTGGGGCATTCCCCAAGAAGCTATGGACCCAGCTTGTCAAGAAGACTGGTGGCAGCTGCATAATGGTGTGGGCTGCGCTTACATGGAATGAACTGAGCCTCCTGGTCCAGCTGAACTCGTGATTGACTGTAAATGGTTATCAAGTATGTCGGGCAACCACAGCTGAAGAACTTGCACAAAATGTAAAGGACAATCAAACAATTTGAAATCAGAGATTGAGTGACAGTCCAAATCCGCAATAGCCGGCCGCTGTGACCGAGCGGTTAGGCGCTTCATTCCGGAACCGCGCTCCTGCTACGATCGCAGGTTCGAATCCTGCCTCGGGCATGGATGTGTGTGATGTCCTTAGGTTAGTTAGGTTCAAGCAGTTCTAAGTTCTACGGGACTGATGACCTCAGATGTTAAGTCCCATAGTGCTTAGAGCCATTTGAACCATTTTGAAATCCGCAATAGCTGTTTATTATGTTATCACTGTATGACACGTTCGGCTACCTCTATTTCATATTCCCAAACAACGATGCACCGTGTCAGTGCGCTACAATTGTCCGCGATTGGTCTGAAGAACATTCTGGACAACTCGAGCGAATGATTTGGCCACCTAGATCGCCCAACATGAATCCCATCGAGCATTTATAGGACATGTTCGAGAGGTCATTTCGTGCACAACAAACTGCACCGGCAATACTTTCGCAATTATGAACGGCTGTAGAGCAGCATGGCTTAACATTTATGCAGGGAACTTCCAACGACTTGCTGAGTCCATGCAAAGTCGCGTTCCTGCACTACGCCGGGAAAAAGGTCCGACGCGATATTAGGAGGTATCTCATGACTTTTGTCACCTCGTTGTATGTGTTATTCATCGAGTATATACATCGGGTACAAAACCTCAAGCAAATACAAAACACTAAATGAAATAATTAAACGTTAATTCAAACTCCGGAAAAAAACACATCAAATAATGTAATTTATGCTACAGGAGACTTTCAGTCTCTACCACAACTTAGTTACTACAGAAATTGAGATACAACAGCCAGTTTCAATAATTTTAAGTACACAGCATTACACAATGTTCTGCATGATACATGTAGCAGTCTGATAGTGATTTCTACGAAAGATACTGTGAACGTACAAGAGCCGATGGCATAAGCCAATGTTCTCCTTTTACGTTGTTTCAAACTGTACATGTTAAATAGAAAATTCATTAATTTACATAAAAAATTCAGAATTCAATTTCCTTTTTTGTTTTGACCAGTAAAACCCCGATTCTTTAAAGAATATAACTACGATGTATAAAACAGCTTCCAACTTCAGTTTCCTTTACAAATGAGTTAATGTGTTACATATCTGACATTAAGCGACAAAAGCGAGAAAAATTTTAGAAAAGGCATAAAATTATGTTTCAAGTTTGTTGGAAGTCGCTAACTGCTCTCATTATCAAATATTGGATAAATATGGTTCAAATGGCTCTGAGCACTATGGGACTCAACTGCTGAGGTCATTAGCCCCCTAGAACTTAGAACTAGTTAAACCTAACTAACCTAAGGACATCACAAACAGCCATGCCCGAGGCAGGATTCGAACCTGCGACCGTAGCGGTCTTGCGGTTCTAGACTGCAGCGCCTTTAACCGCACGGCCACTTCGGCCGGCCTGGATAAATATATTCTGGATAAGTTGCGCTCCATCTTAGCCAAAACTAGTTATCACGCATCTCAATGTTTATTACATTATCTTCTAAACTACACGTCGTAGAATCATATAATACCGCAGGTATATTCAGTGGGCTGTGTGGATACTGTCTGCAATATTCATTGCTAACAGAGCTACTTGTAAATCCGTACGTATTATAAAAATGTGTGTGTGTGTGTGTGTGTGTGGGTGGGTGGGTGGGTGGGTGTGTGTGTGTGTTCCACATCTCCTCCTATAGCACTGCACCGATTTCCACCAACTTGTGAGGTGGCAATCGCTGTGGGTGTCAGAACCACCCATCTCTCAAAGGGGAACGGATAAAAAAGACGTGTGAATTCCCAGACTTTATTCATACAGTATTTGAAAAAGACAGCACATAACGATTTGCAACAAACTTTACGCAGAATTTCAAATACTTACGAAATTTTTTCTCACGAACAACCCGAACAAAATGATGAAAGGAAAAAATATTTATCGCTCACTACTTTTCACTGTTCGTGCAGTAAAAGTACCGCACGAGGCATGACGCTATAATTTATTACTTCTTTGCTACTTACTTCGTTAGCGACATATTCTAAAGACAGTATGTACATACATTTATCAGCGAATGCATGAAGAAAATTATATCATTGCACAATACATAGTTCAGGAGATATAACGTCATACACAGGGAGATGCGTGAAACACTGCCGCATCATACACTCCGTCTTCTGGCCACAAGTGGCCCGTCCGACCACCGTGTCATTCTTAGTTGAGGATGCGGATTGGAGCGGCGTGTGGTCACCCATTCTTGTCGTATAACCACTCCGCCACAGGCCGTGCATTTGAACAGGTGCTCGATCGTGTTGAAAGATGCAATCGCCATCCCCGAATTGCTCTTCAACTGTGGAAAGCCAAAAGGTACTTAAAACATCAGTGTAGGCCTGTTCGCCGGCCGAAGTGGCCGCGCGGTTCTGGCGATGCAGTCTGGAACCGCGAGACCGCTACGTCGCAGGTTCGAATTCTGCCTCGGGCATGGATGTGTGTGATGTCCTTAGGTTAGTTAGGTTTAACTAGTTCTAAGTTCTAGGGGACTAATGACCTCAGCAGTTGAGTCCCATAGTGCTCAGAGCCATTTGAACCATTTTTTAGGCCTGTGCTGTGATAGTGCCACGCAAAACAACAAGGGGTGCAAGCCCCCTCCATGAAAAACACGACCACACCATAACACCACCGCTTCCGAATTTTATTGGTGGCACTACACACGCTGGCAGATGACGTTATCCGGGCGTTCGCCATACCCACACCCTGCCATCGGATCGCCAAATTGTGTACCGTGATTCGTCACTCCACACATTTTCCATTGTTCAATCATCCATTGTTTACCCTCCTTACACCAAGCGAGGCGTCGTTTGGCATTTACCGGCGTGATGTCTGGCTTATGACCAACCGCTCGACCATGAAATCCAAGTTTTCTCACCTCTCGCCTACCTGTCATAGTACTTGCAGTGGATCCTGATGCAGTTTGTAATTCGTGTGTGATGGTCTGCGTAGATGTCTGCATATTACACATTACGACCCTCGTCAACTGTCGGCGGTCTCTGTCAGTCAATAGACGAGATCGGCCTGACGCTTTTGTGCTGTACGTGTCCCTTCACGTTTCAACTTCGCTGTCACTTCGGAAGCAATTGGCCTAGGGGCGTTTAGGAGTGTGGAAATCTCGCGTACAGGCGTATGGCACAAGTGACACCGAATCACCTGACCACGTTCTAAGTACGTGAGTTATGCAGAGATCCCCATTCTGCTCTCTCACGATGATTAATGACTACTGAGGTTGCTGAAACGGAGTCCTGGCAGTAGGTGGCAGCACAATGCGCCTAATATTAAAAAGTATGTTTCTGGGGGTGTCCGGATACTTTTGATCAGATAGTACATGCGCAGTTTATAACTGTAACACTTGTCTCATTGTGTTGAACTCTGCACATGAGATTATACCTTTTAATGACTAAATTACGTCAGTATTTTAAGTTCTGGTTTCGGGCCGCGGTATAGTCGCTTAGTAATACAGCCCCCCCCCCCCCCTCAAAAAAAAACTAGGACTTCTAGAAGGGAGTGAGTACATAGTATTTTGAATAGATACCCTTGTCCGGAAACGTACCGTTTACGTTCTACTTCTGCTTGTGGAACTGAATTATGCTTGACGCAGTACAGTTCTTTGGTAATACACTCCTGGAAATGGAAAAAAGAACACATTGACACCGGTGTGTCAGACCCACCATACTTGCTCCGGACACTGCGAGAGGGCTGTACAAGCAATGATCACACGCACGGCACAGCGGACACACCAGGAACCGCGGTGTTGGCCGTCGAATGGCGCTAGCTGCGCAGCATTTGTGCACCGCCGCCGTCAGTGTCAGCCAGTTTGCCGTGGCATACGGAGCTCCATCGCAGTCTTTAACACTGGTAGCATGCCGCGACAGCGTGGACGTGAACCGTATGTGCAGTTGACGGACTTTGAGCGAGGGCGTATAGTGGGCATGCGGGAGGCCGGGTGGACGTACCGCCGAATTGCTCAACACGTGGGGCGTGAGGTCTCCACAGTACATCGATGTTGTCGCCAGTGGTCGGCGGAAGGTGCACGTGCCCGTCGACCTGGGACCGGACCGCAGCGACGCACGGATGCACGCCAAGACCGTAGGATCCTACGCAATGCCGCAGGGGACCGCACCGCCACTTCCCAGCAAATTAGGGACACTGTTGCTCCTGGGGTATCGGCGAGGACCATTCGCAACCGTCTCCATGAAGCTGGGCTACGGTCTCGCACACCGTTAGGCCGTCTTCCGCTCACGCCCCAACATCGTGCAGCCCGCCTCCAGTGGTGTCGCGACAGGCGTGAATGGAGGGACGAATGGAGACGTGTCGTCTTCAGCGATGAGAGTCGCTTCTACCTTGGTGCCAATGATGGTCGTATGCGTGTTTGGCGCCGTGCAGGTGAGCGCCACAATCAGGACTGCATACGACCGAGGCACACAGGGCCAACACCCGGCATCATGGTGTGGGGAGCGATCTCCTACACTGGCCGTACACCACTGGTGATCGTCGAGGGGACACTGAATGGTGCACGGTACATCCAAACCGTCATCGAACCCATCGTTCTACCATTCCTAGACCGGCAAGGGAACTTGCTGTTCCAACAGGACAATGCACGTCCGCATGTATCCCGTGCCACCCAACGTGCTCTAGAAGGTGTAAGTCAACTACCCTAGCCAGCAAGATCTCCGGATCTGTCCCCCATTGAGCATGTTTGGGACTGGATGAAGCATCGTCACACGCGGTCTGCACGTCCAGCACGAACGCTGGTCCAACTGAGGCGCCAGGTGGAAATGGCATGGCAAGCCGTTCCACAGGACTACATCCAGCATCTCTACGATCATCTCCATGGGAGAATAGCAGCCTGCATTGCTGCGAAAGGTGGATATACACTGTACTAGTGCCGACATTGTGCATGCTCTGTTGCCTGTGTCTATGTGCCTATGGTTCTGTCAGTGTGATCATGTGATGTATCTGACCCCAGGAATGTGTCAATAAAGTTTCCCCTTCCTGGGACAATGAATTCACGGTGTTCTTATTTCAATTTCCAGGAGTGTAATTCGAAAGGAAACATAATGAATCACCCATTTATCAATTCAACACTTTTGTTGGTTGGTGTTGATTTGGGGAAGGAGACCAAACTGCGAGCACATCGGTCTCATCGGATTAGGGAAGGAAGTCGGCAGTGCCCTTTCAAAGGAACCATCCCGACATTTGCCTTAAGGGATTTTCGGGAAATCACCTAAAAGCTAAATCAGGACGGCCGGACTGGATTGAACCGTCGACCTCCCGAATGCGAGTCCAGTGTGCCACTGCGCCACTTCGCTCGGTACTTTTGTTGGTATTCACTTAAACATCACTTTCTAACATTATTCCAAAACAAAAACTAACCCAGAATACTGTACGTACAGAGCAGTACTGACGCATTACAACAGTGGCTCCATGTGGCGACCACCACGTTGTCACACCCATTGCACCTGGTGTCTCTTAAATTTCCAGTGCACCGGCCAGAACTCGTGCCAGCAGGTCTTCCTCCGTCTCTATAGGAGTCTCGTAAACCAAACTGTGCATACGATCCCACAAGAAGTAGTCCACGTCATCCTATCTACCCTATTGTATACCAGGAGAGGCAACTTCGATATTTTTTCCTTTCCCTCAGCGGAAGTGAACGCGTTAAACATCTGAACTGAAACCGTCGTAGAACGAAAACACTACGTTTCCGGACATGTGTTCCTATTCGAAATATTATGCACTCTCTCCTCTCTACAGGTCCTATAAATTCGTGACGGGAATTTCCGAACATCCCTATAGACGGCTTCTGTCTCTCAGAACACTCGCCAATCACGATTTTGTGAACTAAATTTGAAGCTGTATTGTTCCTCTGCTCATAGCTTTGTGTATCTTAACTGCAATTGCTCGCGTCATTGCAGGTTAGTTGGACCAGAGTTATACGAGTTAAATGCGCCCATAAAGCTGTTGCTCCGTATTATCGCTTAGTCGACGTGCGCGTAACGCACAACATAAAACGTATCCTTATTATCGTACTTGACTGTACCCCAGACAGCTTGCTTTCCGCTCCACGTGAAACCAAATCCAATGAGATTCCAGCAAACGCGGAAAAATACATGGCGTAATGTTTACATCAGGTTTATTCTAATGATAAACACTGAATATACAGTAAGACCATCAGAGGTCAACTGTAAAATTATTTACCACTCTGGATGAATTTCCATAGAAACACCCAGGACTAATAGCGAACACTGCAGCTCGTGTTTGCAACATGCGCGCCATCTCAGCTACCACCAGGGTTTTCAGAAGTTCGGCCTTTTACCGAACTGTTAGGTATTTCAACCCGTGTTCGGTGTTCTGTATTAAAGTATAAGAGGTTTGGTGTATTTAGAATTCCATTCATATCACTAATTTATTTATTAATTTGAAAAATCAAGTGAACAAACATTTGGTGTGCTGTTGGCAGCTGGCACCCGTTGAATTTGGAACAATTGTGAAGTCAAGCTTCCATGTCCAGCAACTTGTTTCCGGGGAAAATGTTTTTAAACAGAGAAACGCCTAATATAAAAAAAAGTATCAAAAGCATAATGCCGGTTCCATGCAGCAAAGCCTTTGTGGAAAGTGTCTTCAGTCGCAAGAATCATTTGTGGTCTGACGCCAAAAACAAATTGAACTGTCGAAGTGGTAAAAGCAGAATTATGCATTCGTTATAATTTTAAGTTTGTAGCGTGCAACGACTTCTGCCAAAAATTTATTGAAAGCCGTAACTAGCAATAATAAATATAATTTTTAAGGTCCCATGCAGTGGCATCGACTATTTCAAACAATGTATATGGTGATGTAGGTTAAGATCCCAGGCATCACTCATACACCAAAAGTTTCACAGCTCTCTGCTGGCTCTCAGTTGGGTGTTTAGTATATATTGTTTGGTGGTAAAAGTTCCATGAGCATACGCTGAATGGCGCCATGTAGTACCATTTCTTTTTGTGTAACATTTGGCGAACCTGTTGCGACTTATAACTGTATACGAAAAAGTGTGTTAAAATCAGTTTGTGCAAATTCCATCCATATCATTTAACTGCACTGCGATGGGTGTTTTCAAGTACATCGTGTAAGTTACTCGATTAATTCTCAAAATAGACCACTGATTAGCTTTTTGTTCACATGTATATATCTGCCAATATATTACGATTTCAGAGGTCATGTCTATGATTTCTTTGTTTCGGGGTTATTTTGACCACTGGTCATTGTTACCGCAGGATTAAAGATACATAATTTACCAAACAAAGTTCATGGCAGTGATAGTGTGGAAATAACGAAACACACGTTAAACATCGGTATATAGATGAAGGCCCATTTTTAATAGTTAATGTGCCAATTACCAAGAAAAAAAATGTCAGTCATATATTGCTCGAATTGCAAGCTGTTGTGATTCAGGGATTGATTCAGGTAAGGGTAATTTTTCCGCCCTGTAAAAACTCTAGGGACTAATCGATGAGAGGATACGGAACAAGAAAGGTCTATTGAACTTATGTCAGGAACTACAAAGATAACTCCTAAAGAAATGCACACTATTTTTTAAAAAATCCATCTTTTATTCTACATCTTTGAAAGTTTTACAATGTGTAGATACATCCTTTAGGAACAATATTTTCATTTCTCCACATAATTTCCATCCCTCTCAACTGCCTTACGCGATCTTGTAACCAGCGCCTGTATACGCGCAGGGTAAAATTCTGGACCAACCTGTTGGAACCACTGTTTGGCAGCGTGCACAAGGGAGTCATCATCTACAAACCTTGTTCCACGAAGAGAGTATTTCAGTTTCCCAAAGAGATGATAGTCACATGGAGCCAGGTCAGGACTGTAAGGCGGGTGTTTCAGTGTTGTCCATCCGAGTTTTGTGATCGCTTCCATGGTTTTTTGACTGTCATGTGGCCATGCAATGTCGTGCAACAGCAAAACATCCTGCTTTTGACGATGTGGTCGAACACAGCTCAGTCGAGCTTGAAGTTTCTTCAGTGTCGTCACATACGCATCAGAATTTCTGGTGGTTCCACTTGGCATGATGTCCACAAGCAAGAGTCCTTCGGAATCGGAAAACACCATAGCCGTAACTTTTCCAGCAGAAGGTGCGGTTTTGAATTTTTTTTCCCTTGGGTGAATTTGCATGATGCCACTCCATTGATTGCCTCTTTGTCTCTGGAGAACAATGATGGAGCCATGTTTCATCACCTGTCACAATTCATCCACGAAATTGATCTCCACCATTCTCATACTGTTCCAAAAGTTCGCTGCATACCGGTTTTCTTGTTTCTTTGTAAGCCACTGTCAACATCCTGGGAATCCACTTGGCACAAACATTTTTTAACGCCAACACTTTCAGTACTGTAAACACTTCCTTCCCCTATCCAACGTAGCGTGACAATTCGTTCACTGTGATGCGTCTGCCTAGCAGTCGCCAATTCGTTAACTCTGCACATTGTCTGGAGTGTGTGCAGTACGAGGCCTGCTGCTGCTGCGGGAACAATCCTCAAATCCTCAATATTGCCGTGCCCGCTTTCATCACGTAACCTGCTTGACCACCGACTAACTGTACTGCGATCGACAGCAGCATCTCCATACACCTTTTTCAACCTCTTTTGGATGTTTCCCACTGTCTCGTTTTCACAGCACAGGTATTCTAAGACAGCACGTTGCTTCTGACGAACGTGAAGTGAAACAGAAGACATGCTGTGACGGAGCCACTCACGGGAACAGGTTGCACTAAGTTTGAAAACAAGCGGGAAGGATGTATCTACACACTGTAAAACTTTCACACGTTCAGAATGAAAACTGTATTTTTACAAAAATACTGTGCAACTCTTTTGGAGTGACCCTCCTACATGGTTTCCGTGCTAGAGACCA
Source organism: Schistocerca serialis cubense (assembly GCF_023864345.2). Lineage (NCBI taxonomy): Eukaryota > Metazoa > Arthropoda > Insecta > Orthoptera > Acrididae > Schistocerca > Schistocerca serialis. The sequence continues at coordinate 141,492,971 of NC_064638.1, read as the reverse complement.
TTTATTTGAATAAATACATTTATTTTTTATTTGATTAAATACATTGTTACAGTGATTGTGGTCTAATCATTATAAATATCTATAGAGTGGGTATTCCGATTCGCAGAACGAGAAATTGTCCGCAACATCTCTTGCTGCTCAAGTCCCGTGGTATTCGATCGGCGCATGTTAGTCCATATAGTGCTTAGCGTGTTTTCAGTGTTATTACTTCGCGAGAACAGATAGATCACCTTCAGAAGTACCCTGAAACTTTGTATATGCGTTTTATAGACATCTTAACAATTTTTTTGCTGGAACTGAAATAGTTTTGAAGCTGTGAAGAGCAAGGGTACTGTGCTTTTCGCCACAGTATCATAGCTCAGTTCCGCTTTACTTACGTTTTTTCAGGTACGGGAAAAGAAGTGACAGCCAACAATACCATTTTAGGTTTTCTATTGCACTTATTCATGTTGTCGAAACTCCGCTCTAATTAATTACGTCACAATGACGTAGAGCACACGTCTGAATTTTTGTAGGGACGAAATTCTTTCTTTTTATTTTGTGGGGCCATATTTTAGCTCTCTGTTCATGTTTCGGGAAACAGAATACAAAAATTATACAATGTAGGAAACTGTCTCATGCAGAAGTACTTAGATACACACACGGGTTTTGGGACCTGAATAAACTGGAGGAAACTGATCACATCGTCTTATATAAATTTTATCTGCCGATGAACATAGCACTAATACGTACACACTGACTGGCAGCTTAAACGCACTTGCACATTTGCCTAACATTTCTCTCGTAAACACATGGGCAAAAAAAAGAAAAAGTCGCAGAAATTTTCTCTACAATACAAGACATTATAATACCGCGTCTCATTTTTTAAACATATAAAGCGCTTCACATCAATATGATTTTGATGATGGATCACACTGATTTACATAGTGTAGTAGTTTTTTTTTCTTTTATCGGGTTTAATAAAGAACTTCAGAAAACTTTAGATCTATGTATTTCTTCCTGGGCGGTCAAAGTTTCATTGTGTTTGGAACATTGATCATAAATGGAATGGTAGCTGACAGTTATAGTTGACATATACATAGTCAGTGTACCCAGAATCCATGCTAACTTTGACCACTTACAATTTTTTCTTTCCTTCCTCTGCATTTTACAAAATATGTTGTACTAATTAGTATGTAATCCTTTCATACAATCCCCTACGTTCAGTAACATAAATATCGCGCAAGTTCAAAACCCACCATGATAGTGACATTTTAATCTGAAAATTGGTCAATGTATACCTGGTTTACCACAATCCATTTGATGATCCTGTGTGCATCTGTGAACTATATAGCTATGAACTTCAGCGTTGTCAAATATTTCGGTATATTTTGGCTGCATTTTAGATTAGTATGTGTTAAGGTACTTGACATACATGCCGGATTCGATCGTGGGATAAACTGACCATCATATATCTGATAAGCATTTGGGGAAAACATTGCCATTGATGTACTTTATCGTATTGGAAGTGGCTAATTAGTGTTTGTTGTATAGTAGTATATAATTATACTCAGTGGTATTTCCTCTGTGTTGTAATGTGAAGTTGAACTCTTGATCAGAGAAACAGTTTGAATTCATAAGTAATCTCGTAATTCTTGAAAAGTGATCAATGCTAAAGTTATCAGAAATGCAACATTAAACTATGTACTGGAATGATCTTGGCTAGAGTAGAGTCTATTCCGTTAAATTTAAGAAAACTGTCCTCTTTGCAATAATATAAGCAATCTGATGGCAAGAAAAATATGAAATATCTCCCAAAAATGCTCTGTCTGTAAAATATGTCACTGTTGAAATGTTAATTGTAGCACGTGGAAATTGTAAATGGCCTACCTGTTTGCACAATGAAGAAATGCTGTCCTGATGCTGTCTCCAAACTACTGAGGCTGTTGCTGCTATGATAGTTAAAAAAATAAAAATTTGAGCTACTAGCAACGCGAAGTGCAATGAAAGCTTTGAAGCACACAAACATGCACAAAACTTCTGTGCTAGTAAGTCTCGTTATTGCAGTAGTCATTGTCAATTAGTACTGTTACTCAGAAACTCGAGAAAGCAAAGTTATATATGTGAAACTTGAAATAAAGTTACGAATGCTGACTGATGGAAAAACAGTAAGTAATTGTATTAACAAAACTTTACATCACTAAGATAAAATATTTTAACACTTGAAATATTAAAAATTCGCTATACCTTAATGGTGAAAAAACCTGAACAAATTCTCTTTATTTTCTTACAGACACGTATGCTATCCGTCTTTGAAGAAATATCGGTAAACCACACGTTATGGCTCAAATCTCCAGTTCTAAATCCTTGACCAAATTAATTACTATGCTTGGATGTCTCAGCAAATGTGCTATGACAGTATCTTTTCAAGTCTTCTGAATAAATCTGCAAACTATATCTCCCTAAATGAAGAATAATATAAGAAAATTATTGGCGGCACACGGCAGATCCTAAGCACATATTACTTCATCACAAGATACAACACGTTTCCTCTCTCTCTCTCTCTCTCTCTCTCTCTCTCTCTCTCTCCCCAAGAATGCACTCCACTCACAAGTAAAGGTGCTACTAACAGTCTCTCGCAGCGCAACCTCTTTGACAGAGATGTTGTTCGCTATTACTCAGATGCTATTGAAGTTTTACTTTTCCCAGTGTGACATCCAAAATATTACCAAAATTACGATTTTCTGTGAAAGGGTACAGTACCACCCGACATTGAAAATAGGTACAACATTCTTCGGTAGGCCGGCCGGTGTGGCCGTGCGGTTCTAAGCGCGTCAGTTTGGAACCGCGTGACCGCTACGGTCGCAGATTCGAATCCTGCCTCGGGCATGGATGTGTGTGATGTCCTTAGGTTAGTTAGGTTTAAGTAGTTCTAAGTTCTAGGGGACTGATGACCGCAGTAGTTAAGTCCCATAGCGCTCAGAGCCATTTGAACCATTTGAACCATTCTTCGTTATTCTTGTCATAACAACATATTTTTTATAATAGTAACTCAATTTCACTTAATACACCGTCGCCGGATACCAATGTGGGAAAGAATGACAGTTTATTTATTTAATTGATCACATGTGCACTCCCACAAAATAAATCCCTACATCCAATTTGGTGAGATCTGTGAAATGAATGAATGTATGGTCGTCTGCTAACCGCAGATAATGAATGTGCAATATATGATCATCTCTGAGACGGTCCTTTGCGCACCTTTGGTGGAACCAAAGATATGAAATTTACCTGAACTTTGAGGGCCTGAAATGTGGCTGACCAATATGGTAACATGGTGCTCCCCCACCTCGGCGCAGGTGCGAGATGACCTGAAGAACGGCCATGTTTCAGCACTCTGGCGCTGGATCTTGTGTTGGTAAGACCTGTCTTAGGTGTGCTCCGTAAAGACAAAAGAGTGGAGAGAATGGTATGCATGTGGAATACTTAAGAGTAGTTTGGAATAATTATTTCTCTATTTCAGGAACTTTTGGGGGGAGAATTAAATGTCAGGCAGGTAATATTAAGGGGATCGTAGTAGTCTTCGGAAGTGACCCACAGTCACAATGAAACCACGTGTAGCAATAAGTTGAAATACTTGCGAGCCTTCCGAGTGCTAAAGTTAAGCTGAATTACTGGCGTGTGTACTGAAATTTGCAAATATTTAAGAAATGGCGTGTGCAGGTCTTGAAATTAGAGACCAGCACTTCCACGTGGTGAGTACTGTGTGAGTCTCAATCCATGGTTCAAATGGCTCTGAGCACTACGCGACTTAACTTCTGAGATCATCAGTCGCCTAGAACTCAGAACTACGTAAACCCAACTAACCTAAGGACATCACACACATCCATGCCCGAGGCAGGATTCGAACCTGCGACCGTAGCGGTCGCTCGGTGCCAGACTGTAGCGCCTAGAACCGCACGGCCTCTCCGAACGGCCTCAATCCCACAGGAAGACGTGCATATATCCTCCAGAGTTCGTAGTAGGAAAGAAAAGTTACGAAGTGGGGCAGTGTCTTGTGAAACTGGGATGAATACTAATTGAAGTGGGAAAGCTGAAAGTTAAGTGACTCTAACGTTGTGACTATTCTTTGTGATGTACCCTCACACAATTACTAACAAAATCGGCACAAAGTAACCAAACCCTTCCGTTGGTGAGGCAACACTTCTAACACAATGCTAAGGACTACCTATGGCCGACGCCCACCGCCGTTCCTTGCGCAGGCGCGAGAGGGTGCGCACGTGGACAGCCGACAGTCGGCAGCCGACAGCCGAGTGCTGCGTGCCTAATCCGCGGTGGGAACAGGTTCCGTCGCGCCGCTGCATATGGATGAGAGTAATTGAATATTGATGCGGTAAAATTCGTTGTGCACAACACCTTCTACAGTTTCCAGATATTCCCATATCAGCGGGTCATCTCCTACAACGTCCATTACCATTTCACGACACCCGACCGCCTACTTTAATGTTCCGATAATGGCACTCGCTGGTAGCGCGCTCGTGGTTTTGTTTCTGCCCGCGGACCGCGTTCTCGTCCCACACATAACGAACAGGCTGCCTCTGCTTCCGGGAGCCGTTTCTGAGCCACTCTGCCCGACGCTTGGTATCAATACGTCAAGTTATTATCCGACGTGTTTTGCGTAATCTCTACACAAACCACTCCGTGTCACGTCGTTTGGGCTGTTAAAAATCTGGTCTCCTACACAAGACGGCAGCAGCACCTTAGCTGCACTTTAGGATCTCGTTTTGCTTCCACGCATTCGGCCGTTACTTCGACTATAATGGCCATCATCACCTAGGGCGCAAATATTGAACGAATTTCCTCTTAGGACTGCCGACCATAACTCTGGAATTTTGATTGTACCAATCACCTGTCTCGAGTCACTTATTGCTTTCAGAATCCAATAATCGTAAGCAATTTCGTATTTCATGTGTGACAGCTGTAATTTTCGCAGTTCTGAAAGGCCTCTGTGCTATTTATTAGTACAGCAGTACATATTGAAATAAAATCAGAAGTCATCGTATATCCAATCTGAATTAACTGCGATGTTCTCTCACCTGTTATTGCTTCAAGCAAAAAGTGACAGCGTTTCTTCATGGGACAGATAAAAAGAATCGTAGATTCTAAGCTCAGAAAATATTGATTTATCGGATCCAACTTCATGCAAAACATAGTCTTTATTTTTCACCTGAATATGTTTCACATCACAGCGGTAGCATAATCAGTGCATCTGTGTTGGGTTTTTCTCTGAGGATGTGGATATAAAAAATTCGTGAATCTGAAGCACCAATTTTGTCTCTTTTGTTGACATTATGTGTCTTTTGCACCTAGCGATTTACACAACCCTTCTAATCGATATAGGTCATTCACCTTATCTGCTATAAATCGCACATGTTCATCCCATTTCATATCGCCTTTTAGTAGCACACATAAACATTTAAAGGATGCGACGTTCGGTAGATGTCGGGTTCTTTCTCTTTTATAACTACATTTTAACTCGACGTATTTTCTGTTCAGACAATAGAGCAGTGGTAAGTTTACCAACCGAATGCCTCAAATGGCTCTGAGCACTATGGGATTTAATATCTATGGTCATCAGTCCCCTAGAACTTAGAACTACTTAAACCTAACTAACCTAAGGACAGCACACAACACCCAGTCATCACAAGGCAGAGAAAATCCCTGACCCCGCCGGGAATCGAACCCGGGAACCCGGGCGCGGGAAGCGAGAACTATCTGCCGATCTTATTATATTTTAGCAGGCAATGAGGAGTGTGGTACGATTTTTAAAAATTTTTTATGAGACTGTTTTAACATGTTATCGCGGTGGCTCAAACTGATATCTAGTAAGTGATCAACAAGCCATAATTTAATTAGTATTATAAATTTATCCAATGATTTATTTAAGATTTTAATAGCACATTTTAACAGTGACATAGTTGCAAATTTTACATTCTCCACGGCCGGCCGGAGTGGCCGAGCGGTTCTAGGCGCAACAGTCTGGAACCGCGCGATCGCTACGGTCGTAGGTTCGAATCCTGCCTCCGGCATGGATGTGTGTGATGCCCTTAGGTTAGTTAGGTTTATCTAGTTCTAAGTTCTAGGGGACTGATGACCTCAGAAATTAAGTCCCATAGTGCTCAGAGCCATTTGAACCATTTTGAACATTCTCCACGGCTGAATACAGCTGGATAGCTCAGCGTGATTGAATATGATAGAGAGTGATTGTGATTTTAAGTGAATATATCCGTTATTCATTTTTAGTTGTAACTACTTCAACTACGGTCACCTCCAACTATTTTAGCATGGATGCTAATAACCTCTTTCTTGTGAGCCTTCAATCCACAAATCCACACGCGCACGCACACGCGCGCGCGCGCGCACACACACACACACACACACACACACACACACACACACACACACACACACACACACACACCTGAATTTTGGTTTAATGTGTTAATACTGAAAGATTGCAATTATTTATCTGTCTTCTTATAGCACTTTCTACTGTTTCCATATAATACTATGTTCGAGGGGCTTTCGATAAGTTATGCAGTACGTTTTTTTCTCCGGCAGTTTCAATTGACAAAATGAGGAATTTGTCGTTAGACATCGCCGAATATTCCCGTTTCAAATGGCGTCTGTAATGGAGGTGCGTATCAGGCAGAGAGCTGTCATTGAGTTTCTTTCGGCGGAAAACGAGAGGTCGCGCTTGCGGAATGTCTAAGGAGACCTGGCAGCGAACAAAAGCACGGTGAGTCGTTGGGCGCGGCGCCTGTCAGCATCGCAACAAGGTCTCGCAAACCTTTCCGATCTCCCGCGTGCCGGGTGGCTGCACAGAGCTGTGATTCGTGCAATTTTGGAACGTGGAGACACTCTCATTCGAGGCGACTGACCGAGCACAATTAAACATCTAGCTGCTCACGTGGTAATGCTGACACTTGTCCACGAGTTGGGTTCTTCGTCGCCTGACAGGGGACAATAGAGAGAAAGGAAGGATCATCTGAGCGGAATTGCTTGTATGTTAAATGGCTAGTCTTGACAATTTTTGTCGAATATCGTCACAGGCGATGAAATATGGATTCATCACTTCGAACCGAAAAAAAAATGAAGTGATGCCACACCGCCTCTCCGAAGAAAATGTCAAGGCCACACCCTCAGCCTGTCAAGTCATGGCGACGGTCTTCTGGCACTCTGCAGGTGTTATTCTGTTCGATGTCCTCCCTTATGGGGCAACTACCAACTCTGAAGTGTACTGTTATAGCCTCAGGAAATGGGAGAAACGACTTCGGCGTATTCTTTGCCACAAAAATGCTAACAAACTACTCCTTCTCCATGACAACGCAAGGCCTTACACAAGTGTACACACCCGAGAGGATCTGAAAAAACTTCATTGGACTGTTCTTGCTCATCCATCATGCACCCTGGACATCGCACCTTCCGACTTTCATCTGTTTGGCCAAATGAAGGATGCAGTCTACGGGAAGCAATACGTGGATGATGGGCTCCGACGTCGATCAATAGATTGGTACCACACGGGCGTAAGGGCCCTCCCAGTAAGATGGCGCAATGCCGCCGCATTGAACGCAGATTATAGCGAAAAATAGGGTTTTATAGCCAGAAGAGTGTGCAACAATATACACTTCTAGCCATTAAAATTGCTACACCACGAAGATGTCGTCCTACAGACGCGAAATTTAACCGCCAGGAAGAAGATGCATGATATGCAAATGATTAGCTTTTCGGAGCATGCACACAAGGATGGTGCTGACATGAGCAAAGTTGCCAACCGATTTCTCATACACAAATAGCAGTTGACCGGCGTTGCCTGGTGAAACGTTGTTGTGATACCTCGTGTAAGGAGGAGAAATGGATACCATCACGTTTCCGACTTTGGTAGCCTATCGCTATTGCGGTTTATCGTATAGCGACATTGCTGCTCGCGTTGGTCGAGATCCAATGACTGTTAGCAGAATATGGAATCGGTGGGTTCAGGAGGGTAATACGGGACGCAGTGCTGGATCCCAACGGCCTCGTATCACTAGCAGTCGAGATGACAGGCATCTTATACGCATGGCTGTAACGGATCGTGCAGCGACGTCTCGATCCCTGAGTCAACAGATGTGGACGTTTTGCAAGACAACAACCATCTGCACGAACAGTTCTACGACGTTTGCAGCAGCATGGACTATCAGCTCTGAGAACATGGCTGCGGTTACCCTTGACGCTGCATCACAGACAGGAGCGCCTGCGATGGTGTACTCAACCTGGGTGCACGAATGGCAAAACGTCATATTTTCGGATGAATCCAGGTTCTGTTTACAGTATCATGATGATCGCATCCGTGTTTGGCGACATCACGGTGAACGCTCATTGGAAGCGTGTATTTGTCACCGCCATACTGGCGTATTACCCAGCGTGATGGTATGGGGTGCCATTGGTTAAACGCTCGGTCACCTTTGTTCGCATTGACGGCACTTTGAACAGTGGACGTTACATTCAGATGTGTTGCGACCCGTGGCTCTGCCCTTCATTCGATCCCTGAGAAACCCTACATTTCAGCAGCATAATGCACGACCGCACGTTGCAAGTCCTGTACGGGCCTTTCTGGATACAGAAAATGTTCGACTGCTGCTCTCGCCAGCACATCCTTCAGATCTCTCACCAATTGAAAACGTGTAGTCAATGGTGGCCGAGTAACTGGCTCGTCACAATACGCCAGTCACTACTCTTGATGACCTGTGGTATCGTGTTGAAGCTGCATGGGCAGCTGTACCTGTACACGCCATCCAAGCTCTGTTTGACTCAATGCCCAGGCATATCAAGGCCGTTATTACGGCCAGAGGTGGTTGTTCTGGGTACTGATTTCTCAGGATCTATGCACCCAAATTGCATGAAAATGTAATCACATGTCAGTTCCAGTATAATATATTTGTCCAAAGAATACCCGTTTATCATCTGCATTTTTTCTTGGTGTAGTAATTTTAATGGTCAGTGGTGTAGTACATTGGAATCCTGGATGAAACCAACATGCCTTCAGAAAAAAGTCTGTTGCATTACTTATTGAACGCTCCTCGTAAATAGTAACCGTTTGGGGTCAGTCTCCGTTACCATCCAAGTTAGTACTAACGCTTGGCGTGCATTTGAGGGAAGTTGGTCCTCACTCCACTAGTCCCGGTTCAACACCTAAAGCGGGGAGGAGTTATCGAAACACTAAAGTGGTGTTCGTAAGCAGTGCATTTCAGATGCTTGTACAGACATCTTTATCGAGAGCTTACTAGTTGTTTCTTGCTCACTTACGTTACAATTGTTACTTCAAGAAGCTAACGGTCACTTTGCCACCTAGTCACGTTCAGCAGAGCTGTAGCTCCATCGCTTAAGCTCTTTACTTTGATGTAACACGGGTCTCAATTTTTTTTCCCTTCAGATGTCTGAAGTAGCTGTATTATTTTTTGTTTCAACATGAAACACGAGGATCATCAGCCAACCACGGACGCAGGAACGCCCCTGGCTGGGCCCCCGACTAATTACGCCGAACGAGAAGCGTTCGATTCTCTGTAGGCAGGGACGATGCCGGTCCGCCTGCGACGTCCGCGCTCGCTAAGTGGTACCGCGCGGGTAATTACCCCAGCCGCTTTTGGACAGTAACACCACCTCGTTACAGCAGCCCACTCATAGTAACACCTACTCACGTTCCTTGGAAAACGTCGCTTAGTAAAGTAAACACAGAACGTTCCTCAGCGTTTCCTGCACTATTTCAGATCCGACTAGAAAAAAAGGTGTAGTACTCCGTCTCAAGCATAATTCCGTCACTCCAGCCGTACAACGACAGTCGAAGCCATCAAGATCGCTTTACACGGCCAAAAGCAAGAGAGCTACAACCGGCAATTAACCTTTATTTACTACTATGACCACAATTTTCCAAACATTTTTACGTATTAACGAATACAAAAGCTGCATACAGTATGTGGAGTACTAACATAAATAGTCAACGTTCTTATTTCAAAACGGCCGTTCAAATAAACGTCAGAAATTTTTGCAGTTTATCCATTACATTATATTGTTTCTGTCATAGCATTATACACTGAAGCTCCAGAGAAACTGGTATAGGCATGCGTATTCATATACAGAGATATCTAAACTAGCACAATACGAGGCTACGTTCGGCAACGCCTATATAAGACAACAAGTACCTGGCGCAGTTGTTAGATCGGCTACTGCTGCTGCTGCAATGGTTGGTTATAAAGATTTCAGTTAGTTTGAACGTGGTGTTACAATTGACGCCCGAGCGATGGTTCACAGCATCTCCGAGGTAGCGACGAAGTGCGGATTTTCCCGTACCGTGAATATCAGGAATCCGATAAAACATCAAATCTACGACGTCGCTGCGGCCGAAAAAACATCCTGGAACGACTGAAGAGAGTCGTTCAGCGTGACAGAAGTGCAACCCTTCTGAAAGTGCTGCAGATTTCAATGCTGGGCCATCAACAAGTGTCAGCGTGCGAGCCATTCAACGAAATATCATCGATATGGTCTTTCGGAGCCGAAGGCCCACTCGTGTACTCTTGATGACTACGCGACGCAAAGCTTTACGACTCGCCTGGGCTCATCAACACCGACATTGGACTGTTGATGAGTGGAAACATATTGCCTGGCCGGACGAGTCTCGTTTGAAATTGTATCGAACGAATGGCCGTGTACGGGTATGGAGACAACCTCATGAATTCATGGACCCTGCATGTCGGCAGGGGACTGTTCAAGCTGGTGGAGGGTCTGTAATGGTATGGGGCGTGTGATACGTCTAGATGCGCGTCCATTCATGTCCATAGTGCATTCCGACGGACTAGGGCAGTTCCAGCAGGAGAATGCGACTCCCTACACGTCCAGAATTGTTAGAGAGGGGCTCCAGGAACACTCTTCTGAGATTAAACCCTTCCGATGGCCACCAAACTCGTTACACATGAACATTATTGAGAATATCTGGGATGCCTTGGAACGTGTTGTTCAGAAGAGATCTCCAGCCTCTCGTACTCTTACGGATTTATGGACAGCCCTGCAGGATTTATAGTGTCAGTTCCCTCCAGCACTACTTCAGACATTAGTCGAGTCCATGTCACGTCGTGTTGCGGCACTTCTGCGTGCTCGCGGGGCCCTACACGATATTAGGCAGGTCTAAGAGTTTCTTTGGCTCTTCACTTATAAGGGTAGCTATGCTTTTATGTAATTCTTGTTACAACAAACGTCTACTTTAGCTGTTATATAAGAAAACGTTAGGGTAGTCAGGTCGTTCACAGAATTTCAGAAAACTTGATTTTGATTTTAGCGAAAATACAATGCCTTCCCTTGATGTAGTGTACTTAAAATTGAATGTGAAACTGTTTCAATGGCATCAATTATTCTGGTCGTTTATATATATAAAATGTGTGTGGCTATTAGAGGTTCAACGGAAAGGGAAGAGTAGATGACGACGGAAGACGGAAATAATCTCAATAATCACACGTCCGGAAACGAATGGTTTCTCCAATACGATATATGCACACGGGTAGTAATGCCAATGTTGCAACACTGTTAACGTCTAACGCTACCTCTTATTCGATAACCCGCTAATATATCGGTCGCGGCTCATCAATACACTGGCCTTCCAGGTCCCTCAACTGTTGCATTTTATTGTATGAGGATACTTACAAGCTTTGGTGTTATGCAGTCCTATTGATGGCGTCGATTAATTGCGGGAAGGCATTGTGGTGGTTGTCACTGCGTTCGAAACACTCCTGGAATGTTTGAACATGTACGGACGTCAATGAAGAGACGTGCTGAAGCTTGGTTTTACATAAATGGTGGCTACGTGGAACACTTGATAAAATAAGGTGTTCATATACTCAGTAGAAATACGTCGTACCGCCGAAACCGTTGATTTCCAGAGCTAAGTTTGGTTTTTTTCCTAGTTTCATTGTCCCTTACTCGCCCCTTTCATTGATACTTGTAACAGTAATACACCTTGTGTAATTAAGAATAGAAACTGACAAGGCTGAAGGTATTCGATAATAGAAGCAAAACCGTGCCATCGAACACGAATCTGCAAACGAGCCAATTGTGAAACAAATGCAAGTGTGTAGCCAGGAAACCGCCACTGATTTCAGTATGAAATATTTTGCTAGTAGAACTTGCAGTTAAATAGTCTTAAAAGTTTGTACCACTCAACCTCTTAAATAATAAAACATATCCTTACCTAAATCCTAAGAAGAATGTGAACGTGGGAACCAATCATTTGGGATTGGTCAGAGACAGCGAGAACTAAATCCCAAACTGCGAAGCTCGGTCACATTAAAATTTCTTTTGCACTCTGGACGACCACCGAGCATCTATAACCTGGCGTTATAATGACGTGAACCGATCGAAACACGTTGCACATCATAACCTTTTCTTTGTATTTTCTGTGGAACATGTGACCACATACACCACATTAACCCATTATCTCCCAGTGAACTATTTTTAGACTCTATTGTTTTCTATTTTATTCCTAATTATTGGATAACTTATAATGAATTCCAGTTGCTATATTACAAACCTGCACTATTGACAATAAAGTTAGTAATTTTCTTCTTTCGTGAACATAGGAGCAATTGGTTTTTCTCACGTTTTAAAATGAGGCCTCAATTGGAGCAATCCTCTCTATGTTTATCAATTATTTCTTACTGTCTATTAACTCTGGTTGTACAGGAAAATGTTCGTACAATAACACTGCAAGTAAATAAATTACCATTATTAGCCTACATTGTTATTTAGCAAGAGTAAAGACAGGGAGATCACTGGGAGGAAACAGTACCGTCTGCTGACACAATTATAATGAAAGCAGCGCATTAATAGCATTCAAGTGTGGTAGTGGGGTTGGTGAAGTTTATTTTATTCAGTACAACACAATAAAACAGAGAAAATGCAAGCAAACTGTGACGTAGTGTTCAAAGCATTACTATGAATAAAGTTCTAGATGTTACACATAATGACAATAAATTTGAAAGATTGATCGATGAAGACAATGAAAATATTGATGTGGTGGTTGTTCCTCCGGAGACTGATGTTTTGACAGATGAAGGTAAGGCAGATGATGGTGCAACAGGTACAGCGAATGTCCTAGTTGTTCCTGGATCGGTGGAAGTTCATTTTCAGAGTACTGAAAATACGTGTTAGGGGACTGTGAATAATGAAGTAATGGGTGTTCAAGACAGAGTAATCCTAAGGAGCCAGGAAAAACTTTGCAGCCGACTGCCGATTTACAGTAAAATGAAGCCAATACACAGCTACTGCAACTCCTAAAAATGACGTTTCAGCTGACATCTCTAGAGGAAATGAAAAACAAAATAAAAAAACCTCGATTTTTGAAGTTGGAGAAATTATCTTAAATTTTAAAAACAAATTTTATTATATCGTGAGAGAATCAGTGCGACAGGCAAGTTGCTACAAAAACATATACGACTTCTCTTTCGATGCGGAAGATCTCCACTCCTAGGCTTACTGCTTTTGTCAGGGTACCACAGAATTCCATCAGCAACACATTCTTGGTCTGAATACGATGACTTTGGACTGTAAATCTTCGAGAAAGCTATGTAGCGAAATAAATGGTTCAAATGGCTCTGAGCGCTATGGGACTTAACTTCTGGGGTCATGAGTCCCCTAGAACTTAGAACTACTTAAACCTAACTAACCTAAGGACAACACACACATCCATGCCCGAAGCAGGATTCGAACCTGCGACCGTAGCGGTCGCGCTGTTCCAGACTGTAGCACCTAGAACCGCTCGGCCACTCCAGCCGGCGCGAAATAAATATCAAAATATAAAATCTCTAATTCGCTTCAATGATAATGATCAAGCTCGAGACAAGAAACATGAGAGAGGGTTCAAGGTTAGGTTACTAATTACGAAGACAAACTTGGCCTCCAAGCAGACAGGTATATTTTCGGATGACTTGAGTGTCAATGAAATGATTGTGCAGTATTACGGCCACTACAAACCACAACCACTTCACTCAAGACATGGCAAATCCGTTTGGCTGTAAACCATGGGCACTGTGTGTGCTTGTAATGATTACTGTTTCAATTTTGATTTGTACTGTGGCATGGAAGTGGCAAATAAAAATACCGACCTTGATGTTGGATCTAGAATAGTGCTAAATATGCGCCAGTGGACTCAAAATTCTCAGGGTCATATTTACTTCGACAACTATTTCACTAGTCGAGATTTCTTGGTGCATCTGCGAAACACTGGATTTAGGGAAACATGTACAGTGGGGGAAAACAGAACTGAAAACTTCCCTCTTCAAGAAACAATGCTATTGGAAAAATTGCCTCGTGGCCCTTACGACATGGCCCTTGATTCAAGTCGTGAAATACTGTTTGTCAAATGGAATGATAATAAATGCATCTCTATTGGCACCAATTTTGACACTATGGAGCCACTGACTTGTGCAAGTAGGTGAATCATAACTGATCTATTAATAGATTAGGCAATTCTGTTCGTCTGAGTAATTTAAAAAATAAAGCATTTATGTTATTTGCCACACTGTATTACATAAACATAGAAAAATATTGTTTTTTCCTAAGAAAAAAAAGTTGGCTAGTAATGGGTTAACGTATTTCCATGTTAGCATTATACAAGCTATTACAGCTTAAATGGTTCAAAACTCTCCAACTAAACTTTAACGGAGGATCTAGTGCGTGACTGCACAGCTGAATTACGCCGTGAAGAAGCTGTACGCCATCCACTATCGTGAGGGGGACTCATTGTTGTGGCTCGCTCCGTCCCTGCAGCCGATAATGATGCTGCCAGCCTGTGACTACTAAACTGCAAGCGGAAGGTCGAACTCTACACGAAAACGAGTACTTCAGGCTGGAGTTGAAGACAAGTCTCCTGGCCCCACGACCTCAAAGACAGCGCTTCAGAGATCAGCTAGCAGAGGCTGTTGTCCGCTGCCATACATCGAGGGCCACGCCAGGTGCAACGCCTGGGAGGCCACTGACTGTCGGACCGTTGATATTTAAAAATATCGGGAACCCGATACATCGATATTTAAAGAAATCACTATCGGCTCTCTAAATAACAAAAAAAAAATTTCATTATATCGAAATATTGACGGTAACGATATCGACGTACCGGTCTATAAAACTATCCGCTGCACGTCGTAAATATACCGCCGGTTTTAGAGCTGTATATTTAAGTATTGATTTATTATTACATAGTCCGTACGTAAACGAGCAAGCCGTCTGCTTATCCCCCTTAGAGCAAGAATTGAAAGAAAAACGATGTACGTTCACGCTTGGAGATAACCACTTTGCTAATAGGGGTAACGGTATGTTAAGTGGCACAATAAAAGATGTCCGTTGGGCCCGTTGTTCAGTTTAGTCACACATTCGATTTTTCCGCAACACTTCATGTCGACTTCCCTTTTTTTCATTTCTGCCAACGCCAATGATCTAGCAGCTGTAGTGTCAAAATTGCGTGGTGAAGCTAAACGTTGCACCGATTATGGCAACATTTCTCCTCACAAGCCTCTGCCCACCGCAAAGATCAATCTTGTCATTCGGATATCTTTCATAATTTTCAGCAACTGTTTTTGAAGAATGCCGATGTGAAGAAGTAGCATACTACTTGCGTTAAAAGTTGTTTTTTAACGTAGGCGGTGGGCTGTTTCGTCAGAACTGAAATCTTGTTATTCCATTTACACCACCACCCCTCAGTGCCGTTCCCTCAGTGCTATCTGATTACTTCTTCTGCGCCACATATACTTGGTTCACACAGTCAAAAGAGAAGGACTGGAGATGTTGAAAGTCCAAAAAGTAATAAGACTCCTTCACACAGTGAAAGTAAAATTATGTTCTACTACGACTTCAAAAGAATAGCTTCAAATATTTATCAAAAATTCTGAAAAATATAATACAAAATAAAAGTATCAGCACTAGATACTGCTATTTTGATATCTATGTATGGATGTATAGTGGATAAAATATAGCCAACACAATTCGATATTATTGGAATACATATCGATATATCGATATGTTATTGACTGTCCTTGTCTAGTGCCTGGTAATGTTGACTATGACTGACTGAGCTGCCAGTGCCTGTGAAAGACAGTTCTGTTTTTCCGATTAATAAAAGTTTCTGTGTGAACAATGTTTTGTTGATGCTCTGAGGAGTGACAGATCCTCCTCATCGCAGCCTGCTCGACACAATCTTGACAACTGTAGGGGTCTTCCACCGGACCCCTATAGGTGTATATATCCTTTAGATTCTGTGTATTATTTCCTTGCGCAGATCTAGACACTGTTCAGTAAGTTGCTTACTTATTACACGTCTGTACTTCTGCCCTACGAAATCTAACCCAGTTCGTGAATAACGGCACTTTGAATGGCTAATTCATTGCGACATGCTCTCATTTGCACATAATTAATACCAAAAGCTCCATTGTGCGACGCTTATGTCACTGGTCAATGAAATCGGAACTAGCGCATTTACATTTAGGGAGATAGAAACAGAGTTTCTAGAAGACATTTTTAATTCCAGCGAAGTGAATGCTGATAATCCTCGAAATGTTTGAAACGTCCCCTTTGAACAATTATACATGACTGTGCTTAACCTGACACACAATTTTTTAGCGCAACGCAATCTGACTTTCAAAAATCCCTACAAAAGAATGGCCCTGACTAACATTAACCTATACCTTTCACAATCACTTACCTCACAAAAATCTTCGCTGCTCAAGCTACTGCAATACAGCTAGCGCCACTACTGCCAGCTAAATAAAAGATTCAAACTATGGAAGGCACTAACTACTGATAGGGATAGTTAGCAAATGAAAGATATTAATAGAGAACAAACAATGTATTTACCTTGATATCATCATATATAAATATAGCAGTTCATGACAAATTTCAAAACTCCGCCATCTCTCTCCCCACATCCACCACTGCTGGCGGCTCACCTCCAACTGCGCAACGCTACGTGCTGTTCACATCCAGCTGCCGCTGCCCAACACTACAATGGCGAGTATTACAACAATGCAAAGCAGCCACAGACTGCACACAGCACAGCCAGTCATTTTCATACAGAGGTGGCGTTACCAATAAAAAAACCTAAACAGCCTACTTACATAGCCCCCATGCTCCCCACAAAAAATTTTACAAATTGGATTGGGCAGTGGCCAATACAGATTTGAAAAAAATTTTCATAATTACAATAACAAAGAACCCAGAGTCAGTCGAAATTTTGAAGAGTATTGGTAGGTAGGTCATCACAGAGCAGACCCACTGTAGCCCTGGTAGAGATTACGGTATTGGTGGGCCACCAGAGGTGCAGACCCACTGCAGTCCTTGTAGAAATAATGGTACTGGTGGGTCATCAAAGCTGCAGACCCACTGTAGTCCTTGTAGAGATAGCCAGCAGCCATCTGTTGTGACTGTGCAGGTGCACAATCACCATTGAAGAGTCTTGCAGATAATATAGCAAGTCCATAAACCACCAATTGTGCACTCACAAAGTTTTTGAAATTGTCCTTAGAACCAGCAATGCTGTTATCCAGTCCCTTGCTGAATTATTAACACACGTGCAAACACTAACAGTCCCTACTTCTCACATATTGTCCATATACTATGACCAACAGAAACGTGTGCAGTGAAATGTAACTTACAAGTTACTTAATTTGATGAACTGGTGTCAATTACAATTTTATAACATAAGAATACAATTACAAAGGTACAGAATACATCATTAAAGAACATAACAATACAGATAACATTTGTAGTACAGGCTTTACAAAAGAATCGAACTAACATATACATCAGTGTTACAGGAATTATGACATAAGTAAATACATAAAAGATCAGAATAACTTTCGAAACATCAACTTCACACATTAGCATTAAACAGAACAGAACTAATAATGTCTAACATCTTTACAAAGTAAATAACATATTATTAATGCCAATTATATTCGAGGACAACAGTATTCCTCATCATAGTGAATGTAGCTTAATATTAAAAGAAGAAAAATTCTATGAAACTACACAGAGACAGGAAGAAAACAAATACACAAGGGTACACAAACATATAGTGGGATAACACAAAAGGGAAAGGACAGGGTTTGTTTTACTGCAGTATTTTGCATGGAGATCTCCCTTTGTTCATCATTATTCCCAAAAAGTCCTATCTAAGCCTGCTTTCTGTATTCTGTTCATATTTCTTTCAAAATAATTATTTCTGATTGTACAATACTCATTTGGGCCCAAATCTTTTTCATATAACTTCGCAATGCATTCTTTACCTATTCTCCATAGTCAGTTTCTTATATAGTCTACCCCCTCTTAAGCTAACTTAAATCTACTGAGCTCAGATGCTAAACTAAGGGATGAGGCAATGCAGCATCACATAAAACAATTAATATAAACAGCAATGAAAAAAATGGAAAATCGCAAAGCAAGCTACAGTAAATCTAAATTACCAAGCAATTCAACATTACAACTAATATGAGGCAATGCGCAGCAAACAAAAAAATAAATCTGGCTTAGCAGAGTAACACAAATTAAAGTTCAGTAGCACTATGCCTGGCAAACAGCAGCTTATATCTAAACATGACATAGCTCAAGCAGAAAAAATAGTACACTAAAGATAACAATGCAGATAAGGGAAATGTATAATCACATCTTAATGTCTAAGTAATTAAAGTGGTGCACCACAACAACTTATTGTAAAAGAAATATTACCATGTACTTGAAAAGAATATTATGTATGCAGTTACTGTTACTAGTCCCTTCTTATTGTTCTTTCCTTTCCAAGTGCTCCTTTTTTGAAGAATGTGGATCACAAAATTATTATTTAATAGATCTGTTGACAGAAAGTGTTCACATTAGCAAATGCATTTAATTTTATTTTATGAAACCAATGCTGCAACACAGCTGGAAACCAGATATCAAACAAAATGAGCAATCTCTTAACTACAAAGACAATAGATGTAAAATGTTTCTAATCATTTCATTAGGCATTTTAGTAAATATCATAAATTACGAGCTCCACAGTATGCTTTCAACAAGGAAATGTCAATAACGAGGACAATGGCCTCCCCTTTCTTTTTTTCTACCTGTGCCGCTGAAAGGCTAATGGCTTTTTTTCGGGCGGCTGTCGCCCAGGTGGGTGCCCGCGACGCATTACGTGCAGGTGGTCAATTAACTTTCTTACGGAAATATTTACGACAGCAGTTTCCGCTACAGTGACAGTCTCACATAAAAATATTTCACAGGTCAAGAATTAGCGTTGCAAATCTGTAGAAAGAAAATCCTATAAATATAAGTGTCCAAATAAAATATTCGTCAGCATTGTGATACAGTCACGCATTTACGCACATTTCATAACTCTTAAAGTACGATTCTTGGTTTCCAACATACTTCTTATTCCTCATATACGGTAGCATCATCTTATTGATCATAAACATATCTCAACAGCATAGTACACATCGTCGTCGTAATAATAACATCATAACACCTCAGTCAAATCTCAAAAGCGTCGTAGCTTTCTGTAATAATTTCAAAACCTAAAAAAAATTCTCTGCTCATTTCAATAGTGTCATCTACCTCAAACGTACTTTAAAATCATGCTCCCTTACCAAATATATCATTCAAAGCTCTCATAGTATCACAATGGTTCCAAAAAAATATGAACAGTTTACAAAGTACACACAAAATACAGTTTCATAAGTGTGAAGTTACCCAACTGTGTATTGCGTAAACATGTGACACTGATGTAGTAAAAAAATGTTTATCTCTCAGTTAAATGATGGCCCTGACTAACATTAACCTGTACCTTTCACAAATCACTTACCTCACAAAAATCTTCGCTGCTCAAGCTACTGCAATACAGCTAGCGCCACTACTGCCAGCTAAATAAAAGATTCAAACTATGGAAGGCACTAACTACTGATAGGGATAGTTAGCAAAAGAAAGATATTAATAGAGAACAAACAATGCATTTACCTTGATATCATCATATATAAATATAGCAGTTCATGACAAATTTCAAAACTCCGCCATCTCTCTCCCCACATCCACCACTGCTGGCGGCTCACCTCCAACTGCGCAACGCTACGCGCTGTTCACATCCAGCTGCCGCTGCCCAACACTACAATGGCGAGTATTACAACAATGCAAAGCAGCCACAGACTGCACACAGCACAGCCAGTGATTTTCATACAGAGGTGGCGTTACCAATAAAAAAACCTAAACAGCCTACTTACATGTTGAGCTACAATTCACAACTCAAACGTCGTAGTTTCAAATGTATAATTTACTTAACATAACAATGAAGACAAACAGAACTGGCATTCTACCAGCCGGAGTGTGGAATGCTTGATCCCTCAATTGGGTAGGTAAAACAAGGAGTTTAAAAATTGGAATGGGTAACTTGAAGTTAGCTAGCGTTTGAATTACTGAAACACCGTGGTAGCAAGAATAAGACTTCTGGTCATGTGAGTCTGGACTCATAAACAGAAAACCAAATAGGGGCAGTGCGGGGGTAGGTCTAATAATAAATAAAGAAATAGGATACGAGGGTGAGCGGCTATGGACAGAGAAGTGAACGTGCTATCATAGCCAAGACAGACATGAAGCCAACACCCATCACATTAGAACAAGTTTATATGCAAACTAGCTCCTCAGATGATGAAGAGATTGAAATAATATATGATGAGATAAAAGAATTTATTCGGACAGGTAAGGGAGATGAACATTTTATGGTGACAGGGGAATGGAATTCAATAGCAGGGAAAGGAAGAGAAGGAAAAGCAGCAGGAGAACACTGACTCAGCGAAACGAACGAAGAGTAAACCGCCTCGAAGAATTTTGTGGAGAGCATAATTTAATCACCGTTGACATTTGGTTTAAGAATCGTATAAGAAGACTGCATCCATGGAAGAGGCCTGGGGGTACTGTACGGACTCAGATACACCATATAACCGTTAGAAAGAGGTTTCTGAAGTAGATCTTAAACTGTGAGGTACTTCTAGTGGTAGACGTAAACTTAATTTGCAACAAGGGTCATGCATAGACGAGATTCCATCAGTATAATTGAGATCCTGGGAGGGGCCAGCCATGATAAAACTATTCATTGTGGTCCTTAAGATGTATGAGACACGCAAAATAGCCTCGGACTTCAACAAGAAAGTAATAATTCGATTTCCAAAGGAGGCAAGTGCTGTCTGGTGTGATGTTACCGAACCATCATTTTACTATGTCATAGTTGAAACATGCTAATACGAATTATTGACAGAAGAATGGACAAACTGGTAGATGCAGATTTCAGGAACATCATTTTGAGATCCATGAAATGTAGTAACACGCGAGATCATTCTGAACCTAATACTTATTTTAGAAAACACACTGCAGAAAGGCAAAACCTAGGTTTACAATACAATATATTTTGAATTAGAGAAAGCTTTTGCAAGTCAATTTTAAACCTTGGTATGCGGGGCATGTGCAGAAAGATAATGCGCGCACTGTAAACACTATCGCCACCAAACAACCAAAGATGACCAACGTCAGAAGTTATCAAAAGCGAATATTGATTACCAACAGGAGAGCGAGTAACAGTAACTTCGTCCCTCTGTTGTTTGATCAGGGAGAGAGCAGAAGAATTTAAACAAAAACCTCCGTCTACATTTATATTGTCACTGGCTATTTTAATGTCAAATTCTGCCTTAAAAACACCACCTCAATAGCTGCAGGTGTATGCCAAAGTGTCCGTGTTGTTATATTCCACAGAGTGACCTGTGCCAAGGCATTGTTCGGCTCTTCTAATCCGGCTCTTCTAAGAGTCTGTGACGCTTATACTCTCAATACCACGCTCCTTCACATACATATTGTCTGACCGATGCACCACATGTCACGACTGCAAGGGGCGCGGTAGACCACCGCCTTATACAAACCAATATTTGTTTGATAATCGAAAAACACTCTTCACACTGTGTTTCCGCAGTATACGACCAGTCCTGTTGGAAATGTTACCTGCACTAGGCAAGAAAGCCGTAGATTTAAGTACCACCTCAATTTTTTCATCACTCACCCGGTTCATGGTTGGTGAACAGCGCAACACGCATCTGTTCCGTCTTTTACCATAACCATACTTGCGAAAGGTGGCTTTGAGGTGGGCTAGCTCAGCTGACAAACTTTCAGGGCCTGATATGACGTGGGAGGTATGAAGCACATCGCTGCGGCCCATCAATCATCCCCCTGATCAACTCACCCTGGAGGAGAGGAAGACGCCCTCTTTCACCTCCACCGTGAAACGAGCATTAGGTGGATTGGATTGATATGTTCTAAAAGGCTGTTTCAGTTCTCACTACCGCGAGGGCAAACAACAACTGTTTCGTCTACGTATTTGAAAAAAGCATATTTCAGTGTCATATGCTCAAGGGTACGTTGTTCGAAATCTTCCATAAACAGATTGGCAATAACAGGTGACAAAGGGGTACCCATCTACTTGTTCACAGAACTGTCCTTCGTATAAAGAGATTGGAAGTCAACACATGTGAAAATATTCTTATATGGCTATGGTTCTGGTTCTGGTTCTGGCAATACCGGCCATGACCTTCTTCTGTGTGGATGCACACATATTAAACGAACTCTTACGGGACGTGGTAAGAGTGTCTTCCACGAGTAATGAGGGTGTTGGGTAGGGACACTACGAATGTGGTGTGTGGACATATAAAGTGAGAATGTGGGTCTCGCGGGAGACGTGCGCGAGATAGTCCCTGCAGTCGCACTATAATCTGTGCCCTCGGTGGCTCAGATATATAGAGCGTCTGCCATGTAAGCAGGAGATCCCGTGTTCGAGTCCCTGTCGGCGCACACATTTTCACCTGTCCCCGTTGATATAAAATGGCTCTGAGCACTATTGGACTTAACATCTGAGGTCATCAGTCCCACAGAACTTAGAACTACTTAAACCTAACTAACCTAAGGACATCACACACATCCATGCCCGAGGCAGGATTCGAACCTGCGACCGTAGCGATCGCGCGGTTCCAGACTGAAGCGCCCAGAACCGCTCGGCCCGTTGATATATATCAACGCCCGTCAGCAGTTGAAGGTATCAATACATAATTCTAATTTAGTGTGATAATAGATTTGTTAATTCCACTTGAAAACTAATGTCAAGCAACTGTGACAAATCTGACAGAAACGTGAGTGGATAGAGCGACCATATCAAAACCTACTAGAATATGAGAGTCATTCAAACACAATTCGTCTAATTGATGTAAGAAACGCGACCTATTAGTGCGTCCAACAATGTAGTAAGGTGTTTTGCTGCACGTTGTGTCAGGGCATTATTATTGGCGGTTGTCAAAGACATCCAGCTGCATTCCAATATGTTGTTTGAACAGTGTAACCTATAGTGCCAGCTCTGCTAATTTTGTCCTAAAACGTTTATGCTATGAGTAAATAGCGGCTTGAATAAATACAGGAACCTCTCTTTCGAACGGAGATTTGACAACCAGAGATTTCAGTTTGGAAGTCAGTACAAAAATAACACGATTGCTACGATTAATTTTAATTTTCAGACTTTGTAATGACTGGTCACAGTATCTAGCCATTCACAGAGACTCCTAGCCACAAAACTTAAAGGTGTAACGTTATTCGTACCTAGTAGCCCACACGTACGAAAATCGCTGTACTGAAGAGGCACACCAAGGAGTTTGACTCGCTGAAAAGGACATTTTGGCATAATAATGTGGTAGTGACATTCGTCTAAAAGCGCTAGCCACGTAGCAACTGCCGGGGCCGAACTTTACCTTAAACTTATCTTCGGTAACCTATAGGCCTTTAGACAGTCAGATCGTCTAGCTCGAGCTATCCAGGTGAAATCCACTCAAACTCCCAGGAGAGAACAATACCAGAACAGCAGAGGCGTCCAGAGATACTTAGCAGGAGTCACTGTTGATGGCTAGTGGTACAGCGTGAAGTTGTGGAACAGGTTCCAGGTAAGACACACCCAGAACAATATAACTGCCAGATACATTTCGCATTTTATAACTCCTGTCAGTTGTACGCACCTGATTATCTCTCTCTCTCTCTCTCTCTCTCTCTCTCTTTTTCGAGGGGCTATAGCGTTATAGCGTCCTGTCCTTCCAAGTTAGCCATTAAACCTCCTTCACTTAATTATTCTCATCCCACTTCGTTTCTTAGTTCGAATCTCTCTACAAATTTTTAATAGGCACCTGTGGAACGGTGGTCTGATCATTTAATATTAAAAGACTACGACCAAGGTGTGGACGGGGCCAAGGAATTGACATATCAGGCGTGATTCAACACAAATAATTTATTCATAACATACAATACATAACACCAACTACGTAAATCCTGCTTCGATGCTTACAATTGCCCAAAATGGGAGGGCCACTACTTTCGAATTGGAAAGGCTTTAATTTAAGAAACTAAAACGCCTATTATAATTTTAAAAAATAATAATAACACAACACATAAGTCAGCGCTAAGTGAACGCAATCTTACATCTTTAATTATTAATCACAAAGCGTGGGTTTACCACATTTAAATTCTCATTGCAATATAAAACAAATACATGAATTCCCAACACAGCATGGCTTCAAAATTTCTACCTGGACAACCTATGGTCCTAAAACTTTCGTATTACATTCCAGCCAGTCACATTAATAACTTATAAGCACGGTTGGTAAAATACAAACGGTTGCACTATAATGAATTTTAATAATCCACAATCACTCAAAGAAACAAGATCAGAAGTTCGATACGGAGCATGTAAGCCTGTTTATACAATCTTTCGGACCAAAATAGGCACGAGGGCCACCATAACAGAAGTGCGCTAGTTGCTTTTAGGATAGGTGCTCCCATTAGCTTAATCACTGAGCAGATATTTACTTAAGCGACAGGTGAGATAGTTAATGCAAATAGAAGGTATTTCTAAAGGTTTTTTCCCTTCCTGCCTTTTAACAAGGGGGTTTTAGTAAGGTGGAAATTACACTTTGAGGAGATGCAATAGCAATCTAGCGGGCACGCCTTCACGAGGACTCCATGCCACTACACACGTACTAAACTAGCCACGTAACCGCTGTTCAAGCCAAACATTAACAACACACTTCCATATTCCTGACACCCAAATAGTCGGGATCAAAACAAAACCAAAAATCCCAAGAGCGCAAGATCCAGCACAGCTTCAGAACAGATCTTACTTCATGCGGTTGCCTTCACAAATACAGGTATCGAAATGAAAACAAGAACGTGTAACAACATTCCCTAATCAGCACAATGTTCTTCTTTAGGTCCCGGTGGCGCTAGACAACGCTGACATGCTAATGTTAAACCTCTAAGGCCACGCCCTCCAACTGACAAGCCGAAACCAATGTGACCCCTTATCAGCTCTGTGACAGGACTCGAACCCCTCAATCACTGTCAGTGCAACTCACTTAGAATAAATATAGCGCAAATAGTATGGCGGACACTTATACCCAGGGATTAACAGAACACTAGACTGAACCAGAATTAACCTAAATAATACAGCACTAGATCTTGGGAGACAAGGAACTAACTCCCCACCCGAAATTCTGCAACCACAGGGCGGGAGGATGAACTACCAAAACATAGAAGTGCAAACGTACACAAATAACTACCAAAATACACCACTACACCGGTTAGCAACGATGCGTGGAGGAATCTGCACTGTCAGAATTGCACCAGTGAAAAGAACAGAGGATTTCCAAGGCGGTGGCCACAAGGCAGGAAAGACGACTGGATGAACTCAATCCCAAAGCACGATCAACTTGAAACGTTCACACTTAACTTCTTTTCTCCTTTCCCTCGGCGCACTTCGTCGTTTGTCCGGGACTGCTGTGCACAATTCTGAGCCGTCCCCAGTCGTCCCGGCAGACCCGACCCAACCGAACTGCTCCCGGACTCAAACCCCCGCCGAACGGCGGCTCCACCGCCCCATGATGGTTACTGTTTGTTTGCCTTCGTCGACGCAGGCGATGATTAGACTGCCATTCGCCTCCCGCGGACAACCAGTGAAGAGCGGACAGAGGGGCCCAACCAGGCCGGCGTTCCTCCACGGGTAGAAGCGCGGGTTCGATAACAACAGCCGTACGCGGAAGGCAGGGTGTCGACGTCACCAGAGCAGACACGAAGGCCACTGCGCGACAACCTCCTTCAGCGTGACCGCGCTCGCCTGTAAATAGTACAGACCAAAGAGTCTGCTGTAGTAAACACGTGAGTCGGTCGTGTTACCAACCTACGGTTTCTAAGTACACTAAAGACAGAACTCGCAATCGATACTGGGTACACTACGGGCGGGAGTTCAAACGAAAGAGCTTCATAAAAGACCAACCCTGAACAACCGCGGAAAAACGAAATAGAAGCGAAGCAATAAAAGACAGCAACGAGATGCTAGAGCCAGATCGCGCCCATACACTGTCGATTACCAAAAATATTGGCTCCACATGACGCTCAGGAAACGAGTCGTGGAAAGATGGAAGTACACACGGCTCAACCTGTTCACTTCTAGTCATGAAAGATTGACAGACCAACAGAAATTTAGGATCACGATCTCTGTAGGACGACAAATTCCTTCACAGTGGGTGATCATCCCGCTGGCAACTTAGGCCAATAGTAGTGTACGATACTGACCAAATACAGAGACTTTGGGAACCCCTGTCCCTGCATTCCTGATCTTGTTAAAGAACGTGCCGCACCTCGCAGAGAAATATCTCCCCATCAAGGCGAATCATTCATCCTCGAGATTCTGACACGTACACTTTGAGAACAAAGCTCTCATGCCATTAACTGTGATAAGCGTTATCAGTGAAGAGAAAGACTGCACCCGTGCCATGCGTCGTGTCATTGGTGTTACACATATGCTTGATCATGAGATGGAGATTGATCGACGGTACATCCCATGAACACACGTACAACACCGAACGTATTTTATGTAAACTGTCACCGTAGAGACATCGCAGATGGAAATTAGAACTGTACAGAATATTTAATTAATTAAATGATCGTTCCAGTTGCTTTGTAGAACTTTACTTCGTCCATTATTTGATACTTAATCTGCCCTCTATATGATAGCTATATATATGTATATAATTGAAGATGTAAAAACAAGGCTTATATATGTATATGTAAAAATAGATTATAAAACTTACAGCAGAGAAGTAATGTTCGAATGATATAAGTACAAGTCTGGTAGATTTAAAATCTTTTTCGTGTAATGATATCGTGAGGATATGGTCAAGACTGTATAATTCATTACACTATAATTGTTCTTTGGGTTTATAAAGGCTTATGTTTCGATATTTTAGGAAATTTCAATTTGTATGTTTTATAAGAGGCTAAGTATAGTTTTTAAGTAAGATGTAAAGTAATTGCAGTGAAAGGGGCAACCAAGTCAAGTGTAGAATTACGTTTTTAATATGCCAAAGCTGAATTAGAGAGACCTGCAGAAATTCGTATCACAGCGTCATGGACTGCTTACAGAGCATGTTTACAAACATCGAGATATCATTTGGATACAGTTACGAATTTGAGGAGTAACTTCAAAGATGGTATCGGTAACGTGGCATCTCATGTCCCAAAAACTGTATACAGTTCTCGTTGAGGGTGTCCTCTCTTGGATTTTTTAGATGGGCCTATGTTTTTATTTCTTCAAAAGCATCCATAAAGTATCATTTACTCTTTAAAGTTACTCCTCATATTTGTAACTGCATCTATATGTCATCTAGATGTCTGTAAATACGCTGTGTAAGCAGTTTACGATTCTTCCAATCTATGCTAACATCCAAGCTGTGTTAACAACTTTTGCAGTTCAGAAGTTTACACCTGATTTGGATGCCCCATCCACTGCAACTATGTAACATTTTATTTAAAAACCCATATTTAGCTTCTTACTTACCTGTATAAAACATAAAAACTGCAGTTTTCGAAAACGTCAAAACATAAATCTTCATAAGCCCAACGACCTACTGCAATGTAACGAATTATACAGTCTTGAGACGACCATATTCTCACGATATCACTAGACAAGCGAGATTGTAAATCTGCCATACTCATTCTTACATATTTTGGACGTTACTTCTCTATTGCAAGTTTTATAACCTATGTATACATGTACATATAAAAGCCTTGTTTTTCCTTCTTCAATTATATATATGCATATGTATATCTGTAATATTTATGGCAGTTTCAAATGGTTCAAATGGCTCTGAGCACTACGGGACTTAACTTCTGAGGTCATCAGTCCTCTAGAACTTAGAACTACTTAAACCTAACTAACCTAAGGATATCACATACATCCATGCCCGAGTCAGGATTCGAACCCGCAACCGTAGCGGTCGCGCGGTTCCAGACTGTAGCGCCTAGAACCGCTCGGCCACCCCGGCAGGCCTATGGCAGTTTCAAACCACTTGACAATAGCTTTACATAATGACCAAAACCGGTAGTGGATATTTAAGTTCTACAAAGCAACTGGAGTGGCTTTTTCATTGATTAAACAAACGGTTGCGGATCATATCGAGAAACTAATAATATCTAGAATACAGTCCTCAAGAAATCATCTATAAAACACATTACCGTCACTACACCGGAAAATCTGGCTAGGAAGACACAATCCGATTCGTCCTAGGGGCTTGCTGCACAGGTTATCATACAAGCCAAATAATTTTCATTTTCTGATTATTTACTCTCGAGAGAACAAGCTTTTTGTCGTGATGCCCCGCTGCATAAAACAATAGATGCTCTGAAAATATGCATGTAAACAAGCACTTGAGACATGTAAACTGCATTACGTCACATGCACTCTGCAGTAACTTCTAAATGTTTGTTTTGCATAGCCTATAGTCGACATAAATTGCCTGACAATTAAAGAATCAGTTTCCTGAAATCAATGCTTCATTCGTCGTATCTGGATGCACTTTTCATTATACCTGTTTTCATATTGACGAACTGCTATAGTAGCCAGAACATCGTAAGCACGCGAGGCAAATATATTTTACATAAAAATCTACACTCAGAAATCATTATAAGATGTACAGTTGAGTGTACTTTTTTGTACCATTTGTTTGTTGAGTTCATGCACGTAGTGTCGAATGAGTGACTGTTTACTCAGAAATCATTATAGGATGTGCGGTTGAGTGTACTTCTTCGTACCATTTTTTTGCTGAATTCATGCATGTAGTGTCCGAGGAATGACTGATTAAGGTCACGTTTGTGAGTACACTCATGCTCATAAATTAAGGATAATGGTGATACAGGGTGAAACAGCGCTCTGGTGGACAGTTTGCTGGTTTAAATCACCTCAGGGTATGACCATGCGGTGCATATGACCTGCGGTCGTCGCACGGTGGCGCTGGCAGCAGTCCACATACGCAGAGTTGTGTTGGTGCATGTCAGAGTGCGGTGCGGTGAGTAAGTGTGCAGAAGTTTTCAGACGTGCTAATGGTGACTGTGTGTTGAAAATGCCTCAAAGAATACATATTGATGACGTTATGAGGCGTAGAATACTAGGACGACTGTAGGCTGGTCAGACAC
Organism: Schistocerca serialis cubense; assembly: GCF_023864345.2. Classification (NCBI taxonomy): domain Eukaryota; kingdom Metazoa; phylum Arthropoda; class Insecta; order Orthoptera; family Acrididae; genus Schistocerca; species Schistocerca serialis. The sequence continues at coordinate 141,463,358 of NC_064638.1, read as the reverse complement.
AGCAGGTCCGTAGCACGGGCGCTCCATGTGTAACAAAATGTGACCTCAAGATTATGGCAAAGATTTCATCAGACAGGAAACGTGTCCAAGCGCTACATTACGGGACGTCCACAGTGTACAACACCACAACAAGACCGATATCTCACTATCAGTGCCCGCAGACGACCACGGAGTGCTGCAGGCAGCCTTGCTCGGGACCTTACCGCAGCCACTGGAACAGTTGTTTCCAGACACACAGTCTATAGACGACTGAACAGACATGGTTTATTCTCCCGGAGACCTGCAAGGTGCATTCCACTAACCCTTGGTCACAGGAGAGCTTGTAAAGCCTGGTGTCAAGAGCACAGTACAAGGTCATTGGAACAGTGGTCCCAGGTTATGTTCACGGACGAGTCCAGGTATAGTCTGAACAGCGATTCTCGCTGGGTTTTCATCTGGGATGAACCTGGAACCAGATACCAACCCCTCAATGTCATTGAAAGGGACTTGTATGGAGGTCGTGGTTTGATGGTGTAGGGTGGGATTATGACTGGTGCACGTACACCCCTGCATGTCTTTGAGAGGAACTTTAACAGGTCAGGTGTATCGGGACGTCATTTTGCACAAGTATGTGCGCATTTTGAGGGGTACAATGGGTCCCACCTTCCTCCTGATGGATGATAACGCACGGCCCCACCGAGCTGACATCGTGGAGGAGTACCTTGAAACAGAAGATATCAGGCGAATGGAGGGGCCTGCCTGTTCTCCAGACCTAAACCCCATCGAGCACGTCTGGGATGCTCTCGGTCGAAATGTCGCTGCACGTCTTCAAACCCCTACGCTACTTCAGGAGCTCCGACAGCCACTGGTGCAAGAATGGGAGGCTATACCCCAGCAGCTGCTCGACCACCTGATCCAGAGTATGCCAACCCCTTGTGCGGCCTATGTACGTGTACATGGTGATCATATCCCATATTGATGTCGGGGTACATGCGCTGGAAACAGTGGCGTTTTGTAGCACATATGTTTCGGGACGGTTTTCTCAACTTATCACCAATACCGTGGACTTACAGATCTGTGTCGTGTGTGTTCCCTATGAGCCTATGCTGTTAGCGCCAGTTTTGTGTAGTGCCACGTTGTGTGGTACGACATTCTTCAATTACTCTTAATTTATGAGCATGAGTGTGGCTAGCAGTCTAATTGTATTCGTTACAACGCTCTGTATGAGTGGCCCATTGTACAATAATGCACTTACTGCTCTCAGGGTGTCAATAAATCATGAAGTAATATGAGCTAGAAATACCAAACATGAACACGTAAATCTGCTTACCATTTTGTTCTTTCTAGCTCCAATATCATAACATGAGAATGGGACCAGTGGGAGAACACATGTACGCCGTAACAGTCGTTCTCATTTATAACTGGTCGTGAGAACAGTAGGGAGAAGCTGAACAGGCTTCAGTGGCATACATTACAAGAGAGACGTTTAGAGTTGTCAGGTGTCCCGATTAATGGGGACTGTCCCGGTTTTGAATTTCAAGAACCGGTCTTCCGGCTACTTCTTTCGGGACGTTCAAATGCCTCGGTTTGTCACCTTTTTGATTCTTGCCAAACCGATAGCACTCCCTCTATTCGGCGAGCAGCACGCCGTGTTTCTCACAATCATGCTCTCGCCAGTCTCAATCTGCAACTTTAGGCGCAGTGATTCTGATTGTTACACTATTCAGCTGATTAGAAACCGTTTGAAAAGATATTTATATAGATATTATATATTTCTACAACTTCTGTATGCAGCTTACTACCGACGTAAGTAAACTTTACTGAAGCTAGTAATTACAAAAATGGTTCAAATGGCTCTCAGCACTATGGGACTTGACTTCGGAGGTCATCAGTCCCCTAGAACTTAGAACAACTTAAACCTAACTAACCTAAGGACATCACACACATCCATGCCCGAGGCAGGATTCGAACCTGCAACCGTAGCCGCTACAGTCTGGAGCCGCGTGACCGCTACGGTCGCAGGTTCGAATCCTGCGTCGGGCATGGATGTGTGTGGTGTCCATAAGGTTAGTTAGGTTTAAGTAGTTCTAAGTTCTAGGGACTGATGACCACAGCAGTTAAGTCCCATAGTGCTCAGAGCCATTTGAACCATTTTTTTTCGACCGTAGCGGTCGCGCGGGTGCAGACTGCAGCGCCTAGAACCGCTCGGCCACCCTGTCCGGCTAGTAATTGCAGTACGACAACTTTTTAAACGACTCCTTCCACTCTAGCTCCGATCGTGTCGGGTCGCTAAAAGTCGGCAGACATCGTGGCGTTTCTCGTTGCTTCCAACACTTCCGGTCCAACAGTCTGTCATGTAATAAATGCACTATTGTAGTTTACAATGTCATTGGTTTTCTACTTATTGTCATTATCACTTGAAGGTATTTTATTTAGTATTTATTACTACAAATAATGCCATATTTGAATGTGAGCGTCCTTACAGTGCACAATTGCGAAACTTTGTTATTTACTTGTGACATTGCTACAGTAATGGATGATCGGCCAAAATTAATGTAATCAGCAATGCACGAAATGCTGTTAACTGCTTAATCCCTGCACTGCTCCCTCCCCTCACTCCCCTCTAAGGTGAACTCTTTAAAAATTTGTTTACTGTACGTAAAATGTAGTCTCTTAATTCATGACGAAATTTCTAAATGTCGTATTTTATCATTGTTTTGCATTATCCGGAATGCCAAAGACAAAGTACACATCTTCCGACGAACATAGCGACAATTATCCCTTTTATTAAAAAAAGGCACAACATAAAACGAAGCCCTCTGCAAACTCTGTAACACATATTTAAGTATTGGTCATGGAGGAATTGCAGATATAAAGGAGCACGTTGGAAAGGAGAAACATAAATCCAACGTATCATCCTCAAGTACAACTAAACCTCTAACAAAATATTTTGTAAAACACGATAGTTTAGAAGAAGAAAACATTACTGCAGCAGAATTATGTTTTGCATACCATGTGGTCAAAAAACATCAGTCTTTTGCTTCTACGACTACCTTACTAAGTGAATATCAAAAAAATTTAAACACTCAAATAATTTCCACTCAACATGCCTCAACTATAACAAAAACAACATATTTAATTAATAAGTTCTTAAATCTCAGTCAGTGGATCTCATTCGTCATTAACTTCAAAGTTGTCCATTTTATAGCATTAGCACTGAGACAAGTAATGATTAAAATGAAAACGAAGTTTCCACTCTTGATTCAATATTTTACCAAGACAGGCATAAATATAAAATAACTGAATCTGTGAACATTAAAAGGGGAGACGTTAGATATTGTGGTCAGTTTTTGTGTATAGGTTTTAAATTATTTAAAAGCTGAGGTGAAGAAATGCATTGTATTTGGAGGCGACGATGCTAAAGTCATATTTTGGAGGACGAGAGAGACCTGGTACTAATAAATTACAAACTAGAAATTGAGACATAATTGAAGGAATTAGATGCCCTGACCACATATTACATAGTACACTGCAAACAGTGGTTGACCTATCATCGTTTAACATTGATAAAATAATTAAAATGAACGTTTTGTAAAGTTATTTGATGCTTAAAATTATTTGTTAAAAGGAAAATCACCCAAAATTCTGATTGACTGACTATTTAAAACTGTGAACAATAACACTGAAGAAAATATTTGGTGTTTTCATGGATGATTTTGGGTAAAATACCTGAGTCGAAAGCCGTAGAAATATCGGTGGAATATTTGAAAACAAAAGTTTTAATTTAAATGACACATTTTTATATTACAAAATCACTAAGTAAAAGCCATTCTAATCTATGAATCACAGTGTCCAGAATGGAAAAACGAAACAGCTTCCTAAAAATCAGTAGTTGTATTTTCCAAATTACAAACGAAATTTCACGTGCAATATAAAGTTGTATATTACATGTACGAGTTTTCCATAGTTCGTGTCAACGGTAACGTAGAAAGAATATTATCAGTGATGGAAATAAAGTGGACAGAGTACTAAAAATGGAGAAGAATAAACTTTCAGTCGTTACTGTTGAAATTAGTCTTCTATGCTTGGAAAATCATGATTTTTGATTGTCACGAAGTGCACGATTATTTTTTTAAACAATAAGGCTCTATTAAAAATGGCCAAGTCAAACGCAAATTACAAAGAAAAGGAATAAAAGTTCTGGTTTACTTCTGTGATATTGTAGTTAAGTTGTAAAATATATGAGATTATTTTGTGGTTATTTATTTTACTCCTAAAAACGTATATACCTTATGGAGACACAACTATAGTTCACTCTTCACCACACACCGTAACGTCGCTTGCGGAGTATTATTATTGATGCAGATGTAGATGTGTTTCTCCCCATAGTAAAAAGCCTTAATACTTGCCGTATGCTGGCCGGAGTGGCCGAGCGGTTGTAGGCGCTACAGTCTGGAACCGCGCGACCTCCACGGTCGCAGGTTCGAATCCTGCCTCGGGCATGGATGTGTGTGCTGTCCTTAGCTTAGTTACGTTGAAGTAGTTCTAAGTTCTCGGGGACTGATGACCTCAGAAGTTAAGTCCCATAGTGCTCAGAGTCATTTGAACCATTTGAACCTTGCCGTATGGTGGTACCTAAATAAGAGCACTCTCAGATTATATTCTTATATCTGCCCCATTGTTGGTTAAAGTAAGGACGGAGGGGGGAATTAAAGGAGAAAAGCTGCGGTTTAACGCTATGCTGTCGTTATTGGCGGGGCATAAGAGCAGACAGGACAATGACGGGAAGGAAATCGACCTCGTCTTTTCAGTGGATTCATCCCTGTCCTTGGCTTCATAGATGTAGTCAAAGAATGGGGAACCTTACTTTAGCTTGCCGGGAGGGGCTTCGAGTCGCTGTTCTCATGAATGCCCGTCCAGAGCTCCAACTCGCTCCATTAAATAGGGCAGTCCTGTTTCACAGGACACTATAGGGTAATCTCAAAAGAACTGCATCGCTCCGAAGCGTACATTTCCAGTAGCATTCCTCCAAATTTGAAACCTGTTAGCGAGAAATTTAAAGTTTCCAGTCTTAGGCTTCTCTCGCAGGAGAGCTTCTAGAAAAGCTTTGGGTCCCTTTAATTCTGTTATGGTAAGTGATACTCACTGAAATAAATTGAAAAGTATGAGACTACAGCTCGTATTTAAATATTTCAGATTCATCTATTTATATTATGGTAATCATGTATTACACTGTGCAACACGCTCACCCTGATTGCCTCTCATTGCAACGCATAATTTTGAAATTTGGCTCAAAGCTGCCAACAGAGTCCTCTGTAATGGTGCAAAAGCGTGACATTCTGCGATGTCACCCTGGGGCTCGATGACGCTTCAGACAGCGAGGTGTCGATAAATGCCAAAAAAAAACAAGACTACAACACGGAAGTTCATGTGACGTATATGGTGGGTTAATGATTTCACGTTAGCACTAAAATCATGCCCAACGCTACTTTGGACGCCTCACGCGAATGGGTAGGACGTCACTCCCCCTCTTACGCACATTTTACCCCTTCCTTCGACGTCTGTGCAGTGGAGGTCCAGATAGCGACGCCCAGCTTTGAAGTCACGCGGTTTTTCTTATGGATAGCCGAGAATATATTTCAGGCACACCGATGTTTGGAATCGACACGAAATGGCCTTGTGGGTGGCATAACGAATGTTTCCCCTGAGGCGTTGATTCCCACGCATTTCGCGGTCGAAAACGACATTTCGCAGTGCGGTGGGCAACATGAAGACGTTCTTTAGAACCGTTGACGCTTTCGGCACGCCGTCGGACAATGTAGAACGAATGGAGGCAAAAAATTTGCCGAAAAAATCACTCAAGTTTGTTTACCGTATCCAGTCATTCTACTTTAATTTTTCACATCCAAACGAATTGTTGCACGAGGATGACAGGATGTTTCCAAGTTACGACTGACACCTTCCTACTTACTGACCCATTATTAATCTTTCTAAACGTAGGTGTATTTCTATACCGAAGGTGAATTATTTTCATTTGAGTGTGAGATATACAGGGGAAAGAGATATTAGAAAGTAAATTTAGTTATTAGTAGATTGAGTATAGCTGAAGTTGTTTTTGTGTTGAGTTCCACTACATCATACCCACCACACGCCATTTTACTAGCAACCCATTTTCAGAATACAGTCTTCTTTTTGTCGTGCCTTTGTCCCATATCGGCACAGGGTCGGATTTGACATGCTTAGTTTAAGAGGTGGCCGAATGCCATTCCTGTCGCCACATCGTTACCTCCCAGGGACGGAATATGTGTACTCAAACTGTCTGGGCGTAGCGGTGTTAATGTGAAAATGAACGAAAGCGTTTTTTGTTTCTAAATATTTTTGAATTTGTCATGAGGTAGTGCTTGGGTAACAGCTCGGTATTATTCACCTAGTGGGATGCGGGAAATCGCAAAAGCAACAGGCAGCCTTGTTGCCACCCCGACAATACGCACCGCTAACCGGGCGGGTAATTTGCAGAACACAGTGATTTGGTGATGTCGCCTTTAGCAGAAATGATTCATTGCTTTCTGTTTTGGGAAAATATGTCAGCGTTGTTGTATCAGTCGGACAACGAAGAGACAATAAAATGAAAAGTATATATCTCTGTAGCTACGAATATTAATTACACTAATTGTTTTACAATATCTGAGCCACGCCTAAGTCTTTCACTGTTGGGTCGCTTTGGTCCGCGTTGAACATGCGTTGTTGTTTCGTCATCTGCGACTAATAACGCCTGTAGTTTCACACTTTCAGAGGAAAACTTTTGCCTAAAATTAAATTACTTTATCTACTGTAGACAAACGCTAACTAGACTTGAAGTGAACGTCGTCTCATCCTGCTTTGATCAAACGCCAGGCACATCGTCAATTGCGCATATGTAAGGAGTTTTTGTGAATAAAACCGTCTACATCGCTTGATGAATGTCCTTCCTTATTATGTCTGTCAGCATCAAATCAGAACTTAGATCTCGTAAAATAACATTCACTGTAAATCAATAAAATAATTTTTGTTTATTGCCACCGAACGTTGTTTTACAAGTTTCAAGTTTTGAACTGATAACAGCAGTAGCCGAAACTTTATTACAAAAAAAGACGTATATTAAGCGGTCTAGACGGCTATACTCACAAAATATTGACAACCGTCGCAGATTCATTGAGGAAATTTATTTCCTTTATTGATAAATGTGTAAGGAGTGCCTAAAAATAACTGGATTGTTAGTGATCTGCGGCAGCAATACTGCTTAAGTGAGTAACCGGAAGTAAATAATTTAGCAAATAACTCGGCAAAACGAAAAGGCCTATCTTGTTTTTATGTCGAAGCACAGCAGCAAACAAAGTTTGTAACATTTCTACACAATACTGGCTGATTGTAAGTAAACGCCTTGATGCACACAGTATGCTCAAGCACTTAGATACGACTTCGTTTCTACCAGTTACGAAGCCGACACTCGTTTGATCTGTCCAGTATGAATGGAAGCAATCCAGATCATTTCAGAACAATTCGAGGTAATGACAGGAAATCGAACCCAGGACGTTCACTTCAGCAACAGCGACTGGCACCTCTAATGCCTGGATGGGGCCAATTGATGGCTGCCAACGATTTCAAAACATATAATTGTTATCTGTTGTAGATTTAATGATGTGTCCAATCGGGCCCTTGTGTAACACTCTAATTCTTTTACCTCAGCACCAAGTGATCGCCATCAACGCCTAAGGCGAGAAAGTTCAACGTTATGCAATGTAAAGTGTCAAGGGAAACAGGTGCAGGTAGATTGTACGTATTAAGAGATAATCTCTTACGACAACGTAATGCCAGAGGCGAAGGGGTTTGTTACCAAAACAAAGAGAGATTTGTTTTTTCCTTATTCAAAAATTTCCACACAGACACTGAAAATGAGTTTCGCACTGCTGAAAAAGAAATCACATTCGTGCAAGTGAGTTCTTTTAAAGTTTACAACTCTTGTTAAGCCTTGGACGTACGCAAAGAAAGCTTTGGAAATGACTTTAGTATAAGAAACATTATTAGAAACATTATTTCCCATGCTACGTTAAGTAATTAGTAACAAACGGAAACCAAGCACATGAAACATTAAACAGCAAGCAGGTTTCATTCACGATGGTCATTTGACTCCAAGCTGTTAAGAACGAGAAAGATAAGCATTGTTTACAAATATCTGCTGCCCTGCAGCTGAGCCTCAGCACTAGTACAACAGTCTGTGACTGTCTTTCAAGAGTGACGTAATTCAATTAATTTTTAGACATTGCAGTCACAGGGCTGTTGGCTGTAAACACATCGTCAACCACTGCATATTTAAGAAACGAAAAACCTGGTTCTGAGGACATTACGTCTTGCAAGTATGGCTAGGCTTAACACAACGAACACTTGGTACATGACAAGGAATCCTACAAAAGACCCAAAAACGAGTGCCAGTATAGCAGTATAGGTCTTAACAGCCTAGATCATTACACACCATGGATCATCCGTTATCGAGGTCTTTAAAGAATTATCGACAAACAGCAAGGCATGGATCGCTGCTCTTTTGTAAAGCAAGCTTCTCTACATTGGACTGATTTGATTTAGGGCAACGGAGGTCTATGTAGATGAAGCATGTTCGTTCTAGTCCATGAACTTTTAATCAAAGTGAGATATATTGTAAAACAATAGCGTCTGTATAACTGTTCCAAAGTCAATGAGACACCACTTCAATCGCCAGCCCTTAACTCCATAGAGAATTCATAGGACGAACAAGATAGAACTATCAGGTGAAATATAATCAACACGTAAGAAACTATGAAGTTGAAGGAAGAACTGGAACTAACTGCATCTGAGTATACCTCAAGATCTTACAAAGCAGAAAGGATATCCTACGAAGTACTGAATCCCTATATTATTGAGCTATTCAATAACAATTACTTGGTGACTGAGTGTTAAAAACACTACTACGTTACTGTGTGAAATATTATTTAATAAAATATTCTCTTATTATTTTAAGCAACAAAGCATATTCTATAGTTTATATTTATTGAGATACGGCATTTTTTATCTTTTTGAAACTGTATTTGTTTGTAAGCGCATGTGTGAAAACACACACTGCTGACTGTTAACAAAGCATGAAGAATAGTTTTCATACATGTGAGTGGCCGCAAAACTTTTTAATCAACAGAACTTCGTACGTTGTCCTGGACGGCGAATGTGCATCGCAGATCAAGGTATCATCAGGTTTGCCCCAGGGAAATGTGATTAGACCGTACTTCTACTCTACATACGAATACATAAACGATTTGGCGCAGAGAGTGAGCAGAAATCTGCGACTGTAGTGTGTGGTAAAGTATCCTGAGTGACTGTAAGAGGATAGAATATCTATTTGGTGTAATGAGTCTCAGATAGCTCTAAATGTGAGAAAATGTGAGTTAATGAAGATCAATCTGAAAAACAATCATGTAGTGGTTGAATACTGAATTAGTGGTGTCATTGTTCTGAATGTAGTACTTTAGACAGTAACGTCGATGAAATACGCTCATGCTCATAAATTAAGGATAATTGCAGAATGTGGTGCCACACAAAGTAGCACTACACAAAACTGGCGCTAATAGTATAGGCACTTAGGGAACACACACGACGCAGATCTGTAAGTCCACGGTATTGGTGATAAGTTGAGAAAACCGTCCCGAAACACATGTGCTACAAAACGCCACTGTTTCCTGCGCGTGTACCCCGACATCAATATGGGATATGATCACCATACACACGTACACAGGTCACACAACGGGTTCGCATATTCTTGATCAGGTGGTCGAGCAGCTGCTGGGGTATAGCCTCCCATTCTTGCACCAGTGCCTGTTTGTCTCCTGAAGTGTCGTAAGGGTTTGAAAACATGCAGCGATACGTCAACCGAGAGCATCCCAGATGTGCTCGATGGGGTTTAGGTCTGGAGAACAGGCAGGCTACTTTATTCGCCTGTTATCTTCTGTTTCAAGGTAACGCTCCGCGATGGCAGCTCGGTGGGGCCGTGCGTTATCATCCATCAGGAGGAAGGTGGGACCCACTGCACCCCTGAAAGAGCGGACATACTGTTGCAAAATGACGTCCCGATACATCTGACCTGTTACAGTTCCTCTATGAAAGGCATGAAAGGGTGTACGTACACAAATCATAATCCCACCCCACACCATCAAACCACGACCTCCGTACAGGTCCCTTTCAAGGACATTACGGGATTGGTATCTGGTTCCTGGTTCACGCTAGATGAAAACCCGGCGACAATCACTGTTCAGACTATACCTGGACTCGCCCGTGAACATAACCTGGGACCACTGTTCCAATGACTATGTACTGTGTTCTTGACATCAGGCTTTTCGGGCTCTCCTGTGACCAGGGGTCAGTGGAATGCACCTTGCCGGTCTCCGGGCGAATAAACCATGTCTTTTCAGTCTTCTGTAGACTGCGTGTTTGGAGACAACTGTTCCAGTGGCTGCGGTAAGGTCCAGAGCAAGGCTACATGCAGTACTCCGTGGCCGTCTGCGGGCACTGATGGTGAGATATTGGTCTTCTTGTGGTGTTGTACACTGTGGACGCCCCGTATTGTAGGACCTGGACACGTTTCCTGTCTGCTGGAATCGTTGCCATAATCTTGAGATCACACTTTGTGGCACACGGAGGGCCCGTGCTACGACCTGCTGTGTTTGACCAGCCTACAGTCGCCCTAGTATTCTACCCTTCATAGCGTCATCAATATGTGTTCTTTGAGGCATTTTCAACACACAGTCACCATTAGCACGTCTGAAAACGTCTGCACACTTACTCGCTGCACCGTACTCTGACATGCACCAAGACACGTCTGCATAAGTGGACTGCTGCCAGCGCCACCGTGCGACGACCGCAGGTCCAATGCACCGCGTGATCATACCCCCAGGTGATTTAAACCCGCAAACCGCCCACCAGAGAGTTGTTTCACCACGTATCACCATTATCCTTAATTTATGAGCATGAGTGTATATAGGCGTAACCTTGCAAAGCTATGTGAAATGGAACTAATACGTAAAGTCGACTGTAGAGAAGTCGAATGATCGTCTTAGTCTTTTTTGGAGGAATCTAGGAACGTGTAACTGATCTATAAAGGACACAACATGAAGAACAGTTGTACGACCCTCACTTGAGCACTGCTCAAGTGTTTGGGATTCAAACCAAGTCGGATTAAAAGAAGTAGTCGAAGTAGTTCAGAGGCGTGCCGTTAGGCTTTTTATCAATAGATTCGATCAACACTCGATTATTACGGAAATGTTCTGAAACAAATCGGAATCTTCAGAGAGGAGTTTGACGTTCTTTTCACGAAACACTGTTGAGAATGTTTGGATAGCCGGCGTTTGCTACGGACTGTAGAAAGATGCTTCTGCCTTCAACAAGTCTCAACACTGATTTTATTCCTGGCGACCTCAGCCCAGTAACTGCGGTGACAGCTTGAAATGACAATAGTAAACAAGAGACGTGTATTCGACCAGTCAGTTGTGAGCAGGCAATATTCAGTAGTGGGCGTGCGGCTCTAGTGTGCCAACGTGGCTGTGTCACAAATCGCAGTGAAGCAGCATTTCCAAATAAAGTGTTCGAACATTCTCCAGAATGTTTGGAAGAAGAGGAAAGTGTGTGCATAGTTTTACCCGCACCCCTTGACTTCCGAACAGAAACAACGATGCGTGGACGTCTGTATTCTCTTGACTGAACTGCAAAACACTGTAAGGTATACGCGTGAAGGGAAGCGGCAGTAGTTTCTGTAATCTTCGCCACAGGGAGCTTGGTTCCTGAGCATGTGTGGAGAGCTCTTTCGGCTACTAGAGTTTTTCTTGCCTGTCTTGCTCCGGGTCAGGCGTGAGTTTTTACGTTGGCTTGCACCGTTTGTTGTCGGTGATGGTGTGCCTATTTACTTTCGTGATGCCGTTTTCTCCATCTCGAGATGGAACAAGGTAATGTCCGCCATAAAATTTGCATCTGCTACGATTGCAAATGTACGAGCGATATGGCTGGGGAAGATTTTTTATTTTGCGAATCGTAATGTAGAAATTAGATTCATGGTGAGCAGAACATTGTCTCGGCAGCTATTTGGTATTTACCATGCGAGTCATCAAGCAAATATTACATCACTCTTCGTCCTTATAAATGCACTTAATGTACAGTCTGTATCTAGTTAAACTGTTTAATTTACTAACAGAGTTTTATATTTCGATGCTTGTGTCCAAGTGAATGTTAGTTCATCTGTGTTTAACAGAGAACGTTCGTACTTTCAAAGAATAATCCTTTAACCATCCATATTTTCTCGGTTAAGAAACGGGAACTAAACATAATCAAGGATCTCTATACAAATATTGACTGATGACTTCAGGAGTTAAGTCCCATAGTGCTCAGAGCCATATACATATATTTCCGTTTGAAAACTGCCATGCTCACACGCACTGAGCAGTTGTGTGAGCTCGCACGGATTGCAGGGTGTGAGCATGTTATCTGGACTACTTTATTATGGAGACGAAATCTTGTTTATAAAACTATTTTATTCTTTCTACAAATGGAAACGATTTTTTGAGGAATTTTAAAAGTAGTCTATGCATCTGTAAGAATAAAATGTTTGTTTGATTGAAGAAAATCTTTGTCCCTCAGATAACTAATAACATTTATGATTAGTGTTAATTTGCCGTCTTTGTTTTCATTGTGTCACAAATTACGCAACTGGTTGAGATTTCTGTAATTTTTGTAATGAGAGAATTTCGCAGTTGTTAGAGTCTTCCTATGTTGCACAGTCCTTTTTGTCAATAATCAGAGTTTAATTTTTGAAGAACGATTTTCTTTAAAGCGAAACCCACCTTCATCATTGTTAATAAAGTTTTGAATATTTTGTTGTGTACGCATTGCACCTTACGCCACACGCAGTGGCACATTGTTTCTGACAAGAAGAAAAATAAGTGGATCATTTTTTTTTTTTTTTTACCTGCTGCATCTGCTGATTCGTATTTGGTTTCGAAAACGTCAGTACATCTGACACAAAATGCCATGCTGAGCAAGAGGTAAGTCACTTTTATTTCAGGGCAGATCTCACCTTGCATCCTTATGAGGAAACTGTACGTAGTCAGAATTATCAGGAGTTGTGCTAAGCAAGAAGATTAGTTTTCAGTGTTGGTAATTTCATACTGTAACTTCCTGGCAGATTAAAACTGTGTGCCGGAACGAGACTCGAACTCGAGACCCGGGGCGTGAGTCGTGCTTGGGTAGCTCAGTTGGTAGAGCACTTGCCCGCAAAAGGCAAAGGTCCCAAGTTCGAGTCTCGGTCCGGCACACAGTTTTAATCTGCCAGGAATTTTCATATCAGCGCACACTCCGCTGCAGAGTGAAAATCTCATTCTGTAATTTCATACTGTTATTTTTTCTCAGTAGAACAGTAATTTATTTTTGTGGAAGTCAAACATTGTTCTTCATATCATGCAACTTTCATAAGACACTTCGGTACTGATTTTCAGTTACGTAGTTTACGCTGAGCACACAGTTAGTTTCTTACGGCATTCAAAAACATTAAGTTTAATCTTTTGTTTGACGACGCGGTTGACATGTGCAGCACCGGACCAACCAGTAGCCAGTACTGCTCAGCAATTCCGGGAAGGGGGGCTGTAAGTACTGACGCCACGTTCAGTCATATTCCACACGTGTTCACTCGGCCGCGCGTGATTAGACCGAGCGGTCTTGGGCTCTGCAGTCATGGACTGTGCGGCTGGTCCCGGCGGAGGTTCGAGTCCTCCCTCGGGCATGAGTGTGTGTGTGTGTGTTTGTCTTTAGCATAGTTTTGGTCAAGTAGTGTGTAAGCTTAGGGACTGATGACCATAGCAGTTAAGTCCCATAAGATTTCACACACATTTGAACATTTTTTTGTTCAATCGGTTTCAGATTTGGCGGGTTGCGGTGCCAATCTATCAATTGGAACTCACCACTGTGTTCCTGGAGCCACACCATCATACTCCTGCTGTTGTGACACGGCGCATTATCCTGTTGAAAAATGCTAGCGCACTCGGGAAGCATGATCGTCATGACGGGGTGTACATAATCTGCAACCAATGCACGTGACTCCTTGTCCGTCATGGTGTCTTGCACGAGCTCTACTCGACCCACGAATGGGCACGTGAATGTTCCCCAGAGCATAATGGAACTGCCGCCAGTTCGTCTCGGTCCCACAATCCAGGTGTCAAGGATCAGTTCCCTTGGAATACGACGGATTCGTGCCCTCCCACCGATATTATGAAGAAATTATCGGGATTCATCAGATCATGCAACGCTCTGCGACTGCGACAACGTCCATTGCCGACAGTCACGTTCCCATTCCAGTCCTAGTCGCCGATGTCGTGGTGTTAACATTGAGACATGCTTGGGTGGTCGGCTGCGGAGGCCGATCGTTAGGAGTGTTCGGTGCATTGTGTGTTCAGACACATTTGTGCTAGCTCAGCGTTAAAGTCTGACGTCATTTCTGCCACAGTTCCCGGCATGTCCTGATTCACTAGTCTGCCTAGGTGTGGCCGCCCGACCCTACAACATCTGGACGGGGTTTCACATTGATCTCGCCACGTGTTGAAGACATCCACCACAACACTCCTCAAAAATCCGACAAGTCGTGCAGTTTCCGAAATGCTCGTGCCGAGCCTCCGGGCCATCACAATCCACCCTCGGTCAAACTCAGATTGATTGCGCGCCTTCCCATTCTACACATGGACAGCACGCTGATGGCACTACATGCACCGTGCGTGTGTCTGACTAGCCGTCATTCCTCGCTCAGTGACGCTGCTGTCGCATGGATGGGTTTATGTCAATAGTAGGTCGGTGGTCACAATATTCTGGCTAATTAGTGTACAAAGAACACCTTACACGAGGAGAAATTTGGTAAAACAAGGTGTTCGGTGTTGAAATGTCTTGTGGCTAGGGCCTCCCGTCGGGTAGACCGATCGCCTGGTGCAAGTCTTTTTAGTTGACGCCACTTCGGCGACTTGCGCGGAGAAAATCTCTGGCCAGCCGGGAATCGAACCCAGGACTCTTTGCATGGCATTCCGTCGCGCTGACAACTTTTTTTTCAGTTTGGTTTATTTGTCACCACAGGTTACAGTATACACTACTGGCCATTAAAATTGCTACACCAAGAAGAAATGCAGATGATAAACGGGTATTCATTGGACAAATATACTAGAACTGACATGTGATTACATTTTCATGCAGTTTGGGTGCATAGATACTAAGAAATCATTACCCAGAACAACCAAATCTGGCCGTAATAACAGCCTTGATGCGCCTGGGCATTGAGTCAAACAGAGCTTGGATGGCGTGTACAGGTACAGCTGCCCATGCAGCTTCAACACGATACCACAGTTCATCAAGAGTAGTGACTGGCGTATTGTGACGAGCCAGTTGCTCGGCCACCATTGACCAGACGTTTTCAATGAGTGAAAGATCTGGAGAATGTGCTGGCCAGGGCAGTAGTCGAACATTTTCTGCATCCAGAAAGACCCGTAGAGGACCTGCAACATGCGGCCGTGAATTATCCTGCTAAAATGTAGGGCTTCGTAGGGATTGAATGTAGAGCCACGGGTCGTAACACATCTGAAATGTAACGTACACTATTCAAATTGCCGTCAATGCGAACAAGAGGTGACCGAGACGTGTAACCAATGGCACCCCATACAATCACGCCGGGTGAAACGCCAGTATGGCGATCACGAATACACGCTTCCAATGTGCGTTCACCGCGATGTCGCCAAACACGGATGCGACCATCATGATGCTCTAAACAGAACCTGGATTCATCCGAAAAAATGACGTTTCGACATTCATGCACCCAGGTTCGTCGTTGAGTACACCATCGCAGGCGCTCCTGTCTGTGATGCAGCGTCAAGGGTAACTGCAGCCATGGTATCCGAGCTGATAGTCCATGCTGCTGCAAATGTCGTCGAACTGTTCGTGCAGATGGTTGTTGTCTTGCAAACGTCCCCATCTGTTGTTTCAGGGATCAAGACGTGGCTGCACGATCCGTTACAGCACGATCTCGACTGCTAGTGATACGAGACCGTTGGGATCCAGCACGGCGTTCCGTATTACCCTCCTGAACCAACCGATTCCGTATTCTGCTAACAGTCATTGGATCTCGACCAACGCGAGCAGCAATGTCGCGATACGATAAACCGCAATCGCGATAGGCTACAATCTCCTCCTTACACGTGGCATCACAACAACGTTTCACCAGGCTACGCCGGTCAACTGCTGTTTGGAAACTTTCCTCGTGTCAGCACGTTGTAGGTGTCGCCACCGACGCTATCCTTGTGTGAATGCTCTGAAAAGCTAATCATCAGAGCATCTTCTTCCTGTCGGTTAAATTTCGCGTCTGCAGCATGTGATCTAATAGTCATGAGCGACTGGAATGCAGTTGTAGGGGAAGGAGTAGAAGAAAAGGTTACAGGAGAATATGGGCGTGGGACAAGGAATGAAAGAGGAGAAAGACTAATTGAGTTCTGTAACAAGTTTCAGCTAGTAATAGCGAATACCCTGTTCAAGAATCACAAGAGGAGGAGGTATACTTGGAAAAGTGTAAGTAGGCTGTTTAGGTTTTTTTATTGGTAACGCCACCTCTGTATGAAAATCACTGGCTGTGCTGTGTGCAGTCTGTGGCTGCTTTGCATTGTTGTAATACTCGCCATTGTAGTGTTAGGCAGCTGGCTGTGAACAGCGCGTAGCGTTGCGCAGTTGGAGGTGAGCCGCCAGCAGTGGTGGATGTGGGGAGAGAGATGGCGGAGTTTTGTAATTTGTCATGAACTGCTATATATATTATGACTATTAAGGTAAATACATTGTTTGTTCTCTATTAATATCTTTCATTTGCTAACTATCCCTATCAGTAGTTAGTGCCTTCCGTAGTTTGAATCTTTTATTTAGCTGGCAGTAGTGGCACTCGCTGTACTGCAGTAGTTCGAGTAATGAAGATTTTTGTGAGGTAAGTGATTTCTGAAAGGTATAGTTTAATGTTACTCAGGGCCATTCTTTTGCAGGGATTTTTGGAAGTCAGATTGCGTTGCGCTAAAAATATTGTATTTCAGGTTAAGGACAGTCTTGTATAAATGTTCAAAAAGGGGACGTTTCAAAAGGCCGGGAGATACGGGAAGATTTCAATTAGATTACATTATGGTCAGACAGAGACTCCAAGATCAGATACTGGACTGTAAGGCGTACCCAGGAGCAGATATAGACTCAGATCACAATATAGTAGTGATGAAGAGTAGGCTGAAGTTCAAGACATTAGTCAGGAAGAATCAATACGCAAAGAAGTGGGATACGGAAGTACTAAGGAATGACGAGATACGTTTGAATTTCTCTAACGCTATAGATACAGCAATAAGGAATAGCGCAGTAGGCAGTACAGTTGAAGAGGAATGGACATCTCTAAAAAGGGCCATCACAGAAGTTGGGAAGGAAAACATAGGTACAAAGAAGGTAGCTGCGAAGAAACCATGGGTAACAGAAGAAATACTTCAGTTGATTGATGAAAGGAGGAAGTACAAACATGTTCTGGGAAAATCAGGAATACAGAAATACAAGTCGCTGAGGAATGAAATAAATAGGAAGTGTAGGGAAGCTAAGACGAAATGGCTGCAGGAAAAATGTGAAGACATTGAAAAAGATATGATTGTCGGGAGGACAGACTCTGCATACAGGAAAGTCAAAACAACCTTTGGTGACATTAAAAGCAACGGTGGTAACATTAAGAGTGCAACGAGAATTCCACTGTTAAATGCAGAGGAGAGAGCAGATAGGTGGAAAGAATACATTGAAAGCCTCTATGAGGGTGAAGATTTGTCTGATGTGATAGAAGAAGAAACAGGAGTCGATTTAGAAGAGATAGGGGATCCAGTATTAGAATCGGAATTTAAAAGAACTTTGGAGGATTTACGGTCAAATAAGGCAGAAGGGATAGATAACATTCCATCAGAATTTCTAAAATCATTGGGGGAAGTGGCAACAAAACGACTATTCACGTTGGTGTATAGAATATATGAGTCTGGCGACATACCATCTGACTTTCGGAAAAGCATCTTCCGAAGACGGCAAGAGCTGACAAGTGCGAGAATTATCGCACAATCAGCTTAACTGCTCATGCATCGAAGCTGCTTACAAGAATAATATCCAGAAGAATGGAAAAGAAAATTGAGAATGCGCTAGGTGACGATAAGTTTGGCTTTAGGAAAAGCAAAGGGACGAGAGAGGCAATTCTGACGTTACGGCTAATAATGGAAGCAAGGCTAAAGAAAAATCAAGACACTTTCATAGGATTTGTCGACCTGGAGAAAGCGTTCGACAATATAAAATGGTGCAAGCTGTTCGAGATTCTGAAAAAAGTAGGGGTAAGCTATAGGGAGAGACGGGTCATATACAATATGGACAACAACCAAGAGGGAATAATAAGAGTGGACGATCAAGAACGAAGTGCTCGTATTAAGAAGGGTGTAAAACAAGGCTGTAGCCTTTCGCCCCTACTCTTCAATCTGTACATCGAGGAAGCAATGATGGAAATAAAAGAAAGGTTCAGGAGTGGAATTAAAATACAAGGTGACAGGATATCAGTGGTACGATTCGCTGATGACATTGCTATCCTGAGTGAAAGTGAAGAAGAATTAAATGATCTGCTGAACGGAATGAACAGTCTAATGAGTACACAGTATGGTTTGAGAGTAAATCGGGGAAAGACGAAGGTAATGAGAAGTAGTAGAAATGAGAACAGCGAGAAACTTAACATCAGGACTGATGGTCACGAAGTCAATGAAGTTAAGGAATTCTGCTACCTAGGCAGTAAAATAACCAATGACGGACGGGGCAAGGAGGACATCGAAAGCAGACTCGCTATGGCAAAAAAGGCATTTCTGGCCAAGAGAAGTCTACTTATATCAAATACCGGCCTTAATTTGAGGAAGAAATTTCTGAGGATGTACGTCTGGAGTACAGCATTGTATGGTAGTGAAACATGGACTGTGGGAAAACCGGAACAGAAGAGAATCGAAGCATTTGAGATGTGGTGCTACAGACGAATGTTGAAAATTAGGTGGACTGATAAGGTAAGGAATGATGAGGTTCTATGCAGAATCGGAGAGGAAAGGAATATGTGGAAAACACTAATAAGGAGAAGGGACAGGATGATAGGACACCTGCTAAGACATGAGGGAATGACTTCCATGGTACTAGAGGGAGCTGTAGAGGGCAAAAACTGTAGAGGAAGACAGAGGTTGGAATACGTGAAGCAAACAATTGAGGACGTTGGTTGCAAGTGCTACTCTGAGATGAAGAGGTTAGCACAGGAAAGGAATTCGTGGCGGGCCGCATCAAACCAGTCAGTAGACTGATGACCAAAAAAAGCATGTGATCTTTGCGGTGTAGCAATTTGAATGGCCAATAGTTTAATACCACGTATTAGAAAAGTCACCTATCAAGGCGAACTATTCGGTATTCACTCATACAGACTTCTTTTTATAATAAGCTTACTGACGTAACTATCACACAGTACTGGAAACAAGGAAGCGAGCGAGTACTGATGTCGGCTTGTGTATTTGTGGTGCCTGCCTCGGCTGCCTCTCCTTGTACAGATTAGCAACATACAACTGTTGAGAGCTACGCGTCTGCGGGCAGCCGGTGCGCTTTGCGTTCCCGCGCCTCTGCCCTCAGCAGTCTGTGTGAGACGCACAGCCCTGGCTGTATCAGATGCGGAGAGAACGCTTTGTCGGCGCCCCGGGCCGGGCAGTTCTGGGGCCCGGCCGGGCTACTTTGCTTTCTTTTCACACGTGATTATCGCACGCTAACACTCCGTGGGCTGTTTCGGCTCACCTCCAGACTTGACACATTATCCTCGAAATGTGCTGATTATCGCTTTATGATATCCCATTAAAGATATTATTAGCTGCTACCTTAGCTGCCGCCCCGGGCAGTCCGCGCGTCAGCGTACGTGTGTGGAGTGTATACATATTCTGTGGACTTTCGTCGAATACGTGATGGCTGCGGCAGCGATGGATACACGCGATACTTTACACGTAACTTAATATTCGTCCAGCATAAATTTTGTAGTCGGCATTATTCGGATGCAAGTATTTCGTCTAAGGAGCGTAACAGAATCGTGTATCGAAGAGTTATAAAGAGCAGTCGGACATTTACAAACAAAAGAAAAAAAAAGGATTATACCTTTGCTCTTCACGTGGTAGCGCGTCGAGATTACAACATCGTCCAACAGCTCATACGTAGATATGGGTTTATGCAGGCAAGTATTGTATTTTTCCTGTCAGTAGTTGACGTATTTGAACGGTACTTAGAAGAAACGAGAGGATAAGCGTGGAAAATATCGCACAGTCTGTCTGACATCTCCATCTTACAAATTGCACAATAAAATAACATTCAAGCAATATAAGAAAAATGAGAGAATTACAGAACGAGGAGCAGCTTCTCCATAGAAAAAGTAACGGCACCAGGTAACCAATCATAAACTTTTGCTTGATAAGAAATATAAGCAAAACTCAAGACTGGACTCGCATTCGAGAGGACGACGGTTCAATCCAGCGTCTGGCCATCCTGATTTAAGTTTTCCGTGATTTCTCTAAATCGCTCCAGGCATATGGCGGGATGGTTCCTTTGAAAGGGCACGAACGACTTCTTTCCCCGTCCTTCCCTAATCCGATGAGACCAATGACCTCACTGTCTGGTCTCCTACCCCAAACAACCCAACCCCAAGATTTCATCGTTTCATTTGTCTTTCAATAAAATCTTATTTCGATATGAGGTTTAGTGCGTGGAATAGTATCTAAGAAATGTGAGATAAGTAAGGATAAAATATAGCACAGGCTTGCAATGTAAAACATTTACGAGAATAAAGTAGCAAACGTGGAAAGCAGAGAGGACCTATTTCCTGGTGGGGACATTGTGGAAAAGGTTTACACAGGGTGTTACAAAAAGGTACGGCCAACTTTCAGGAAACATTCCTCACACACAAAGAAAGAAAATATGTTATGTGGACATGTGCTCGGAAACGCTTACTTTCCATGTTAGAGCTCATTTTATTACTTCTCTTCAAATCACATTAATCATGGAATGGAAACACACAGCAACAGAACGTACCAGCGTGACTTCAAACACTTCATTACAGGAAATGTTCAAAATGCCCTCCTTTAGCGAGGATACATGCATCCACCCTCCGTCGCATGGAATCCCTGATGCACTGATGCAGCCCTGGAGAATGGCGTATTGTATCACAGCCGTCTACAATACGCGCACGAAGAGTCTCTGCATTTGGTACCGGGGTTGCGTAGACAAGAGCTTTCAAATGCCCCCAGAAATGAAAGTCAAGAGGGTTGAGGTCAGGAGAGCGTGGAGGCCATGGAATTGGCCCACCTCTACCAATCCGTCGGTCACCGAATCTGTTGTTGAGAAGCGTACGAACACTTCGACTGAAATGTGCAGGAGCTCCATCGTGCATGAACCACATGTTGTGTCGTACTTGTAAAGGCACATGTTCTAGCAGCACAGGTAGAGTATCCCGTATGAAATCATGATAACGTGCTCCATTGAGCGTAGGTGGAAGAACATGGGGCCCAGTCAAGACATCATCAACAATGCCTGCCCAAACGTTCACAGAAAATCTGTGTTGATGACGTGATTGCACAATTGCGTGCGGCTTCTCGTCAGCCCACACATGTTGATTTTGAAAATTTACAATTTGATCACGTTGGAATGAAGCCTCATCCGTAAAGAGAACATTTGCACTGAAATGAGGACTGACACATTGTTGGATGAACCATTCGCAAAAGTGTACCCGTGGAGGCCAATCAGCTGCTGATAGTGCCTGCACATACATGTACAGTGTACATGGTACGGAAACAACTGGTTCTCCCGTAGCACTCTCCATACAGTGACGTGGTCAACGTTACCTTGTACAGCAGCAACTTCTCTGACGCTGACATTTGGGTTATCGTCAACTGCACGAAGAATTGCCTCGTCCATTGCAGGTGTCCTCGTCGTTCTAGGTCTTCCCCAGTCGGGAGTCATAGGCTGGAATGTTCCGTGCTCCCTAAGACGCCGATCAACTGCTTCGAACGTCTTCCTGTCGGGACACCTTCTGGAAATCTGTCTGATACAAACGTACCGCGCCACGGCTATTGCCCCGTGCTAATCCATACATCAAATGGGCGTCTGCCAACTCCGCATTTTTAAACATTGCACTGACTGCAAAACCACGTTCGTGATGAACACTAACCTGTTGATGCTACGTACTGATGTGCTTGATGCTAGTACTGTAGAGCAATGAGTCGCATGTCAACACAAGCACCGAAGTCAACATTACCTTCCTTTAATTGGGCCAACTGGCGGTGAATCGAGGAAGTACAGTACGTACTGACGAAACTAAAATGAGCTCTAACATGGAAGTTAAGCGTTTCCGGACACATGTCCACATAACATCTTTTCTTTATTTGTGTGTGAGGAATGTTTCCTGAAAGTTTGGCCGTACCTTTTTGTAACACCCTGTATACTGAGGTGACAGAAATCATGCAATAGAGATATCCACATACATAGATGGCGGTAGTATCGTCTACACAAGGTATGTAAGGGCAATGCATTGGGAGAGTTGTCACTTTTGCTCAGGTGATTCATGTGAAAAGGTTTCCGACGTGAAGGGAATTAACAGACTTCGAAAGCGAAATGATAACTGGTGCTAGAGGTTTGGGTCATTCCATTTCGAAAATCGTTAGGGAATTCAGTGTTCTGATCCACAGTCTAAAGAGTGTGTCGAGAATACCAAATTTCAGGCATGATTTTTACACCACGGACAACGCAGTGGCCGACGGCCTTCACTTAACGACCGAGAGAAGCGACGTCTGGGCAGAGTTTTTCGCTGATAACAGACAAGCAACACTACATTATATTTGGCTGCTCGGAGGCCATCTGCAGCCACTCATGGACTTCATGTTCTCAATCAATGATGGAACACTTATGGATGACAATGCGTCGTGTCACTGGATCACAACTGTTCGCAATTGGTTCGAAGAAGATTCTGAATGATTCGACCGAATGATTCGGCCACCCAGATCGCCCGACATGAATCCCATAGAACATATTTATGACATAACGTAGGTGCCCAAAATCCTGCACCAGCAACACTTTCACAGTTACGGATCGCTATAGAGACAGCCTTGCTCAGTATTTCTGCAGCGGACTTTCAATGAGCTTTTGAGTCCAGGCCACGCCGAGCGGCTGCACTACACTAGGCAAAAGGGGGTCCGACACGATATTAGGAGGTGTCCCATAAGATTTGTCACTTCAGTGTACGTGGCCAATTGTCAAAACTATTTACGAGTACATTATACCAATTTAAGGAACAGAAAGGAAGTATCAGACGAGGGAGAGAAATGAAAGGTAAGAGATCTTTGAAGGTGACATAACACTTATGACTGAAGCAGAGGATAATGCAACACTGATGTTCGTCAATAGAACTACACTGAAGCGCCAAAGAAACTGATATAGCTATACGAATTCAAATTCAGAGATACGTAAATAGGCTGAATACGGCGCTGCGGTCGGCAACGCCTATATAAGACAACAAGTGTCTGGTGCAGTTGTCAGATCGGTTATTGCTGCTACAGTGGCAGGTTATCATTTAAGTGAGTTTGAACGTGGTGTTATAGTCGGCGCACGAGCGATGGGACACAACATCTCCGAAGTAGCGATGAAGTGGGGATTTCACGGGTGTACCGTGAATATCAGGAATCCGGTAAAACATCAAAGCTCCGACATAGCTGCGGCCAGAAAATGCTTCTGTAATAACGGGACCAACCACGACTGAAGAGAATCTTTCACCGTGATAGAAGTGCAACTCTTCCGCAAACTGCTGCAGATTTCAATGCTGGGCCATCAACGGGTGTACCGTGAATATCAGGAATCCGGTAAAACATCAAAGCTCCGACATAGCTGCGGCCAGAAAATGCTTCTGTAATAACGGGACCAACCACGACTGAAGAGAATCTTTCACCGTGATAGAACTGCAACTCTTTCGCAAACTGCTGCAGATTTCAATGCTGGGCCATCAACAAGTGTCAGCGTGTGAACTGTTGAACGAAACGTCATCGATATGGGCTTTCGGAGCCTCCTCGTATACCATTGATGACTGCATGACATGAAGCATAACGACTCGCCTGGGTCCGTCAAAACCGACATTGACTGTTGATGAATGGAAATATGTTGCCTGGTCCGACGAGTCTCGTTTCAAATTGTATTGAACAGATGGGCTTGTACGCGTATGGAGACACATTCATAAATCCATGTACCTGAATGTCAACAGGGACTGTTCGAGCTGGTGGAGGCTAACTAATGGTATGGGGCGTGTGTAGTTGGAGTTATATGGGACCCCTGATACGTCTAGATACGACCCTGATCACCTGCATCCATTCATGTCCATTGTGCATTCCGACGGAGTTGGGCAATTCCAGCAGGAAAATCCGACACCCCATACGTCCAGAACTGCTACAGAGTGGCTCCAGGGACACTCTCCTGAGTTTAAACACTCCCACTGGCCACCAGACTTGAACATTATTGAGCATGTGTGGGACGCCTTGCAAAGTGTTGTTCAGAAGAGATCTCCACCCCTCGTACTCTTATGGATTTATGGACAGCCCTGCAGGATTCATGTTGTCAGTTCCCTCCAGCACTACTTCAGACATTCGAGTCCATTCCACGTCGTGTTGTGTCACTTATGCGTGCTCGCTGGGGCCTTACACGATATTACGCAGGTGTGCAGGTGTGCCAGTAGAAAAGTATCCCCAACAGGAAATTTGAACTGAGAATCAAGAGAGCTGACGCGAAGCTGTTGGAGCTCAGTGGAAATGAGAAAATCGAAATACTGAAGATAAAAACAAGGAAGGACGTCTATTGTATAAGCTGCAAGAATATTCCCAAAGCTGAATAAATGGAGTTGCCACTTGTCACTCAAAGCAGCTATAGACAGGAAGACAGTAGGTGCACTCAGAGATTAAAAACGGAAAAACAGGTTATGGAGCAGATGAGCAGCATGTATGCAGACTTAGAAAAGATGTAGGATGTTATCGAAATAATCTAAAGTTTGATGGCTCAAACAAATAATATGAGGTCGTTTACGTACTTTTATAAATTTTTAAGTCTTTTCAGCGACACTCCATTTACCCGAAAACTTTCTCTGTAGCTCGTACTTGTCACTGGAACGACATACTCCAAAATCTAAGAAAACTTGTACATCAGTTATCTTCTGTTAATTAATGAACTACTAGCACAACGGTAATTGGCACTGCAACAAAGCTCACCCCGACCATTACTCACCGATTCGCCTTTGACACATTTCCTTTTCCCTTACTCATCAGTCACTATCACAAATATTTGATTTTTACACTCCTGCTTTATTGTGTGACGAGTCTAGGCCGCTCAGAGCCGGGGCCAGTCTGCGTCCAACCTTAGCGCTCTTCTAGGTGTGCAACAGCATCCACCGGTATTAGCTGCAGGTTTGGAAGACCTACTGTAACGGAAGCTCTGGGTCAGGTCGCGAAGGACGGGCTGCGCAACTGGCGGCACACTGCCCTTCTATTATCAGAAGAAATTGCTTTCTGTATACATACTTGCTATCTTTTCTTACGAAATGCCGAGTGTGGTGGCCCAGTGGCGAAGTACCTTGCTCGTATTCGCGAAGACAGCGGTTCAAATTCCCATCTGGCCATCCAGATCTATGGTTCCAATGATGTCCCTAAATCTCTTAAGGTAATTACCGGGATGATTTCGTTCCCCATACTCCCACTTTCCGAGCCTATCACTCGGCTCTAATGACTATGTCATCCGCAGGATGTTAGACGCTTCCTATTTTTTCCATTCTTATCAAATCTGCGAAAAATGATACGCAGTTTCTGACCCTTTCCCTGCCGCTTCTAGGGTAGCACTCGTAGTGATGCAGATTTTTATGCTGTAACGCTGGAGATTTGGCCACTTGAACGATATAGTAGAAAGTACGCGATATGGTGCACTGTATGTTAACGTAAATAAATTTTCGTAGTAATAATTCTTTAAAATAAAATTACAATATTTTTCGTGTGTGTAGTCCTTAATTACACGACCATCGCAGCACTGTCGGCTGTTCTCCTCGTGACGCGAAACATTCACGACGCCTGATTTAACTTCGAAGCAGGGACTTGGCGAGGTGCCGAGGCTTGCAGCGTGTTTAGCACTCAATGCAGGTAGAATCTGCATGTGGAAATGATGCGCTAACTCCCCCCCCCCTTTCCTAACTCCGACTTCTGCTGTTACACATGGATTAAAAAAGAAACATGAACTGATTGTAATCGACCCTGCAAGTGGAACAGAGAAGTGTTTGGCACCTGGAATCATTTAATTTGATAAAAATTAATTTGACGGTGGAAAGTTTAATTAATGTCGTGAAGTTGATAGGGCTGTTCTACATAATGAAAGTTCTGTTCAACATGACAATTGGATTTCTTCTGACTAAATTCAAAATGAAAAACACATGAAACATTTACAATACGTCAATTTGATACACGGATAATTGCTGTGTAGGTGGAGTTGTCCATGAACTAGCTTGTGAAATTTATGACCAAGTGGTATGTGGAGTCAATTACTTGCAACGCAGATCTTAAGAAAAACACCCAGCAAACCCGACATTAATTGCGCTGTGACAGTAGTGAGAAGTCAGACAGTGAAAACCCAAGACAGAACCAAGATAGAAGGAACGGAAACAGGCGCGCTCTGATTATCACCTAGCAAAATTCCCTAATCGCCCGGTGCTGCCGACTTACATTACCAGGCTGTCTTCTTAACTGCAAGGACACGATCTGGCGTACCGTAGGCGATGGCTGGTTGCTTCGACGTCCCGTCGTGGTGATGATAATGTCCCGAGTATAGCCCGAAACAAATTATCCTGGTCTGGTTGTTCCAGACTAAAGACTTCCTAGCAATACAAATGCGCCTCTGAGGGAGACAAGAAGGCTCACCACCCAGTCACTCACGGTACAATGACTGAGTCACAAAGTAACTCCGATACAGTCAACTTTAGCTAAAACTGCTCAAGACAGACAACACAGGCCGCTTGTACGCAGAACGCTCAATTGCTAACTGGACGAGGATACGAACAGCACTACATCTTCAGAAAATGGCGTCTAAAAACAGCCAAGAGAACAATAACCACTATAAGCAAAATATGAATGAAACAACTTAAAAGGCTGTCGAACTACACGCCATGCTGGGCAGCATCAACATGGCGAAAGGCACACTGCCGGAAAACTACGCTAACGACCGGGGCAGGTAACTGGGGCGTTAACGGCCACAGGATCAAAAATAGCGCTGGTGCACTTCACTGGCAAGTAACAGTCAATTTACTAATTAATCACAAGATTTCCCCGACTCCAACACATCATATATTGCTGATAGCCCAGGGAGCAACAACCCGCAAATGAACGAAGAGATGTCACAATAGTTGAGGTTTCATAACAGGTTAACTATCATTCAACTTCAGCGTCCAGGTCCAGTGGGCAACGAACTTTGTCGCTCTTGCAGCTAGCACCTCACGATCCGACAGCTCGTGCACATCGCCAGTGGTTCCAGCCTGGCCTCGCGCCGCAGGGACTTCCTCGCTGCTCCGTCCCAACCGACTGACCACCCCACACACTAGCGTCACACAAAAGATGTTACGACAGTGCTCTTATCGATATGCGCTGCTGCTGCAGGCAAGCCAGAAGCTACGGCATGGACATGAGCCACGCATGACTCAGTCCCGAGTATAGACCGATACTGATTACCCTGGCCTGGTTGTTCCAGAGTAAAGACTCCCTAGCAGTTCAAATGCGCCTCTGAGGGAGACGAAGAAGGCCAACGGAAGGCCAACGGAAGGCAGACTGTCAAGAGCAGCGAATGCTCAGTCTTGTAACCTACTCTGACCGAAAGGCGAGACTAGACTGCCTCACAGAGCGCCTGTACGAGCCGAACCCAGTGCATTGCCATCCCCAATACAGTGGCCGTGGTTAAACGTGCATATCAGCAACTTGATAACCGGTGGAAAATTCCACTCTATTGCCGAAGCACTTCTACTACACCAATGGAGATACTTGGCGCCAATTTCTGCGCCGATTTTGCTACGTCACGGAGCCTTTCCCTGAGCAGGCCAATCATAGGTAATATTTTACAGAAAAAGCGGGAATTTGCCCGTGAAAACTGCCTGGAAACTCATGTCTTTCCCACTCCGCGCTCGTAGTTCATAAGAAGGTGTGTTTATCAAATTTCCGCGAAGAAATGGAATATCTCACCCCAGGCGCTCCCTCAGAACCCAGCTTGGGCGTGTCGTCCCGCTCTTGACAATATCGGCGTCTGGGCAGCATCCACCCCATTCATCCCGTCCCTCACACCAGCCGACACAACCCTTTCATGATCAGCAGAGCCCTCCTATCTTTCCAGACCACCCAGGCGACAAGAGACGCCGAGCGGGAAGGAATAGCAACTCTTCACCACATGCAATTAGAGAGGAAAACATTGATATCTGCCAAGTTCTCAATACTAGCATTGTAATGACCATTCTCGGCTATACCTCTCCAAATTGAATTACTAAGAGTAAGATAATTACTGTAAACATGAGAGGGGGCAGGCCACTGTGTGCATCAGAAAGGCATGCCACCTCTCAACTTCAGCAGCTTTCCGAATACAAACCTTCACCTGTTTCCTGCGTGGATTCTTGCCACAATTTTCTGGTCTGTCTCTTTCTTTTCACTGAGTATTGTCCCTAACATTTCCCTTTTGCTCTTTGTAAGATTTTACCATTTATATCTAAAGGTATTTGGTCTTATCAATATTCATCTTCAGGCCTGCTCTCACTGTCTCCTCCATTAGCACTGTTGTCATCTAATCTTGCTCATTCTGTGCAGTTAAAACTGCATCATCCTCATAAGCCAGAGTGTTGATTTTTCTGCCCAGCTGTATTCCTTTCTACAGGCTTGTTGCCTCTGTCAGTTATCTTTCCAGAATCAGATTAAACAGACAGGTGGAAGGGCAGTCTCCCTGTCACACTCCAGTCTTCACCTTGAATTTTCCAGTCGTATTTCCATTCACTTTCACCATATTGTCTCTTGTATACACGCTCGTGTTATTTTCGTTAGTTTTCTACGAACCTGCGCCCTTTCCAGTTTCTGCCATATTAATTGCCTGTTCACACTATCATACGCTTTTTGGCGGTATGAGTGTACATCTCGGTGAAATGCCAGCTTTTTGATAGCATTTGGCTTATTATATGCAGTTGGTCTATGGTTGATATTCCCTTTCTAATCCTTCTTAGTAGAAATCCAAGTACCACAGCAACGTATAATGTTAAGCCACTTCAGCAACAAAGTGGTCAAGATCTTATAAGTTGTGCATAGTAACGTAATTCCCCTGTAGTTGCTGCATATCATTGGGTCTCCTTTCTTTAGTATTTTTTTAGTATTCCATTCTGCTAGAATTCTTTCTCTGCTGTGAATTAAATAAAGTAGGTGGTACATTCTCTCTGCAGATGTGACATTTTTTTCTGGTGCCTTCCTTCTCTTCAGCATAGATGTAGATATGGCTTCTCTTCGTCTTCCATGCATGTCACTTCATTCTCCGCTGTTAGTATTGTTACTCTATCTTCTCCATGCAATTCTTATTCTTCACCTTCTTCGTTGTCTGATGTTGCTGTCGAAACTCTGTTGATGGTGTTATGCACATTCAGGAGATTTACTAAATAGTTTTTCCATTCCTCCATAACTTTCGTTTCATTTGTTATCATTTTTCCTGCTTTTCCTTTGAACACATCTATATTGTGACACACTTGGAGTTTTTTAATCCACAACGTAGTATTGTATTTTTTGGTGGTGCATAAACTAATTTATCAAGAAAGTGACTAGTAAGAGTCGTGTTATATATTTTTCCTGAGTGATACATGAAGACGTTTATTTTCAGAATGTGTCCTTATGAACGTATAATAATCAGTTTGGTGTTGTACTGAAAAAATATTAAATGGTGAACAGTATGAAAAGTAAGAAGTGACATATCTGGTTTTGCAATAGTTCTCCAAGATATAGTTAAAAAACAATAACTACTGTTTCCGAAAGATGAAGTGAGATATTAATTGAAAGTGAATGAAAGTTATTTAACTTTGACTGACTGAAATGACAACGAAGTACATTATAGAGGAAAATATTTGACTTCATATAACAGATTCAGCGAATCCAGCGGTGCACAATCATTATACCATCATGTGCACAATATTAAGTGTTGTCCAAGCAGTGTGGACAATCAGCAACTCAAGAGATATAACACTGCAAACTACTTTAGGGAAGTCGAACCACCCTACCTTGGCAATGGTAAATTTGCTATATAAATGCCCCGTTTTCTCAGGAACAGTTGAATATACAAAAATGAGATTTTTACCACATTTTCTCTCATATTTTGCGAATGTATTCCTCTATAATCACTTTAAAATGACAGTTAGAAAAAACTTCACGATTTTTTTCTAAAAATATAATTTTTGATGCAAATTTTCACAATTTCAAATTCTTGAATTTTAACTATTAGAGTAAATGCTAACAAAGCCCTCCCGGCTAACTGCGGCAGCCGAGCAGGAACGCGTACCGGTCCCCGGCACGAATCTGCCCGACGGATCTGTGTCGAGGTCCAGTGTGCCGGCCAGCCTGTGGATGGTTTTTAAGGCGTTTTTCCATCTGCCTCGACGAATGCGGGCTGATTTCCCTTATTCCACCTCAGTTACACTATGTCGGCGATTGTTGCACAAACATTGTCTCCATGTACGAGTACACCATAATTTGGCCGTGCGGTTCTAGGCGCTTCAGTCTGGAACCGCGCTGCTGCTACGGTCGCAGGTTCGAATCCTGCCTCGAGCATGGATGTGTGTGATGTCCTTAGGTTAGTTAGGATTAAGTAGTTCTAAGTTCTGGGGGACTGATGACCTAAGATGTTAAGTCCCATAGTGCTCAGAGCCATTTGAATCATTTGAACACCATAATTACTCTACCACGCAAACATTTTGGGGCTGCACTCGTCTGGTATGAGACATTCCCGGGGGGGGGGGGGGGGGGGGGGGGTTCCGCTGGAGTCCGAATGGCACAATAGCGCTAGGTTCGATGTGGGGCGGCGGTGGGGTTGGTGGACTGATGTCGACTGTTACGGCGTTGTGAACTACTGAGGGCTAAGGTGGGACGAGGCCTCTCCGTCGTTTCAAGGTCCCCAGTTTAATACACAATACACAAATGCTATCAAAGTAGACCTATAACATAGCGGTACTACCTATGTGATGAGGTAAGTAATTCACAGGTAGATTTAGAAGTTTCAGGGAAAAATTGGCATTTATAATGAAAAATGTTATTTTGAGAAAATTGTGTTTTAAAGAAAAAAATTTAATACACAGCCAGCTCACACATAAAAAATATGTCAGAATCCTCCTGTCCGAGCCGGCCGGATTGAACCGAGCGGTTCTAGGCGCTACAGTCTGGAACCGCGCGACCGCTATGGTCGCAGTTTCGAATCTTGCCTCGGGCATGGATGTGTGTGATGTCCTTAGGTTAGTTAGATTTAAGTAGTTCTAAGTTCTAGGGGACTGATGACCTCAGAAGTTAAGTCAAATAGTGCTCAGAGCCATTTGAACCACCTGTCTGATAGTCCTCATCTCCTTCATCTTCCTCCGCGAATGCCGTCTTCTTTCCCTTGAATCTGGCTTCTTTTGACATATTGTTTGTTGCAGTCTCTACCTTCATGACTCGTGGCTGGCCCACGTTCATCACACTTTTAATGGTGTTTTAACATTTATGAATTCCCGGGATAACCATCATTAAAAGTCAGAGCAGAGCCGAAAACGCGAAGTTCGAAGACTGACCTTCCAACAAAAATATTTTTTATATCCTTGACCATACAACACTGTTGAAAGAATGCTTGGCATTTTGTGTTTTGCCTTTCAGACATTTGTTCAACAGCTCTGGATGGGCAAGATGATGAAACACAGGTTTCATGTCAAGCATGACAGCATTTGGTATAGTAATTTTCTGAGAGAGTGTATACTTATCTTCCTCTTTTGCGTTCAGGTATTTACACCATTCAATGAACACAGGTTCAGCATCTGTAGGCAGTTTGTAGAAATAAGTTTCGCAGACAGCTGTCTTCATACTATCTAAATTGTCCCTGTTACTTCTGATATCCATACATTAATATTGTGTAATCTGATCAATTTGTTTATCTGTCAGTCGACGCCTTATGCTTAGATCACCTGATAACTTATTACTTCTCCATTGCTGTTTCAGTCTACGCAGTCTCGTGGACATCCTCTTCTCCATGATTAATGGACTCTAGTTTTGTAATTGACAATTTCGGCTAAGGTTTACTCTCCACCAATGGTGCAAAACAAAATTTTCAGAAATGTCACTTAATGATTAATTTCAAATATTTAGTTTAAATACACTGCTGGCCATTAAAATTGCTACACCAAGAAGAAATGCAGATGATAAACGGGTATTCATTGGACAAATATATTATACTAGAACTGACATGTGATTACATTTTCACGCAGTTTCGGTGCATAGATCCAGCGAAATCAGTACCCAGAACAACCACCTCTGGCCGTAATAACGGCCTTGATACGCCTGGGCATTGAGTCAAATAGAGCATGAATGACGTGTACAGGTACAACTGCCCTTGCAGCTTCAACACGATACCACAGTTCATGAAAACTAGTGACCGGCGAATTGTGACGAGCCAGTTGCTCCGCCACCACTGACTAGACGTTTTCAATTGGTGAGAGATCTAGAGAATGTGCTGGCCGGGGCAGCAGTCGATCATTTTCTGTATCCAGAAAGGCCCGTGCAGGACCTGCAACATGCGGTCGTGCATTATCCTGCTGAAATGTAGGGTTTCGCAGGGATCGAATGAAGGGTAGAGCCACGGGTCGCAACACATCTGAAATGCAACGTCCACTGTTCAAAGTGCCGTCAATGCGAACAAGAGGTGACCGAGACGTGTAACCAATGGCACCCCATACCATCACTCCGGCTGATACGCCAGTAAGGCGATGACGAATACACGCTTCCAATGTGCGTTCACCTCGATGTCGCCAAACACGGATGCGACCATCATGATGCTGTAAACAAAACCTGGAGTCATCCGAAAAAAATCACGTTTTGCCATTCGTGCACCCAGGTTCGTCGTTGAGTACACCATCGCAGGCACTCCTGTCTGTGATGCAGCGTCAAGGGTAATCGCAGCCACGGTCTCCGAGCTGATAGTCCACGTTGCTGCAAACGTCGTCGAACTGTTCGTGCAGATGGTTGTTGTCTTGCAAACGTCCCCATCTGTTGACTCAGGGATCGAGACATGGCTGCACGATCCGTTACAGCCATGGGGATAAGATGCCTGTCATCTCGACTGCTAGTGATACGAGGCCGTTGGGATCCAGCACGGCGTTCCGTATTATCCTCCTGAACCCACCGACTCCATATTCTACTAACAGTCATTGGATCTCGACCAACGCGAGCAGCAATGTCGCGATATGATAAACCGCAATCGCGATAGGTTACAATCCGACCTTTATCAAAGTCGGAAACGGGATGGTACGCATTTCTCCTCCTTACACGAGGCAGCACAATACCGTTTCATCAGGCAACGCGGGTCAACTGCTGTTTGTGTATGAGAAATCGGTTGGAAGCTTTCCTCATGTCAGCACATTGTAGGTGTCGCGACCGGCGCCAACCTTGTGTGAATGCTCTTAAAAGCTAATCATTTGCATATCACAGCATCTTCTTTCTGTCGGTTAAATTTCGCGTCAGTGACACGTCATCGTCGTGGTGTAGCAATTTTAATGGCCAGTAGTGTATAAGTATTCGAATATTTCAATACAGCAATTATCAAATTAAGCATAAATATCTATATTTTCATAACCTGCATAAAAGTAAAAGTGTCTCATTTTGTCCTCTTGGGCGGTACGACTGTCCTTAACTTTCTGTGTTTCATATCCGATTCGAAGATGTAACACTTCATAAGCACCTTTTTATTACGTCAGCAGTATCCTGAATTGTTTGATGTAGCCAGTCACGTCCTCCTCTCGCCTGCCGACTTCTGTATGTCAATCCAGCACTACCTGAGGAACTGTTGAATTTATTCCAATCTTCGTCAGAGTTCTCGCCCTCTAAACTTTCCTATCATCCTGTCCCTTCTTCTAGTCAGCGTTTTCTTCTGCATACTCTTCTTGTCAGCAGCTTGGATGCATGACCTGAAGAGCTGCTTGTGCGATAGTTCTCCGCTGTATTTGGCTCCGCTATCTACGATATTGTGTGAATGATACACTCCGATGTATTCAGCGCACTAACTTGAAAAGTCCTTCGCTTGACACTCCCCGAGTAGTTCAATATTCTTCAGAGTAAGGTATTCCTCTTGCTTTGTTTGATCGCAGATCCTCCAAAACTCTGTCACATTCTGGATCCATTAATACACTACTGGCCCTTAAAATTGCTACACGACGAAGATGACGTGCTACAGACGCGAAATTTAATCGACAGGATGAAGATGCTCTGATACGCAAATGATGAGCTTTTCAGAGCATTTACACAAGGTCGGCGCCAGTGGCGACACCTACATCGTGCCGACATGAGGAGAGTTTCCAACCGATTTCTCATACACAAACATCAGTTGACCGGCGTTACATGGTGAAACGTTGTTGTGATGCCTTGTGTAAGGAGGAGAAAGGCGTACTATCACGTTTCCGACTTTGATAAAGGTCGGATTGTAGCCTATCGCGATTGCGGTTTATCGTATCGCGATCTTGCTGCTTGCGTTGGTCGAGTTCCAATGACTGTTAGCGGAATATGGAATCGGTGGGTTCAGGACGGTAATACGGAACGCCGTGCTGTATCCCAACAGCCTCGTATCACTGGCAGTCGAGATGACAGGCATTTTATCCGCATGGCTGTAACGGATCGTGCAGCCACGTCTCGATCGCTGAGTCAACAGATGGGGACGTTTGCAAGACAATAACCATCTGCATGAACAGTTCGACGACATTTGCAGCAACATGGACTATCAGTTCGGAGACCATGGCGGTGCATCACAGACGGGAGCGCCTGCGATGGTGTACTCAACGACGAACCTGGGTGCACGAATGGTAAAACGTAATTTTTTCGGATGAATCCAGATTCTGTTTACAGTATCATGACGGTCGCATCCGTGTTTGGCGACATCGAGGTGAACGCACATTGGAAGCGTGTATTCGTCATCGCCATACTGGCGTATCACGGCGTGATGGTATGGGGTGCCATTGGTTACACATCTCGGTCACCTTTTGTTCGCATTGACGGCACTTTGAACAGTGGACGTTACATTTAACATGTGTTACGACCCGTGGCTCTACCCTTCATTCGATCCCTGCGAAACCCTACATTTCAGCAGGATAATGCACGACCGCATGTTGCAGGTCTTGTACGGGCCTTTCTGAATACAGAAAAAGTTCGACTGCTGACCTGGCCAGTACATTCTCCAGATCTCTCACCAACTGAAAACGTCTGGTGAATGGTGGGCGAGCAACTGGCTCGTCACAATACGCCAGTCACTACTCTTGATGAACTGTGGTATCGTGTCGTAGCTGCTTGGGCAGCTGTACCTGTATACGCCATCCAAGCTCTGTTTGACTCAATGTCCAGGCGTATCAAAGCCGTTATTACGACCAGAGGTTCAGGATCTGTGCACCCAAATTACGTGAAAATGTAATCACACGTTAGTTCTAGTATAATATATTTGTCCAATGAATACCCGTTTGTCATCTTCATCTCTTCTTGGTGAAGCAATTTCAGTAGCCAGTAGTGTACACTGTAACGATCATAACCTTACACACGCTCGAACGTGAAGAGTGACGAGTGGCAACTGCATTGGTCAGACTGACGCCACCGCGGCGCACAGTGGAAACGGGACGAGCGTGCCTTGTCCCGGCAGCGCCTCCTGCAGCACAATGAGGGGCGTCGTCACCGGCTCCCCTATTGTTCGGCGCGCAGCAAGGGCGAGCTTAGGCAAATCAGCGGCCGTGGCGGGTGGGCGGCACTGCCGCACTTGTCACGCCCCTGACACGCGCCCGCGCTGCACGCATTGTTCTCGCTCTCCTGCCGATCCGACCGACTCCGCTACTCGATACAACACTCCTTCTGCTGTACAGAACATCGTTACAGACTCCGACGACATTCATCGATTTATATGAATGCATGGTGTCTGTTGTTTCGGACATGCCCTAAAGAACAGACACCACACGGAATCCGCAGCTGTGATACATATCACGTAGACAGTAGGTGGAGGAGGGAGAAAGGGAATAAACTGTTGATGTCAGTTGCGCTGGGACTTTCTGTGGACTCAGTGGCGACGAGTGAAAATGCATGCAAGACCGAAATTCGAACCTGGGATGCCCCCTGCCGGCCGGCAGATGTGGCCGCGCGGTTCTAGGCGCTTCATTCCGGAACCGCTCTGCTGGTACGGTCGCAGGTTCGAATTCTGCCTCGGGCATGGATGTGTGTGATGTCCTTAGTTTATTTAGGTTTAAGTAGTTCTAAGTTCTAGGAGACTGATGACCTAAGATGTTAAGTCCCATAGTGCTCAGAGCCACTTTTTGAACCATTTTTAGAGAGCTTGAAAGACATGAACTAAGACTGCAGATAGGTGGCACTAGGTGGGAATGTGGGTAAGGCGGGACGCTTTCTGGGCAATCCCGATAAATACTGTGTCCAGGTGGTGCAGTAGTTATCGCAACGCATTTTCACTCTTTGCCACCGATTCCGCGTGAGGTCCCAATGCCACTGACATCAAAACTTCCTTAACTTTTCTTTCCTTTATCCCACCTCCACCTTCAATTTACGTAACATTCATTGATTTTATATGGCTTCCTATCCACTGAAATCTGATGGACCATCATATCACCACCACTTCATTTAATATGAGTGGAGCTGGGGAATGTTTTATTAAACAAGTCCTAGTAGACTGTAATAAAACTTCATCATTTTACTTTTAATTTACTGTTCTTGCGACCAGTGTGTTGCAGTGCAGATTTCTACAGAGTTTCTAATCTTGTGAGAACTTTTTGCTTGGTTCTGTCTTTTAGTACAATATGTATGTAACATGAAAGTACCATACATACTGCAGCTGAATGTGACGATAACATTTCAGTATCACGTGGAATAATCAATTTCTGTGAAAGTTGTGGACATGAAGTTTGTCATAAGGTGAAGATACATGTAGGACATCAGCTACCACTTGGCAGAGTTTAGAAAGTGGTTGCAGAGATCCTGTTACTCACATATTACAGAGATAATAGGTAATATTCAGATGATATTTTGTATTGATTAGGGCCTTTCACAACTCACTGTTCGATAACCTTCACGAAATCCTGTAGAAATCAAAAGAAATGCTATGTAAATAAAACTGGCCATTAAAATTACAAATAACGAAATTTTACTTGTTGTACGTATATTAGAAAGAATACCCAAAATTCGTGGATGATTTGTGAGTATACTGGGTGCGAAATTTAGAACACAGAGCGTCAATGGCTATAACCTGTCTTGGTTTCATTGCGAACTGAAGTTGAATGACAGGTACGGGTACACCATCCCGTGGTCATCAATTGTAGCAGCTGCCAAGTGGTGGCATGGCAGTCCCTCAGATGTCGAGCAGCCTCCTTGTCGAGGTAGGCCAGGTCATCACAGACAACATGTCATCTTCCATTATCTTGCCGAAAGATAACGTGACAGAAAACTCGAAGATATCGCACAGTGCCGACCGGTGTGCCCGAACGGTTCTAGGCGCTTCAGTCTGGAACCGGGCGACCACTACGGTCGCAGGTTCGAACCCTGCCTCGGGCATGGATATATGTGATGTTCTTAGGTTAGTTAGGTTTAAGTAGTTCTAAGTTCTAGGGGACTGATGACCTCAGGAGTTAAGTCCCATAGTTCAAATGGCTCTGAGCACTATGGGACTTAACATCTATGGTCATCAGTCCCCTAGAACTTAGAACTACTTAAACCTAACTAACCTAAGGACAGCACAAAACACCCAGTCATCACGAGGCAGAGAAAATCCCTGACCCCGCCGGGAATCGAACCCGGGAACCCGGGCGTGGGAAGCGAGAACGCTATCGCACGACCAAGAGCTGCGGACTAAGTCCCATAGTGCTCAGAGCCATATAGCACAGCCATTTGTCTTAATGCATCTAACCAGAAGTGATCATGTTACGTAGCCAGTCGTCTGTTCAGTGTTGTCATTGGACGCACCATTGTCAGGGTGCCTCTCGCTGCTAACACGTCAAGCGAAGCAGCAACATTCGTGTTCTTGCTGACAGTCCATATTGCCCCAGGCACCATCGCACTGACCATTGTCTTGGCGCAATGAAGCCAATTTCGTGATGTAACTTACATGTCGTGGCTGATCGATTCTGCACAGCTGAGGGAAATACATCTCTGTCCTCTCGGGCGCTAGTCGCATTGGCCTGTGCTATCTGCTGAGGCTTCATCGACGGATTCCATTTTCGCATACATGCAGGGGATCCCAGTTGAGCCGTGTACTGCTCCCGTTTATGCCGTTCATGGCTTGGCATCTTCTAATAGCGATAGTGGCGACTCGTTTTCTTAGTGTGTTCCCTGCCATCACCACGTTAGCTCGCCTTGTCTGTCCGTTAGTGGCAGCACCAGCTCTTATCGATAGCGCGTACTGTGATACTATCTTTGGAGCGGCCCCTAGTATTTCCGGCTGTGTCAAGCGAGTCGAGTTGTGACGGAGGTCCGATGGAAGGATGTGGTCGCGAGAGTGCACGACCACGTCAAGGACCGGATTCAGCGAGTTTTAGTTGAATGGACCGTGATATTCGAGTAGTGCAACTTTCACCTGTATGTCTGTGTCCGCTCGTCGAAGTGACCTCATGGCAATAAGTTGTCAGTCGACGATTTATACTGGGATCTTTCCCGTGCCTGACTTGAGTGAGTACGACCGTTGGTTGCTGTTTCGGTCGGTCGTCGCAGCGGACGACGCGCATTTGGTCTTCCGACCGCTTCTGGCATCCCTGTGTTTGTGCCAACTTTTAATTCCTGCGTTTTGTTTCACAGTGACTGGTTTTAGTATTGTGAGTTGTTGGTGGAATTGTTTTCCCGGATCCGTGTGTATCTCGTGGTTTTGGTTCTAAATGGTTCAAATTCCTCTGACACGGGAACATCCCCATCGCACCCCCCTCAGATTTAGTTATAAGTTGGCACAGTGGATAGGCCTTGAAAAACTGAACACAGATCAATCGAGAAAACAGGAAGAAGTTGTGTGGAACTATGAAAAAATAAGCAAAATATACAAACTGGGTCGTCCATGCGTAAGATAAGCAACATTAAGGGCCATATGAAACGAGGGGCGCCGTGGTCCCGTGGTTAGCCTGAACAGCTGCGGAACGAGAGGTCCTTGGTTCAAATCTGCCCTCGACCCAAAATTTTAACTTTTTATTTTCAGTTTATGTGAAAAACTCTTATGTTTTCATCACTTTTTTTGGAGTGATTATTACATCCACAAGAAAACCTAATTCGGGCAAGGTAGAAGAATCTTTTCACCCATTCGCCAAGTGTACTAGTTAGGTGGGTCGACAACATATTCCTGTCATGTGACGCACATGCTGTCACCAGTGTCGTATACAAAATATCAGACGTGTTTTCCTGTGGAGGAATCGGTTGACCTATGACCTTGCGATCAAATGTTTTCAGTTCCCATTGGAGAGGCACGTCCTTTCGTCAACTAATCACACGGTTTTGCGGTGCGGTCGCAAAACACAGACACTAAACTTATTACAGTGAACAGAGATGTCAATGAACGAACGGACAGATAATAACTATGCAAAAATAAAGAAAGTAAAATTTGCACTCGGGGGAAGACTTGAACCAAGGACCTCTAGTTCCGCAGATGTTCACGCTAACCACGGGACAACGGCACTCCTCGCCTGACGTTGCCCTTAATGTTGCCTATCTTACGCATGGACGACGCAATTTGTATATTTTGCTTATTTTTTCATAGTTCCACACAACTTCTTCCTGTTTTCTCGATTGATCTGTGTTCAGTTTTTCAAGGCCTATCCACTGTGCCAACTTATAACTAAATCTGAGGGTGGTGCGATGTGGATGTTCCCTTGTGAGCACTACGGGACTTCTAAGGTCATCAGTCCCCTAGAACTTAGAACTACTGAAACCTAACTAAGGACATCACACATATCCATGCCCGAGGCAGGATTCGAACCTGCGACCATAGCGGTCGCGCGGTTCCAGACTGTAGCGCCTAGAACCGCTCGGCCACCCCGACCGGCTTGTGGTTTTGAATGAGCAGTTATTTTAATGCTGTCAGTGTATTGGAATTGGTGGAGAGTTTCGAACGCAGACCAGTCCGGTCGGGAGCAGAAGAATGTTCGGTTTGGACGGAGGAACAGCGAGGTTCGCGCAGCGCCAGGCCCTGCCGGGAGTGTTGGCTCCACGCAGGCACTGCCGGAGCGAAGAGCTGTAGTTGCAAGGGCCACAGCCCCGCTGTCCACCGAACTCAGGATCTTTCAGTGGAGGGCGCATAAATTCAGAAGCGAATCCTCCACTATGGTGAGATCTCGCCGTTGGGTGGCGTGTTGCTGCTCGCAGTGAGTGGAGTGTTGTTTTTCCTGCTTGATTTGTCGGTCGGTTGGTGTTATTCTATCTTGGTTGTAGTGTTTCCTAGTTGCTTCTGGTCGTTCTAAACTCCGGATTTTGGAGACACAGTGCTCCTGTCACTTCGTCCTCGCCTTGAATATTCAGTCGTTGTACCGGTGATCAGACGTTAGGTGCATTTGTAAGATCGTCGGTTGGTGTTTAAGCTGCCCCCAGTTGAGTTGCCAACCTGGTAAGTGAGGATAACTCTTGGCTGCCTGTCTTACCGCTTACGCAGCTGTAGTCACCTTCCTCAGGTCGATCCAGGGAGCACTGTCTGTGGATAACTCCGTCGTATTTGGACAAGTTATCATAGCTGTTTAAAATTTACCCTGATGTTTTAACATGTTGTTGTTTTCCCCACTTGTAATCAGGCCTTCATCCGTTGATTGTGTGTAACATTGTTTGTGGCCTTCAGCTGACCAATAATCTGCAATTATTTTCTTATCATGGCCACCTTCAGCCGTTACTATAGCTTCTTACCGTTTTGATCGTTAAGAAGAAAATATCTTAGTATTTGTTAATGTGTAACTGCCTTCCTCACTTGTAATTCAGGACTTCAGCCGTTGTGTATTCTGAAATTGCTGCTGGCCTTCAGCCGACAATTACTTTCAATTTTTCCAATGAAGTTTTTCAGCCGCAATTGTAGTAAAATCTTTTAAAAATGGTTGTTGAGAGTTTTTTTTTTTTTATAAAGTGTATGTGTTTTCTGTGCAACCAACGGTAACTGATTAGGCACCGTCCACTCCTTTCCTGCAACCCTAAGTCCCACGTTTCACCAGTCAACGCGAAATGCAATTTCGCAGA
This sequence comes from Schistocerca serialis cubense, assembly GCF_023864345.2. NCBI lineage: Eukaryota > Metazoa > Arthropoda > Insecta > Orthoptera > Acrididae > Schistocerca > Schistocerca serialis. The sequence goes on along the minus strand of NC_064638.1, from coordinate 141,421,755 downwards.
TGGATCAACCGCAATCCTGGTAATCCACGATACTACTGCTGTGACATTCCGACACATGTTGACAGCGTTTCTACCTCTATCAAGAGGTGTAGAATAATCTTCTCGCAAACAACCAATATTCGAATAGAACTGCTGATTGAGAAACCCCCTGTAGCATAGCCAACCTATTAAACGAAACTTGTTAAGTCTGATTTTATGAGTATTATTATTATTATTATTATTTGTGGCCACTTTTACGGGATTCTGACCTATTGTGCGACCTGACACTCGCCTCTGGTCCCTGCGGGCTAGATCAGTTTACGACCAATGTTCCACGACATGTTACATGTATTAAAGCAGTACACCATTTCTTGTAGACACAATGGACCGTCCACATTAATACACCGCCAAGCGGCTGAAACTTGGTTGTCAAGAGAAGTCAGGATTCGGTTACGATTGTGGACGGGGCCATAATCAGTTGCTATTGGTTGCCTTCTATAGTTACACAGATTTATTTTAAAAACAATAATTCCAGACTCAGCAATAAATAAAAAAATACCACACGTTATTAATGAAGGAATGAACAACTATGTAAATAATAGTGTTTTGAGTGTGTTACAATTTAGTAAATCACCATAAAATACAGATACAGATAATGTTTAATAAGAACAAGCCACTGTGATCACGGCTGAAGGCCTTAGACGCCACGAATGGCAATGAATTAAAAATTGTTTAAAAATCGCTGCAACTTACAAATTACAGGTATTGAAATATTAAAAAGTAAGTGGTCACAAACACCGCAGAAGGTATCAGATGCCATGAATGGCAGTAAATAAGATTTTAATGCTTACTACTAAAATACAAATATCAATTTTTTTTTTTTCAAAGTAAATGACCACACACGGCTGAAGGCCTTACACGCCAGGAACGGCAAATATATAAAAAATTTAGAAACCGGCGTAAAACAGCAAATACAAGCAAAGGTTAATTAAAAGAAACAAGCAACTGATGACCAAACGGGTGAAATAAGATGATGGTAACCTTCTAACACAACCCTTACACTGCTAGATTTATTCCAGAAAGCGACTGGAACTATTAACAAGACATACATAACCTTTAATGTAGGCATTACGAGGTATGGTAATAAATAATACAATAATAAAACATAAGGACGAGTCACAGAAGGTGCTCCAGGAATCGACCTCTGAGAAGGTCTGACAACAAACACTTTCACGAGCGATGAGATAGGTAGCCAAGAGTTGCATTCACTTCACAAGACGGTAACTCAGACTAGTGGCAGCCTAACGAAAGACTTAATGATAGTCTTGCAGAAGCTACCTGACGTCCAGTAAACAAAATGCAAGAATTGAACAACACGCCAAAGCCAGAACCGGTGGACTGAACTACGCCCCCAGAATACTGTGCTTAGAGTGCTCGGAATGAGAAAGGAATCACTACCACCAGAGTAGAAGAATCACGAACGGCCTACAATCAAGAAAGCTGTCAAAACTACATGCCTTACCGGACACTGCCGTTACATACTCTAACCCCCAGGGAAGGTAACTGGGGCGTTCCTGCCTCCAGTCAGGAAAAATACTGCTGGTTGAACTTAACAAAAGGTAACAAGCTGAATGCAGTAAATAGTAATAAGAAGTCGAGTAAAGATACTCACATCTACCTTCCCCAAACACTCCACTCGCTGCTCTTCGCCTCGGTGACACTACGAGCAGCAACACAAATCCAAGTCACTGGAGAATCGCGAGATGTCACAATGGTGGAGGTTTCTCTACTTGAAATGCACTCATCTTATCTGGTTTACGACGAGGTCGTGCACCCTCGTGACCACAGCCCTTCCATCCGGCAGTCCCTCCGTGCCGCCAGCCGTCCCGGCGTGTTCTCCACTGCTCAGACCTGGCTCCTCCTGAGTCCTCAACCGAACTGCCACACCCACACGACAGGGAAAAACAAGTACGTCGCCTCAAAGATAGGGGAACAGTTACTAGATATCGGTAACCTGCGCTGCTGTCACTAGCGGACAGGCAATGCTTGCAAAACGGATGGCGCCAGTCAAGACGAAAAGAAGACAAACAACCGCAACAATGCCAACTAAACGATACGGTCTGGCCTCCAACACTCCTACAAACAGCACCAACGCGAGCCGCAGCACGGCTCTGTGGCCAACTTCATTCATGCTGTGGTGAGGGCAAACACACTAACACTCCTCCAGTCGTCCGCCTATTTAGTTATCTGTGTGTACTGATTTTATCTCTCTACTGTGAGTTTCCATGAATGCGAACGAAGGCTATCTATAAGTACATTAATTACGCAATGAAATTTTTAAAATAATACCTAAAAAGGTGGCTCTGTCATTTATAAATGCCACCCTGGAGGAGATGTTTAGAGTACAAAGTATAAAAAACATTAACTTTTGACCCAATAAGAGCACCCTGCACCATGACCTTATCCAGTGGATTCTTCCAATCAATGTGAGGTTAGTCAAATATTAAGTCTTGTGTCCTGCTGACACGGACCAAGTACTTTATCCGGTAAATCACAGACTCAGGGTTGGTTTCTCCCGTCGAATCTTCTAGACGAAATTTCCTTTTTCCTAGCTCCATACGCATTTGGAAACGTCCACAGTAAAAATCGCAGGAAACAGGCTGGCGGACATGGCTCCGTGCTAACGGCTGGTGGCGCCGCACAGCTTCCCAACACATTCCAGGCGGCTTCTACACTGCCTAAAAAATTTGCTGGACATCGTTGTACACCGCCTGCCCTCACATCCCATTCCGGCCGCATCCTGGTAAAGCCGGCGCCATCGGCGTCTCCGTGCTAGCAACCACTCGCTAACAACAGCCGTGCTACTGTCGCATCTCCGTGGTCTAGCGCTTCTGGCGCAGGTTCGAATCCTGCCTCGGGCATGGGTGTGTGTGATGTCCTTAGGTTAGTTAGGTTTAAGTAGTTCTAAGTTCTAGGGGACTTATGACCTAAGATGTTGAGTCCCATAGTGCTCAGAGCCATTTGAACCATTTTTTTGTTGCATCTCCAGACACCCCCTCGTATAGCGTGCCACCACAGAAAGGGCCTTTGTGCGCCCAGCCGTCGGTTGACTTCCCGCGGTCTTCCCTGTTCGTAAGCTTATGGATGCACTCCGGCGGAGGTGCCTTTGTCCTATTTGTTCCTCCAGTGTACAGTGAGCTTTTCACGGCATCGCTACATTCAAGACCGATCACCCAGCATGCAAGTGAGAATCAATTACTTGTGCCAAGGTGTGCTTCTCGTTGTCAGTCATATTCTGTATTCATAAAAAAACTAACCTGCTCCTGTCAAACGATATCAAAACCAAATCTAATTCCATGATATAGTGTGCTTCAACAGCACTGTGAGATGCATAATCTTGCCACTGTACAACGATAGTTCCTTTTCTGCCTTTGTCACAGCTCCATGTGGACCCACATTACATCACTGGTGCTATGCAACCGACTCGCACAACCACTCCATTTCATTGCAAAGACTTACACTGTCTGTAAAGGACTACACGACCACCTGGTGCCACTTCTACACCACCTTTAGCTCTCCAGAGTGACCAGTGGGACTTCTCAGGGAATTATTAATATCTGCGGTTACTTCTGCATGGGTACTCTGCAAATCAGACTTAAGTTTCTGCCAAAGGGTTCATCCAAACACCTTCACACCAGTTCTCTGTTATTCCCCTCTCGAACAGTGTGCGGAAGAAGCGAACACTTATATCATTCCGTGTGAGGTTTAATTTCCCTTATTTTATTATGATGATAGTTTCTCCCCTTGTAGGTCGGCATCAACAAAATATTTTCGCAATCTGAGGAGAAACTTTCTGATCGAAATTTCGCGACAAGATCCCACCGCAACGAAAAACGCCTTTATCGTAATGATTTCCACCCCAAATCCTGTATCATGACCATAACGCTGTCTCCCCTATTTGTCGATAGTACAAAACGTGGTGCCCTTCTTTGAACTTCCTCAATGTACTCCGCTAATCCAGTATGGTAAGTGTCCCAGCAGCGTAGTTCACATCTGCCGGGACGTAAATAACGGTTGAATCATTCGAACATTGCATGCAAATGAAGCATCTATATTTTTCATTTGCAGTACCCAAAAAGAGGACGAATAGGCTTAGTGTAAGGCAGTCTCTAAAGCAGATCTGTTGCATCTCTTAAGTGTTCTCCCAATAAAACCCACTCTTTGGTTCGCCTTTCCCACAACATTTTCCATGTGTTTTTCTAGAATGTAAGTTGTACGTAATTGTAAGTTCTAGGTATTTAGTTGAATTAACGACCTTTAGATTTGACTGATTTATCGTGGAACCGAAGTTTAACGGGTTCCTTTTAGCGTTTATCTGAATGACTTCACACTTTTCATTATTTAGCGTCAATGCCAATTATCGCACCATACAAATATCTTATCTAAATCGTTGCAATTGTTTCTAAATACTTTACCAGACGATAAAAAACATAAAACGGCTGCTCAGGTTGTCTCCTAAATCGCTAAATCGTTTATATAGATAAGGAACAACAGAGGCCTGAATGAAATTTTCACTCTGCAGCGGAGTGTGCGCTGATATTAAACTGCCCGCAGAAGAGCATCTGTGAAGTTTGAAAGGTAGGAGAAGAGGTGCTGGTAGAATTGAAGCTGTGAGGAGGGGTCGTGAGTCGTGCTTGAGTGGCTCATTTGGTAGAGCACCTGCCTGCGAAAGGCAAAGGTCCCGAGTTCGAGTCTCGCTCCGGCACGCAGTTTTAATCTGCCAGGAAGTTTCAGCAGAGGCCTATAACATACCCTTAGCGAACGCCACAAATCACTTTTGTTTTACTCAATGACATTCCGTCAGTTTCTACAGGGTGTGACCTCTCTGTCAGGAAATCGCGAATCCAATCGCAAAACAGACGATATTTCATCAGCACGAAATATGATTACAAGCCGCTTGTGAGGCATGATGTCAAAGGCCTTCCGGAAATGCAGAAATACGGAATCAATTTGAAATCCATTGTCGATATCACTCCACACTTCATGTGAGTAAATAGCTAGTTGTGTTTCACAAGAACGATGTTTTCTAAATCCATGTTGACTGAGTGCCGCTAGACTGTTTTCTTCGAAGTAATTTACAAGTTCGAGCACAATATACACTCCTGGAAATGGAAAAAAGAACACATTGACACCGGTATGTCAGACCCACCATACTTGCTCCGGACACTGCGAGAGGGCTGTACAAGCAATGATCACACGCACGGCACAGCGGACACACCAGGAACCGCGGTGTTGGCCGTCGAATGGCGCTAGCTGCGCAGCATTTGTGCACCGCCGCCGTCAGTGTCAGCCAGTTTGCCGTGGCATACGGAGCTCCATCGCAGTCTTTAGCACTGGTAGCATGCCGCGACAGCGTGGACATGAGCCGTATGTGCAGTTGACGAACTTTGAGCGAGAGCGTATAGTGGGCATGCGGGAGGCCGGGTGGACGTACCGCCGAATTGCTCAACACGTGGGGCGTGAGGTCTCCACAGAACATCGATGTTGTCGCCAGTGGTCGGCGGAAGGTGCACGTGCCCGTCGACCTGGGACCGGACCGCAGCGACGCACGGATGCACGCCAAGACCGTAGGATCCTACGCAGTGCCGTAGGGGACCGCACCGCCACTTCCCAGCAAATTAGGGACACTGTTGCTCCTGGGGTATCGGCGAGGACCATTCGCAACCGTCTCCATGAAGCTGGGCTACGGTCCCGCACACCGTTAGGCCGTCTTCCGCTCACGCCCCAACATCGTGCAGCCCGCCTCCAGTGGTGTCGCGACAGGCGTGAATGGAGGCACGAATGGAGAAGTGTCGTCTTCAGCGATGAGAGTCGCTTCTGCCTTGGTGCCAATGATGGTCGTATGCGTGTTTGGCGCCGTGCAGGTGAGCGCCACAATCAGGACTGCATACGACCGAGGCACACAGGGCCAACACCCGGCATCATGGTGTGGGGAGCGATCTCCTACACTGGCCGTACACCACTGGTGATCGTCGAGGGGACACTGAATAGTGCACGGTACATCCAAACCGTCATCGAACCCATCGTTCTACCATTCCTAGACCGGCAAGGGAACTTGCTGTTCCAACAGGACAATGCACGTCCGCATGTATCCCGTGCCACCCAACGTGCTCTAGAAGGTGTAAGTCAACTACCCTGGCCAGCAAGATCTCCGGATCTGTCCCCCGTTGAGCATGTTTGGGACTGGATGAAGCGTCGTCTCACGCGGTCTGCACGTCCAGCACGAACGCTGGTCCAACTGAGGCGCCAGGTGGAAATGGCATGGCAAGCCGTTCCACAGGACTACATCCAGCATCTCTACGATCGTCTCCATGGGAGAATAGCAGCCTGCATTGCTGCGAAAGGTGGATATACACTGTACTAGTGCCGACATTGTGCATGCTCTGTTGCCTGTGTCTATGTGCCTGTGGTTCTGTCAGTGTGATCATGTGATGTATCTGACCCCAGGAATGTGTCATTAAAGTTTCCCCTTCCTGGGACAATGAATTCACGGTGTTCTTATTTCAATTTCCAGGAGTGTATGTTCAAAAATCATACAGCATACGGACGTTAATGATATGAGTCTGTAATTCAGTGGATTACTCATATTTCTTGAATATTGGTCTGACTTGAGCAACTTCCCATTCTTTGGGTACGGATCTTCGTCGAGCGAGCGGTTGTATATGATCGTTAAGGATAGAGCTATTGCGTCAGCATAATCTGATAGGAACCTAACTGGTACACAATCTGGACCGGAAGACTTGCTTTTATCAAGTGATTTAAGCTGCTTCACTACTCCGAGGATATCTATTTCTAAGTTACTCATATTGGAAGCTGTTCTTAATTAGAAACCTCGAATATTTCCTTCGTCTTCCTTGGTAAAGCGTTACGGGAAGGCTGTGTTTAGTAACTCTGCTTTGGCAGCTATGTCGTAGATAGTATTTTCATTGCTACCACGGAGAGAAGGCATTGATTGTGTCCTGCAGCTAATATACTTTACATACGACTAGAAACTCTTTGGATTTTCTGCCAGGTTTCGAGACAAAGGTTCGTTGTGGAAATTGTTATAAGCATCTCCCTTTGAGGTCCGCTCTAAATTTCGAGCTTCTGTAAAAGATCGCCAATCTTGCGGGTTTTGCGTTCTTGTAGATTTGGCATGCTTCTCTCATTGTTTCTGCAGCAGTGTTCCTACCTGTTTTGAGTACCATGGTGGATCAGCTCCATCTTTTGTTAATTTATTTGGTATAGATCTTTCACATGCTGTCAATACTATTTCTTTGATTTCAAGACACATCTGTTTTACACTTACGTTGTTAATTTGTAAGGAGTGGAGATTCTCTCAGGAAAGCGTAAAGCAAATTTTTATCTGCTTCTCTGAATAGATATATTTTTCGTTTATTTCTGGTGAATTTGGGAGTTACGGTATGCAGTATCGCTACGAGAATCCCGTATTCACCCATCCCTGCATCCGTTTTCATGCTCGTTATTAGCTCAGGATTATTTATTGTGTTTGCATAACCGTTTATTATTGAAGTAGGCTCATGTAGTAACTGCTCAAAAAAAAAATAAACTTACCTTTAACTAAACTAAGTGTATCGTATCTCACGATCCCCCCTCCAACCCCCTCCCCAGTCGGATCTAACATTCCTTATTTCGGTAGTCACACCCCACCTCATCCCCTTCACCCACAAATGGTTCAAATGGTTCTGAGCACTATGGGACTCAACTGCTGAGGTCATTAGTCCCCTAGAACTTAGAACTAGTTAAACCTAACTAACCTAAGGACATCACAAACATCCATGCCCGAGGCAGGATTCGAACCTGCGACCGTAGCGGTCTTGCGGTTCCAGACTGCAGCGCCTTTAACCGCACGGCCACTTCGGCCGGCCCTTCACCCACAGTTCAATGCGGTCTCCTCTTGGCGCTTTCCAAATTTGCGTGTTTCGTTCCTGCAATTGTAGCGTCAGATTTTGAGAACAAATACATGATACAGCCTAATGAAGTGCAAGGGTGTTCGAGGTTCATTAAACAGCGTGTGGCGTGCTCTGGAACGTATTTATTTTCTTTGTTTTCCTGACTTGGTGACGACTGAACATAGTAACACAACGTTTTACAACGCTTCGTTCATTGACGCAAAGTCCTCTACCAAGTTCCCAATTGTAGTTTTCACCTACATTCATTTATAGTGACTTCTTCTGTGACACGTAATGTACCTTTGTACAATTATTTAAATATAATGTTATTTCTAAACTTCCCTATTGTATTGTTTGTAATTAAATAAATACCTTTCAGACTCATTTAATGTAAAGAGACGAGATAAAAATTACGAAAGGTATATGTAACTATCACAATTCCGTCTTCACAGTTACTTCCTTGGGCGCCGTGGGAGAGGGTGCTCACTAGAATCCCTCACTTGTAGCAAATCTCCAGAAATGTCTCAATTTAGCCAGTGAGCCCATAGAGGATGGCGTAAGAGGCTCACTCTATGACTGGCCGTGCTTTTCCATCCTAGCGAGTCGTCGTGTACGATTGTAGAATGTATTCTACACATTTTGCCGAGAGGCTTTCAAAGTTTATGTCCCTCTCAGAAGCAGCACCAGCGACGTCGAGTTCTTTGTAAAGTGCAATTCTATCTCTTGTGACTCTAAGTGATAAAGCGGGAAGCTTTATTATCCGGATTAACATTCGAAAGGGATGCCATTATGAAGCACTTATTTACTAACTGGTAATATCGACACAATTATTAATGATTAAATGAAAGCTAACAGTTTCCTGACAGTATGGTGTTGCTATAGAATTACATCAGAAGGCATTATATTGGCGACCGGCGACTATAGTGCGCAGCCTACAGCTAGTACTTACACTCGTGATATTTCGTAACTGTTTGTACATTTTCGTTAACTTAAACCTCATTTCTTTATTTATTAATATGATCGATTTATAGCGTTGTAATATTGTTGTACGAACGTACTTCTTTTTTTTCTTTTTTTTTAAAAAAAAATTCTTTATTATCACAACAATATTAATCATACATATTTAGCCCACCTCCTAACATGATTAGTGGGCCATTAATTGTTACATAAAAACTAAGTTATTGCAGCTTAATGTTACAATTACGTTAGTGAGCTACAGTTTAAGTTAAGTTACTAATGTCTGGTTAGATTCCTACAACAACAATGGGCAGTTTTGTTTTAGCTACTTTTAAACTAGAATGACTACTAACTGCAGCGTCACAGGTGTGCCAGTAGAATACAAACCTACTTAGGGTGGCCAGGCTCCTCGAGCTAACCCCGGGGAGCATGCCCCTGGCACTGGGCCGGCCATGGTTAGTATTCGCTGCAGTTTCCTATGTTAGTGTTCTAAACTAAGTCCTACTACTACTAACTTAACCTACGTCATAATTGGTGCTTTAGTCGCAATCGGTGTGATTGACCCCCCCCCCCCCCACCCTAATCCCGTACGTGGCGGTTTCCAACTGATGGAAGTCGGCCATTCCACGCACAGGCGGTACGGGAATGGGATAAGGTCTTAATCGGTTGGTTTATTAATTTGGTGTCTATTCTTGGTCCCTCAAGTATTCTAGTAACACTTTTCGCGATACCTCATCTGCCAGAGCATTCAAAGTATGGAAAGTGTCTTCTTGTCTTAGGAGATTGTATGTCTCGTTATTTGGAAGTCTGTCTCGGAGTGTTGTCGCAACGTCGTTGAAAAGAGGGCACTCGAAAACCACATGTTCGGGAGTTCCTTCCGCCACGCCACAGTCACACTCGGGGGTTGCCCTTTTCCCAAACCGACGTAAGTATGTCGGATAGGGTCCATGACCAGTGAGAAAGTGGATGAGTCCTCGTGTAGGTTCAAAATATTTCATGGCTCCGCGTTCTTTAACGTCAGGTAAGAACTGGAATGTTCTTCTCCCCGTTTCATCTTTCTCCCAATCCCTCTGCCACAGTTCTTCCCTCTGTTTCTTATTTCCCTCTTATCCCCTACTCTCACACCCATAATGTCTATTATTTTCTCCCCATTCCCTTTTTTTGCCCAATACCAAGCTGCTTGCTCACGTATCTTGATGTCTAACCGGCAGAGCCCCATTATGACTAACAGAGCTCCCCCTGGTGATGTCCTGTAGGCCCCTACTGATCTTAGAATCATATTCCTTTGGACTCTTCTCACTATCATGGCGGGCACGACCCGCGTGAGCCTGTGCGCCCAGACTCCCGAGCCGTAACCCACTACTGAGGTCATGATACTATTGTTATAGAGTTTGATGAGATGAGGGGGGAGATGAAATCGTTTATGTCCAGTGGAAATGAGGTTATTTAATAATTGGAGGGCTCTCTGGGTTACGGTTTCTATGTGTTTTCCAAAGATCCATCTCTCGTCAAGTATGACTCCCAGATATCGCGCCTCCCGTCGCCGAAGAACTGGTGAGCCATCGATTCTGACAGTGGGATTCCTGATAAGCTGACCTTTTAGCAGTAAGTATGTGGATTTTCTAGGAGATATTTTCATCTTCGTGTTAAGGCACCATTGGTGCAGTTTTTCAATGGCCCTTTCGATTTTTGGCTCGATGTCCTCTCGGCTACGACCGCCGACCAGCAGGAGGAGGTCATCTGCGTAGGCTATCACCTCTAGCACTTCCTCACTTTGTTGTAGTCCGTCTAGTAATGGTTTCATATGGATATCCCAGAAAAGGGGGCCCCAGAACAGAGCCTTGGGGACACCCCTTGGTAATTACTTTTCCAATTCTCCCGCTAGGAGATGATAGCCAAACCTGCCTGTCCTTACAATAGCTCCTCAGACACCCATAAAGCGTCCCTGGACACTCCTTCTCCCGTAAACAGGAGAAGAGCGAAGGTCACCACAGGTTGTCAAAGGCGCCACTGATATCCACCATGATGCCGACGACGTACTTATGCGGGGTTGAGCCGCAGACCTCAGCCGCCTGATCGATAGCATCAGATGCCGACCGCCCCGGCCTGAAGCCAAACTGCCTGCTGCTCATCCCACACAGCACCCGGTGAGCCGTCAATCTGTCAGCCAGCAGTTTCTCCAGAAGCTTCCCGAACAGGTCCAATACGCAGATTGGTCTGTAAGATTTAACTTCAGCCGGATCTTTTTCTGGTCCTTTTTTTATTATCACCACATTCGCAGTTTTCCATCTCTTGGGAAACCTCCTTTGTCTAAGACACTCATTGAATAGTTGGATCAGCGGCGCGACTAACTGGGGTGCCAGGAATTGCACCACCTCAGCCACAATGCCGTCTGGTCTTGGAGCTTTCCCTCTTTTTAGGGATCTTATTTGTGCAGCCACCTCCTCTTCCGAGAATAGGTAGACTGCCGTGTTGTTATTGTAATCTACTAGATATGCGTCACGCAGTTGCTTCTGGCTTTCGGTTTCTCCATCCGCATTGTCGTCAGGCAGCAGGGACTGGAGAAGGACCTCAGCAGTTTCCTGCCAAGACTCCGTCATCCCGTCCCCTCGCCTGACTGTTGATAACTCCAGGGGAGAGCGGATTTTTTCCCTTACTAATTTATAAGGGAGACCCCACGGATCTAAGGCCAACTGGTTCAGCACGTAGGTTTCCCAGCTACACATTCTCACTTCGCGTAACTCCTTCTGGAACCTTTGCTTGGCCTCCCTGTATCGCAACTGCCATCTTTGCCTTTCCAGCCAGACGACACTGCGCTGGTAGTTCCGTCTTAGCCTTCTGACAGACTGACGAAATTCCTCTAATTCGGCCGACCATGGTGACGGCGAGGCCGCCACGGCCTTCCTCCTGGTTGCTACAGCGGCCCTCACCGCTCTATGTACCGCACCCACCAGTTCCTCGGCTCTTTCGTCTATGTCCAGGTCTTGATGTACGTCACCATCCGGTAAGGCAGGAATGTCGCACTCCCTTGCTAGTAATTCCCAGTTCGCTTTATTGTAGTTGAATTGTACTTCCCACCCCATGGTCCAGCGGCACTCTCTGTCACCTAAAGTGAAGGTTATTAAGTTGTGGTCACTCGTGGTGGCATTGCTTACGACTTTCCAACTCCTTATAAGGTTTGCTGCATTGTGTGATGTTATGGTTACATCTATATTCGTGCCTTGTCCTCCTCCTGCTGTGTAGGTAGGAGGATTGCCCGGCCTGTTGGCCACCACGACTTGCGAGGCCATAAGAAAATCTTCCACTTTTTCACCGTTTGTGTCTCTGGTGCCGCTGCACCACAGGGGGGATTTTGCATTGATGTCAGCTGTAATTACACTCCTGGAAATGGAAAAAAGAACACATTGACACCGGTGTGTCAGACCCACCATACTTGCTCCGGACACTGCGAGAGGGCTGTACAAGCAATGATCACACGCACGGCACAGCGGACACACCAGGAACCGCGGTGTTGGCCGTCGAATGGCGCTAGCTGCGCAGCATTTGTGCACCGCCGCCGTCAGTGTCAGCCAGTTTGCCGTGGCATACGGAGTTCCATCGCAGTCTTTAACACTGGTAGCATGCCGCGACAGCATGGACGTGAACTGTATGTGCAGTTGACGGATTTTGAGCGAGGGCGTATAGTGGGCATGCGGGAGGCCGGGTGGACGTACCGCCGAATTGCTCAACACGTGGGGCGTGAAGTCTCCACAGTACATCGATGTTGTCGCCAGTGGTCGGCGGAAGGTGCACGTGCCCGTCGACCTGGGACCGGACCGCAGCGACGCACGGATGCACGCCAAGACCGTAGGATCCTACGCAGTGCCGTAGGGGACCGCACCGCCACTTCCCAGCAAATTAGGGACACTGTTGCTCCTGGGGTATCGGCGAGGACCATTCGCAACCGTCTCCATGAAGCTGGGCTACGGTCCCGCACACCGTTAGGCCGTCTTCCGCTCACGCCCCAACATCGTGCAGCCCGCCTCCAGTGGTGTCGCGACAGGCGTGAATGGAGGGACGAATGGAGACGTGTCGTCTTCAGCGATGAGAGTCGCTTCTGCCTTGGTGCCAATGATGCGTGTTTGGCGCCGTGCAGGTGAGCGCCACAATCAGGACTGCATACGACCGAGGCACACAGGGCCAACACCCGGCATCATGGTGTGGGGAGCGATCTCCTACACTGGCCGTACACCACTGGTGATCGTCGAGGGGACACTGAATAGTGCACGGTACATCCAAACCGTCATCGAACCCATCGTTCTACCATTCCTAGACCGGCAAGGGAACTTGCTGTTCCAACAGGACAATGCACGTCCGCATGTATCCCGTGCCACCCAACGTGCTCTAGAAGGTGTAAGTCAACTACCCTGGCCAGCAAGATCTCCGGATCTGTCCCCCATTGAGCATGTTTGGGACTGGATGAAGCGTCGTCTCACGCGGTCTGCACGTCCAGCACGAACGCTGGTCCAACTGAGGCGCCAGGTGGAAATGGCATGGCAAGCCGTTCCACAGGACTACATCCAGCATCTCTACGATCGTCTCCATGGGAGACTAGCAGCCTGCATTGCTGCGAAAGGTGGATATACACTGTACTAGTGCCGACATTGTGCATGCTCTGTTGCCTGTGTCTATGTGCCTGTGGTTCTGTCAGTGTGATCATGTGATGTATCTGACCCCAGGAATGTGTCAATAAAGTTTCCCCTTCCTGGGACAATGAATTCACGGTGTTCTTATTTCAATTTCCAGGAGTGTGTTATCTTCCGTCCCCGCAACGCCGTGGTAACTCTTGCCAGGTGTTCTAGGTGTTGTTCAATCTCGTCCCCGTATTGAAAATACGTATTTATGAGAATAATTGCTCCCATCGGGGACTGAAGCTCCACGACGTTGCAGTGACGAGTTGTAAATCGTGAAAGTGTGGTTACCCTCAAGAGTTTGTTTGTAACCACTATTGCTGCATTGGTCGTATATTTTTTACTATTGCAAAATCGATTTTCTGTCACTGAGTGACCATCTTCAGTGCTATATTGTATAACTAGCTATGTGATTGCCGTAAGCTTAGTGACAACAGTGCATCCCAATTTAAGTTATACAATATAGCACTGAAGATGGTCACTCAGTGACAGAAAATCGATTTTGCAATAGTAAAAAATATACGACCAATGCTGTCTCTTTTTTCAAGTATACCTGTTATCTGTTCGTAGTGCACAAGACAACATGGAGTCGCCAATCAACACTATTGCTGCTCTAGGGTCCTCACCTCTGCTGACAATCTGCCAAGTTGTGGCAGCAAAAGCTATTTTCCCAGCTTGGGAATACGGCTCCTGTAGGCAGAGCACGCCCAGTCTCCTCTCCTCCACCTCTTTGCGGAGCTCCTGCATAACAAGTCGGCTATTGTGCGTATATAACTGTCCAATTGTTATCTCAGTCGTCATGGGAAGTATGTGTGGAAGCGGTCCTCCGGCCAGGTCTTACTCCAGTCAAAAGCAATTCGTCCATTTGCCAGTACGGCCTGTTCATAAATGTCTTGAAGGTCAAACTTTTCACCACGTCTCTCAAAAACTTTTTTCAGTAGGTCTCGCAGGGCTCCGAAATCAGTGGGGAGATTCACTGACTTGAGCTGAATTCTGTCCACAGCCTCCATTACCGAGAAGGTTACCTTTCTACCCTCTTCGTGTCCTACACCGACCACATGCCGTAAGGCTGTGGCTAGGGTAATCGGCTCTTCCAGCCTGGCCAGTTGCATCGTGTACTCGATGTTGGGGTACACCCTTACCGGGTCCACAGGTGGCAATCTGACCACTGGAGTGTTCTGCGTTGTGGACTTCAGACTTGTGCTTGTGATAGCATTGTCTTGGATGGGTTGACTGTCTTTGAATTTTGTCAGGGTTTTTGCAGTTATAGGATGCTCTTGCCGCCTCAGATGGACTGTCGGCTTCGTTTCCCGGCGTTGAGGGGCGGGATCTGTGCTCAGTACGGGGAAATCTGTTTGTATACTTATATCAACCATGTAAGGCTCTGTTTGGATGGCCTTTTCTATTGTTACTGTCTTAGTGGCACCCGAAAACGCCATCAAGAAGTTCTTAAACCTGGTTGCCCTCTTAGCGTCCCGCCTCCTCTTGCTCGGGGATTTACGCTTTGGCATCCTGTTTGGTGGGCTGTGATCAGCCATAATCGATTTTGGAAATCAATCGTTGTTCTAACATTCTATATGTTGGGCAATTACGTCCCATGGCTCCGCATGACTTTTTCCCGCGGCTTTTACAGGGGATACAGACCGCTGCTGCTTTGCAGTCTTTGCGGTTGTGTCCATTTGTGCCACACTTCGTACAAGCTGACTCCCTGGTACAAAGCCTTAGGATGTGGTCCAGGTCACCACAATTGTGGCAGCGAGGTACCACGATGTAGTCTTTAACGTTGGTTGAATGGAATCCTATATATAGTCTGCCCATTGCTGTAATCTTTCTCCACATTGGTGCCGTGACCTCAGCAACGTGATGGACCACATCACGCCCCCGAGGCCCCGTCTTGAATCTCAATTTGAAACCATTTCGAAATTCCTCCTCATTTAGATCATCAAAATTTTGTTCTTTTATTGTGTTCGTCAATTCGTCATCTGTCATTATAGTAGGCACGTCATAAAGGATTATTAGAGGATTTCGTTTCCTCGGAGGTTCACACTTAACAAGTGAGTTTAATTTTTGGTTGTTTAATAATTTGTCTTTGTCTTCCTCCGAGGCTACTTCCACAATGACCGAGTTTCTGCTAGGTTTAATTCTTTTAATCTTGATTTTATCTTTGGCTGGGTTTACAGTTTTTGTGAACAGCACTTGAATTTTCTTTACACTGGTATCTTGCCCAGGCAGTGTCCTGAGAAAGACCGCAGTGTCTGTTCTTTTGGCAACTTTATCTATGGTTTCTTTAGTTGTGTGCGGCTTGGTTGGCGCTTGTGCAGCCACCGCCGCCCAGGTCTTAGCCGGTTGGTTCCTCAGTCTACTGTTTTCTTTTTCTAATTCTTCTACCCGCCTTCAAGTTTCGCTTGGGCGATAGCCCATGCTGTGAGTTCATTTTTTATTATTGATAAAGCCGATTGGCTTATTTTTCCATTTTTAACATTCTGTTCTAGGAGCAGTGAAATTCTAGCATCTCTCTGTGTTACAGATTCGCCTTCTGCCTGTCCCAGCTCGTCCTGGGGAGAGGGATCAGGCGCAATAGAAGCGCGCTTGGACGCACAAGAATCACTCGTTTCAGTTGCCGCCATGATGAGTAAACGAGTGATAAAAGATGGGAGCCCGTCTCTTGCCCCGGACCGGCTCCTCTGGCATGGGGGGGGGGGGAGGGGGGGGGGGGGACATGAGGCAGCTCTCCCACCGGCCAAGGGCACTCTTCGATCTGCAGGGTTCAGCGCGCCGTTGCCAGCGCACTGGTCCCCATCGGTGGCTCCGTCATCGTCGATTTCACCCGACGCTCCTCGGCAAGTACACCCCGCACTCCGGAGAGGCGGATGCACTTCTCGCCCTTCGCCGCTTACTAGCCCGAGCTTCCACCTCTCGGCCAAGGACCCACTCCTACTCAGGTGGTGGGTCGGTCACCCAGTCGTTCAGCGGTCTGGACCCATCTAACTTAGCCCAGGTGATGTCACCACCTCCTGGGTTTGGCAGAACACGCCCCGGTTACCCAGAGGCGCAGCGAAGCACCCTTGCCGAATCGCGCCGCGATCCCACCCCGACGAACGAGGTCTCCGGCATGCAGAACACCTGATGGTCTGTGCCCTGCGAACAGAAAGGGACTGATGTTCGGTCCCTAGACACAGCTCCCCCTGTGCCACGCACCCTTCACTTTCGCATCGGGTTGGGTCGCAGCTCTCCCTTTTGTCGCAAGGCAGAATGCCAAGCTTAACATCTGGCACCACGGGAAGGCGGAAAGAGCCACTTGGGAAGGAGAGGCTATGAGAGACGCATCACTTACCCTGTGAGGACTGCCGCGGCACACCCGACTGGAAGCGATATGCCCCAGTGCGAGCTTCCGTGCCTTACGGTGCGTTCGGTGCGGACCGAACGCGCCGTCAAGCGACTGACCCCACGCCAGACTGTCAGAACGTACTTACGACATGTAGCCTTCTCCTAATCTCTGTAGTGGAAAAAGCTACATTTATTAGCAAATATTTGTTAAGCAAAATTACTTGCGTCGCGCTAGAATAATTGGGCTTTTCCTACGTATCTCACAGCTGACGTAACGGGCGTTTAGCCACAGCGCCTCACGTCATCGTCCATCGATAACGCCACATGGCTCCTTCAGCCAGCGTGGGAACTGAAATCTGTGCGTTCTGACTGTGTGCGTTCTGCAGTACCGCTTTACCCACTGAACTCTACATATGCAGATGCGATACATATTTGCAAAACTGGAGCTGTCCGCTGTGACCAAGCGGTTCTAGGCGCTTCAGTCCGGAACCGCGCGACTGCTACGGTCGCAGGTTCGAATCCTGCCTCGAGCATGGATGTGTATGAGGCCCTACCTTTAAGTAGTTCTAAGTCTAGGGGACTGATGACCTCAGGTGTTAAGCCCCATAGTGCCCAGAGCCATTTGAACAATTTTTTGTAAAATTGGAAAATAAGGAAATAATATGTGGCTTGAACGGAAGGGGTACCTTTCATGCTGTACGAACTTAAAATAAAAACACGACATATTTAAAATTTTCTCTTAATCAAATATGAATAAGCTGTTACGAAATAAATACGAATTACTCTGATCAAACAGTAGGTGGGCTGTTCACACACTGAGAACGTGTTCACCCAGTGACAAATTATGAAACGGAAGAGTCGGATAAGAAACAGGAACCGAGATGGCTATGGCCTTTTCGAGGAAATCATCCTGACATTGAACTTCCTCATTTTCAGAATACTGAAGGAGCGATCTGTTTTACTTGCTAAAAACATTCAACAACTTAGATCGCATAAAATATTTCTTTATGTAAGACAACCGGTTTCGACAGACTTTGCTGTCATTTTCAGATCTCAAAAATATTTTTGTTGTGAAAGGTATTCATTTTACGTATATGCACATGACAATTTGGCGTGAGGTCCAAGGTAAAATGAGTAAGTTTCACAACTAAAGGATTTTTGATACCTGAAGATGACGAGCAAAAATCCGTCGAAATCGGATGTCTTAAATACAGCCTTGGGAGAGCCAGTCCTGACAAAACTCTACCATCTGGTGAGCAAGATGTATGAGACAGGCGAAATCCCCTCAGACTTCAAGAAGAATATACGAGTAATAATTCCAATCCCAAAGAAAGCAGGTCTTGACAGATGTCAAAATTACCGAACTATCAGTTTAATAAGTCACAGCTGCAAAATACTAACGCGAATTCTTTACAGACGAATGGAAAAATGGTAGAAGCCGACCTCGGGGAAGATCGGTTTCGATTCCGTAGACATGTTGGGACACGTGAGGCAATACTGACCCTATGACTTATCTTAGAAGAAAGATTAAGGAAAGGTAAACCTACGTTTCTAGCATTTGCAGACTTAGAGAAAGCTTTTGACAATGTTGACAGGAATACTCTCTTTCAAATTCTGAAGGTGGCAGGGGTAAAATACAGGGAGCGAAAGGCTATTTACAATTTGTACAGAAAGCAGATGGCAGTTATAAGAGTCGAAGGACATCAAAGGGAAGCAGTGGAGGGGAGGGGAATGAGACAGGGTTGTAGCCTATCCCCGGTGCTATTCAATTTGTATATTGAGCAAGCAGTAAAGGAAACAGAAGAAAAGTTCGGAGTAGGTATTAAAATCCATGGAGGAGAAATAAAAACTTTGAGGTTCGCCGATGACATTGTAATTCTGTCAGAGACAGCAAAGGACTTGGAACAGCAGTTGAACGGAATGGACAGTGTCTTGAAAGGAGGGTATAAGATGGACATCAACAAAAGCAAAACAAGGATAATGGAATGTTGTTGAATTAAGTCGGGTGATGCTGAGGGAATTAGATTAGGAAATGAGACACGTAAGGTAGTAAAGGAGATTTGCTATTTGGGGAGCAAAATAACTGATGATGGTCGAAGTAGAGAGGATATAAAATGTAGACTGGCAATGGCAAAGAAAACGTTTCTGAAGAAGAGAAATTTGTTAACATCGAGTATTGATGTTAGTGTCAGGAAGTCGTTTCTGAAAGTATGTGTATGGAGTGTAGCCATGTATGGAAGTGAAACATGGACGATAAATAGTTTAGACAAGAAGAGAATAGAAGCTTTCGAAATGTGGTGCTACAGAAGAATGCTGAAGATTAGATGGGTATATCACTTAACTAGTGAGGAGGTATTGAACAGAATTGGGGAGAAGAGGAGTTTGTGGCACAACTTGATTAGAAGAAGGGATCGGTTGGTAGGACATGTTCTGAGGCATCAAGGGATCACCTATTTAGTACTGGAGGGCAGCGTGGAGGGTAAAAATCGTAGAGGGAGACCAAGAGATGAATACACTAAGCAGATTCAGAAGGATGTAGGCTGCAGTAGGTACTGGGAGATGAAGAAGCTTGCACAGGATAGAGCAGCATGGAGAGCTGCATCAAACCAGTCTCAGGACTGAAGACCACAACAACAACAACAAATACAGAAATATTTTCGCGATCTATGCTGTTGAATGCTTCTAGCATCCTGTCAATCGCATCAAGTGAGCACGTGGCAGCTGAATCTGGATCGCTGGAAGTCGCTTTGTACCTAGTTCCTCCCGACTGCCAGTCTGGCTCTTAACCAACATACTTTGCTGTGTAGCAAACTGAAAAACACATTAAAAACTGTACGAGACACGCTTTGAGTTGTGCGCTGGAGCCCACTCTGCGTTTTTAGGTGCATTAAACGGGCGAAAACTTCGCTTCCTGATACCTCCCGCCACAAAACACGTTCCCTTCTCAGTGTTTAATCGCCCAGCAGCTTCATCCCACCCTGCGAGACGAGCAATGAGGGCGTGCGGCGGCAAGGGGCCGCGTGGCCCATTGTCGTCCTCTTAATGGATTTCCGATTGTGTCCCGCAGATTGTCCTCACAAGTGTCATCACGAGAAACCGCTTCGTCATAATTATACAGTTGCGAGCAAAACGTGGCCGTTCAGTTTTCTTTATTTTGCTTCTGAATGCCTCTCATGTGCCGGCTGGGAAGAAAATAACTAGTGCAGCCTAGGAAAACCCTGACGCGAATAGTTAAGTATCCTGCATAGTCGTCTAAAGATGAACTGAAGTGTAGCAATAGGTGTATCTTTTTATTTATTTGTTTATTTATTTTCTCGTCAAGTTCCGTAGGACCAAATTGAGGAGCAAATCTCCAAGGTCATGGAACGTGTCAGTCCATGAAATTACAACATAAACGTAATAACAGTAAAAAATAAATCTTCATAAGCCTTAAAAAAGACAGTCCATAAGTTTAAGTAAACGCTATCAGCAATACCATAAAAATCAGCTTAATTTTTCAAGGAACTCCTTGACAGAATAGAAGGAGTGGTCCATAAGGAAAATCTTCAGTTTCGATTTGAAAGCGCATGGATTACTGCTAAGATTTTTGAATTCGAGTGGCAGCTTATTGAAAATGGATGCAGCAGTAAACTGCACACCTTTTCACACAAGAGTTAAGGAAGTCCGATCCAGATACAGGTTTGACTTCTGCCAAGTGTTAACCGAGTGAAAGTTGCTTATTCTTGGGAATAAACTAATAATGATAACAAGAAACGACAATAAGGAATATACGTATTGAGAGGCCAATGTCAAAATATCCAGACTCGTGAACAGAGGTCGACAAGAGGTTCGTGAACTAACACCACTTATTGCCCGAACCGCCCGTTTCTGAGCCAAAAATATCCTTTTGGAATGGGAAGAGTTACCCCAAAATATAATACCATACGACAATAGCGAATGAAAATAAGCAAAGTACACTAATTTTCGTGTCGAACGATCACTCACTTGAGATACAGTTCGAATAGCAAAAATGGCAGTATTAAGTATTTCAACAAGATCCTGAACATGGGCTTTCCACGACAGCTTATTATCTATATGAACACTTAGAAATTTGAACTGTTCAGTTTCACTAATCATATGCCCGTTCTGTGAAATTAAAATGTCAGGTTTCGTTGAATTGTGTGTTAGAAACTGTAAAAACTGAGTCTTACTGTGGCGGTTCGGGCAATAAGTGGTGTTGGTCCACGAGCCTCTTGTCGACCTCTGTTCACGAGTCTGGGTATTTTGGCATTGGCGTCAATTCCCTCCAGCACAATCTCAGACGAGTCCATTCCATGTCGTGTGCGTCACTTCTGTGTGTTCGCGGGGGCCCTACACGATATTAGGCAGGTGTACCAGTTTCTTTACCTCTTCAGTGTATAAGTGCTGTGTGTTCCATCGGACATGTCCGAAAGAACAGACACCACAATTATAAATAATTAAGGTGAGACGGCCAATGATCTGTTCAGTGCAGGCTCAAACGCTTACGGGAATCGTCAAAAAGTCGTGAGTAATTAGGATATTCGGTCAAGGGGCACTGCATCAGTACTGTGTGGATAAGTTGAGAATTTGGGTCTGACAGTAGACGTACAGGGGTCGTCCGTGTAGTTGGTGTGACCACTGTGTCCGGATGGCTCAATGGTCTGCGCATCTGCGTAGTAAGCAGGAGACACAGGCTCAGATTTTTAGTTTTCTCCATTGAATTCTATCATTTACCGCTTGCAGCCAAGGTCTGTAATTCCTTTAACTCAGTTAGTCCTAGTACCAATTCTCCAACCAAGTTCGTGTTTTCATTACCATCTACAGCTCAAAAACTAAGTCTAAATTAAGATTTGGCAGTTCGATTTAATCCATGTATCATACCCCGTTTAGATTTGTTACATTTGCCATTCTCCAGCATGTCTGTGCGTAGCATCGTCGCGAAAACGGCCTGTATACCCTAATATTTGACAATTGTGCACGTCGTATGGTAGAAATGTCTTATTGATTTGGTATTGGTCTGAACAGACTGTAGGCACGACAGATACGTAGGAAAACGAGGTGGAGTCTCTGCCTCCACGGGCATTCGCCACTGCTGCATTGGCTAATGTGGGTAGCTTTATAGCTGCCAATATCTGATGGAACGATGCCTGTTGTGGAAAATAACGTTTTGCTTGATGCGACTCTGAGAAAGAGGAAGTGGGTAACGAACATTGTGTAGGAGGAGGCCCTATGCGATTTAATTGAAGGAAAAGGGATGAGAAAGGAACGGAAAGGGGAGGTGAGCCGTGGCGGAACTGGCGCCAGTAGTATCTCTGACATGAGTACGATCTATTTCCTGGTGCAGGGGTTTATCTTTGGGCTTTGGTTGACTCGAGATATAAGGGAGTGCCGACCGCGAGTAGGGGGAGGACACAACGCTTGAGAACGGAACGCGGCAGTGCGCGAGTCGGCGATTGGTTGGCGAACAAAAGCGAAGACGGCTTGCCTGAGGCCGGGCGGCGGTTGTCACGTGGTTGTACTGGAGTCGGCGGGAGTTGGCCGGCGCTGTGCATTCTCCGGCAACATCGTGAGCTGTGGATGTGACCGCTTCCTTGGAGGGACACGCTGTTATGGTCTTGAGAAGTGATGGTCTGGCATCTTGGCAAAATCGCCCCAGCATCTAGATACCCAGTTAAGTACGCTAATTACTAAGAGCGCTTACTTAACTGCGATTGCGATCGCTCTTTGTACAGTAAGACGTTGCACGACGTATGATGTGATGCTTGTTCGATTTCATTTGAGGCCTCCTGCTAAGCGGGTGCTCTGCTTCCACGTAATATTGATGTATTTGCGGATGTGTGTCATTAAGTTCTAGTGAGTGCCGGTTCACGTGAGCCAGTTCATTTCCCACTCTTGGTGATTCTTTATCCAGTACTGTTTCACTTAAAGGAAGCACTTCCTAATGAAATTAGTTTTTGTTTAGCCTTGATTTTATAGAGTTAATTTACTGATCAATTTTAAATGTTAAAGCTAAGAAAGGTTTTTCTGCCTTCTGTTGTCGGGTGTGGCCTGTGTTCCACTGAGCTGAGGCAGCGGGCAACCGAAGCGCAGGGTTTCGCTTTAGATTATAAGTTTGGCTTACGAGCGGTGGACTTCGCCTGAGCTCGGGTGTTCCTCTCCGGTATCGTTTGCTTGGTTCACATTTTGGTGGTCTACTCGACGTCGGGTTGCAAGCGGAGCCATGTCTTGGTTCGAAGTTAAGTATTACTCCTCTCAGTCGGTTCCACCGTTCGTCGTTAAACTTCGGCCTTACAAGCTTGGACCTTGCTTCTGTTATTACACATTTATCATTATAAAAGGCTATAACTTTTTATGCCCTAAAGGTCAATCTTACAAGTCAATGGGCATTTGAATAATTTCGGGGTCGCTCTGTAAGATTGACCAAGTTATAAATGTGTTTTAAGTATTCGTGTTGAAGTTGAGGCTGTGCGTCAAATGATACTTTACGTGTAATGTAACGCTTTAATTGAAAGGGTCATAATAATGTGTCTTAACTAAAGTTGTTTGTTAAAGTTATTTATTAACTTGCTTATGATTTATGTAATGAATCTTGTCCGAGTGGCACCTGTCAAATTGTATCTGAGATTGTTTTGGGTAGTTAATAAAACCATTGAAATTGAAATGTTAACTTTATTGGGTCAGCCCTTCCACCCCTTTTAGATTTAAACAAAACAGCTGTTTAGTGACGGCGTTCAAGAAGGGATTAGTGACAGCAGCTACATCAGGAGTTTGTGCGGCAACAGCGGCGAATAGAGAAAATGTGTGCCGGACTGGGATTCAAACCCGGATCTCCTGCTTACTAGGTAGGCGCGTTGACCACTGCGCCACCCGAGACACAGTGTCAATGGCAGCTGCGCAGAGTATCTCGACACCGCTCAAGGCCAACCCACCGAGCTCCAGATATCCGCAATCCCTGCCCATTTTGCCGGCCGTAGTGGCCGTGCGGTTCTGGGCGCTACAGTCTGGAACCGAGCGACCGCTACGGTCGCAGGTTCGAATCCTGCCTCGGGCATGGATGTGGGTGATGTCCTTAGGTGAGTTAGGTTTAAGTAGTTCTAAGTTCTAGGGGACTGATGACCTCAGAAGTGAAGTCGCATAGTGCTCAGAGCCATTTGTACCATTTTTTTGAACCCTGCCCATTTTCTCCATGGCCACTACTCTGAGATTCCCCCAGGAGGTCGAACGTACTTGGGCATCCGCACTGAAGTAGGAGGATCATTGCCCATCTAGGCGAATCAGTTATATGAATGCGTGGTGTTCGTTCTTTCAGACATTCATATACACTCCTGGAAATTGAAATAAGAACACCGTGAATTCATTGTCCCAGGAAGGGGAAACTTTATCGACACATTCCTGGGGTCAGATACATCACATGATCACACTGACAGAACCACAGGCACATAGACACAGGCAACAGAGCATGCACAATGTCGGCACTAGTACAGTGTATATCCACCTTTCGCAGCAATGCAGGCTGCTATTCTCCCATGGAGACGATCGTAGAGATGCTGGATGTAGTCCTGTGGAACGGCTTGCCATGCCATTTCCACCTGGCGCCTCAGTTGGACCAGCGTTCGTGCTGGACGTGCAGACCGCGTGAGACGACGCTTCATCCAGTCCCAAACATGCTCAATGGGGGACAGATCCGGAGATCTTGCTGGCCAGGGTAGTTGACTTACACCTTCTAGAGCACGTTGGGTGGCACGGGATACATGCGGACGTGCATTGTCCTGTTGGAACAGCAAGTTCCCTTGCCGGTCTAGGAATGGTAGAACGATGGGTTCGATGACGGTTTGGATGTACCGTGCACTATTCAGTGTCCCCTCGACGATCACCAGTGGTGTACGGCCAGTGTAGGAGATCGCTCCCCAAACCATGATGCCAGGTGTTGGCCCTGTGTGCCTCGGTCGTATGCAGTCCTGATTGTGGCGCTCACCTGCACGACGCCAAACACGCATACGACTATCATTGGCACCAAGGCAGAAGCGACTCTCATCGCTGAAGACGACACGTCTCCATTCGTCCCTCCATTCACGCCTGTCGCGACACCACTGGAGGCGGGCTGCACGATGTTGGGGCGTGAGCGGAAGACGGCCTAACGGTGTGCGGGACCGTAGCCCAGCTTCATGGAGACGGTTGCGAATGGTCCTCGCCGATACCCCAGGAGCAACAGTGTCCCTAATTTGCTGGGAAGTGGCGGTGCGGTCCCCTACGGCACTGCGTAGGATCCTACGGTCTTGGCTTGCATCCGTGCGTCGCTGCGGTCCGGTCCCAGGTCGACGGGCACGTGCACCTTCCGCCGACCACTGGCGACAACATCGATGTACTGTGGAGACCTCACGCCCCACGTGTTGAGCAATTCGGCGGTACGTCCACCCGGCCTCCCGGATGCCCACTATACGCCCTCGCTCAAAGTCCGTCAACTGCACATACGGTTCACGTCCACGCTGTCGCGGCATGCTACCAGTGTTAAAGACTGCGATGGAGCTCCGTATGCCACGGCAAACTGGCTGACACTGACGGCGGCGGTGCACAAATGCTGCGCAGCTAGCGCCATTCGACGGCCAACACCGCGGTTCCTGGTGCGTCCGCTGTGCCGTGCGTGTGATCATTGCTTGTACAGCCCTTTCGCAGTGTCCGGAGCAAGTATGGTGGGTCTGACACACCGGTGTCAATGTGTTCTTTTTTCCATTTCCAGGAGTGTAGGTGCTATATGTGCGCAATATCTCAGCCTCTGTACAAGAAATGACAAAGGCTTTCTATATTTGCCTGTCAGCTACCTCGAATACTTCGAGATGAAGCCAGAGCCAAGGGAAGTATGAGCCCCAATCTTATTTAGCCTCATCGCATGATTCCTGAGCTGGGGGCGAGATATGATACACCTGAGGCCTATGACGATTGCTGATGCTGGTGCTGTTGTCGCAGACTCATGAAATTCATCTTGCTTCTCCAGGCTCTTCTGTTGCAGAGAGGTGAGGTGCTGTTGCAGCGCCAGCCGCGGTGGCCGAGCGGTTCTGGGTGCTACAGTCTGGAACCGCGCGACCGCTACGGTCGCAGGTTCGAATCCTGCCTCAGGCATGGATATGTGTGATGTCCTTAGGTTAGTTAGGTTTAAGTAGTTCTAAGTTCTAGGGGACTGATGACCTCAGAAGTTAAGTCCCATAGTGCTAGGAGCCATTTTTTTGCTGTTGCAGCAGCGGTTGACTGGTGTTCTCAGACCTGTTAGTGCACGGACAACTGACTACCACAGCAACCAGGAGAGGTTAGAGAAAGTACGGGCGGCTTCGCTGCGAGACAACGGAAACCAGGCATGCAGCAACAACCAGCTGCGGCGAAACATTAGGGAGCAACCAATTTGGTGGTTTGAAACTATGTGTGCGTTCTCAATTTAGCAACGGGATGGCGGCCAGGCTGTTTGTGAGTTGTTTCCAGAAAATGATGTTAAGAATGTGGTGTCAACGTTAGACACCACGCTATAGGTTCTAATGATCGATAGCGGTCCAGCACTTCCAACCTCTCCGGACTCGCTGGCACTTGCAGCGCCGCCGTATGGCACGGACAGAGACTTGCAGATCGCACCGGCCGAGTCAGCTACAGGTCGTGAGCGAAGTCAGATTAGAATAGCCGTCCGCTCACTGGGTTCACAGCCTCTAGTTCGCGCATGTATTACGCACGTAATACCATAATTGTGTTATCTTGCTTGTTTTATAATCCAGTTAATGTCTGTTAATGAGTCATTTGTATTCAAGAAAGATAGTTGTTAGTAGTTATGTTCCTGGAGTGCAGTAGCAGGACAAAGTAAAGTAAAAGTAATTTACTAAAGTATTCCAGTACTAATTATTATAGAATGTTCCAGATCCCTACAACCACCCCACTCGTGCTAGCCTGTAACACCCCCCTGCAGATCCCAGGGGTACCGATCGAAAAGCATCCTGCATTTGTGTGAGATCATGACATGCTGGTATCGACCTTCACATCAAAAAGCACTTTACCACCGAACGACTTACGGCGATATGGAACATACGTTATTTACTAACAGAGATACCCGGTGTTGCCTAGGTATTTATTTGTAGCTATGCATCCACGGCCGTACCACACAGCGTCTGGCCTTTACGTTAATGACGTCATACATCCTGAACTATGAGTCGTACATTGATGTCATTTTGTTGTTAAAATCAGAGCCATATGCGGATACTGCCTGTAAAATATGTTCCGAATGGAGTTAGTACCAACGAAGTGATAAATTTGAACGTCATGCATTATGCGGCAGTCTTTCACGCATCCCATTGTTTATGACGTCATATTTCCTAAACCAAGTATCGTACAATGAAATAATTTTGCAGTTACGTTCAGGGGTATAAGTGCGTATTGTCTGTAAAATGTGTATTGAATAGAGGTCGTAGTAAAAAAATTATAACGTCATGCCTCACGTACCTTTACCGAATGAACAGCGGAAAAGTAGTAAGCGATAAACATTTTCCCTTTCATTATTTTGTAGGGGTTATCAGAGAGAAAATATTTCGTAAAAATTTCAAATTACGTATAAAGTTTTCTACAAGAAGGGCAAGTTTTCTCCTTTTCAAATACTGGATGGATAAAATCTAGGAATTCACGCGTCAGGGGCTTCTTTTTCACCCCCACCGCTTTAATAGTTACGTGGTTCTTACCCCCACCCCACCTCCAGCAGCTACACTCACCTGACAGTAAGGTATGTGTGTACCAAGTCTGGCTTAAAACGGTCCAGTGGTTTAGGAGGAGATGTGGAAAACACACACACACGCATACACATACATACATGTTCACACTACTGGCCGTTAAAATTTCTACACCAAGAACAAATGCAGATGATAAACGGGTATTCATTGGACAAATATATTATACTAGAACTGACATGTGATTACATTTCCATGCAATTTCGGTGCGTAGATCCTGAGAAATCAGTACCCAGAACAACCACATCTGGCCGTAGTAACGGCCTTGATACGCCATAGGCATTGAGTCAAACAGAGCTTGAATGATGTGCGTAGGTACAGCTGCTCATGCAGCTTCAACACGATACCACAGTTCATCAAGAGTAGTGACTAGCAAATTGTGACGAGCCAGTTACTCGGCCAGTACTGACCAGACGTTTTCAGTTGGTGAGAGATCTTTAGAATGTGATGGCCAGGGCAGAAGCCGAACGTTTTCTGTATGCAGAAAGGCCCGTACAGGACCTGCAACACGCGGTCGTGCATTATCCTGCTGAAATGTAGGGTTTCGCAGGGATCGAATGACGGGTAGAGCCACGGGTCGTAACACATCTGAAATGTAACGTCCACTGTTCAAAGTGCCGTCAATGTGAACAAGTGGTGACCGACGTCGGGTGATACGCCAGTATGGCGATGACGAATACACGCTTCCGATGTGCGTTCACCGTGATGTCGCCACAGACGGATGCGACCATCATGATGCTGTAAACAGAACCTGGATTCATCCGAAAAAATGACGTTTTGCCATTCGTTCAGCCAGGTTCGTCGTTGAGTACACCATCGCAGGCGCTCCTGTCTGTGATTCAGCGTCAAGGGTAACCGCAGCCATTGTCTCCGAGTTGATAGTCCATGGTGCTGCAAACGTCGTCGAACTGTTCGTGCAGATGGTAGTTGTCTCGCAAACGTACCCATCTGTTGCCTCAGGGATCGAGAGGTGGCTGCACGATCCGTTACAGCCATGCGGATAAGAAGCCTGTCATATCGACTGCTAGTTATACGAGGCCGTCGGGATGCAGCACGGCGTTCCGTATTACCCTCCCGAACCCACCGATTCCATATTCTGCTGATCTCGACCAACGTCTCGACCAGTGTCGCGATACGATAAATCGCAATCGCGGTAGGCTACAATCCGACCTTTATCAAAGTCGGAAACGTGATGGCACGCATTTCTCCTCCTTACACGATGTGTCACAACAACGTTTCACTAGGCAACGCCGGTCAACTGCTGTTTGTGTATGAGAAATCGGTTGGAAACTTTCCTCATGTCAGCACGTTGTAGGCGTCGCCACCGTCGCCAACCTTGTGTGAATGCTCTGAAAAGCTAATGATTTTCATATCACAGCATCCTCTTCCTGTCGGTTAAATTTCGCGTCTGTAGCACGTCATATTCGTGGTGTAGCAATTTTAATGGCCAGTAGTGTATAATACGTACTGATTCAAATTGGGAAGTCGAAAAAAGTCGTTGGAAGAAATAGTTCATTTGTTCGTGGGCTAAGAAGTGACTCATAAAAGGAAAAAAGGGTTAGGTAAGCAACTATTTTAATGTGGAAGCAATATTTATTGAATAGTCATATCTACATTTCTTCCATACTTCAACCTGCCATGCGATTTTTGTTCCTCATATATTGTTGAAATACTATTAAAATTTATCCATCTCTTATAACCACAGAATTAATTAAATACTCCTCTCTGCAATACCTTTTTACAACTTTGAACATATCCTTACACCGTTCTAGCATCATAGTATGCACACGGCTGTCCCAAGGTTCCATCCTGCAATATTCGAAGTTGCACTCAAAGGCTAATTTCCTCGTATCTGCGAGACCAGGTGTTTATTGAAATTCGAATAGGTCCTTTCATCTGAGAAGAAGCCCCCTAGACACCACAGAATAATTCACAAAGTAGGCAATATCCCCACCTTCGATCATCATCCAATAATTTACATGTACATTTATCAAGACTTGTTAGCACTCTTCAGAAAAACACACACACCCGCACACACAAAAGCAAGGACATCAAAAATAAAAAAAGAAATACACACACAACCTGGTCGAAAATAATAAAACGCACACGTCACACTCTAATCGTAAAATACAATCACTGACACTCTTGGTTTACATGGGGATCCCAAAACCGGATTTCATCAACCAATTTACTAATACCGTTTCTGGGTGGTCATGTAAACACTTCAAAATCGGTTCTGGAAATCTTCTTGTGATTGCCGGTCATCCAATTCCGCAATCGATTTTCGCTCACTAGTTTTGAAACGTACTTGGGCTGTCAGCTTTCGTTTTGTTTTTATAAATTTTAGGCTAATTGGGACGGAGTGGTATATTGTACAGTGAACGATAAGTAGAAATATTCGCCCAATTGACGAGAAGCAGCGATTGTGGTGACTAAATCCTGAACTTTATCAACTATTTTGGAGGCGCTATATTTAAATGGACTAGAAAATCTGCTTCAGACCTTGACATATAAGCACGACAGTGAAAACAGTTTCGAAATTCGGTTTTCGTCTTTCGGAAGATATGTTGCATGTAAACGTAGCGGCAAAGCGATGGCACACGTTCCCACCGCCGGCCGCTGTGACCGTGCGGTTCTAGGCCCTTCAGTCCAGAACCGCGCTGCTGCTACGGTCGCAGGTTCGAATCCTGCCTCGGGCATGGATGTGTGTGATGCCAATAGGTTAGTTAGGTTTAAGTGGTTCTAAGTCTAGGGGTCTGATGATCTCTGACGTTAAGTCCCATAGTGCTAGAGCCATTTGAAGATCAAGAAGAATGAAGTACACAAAAAAACTATGAGCAACGATAGGAATTAAAACTGTTTATAGAACGGTTCATGATCACAAAGAAAAAAGAGAAAGCATATGTTGATAAAATCTTCTCGTGTTGACAGCCCAGTCAATGCGTCGTTCTCCTGCTGTCAACCCGAGATTTTATCAACGGTATTCGCCCAGAAAGCCTGCATTCACAGAGAAAGCATATGTCTCACCTACGGCAGCTACTCTTCAAGAGCTTAGAAATCAAATGCTTGAAGCAATCGATGCAAAAAACAGAAACCTACCGTTTCGACCTTTCTCCAACAACGCATGGTGCTCATGTTGAGTGTACGGAAGTATAGAATAGTTTCTGTGTACACATAGAACCTTGAAACTCCCTCTATCCAGTGACACAAGCACTGTGTTTCTATTGTTCATAGCTTGTTTGTAATAAACATTTGAAATCTGATCTTTCCTTTTCAATCATCCTGCACTTGGCTTGCAAAGTGTATGGTGGCCCTACTCGGACGCTGGCAGGCGCCGAGCTGGAGCTGGACCCGCTGGCTGGACGGCGGACCCCCTGAGCGAGAGGCGGCAGGCAGGTGGACGGGCCCAGCCCGCGCCTGCTGCGTCACGTCCGCGCTTTGTGCGCTCGCCGTTGTTCTTTTGGCCGGCCCGGCCGCTTGTTGATAAAGCTAATGAGGATCGCCGCCGCCGGCCGACTACCTGGCTCTCGTCACATTGTGTGCGGGGACAAAAGTCACTCCAAACAAGCCGCACTCACTCCAGCCAGACAGCACACGAGTGCTTTTTGTCAGGCGACGTCTCTCGACTGGAGGCTTGCCGAAGTGCCAGTGGCGCAAAGTGCAAACAGTCATTGTTTCTCGAACAGCTGCAGCGGAGGAGCGGACAGAAGATACGTGTTACTGAAGGCCACCCTTTCGGTTTACAACGTACACCCATCCGTAGTGTACGAGTATTTTTAAGCCGAGAAGCATCTTCTCCCCATTTATATGGTCCATTCTGTCTGTTCCTTTCTTTAAGGCAGGAAGTTGTGCTGGCATAAGCTGTCGCCAGCACATCGGTCGGCAAAGATGTAGCGCGAATATCGATAGTAGGCGCTGGATCAAGCGCGCCTATCACGAGAGAGGTCAGAGACACATCGACAAGCAACAGACGTCCAACGCCCTCTCGATAGTAAGTATTTAGGCTGCCACCGCCGACTGGAGACTCACTAACTGACACCAATTTGGAGTCTGTCTGGTCACTTGTGGAGCAGGTATAATTGCTCATGGGTTATGACAGTACATAGCGACCACATTAGTGACCATAGCAGGACCAGCAGTGAGACTAAAATTTGTAATAGCAAGATTACCGATATTGTCTGCAACAGGACTATTACTGATGAGCTTGTACCACAAACATGGACTCTGTTCAAGTTAAGTAGCAGTTTCATGTAAATAAAGAGCAGTATTAATCCTTGTGTGCATTTGTGTTGTAGAAAGAGCATACTGGACACCCATGATAACATCCTCTCCATTGCTTCCTTGTGGTACAAGACTCTACAGGAGTATTATACGAACCTAAAGTTTATTGTGACGTCTGTGGTTGTACTTTACTTAGAAAAAACGAGTCACATCGTAAAACAGTGGTTTATGATACTCGACTTGAAATTGCGGGGGGGGGGGGGGAATCTTGTTGACATCCCTGTCTGGCTACTATCCATATTTAGATTTTCCATACTTCTCTTGTTATCCTTTTGGGTTTGGTAGTTCAATCTTGGACCCAAGTACTGAAAAATGAAGTGAAGCCTCTGAAATATATGTGTGTCATCAACTGTTGCATATACCATGGACACTGAAAATATCAGATGTCGAGATCCTTCATCATAATAAATTGCGAAAAGGACTGCTACATGACAAACAAAGTGAATCTCAATGCTTGTGGTATATTACGAGAGGTGTTCAATAAGTAATACAACACATTTTTTCTGAAAGTATTTTGGTTTCATTCAGGATTCTAATACACCACACTTCTGACTACAAATCCCTATTTTCCATCATATTCTCCATTCAATGCGACGACCTTACACACCTTACTGGGAGGCCTGTATGCCCGTACAGTTCTACTTCACTGGTCGATGTCGCAGCCAACGTCTTGCTGCATCAACAACTTCTGCATCATCCACGTACTGCTTCCCATGGAGAGCATGATTCATTGGGCCAAACACATGGAAGTCAGAAGGTGCTAGACCCAGGCTATCACTGCAAGGTCTCCACAGACGTTCTTCAAGCATCTATGAATATCTGCGATGCTGTGGTTTTCGACCAAAAGAAACTCAATGACAGCTGTCTGTCTGGCAGGCACCTCTATTACAGACGCCATTTTGAAGGCCAAGCATAGCGTCACTATCGATTGCAACTCAATGAAACTACAGGTGCTGAAACGGAAATATTCCACAATGTCACTCAACAAACTCTGCACTTTTCACACAAAAAATGTATTCCTGTACTTGCTGGACGTCCATCGTACGAGGAGTGAGACTTTTTACCTATTACAACTTATAATTGAAGCTACAAGCGGAAAGGTCCAATGGGTGACGATGGATTTCGTGGCTCGAAGGCATTCGTAACTGCAACAGTTAGAACAAGAGCCTCCCAGATCTGAGCTAGCTATGCCGATCGCCAAGCGTCATTGGGAGATGAAGTCTTAAGGGGAAGAAATGTTCTTCCTAAATAACTGAAGGCAATAGTTACTCTTCCCTCATTACTAGCTCCTGCGCAGTCTCTCATGAGACATTTAATCCTGACGTTTGTTAGTAATTAGTAACAAAACACATCAATTCCGCGCTACTCTTTACGAATTAAATACATTTTTATCTTACGTTTACCTTAAATGCATTTAGATCCTGTCTGATCTATTCCATATAACGAAAGAAGGCCTGTGATTAACGTCTCGTCAATCACGAGGTCGTTAGAGACTGAACATAGCTCAGAGTAATTCAATCTTAGTCGTGCCTACAAAGTTTGTATCTCAGTGATTGCTTAACTTGCCCCATCTCGTACATGCAGCAACTGTTGCAAGAGAAATGCGATCTACCTGTTGAAAGTCTCAAATACCTTCATGCTCCAGTTCAGACCAATATCCTTAACATCGGTTTTCTGCAGAATTATTGAACACATTCTGAGTTCGAACATAATAAATTTCCTTGAAACAGAAAAGCTTCTGTCGACAAATCAGCAGGGATTTAGAAAAAAGAATCGCTCGTGAGACACTCAGCCTGATCTTTTCACGTATGATAGCCTACAAACCAAGGATTTGCGGCAAAATGCAAATTCCATATTTCTAGATTTCCGGAAAGCGTTTAATACGGTGCCCCACTGCCGACTATTGACGAAGGTCCGGGCATGAGGTTCCCAGATATGTCAGCGGCTCGAAAGCTTTTAAGTTCAGAACCCAGTATGTTGTCCTCGACGGCGAGTGTTCATCAGAGACTAGCGTATTCTCAGGAGCGTCCCAGGGAATCGTGATGGGACCGCTCGTATTCTCTGTGCACATAAATGATCTGACGGAGTGAACAGCAATTTATGTGTGTTTTTTATGACGTTGTGGCGTACGGAAAGGTGTCTTCGATGAGTAGCTGTAGGAGGATACAAGGTGACTTAGGAAGAATTTCTAGTTGGTGTGATAAATGGCAGGTTGCTGTAAACGTACAAAAATGTAAGTTAATGCGAATGAGTAGGGAAAACGAGCCTATACCGTTCGAATACAGATTAGATTAGATTAGATTAATACTTGTTCCATAGATCATGAATACGACACTTCGTAATGATGTGGAACGTGTCAGGTTAATAAAAGATGTCTGTACAAGATATTACATTACATAAAATATTGCATGACACTAATGTTTAAGTTGTTTTTTCCCTTAATTTATATCTAAAAATTAAGCCAATGAGTAGAAGGAGTTCTCATCTAGAAATTCTTTTAATTTATTTTTAAATGTTAGTTGGCTATCTGTCAGGCTTTTGATGCTGTTTCGTAGGTGACCAAATACTTTTGTGGCAGCATAATTGACCTCTTTCTGTACCAAAGTCAGATTTAACCCTGCATAGTGAAGATCATCCTTTCTCCTGGTGTTATAGCTATGCACATTGCTATTACTTTTGAACTGGGTTGGATTATTAACAACAAATTTCAGAAGTGAATATATATACTGCGAGGTTGCTGTGAGGTCCCTAGATCCTTAAATAGATGTCTGCAGGATGACCGTGGGTGGGCTCCAGCAATTATTCTGATTACAGAATTAGTAGTGTGCTACTTGGCACAATCACGTCGTTTAAATGTCAAAGGGTAAAGTTGCAAAGCTATATGAAATAGAACGCGCAAGTGGTAGTAAAGATCGGCTTCGTTTTTTTTTTTTTTTTAGAGAATTTTGGGAAAGTGTAGCATATCTGTGAAAAAGACAGCGTATAGAACGCTAGTGATAGCCATTCTTGAGTAAATAATTACTATTAAAAACAGTCTTGATCACGATTTATTTAACAAGGTGACTGGTTTCGACCACTACTGTGGTCATCTTCAGACCATTGAGTAGGAACCCCTTTCTGTTGTGATTCTCCAACAGAAAGGGGTTCCTACTCAATGGTCTGAAGATGACCACAGTAGTGGTCGAAACCGGTCACCTTGTTAAATAAATCGTGATCAAGACTGTTTTTAATAGTAATTATTTACAAGACATTGATCACTGCTGTTCCCGTAATGCATTCAAAAGTAATTCTTGAGTAATGCTCGAGTGTTTCGATTTCACAATTTAGATTTTTAAATTACTTTGATAGTAGGCTGAATGCCTGCTACAAAATTTAAACTGTATGCTTTCTTTACGATTGGCGTATCAGGTTTAGTGTTTTCCTCACACAACAATCAGTCACCACGAAATGTGTAGACAAATGTCGGGTTCTACCTTTTAACATGACTATTTATTCGGCTTCCTGTGGTAGAGAGACTGTCACGCCACTGTCACTATACAAGATGCTTTCCTCTTACAGCAGTGGCGGTGCTGGAGGTAATACCTCCTCCTACTCAATAGTTTAAAAAACTGATGCGACACGTCTCCGCAGATTTTTTAAAACGCAGAAGGCACATATTTGGAATTGTTAAAGACACAGACAGCCTGTTTAGAGATAGAAAACACACTACAGTAACAGTTGTAGAATAATGATAGATGCCTGGTAAATTTCGACCGGAACGCAATATTTGTAAGGATTCAACCAAATACAGTAATTATAAATTGCCCTTGAACGGTTTTGTCGAAATTTGATAATGTTCTTGCAGCTTTGTATCCCCATGTTCTGTCCAGATACATACTATTTATCCTGCTTGCAATATACCATTACCAGAAAGCTAAACTCACACTTTATACACAACTACTAATCTCTGTGAGGTTCTTCAGTTGCTAGTGAAACTGGCTACTGAGTGCAGGATCATACACTATATCTTTATGGTCGTTTTATCATTGTCACATGAGCCCTTCCATTCAATGTGGATGCTCAACTTGAGCTACTTACCATCTGTTGTTTCATCGGCACTCCACTGTAGCAGTCAAAATCTGTGAGCAGACTTTTTACACCATTTGTTTTACAATTTACAAAAGTTCTTCCAGTGACATTACAGATCTGCTAGCAGACACCCCTCAAAAGTCGTACACATGTCAAATGCTGTGCCCCTTCAGAATACAGGGATTTGGTATAACGAAGTTCTACAACCAATTTGTACAAAAGTTTCCGTTTAGCTGTCTGGAGAGTCTCCTTTTAATGTGTCATGTAGAGCTGTAGGAGGACCTGTAGCAGAGTGGGGTACTTAATGTTCAACAGTCATTTTGAGATACAAGAAAATGATGATAAAATGTTAAATTGGTTCATATCTTTTTATTATACCACTAATTTTCAGAACATTACACTATGCAAATGTTTAATTTCCTAACTTCATATTTTTCTTGAAAAATTTGAGAAATTGTAATTTTCCCCATTTTTTCCCCATTGTTAGAGCAAAATGGGAAATAATATTTCACATACAGAAATTAGTCGTAAATGAAAATCCAAACCATTTGCATACACTACACATACAAAAATTATTTATAAACAGCATATAAACTATAAATGTTTGTGCTTCACATAAAGTGCATACATAACCTCATGGTCGCTGTCGATCCGTGCACACAGATTATGGTCCCAATTGAGACATGTGCTATTTCTGATCCATCCCTCTTCACAGTAGTCAATACCGTTCGTATGCTAGTCCTCGATGTTCGTTAGTTGTTAGTCCAAGAATCTGAGCCGCGTGGCATAGGCGCGCGGTCTGGCACCTTTCCACGATTCGTGCGGCTCCTGCCGTCGGAAGTTCGAGTCCTCCCTCGGGCATACCGAGCGAGGTGGCGCAGTGGTTAGACACTGGACTCGCATTCGGGAGGACGACGGTTCAATCCCGCGTCCGCCCATCCTGATTTAGGTTCTCCGTGATTTACCTAAATCGCTCCAGGCAAATGCCGGGATGGTTCCTTTCAAAGGGCACGGCCGACTTCCTTCCCTAATCCGATGAGACCGATGACCTCGCTGTCTGGTCTCCTTCCCCAAAACAACCAACCAACCCTCGGGTATGGGTGTGTGTATTGGCG
The DNA here is from genome assembly GCF_023864345.2 of Schistocerca serialis cubense. Taxonomy (NCBI): domain Eukaryota; kingdom Metazoa; phylum Arthropoda; class Insecta; order Orthoptera; family Acrididae; genus Schistocerca; species Schistocerca serialis. Next base: position 141,384,655 of record NC_064638.1, on the reverse strand, counting down.
TAAGTTAGTTAAAGTTAGATTAAGTAGTGTGTAAGATTAGGGACCGGTGACCTCAGCTGTTTTGTCCCATAGGATCTTAACACAAATTTCCAATTTCCAAGTAGCTGAGTTTACATTGTAGTCAAATACCCAACCAGTTCAGCTTCTTGTTGCACTGTAGAGACACATTAAAACGACTTATTGACTCAAATGGCCCTGAGCACTATGGGACTTAACATCTGAGGTCATCAGTCCCCTACAACCTAGAACTACTTAAACCTAAATAACCTAAGGACATCACACACATCCATGCCCGAGGCAGGATTCGAACCTGCAACCGTAGCGGTCGCACGGTTCCCTACTGAAGCGCTTAGAACCGCTCGGCCACACCCGCCGGCTAAAACGACTTATTGCTTGGTCTTTATTTTCACGTTTCGTACCCATATGATGCTCTAATGTGGTTTGAAGGACGTTGAAATGAATTTCTGCTTACTTATGGCCCATTCTCACAGTTTCTACATCCTCTTGCATTTGGTATAGTACGCAAGCTTTGCCAGTCAGTTTTTCTTTTGTAGACTCGAACCATTCTGTGCAGAACACAAATAATCTTACGTGCACGAAATCGAAAAAACGCAGAAATAATTACCGTGGTCTCCCCTACCTCGTTCTGCCGCAAGACCACACTTGCAGATTATATAAGATTCAGCGATCACCATGAGACATAATATTTAAGGTAAATAAAGGTGAAGCTGAGGATCAATTGTAACAAACGTATGTTTACTTACATGAGAGATATTAAGAACTGATTATTGCAGAAACGCGTAGGGGAACGCATCTACACAGAACAAGGAACAACGCAGTATGTAATGGCGTCGATGCACTGTTAGGTAATTCGCCTTCACCCCTCGACATAGTTCTAACAATATGCGATAGACGGTAGGACGTAGACGACAAAAAGAACCGTTACCGCGGTTTGTCCTCCTACCCCGTTCTGCCACATGTCCCCCTCCACTTCCTCTGAGCTCCTGCCTCACACGTGTCAGCAACACCGTCGTCTACTTGGTCACACAGCTGAGGTACTTCATGACGCATAAAGCCTAGTTTACACGACGACACTAGGTTGCAGGCAACTGCACTACCGGCCACTGCGCATGCGCGCCGCGCGCTTGCGTAACTCGTCTCTGAAACTAAACAGTTTCGGCGTGTTCCAACTTTGGCTACGGTAGTTGCTTGGGTTTTGAGGTTATGGGTGTACGTAGAGTGTAGACAAGCTGAAATATGAAGTGGGGAACGAAGAATAATGTTCACTTTTTGGATATCTATACTTTGCATAGATGTTTGTGGGATTTCAGTGATGTTGATTACAAAAATAAGCAACATATTGCTGCTCCTGAGACGGTCACTTGCGATCAGAACACAGATAGTTTGACAATATCTAGCGGCAGGGCAAAATTTTGGAATTACGAGCACGTATACAACTGAATTAAGAAAAATAGAAGCAAATGTAATTCTAGCTGTAGAAGTGCTGTTGTCTACAAGACTGAAATCCCATTGTTTGAACTGGCCGAATATTGTTGACAGGAGGGAAGGCTACACAAATCAAGAAGCTGTATTCTTTATTCAATATTTATCTATTTAAAACGTCGCAGCAGTGCTCCCCATTCAAATATGTTTGAATTTTGAAATATTGCCACTGTACAGATCTATCTTCAAGAGAGTAGTTTGCAAACCATTTGCTACGGTCGCAGGTTCGAATCCTGCCTCGGGCATGGATGTGTGTGATGTCCTTAGGTTAGTTAGGTTTAAGTAGTTCTAAGTTCTATGGGACTGATGACCTAAGATGTTAAGTCCCATAGTGCTCAGAGCCTTTTTTTTTTTTTTTTTTGCAAACCATTCTCTTCTTAATGTGGTCTGCTTCGAATAATTACTGCCGTTAATGTTAATAATTATAACTGTTAATAATTATTGGTGTTAGTAAAAAAGCGTCATCACGAACTAAAACCGCATCTTATAGCATGCCAAGTGTTCTCGATTGTAATGCATGCAATGTGATATATAATTTCAGTTCTGGCGACAGTGCTTCAAGCATTATAATATCTTTATTCCTTATCGCATAATTAACTCTATTTAGAAGAAACGTTAACAGTTCTAGTGACAATCTAAGATAATCAAAAGAACTTCTCGGGTCTTCCATTACAAATTATTTCAGCAAGGATGCTGAGCTTCCGAGCTGAGGTCTTTTCTTAATACAGTCACGAGTCGAAACACATTTCTTTTTTTTTTTTTTTCTTATGCACCGATTCCACGCAACAATCTTTAACTCCATCATAACTCGTGCGACGTGCAGCTGCCAAAACTTTCATTTCAGACACGACTCAGGAATCCACAAAACGACGAAACTGAAGTATATAGTGGTTTCGCCATGTCTACAGCCAAATATGAAACTATTTGAGTGCAACTCATTCCACGCAATGAGTGGCGCAACCCAATGTCGTCGTGTAAACTAGGCTTAATACTCTTTCGCACAGTGAGAGAATAATCGACTTCTCTTTCTGGACGCGCCTTATTACAGATTCGGTGTACAGCCTGTTTCAACAAGATTAATCCGATTTCACATGACTTTTGACACGAATGTAGACTGGACTTTGGGGTGAATACTTCGAAGTTGAAAAAGTTTATGTTGGTGCCAGTTGTAATTTTCCGGTTCATGTGTATACCGAGACGGTTGTCTCGCTCGTTCTTTACCCAATGCGCGACATGTGGAAATGGCGATTAATATAGCAGCGAAAGGCGTTTTCCATTTCGACATATGCAGCTACAAGCAAGTACGAGAATTTCTAACCATAAGCTTCCTAAGCAACGGATAGACCTTAAGGAGCGCACGGTCTTGCATTGAACCGTTGGCTTCCAACGTCGCCTCATCATACGGCATGTGATTTGTTTGTGTGCATTCGTGAGGGTCTCCAATGTGTACCCCTTTATACACTGCCCAATCAAATTAATGAGACAACCTGTCAAAAGACTGAAAAACTACCTTTTGCAGCACAAACCACTGCTAGACGTGCAAGAAGCGAGTGACTATGGGTCTGGAAGGTACCGACAGGGATCTGGAGCCATGTCGACTCCATTTCCATCGCCAGCTGCACTAGGTATCTAGGTTGAACATTCATGTTGCGAACAGCCCGATGGAAGTAGTTCCACACATTCTCCGTGGGCTTTAATTCTGGCGTGTTTGGTGGCGAGGGGAGTGCGTTGAAGTCATCTTGGTATTCTCTGAACCACGCACACACACTGCTAGCTGTGTGACACGTTGCATTTTCTTGCTGGTAGATGCCATCACACTAAGGAAAAGACAAACTGCAAATAGGGTTCGCCGTCCCCCTTCCGGCGACTGTTCGTGTGTTTGCTGACAGACGTCCCACGCTGCAGGCCTACAAGCAAACGGCCACCTGTCCGATGGAGCATGGAACGTAATTCATATTATGACAGGGCCAACTGCCCGCACTCGGTGGACGTCCAGTTGCATTGGCCGTGCAAATTCCAACCCTCACTGCCGATGAACGGCAGTCAGCATGGGTGCATGAACCACGCACCTGTTGCGGAGGTCCGTACGCAGCAACTTTCGCTGAACAATCGTGGACGAGACGCTGTTGATAGTTCTTTGGTTCATCTGGGACGTCGGGTACCAAACAACTGCACGTCTATTCGCCCGTACACAGCTCTAAAGAAGTTGTTCACCCCTGTCATCTATGCCCCGAGGTGCACCACAGTTGCCTTGGCGCCGGATTTGGATAGAGCCATTTTTCCACGAACAGCGTACTTCAATCAAGGCAACATAGGAACACTTTACATAGGATACGTGATTCCTTAGTCGTACCACACTTGCACAGCATGTCTTAAATACCATAAAAGAGGAAGCGGGGTGGTATCATGGTTGGTAGTCACACTTTATAATTAAGAAACTTTATTGGCATTACGCCTTTAAAACAATAATTTGAGAATTATAAATTGTGGACGAGCCGCTAGATAAAACTTTGCAAATACAATTAGAAGCCCAACGTACTCAGTACTCTAACAAACAATTCCAAATTAAGAAAAGGGGACAACTGTAAAACTTGGGAACTTCAAACTCCCATATAGGACTTCCCTCAAAATAGATATAATGAAACAGTTACAGGTACAGCGTGACTTAATAACACTGAGCACTAGTGCCAAACTAAGATGCCATTACATAACATGATAGAATCACTTAAGTAAAAAAACTACAGAGGCACTGATCTTCAAAAAATAAATGTTTACGTACTCAGATATGTTAATAAAAATTACTAGAAAAAGCTGCACAAAGAACTCAGCGGATGCTATGCAGTTTAAGGTTTAGTTTATACAAAGAGGTTATATATATATATATATATACCAGCTTAACCCGCCCTGAAGGAAGGAATATAACTAGAACTTTGGAAGGGGATATGTCACCAACTCCCGGTAGTGGCCAGGTTCTTAAACACTGCCAGGCCTAGACTTCTGATGACATTTCACTCCCCGCCAAGGCGATCGCACAGTTAAAAGTTTCCGCCCGAATCAGAAAGACATTCCAATTTCTGAGTGCGTAGGTGAACAAACAATCACGACGACTTACTCCATATCAGGTACACAATACGAGGGAGCGGATTCCACAGCTTCACCGCTTCCCTTTAAGTTCTGTTCCCAGCGAAGTCACAGAACTTTTATCTCCAAGCTGCCCATGTCGTCACAACTCTCAACCAATTTCACACCACAACGTGTAACGGTCATCACACTCGTTCGGCAGCCGTTGACACTCGTCTCCCCCGCGAATGACACCAGATCTCGAGGGTTCCCGTCGAAGGCTAGCAACCAACTCGATTCGCCTGCGAAGGCGCAGGATAAGACACGCGAAAAGCAAAGATAGCTTACCTCAACCACAATCGATCTCAACGATACATGAACATAATAAGACTGGCACCAGCTCACGATGGCTCAACATACTTAGTCGTTTTGGAAATACTTCCACGCTTGGACGGAAAACCAATGACCACGCCCTTTCGGACGTCATATAAATCGCACCGTTTAAGTAATACCACGACTGCACTGTTTTCCGTGTCCCCCCCCCCCCCAAACGTTCTATATATCCTTCATTGCTAGTGCTGTCACCTACCGTCTATGGGTGGTTATGGCACATAGACGTCGAACATAGGCCATGGTCACATTAATGTGACGGGACTGTAAGTCGAGGTGAAATGCCACGCTGCATAGCAACATTAGCAACAGCAGTGGATGCAGTAACCGTAGTCTTTGAAACATCCCCTTAGAAAAAAAATTATGAATGACAGAGCTGGAAAACCTCTACGTTATTTGATTTTCAAACAGCTGAGCAAAACTGAACGTACTGAGACATTTCTCTCTGTACTTATTCTGATCATCTGTAAACTGACACACATTATTTTTAGTGCAACGAAATTTGACTTTCAATAATCCCTACAAAAGAATGGCCCTGACTAACAATAACCTATATCTTTCATGAATCACTCACCTCACAAAAATCTTCGTTACTCGAACTACTGCAATACAGCGAGCGCCAATACTGCCAGCTAAATAAAAGAATATATATACATCAGTTCATGACATCCAGTCTTAACAAATTTCCTTTTTCTGACGAACACACATCCAGACGTCCAGATCGTCCGCTCTCAAAACTCTGCCATCTCTCTCCCCACATCCACCACTGTTGGCGGCTCACCTCCAACTGCACAACGCTACGCGCTGTTCACACCCAGCTCCCAACTGCCCAACACTACAGTAGCAAGTATTCCAACAATGCAAACCAGCCACAGACTGCACACAGCACAGTCAGTGATTTTCATACAGAGCGCTACGTGGCGTTACCAACATAAAAACCTAAACCGTCTACTTACATCTTGCTCGCAAATATATGGGAAGTATTCGATCGTCATGTGGACGTTTCTCGTGTGTCCGGTGGAAGGCACTCTGAACTTCTGTGAAAGGTAAATGAAACCTTGATCCTAAGCGTTATTGTAAAAAGAACCATGGCGCATAAAATAGCTCAGCATTGGTTTACACGTTCTTAGGATGTTGAGGCAACTGTTGATGACGCACAGCGTTCGAACCAAGCGAAACATCGTGCATGAGACATTCTTCTTCTTTTTCTTCCTCTTCTTCTTTCTCCTCCTACAGGTTGTCCATGAGAAGAAGGATTCAGTTATGATGAGATCCGCTACTGCATGATCGGCAAGATGTTTATTTCAACAGTTTGAGAGCCACAGTGACTAGCCAGCCTACGGAAGGGAAGTTGTGTTTGTAAGTCGTGTAAACTCCGTTCTCTTTGTTATCGTATTTTAACTGTTTGAGCATAATTTGCATTTGCCTAAAGAAGAGCTCGAAACAGCGTATAAAGCACACTTGGGAGTGGCTGGCGAACCAGATCAGTGGTTTTTAATCTGACACCAGGCTCTAGATTCACTTCCTAAAATATCATATTATGCGTCGAGATATATAAGCAGGTCTGAAGAAGTGCAATACTTGCATAAAATCAGCGATCTTAGTGAGATTGGTATTGGAACAATTGGGGATTTTCAAGAAGACAGTTAACGCCATATTCACAAATACTGCCCACGTGGAAGATCCCTTACGTGTTTGTTCACGAGCAGAAGGCAACAAACACTGAAACTGCAGAACTCATTGATGTGGTAGAGATCCGTGTTTTCTGGAAAATAACACCACCGTTGTCAGACCTGATGCTACACGTCAGATCCGGTCTAGAGTGAGCAATTATCAAGGCCATAGTACATGGGTGGCTATATCACATGTCAGCGGACGTTTAAAGTCTTATATCAAAGCATCCTTCAAATACAAGAGAAATCGGGTCAGCGTCCTACTAAGCGTCCTAAGCGTATTTCAGCCAATGAGGCTTACACTGAAGGAAAAAATCATCCTCTGTATCTTTTATTTTTCAGATACCAATAAAGCACATAGCAACAATTTCCGTGGCGCACCGGCAAAGCGCTTAATGGTTGAGATTATGAAATACGATAACTGCCAGGAAAAACTCGAAATCTACAACTACATACATACTCCGTAAGCCACTCCTTTCCTGTTCCGTTCGCAGCTACAGCGATGGAGAAACGACTGTCTATAAGCCTGCCATGAATTCCTTTCCTGTGCCAACCTCTTCATCTCAGAGTAGCACTTACAACATACGTCTTCAACTATTTGCTGAATTTATTCAAATCTTTGTCTTCCTCTACGGTGGGATTTTCCTACTGCCGGCCGCAGTGGCCGAGCGGCTCCAGGCGCTTCAGTCTGGAACCGCACGACCGTAACGGTCGCAAGTTCGAATCCTGCCTCGGGCGTGGATGTGGGTGACGTCCTTAGGTTAGTTAGGTTTAAGTAGTTCTAAGTTCTAGGGGACTGATGACCTCAGACGTTAAGTCTCTTATACCTTTCTTTTATTTCCGTCACTGCTTTTTCGATGTACAGATTGAAAAGCAGGGTTGAAAGGCTACATTCCTCTCTTACACCTTTTTTAATCCGTGTACTTCGTTCGTCTTAGACTCTTACTGTCCATCTTGGTTCTCGTACATATCGCATATTACCTGTCTTTCCCTATAGCTTATCCCTATCTTAGTTAGAATTTTGAACATCTTGCACCATTTTCCACAGTCAAACTCTTTTTTCCAGGTCAACAAATCCTAAGAACGTGTCTCGATTTTTCTTTAGTCTTGCTTTGATTACCTCCTGCAACATCAGAAGTGCCTCTCTTGTGTCTTCTGTTTACCAGCTAAAGCATGGACACTACTAGTGTCAAACACGAGCTCTGACTATGGAAATCAGGGATCTATCAATGTGACAAGACCTGCATAAATCAGACGGTGCATACTGTCGAAGATCGTTGTCGAGAATACCAACGGCACACCAGATTGCAGCACCCTAACATGTTGGCAGTCCCAGAACTTTGCCTATCGGATCTACAGGAAATGGATTACGACTGTACTAAGGTTCAGACGTAGACGTGTAACTGCTGGGACTGTTTCATTAAAGAATCTATAGATATCAGAGTAAGAGCACAGAAGATCAACCATGATAGTCGCTACGGCCTTCGTAAGTCCTGAGAACCCGCAGTTAGTCTGATTAAGAAGAGGAAAGAGATATCCCACAACGAGTTGTCTTCGGGGGCTGGCTGACGATCAGCAGTGAAGCCGCCACGGTGTGTAAGTGGGCGCGAACCTAGGACGGAGCAATGCGTCAGCGGGAGGAGTGGTGGAGACTATGCTGAGTGCGAATGGAGGGTAGAACGGCAAAGGGAAGGATGGGGGAAGAGGGAAAAGCGCCCAAGTAGCCAGTTCATCAAGCACACCCGGCGATGGCAACGTGGCCGCTTGCCGAAATAATGTGACCATCTGGCTATTCACCCATGAACTTTCTCGTTGTGAAGTACGCCGAGAGAAGGTGAAGAATCACATAAACTTTTCTGCTAAGTACGTCCATATTAGCAATTTATACAAGCCGTATCTAAGTGTGCTAGCTCACCAACATGCACCAAAGTGCTGCTGTAGTGGGTTGTGTTTTACTGACTGTGGTGAGTACAGCGACCTTAGCTCCCTTTGGAGATGGTTGCCTGTCCCCCACCGTCAATGAACGTGAACAGGTAGTTGCTTTCATCGTCACGGCTAGAACCCGACAACAGGACACAAACTTGATAACTGTTAATGGTGTTGGCAACTGGTAATTGCGCCCATCACTTATCTACAGGCACAAAATTTTGTTGTTGTTGCAGAAAAGACCATGGTTAGGAGATAAGTTAAGCAGAGTGGGAGCACAAGGATAGAGGGTTCAACAAACTTGCATAGTAAGTGGCCAGACATATGAAAAAAATCACTGCTTTCTTTTTCAATAAAGCATGGTATTGAACCAGTGAGGAAGACACCATCAGCTTCGCTGTTACAAAACAGGTACTGCGTACAATTGAAGGATAGGAACCGGCCGTGGTGGCCGGGCGGTTCTACGTGCTACAGTCTGGAACCGCGCGACCGCTACGGTCGCAGGTTCGAATCCTGCCTCGGGCATGTGTGTGTGTGATGTCCTTAGGTTAGTTATGTTTAAGTAGTTCTAAGTTCTAGGGGACTGATGACCTTAGAAGTTAAGTCCCATAGTGCTCAGAGCCATTTGAACCATTTTTGGAGGATAGGTTCTGCCCCTATTGCAAACAAGTTCGTTAGCCCAACAGTCACCGTTTATGATCATAGCCTTCAACACATTGAAAGTCTAATACACGAAGACAGAAGCTCTTATAAGCCGATGAAAAAAGTACTGGTAGATGTACAGACGATGAGAATTCGCATCAAGAACGAAACTCTCGACAAAGATACTTTACCTATCTTGACCACAAAGTCTGGTGTGTAGATTGTAGCATCTCACGTTGTGGCAGCAACCACTAATCAGTAATGATGTCACTAATAAACACTAACAAAATCACAGATATAACCGGTGAATCACTAATATTATGGAGAAGTGGACGTTAAAATTAATAGACCGAAAATTATGGTATACTGTGCAGAAGGTTGCCTGAATTCCTCTGCTAGTCGACACTTGCTAAATATGCGCATCTCTCGGTATCAGACAATAGACTAAGTTGAACATCCTAGACTAGCGGCTATTCTTCTCACAACCCATAAAGGAGGATATGTCTACACCAACGCACAGACGCAAACAGAAAACGAGATGAGGTGCGTTCGCAATTTTAGTAGCTCTAGTAGTATATCTGTAACAACTTTGGTGCGTAAATAAAGTACCTGTCACTAATCAGCAGATCTGTCGCGGGAAATTCAAACATCCAGGGTGGCAGATGGCCGGTAAATTCGGAATCCAAGATAGCGGACGGAGGAAAATTTAAAAATGGTGGATGACACTGGTGGGAAATCCACAAATGCGAGGTAGCCCGAAGATCAGTAAAAAAAAAAAAAAAAAAAAAAAAAATCCAATATAGCGGAACTCGACAAGTTATGGTTTGTAACCCTCCTTCCCCTGACTCCCTAACCACTCCTCAGCCCTATGCTCGAGTCACATCCCAATATTTTACAATCGATTAAAGTGAAACAGGCAGTCACAATGCAGCCCCAGAACAATCATCCTGGCTATGCACAAAAATATCTAAATTATCTGAATTTTTTTGCACTATGCCCAAACGTATTTAACCAAAACATACTTAATGGATGTAACTTGCCCTATTTCCACATCTAACATGTGTTCACACACACACACACACACACACACACACACACACACACAGACACACACACACACACATACACATATCCATCAAATTAGATCCTAAAACATGACTTCGAACTCTAAAGAAAGTGCCGCAATGCTCTTTTCATGCCTAAATAGTAATGAAACACATGTTAGGGATGTTTGTACAGTTGACTGCTCAAGTTTCGCTAAATCAGGTGTAGAACAACTAACGTCATCGAGCCAGTAACTGCAGAAACTACAAATTGGATGAAAAACTATGCGCCGGCCGCGGTGGTCTAGCGCTTCTGGCGCTTCAGTCCGGAACCGCGGGACTGCTACGGTCGCAGGTTCGAATCCTGCCTCGGGCATGGGTGTGTGTGATGTCCTTAGGTTAGTTAGGTTTAAGTAGTTCTACGTTCTAGGGGACTTATGACCTAAGATGTTGAGTCCCATAGTCTCAGAGCCATTTGAACCATTTTTTTGAAAAACTATGCTAAACAGGCAAGCACACAAAGAAATATGCAGTCTACGTTACAGCCAGCTAATGGAACAATGTAATTAATACCACATTTCAGGCCTGCATTTGGTGTCAGACACAATGAACCTTCAAAATATTACATTATTTCCACATCAAGACTGCTCATGATGCTGGTCAAGTGTTACAGTGGTACCTCCACATCTAAAACACGCAAAAGATATTAAAATTTCAATTGATGCTGTGTTACTGATGGTTCATAGAATCAGTATCATCATCTGACGTTTTATAAGTTTTTTAGTAACGTTTCATCTCAGCAAGCAACACTTTATGGGGTAAGAAGATAATGTATCATTTGCTTCACTAAAAATATAATCTGAGGTGCTGTTCTGAAATTATTGCTTTTTATTACAAAACATTGGGCCTACGCAGGGTTATGTACAATAATTTCGATGAAGGCGGCAACATTTATCAATCGAAACAATGGCGCCAAGTCTCTCAAAACCTGTGTTTTCCATAATCAACAACTAACTACCACCAACGTCGAATAAAAATACACGATGCAAAACCACCGCACTGTGGTGTATTCATGTACACAGGAATCTAGAAACAGCCAGAAGATAGTTGCATATATGCATCGGCTCATAGCTTTACTGTGACATATGTTATCTGCATCAGTCAACCGGCAGCTCAAGTCGTGAGTCGTCTTACAAACCACGAAATGTTACGTAAATTATAATTATTTACATTTGACCTTTGCCTTGCACCAGAGAGGGCAGAACTATGCACAACAGCTTATTAAGTCAGTAACCAAAAATGGTATTGTGTCTGTGTACTTTTAGAGATCTACAAAATCAAACAAATCACTGAGTTGAGAACGTCCATAAATCAGTAACGTCCTGGTAAGTTCTTAAGTAATAGCTAAAAATCACTGAGGAAGTTTAATGAAATAGCTAGCTAGCTTTTCAGAAAATTTTCATTTTTGCTGACGTTACGTTCTACGTAACATAATGTCAATTCTATTAGTTTTCTTACTAGAGTGAAAGAAGGAATAAGTGTAGTATTTATGTGACTTGTATATATTTGCAATTGGAAGTAACTGAGAGTATGAAAGCGTGGGAATATACATCCGGATCGTGTGAATGCATTACCTACATCGGGGAAATTTATGATTTGTAAGACGCCAGTTTACGGTATTTGGAAAAGTAGAAACGTATTTCAATAATTTAATCATTTAAAGAGGGGATTAACTTGAGTTTATTTCGTTTTCCAAAACACATTATTTAATGGAATTGGTCTACTCTGCTTTGATAAAGTGACTGGTTCACAACGGAAAACGCAGGATGTTACATATCGAAGTCGAAAGATGACTGGCTGCATTCGGATACACCGTATCAGAAGATAGCAATTTCGCGCGTTTTTGTACGGCTAGCGCGAGTGCGACTGGCAGTCGAGAGGACTTTGTGCTCAAATACCGTGACGAGCAGTCACATTTGCACCGAGCACTGTATAAATGCTTTACAGTTGAGCAACCGTGAGAGTTAAAGATTGCAGATTTTCTGAAGGTGTTACATAAAGAACGTAGTCTGTGGTGAATGTGTGGGTGTTATTCTGTCATTCTGCGCAACGGATTAATCTGAGATGTACGCTTTACGCTGTGGCTCCTGCAAGATGCAATTTCCACCCCCACACTACTACAGAAGTCAGACAGACGCTCCTAACGTTCTAAAGAGAATTGCCTGAAAAACTTTCAGCAATAAATATCTTCTGGAGTCGTTCGCTGTAAGGAAATGACACAAGAATTCACAAAATTTCTTACGCAACTAGTGGGATACTTGGGTACTGGAGTAGTGCTAGTTAGTGTAAGAAAAACATGAAACTAACGAAAATTATTATTTATTTTGCAAAAATTCTGAGAAATCACAATGGTACTTTTAGTTATGAACTGAACAAGTTATTTCCAGGTTCTTTTCGGAATGTGAAGTTATCTCTTAAGGATAGGATTCGTTAATGAAACTTCTATACAAAGTTTAAGATTGTTATTGACTTGGCAGAATGGCTGAGAGCCGCGCCTACTCAACATGAATAGTTATCCTTTAGAATGTTGCTAGGTATGGTCGAGGCTGTCGCATGTGAAATGCAGTGAAGTGTACTGTTGTGGAGGAAATATGAGGGTCCCAAGAACTGTAGCGCACAATAATGTAAGCTGCGATGACTGCTGTCTGCGCCACTCACTGCTGACAAATAAGGTAACTCTCGTTCTATCTGGATTGACCTTCGCCAATCAAATTCTCCCTACGCCTTGATGAAGTCAAGGACTCCTATTTGCCCCTAGTCTAACTATTGGCGTGGTATACCGGTCAGATAACCAGTCCACTGCGTTGCCACTCAAAAATTCGCTCGCAGGCGTGTAACTATAACTCTGTCCGTTCACACTGCACAATAAGTGTGGCGGCCACCACAGTGAATAATGCTTAATCGCAAGGACCCAATATAGAGTCGCACTGAGATTCGCTCTCGACAGAGGTGCTCTCCCAGTGAAGTACTGAGGAGAGACTTGTTCCTCGCTCTTTGAGTACACGTACGAGCGCACACGCTCTCATTACTACGTGTTCTCGCTCCAAGAGCGACAGCGGAACGGCCCCTCTCCACACCAGACGTGAAGGGGTATATCTTTCGGTCTCTTCCATTACTCCTTCAGCTCAAGGCGTCAGGAATATCGTCTGCGAATCAGCATTGCTCTTCTAAAATGGGAGAATGATGTTTCGTTTAAGGCGACGAATCCGGAAATCTGTAGCATCGGCGTTTGGCGTTTGCTGTCTCCCTGTGGAAATCTCTGAAACTGCGTGCTATGTTTGTAAAGAATGCGTAGGCTGGGCGCTCCCACACAATGTAGCGGAATTTGCTTTTAAGCTGAACACGGGGTCATTCTCCCTTTCACTCGGGCAAATGCTGTCTGCTCTACGGGCGGTCGCCGGCCGACGTAGATAGGTTGACTCGTTCTCTGAAGGGATCGGCCTCCTGGCGTGCGGTTTGCTGAACTAAAAGCTTTTGTGACCGTCGTGTCTTGAACGTGTGTGTGTATGCCAGCCTCGAATATCTCAACCTCGGTACTCACTTACGATTTACTTGTTATTTGCATATCGTTTACATGAATTCATACAACATTGACTTTATCTTATCGAGTTTGGGTTCGAATGAAGCGTTTTGATGTGCGGAATATGATTGAGGGCGGAATATGTAAGCAATGAAGGTCAGGAGACCACGACGTCTTACAGTAGTGGAAATTCCTGCTTTTTGTGTGTCCTGTGTCTTTATTTCCAGTAACCTAAAATTCCGCATGGCGTACTGCACAGTCGTAACCAAGGACTGACAGTTGAAAGTGAACATTCGTAAGGTACTGAGCGAGCATTCAATAAACAGACACTTCGAGTGTCCTTTCGGTAACAGGTCGAGTGGATGCCTTATATTGGCACAAAGGGTGACTGCGCTGTATGTGTGAAAGACACATTTCAAACTGTACTTAGCGCGGACGCGTCAGAGAAAATTTATTATTAAAATTGACGATATACCAGAATTTTCATTTTAATACTTTCTCTCATTTCGTACTTAGCCAGATCTGGAAATTGAAGACAATTCATGCACCTTGTTAACACGTTTACTGCATCTGTTCTCCCATACAGCTTTTGTGGTCGAATAACTATTCATAGATTGAAGATAGGTGTGTCCTGCAGAATAAATCACCAGAAAATGTTTGGGATTTTTTTTCAGGCAGCACACTGTGATACTGCGACAGTCATACAAAACATGGCTAAAAACTACACCAACTGCCAAATACGATTTTAGGGAGGAACGAAGCAGATGACTTGGCTTCAAGGATGGAATTCTTCAAGGATGGAATCGACCGGCTGGTTTCGCAATGGGATAAATGTGCCAACTGTTTTGGCGACTATTTTTGTGTATGTATACTACGTATAACTCCATTTTTGAGTTAATAAAATCGTTACCGTTACTTTACACTTTGAATGCCTCTTATATTTTCGAATTACTAAGTATTCATTCTTGTATTGTTGCATCATCGTTTGTTTCATTTTCCTCTTGTCCCAGCACTTTATCATGTTATGTATAAACACGGCTGAAGTTATTGTTGTGTATTATGAAAATATACAGTTTAAGTGCTACACTGAAACTAAATAAAATCCCATCAAAACATTTTTTTTCTTTCCTTCTTAAAATCGTGCTTCACCAGCTTGTTTGTCGTTTGCATATCTTGTGTCTGACTGTAGTTTTTTTTATATTGCGTATTTTTTTAGTAGTTGATGTTATATAGTAGTTTTTTATGGGTGCTACGGTTTTAGAGAGCAGGTACTATAGCTCAAGTTGGTAAATACACAGCATTAATCAAAAGTTGTTATTGCACTTAACACTGACCAAATCCAATCATTTGTAATAAAATGAAATAAACGCAAATCAGTGTCATCAATTATATTTTTGTAGTGTATAACGAACTATATCTTGTTCTACCTGAAAATTGGGCTTGCTATGGTGAAACCTTACCGAAAGTCTTAAAAAGTGATAGGGGTGTCCGCACATTCTGTGAACCACCAATTGCACAGGGTCAATTTGAAATGTCAACACTCTTCACATGTTTTGAGCGTAGAGATATTACTGAAACACTTTACAAGCATCATAGGACGATTGAGGCGTGGACATATTTAATTTTAGGGTGTATTGTGTCTTACACCAAGAGAAGGCCTAAATAATGAAATTAACTACATTCTTCCACTAGGTAGCAGTAAATTCAGACTACCTACATGTCTGTATGCTTCCTGGCTTAGTGCAGAATTTTAGTCAACATGTATTTACTGCAGTTACAAGCTCGGTCAGGTTAGTTTTGCATGATTTAGGCCGAACTTTAAATGTTAACTTGGTGTTTCACTTGTTATTTGTAACTATTTAAGCATAGAAATAGCAATGAGGCACTTGTGCAAGAGTTAATAATCATGTTTTAAACATCACTTTGAGGGAAATGTGTGTGTGTGTGTTGAAAATAGTATTGTGACGCTTGATGTTAACATTGCATTTTTTAGTTGCTAATGTATTTTTGTTGACTTTTAAACACTGAATTAATGTTGTGACACTTTCGCAAGCATCACAGAGCAACATAGATGTGGATGTTATGCCTTGTGCCATCTATGATTTACTGGTAGAACTTTGAACATTCACTAGTGCAACATTCTCAGCCCTTGTGAAGCAACCTGAGGAGCTACTTGATTGACAAGCAGCTGCTCCGGTCTCGTAAACTGACATACCGTCGGGAGAGCGGTGTGCTGACCACATGCTCTTCCACATCCGCATCCAGTGACGCCTGTGGACTGAGGATGACACGGCAACCGGTCAGTACCGTTGGGCTTTCATGGCCTGTTCGGACGGGGATTTCACTAGTGCAATATTATGTGTAGATGCATGTGTGTGTGTGTGTGTGTGTGTGTGTGTGTGTGTGTGTGAGAGAGAGAGAGAGAGAGACATAACAATTAAGTGGTTTTGTATTTTTGGCCTATTTTTTCAGGTGTTTTAGATTTGGAAAGAACATTGTTTGTTGTATTTTTTTATTTTGAAGTTTTGCAGCTACATATTTCTTAATAACATTGCGTAAGGGAATTTTGGTTTTTCTCTGTTTGTGGAGAGAATGTTTCATACTTGTTCATATATTGCACAGTTTCTAATAAAATGTACAGTTGAGAGACCAAATTTACTGATAAAACAGTACAGAATA
This sequence comes from Schistocerca serialis cubense, assembly GCF_023864345.2. Taxonomy (NCBI): domain Eukaryota; kingdom Metazoa; phylum Arthropoda; class Insecta; order Orthoptera; family Acrididae; genus Schistocerca; species Schistocerca serialis. Next base: position 141,368,159 of record NC_064638.1, on the reverse strand, counting down.
TAACATAAACAATGTTTTGAAGTGAAGAATAAAAATAGGGTTCGCAATTTTTAAAAAATATGTAAGGAGTACAAAATTTGATGTATGAAATACAGAGGTGTATGTGCGTGTGTGTGTGTGTGTGTGTGTGTGTGTGTGTGTGTGTGTCTGATCTTCAAAAAGGATGCCATTTTATGTAGGTGTCCTTGAACATGAGGCCAATTCAAAGGAAGCTTCTATAACGTATTTCGAAGTTGGCGCCATTTTTAAGAAATTCAAGTAATTAACTCTTTCATATGAATACTGTGCCGAGATCGACTGGGAGAAGGGAAAGCGAGGGCATGGCTTGTCACATGATAGATAAGGAGTATATAGTTGATGTGGTGGAAGAGACCAAACAGCGAGGTCATCGGTCTCATCGGACTAGGGAAGGAAGTCGACTGTGCCCTTTTAAGGGAACCATCCAGGCATTTGCCTGAACCGATTTAGGGAAATCACGGAAAACCTAAATGAGGATGGCCGGACGCGGATTTGAACCGTCGTCCTCCCGAATGCGAGTCCAGTGTGCTAACCACTGCGCCACCTCGTTCAATAGGAGGATATGGCTCATTACATTATAGTAAAGGGGGAGAGCGCATCTTGTAACATTATAGATACGGGGATGCGAGGCTGCCACCATCTTGGATATTTTAATTTCTCGTCACCGACCACGATGCCGCAAACAAAAGCACCGATTAATGGTGGAAACTTGAACTATGCACCTGACTCACTATAGATGTACCACTAGCCCTGTTTGCAAAAGCAGAAGACTGAGCAAGGCTGCATACTACCAAGCTGCTAGCGCTGATCGTGCTAGTGTCTCCAGTCACCCATCAGACCAGGGAGCGACTGTTGCAGCTGCATTTCGTTGGCACCTACTATGCACGTGGAACGAAAGCCTCAAGGAATTAGCCAACTGGAAAATGAAAATAACAGCTTCTCCTTAGGTGCTATATTGCGGATTCTACTTAATGAATTGTGCCATAGGTTGGTGGGACTGGGCGGTTTTTTTAGATTAGAGGGTCTTGGGAAACACAAAAAGGGCGTCAGTCTCAAAAGGTGCGGTCGAACGCAGGAAGAACGTAGATGCAGGAACCATCAGTATAACAGGTGTACATTACAGTAGCTGTGTTGGGAAAGTATCAGAACTCGAAGCGCCAATACAAACCACTGATGCTCAAATCGTCATAGGTGCTAGACGCTGGCTATAAATACAGTTGGCAGTGGCGTGTTAGTTGCTGTTATAAGTAGTTTAACTTGAAGCGAAATTGAAGTACATAGTTCCTATGAGTTAGTATGGGTAGAGGTCATTCTTGGCAACTGGAAAAAAATAATAATTGGATCCTTTTGCCGACCTTACAACTCAGATCATACAATTGCTCAAAGGTTCAAAGAAAACTTGAGCCTAATTTTAAAAAAGTAGCTGATCCATACAATTATAATTGGTGGTGAATTAAATTTACCGTCGATATGTTGGCGAAAATACATGTTAAAATCCGGAGGTACACATAAAACATCATCTGAAATTGTGCTAAACGGAGTCCCTGAAAACTATTTCGGGCAGTTAGTTCGTGAGGCCACTCCAATAGTAAACGGTTGTGAAAACGCACTTGACTTCTTAGCAACAAATAATACTGAGCTAATAACGAGCATAAAAACTTATGCAGGAATTAGTGAACACAGGGTTATCGTAGTGAGACTGAATACCGTAACTCCCAAATCCACCAAAGATAAACGCAAAACACATCTATTCAAAAAACAGATAAACATTCGCTTGTCCTCTTCCTGAGAGACAATCTCCTCTTCTTCCAGATTAACAATGTAAGTGTAGAATATATGTGGCTGTAACTCAAAGAAATAGTATTGACAGCAACTGAGAGATATATACCAGAGAAATGAACTAATCACGGAGGTGATCACACGTAGTACGCAAAACACGTTAGAACACTGTTGTAGAAACATTTTAAAAACATAGCAAATTTAAATGAATACAAAATGCCCAAGTTGTTTCTATAGTCGTCACCAGATCACGAAAACAGAGATAATAAATACGTTCCAGAGAAGGACACACTATGTTTAGTGAACGTCGAAGATACTTGCAATTAATTAGGCTGTATCATATAGTGTTCTCTAAATCTCAGTCTACGATTGCAGGAATGAAACATGCAGACTTAATAAGTGCTCAGAGGAAGCTGCGTAGAATTGTGGGTGAAGGGAATGGGGTGGGGTGCGACTACCGAAATAAGGAGCGTTAGATCCGACTGGAGAGAGGGGTGGAGGCGGGGCATCGTGAGATACGAAACACCAGTTAGAGGTAGTATTTTTTTTTCCTAGCAGTTAGTCCATGAGCCCACTCGAATAGTAAACAGTTATGAAAACACACTTGATCTCTTAGCAATAAATAATACTGAGCAAATAACGAGCATGAAAACGGATGCAGCGATTAGTGAATACGGAATCATTGTAGTGAGACTGAGTACCGTAACTCCCAAATCCACCAAAAATAAAAGAAAAATATGTCTATTCAAAGAAGCAGATAAAAAATTGCTTGAAGCCTTCCTGAGAGCAATGCAAATAATACCGATGACAGTGCTGCCAAAGCATTGTTACTAAACATAGCCTTCCGACATTCCCTCATCAAAGAATACAAAGCAAATATTACAGAATTCGATTCGAGAACAGCTGCCTACATGAATAACTTAGAAGTAGATATCCTCGTCGTAGTGAAGCAATTTACAACACACAATCAAAGCAAGTCTTCCAGAATTCGATTCAAAAACAGTTGCCAACATAAGTTAGAAGTAGATATCCTCGGAATAGTGGAGCAACTTAAATCACACAACAACAGAAGCAAGTCTTCCGCTTAAGACTGCGTACCAGTTACATTCCTTTCACAGTATGCTGATGGATTAGCTCCATACTTAAAACTCATGTACCACCGTACCCAAAGACTGGAAAGACAAGAAAGGTAGTAGGAGTAATTCACGGAATTACAGGCCCGTATTATTAATGTCGATATATAGAAGGATTTTCTAACATCTATTGTGTTCGAACATTATGAATTACCTCGAAGAGAACAGTCTATTGACACATAGTCAACACGGATTTAGAAAACATCGTTCTTGTGGAACACAACTAGCTCTTTAATCACACGAATGTTTGAGTGATATAGACAAAGGATTTTCAAGTTGGTTCCGCATTTCTAGATTTCGAGAAGGCTTTTGACAGTGTTTCTCACAAGTCGCTTATCATCAAATTCTGAGCTTGTGAAATATCGTCTCAGTTATGCAGCTGGATTCGTGATTTCCTGTCAGAGTAGTCACACTCCATAGAAATTAACGGAAAGTCATAGAGTAAAACAGAAGTGATCTCTGGCGTTCCCAAGGGTAGTGTTATAGGCCCTCTACTGTTCCTTATCTATATAAATGATTTAGGAGGCAATCTGACCAGCTGTCTAGGGTTGTTTCGACATGACACTGTCATTTACCGCCTAGTAAAGTCAACACAAGATCAAAACAAATTGCAGAACGGTTTAGAAAGGATATCTGTATGGCACGAAAATTGGCAGTTGACCCTCATTAGTGCAACGTGTGAGGTCATCCACATGAGTGAATCACTTAAACTTGGGATGCAGGCCTTAAATTCAACTAAATTGCTAGGAATTACAGTTACAAACAACTTAAATTGGAAAGAACACATAGAAAACGTTTTGCGGAAGGAGAAGCAAAGACTGAGTTTTACTGACAGAACATTTAGAAGATCTACCAGATCTACGAAAGAGACTGCCTTACACTGCGCTTGTCCGACCTCTTTTGAAGTACTACTGCGCGATATTGGATCCTTACCAGATTGGATTAACGGAGTACATTGACAAAGTTCAAAGAATGGCACCACGTTTTGTATTATCGAGAAACAGGGGAGAAGGTGTCACGGACATGATGCAGGATTTGGGATGGAAATCAGTAAGACAAAGGCGTTTTTGGTCTCGGTCGGATCTTGTCGCGAAATTTCATTCGCCATCTTTCTCCTCCGAATGCGAAAATCTTCTGTTGACGCTCACCTACATAGGGAGCACGATCATCATGACAAAAAAAATTAATCACAACTCGCACGGAAATATATTGAGTTTCTTTTTTCCTGCACATTGTTTAACAGTGGAATAACAGAGAATTAGTGTAAAAGTGGTTGGATATACCATCCAGGCACTTAAGTACGATTTGTAGAGTACCAATGTTAATGTTGGTGTGTATATGTAAAAGTACTGATTAATGTTATGGAACCGAAATGTTTGGTAGAGTTACACCTATATATGAAGGAGTTACAAATAGTACTACTTGCTTAGTCCTATAAAATTAATGACGTAAAATTCTACCTTAAAGTGTCATTGAATCTAAACTAATTAAACTCTCAAAGTTTAAATTATACTTTCCTTTTATTTTTACTAACGAAATTACAGAAGTATTTTTAAAAAAGGTTCCAGTATTTAAGGTGCTGCACTGTTATGTACTACGACAGAAACAGAATAGGCATATTTGTGTGTGTGTGTGTGTGTGTGTGTGTGTGTGTGTGTGTGTGCGTGTGCGTGTGTGTGTGTGTGTGTGTGTGTGTGTGTGTGTGTGTGTGTTCAGTGAGAGAAAGAGAGAGAAAGAGAGCGAGAGAGATAGAGAGGAAAGTGAGGGAGTGTGTGAACTGTGTGGAATATGTATTACAACTACTCAATAATTCAAGTATTTGACAGAGATTAATGAAACACCCAGAAAGTGTGCATATGATATAGATAGTCAATAAAACTGAAACCAGTGTAAAATTCAATTTGAAAGATAATGCTAAAATGGATCAGATATATTCAGAATAAAATGTTCAGCTTTGGGAGAGGGTAAAATAACTTCGCGTTCAAACATCAAAGTAGAAATAAGTAGACTCAAATATTCAGAGATAATGTGATTCATTTTCTGCTACGATAAATACAGAAAAATTACTGCATATGATATTCATAGTAAAGCTAAAGTCAGTGCCATCTTACAGCCAATATGGTGTGTAAAGCATTTTCATGTATGTGGTGATTCTCCTTGCTGTTTACACAGAAATCGTTAAAAATGGCGTACATATGAATAAATTCAACAAACTGGTGAATAAATTCAACAAACTGGGAGTTGAATGTCATATCAGTCACAAAATTTTAATTTTTGTGTTACAATTCGGTGGCAGTATGGGTCAGGTAGAAGCAGATCTAATAGCTGGACGAAAATCACTTTGGTGTTTTGAGTTTCTAACACTGGTTAAAAGTGGCTTGGAGAATTTTCAATGACAGATGTGACTCTAGATTCACAAATATGGTGGTGCAATAAATCAACATATGCTCCAGTGGATTCATTCTAGGATTATGAGCAATGTAGTAATAGAATTAAAGTCAAAATAAGAGAGAGATCATTTGCTATTTATCTTTTCGTGTTCACTAATGTATGGCTACTTTTGTTCTTTTTGTCATTAATAAGAAAAATAAACTTCACTTCACTTTAGAAACATTTTCCCAAAATAAAGTTTCAATTGATTATGTTGCATAAAGTTTAAAATTGGACTTTATGTTTATAACGAAAGTATTTATAGTAACACTGTTTTCACGTCGATGAGAAGTCTAAACTACAATTGCAGAATTGCTGTGACAAAGTCCATAAGCGAATGAATTGGTTACAAAATCCTCTTTAAACAAAGACACTTCATTGTAAAACTAAAGTAATGGCATTGAAATATTTTTTGTGGAAATATAAAAGCTCTAAGTAACTGTTTTGCTGATAATGGTTTTCTCTTATATCCTTATGGCATTAAATCTCAACCTTCAAATATCTGAAAATGTATGCTGGTAAATTACGTCGATGAGTCATCTTATTAATTTCTTCCGTTCGTTTGGAACACCAAGTTGAAAAGAGAGTAGGACGCATTCAGTATCTGTAAAAATGAAGTAGACATTAGTGGTCATTCAAAGTGTTCCACATACTTACCCGTATTAGATTCTGCTTTTTCTTAACATTGTCGAAACTGAATAGCTTACGCAGAGGTTACAATATAAATGTCACAGAACTAGTGGCACAGTTAAAAAGGTACTGAATATCAGATATTGCATTCAGAGATCCATTTATACAATTTATTGTCCTCGCAATGAAAAAGACTCAAGAAAGCTTCGAGAAGATTGTTTATTAAGAGAATATATTGTTTTTGTCTATGAGGTTACAAACGAAATGTTTCATGTACTTAGGGGTGGTGTTGAAAGAAGCACTACTTTTTTTGATTGAATTGTATTCCTATTTTTCAACTGGTCTCCAAATCTTATATGGCATTATTAATTCGCCCTTTTGCAGTTATCTCAATGACTGCATTTTGCAAGGAATGGAAAAACAGTGTGATATAGCATACGAGACGACCAGTTACTTTCGCATCACAAAGTGCTGATTTTACCTAACGTCTTAAAGTTGCAAACTAGATTTAAACAATAAGAGTTGTGTTGTGGTAAAAAATAAGGGTTATGATTCTGCTGCTGCTACTGCCTCTACTAGTACCACATGGGAAGTGAAGGACTAAAACGCTAGTCGTACTGGAAGCAGCAGGCTTCGTTTCTCGATGCAGTCACATAATTTTTGGACTTTTTCGAATCCTCTACCTTACAGAAGGTGAGCACCGTTCTGTTTTAACTGGTTTAGCTGCTAGTTGGAAGAAAACAAAGAGACAAGGGCAGATATATACTAGACAGGCTACCATAGAAGAAGTGAAAGATTTTTTGCTAAAACTCTTGGCCATTTTGTGGAATGGTGTGACTAAGACTTCGCGATATTTCAATAGAACACCTGCTCCACATCTCCAGGCGATGATGTCTACCATTGGTGCTAGAAGCCAGCCAAGTGTTAACAGTTGTGACAAAACAGGAGATCGCACATGCCAGTCAGCGATCCTTATATTTGGCCATAGGTGATAAATAAGATCGATAGAACGTGATTTCGTTATATTTAAAACCACATTTTCATCACCTGATTCGTGGACACTGGTTGCAGACGACCTACAGAGTAAATCTTAACTTTTCTTTCTTGTAGTATTTTATGCCATGATTTTTTAAATTCCAGTAATAAAGTCTCTTCAGTGAATGATTTCACTCAAAAGTATTTGAGGGGAAGTGATAATACATTCCACGTGTTAAGTTATTTTAAAGTAACAAAATTTTGGTAATATCTTTGTACACAGGGTAAGTCACTAACTATTGCCACCATCAATAACTCCGAAAGTATGATAATAGCTGAAAAGTTTGTGAGACAAGTGTTGCATGGGACAATGGGGCCCATAATATGATGTTGGTTTTTTGTTGCTATGTGGGGTCGTGTCAGAGATATGAAGGTGAATTTGTTTTTTTTTTTAATGGGATGCTGTAGTTTGTGTTGTGTACATAGTTCCGCGTAGTCAGCACGTACACAACTTTCTCACTAGAGCGCGCCCCACTAAGCACAACAGCGCAGACGCAGCGCTCGTCCGTCTTCGCACTACGAGATGGCGCTGCCTTAGAGACGGACCAAATTCTGCTTCCGCCGATCCGCGTATTAATAAGTAATGCAGCCAATGAGATTGTTGCTATGTAGAACCTTTTCTGCTCGCGGATCACACTTGTGTAGTGATACCTGAATGCGCGAGGTATTATAACGAGTGTACAGACCTCCGATTAGTCAGTCTGCATTAGTCTGCATTTGTCTGCTCCAGTCTTTACCAGTCTGCACTAGTCTGCATTTGTGTGAACCAGTCTATAGTCAAGTTTCAGTCTGCGCCTGATAAGATTATCATATTCCTGTACATAGCCATGAAGATAAATGAATAGACACTTTGTCAAGTATCAGAGATATGTGAGAATAAGATTAACATACCAAGACCAAAGGAACTTCAGATTGTCAATTGTAAACAGCATCCAGAATCAAGTTACGTAACGTCTATGCTTTTTATTATTTTAATAAATGTGTGTGAAAATTAATCAAGTTCAGTTTAAAGTTGGTCACCGTCAATCTGCTACTCTAAGCGTGCAAGTGGCATTTCTATCGTCTGACCTAACGGCAGAAGATAAACACACCACGATAAGACCACGAGACATATTGCTGACACTCGCCTACTTCGTTAGATCGACAAGCCAAATAATCTGATGGTGTGTGTACCGAAGGTCTTACAGTACGCACACCACAGTTTGGTACTTATTTTCTGATAGCGGCTATAGATGAATCCAACAATATGTAACAGTAAGGTCTTTGAAGGTCAACGAAGGTCAAAAAGGTGGCATGAACGTCCATTTACAGAAGGTGTTCGAAGCGATGACCATTATCAGTGCAGTGCTGCAATCTTCTTCTCATGGACTGAATGGTATTTCTTATCACTTCGGCACTTATCGAAGTACGTGCCCTGACAGTTCTCTCTCGTATGTCGTGCAAATAGTAAATATTCGCCGAATACAGTATATACATCTATCGTGCCATTGACAAGTAAACACCATTCGACGGTTTCGCAATACAGCACTAATAGGAACGGTAAGATTAGTATCGTCGAAACAAGCGGATGTGAATGATGTATTCCTTCGAAGAACAAGTCGATATGCTGCTTATTTACGGAGAATGCCAACGAAATTCAGAGAGAGCTAGAGATTTATATGCTGAAAGATATCTTCAGTGTATTCACCCTACACGTCGTACATTTAAATATGTGTATGTTAAATTGAGAACAACTGGCTATTTAACGCATCGGAAACATATACGGCAAAGGAAAGTTACTAACGAGGAAACGGAAATTCGTACTCTTGCCACTGTGGTTCGAGATCCTTATGTTAGTCGCGTCAAATCGCAAGGGAATCTGGCATGAAACAGGGTAGTGTTGTTCGTGTTCTGCATCGCCATAAATATCAACCTTACATATCAGTCTGGTACGGATTGTTTGCGTCTCATTGAATTCTGCCGATGGGCTCAACTTCAGATTCAGAGGTATGACACATTTATTAATACAATTTTATTTACTGACGAGGCTGCATTCACGAACCATAAAATGGTAATTTGCATAACATGAATTATTGGGCAACTGAAAATCCATGTTGGCTGCGGCAAGTTCCACACCAAAAATTGTGGTCGGTGAACGTGTGGTGTGGGATTCTGGAGGATAGAATTATAGGCCCCTATTTCATCGAAGGAAATCTTAATGGTGGGAAGTACACCACATTCCTGCAAGAAACATTAGGTCTGTTATTGGAAGAAACAACTTTAGTAACAAGGAACAGAATGGTTCGTGAATGCAGCCTCGTCAGTAAATAAAATCATATTAATAAATGGGTCATACCTCTGAATTTGAAGTTGAGCCCATCGGCAGAATTCAGTGCGACGCAAACAATCCGTACCAGTTAATTCTTGGTGGAGACTGATACGTAAGGATGATATTTATGGCGATGCAGAACACGAACAACACTACTCTGTTTCATGCCAGATTCCCTTGCGATTTGACGAGAGCTAACACAAGGAACTCGAACCACAGTGGCAAGAGTACCAATTTCCACTTTCTCGTTGGTAACTTTCCTTCGCCGGATATGTTTCCGATGCGTTAAGGATCCAGTTGTTCTCAATTTATCATACACATATTTAAATGTACTACGTGCAGGGTGAGTACGCTGAGCATATCTTTAAGCGTATAAGTCTCTAACTCTCACTGAATTTCGTTGGCATTCTCCGTAAATGAGAACCATATCGACTTGTTCTTCGAAGGAATACTTCATTCACATTCGCTTGATTCGACGATACATATCTTACCGTTGCTATTACTGTCGTATTGCGAAACAGTCGGATGGTGTTTACATGTCAATGACACGCTAGATGAATACACCGTCTTCGGTGAATATTTACTATTTGCACGATACACGAGAGAGAATTGTCAGAGCAGGTGCTTCGATAAGTGACGAAGTGATAATACCACTTTATCTATCACAAGAAGATTGCAGCTCTTCATTGATACCAATGGTCATCACTTCGAACACTTTCTGTAAAAGGACGTTCATGTCACCTTGACCTTCAAACACATTACTGTTACACATCATTGGATTCGTCTCGATAGCCGCTATTAGAAAATAAGTACCTAATTCCTAACTGTAGCATCCCATGGAAAAAAAACCTACGTTGATCTTCATATCTCTGACGCGATCCCACCTAACAACAAAAAACCAACGTCATATTATGGCCCCCGTTTTCCCATGCAACATTTGTCCCAGAAACTTTTCAGGTCCTATCATACTTTCGGAGTTATTGTTGGTGGCAATAGTTAGTGACACACCCTGTATGACAGTTTCTTAAGTGTGTGGAAATTTATCAAACGTTAATTACATTGTCTTTCGTTTTTCAGTCCACTATATGAAGTCTGTAACTTTTCTTGCATAATTTACAATGCGGGCGACAGCTTTCTCCACTAATAAAATACGGTAAGAAGTAGTGTTTCGGCCCTTGTCTTGAAAAGAAAAGTAACAACACTAAAAGGCTACGTAGAAAAATAATTTCCACTCGAATGTTTAGTTCGTGAAGCCTCTGGTCTCGGATAAAAACTAAATTCAGAGGATTTTGCTCCAATTTTTATCTTTGTTATATCTAAGGGAAAAAAGAGAAATTCACAAATTAGAGAAAAGAAACCACGAGAAGTGTCATGGGCATCAATAGTGAAATTTAAGATGCATTTTGCCCATATTTTTATGATATGACTGTATACAAAATTTTAAGGCAGAAGTTAAAATGCTTAAACTTGTGGTTTGTTTCCAAATGAAAGTACATTTACATGAAGTTTACATGAAAGTCTTTAAGAAACACCATGATGGTCTCATTGAATAGGGGTTGCTGCTATGAGTGTGTTAGCTGTAGAGTTTTAATTCAATAGCAAAGAGTGGTGTACGTAACTGTAGATGTTAGTAGCAAAATAATGGTAAAGTGTATTGATCAGTGCAAAAATCAGCGATTTATTTTGGTCCTCATATTTAAAACTAGTCGAATGAGACAAAATAATGTTATATTATTTGATCCGCTATAACAGTTTTTCAATACCAACGCTTTCTTTTACTTTCTACTTCTAACTGAAATATTGTTTTAGTCTCTGTACTTGATTTAGTAGGAGTCGTAAAGTGTAGCTTTTTGGAAGAATCGAAAGTGATGGATGAATGTGGGTGACATTCCTAATGGCATAAATAGCTGACATGTGTTTCTGAGAAATCGTATGAAAACAAAGTGTCTTCCTTTTTTTAATCAAACTGGTAACTTTCCAGAATGAGATTTTCACTCTGCAGCGGAGTGTGCGCTGATATGAAACTTCCTGGCAGATTAAAACTGTGTGGCGGACCGAGACTCGAACTCGGGACCTTTGCCTTTCGCGAGCACTTGCCCGCTAAAGGCAAAGGTCCCGAGTTCAGGTCTCGGTCCGGCACACAGTTTTAATCTGCCTGGAAGTTTCAAACTGGTAAGTGTTTTCCTGTCCTGTGTAAACGGTGAATCAGATAATGCACAGTTCGGCAGAACAAGGGAATACATCGAAGCAATGATAATTCTGAATCTTGAAAAACATACATACAGAAAGAACTGTATGCCTAATGATTTTACGTTTCTTTGTTACTCTTTTACCTGACCGAATTCTGACACGCTGACGACAGACTGCAGTACTGCAGCAGGCACAAGTGTTTCGCGGCACACCGCCCAGCACACTTTGGAACACGGGGCTCCAGAGCATACGACCCATACGTTTTCCAGTTTTGATGTAATGAAATCATCAGTTACCACTACAATGAGCACAGGCTTGTCGAGATTGGACCGTGGATTAATTGAAATGCGTCACCAGGTCGAATGAACCCCATTTGATGTTAGACCAGGTCGATATTTGTGTGCAGATACCCTGTCATCCATGAGACAAACTGCTCGAAATATATACCGCGCCATGGACGTTGGCCAGTGGAGGTAGACATTCACGTGAACTTTCGTGTGACCTGTTAGTAACTGAAGTCAACATTACAGCTGTCGATTAAGTGAACGTTATTTCATACCATCTGCATTCCTTCATTGTTCATGTTTTACCCGATGATGGTGTGATGTTCCAGCAGGGGTTGGGCTTGTTTTGGGGGAGGATAACAGACAGCGAGGTCATTGATCTCATCGGATTAGGTAAGGACGGGGAAGGAAGTCGACCGTGCCCTTTCGAAGAAACCATCCCAGTAGTTGCCTGGAGCGATTTAGGGAAATCATGTAAAACCTAAATTGAACCGTCGTCCTCTCGAATGCGAGTCCGGTGTGCTAGTCACTGCGCCACCTCGCTCGGTATTCCATCAGGATAATTGTCTGTATCTCAAGGTCAAATTCGTGCCACCCAGCACTACGTATCGAAGGTACGTAAATGGGAACAATAGTCGTCTATAGAGCCTCGGCAACGACAAGGCGTTGGTATAGAGAGGTAAACGAAATCACGTTACACGGTTCATTGTGGTAGAGAAACCACGCCAAGCTCACCTCAACTCTCAGGGCTTCTCTTTCCAGTGCGGACTATAGGCTTATAGCTGATAGGGTTAATAAACGTTACCTTAGAGCTCAGGTTTAGGAAGAGAGAGCCTGTTTCCTTAGGTTATGATACATAGGGTGTGGAGACGGAAGGACACAAGGATCCGTTGTATAGGGACATTAACAGCCTCATGGTGTAGGAGACAGAGGAGAAAATAGGGTTTTGATATTCAGATTTACAGGAAATGTAAGATCTCAAAAAATTTTCAGGAATTTGAGATTGAACATGTTGTTGTTGTTGTTGTTGTGGTCTTCAGTCCTGAGACTGGTTTGATGCAGCTCTCCATGCTACTCTATCCTGTGCAAGCTTTTTCATCTCCCAGTACCTACTGCAACCTACATCCTTCTGAATCTGCTTAGTGTATTCATCTCTTGGTCTCCCTCTACGATTTTTACCCTCCACGCTGCCCTCCAATACTAAATTGGTGATCCCTTGATGCCTCAGAACATGTCCTACCAACCGATCCCTTCTTCTGGTCAAGCTGTGCCACAAACTTCTCTTCTCCCCAATCCTATTCAATACTTCCTCATTAGTTACGTGATCTACCCATCTAATCTTCAGCATTCTTCTATAGCACCACATTTCGAAAGCTTCTATTCTCTTCTTGTCCAAACTATTTATCGTCCATGTTTCACTTCCATACATGGCAACACTCCATACGAATACTTTCAGAAATGACTTCCTGACACTTAAATCAATACTGGATGTTAACAAATTTCTCTTCTTCAGAAACGCTTTCCTTGCCATTGCCAGCCTACACTTTATATCCTCTCTACTTCGACCATCATCAGTTATTTTGCTCCCCAAATAGCAAAACTCCTTTACTACTTTAAGTGCCTCATTTCCTAATCTAATTCCCTCAGCATCACCCGACTTAATTAGACTACATTCCATTATCCTTGTTTTGCTTTTGTTGATGTTCATCTTATATCCTCCTTTCAAGACACTGTCCATTCCATTCAACTGCTCTTCCAAGTCCTTTGCTGTCTCTGACAGAATTACAATGTCATCGGCGAACCTCAAAGTTTTTATTTCTTCTTCATGAATTTTAATACCTACTCCGAATTTTTCTTTTGTTTCCTTTACTGCTTGCTCAATATACAGATTCAACAACATCGGGGAGAGGCTACAACCCTGTCTTACTCCCTTCCCAACCACTGCTTCCCTTTCATGTCCCTCGACTCTTATAACTGCCATCTGGTTTCTGTACAAATTGTAAATAGCCTTTCGCTCCCTGTATTTTACCCCTGCCTCCTTAGAATTTGAAAGAGAGTATTCCAGTCAACATTGTCAAAAGCTTTCTCTAAGTCTACAAATGCTAGAAACGTAGGTTTGCCTTTCCTTAATCTTTCTTCTAAGATAAGTCGTAAGGTCAGTATTGCCTCACGTGTTCCAGTGTTTCTACGGAATCCAAACTGATCTTCCCCGAGGTTGGCTTCTACTAGTTTTTCCATTCGTCTGTAAAGAATTCGTGTTAGTATTTTGCAGCTGTGACTTATTAAACTGATAGTTCGGTAATTTTCACATCTGTCAACACCTGCTTTCTTTGGGATTGGAATTATTATATTCTTCTTGAAGTCTGAGGGTATTTCGCCTGTTTCATACATCTTGCTCACCAGATGGTAGAGTTTTGTCAGGACTGGCTCTCCCACGGCCGTCAGTAGTTCCAATGGAATATTGTCTACTCCGGGGGCCTTGTTTCGACTCAGGTCTTTCAGTGCTCTGTCAAACTCTTCACGCAGTATCGTATCTCCCATTTCATCTTCATCTACATCCTCTTCCATTTCCATAATATTGTCCTCAAGTACATCGCCCTTGTATAGACCCTCTATATACTCCTTCCACCTTTCTGCTTTCCCTTCTTTGCTTAGAACTGGGTTTCCATCTGAGCTTGAGCTCTTGATATTCATACAAGTCGTTCTCTTATCTCCAAAGGTCTCTTTAATTTTCCTGTAGTGAGATAGGCCTCTACATCCTTACATTTGTCCTCTAGCCATGCCTGCTTAGCCATTTTGCACTTCCTGTCGATCTCATTTTTGAGACGTTTGTATTCCTTTTTGCCTGTTTCACTTACTGCATTTTTATATTTTCTCCTTTCATCAATTAAATTCAATATTTCTTCTGTTACCCAAGGATTTCTACTAGCCCTCGTCTTTTTACCTACTTGATCCTCTGCTGCCTTCACTACTTCATCCCTCAAAGCTACCCATTCTTCTTCTACTGTATTTATTTCCCCCATCCCTGTCAATTGCTCTCTTATGCTCTCCCTGAATCTCTGTACAACCTCTGGTTCTTTTAGTTTATCCAGGTCCCATCTCCTTAAATTCCCACCTTTTTGCAGTTTCTTCAGTTTTAATCTACAGGTCATAACCAATAGATTGTGGTCAGAGTCGACATCTGCCCCTGGAAATGTCTTGCAATTTAAAATCTGGTTTCTAAATCTCTGTCTTACCATTATATAATCTATCTGATACCTTTTAGTATCTCCAGGGTTCTTCCATGTATACAACCTTCTTTCATGATTCTTAAACCAAGTGTTAGTCATGATTATGTTGTGCTCTGTGCAAAATTCTACCAGGCGGCTTCCTCTTTCATTTCTGTCCCCCAATCCATATTCACCTACTATGTTTCCTTCTCTCCCTTTTCCTACACTCGAATTCCAGTCACCCATGACTATTAAATTTTCGTCTCCCTTCACAATCTGAATAATTTCTTTTATTTCATCATACATTTCTTCAATTTCTTCGTCATCTGCAGAGCTAGTTGGCATATAAACTTTTACTACTGTAGTAGGTGTGGGCTTCGTATCTATCTTGGCCACAATGATGCGTTCACTATGCTGTTTGTAGTAGCTTACCCGCATTCCTATTTTCCTATTCATTATTAAACCTACTCCTGCATTCCCCCTATTTGATTTTGTGTTTATAACCCTGTAGTCACCTGACCAGAAGTCTTGTTCCTCCTGCCACCGAACTTCACTAATTCCCACTATATCTAACTTTAACCTATCCATTTCCCTTTTTAAATTTTCTAACCTACCTGTCCGATTAAGGGATCTGACATTCCACGCTCCGATCCATAGAACGCCAGATTTCTTTCTCCTGATAACGACATCCTCTTGAGTAGTCTCCGCCCGGAGATCCGAATGGGGGACTATTTTACCTCCGGAATATTTTACCCAAGAGGACGCCATCATCATGTAATCATACAGTAAAGCTGCATGCCCTCGGGAAAAATTACGGCTGTAGTTTCCCCTTGCTTTCAGCCGTTCGCAGTACCAGCACAGCAAGGCCGTTTTGGTTATTGTTACAAGGCCAGATCAGTCAATCATCCAGACTGTTGCCCTTGCAACTACTGAAAAGGCTGCTGCCCCTCTTCAGGAACCACACGTTTGTCTGGCCTCTCAACAGATACCCCTCCGTTGTGGTTGCACCTACGGTACGGCTATCTGTATCGCTGAGGCACGCAAGCCTCCCCACCAACGGCAAGGTCCATGGTTCATGGGGGGGAGGAGATTGAACATATGTGTTACGAATGCTTAAGAACTAGTGTTTATTCAGTACAAATACAGAAAACTGCAAGCAGTAACTTTTCTGATGCTTGTTTATCCCATAAACCGGTTTTCGATCCTTTTCACTCTCATCGTCATGGGGTGCACAGGAAGTTACATGACTATTTCATAGCGTAATACCATGTGCTGACTTCATGACAAGAAAATGGTACATGCTTTAGGCCTCGCCATTAATATTATTTATATTGTGATTTGAGTACAAAAATGAATTCTGTACTTACTGCGACTGTATGGGTGGCTTTGTTATTGGTATTCATCTGTTAACTTTAACTGTGACTGATGGGTGGCACATATCACTCACTTTTCACAGTATATATATATATATATATATATATATATATATATATATATATATATATATATATGGAGGAGACCAGACAGCGAGGTCATCGGTCTCATCGGATTAGGGAATATATATATATATATATATATATATATATATATATAGTCACGAAACTTTGCCAACATCCAGCATGTGCTGTCCATGAGGTGCGTGTTGCAAACGCCTTCACACGAAGGCGTAACATACTTTGATCAGAGACATTACCTGTTTTGGTTTGCATATAATGCAGTAGATGTATGAGCAAATACTTTAATCAAACTGGCGCTAACATGATTCCCCAAAAATAAAATAAAGCTACTGTTGTTTCAGTTACTGTGGGAGACAGAAAATGATATGTACATTAAACTTTAAGATTCTACAAAGAAGAGAACCATTGCTTAACTTTTTGTGCCTCCTTCGTGTAAGTACACTGACAACCTATTAGTACTCGCAGAATGCAGGCTAAGCATCGTCTTCCTATTACACAGTATTGATGCTCTCGAAGTCGGCGACCGAACTGGGGCCAACCAGCCATGGACGGCTGATTAAATCAGCGTTGATAGGGGGCCCAGAACTCTGTTTTCCGGATGCGTGACGTTGCCCGCTCTTTCCATTGGCGTACGGGCGAGCGCCTGCTTGATGCCGTTTCGCGGCGTTGTGCTGGTCGGTGTGCCGTCGATGCTTTAGGACTGCACATTTATAATAATTGCAGTGAATTACACCCTAATGTATATGCACGTGGACTTTGCATTTAAAAACAACAAGAAAAAAAATTCTAGTGAAATTTTGTCTTGTTGTTTTTAAATGTAAAGTTCATGTGCATACACATTAGCTACAATTTTACTTTATTTTTGGGAATTTGTGTTAGCGTCTGTTTTGATTAAAGCATTTGCCCGTACATCGACGGTGCTACAAGCAAAAAGAGGGTCTCTGATCAAAGTATGTTACGTCTGCAAGTGAAGATATTTGTAACATACACCCGTTCGACAGCACATACTGGATGATAGCAAAGTTTCGGGGAAATTGGGTGATGCGTTGCCAACACAATCACAATGGAAGATGATAGATAAGCACTAATAACAATCTCGCCTATACTGTCGCAGTAGGCAACGGCCTTGCCGCAGTGGATACACCGGGAACATCTGTCATGCGCGCAGCCAAAACAGTGTCAAAAGTATGCCCAGTAGTACTACCAGTTTTTTTATTTTTATTTCATTATTTGTACTATATTGTCTAGAATACAAGCATTACTTAGTGGAAAGTGCCAACTACTCATAATTTTTTAAATGATTTCATTTACTATGTGCCCTATAAAATTATATTGTTTACTCAAACTCTGCTTTCTGCTTCTCGTATATAATATGACAAAATTTTCTCTCTTCTACAATTTATATATAATCTGTAGCATATGTAAAATAGTTTCTTCCACTTCTGCTCCATCTAATATGGTGATATTTCCCTCATACTGTCCCACCTAACAGTGCAAACTAGAGGAAGAGATCAAACCAGAATGCACAATGTGCCTGTGGCATCACATGTGCATGACATACAGAAACATGAACTCAAAATCAACGTGTCAATGCTACATATAAATTATTATGCCTGTCCTGCAATGTCTACCCAAAAAAAGATGACAAATGGCCATGTAAAAGGGTTCAAGGAACAACAATATCAAAAAACGAAAAAGGAAAAAATATAAAAACGAAAACCTATAAAATGACAGTAATATTAACCAACAGTAGAAATATAATAGGTTAATAGAATAAAATGTCTTTTTAAATGTATCATTGTTAATATATTTAAATAAATATATATGGTACAAATAAAAGTTCCCGTGAGATCACCGAAGTTAAGCACTGTCGGGCGTGGTCGGCACTTGGATGGGTGACCATCCAGTCCGCCATGCGCTGTTGCCATTTTTCGGGGTGCACTCAGCCTCGTGATGCCAATTGAGGAGCTACTCGACCGAATAGTGGTGGGAGAGCGGTGTGCTGACCCCACGCCCCTCCTATCCGCATCCTCCACTGAGGATGACACGGCGGTCGGATGGTATCGGTAGGCCACTCGTGGCCTATAGACGGAGTGCTATACTGTCGCAGTAAGTACCGATATCATTTTCGGATCCAAAATGCCATATAAACAATACTCAATGAAGCATGTTCCATCTTCTTGTCACACAGCCAATACCCAGCATTGTGCTATGAAATATTCATGTAATCTCGTGTACACCATCTGAAGATGAGCCTGTAAAGGATCGAAAACCGGTTTATGGAATAAATAAGCATTTCAGAAAAGTTACTGCTTTCAGTTGCAGTTTCCTGTATTTATATTTTAGAGAGGAACAAATTTAATCAGCTGGTAGAAGATGCACGTGGGAGAAAGAAGATGTATACGGGAGGGCAGGTGATTGCAACACTTTATCGGACTTGTAATGGCTAGTAACATATCGGTTGGACAGAGACCCAAATTATGTTGGCGAAAGTAAAGATGGTTCGAATAAAGATTTGCAGTCGTAGAGGATGGCAGAAGGACTTGAGCCTCATCTATGGACAGTTAGCAGTCTATTATGAGCTTCTTGTTGGGTGGTTAGTTGAAAGGAGGGCCAAGTTAGTTTGGGATCAAGGAGTTATTCCAAAATATTTTTGTGTATTAGTAAGATGGAATGGATGGTAATGGATGGTGAGATGGAAATTATGAAGACGTAAAGAACGGGCCTTGCGTCCTATTCTTATTACCTGGGTTTCATCAGGATAGATTTTCAGGTACTACATGTTAACTAGGATGTGAAGTTACTGATAAAGTTCTGTAGGAACCATTGGGAAACGTTCGTGGTTGAAGGGCATGGGGAATCCGGCGTCGTTGGCTCTGCAGGAGAGACAAAGCAGAATGGACTGAGCAGATCATTAGAGAACTCGTGCATGTGGATGGAAGAAACTGTAGGTTCGATACGTAGTGGCACATCCTGTACGGGAACTTAAGAAGTATGAATATTAATATCGATAAGATGCTCAGAAATGAATGTATCGTAATAACGTAATAGACCTCACCTGAAGGTATGTTTCCTTTGAGAGCGGGTACAGTTTTCCGACCCTTAACTGGAGGGGTTGCAGTGCCCGCGTCATGAAGACGAGCAGCGTCTTCTTGAAGCGAGGGTTAGCGTCCGGCCAGCAGGTGCTGTACGCGGACATCATCAACTGCTCGCTCTGCAACAGTGAGGTGCGCGCAGCGTCAGCAGCTGACCGGCGTAAATGTGATTTCTGCCAAATCGTATGATGCCACGGTGTTTTCTTTTTGCTTCTACAATCGTGACATTATCGATCGACTGCTACAGTAAGTATCCAGTCAACATCTCCAAGGAATAAGGCCATCACCTACCGCGTGAATCAGCTGGAAAGCATTCTCAGTTGTAATGAGACTGCGTGGAAGAAATTCCAAACTCTCACAGGTCGACAACCAGACAGGCAGACTAGTGTGGATGAATGAAAAATTTATTTTGAGCTAGCTACTATCACACATCATTACCCTTATGATGGAATAATGAAGAAGAGCTGTGCTTTTCGATTTACTTACAAACTCAGGAAGCGACTGTACAGTGTATGGTGGAGGGTAGAAAAATATTAACAACTTACTATCCCATTCTCTTCGTGTATCGATCGAGGCGAAAAATGGCTGACTGTTTGCCACAATACGTGCTCTACGCACTCTTATTCCAATGTTATCTGCGAAATCTATTTACACACTGGAGACAACAGAATTTTTGCAGTTTTCCTTTAATATCGTTTATCTATATTTACTCAAAAAGATTTCTTGAGAACAAGGTTATGTTTCGGCCAAAAACTCCTATTCAAGTTCCTCGTGAATCTCTGATACACTTTTTTATGGACTATGGTGATGTGGTGCGGTCCTAGTAGTGCGTCTTCGAATTCGTTCAGCATCTGCTGTCCTGTCTTCTTGATAATGGCCCCAAACACTGGAACACTAAAACTGGTTTGCCTGGTGCGTTATATGATTCATTTACAGAGCACAGAAGCTTCCTAAAATATTGATAAGGAATCGAAATGTTTAGTTCGCCTTCCCCCGCGATGATTTCCCCCTGTTCGTCCCATATATTATCTCTTCTTACAAGAATTCGGATTTTTATGCAGTTACATATCCTTTTCCTTCTTTCCTACGCACTGTATTGCCAGTGTTGATTAATTTCATTTTACCGTTTCATATTTCACTATAATTGCGCATGTTAACTTGATGCTACATAAAACTGGATAATATTGCTTCTCTTTTCACCATCAGTAGGCCGCTCCCTATCTACCTATCAGAAAAGTTAAGGACGGGAAGTACATTCTCACTAAAAATAATATTATAGTGCAACAAAATGTATTTAATTGCACTTTGAACTGAATTATGAAAGAATGCTTCTGCTTAATTTTCTGAGATTCGAAATTCCTATTCTCAAAGGGAAAGCAAATGCAAGACAATATGATTGCAGCATTGTAGAAGCCACTGTATACATGCTTCCTTTACCAGTTAAACAAAAACCAGAGTTAGGCAAAATTTATTTCAATGACGAACATGAATACAAATAAAAATTGTTATTCATTATTCGTGAATAACAAATAAAACTATTTACTCGAAATATTATTCGTTTACAAGAATAGAAATATTTATTCGTCATCTGTGAATGAAAAACGTCAAGAATAATAGATAAATTTGAAATCCAAAAACATTCGTTGCTGCAGTCCCCTGTCATTTATTAAATAAATGTACATTTTGTTGCTTTTAAATTATATTTCGCAACAATTCGTTTTTCAATCATCTCGTGATGAAGTTTATTTCACTTTCGAATATTTGCCACTGTGACATACTAAAGAAAAAAATACGTTCTACATCTTCAAAGAGGATATCTGTGTGGTACACATCCTGAAATTGTCTCTGTTTCAGGACAGCGACATAAGACATTCAAATTACAACCTGTTTTTGGCAAAAATTGAAAAATCATCAACTTCGCTGTAGTCTTGGCAGATAAATTCGTTGTGATTCCACATTTGCTTCAACTCCCAAATCAAGTTCGAAATAAATTTTCTTTTAAGGTTTTCTTTGACATTTCTTTGGCTATCATTGTTTTTAGTTTGTTGTAAGCCTGGTTGTTCATAGACAGAAATACAGGCGAACTCTTTGTTTTTTATGTAAGCCTGCAGGCACTTTCAAAACGAAAATTAAGTAAAGTAAAATGTACCTTTCTAAAGTACTCTGCGTGTACCTTTAAATGCATGTGAAGGTAGACTATAATGCAATTTAGAAACTCATATCAGTGTGTAAGATATAGTTACGTGTTCCTCAGGTGTTCCAATTCTGTGGCAATTTGTTCAATGATGTATCTGTCTGTGTGGGTTTTCGACCAGTTTTTCAAATTATTTGCGTACTGTTGTGTGGATACGATAGTGAATTACTCTTTGTTTCTGGTCTCAACAATGGACATGGTTGGTGCATGCCTTCCCTAATATCCTCTCGCTCTATACTACAGTCCAAGACAAAAAAAATCGCATCACGAAGCAATTATCCGAATGGGACGGAAATCAGTAGATGTGATGTACGTCTGCAGATAACCAAATGGTTACAGTTTCAGACAAACTGGACGATTTATTAAAGAGCAAGACTGTCACAAACTAAGAAATTCAATAACGCGTTAGTCCACTTCTGGCCCTTATGTAAGCAGTTATTCGGCTTGGTATTGAATGATAGAGTTGTCAGATGTTCTCCTGAGCGATATCGTGTCAAATTCTGTCCAAATGACGCTCTAGATCGTTAAAATCCCCAGATGGCGAGGTGGTTGGAGGGCTCTGCCCATAATGCTCCTTTTCTTTTCATAGCTGGACCCCCTCCGTTGTGATCCGCGGCACGCTTGCAGTACAGCATTAAGCCGACGATATTCTACACACCGTTTTGTTGCCCTTCATGGCCAACCATCATGGGCTTACATTTCAGAACGATAACACTCACTCGCACAAAGGTGACAGTTTCTACTGGTTGTTTTCGTGTTTGCCAAACTCTACCTTAGCAAGGTCGCCGGATCTCCCCCCAGTTGAGGACGTTTGGAGCATTGTGAGCACAACCCTCAAACCATCTCGGGATTTTAATGATCTAACGTCACAATTAAACAGAATTTAGCACGGTGTCCTGCAAGAAAACTTCCGACAACTCTATCAGTCAAGGCCAAGGCGAAGAACAGCTTGGATAAAGGCCAGAAGTGGACCAACGATGCCGGCCGGTGTGGCCGAGCGGTTCTAGGCGCTTCAGTCTGGAACCGCGCGACCGCTATGGTCGCAGGTTCGAATCCTGCCTCGGGCATGGATGTGTATGATGTTTAAGTAGTTCTAAGTTCTAGGGGACTGATGACCTCAGGTGTTAAGGCCCATGTGGTGTGTGGTATGTGGGATGAAGCCTACCACAACACATACCACAATTCACAACTCCTCTTGCCACCCCACAGCACACAAAATGTCAGCATTCCGGTACATGATTAATAGAGCTATCCAACTACCACTTTCAGAAGATAAATGTGATCAAGAAATTGAAATAATAAAACAAACAGCTATTGAAAATGGTTATAACAGCTCCATAGTAGACACCATAAAACACTCAATAATGGCAAAGGAATCACAACACAAAAAACAAAAACAAAACAACATCTTCCATACAATCCCCTTTTTGGGTAACATTTCATACCAGATTGCCAATGTCTTCAAATGAAAAGGCATAAGCATATCCTTTACAACAGACAACAAGATTGGACAGAAATTATCCCAAAACATTGGAACACGAAACCCACTTCATCACACAGGTCTGTACAAAATTGAATGTTTGGACTGTGACTGCTTCTACATAGGCCAGACAGGCAGATCATTTGAGATTAGGTTCAAGGAGCACATGGCAGCACTAAAAAACAAAAAATTTCACACATCAGCAATAGCTACCCACCTGCATGAAACAAAACACCATGTTAACAACACAAGTAATAGCATCCTACACATCCAACCAAAAGGCAGAAAACTAGACATCCTTGAAACACTATAAATATACAAACATCAAATGAAACAACCAGAGTCCATCTTAAATGACAAAAATGACAATATTTACAATAGTATCATCTCCGTTTTCAGCAACTGCCTACACTCTTCAAAACGCGCGCGCGCACACACACACACACACACACACACACACACACACACACGCACGCACCTAACATTTATCATAAATATTGACAGCTGCGAAGAGTACAAGAGATTGACCTCATTCACAGATAATTCATCACACCAACAGCTTGTACCCCTTGTCAGCTTGAAACTGTATGTATATCAGCTACTGGCACAAATTTATATCTACTGCATATTTTATAGCATTGACCAATGTATTATCCCAACCTTTAGGTAGCTAATATATGCAACGTACAATCTTAAGACTCCTTGCCATGTAAATGTTTGCTCTCATATAATCACTCTTTCCTCTCTCTCTCTTTCACTCACCCCCCCCCCCCCCCCCCCGCCTCCCCACGCACACACACTTTTTCTCTCTCTCTACCTCTCCTTCTGCCTCCAGCCCCTCACCTCACATCTGTTTATTAATCCCAATCAAAGCGTGTAATGTATTTACGATTTTACTGTTGTAGCCAATATGATCATTGTAATTAAAGTCTGTAACATTTCACCTAATTGTTATCAACAAGTATGAAGTTTAAGCCATTTTAACATTTCACCTGATTGTACACTCCTGGAAATGGAAAAAAGAACACATTGACACCGGTGTGTCAGACCCACCATACTTGCTCCGGACACTGCGAGAGGGCTGTACAAGCAATGATCACACGCACGGCACAGCGGACACACCAGGAACCGCGGTGTTGGCCGTCGAATGGCGCTAGCTGCGCAGCATTTGTGCACCGCCGCCGTCAGTGTCAGCCAGTTTGCCGTGGCATACGGAGCTCCATCGCAGTCTTTAACACTGGTAGCATGCCGCGACAGCGTGGACGTGAACCGTATGTGCAGTTGACGGACTTTGAGCAAGGGCGTATAGTGGGCATGCGGGAGGCCGGGTGGACGTACCGCCGAATTGCTCAACACGTGGGGCGTGAGGTCTCCACAGTACATCGATGTTGTCGCCAATGGTCGGCGGAAGGTGCACGTGCCCGTCGACCTGGGACCCGACCGCAGCGACGCACGGACGCACGCCAAGACCGTAGGATCCTACGCAGTGCCGTAGGGGACCGCACCGCCACTTCCCAGCAAATTAGGGACACTGTTGCTCCTGGGGTATCGGCGAGGACCATTCGCAACCGTCTCCATGAAGCTGGGCTACGGTCCCGCACACCGTTAGGCCGTCTTCCGCTCACGCCCCAACATCGTGCAGCCCGCCTCCAGTGGTGTCGCGACAGGCGTGAATGGAGGGACGAATGGAGACGTGTCGTCTTCAGCGATGAGAGTCGCTTCTGCCTTGGTGCCAATGATGGTCGTATGCGTGTTTGGCGCCGTGCAGGTGAGCGCCACAATCAGGACTGCATACGACCGAGGCACACAGGGCCAACACCCGGCATCATGGTGTGGGGAGCGATCTCCTACACTGGCCGTACACCACTGGTGATCGTCGAGGGGACACTGAATAGTGCACGGTACATCCAAACCTTCATCGAACCCATCGTTCTACCATTGCTAGACCGGCAAGGGAACTTGCTGTTCCAACAGGACAATGCACGTCCGCATGTATCCCGTGCCACCTAACGTGCTCTAGAAGGTGTAAGTCAACTACCCTGGCCAGCAAGATCTCCGGATCTGTCCCTCATTGAGCATGTTTGGGACTGGATGAAGCGTCGTCTCACGCGGTCTGCACGTCCAGCACGAACGCTGGTCCAACTGAGGCGCCAGGTGGAAATGGCATGGCAAGCCGTTCCACAGGACTACATCCAGCATCTCTACGATCGTCTCCATGGGAGAATAGCAGCCTGCATTGCTGCGAAAGGTGGATATACACTGTACTAGTGCCGACATTGTGCATGATCTGTTGCCTGTGTCTATGTGCCTGTGGTTCTGTCAGTGTGATCATGTGATGTATCTGACCCCAGGAATGTGTCAATAAAGTTTCCCCTTCCTGGGACAATGAATTCACGGTGTTCTTATTTCAATTTCCAGGAGTGTATAAACGAGTACGAATGTTTAGCTGTTTTAACTTGTCAGAATTGGATTTATATACCACCTGAAGTACACACACAATATTTGACACCTCAAAACAAACATCACCAAATGCTTAAAACAATTATTCTGCAATAATGTTGTTACGATGTATATTCTTTGCACTTTGCGATTATGTCTTCTCTTCTGCTATACGAACCTTGCACCCAGCTGATTCCAGACGCCATATTTATTTACAAATGTGGCAGTATACATGTGATGTGTTACGACAGCAAAAGGAACCTGTGACCACTGAAGGTACTCTAGTTTACTTATTTAATGTTTACCATTAGGTATGCGTTTAATTTTTTGTCAAAAGTAATCCTAAACCATATTCTGAAATAGTGTCTTGTTTCTCCTCTAGGCAGTGCCACAAGTTCCTCCAAAATCGTAACACAACACACACACAAATGTAATACTTACTAATGTAAATCCACCCGATGATGGAGGTTTAAACCTTCGAAACGCGTCGTGGAAATAAATAAAACGGTGACTGCCAACTGTGAACTTCTTGTTTCATTTAATGTCAGTAACAGTCACGATAAAGCCTAACCTAAACATGTTCGCATTTGAGTTCTCTAAGTTCACTGACGTCAAAGAAAACTTGAGGTGTGAAGAATTCATTGTGTTCTTGAAAGAATCACAACGATAGTTTTCTAAACATCTTGAGGACACTGTCAGTCTTACATCTGTTTCAAGACTATTCGCCATATCAGTTAAAAGTGCTCCCGTGCAAGTGCATTGCAACTGATAATTCTGCAGTGTAATTCCTGTTTCAAAGAAAAATTCTTTTGTGTTAAAACCATCCAGAACATCTACATTATTTTCTTCAGGTTTAAGTTCCACGATTCGATAAAGAGGTTGCAAAAGTACTGCAGTATTTCTATCAACATACCTTTTTCCATTACGAAACTAAAATCACGATTACGTGTTGACATGAGTGCGAAAAGTTGTGAAATTGTCTGCGTCTGTCCATATGTGGACAATTTCTACGAGATAAAAATTGTCTTCAGCGAGTCAAAAATAATTAAATAATACTGAAAATGTGTTCCATTCTGATGAGTGTTACTGGGAAATATGGTTTACTGCGACTTCTTTGCCATCTAAAGGCGGCTCGTTTGCAGTTTCCCCCTCCTCCCGCTCAGACAACTTAGAGTGGTGGGGAAGAGTGTAAATCCAGGCTGAGCACTAAAGCACACGAGCCGAATTCTTGCCGGCCCCTGTCGTACTTCAACAGTACTGATAACCACTTCCCTCCAGAAGAAAAAATTATCTACGTCCCTGACTACTAACAGCAACGTTATCGTTCCAGGCACGCATATAGCTTGACTGATCTATAGTTGATCAAGATCTTTTGATTGTTTAGAATGTGTCCCTCTTTTACGTAAGAAATATTACAGAATGGCTTCGGATTGCAGCTTACTGGAATATGCAGAAGAAGGACCACATGGACCGTACGAAAATGACATTGTAGGGGAAATATTGGAGCAATTACTTGTACATGCTGTATATTGTTAGTGTTGTTCAAGTTCTGGAGTAAATCTGTCGAAACACTTTACCACTGACCTGTTCAATGACGTTGTTGCCAAGTATACAGAAAAAACCCAACTGGGAAACAAAGACCGCTATGACGAACATAATCTTGAGAATCATCGGTTTGTAGCCGCCAGTCTGCAAAAGCTGAAACAAGCATTCTTCAATCAGTTTTCCATCTGTTTACGAGTCTACATTTTATTCTTATGCTTTTTTGGCTAATTTTACACATATTGTAAATTATATCCATAAAAGTTTACGTTGTTTAATAACATATAGGGATAATCATCCAAAACATGCACCGAAAATATTGTGGAAATGGAAAATGCTATTGCTGTGCTGTTTTCAAAGAATGGATTGGTAGTCAGGGGCTCGTATTGTTAGCCAAGCAACAGATTGTAATAAGACTTAGAAAGTGTATTTTTGTGCAAACATACACTTTTTTGAATGGAACAATGCCCACTGACACTAACAGACAAAAGTAGGTGAAGCAGAATGTCAGTAGTGTTTGTTGCAGGACTGATGTGTAAATCATTTACGAGATATGGTTTTGAAATTTCCCTCACGGACAATTGTGCAATACCTGTGGTAGCACACAATAAAGAACAACACAAGTGCATACACCAGTTATGTGGATTCTGACCAGTAATGAGACAATTCACCATCACAGGTTATATTCGAAACGACCATTGACAGCGGTATGGAACGACTGCTGCACACGAGCTAGCATTTCAGCGGAGATTCCGAGCAGGCTACAGCAATACGCCGTAGCATATCATGAAATGTAGTTGGTGTGTCCTTGTAGACAGCGTATTTCAGCTTTTCCCATAGAAAAAAGTCTACACGTGTAAAATCTAGGGACCGGGCCGGCCAAGGTACAGGTCCATTGCGTCCAACGAATTGGAAACAATTCGTGGAGGCATGCTGTAGTACTCTGTGCACTATGGGCTAGACAAAGCCATCACGTTGGTACCACAGGTTACTCTTAGTCTGCAGAGGAACGTCTCCTAGCATCCGTGGAAGATGGTCTGATTGGAGGCTGCAATACTTGTGTGCGTTCAGTAATCCGTCTACGTGAAACGGGAATAAGAGCGGGTGGTTCACTATCCCACACGATACGTTTACACTCCACGGACACTGAAGTTCCACCTGACGAAGCCAACGGAGATTGTCAACAGACCGTTGGTGCAATTTCGGTGGTTTACCTGGCCATTAATGCTTCGCCAGTAAAGAAAATACGGAGAGTGTCCTGTCCTGCAGTGTCCTGTCTTAATGCCTATGTACAGAAGTTGACACGATTCTCATAATCGTTTTCATTGAGCTCTTGAGCTAGAGAAACGTGATAGGGATTGATCCTATGTCGGTAGAGAATGCGTAGGACACTGGCCTGATTCATGTCACTTCCTCGTGCGACTGCGCGGGAGTTAGAGTGCGGATCAACAGCAGCGACAGCAGCAAGAACATTAATTTTTCCCTCTTATGTCGTCTCTTATTTCCTTCTGTTACGTTGTCCAGGTCTTATACTACTAATGTCTCGTAACTGATTGAAGTGACTGATAAATAATTACTGACCTGGTTGATGTCTACTGGGATATCTTACAGCTTGTACCGTTCAAGAAAATCGAACTGTATTCTTTCTTCATTCTCCATACACCATGAGCTACCGAACTGTAGTCTTCCTTCATTCTCCATACACCATGAGCATGTCGGCTCTTTCTGCCTTGATAAATCCAATCGCTCTCACGAACCACTGCTTCGACTACTGCTTGGACTGTCGCAAGGCACTCAAAGAACTCACAAGCAAATTATAAGCAAACATAAGCAGGTTGAGTGGCACAAACAAGTGTCGTCGTGGAAACTTTTCAAACTATGATATCTCGTAAACGATTCGCACTAGAATCCTGTAACAAACACCAGCTACAGACTAATTTACCCTACTTTTAGTTTGTTAATGTCAATAGGCATAGTTCCATTTAAAAAGTGTATGGCTGCACAAAAAGTACACTTTCTAAGTATTTTTGCAATCTGTTTGTATGACTAAGAATACGAGTTCCTGACGACGAATTCATTCTGTGGAAACCGCACATCAATAGCACTTTCCATTTCCGTAATATTTGCGGTGCAATTTTTAGGTGTTTCACCCTGTACATTTCACAAACTCTAATAAGCTCTCTTTATTCTTTCTTTTTACTGTATATCATCTTCACACATCCACATCGATCCATACAGGTGACTGAAAAGTGGAGTTATATCAATCCGAAATCAGTACCATTACATATATAAATAGCAGATATGGATCCTAAGCATGGGAGAGGAAGGGTGATGGAGATCATGCGGTTCCCCGCCGAAAACATAAAAATGAGCAGAAGCGTTTATATTCTACATGCATCAATTTCCAACTTTCATAGCCAAATATCGCTGAATAAAGTACCATGAAGACTAAGAATCTCTAAAATGCCAAGGAATCCTAGAAATTGCGAGCTACGTTTAGCAGGGGACATTTTTCACTTTCTGAGCGAAGGCCTGCCCACGCCGATGGTCTGGTAGCTACACTATGTAATCAAAAGTATCCGCAACCCTCCCCCCCCCCCCCCCCCCACAAAACATACGGTTTTCACGTTAGGTGGATTGTGCTGCCACCTACTGCCAAGCATTCCATATCAGCGACCTCACTGGTCATTAGACATCGTGAGAGAGCAGAGTGGGGCGCTCCGCATAACTCACGGACTTCGAACGTGGTCAAGTGATTGGGTGTGTCATACGTCTGTATGCGAAATTTCTACACTCCTAAATATCCCTAGGTCAACTGTTTCCGATGTGATAGTGAAGCGGAAACTGGAAGGGACACATACAGCACAAAAGCGTACAGCCCGACCTCGTCTGTTGACTGACGGAGGATTGGCTCTGAGCACTATGGGACTTAACATCTATGGTCATCAGTCCCCTAGAACTTAGAACTACTTAAATCTAACTAACCTAAGGACATCACACAACACCCAGCCATCACGAGGCAGAGAAAATCCCTGACCCCGCCGGGGATCGAACCCGGGCGTGGGAAGCGAGAACGCTACCGCACGACCACGAGATGCGGGCGTTGACTGACGGAGACCGCCGACAGTTGAAGAGAGTTGTAGCGTGTAATAGGCAGACATCTAGCCAGACTATAACACAGGAATTCCCAATTGCATTAGGATCCACTGCGAGTACTGTGACATTTATGCGGGAGATGAGAAAAAACGTCACACCGGTAAATGCCAAACGACACCTCGCTTAGAGTAAGGAGCGTAAACATTAGACGATTGAACAGTGCAAAAACGTTGTGTGGAGTGACGAATCACGGTATACAATGCCGCGATCCGATGGCGGGGTGTGGGTGTGGCGAATGCCCGGTGAACGTCATCTGCCAGCGTATGTAGTGCCAACAGTAAAATTTGGAGGTGGTGGTGTTACGGCGTGGTCGTGTTTTTCATGGAGGGAGCTTGCACACCTTGTTCTTTTGCATGGCACTATCACAGCACACGCCTACATTGATGTTTTAAGCACCTTCTTGCTTCCCATTCTTGAAGAGCAATTCGGGGATGGCGACTGCATCTTTCATCACGATCGAGCACCTTTTCATAATGCACGGCCTGTGGCGGAGTGGTTACACGACAATAACATCCCTGTAATGGACTGGCCTGCACAGAGTCCTGACCTTAATCCTATAGCACACCTTTGGGACGTTTTGGAACGCCGACTTCGTGCCAGGCCTCACCGACCGACAACGATACCTCTCCTCAGTACAACACTCCGTGAAGAATGGGCTGCCATTCCCCAAGAAACTTCCCAACACCTAATTTAACGTATGCCTGCGAGAGTGGAAGCTGTCGTCAAGGCTGAGGGTGGGACAACACCATAATGAATTCCAGCATTACCGATGGAGGGCACCACGAACTAGTAAGTCATTTTCAGCCAGGTGTTCGGATACTTTTGATCACATAGTGTACATCGCCGGCAGAGCACAATCCAACGAGGCATTGAGGCAGGACTTTCGTGGACTCTGTCACCTGTGATGTCAGCGTTGTGTTTCCGACCGTATATATTTTGGCTGCAGTTTTTCTGACTGTTTTGCTAATAAGAGCATCCGTTCGCATTTTATCCAGGCTTAGAACTGGTCATGCACGTAGTAGATAGGCATCCTCCAAAGCTTTTGTAATTGAATTTTTTTTTAACGACGTGATTATTAGAGTAGATGCACCAAATAACTGCTTATTCTGATAATATTATAAATGCCAATGCCTGTCATCCAGTGGCTCATAAACTAGCATTTTTCCGTTTCTTTGATTAATAGATCAAATAACCTACCATTAGAAAAACCAGGAATTCTAGAAGAACTTGATCCCGACATAATCACAAAATTATACTAGAAATGTAAAACACCAAGGCAGAACACAGTACATAGCCAGATATGCCTAACTCGAGCAACATCACCGACACAGAAAGAAAGATACATTCCCGCAGTCTACTTTGATAGCCTCTCCAACAGAATTAATGTACTTTTTAAAGCCACAAATATTCAACTAGCATTTCGAACCAATAACAATCTTTCAATAAAATTACTTCCCGCCACCACTAGGAAATCGAAATATGGTAACCCAGGCGTATATAACATCAGATGTGGCAGCTGTAATACCTTTTGCATTGACCAAACAGGAAGAAATTTTAATGTGAGACATAAAGAACACGTTAGAGACAACAAATATAATCAGTCGATCTTCTTTCTACACTTAAAAAAAATCAAAATCACACAGCTGAAACGATAGAAAATGCACGCCAGATTCTGCACAGAATAACAAAAGGTTTTGCAATGAACATTCTTGAAGAATTAGGAATCTATATGTACACGAGAAAATACCTACAAGGAATACTAAACGAAGATACAGGATTCAGAACAAGTACTACCACAAAAACTTTATTGAACTTTTAGAACACGAAAATGGGTAAATCGGAAGTAACACATGCAACAACCAAAGACAATCGTAATAAATTTTAATTAGTAAAATAATATCGCTGCTCATCTGCACAATCTTTGCAAACATGTAGCTTCGTAAGAGTGGAACTGTCAAACTACCTCCACACCGTAATTAACACTTTATTTTCAACATATTTACATCATTTACGATCTTATTAAAATAGTGACAGTTATGAGACAGTGCACTAACGACGTAATATGGAGGTCACACCAATCTAGACGTGAGTACAATACAGCTACTTTAATATAAATGATACTCACATTCACATATGTTCACGAAAATTGTAATTGGAATTACTTGAAAATGGCGATAAAGCCGAAACAGTTTGTCGTAAATAAAGATTACTTATTATAAGCAGCTATTTGGTGCATCTACTGTAATAATCATGTCGTTATCAGACATATATTATGATGCAAGCTCTAAAGAAAAAAATTATTTTCTTTGTTTCTTTTTAGCTATTTTCTTTCTACAACATTAGTACAGAAAATTATTAAGATTTTTGTATTATTTTATGAATCATAATTTCTCACTCAATTTTTCGGAAGAAAGCCAATTTTTTTAAACATCTTCTTAAATCCTCTGAGTCTTGATACATTTTTAAAATGACTTTTAACTTTTAGTCAACAATTTTTTTGTTACAAGTCAGTACAATGGAACCGTTTTTATTTCAGATATAGTTCCCCCTTCAACTTATTTATGAGAAAGTGTAAGTAGGCTGTTTATGTTTTCTCTATGTAAGTAGGCTGTTTATGTTTTCTCTATGTAAGTAGGCTGTTTAGGTTTTTTTATTGGTAACGCCACCTCAATATGAAAATCACTGACTGTGCTGTGTGCAGTCTGTGGCTAGTTTGCATTGTTGTCTGCCATTGTAGTGTTGGGCAGCGGCAGCTGGATGTGAACAGCGCGTAGCGTTGCGCAGTTGGAGGTGAGCCGCCAGCAGTGGTGGATGTGGGGAGAGAGATGGCGGAGATTTGTAATTTGTCATGAACTGCTATATTTATATATGATGATATCAAGGTAAATACATTGTTTGTTCTCTATTAATATCTTTCATTTGCTAACTATCCCTATCAGTAGTTAGTGCCTTCCATAGTTTGAATCTTTTATTTAGCTGGCAGTAGTGGCGCTCGCTGTATTGCAGTAGCTTGAGCAGCGAAGATTTTTGTGAGGTAAGTGATTTGTGAAAGGTATAGTTTAATGTTAGTCAGGGCCATTCTTTTGTAGGGAATTTTGAAAGTCAGATTGCGTTGCGCTAACAAAATATTG
Organism: Schistocerca serialis cubense; assembly: GCF_023864345.2. Classification (NCBI taxonomy): domain Eukaryota; kingdom Metazoa; phylum Arthropoda; class Insecta; order Orthoptera; family Acrididae; genus Schistocerca; species Schistocerca serialis. The sequence continues at coordinate 141,334,649 of NC_064638.1, read as the reverse complement.
TGTGTCAGGTTAAGCACAGTCATGTAGAATTGTTCAAAGGGGACGTTTCATATGTCGACCCTTAGCCTAGGATACCTCACTGGAATCTTCTGATTTTTTTCTTGAAGTTTGTGTATTTAGTGTAGCTTTTGTTTATTGCTAGCGCGTAATTGTAGAGAGAATTTCCTTTGTAGTTGCAGTCTTTCATTGTTGTATAGTAAAACAGTTGTGGCATGCATGTAGATTTGCACCAAGTATTTCGCAGCTGCAATTAACTAGGTATTATTTTCAGTGTTATGTTAATGTGTTCTCTTATTTTTGCTCTTCAAATTGTGCTTTTTTGTGTTGTCGTGTGAAATATTTTGACAATAATGGCGTGTGAAAAACGTAATACTAGGCTCCAAAGTAAACTGAGAAATGACAGTGAAAATGAAAGCAGTGTGTTAGCGCCACCGAGTAATGAATTAACTGATGTTCAAAGTAGTAATTTGGTAACTGTGCATAGGGAAATGGAGCGGACGGCAAACAATGGTGTAGACAGTGAAACAATTAGAGAACAGGGAAGCATTATCGATCGATCGGTCGGCAACAGCTCGCCTCAGGAATCGGGAATGACAGAACACAATATTGCAAATACTGTAGATTCAGGTTTTGGATCCTCACCGTTTTCTCAAATAAGTCAAGACACATTTTCTGCTTGTCAAAATGTGAATGTTTCCGGTGTAAATTCACTGCCGAAAAGCACTGAGGAACATGTTTCAGACACCAATGCATTGTTATTACAATTAATACAACAAATGGGAGAAACACAGCAAAAGCTTCAAAAGTTAGACACAGTGGAACAAAATCTTAAAAAGTTAGACACAATGGAACAACACCAGAGACAAACACAGCAACAGTTAGACACAATGGAACAAAATCTTCACACCACGCTTGAACAAACACGTGAAGATTTAACTACTGAGTTACATAACATTGAATCGAAATGTCAAAAAGTCTGTAATGACGTAAAAACACAAATTTGTGAGCATTTTCAACCTATTTTTTCGCGGCATGAAAATGCATTACAGAATCACGAAGCAGCCATAAAAGAACTGCAAGCCATTGTTCATGAAAATCATGAGACCTTGTGGGCTAAAATTGACTCAGTTGCATCTACCGATTCGGTTACGCAACTTGCAAAAACTCAGGATAACTTAAAGGACACAGTAGATTCGATTTCAACACAAATGGACACTCTGAAACTTGGTTCAGAAAAACACACTGAGGAAATGTGTTCATTATCAGAGAAAGTAGTTGAACTTTCGGATCAGCTAAATAATTTATCTACGAAGGTAGATGATAATCTGAATGACGCAAAACCGGTAGTCTTTAATGACACAGAACAGAGCGAACAAATTAGGAAACTGAAACAAAATCTGAATCAAATTGATACGCAACACCAAAGAGAAATCCGGGAAGTACAAGATCAGCTGACACAGGTAATACAAGAATTACGTATTTCAGAAGACACTCGCGCTCCAACACGGGAAGAGGAACTTAGAAATACGCAAAAGCCACAAAATAATAACACAGGGCATTTCGGTAATTATGAAAGAAATTGGCAAGGTACACCGAATTTTGAGATGGAACCGCCGACACGACGTAACTATGACCGAGATGCTACTCGCCGACACGATGACTTTGACTATAAGCTGTTCATTACTACACGTAAATTCAAAACATTTAAGAATTCTGGCAACGACATTCATCCACAAGCATGGCTCCATCAATTCTCGCATTGTTTTCCTCCCAACTGGTCGTTAGAACACAGATTAGAATTTATGTGTGGCTACTTGGAGAATGAACCAGCTGTAAGAATGCGATCGGTAATTCACGATTGTCAGAGTGAAGGAGATTTTTATCATGCCTTCCTCTCAGCATATTGGTCTCAAGCTACACAAGACCGGGTAAAATATAGCATCATAATGATGAAACATTTCGAACAATCTGAATTTTCCAGTCTTGTGAAATATTTTGAAGACATGTTGCACAAGAATCAGTACCTGTCAAACCCATACAGCCCCTCAGAACTCATCCGCATTTGCTTACTCAAATTGCCTGAACATTTACGACACATTATTTTAGCAGGACGTTGCAAAGACGACATTGAAGCATTTCAGGGACTGTTACAAGAACTGGAAATTGACACAGACCGTCGCGGGATGCGAAAACAGGAAAACAATCACTACAGGTCACATACGTCACAATTCCGCAATGACAGAAACAATAACTGGACGCGACAAGGCTATTCTTACAATGCAAATCGTGACCAAAACAGACACCACCCATATGACAACCACTGGCAGAGTAATAATAGTTACAGAGAAAGATCGCATTTCCGTAGTAATGAATGTGACAGAGATAACCATAGAAACAGACAATATGGTAATCAGAACTATTATTATCAAGGGAGACAGAATAATTTCAGACGCAACAGTTCAGCGCGCAGTTACGATTCAGGGAGAAACTCTCCACCACGTGACCGACAAACAAGAAACTATGTAAACTACCGACAAAACGATAGACGTGAATTTCATCAGAACTGGCGGGATTCTAACAGAGCTGGGCCCTCTCGGCAAGGCGAATTTGTAGAAGTTAGGTCTCCTAATCCCAATAACAACGCGCGCCAACAAAGAGACAGACAATGACTCGCACCGCAGGCAGCCGCGTGCGCCGGCTGGCTCAGAGATAAATAACATAGACGCTAACCTTGAGAAAAATTCCAGTATTCTTTACCGACGTATACGACATGATAATTCCGTTGAAGCTCGAGCTTTGCATAGTAGGAAGAGTAAAGGCTTGCACCACATTTCACATGTAAAACCGTTTATTGAAAGATAATCAGCTTTTCAACTTTGTCTTTGCCACATAAGTTTTCGCTTCACATTACTAATATGCTTTGTCAGACTTAGAATCTGTTAACATACAACAATGTTTGAAGTTAAATATCCAATCAAGAACCAAGAGAACTTATTTAAACAGAAATGACGAATGCATTGTTATAGTAAACAGACGTCACCGTGTTATTGTGTGTGTACATTCTTGCTTGTTTGTTGCACGATTACGTAACGACTATAAGGCTCATATACTTAGAACATTTACCAGTACTGCTAATGAGATTTTAATGCAACATTTTGGTTTACTTGAAAATACATTCCGGATTTAAAGTACTTTCTGTGAGATACCAGATGAGACAATAGTTAGTTTATGTGACAGCTACACGATTTTATCACGACGCTACTAATGAGTGACAATTTACAATGTTGCTTTTGCAGTGTTTCTGTTTTATATCTGCACAGTTTTCTGTTTTATTCTGGAAAGTAAAACAGGTTTTAGTAGTAACTTTTGTGGTATAGCTACAATGAGACTGCCTTTTCCGTAGCACAACAATACGTTATAGCACAGTACTTTCCTCATCACGGCAATAAGCGTAATAACTAAGACATTTATACGCAAAGCATTTCACTTTTGTGTATTATGAGGTAAGTACATTGACTTCTGCAGAACTTAGCTTTCGGAGGACGATAACTACGACACTTCCACACAGATTATGTTGCAACAAGACGCATGTTTAGCGCTACAGGACACGTATTTGAGTGATCAATTTTGTACTAAAAACATTTATTTTCATTGTTATGTTTTTAATGATGTATTTTGTATTTTGTTATTGTATTCTCATGTTATAATATTGTAATTGACACCAGTTCATCAAATTAAGTAACTTGTAAGCATTCCTTTCACTGCACACGTTTCTGTTGGTCATAGTATATGGACAATATGTGAGACGTAGGGACTGTTAGTGTTTGCACGTGTGTTACTAATTCAGCAAGGGACTGGATAACAGCATTGCTGGTTCTAAGGACAATTCCAAAAACGTTGTGAGTGCACAAGTGGTGGTTTATGGACTTGCTATATTCTCTGCAAGACTCTTCGATGGTGATTGTGCACCTGCACAGTCGCAACAGATGGCTGCTGGCCATTTCTACAAGGACTACAGTGGGTCTACACCTTTGCTGACTCACCAGTACCATTATTTCTACAAGGCCTGCAGTGGGTCTGCACCTCTGGTGGCCCACCAATATCGTAATCTCTACCAGGACTACGGTGGGTCTGCTCTGTGATAACCTACCTACCAATATTCATCAAAACTTCGACTGACTCTGCAGTGGGTTTGCTCCATGGTGGCCCATTACCTGTCAGCATGTCGAGAGTCAGCACTGTCTTTCCGTTGGAAGGACAACACTACTTCTTCAAGACAGCATGGAAATCCACTACTTCTGTGTGCATTTTCTTTTACTGCTCAGACTTTGAGAAAAACACTGCTATTTTACTGTGATGAATCAGGACTATCTTTATAGACTGTGAGAAAATTTTTGCTTTTGACCAACATTGTATCAATAAGTGTGTGCATTTGATTTCTTTGTTATTGTAATTATGAAAAATTTTATCAAATCATTATAGGCCACTGCCCAAAAAAAAAATTTGTAAAATTTTTTGTGGGGAGCATGGGGGCTATGTAAGTAGGCTGTTTATGTTTTCTCTATGTAAGTAGGCTGTTTATGTTTTCTCTATGTAAGTAGGCTGTTTAGGTTTTTTTATTGGTAACGCCACCTCAATATGAAAATCACTGACTGTGCTGTGTGCAGTCTGTGGCTAGTTTGCATTGTTGTCTGCCATTGTAGTGTTGGGCAGCGGCAGCTGGATGTGAACAGCGCGTAGCGTTGCGCAGTTGGAGGTGAGCCGCCAGCAGTGGTGGATGTGGGGAGAGAGATGGCGGAGATTTGTAATTTGTCATGAACTGCTATATTTATATATGATGATATCAAGGTAAATACATTGTTTGTTCTCTATTAATATCTTTCATTTGCTAACTATCCCTATCAGTAGTTAGTGCCTTCCATAGTTTGAATCTTTTATTTAGCTGGCAGTAGTGGCGCTCGCTGTATTGCAGTAGCTTGAGCAGCGAAGATTTTTGTGAGGTAAGTGATTTGTGAAAGGTATAGTTTAATGTTAGTCAGGGCCATTCTTTTGTAGGGAATTTTGAAAGTCAGATTGCGTTGCGCTAACAAAATATTGTGTGTCAGGTTAAGCACAGTCATGTAGAATTGTTCAAAGGGGACGTTTCAAAAGTTTACACTGGGATGTTTTTCATTTATCGAGGAGTCTAAAATTCCTATGGCAAACCTGCATGTGCTTCTGTGCTGCTGGTTAAAATCGTTTCATATTTCAGGTGGTATACTAGGATTTTCCATCAACTTATTGGTCAGTTAGTACTTTATCGCGACCTTTTCTCACTGGGAAATTCCTCCATTATTACCATCCACACTTCATCGACACTGTTTGGTGGAAGACGTGACACTGCAACACATAAGCGCCAAAACGATAGGACTTCTGTATATTCTTGTATCCTCCGTAAATCCCAGTTTTTGTATTTTGTTCCAAAGACCATGGTTTAAGCGAAAATTGTAAGCGAACAGGATGTTTGTGGGAGCACTGTTTTCATTCCTTTTCATTGTAGCCATTTCAGAGTCTAACACTACAGGTTTCAGTGACAATCCAGTCATGTACTTTTCCAATCTGGAGAAAGGTCTCTCATACCTATTTGGGATTTTATCTACGGGGGTGGGGGGGGGGGGGGCAAATGAAATAAAATGTGGAATACAGTACCTTCACTTCCTCTTCTATGTTTCCGGTGTCGACATGTATCGTGTACAGTTGTTTGAAGTGTTAACTGTGTCATCCATAAGGACAGATCCATTGAATGCCAGACATTTGCCACGCCGGACATTTGCCACGATTTTACCTGTTCCGAGGGGTTGGGTCCCTTCTCTCCCCCTCCTCCTCATCGCTGTCTCGCAGTAAAGGTACTTACTGAGCCTTGCCGCTGGTTTACTTAACATAGGACCAGAATCTCTTTGGATTTTCTGCCACATTTCTAAAGATACTTTCGTTGTGGGAACTATTAAATGCATCTCACATTGAAATCCGCACCAAATTTCGAGGCTCAGTAAAACTTCGCCAATCTTGGAGATTTTGAGTCCGTCTAAATTATAGTGCCTTTTTCGGTGCTCCTGCAGCAGCTTTCTGCCGTGTTTTGTGTACCATGGGGGACCAATTCCGTCTCTTATTAATTTATTTGGTATGAATCTCTCGAGTACTGTTGATACTATTTCTTTGAACTTAAGCCACATATGGTCTTCACTTACATAGTTTGGAAGGATTGGACACTGTCTCTTAGAAAGGCGTCAACCGAATTTTTAGCTGCGTTTATAAATAGATATATTTCACACTTAGTTTTGCTGAATTTCTTTGTAACGGAATTGAGCCTCGCTACGACTGTGTGTTCACTAATCCCTGTATCCGTCGTGATGTTCACGATTATTTGCGGCTAAGAGGTCAAGTGTGTTTTCGTAACCATTTAAAATTTGAATGGCCTCATAAAATAATTGTTCAAAATTATTTTTTAAAAAAGCATTTAGAACAATTACGGAAGTTGTTTTCTATCTACAATAGGGTCTGAAAATGTATTTTTGTCAACATACGGGAGCTAGATTGAAGTCACTGCCAACTATAATTGTGTGAGTAGCGTACCTATTTGTGATGAGACTCAAGTTTTCTTTGAACTGTTCAGCAACTGTTTCATCTGAGACCGGGGGTCGGTAAAAGGAGCCAGTTATTTATTTATTTCGGTTGTCGAATATAACCTCAGCCCATACTAAGTCACAGGAACTATCTGCTTCAATGTCGCTTGTGAGCTGAAACACACATTACATTATTTTTCCTTAAGTTGTGCTTCTTGTTTCTGTTGTAGTGCAGATCATTACAACTACGGCATTTCCCTCCAAAACCTAGGATGCTTTCTCTGTGACTCTGTAAATATTCGTTATTTCTAACATTTTAAAACTGTACGTCGACTTTAGATGACATGTCTATCTTTGATGTTCTTATCTCTATTTAGTGAACGTATTTTCAGTCATGTTTTGAACATTGTCCCGCTACACTTTATTAACTAAAGTTTCGCCGCAAAGGATATCGGATTTTAGAGAGTAAATTAATATGGAGTATGTCGTTCTTCTTTTCAAACATTCACATTCCCATTTCTTCTTTCCTTATTGTCTTTTGGGCATGCAGCTGTAGTACTTAAATCAGGCACAAATGCAGTCATTGAATAGAAAAGATTAGCGTACATTTGCATTCTTTTTACGTCGTTCCTTTGAGAGGTGGCATGAGCCCCCTCTCATATTTCTATCTTACGATTCTCCTCTCTAATTGCATGCGGTGGAAAGTTGCTATTCCTTCACACGCGGACTTCCCACGCAGCGTCTCTCGTCACCCGGGTGGTCCGGTGACAGGCGGGCACTGCTGATTTTGAAAGGGTAAGCCGACGAGTGTGAGGGAGTCGAGTAAATGCTTTCCAGACGCCGACATTGTCAAGAGACACGCCCGCAGGGGCCTGAAGTAGTGGCTGGACTAGAGGTTCCGTTACTTCGCAGAAACTTGGCGAAAACACTTTCTGGCGGGCTACCAGCGAGGCGTGGGAATGGCTTGTGTACCCAGGCAGTTGTGGCGGGAAAATTCCCACGCTTTCTGCAAAATAGTAACTGTGATTGGCTTGCTCAGAGCATAGCTCCGTGACGTAGCAAAACCAGCGAAGAAATTGGCGCCAAGATTCTCCATTGGTGGAATGGTAGTGTTCCGGCAATGGAGTGGAATTTTCCGCCGGTTTTCGAGTTGCCGATTGGAACGGTTAACCACGGCCACTGTCGTGGGGGCAGGAATGTTCTGTGTTCGGTTTGTACGGGTGTTCTTGTGGGGTAGTCGGCTCTCGCCTTTCGGTCAGAGTAGGTTACAAGACTGAGCTCTCGCTGCTCTGGTGAGCCTGCTTCCGTTGGTTGTCTAATATACGTTTATTTAATTGTAACTGCTTGACGAAGTTGCTGAAGTTTCGACTTCAACGTAACTTTCCGAGTACAGTTGGCAATTGAGCGTTCTGCGTACAAGAGGTCTATGTTGTCTGTCTTGAGCAGTTTTGGCTAAAGTTGACTGTATCGGAGTTACTGTGTGACTTCGCTTGTTAAAATCAATCACTGTACCATCAGTGATTGTGTGGCAAGCCTTCTTCGTCTCCCTCAGAGGCGCATTTGTATTGCTAGGAAGTCTTTAGTCTGGAACAACCAGGCCAGGACAATTTGTTTCGGGCTATACTCGCGACATTATCATCCCCACGACGGGACGTCGAAGCAACCAGCCATCGCTTCCAGTACACCAGATCGTGTCCTTGCAGCTAAGAAGACAGCTTGGTAATGTACGTCCGCAGCACCAGCAGATAGGGATTTTCCTAGGTGATAATCAGAACTCAGCAGAGCGCGCCTGTTCGTCTTTTTCTGACTTTGTTCTGTCTTGGGTAGCAGCAATTAATGTGGGTTTGGCTGTGTGTCTCTCTTAAGATTTGAGTGGCAATGAATTGGCTCCACATACCACTTCATCATAAACCTCACAATCTAGTTTAGGGACAACTTCACATTCACAGCGTTTGTTTGAGTATCCAATTTGAGCCAATTTGATGTGTTATAAATGTTTCATGTGTTTTTGTTTATTATTTTGTGTTTAGTCTTAATAAATCATATTGTTATTTTGGACAGAACTTTCATTCTGTTAATCGGTAAAGCGACCCTATCATTTCTCACTATGCTAATGAAACCTTCCTTTATTTAACTTATTTATCAAATTAAATTATTGCAGGTGCCAAACTCTTTTCTACTCCATTTGCAGGGTTGATTACAGTCAGTTCACGTATATTTTTTTTATCAATGTGCAACAGCAAAAGTCGGAGTTAGAATAGGGGGGGCTTAGAACATCATTTACATATGTAGATTCTAGAAGAATTTAGTGTTAAATACATTGTTAGCCCCGGCACCTCGCACCTTTCTTGTTGCTTCCATGGCGATGGACTGTTTCTATCGCAATCAGTAAGCGTGAAAGGAAGCTACCGTACAGACAGAGGGATCTATGTTTATACTTGGCAGAACTAATTACATACCGACATAATCGTCGGAATTGCTTTCGTTTCCCAAAAGCTATAAATATTTCGATTTCGGAAAAGAAGCTCTGTATTTCGCCAAGATGTCGAAGAAGAAGGTCCCCTACGTACTGGTTGTACCGAGTAAGATGTGGAGACGGCGGTTTGAAAGCGGACAGAGATGTATGAGGAAGGGCGTCCCTTACCTGAGGGATCGCTACCTGGCGAAGGGGCGAGTGTGGCAAATGTCCGGCGTGGCAAATGTCCGCACACCGATCCATTTACACCAAGGCCAGCCACGGCATGCGTGCGGGCCACGGGCGGGCCAAAGTCCGGCCTGCCACTCGGCTTTGTTCTGTCCTTCTCGGAAGTACCCGGAACACCGCGAAACTTCGTTTAGCACTGCGGTGCGGCATTTTGCGGTCGGCACAACTCTCTTTGAGTTCGGCAGAATCGTTCTGTCAGCGCTGTTTACCCTTCGCTATTTGTTCGTGGTATGAAGGGGACAGCTGCGCGGGGTAGCCGTGCGGTCTAAGGGCGTCTTACCACGGTTCGAGCGGCTCCCCCCCGTCGAAGGTTCAAGTTCTCCCTTGGGCATGGGTGTGTGTGTTGTCCTTAGCGTAAGTTAGTTTAAGTTAGATTAAGTAGTGTGTAAGCCTAGGAACCGATGATCTCAGTAGTTTGGTCCCATAGGAACTTAACATAAATTTCCAATTTCTATGAAGGACATTCACAGATTGAGGCATAGCGCCGTATAACGATCCTGCCTTGGAGGCGGTTAAGTGGGAGATATGTCTCAGAGCTGGATAGTGACAGATGGTGACGCGAGACTGGACGTGCACGTAGTTTATGTATCAGCCGATAGAGGACAATATTGGATAGGTGGACTGTGATTTTAGTTTCGATTGTGCCCACTAGAGTGCACTAAAGTAATAGAATGTTTTTCATAAACTGTTATAAAGGTGTTTTAGCAGTATGAATGATGCGTGAGTGTCGTTTAAGGTTAATACGAAGGTAATTGTTTAACGAGTTATGTAGTGGGATGTAGTGTGGGAACATCTCGAAGAAGTATGGATGTGGACAAAGGGGATTTTTGTAGAATAGATTTCTAAAGTAAGTTTATGGTAAAGGGAAAGTTAATTCAGGTATAAATAAGAATAGTAAATAACTTCATGCATAAACAAAACTTCAGCATATTGGATAATTGCGTCAGTAAAAAGTGCAGTCGTTAGGTTTAATATTTTGCGATTGGTTATTGATGAAAAGCGCGGACTGACGCGGGAGAGTGTTGTTTTGCTATTGGCTGTTGAGTAAACTGACCAATGGTAAAGCAATATTCTTCGCGCGCCTTTCTCTACTGGTAGAGAAGACTTAGAGTATTCTAGAGATGAGTCGGAGCCTAGCCATGAAACAGTTCGGACGTGTGTAGTAGTAGTTCCGATGGAAACGATAAGTTGCCCGGTCTAGCAGTGTTTCGTACATTAAAAGTGTGGTAAAGTGACGGCATAATTATTCCGATGGGCGTGTAGAAATTTCAGAATTTTTAAGTGAATTTTGTGCCGAGAAAAAAGATATATTCCGCGAGGCGTATTGAGCAGGTCGGTGGCTAAAAACTGTGACTGCATTTGGTACCGACAGACTTAATATTTGACGAGCATTCTCAATCAAAAACAATCAGTATTTTTGTAGCTATTACGTTTTCGGGAAATGCAACACCATAAACTTGCTAACGTGAGTGAAAGGGATTGTGAGTGACTGTGTTAAGACTAGCACGGGCCTGGCAGTGATACTTGTTCACCTAAGTTTCAGAATATATTAATTGAGGACAAAATTTCCAACCTTTCATTTCGTGTGAAAACTTTCTCCCGAAACGTAGATTAGTGACTTAAATTGCAGCCCGGTTCACATCGAAGTACAGTAGGTTTCGCTCGGCTTTCCTACTGATGATCTGCTGAGACAATGTTCACAGGTATGTGCAGGTTCGTCGTAAAGGGACGGAAGGAACCGCGCCGCCGCAAGATCCAGTAGCTTTTTGTGCAAAAAGAGGCAGTCCAGCGATCTATCGTTACAATCGTCTAAAAATGAATGGAAATGATAGAAGAGAAGGATGACAATTCTCAATTGGCATTAGGGGCAGGTACGCTTATTTGCTACGAAGCAACCTTATAGAAGTATGCAGAAAGAATTAAACTTTTAGATGACGATAAAAGAGCAAAAAATTACAATGCTCGACAGACGGGATTCTTTGTTCTGTACATCAAGAAGCACTTTGTGCTAAATCTGTGGCATGGAGCACTTGAAGAAATTGAAGATACAGATAGTAACATTCCAGTTTACAATTGCAACAGTTTTCAGTGGAAATGAACGAAGAGTATAGAGACTTCATGTATTACTACTGCAAAGTACGTTGACTAAGTCAAGGGGCATTCCTGAAACGACTTCTCGATTTAGATGTCACTATTGCTGAATTTATGATGGAAAAAGGAGTGCAGGAACGAAAATTAAAACATCTGGAATGGATTGCGGATTGCGCGTTATAAATGGACTTGACTGCACACTGCCCACAGTAAGACACTGCAAGGTAACTTCTTCCTGATTTGATGGACGTGCATTTAAAAATAAAATCTGACAAAGACAATCCAGTTCCCTAAGCTCACTGCCGGCCGGGGTGGCCGAGCGGTTCTAGGCGCTACAGTCTGGAACCGCGCGACCGCTACGGTCGCAGGTTCGAATCCTGCCTCGGGCATGGATGTGTGTGATGTTCTTAGGTTAGTTAGGTTTAAGTAGTTCTAAGTTCTAGGGGACTGATGACCTCAGAAGTTAAGTCCCATAGTGCTCAGAGCCATTTGTACCATTTGAACCTAAGCTCACTGACATTAAAGAAAGTGCGAATTAGAAGACTTCATTCTAGCCTTGCAAGAATTACAACGATAGTTTTATTAAGGTTTTGAGGACACTGTCAGTCTTTGTTTGTTTGTGATCTGTGTTGTTGAGAAGTGTGAAATATAAAACCAGCTCATATGCAGTGCGACTGCACTGCTATTTCAGTGCGGCGCGTTCGAAGTTTCCCCCTGTTCCCCCTCCAACTGCTGAGACAATGGGGCGCGGCAGTGGTGAAAATGTGCAACGAGGCTGACCGCTTTAGCACTCGCGCCTGAGCATGCTCCGTGAGCCGAAATCTGACCGCCCCTGTTTTAGATGGTCATTCCACTGTATGTAATTACGCCTAGGTGCTTCGTAGTTGTTGCTGTTTCCAATGATTTTTCACCAGTAAGATAACCGAACAGGTATGGATGTCTTCACCTACTTATATGCATTACATTCACTTACATTCAAGACAACTCCTAGTCCTTCCAAGAATAAACGATCCTGTGCATGTCTCCCTGTATTTTACTACAGTCTTAATCTTCCAGTTTTACTTTTAGTTTGCGTTTTATTCTACTTTTATTGCCACTTTAAGTGCTCTTGCTGTATGCAAAATTAGGCTTTTTCTTCCATACTTGGAGCAGGAGTTGCGACTGTTTTTAGTGAAAAGTGTATTGTTCTACTTTCTACAAAATCTTCTAGACGGCACAGTCTTTTGAAAAGTTCATATTCCGTTTTTCTCTGCAAATCTGCTGGAGCTGAGGTTGAAGTTCATCTAGATCTTGGGCTTTGGTTGGTCTGAATTCTCTCAGTGCTGCTTCAAATTAAATTTCCACAACTTAGCTTACGGTAATCTGGTTATAACTTTCATAATTATAATCACTGATCATGCGATTTGAAAGCAATGTTCAGGCAGAAATATGAGTGGGCCAGCCCCCATCCAGACGGATGTAGATGATTCAAATTACAGAGTCTGGAGAAATTTCCTCCACCGTGAAATGGACGACAGGAGTAGTTACACTTTATAAGCACCAAATTAGGCGCCATTGCTCTCAGTGAACCTACAGTCCGTTAACAACATCCTATACGAGTGAATGGATGTGTTTCGAAACGAACGACTTTGTCTGTCCATAGTTGCGTAGACATTTCTAATTCCAGACACACAGTGACCCCTACTTAAGCAATACACTATCATCCGCATCGTTTCAGGTGCACATTTGACAAACATGTCGGAAAAATGCAATGCTAAACCACCTCCATTCAGTCTGTAGCAAAGACGAAATGCAAGTTTTGCGCGGGATTTTTGCACAGGACTTAACTTTTTTCTCCAAAATTAGTCGTGTGACGTAGTCTGCAAGTCAGAGGAACAAAATAACACCTCCTCCAATACAATGCTCACAACTAAGTTAAATTCCACAAACCATCTTACAATGTTTGACAGATAATACGTAGTGTACCACATATGTCAACTCCTTCTTCTCCCAATTAATGTTTCATTAGAAAATGGCATCCTCGAGGTTCAATAATTTTACGGACGTGTTCCTTTTGTGAGGTACATCCTCAAAGTCGTTCGTCTGAACGTCAACTTTCAAGCTTTTCATTCTTACACGAACTCTGAATCGAAAGTCTGTTAAATTCTAAATCGGAAGTCTGGTATACAATCAGTCTTTGCTTCATGTATTAGGCTCTTTCACTAGTCAAGTTCAAATGGTTCAAATGGCTCTGAGCACAATGAGTCTTAACTTCTGAGGTCATCAGTCTCCTAACTAACCTAAGGACATCACACACCTCCATGCCCGAGGCAGGATTCGAACCTGCGACCGTAGCGGTCGCGTGGTTCCAGGCTGTAGCGCTTAGAACCGCTCGGCCACCCTGGCCGGTCACTAGTCATGTGAAAGCATGCCTGCTGACCTATACTTTGGAAGAAGCAGAGATGAACCATTCACAGGTCTGTACGGGGCGTGTCGCGTGTTTGTGGGTGTCGTTGAATGGTGGTAAAAGCATTCTGCGTTCTGCTTTCGTCTTTCTGCATTAGGCTGCAGATCTTTCTGCCTCCTGCATGCGGCTCTCTTCTGGACGACTGTCGTCGCAGCTTCATCATCGACGTTGGCATTGGGATTGAGGCCACTTTCTGATCCCCGTTCTCAGGCTATGAGCTATCAGAAGTATGGTGACGATGAGCTATACATTCTGCAGCTTGGTATAAATATTCTGTCTGCAACGTTTCAGGTCCTTCAATATACCTTCACTTGTGAGTAGTAGGGCTACCAACTTTTTGAGCCTACCTAATAAAAAAGTTTTAATCTGTGTAAGGTGTCAGGCAAACCCAACACCTTCCATGAAAACCCCGACATGATAAGCAAATCCAGTAGTATGTCACATAGCACCGAATAAATCGTGACATTAAATTAACCAAAGTCATACGAGTAACGAGTGAACAAATGGAATACCACAGACTAACACAAGAATGCCTAAATGCATGTCATACCTTCCCACCGTGGGACAGACGCAGTTCCGAGGAGAGAAACGAGAACAGAAGCCGAGAGCAGAACCGTGTTAAGATGGAAGGCCTTAAGATAAGGGACGGACGGACAACCACGTCGCCAGCTAACCGCAAGGACCACACCACCCGCAAGTTTTAGCGTGAGACTTTTTCGCGTCTCTGTTACGTCAAGACCACCCCCCAGCCAATGTTAAAAGCTAGAGCCCTCCAGAAGAACAGTATAGATCTTACGATAACACAAAAAGGGCTACACCACCCGCAAGTTTTAGTGTGAGACTTTTTCGCGTCTCTGTTACGTTAGGACCACCCCCCCCCCCCCCCCCCCTCCCATGTTAAAAGATAGAGCCCTCCAAAAGAACAGTATGTATGTTACGATAACACTAAAGGGCCACAACAGCTGCAAGTTTTAGCGTGAGACTTTTTCGCGTCTCTGTTACGTTAGGACCACCCCCCCCCCCTCCCATGTTAAAAGATAGAGCCCTCCAAAAGAACAGTATGTATGTTACGATAACACTAAAGGGCCACAACAGCTGCAAGTTTTAGCGTGAGACTTTTTCGCGTCTCTGTTACGTTGCAAACTTTAAAAACATTGCCCCACTACGAAAAGTATAACGTTTCTCATTGGATAGACAGAATTTTTGTAGGCGGAGCTTAAGGTTAACATTGAGACCCTGATCGGTCAGATGAAAACACAGCCAGATAGTTTTTTTTTTAAACCAACTTCGGTAAATTGTAGTAAGGAGAAGTTAGGAAGGAGTTGCTTCCGAGACGGCGAGCTGCACGGAGCTGCGCCGGCCGTCGCCCCCTGACGAACACCGACAAGGTAATGAACGCACGCGATGCCGCATTTTTGAGCGCATAAGGCTTCACTTAGAACTGCAGAAGTCTCATCTGTTACATCCCCTTTTTGCGTAATACTAGTGTCGATCGTCAATTAAAGCTCATGGTGTTCACATTTGCCACTTGAAGTAAAAATCTGAAACGCGATGATTTTTCTGTTATATAGTTATTGAGAAGCCACATCAGCCACTGTAATTTACGACAAGTTAGATAAGTAATTAAAAACATAATTGAGGGTCACTGTAGACTATTTTGATAGTTTTCTCTTTTGTGAAACTTAATTTAAACCTAGATTATAGATGTGATATGGCATAGGTCATCCTTCAATCCACTGTAGAACTTGGAAACCCATTCAGGGAATATTCGTTCACATTTTTGTTGAACGCAGTTGGTTTTTCCCATCCTGTATTAACACATTTCCTTTTATCAGTAGTGCAATTTAGAAACAATGTTTTGTGAGTAGAATAAAATTTCCAATGGTAAACTTAACTGCTTTTTCGACGTTATTTTACCAGCTAACTAAAAATAAGAAAGCCTTGAACCCCTTCCACTAAATTTCGTTAGTATTAAGATTCTTTTACAGGGAGTGCAGTGGAGATGACGCTGAAATCATTAAGTATTTGGTTATATCATCGCTAGTCTCACTGAACTCTTCTGAATTCTACATGTCATGTGTGGTCTGCGTCTCCTTACCAGCAACAGGTCCCTGGTTCAAACTAGTCAATTCCCTAAAAAACACGCTCAGAGCGTCGTTGCACGAAAGTGGTAGGGAGACACGATATAGAACAAACAGACACCACCATGAATGCTGAGATCTGTGATTCTTCAGATTCTCTCGGCGTACTTCCCGACGAAACAGTTCACGGGTGAACGACCGTATGTCAGCGTCCAACGGGCGCATTATTTCGGCAAGCGACAACGTTCCCATTGTCTGGTGCGCTGATAAACTGACCGCTTGGGGGCGCGCATGGCGCTTTTATCTCTTCTCCCCTCACTCCCATCTGCCGTTCTATCCGCCATCCGTACCCTGTGTCTCCCGCTGCAGTCCATCCGCCGACAGACAGATCCATCCTAGTCGGCGCCCACGTACGCATGCTGGCGGCAACTTAGTTGTTCCTCCGCACGCCCCCGAAATCAGTTCGTTCTGGGGTATTTCCAACCTCTTCTCAATCAGATTAATAGCGGTTTATCCACTATTACGATCGATCAGCGATTCCCTTTATCGGATCTTATAAGGTTCTTTAATTTCGCAGTTCCATAAGTTAGACATCCGTGTCAGAACTTTAGTATGGTCGTAATCCGCTCCATGTAATTCCGATAGGCAATGTTCTGCGACTGCTGACTTATTAGGCTGCTCCAATTTGGTGTGCCGTTGATGTTCTCGACAACGATCTTCGGCAGTACGCAGCGTTTTACCACATTGGCAGGGTATCTGATAGACCCTGGATATCCATTATCCGAGGTCGTCTTTGGCACTAACCGGCAGTGCCGTGTTTTAGCTGGTGACTCAAATGGCTCTGAGCACTATGGGACTTAACATCTGAGGTCACCAGTCCCCTAGACTTAGAACTACTTAAACCTAACCAACCCAAGAAAATGACACAGATCCATGCCCGAGGCAGGATTCGAACCTGCGACCGTAGCGGTCGCGCGGTTCCAGACTGTAGCGCCTAGAATCGCTCGGACACAGCGGCTGGCTTTTATCTGGTGGACGGAAGACATTTTTCACGAGACATTTCCGGAGAGTTCGTCCTATTTTCTGGATAATGCGCCACAAAAGCAATAAATGCAATGGTGACATACTTCTGGTGTTCCCCTTCTGTTTCTGCCAGTTGTACAGTAAGAAATTTGCCAGTCCTCGTAGCTGTTCTTCAGGAACACCGTTATCAGATGTTCAAGTTCTTGACTGAGACTTTCACTGTCAGAGAGGCCTCTGTACCGATCTTTTGAGCACGCCATTCATCTGCACCGCACAGTGGCAGCTGTCCGAGTGCAGGCATAGGTCGGCATGCGTCTTCTTCTGGTACACACTGTGGCCCCACGTGCCATCGTCTTTTCTTTTCACCAGGACATCGAGAAATGGAAGCACTCCACTCACTTCGACTTACATGGTAAAACTGATGTTCTGGCGTATAAAGGCTGAGACGTATGAGAAAGTCATTCAGCTTGTCATTTCCATGTGGCCATATCAGGAAGTTGTCGTCAACATACTGGAACAAACAGGTAGGTTTCCATTCGGCTGATACCAGGGTTTCCAGCTCGAAATTCTTTATACAGGGTGTTACAAAAAGGTACGGCCAAACTTTCAGGAAACATTCCTCACATACAAAGAAAGAAAATATGTTATGTGGACATGTGTCCGGAAACGCTTACTTTCCATGTTAGAGCTCATTTTATTACTTCTCTTCAAATCACATTAATCATGGAATGGAAACACACAGCAACAGAACGTATCAGCGTGACTTGAAACACTTTGTTACAGAAAATGTTCAAAATGTCCTCCGTTAGCGAGGATACATGCATCCACCCTCCGCCGCATGGAATCCCTGATGCGCTGATGCAGCCCTGGAGAATGGCGTATTGTATCACAGCCGCCCACAATACGAGCACGAAGAGTCTCTACATTTGGTACCGGGGTTGCGTAGACAAGAGCTTTCAAATGCCCCCATAAATGAAAGTCAAGAGGGTTGAGGTCAGGAGAGCGTGGAGGCCATGGAACTGGTCCGCCTCTATCAATCCATCGCTCACCGAATCTGTTGTTGAGAAGCGTACGAACACTTCGACTGAAATGTACAGGAACTCCATCGTGCATGAACCACATGTTGTGTCGTACTTGTAACGGCACATGTTCTTGCAGCGCAGGTAGAGTATCCCGTATGAAATCATGATAACGTGCTCCATTGAGGGTAGGTGGAAGAACATGGGGCCCAATCAAGACATCACTAACATGGAAATTAAGCGTTTCCGGACACATGTCCACATAACAATTTTTCTTTCTTTGTGTGTGAGGAATGTTTCCTGAAAGTTTGGCCGTACCTTTTCGTAACACCCTGTATATAAGTTGGCGGCAGCTGGTGCAAGTGGAATCCTCGTGGTTACTCCTTCATCTGCTCATAGTAGCCACAGTAGAATAGAAAGTATGTCGATATCAAGGCATACTTGAAGAGATTAGTCGTTTTTAGGTCAAATTTCCGACCAATAGGCTCTAAGGATTCTTGTAAAGGACCTCTGATAAAAAGAGAGAAAACATCGAAGCTCACTAGGATATAGGTTGTGAGTTAACGAGTATTTCGCTCTCATTTAAGTGTATGGCTGAAAGAGACAGCCTTCCAGGAATTGTGAAAAGAATTCTGTCGTCCAGGACCGTGTGGAACAAAGAGCGCAGATTTGCCACGAGATGGGGAGATTCACAGGCGTCTATTATACTGAATGAGGTCAGGGTGATCAGGCCTAAGTGCTGTAGGGTAAGAGTGAGACAGATGAGAACCTATGTCACAGGGAAACCCGATAGGAGCTGTTCGTACCCAGGGAGGCGTAGCAGCGTCAAATAAGGCGGACCTAAGATCGGCTATGTCCACTGCTCGTGGTCTCGCGGTAACGATCTCGCTTCCCGAGCACGGGGTCCCGGGTTCGATTCCCGGCGGAGTCAGGGATTTTTCGTACCTCGAGATGACTGGGTGTTGTTGTGTCGTTTTCATCATCATCATTCATCCCCATTATGGTCGGAGGAAGGCAGTGGCAAACCACCTCCACTAGGACCTTGTCTAATAAAGCGGTTTGGGTCTCCCGCATCGTTCCCCTACGCTCTGTAAAGAAGCATGGGACTTCCTTTCATTTTATAAGATCGGCCATAGAGGGAAACATTTATGAAAACTATTTAATTCTGTAGTAATTCAGGGAATGAAGCCACAGTAATTTTAATCTATCATCTTTCTTAAAGTTTCATGGTGATCCCGATAAAACTTGGATACTGATCATATCTATAATAGTTTAGGATTTACCGTTAAAATGAAATTAAGAGGTTTTGTAACAAAGACCTGAAGGTAAAATCTGAACGCTTTGGTCGATCTTAACGATCGACAGTTCATATAAAAGAGGATCATTAAAATGACACATGTTGTAAATATCAACTCTGTAACTTTATTTGTTTAAAAGATATAGCAAATTTAAATTATCACTATTTTCAGTTAAGCATCAGATCATCATTTCCTCCACACAAAACACATTGAACAATGACAACGTGACACCTTATTGAATCATTAGGTAATAGAATATTTGTTGTAAAGTTTACTGCATAATAGTTACTTTTGTTCTTTGTTTATTTATTAGAAAGGACATTGGTGCAAGGCTACTGACCGTGACATTCAAAGTTAAGAAGGAATTTGTATTGGTTTTATGTAAAAGAATTAAACGTTTATCATATAATCCATATTATTGTTACTCTATTTAGAACATGAAAGTGGTCAAGCTTTGATTATTTAAATATGTTAAAATGTAAAATAATATAGTCAATCAGATGGACGGCTGCAGGGAAGTCGATTGAGCGATGATGTTCAGCACGCGGGAGACGCGGCCAGAGACAGGGCAGAGAGACAGTGCTGGTGCAGACGCGAAAGCGGACAGTCGGTCTTCTGGGTAGCTAGAAAGCGAAACGACTTAGAAAATATCGCGTTGTGTGGTATCGCGTGACACGGTCTCTGAGCGGTGAGGAGCCGCGCGCCTTGTGCGAACTCTAACTCTCGCATAGATAACGATGTGGAGTATTGGACTTGTATTTCACGACGAGATTGTGAATGATCGAGCTGTGTCAAATGGATATGCGCTCGACTGTAACAGTAACTCTAATACGACCACTTTCGCTATTAGTTTCCTTTCTGAATTAACATTATTCTAACCAAATCGCAACTGTGTGGCCTACATCATTTATTGGTCGTTAATTTAGGTCCCGATATTATTATTAAAGGTTAAAGTTAGATATAGTGGGAATTAGTGAAGTTCGGTGGCAGGAGGAACAAGACTTCTGGTCAGGTGACTACAGGGTTATAAACACAAAATCAAATAGGGGTAATGCAGGAGTAGGTTTAATAATGAATAGGAAAATAGGAATGCGGGTAAGCTACTACAAACAGCATAGTGAACGCATTATTGTGGCCAAGATAGATACGAAGACCACACCTACTACAGTAGTACAAGTTTATATGCCAACTAGCTCTGCAGATGACGAAGAAATTGAAGAAATGTATGATGAAATAAAAGAAATTATTCAGATAGTGAAGGGAGATGAAAATTTAATAGTCATGGGTGACTGGAATTCGACAGTAGAAAAAGGGAGAGAAGGAAACGTAGTAGGTGGATATGGAGTGGGGCTAAGAAATGAAAGAGGAAGCCGCCTGGTAGAATTTTGCACAGAACACAACTTAATCATAGCTAACACTTGGTTTAAGAATCATGAAAGAAGGTTGTATACATGGAAGAATCCTGTAGATACTAAAAGGTATCAGATAGATTATATAATGGTAAGACAGAGATTTAGTAACCAGGTTTTAAATTGTAAGACATTTCCAGGGGCAGATGTGGACTCTGACCACAATCTATTGGTTATGACATGTAGATTAAACTGAAGAAACTGCAAAAAGGTGGGAATTTAAGGAGATGGGACCTGGATAAACTGAAAGAACCAGAGGTTGTACAGAGTTTCAGGGAGAGCATAAGGGAACAATTGACAGGAATGGGGGAAAGAAATACAGTAGAAGAAGAGTGGGTAGCTTTGAGGGATGAAGTGGTGAAGGCAGCAGAGGATCAAGTAGGTAAAAAGACGAGGGCTAGTAGAAATCCTTGGATAACACAAGAAATATTGAATTTAATTGATGAAAGGAGAAAATATAAAAATGCAGTAAATGAAGCAGGCAAAAACGAATACAAACGTCTCAAAAATGAGATCGACAGGAAGTGCAAAATGGCTAAGCAGGGATGGCTAGAGGACAAATGTAAGGGTGTAGAGGCTTATCTCACTAGGGGTAAGATAGATACTGCCTACAGGAAAATTAAAGAGACCTTTGGAGACAAGAGAACCACTTGTATGAACATCAAGAGCTCAGATGGAAACCCAGTTCTAAGCAAAGAAGGGAAAGCAGAAAGGTGGAAGGAGTATATAGAGGATCTGTACAAGGGCGATGTACTTGAGGACAATATTATGGAAATGGAAGAGGATGTAGATGATGATGAAATGGGAGATACGATACTGCGTGAAGAGTTTGACAGAGCATTGAAAGACCTGAGTCGAAACAAGGCCCCCGGAGTAGACAACATTCCATTGGAACTACTGACGGCCTTGGGAGAGCCAGTCCTGACAAAACTCTACCATCTGGTGAGCAAGATGTATGAAACAGGCGAAATACCCTCAGACTTCAAGAAGAATATAATAATTCCAATCCCAAAGAAAGCAGGCGTTGACAGATGTGAAAATTACCGAACTATCAGTTTAATAAGTCACAGCTGCAAAATACTAACGCGAATTCTTTACAGACGAATGGAAAACTGATAGAAGCCGACGTCGGGGAAGATCAGTTTGGATTCCGTAGAAATGTTGGAACACGTGAGGCAATACTGACCCTACGACTTATCTTAGAAGAAAGATTAAGGAAAGGCAAATCTACGTTTCTAGCATTTGTAGACTTAGACAAAGCTTTTGACAATGTTGACTGGAATACTCTCTTTCAAATTCTAAAGGTGGCAGGGTAAAATACAGGGGGCGAAAGGCTATTTGCAATTTGTACAGAAACCAGATGGCAGTTATAAGAGTCGAGGGACATGAAAGGGAAGCAGTGGTTGGGAAGGGAGTAAGACAGGGTTCTAGCCTCTCCCCGATGTTATTCAATCTGTATATTGAGCAAGCAGTAAAGGAAACAAAAGAAAAATTCGGAGTAGGTATTAAAATCCATGGAGAAGAAATAAAAACTTTGAGGTTCGCCGATGACATTGTAATTCTGTCAGAGACAGCAAAGGACTTGGAAGTGCAGTTGAATGGAATGGACAGTGTCTTGAGAGGAGTATATAAGATGAACATCAACAAAAGCAAAACGAGGATAATGGAATGTAGTCGAATTAAGTCGGGTGACGCTGAGGGAATTAGATTAGGAAATGAGACACTTAAAGTAGTAAAGGAGTTTCGCTATTTGGGGACCAAATAACTGATGATGGTCGAAGTAGAGAGGATATAAAATGTAGACTGGCAATGGCAAGGAAAGCGTTTCTGAAGAAGAGAAATTTGTTAACATCGAGTATAGATTTAAGTGTCAGGAAGTCATTTCTGAAAGTATTTGTATGGAGTGTAGCCATGTATGGAAGTGAAACATGGACAATAAATAGTTTGGACAAGAAGAGAATAGAAGCTTTCGAAATGTGGTGCTACAGAAGAATGCTGAAGATTAGATGGGTAGATCACATAACTAATGAGGAAGTATTGAATAGGATTGGGGAGAAGAGAAGTTTGTGGCACAACTTGACCAGAAGAAGGGATCGGTTGGTAGGACATATTCTGAGGCATCTAGGGATCACCAATTTAGTATTGGAGGGCAGCGTGGAGGGTAAAAATCGTAGAGGGAGACCAAGAGATGAATACACTAAACAGATTCAGGAGGATGTAGGTTGCAGTAGGTACTGGGAGATGAAGAACCTTGCACAGGATAGAGTAGCATGGAGAGCTGCATCAAACCAGTCTCAGGACTGAAGACCACAACAACAACAACAACATCATTATTATTATGTTATTATATGTTATATTAACTTTGTATGTTTCATACAATTTCGCAAACATGCCATCAGCCACACAATTTAACCAAAGGGTCACAAGTGTCTAATTTAGGGCTTGTAATGCGACACGTGCAGTTCAACCACTAGACGAGTTTGAGCCAAGTCATTTCGACGAAGACAAACCGCATGCGAGCCCGAACATCTTTGCGATGTTAGCTCAGAAGGTATCTTTAATTTAAAATTGTTAAAGTACCACACAAATCAATAGATTTGAATATATGATATGAACATTTCCCGTTAGGGTTAAGCAAATCTTTCAGGTATTTAGCAGGGGAGTACATGAGGACACAAATATTGCTATCAATGGAGCATAAACGCACTTCATCTTTGTGAACTTTCGATAGTTCGATAAGTTTATGTGGAACTGATGATATCTATCGTAGCTCCTTAAATCCCTGGTCTAGTAAGCCGGATTCTTTGAAATACCGCAATTTACTCCTATTACGTAATTTTTGGAATGAATACTTAAGAACACAGTGCAAAAAAATTAGAACGTTCTGATACTTTTACTCACTATTTAAAACACTTTGATATACTGCAAGTTACACCCTTTACACCATTTTTCTGGATAAATATTTTCAAATATGGCGAAAAAATTCAGATAATTCGGATACTTTTCAGCACACTTAAAGTACTTTGAAATACTGCAGATTACACCCTTTACATAATTTTTTGGATAAATACTTTTGAGTACGTTTTCTGCCTGGCATCTCATTGACTGACGTGAAGTGATCTTCAGTGATGAGTCCTACTTGGAACTGAGCCCCAATGACCAGGGAAGACGTACCTGGAGACGCCCCTGTGGGATACCAGTTGAAAGCGGCCCGACCACCAGGAGTAATGCCCAGGGAGCCATCTTCATTCATAGGAGGACCCCTTTAGTTGTCATCTGCGGCGCTCTTACAGCACAGCTGTACGTCCACGATATTCAATGCTCCGCTTTGTTGCATCATCATGGGCTTACATTTCAGTAAGATAATGCCCATCCGCACACGGCGAGAGTTTCTACTGCTTGTCTTCGTGCTTGTCAAACTCCACCTTGGCCAGTAAGGTCATCGAATCTAAACCCAATTGAGAACGTTTGGAGCATTACGGGCACGTACCTCCTAGAGCTTAATTTATCCACTTAGTCAAATTTGTTTCGGGCTGCATGCAGGGAAAGCCTTGATGACTCATTCGATGAAAGTGCACTCTCAGCTACTGTTTTGCTGTCTGCGTACGAGGGGCGTTTGAAAAGACCGTGCAAAAATAAAAAGTACTTACGTGTTTGGGGTAAACCTTTTTTATTTTTCGACATAGTTTCCTTTTAGACTTATGCAACGCTGTTCTAGTTTTTTGATCCCTTCCGAATAATAGGAACTGTCCAAGCCTGCAAAATAGCTATGAGTTGCTGCAATCACCTCCTCGTTTGAATAAAATCTTTGTCCTGCCAGCCATTTCTTCAAATTAGGGAACAAATAGTAGTCTGAGGGAGCCAAGTCTGGAGAATGGGACGATGTAAAACTAGTAGGAATCCTATTTCCATTAATTTTGCTACCACAACTGCTGAGGTGTGTGCTGGTGCACTGTCGTGATGGAAAAGAACTTTTTTACGGTCTAATAGCCGGCTTTTTTCTTGCAGCTCGGTTTTAAAACGGTCCAATAACGATGAATAATATGTACCTGTAATAGTTTATCCTTTTCCAGATAGTCTACGAGGATTATCCCTTCCTAATCCTAAAAAACAGTCGCCATAACCTTTCCGGCCGAAGGACTGGTCTTCGCCTTTTTTGGTGCAGATTCTCCCTTGGTAACCCACTGTTTAGATTGTTGTTTGGTCTCAGGAGTATAATAATGTATCCATGCTTCATCCAAAGTAACGAAACGACACTTAAAGTCCAGCGGATTCTTCCTGAACAGTTGCAAACTATCCTTGCAACACTTCACACGATTCCGTTTTTGGTCAAGTGTGAGCAATTGCGGAACCCATCTTGCGGGTAACTTTCTCATGTTCAAATGTTTATGCAAAATATTATGTACCCATTCATTCGAGATGACCTCAGCACTAGCAGTCTCACGACCTTAACTCCTCTGTCACCCGTCACCATATCATAGATTTTATCAATGATTTCTGGAGTCCTCCTCCACAGAGCGTCCAGAACGTTCAGCATCACTTGTGCCCATATGGCCACTCCAAAAATTTTGAAACTACTTATAAACTGTTCTAATCGAAGGTGCAGAGTCACCGTAATGTTTATCAAGCTTCTCTTTAGTCTCCTGAGGCGTTTTTCCTTTCATAAAGTAATGTTTAATCACCACACGAAATTATTCTTCGTCCATTGTTTGACAATCACTCGGATACCAAACACAAAGAAATAGACCAATATGGCTGAAACTTGGTGTGCGTTCTTTCAAAAAATGCTACTAACTAAACATGACCTCGATACGCGCCAGTGGTGTCATCTCTCGGACTTTGCAAGGACTTTTCAAACGCCACTCGTAGTGTTCGCTGTCTGCTAAGTGGAATTATTGTTACAGGGTTATTACAAATGTTTGAAGCGATTTCACAGCTCTACAATAACTTTATTATTTGAGGTATTTTCACAATGCTTTGCACACACATACAAAAACTCAAAAAGTTTTTTTAGGCATTCACAAATGTTCGATATGTGCCCCTTTAGTGATTCGACAGACATCAAGCCGATAATCAAGTTCCTCCCACACTCGACGCAGCATGTCCCCATCAATGAGTTCGAAAGCATCGTTGATGCGAGCTCGCACTTCTGGCACGTTTCTTGGTAGAGGAGGTTTAAACACTGGATCTTTCACATAACCCCACAGAAAGAAATCGCATGGGGTTAAGTCGGGAGAGCATGGAGGCCATGACATGAATTGCTGATCATGATCTCCACCACGACCGATCCATCGGTTTTCCAATCTCCTGTTTAAGAAATGCCGAACATCATGATGGAAGTGCGGTGGAGCACCATCCTGTTGAAAGATGAAGTCGGCGCTGTCGGTCTCCAGTTGTGGCATGAGCCAATATTCCAGCATGTCCAGATACACGTGTTCTGTAACGTTTTTTTCGCAGAAGAAAAAAGGGCCGTAAACTTTAAACTGTGAGATTGTACAAAACACGTTAACTTTTGGTGAATTTCGAATTTGCTGCACGAATGCGTGAGGATTCTCTACCGCCCAGATTCGCACATTGTGTCCGTTCACTTCACCATTAAGAAAAAATGTTGCTTCATCACTGAAAACAAGTTTCGCACTGAACACATCCTCTTCCATGAGCTGTTGCAACCGCGCCGAAAATTCAAAGCGTTTGACTTTGTCATCGGGTGACAGGGCTTGTAGCAATTGTAAACTGTAAGGCTTCTGCTTTAACCTTTTCCGTAAGATTTTCCAAACCGTCGGCTGTGGTGCGCTTAGCTCCCTGCTTGCTTTATTCGTCGACTTCTGCGGGCTACGCGTGAAACTTGCCCGCACGCGTTCAACCGTTTCTTCGCTCACTGCAGGCCGACCCGTTGATTTCCTCTTACAGAGGCATCCAGAAGCTTTAAACTGCGCATACTATCGCCGAATGGAGTTAGCAGTTGGTGGGTCTTTGTTGAACTTCGTCCTGAAGTGTCGTTGCACTGTTATGACTGACTGATGTGAGTGCATTTCAAGCACGACATACGCTTTCTCGGCTCCTGTCGCCATTTTGTCTCACTGCGCTCTCGAGCGCTCTGGCGGCAGAAACCTGAAGTGCGGCTTCAGCCGAACAAACCATTATGAGTTTTTCTACGTATCTGTAGTGTTTCGTGACCATATGTCAATGAATGGAGCTACAGTGAATTTATGAAATCGCTTCAATCATTTGTAATAGTCCTGTACTGTTGGTAAAGATCGTAATGGCCAAGGCTGCACTGTCGCCAGATTTTCCCCTCAGCCCTACAGAACTGTTAGATGTAAGACATGCAAAAGGTACTAGACTGTGGAAATAGCCCACTTGTGCTATGAAATAAACAGCCAAACTGATTGAAATGGATCACTTGCGCTGTGCAAAAGTGGGG
This sequence comes from Schistocerca serialis cubense, assembly GCF_023864345.2. Classification (NCBI taxonomy): domain Eukaryota; kingdom Metazoa; phylum Arthropoda; class Insecta; order Orthoptera; family Acrididae; genus Schistocerca; species Schistocerca serialis. Next base: position 141,307,552 of record NC_064638.1, on the reverse strand, counting down.
GGGGGGGGGGGGGGAATTCAAATTTGATTAGAAAATTCATCGAATTATTATGGTAGGGGACCTAAGTGAAAACCGTGCGAAAATTTCAAATACGACATTACGTAATAATAATAAATTAATACGTCTACTGGATGGGGGAAGGTCAGGTCAGAAAGGATGACCAAGGATACTTGCGGTATCGGGGAACAATGGCACATAGTCACAAGTTACGTGTGATGACACAAGAAATTATATTCGGATCAAGTCTGTTGAGCGTAAAGGTATGATAAATTTATTGTCTTTTGAGCTACCTTCATAAATGTTTGAGCAAGAAATCTTTCCTTGTTCTGACGAGGCGACGAAACAGATGAATGACTTATCACCAACATACTCATAGTAACAAACTTTTTTTCCTTAGTATGTGCACTCACCACGGCGACAGACACGATGCTGAGAGAGATGCAGACGAGGTTGTAGAACAGGAGTATTAGCGTCGGTCCGCTCATCAAGGACTCCAGTGCCATCGTTCGGCTGCAACGGAACCATACGGAGCGGAAGTATCAAGTTCGAAGATATATGGTTGAGCTTCAAATAAGAGAAATGAGTTTTACTGCCTTTCTGTCATATTATTCTAGCCGCATTTTTTAAAAGTTTATAGGTTTCCGTTTCTAATCAGATTGGTGATTTTGCGAGAACGTGGTAGTGATCACAGAAACTATAAAATAAAATTCATACAAACATAGTGTGTACAGGCTACAAATGCTTGCATGTTATGTTTTCAGTCATTAGCGACGTCGCATGTAAGTCACAATACTTGTTAAGCAAATTTTATTTTCTTATACACGCAAAGACGTGTACTAGCATAATACATCGTGACTAGATCGTTAATATCCCTGTAACAAACCAAACAGCTGTAGAGTCTTAGTTCTGACCGAGGTTTACGGAATGTTTCTGTTGTTTTTTGAAGAAAGCTTCGGAGTTGTCAATTAACAGAGTCCCAAATGAGACCAGTTACTGGACCTCAGTTCTATCAGATTTGGACGAAAATTTCTGTATCGGCACTCCCGCTCATGTTGATAGAAAATGGAAGTGCAAAAAAAGTAACACATTGTATGAGTATTAACAACAGGCTACAACACATAAGCTGCTTACACTGACCGAAAAAAATCGCTACACCAAAAAATAATTAACGTAGAGCAATGAAATTTTCCGAATACATTTGTTTAGGTGACATATTTAAGTGATTAACATCGTAAGATCACAGGTCAATGTAAGCGCGAGACAAGCCATTGTAAATGTGCAATGCTGGTACATTTATAACCACTGACATTTGAATGCAAGTATGCATTATGTTGTAGAGGTGCCGGATGTGTCTGTGTGGTGAAGTTCCTTGCGTATTGCACTTGGTTGGTCAGTACAAGTATTGTTCATGCTAAGCATGGATGACGCTGGAGTTCTCGTTCAATGATGTCACCCATATGCGGTCGATTGGAGGCAGATCTGGTGATCGTGCAGTCCGAGGCAATATCTCGACATTCGGTAGAGCATGTTGGTTTAGAACAGTAGTATAAGCGGTATGTGGGCAAGCGCTATCCTGTTGGAAAACATCCCCTGGAGTGCTGTTCGTTAATGGCAGCACAACTGGTCGAATCACCAGACTGATGCACTGTTTTGCAGTTACGGTGCATGGGATGACTACGAGAGTGCTCCTGCCGTCATAAGAAATCGCACCCGAGCCCATAACTCCAGGAGTATGTGCAGTGTGTCCAGCACGCAGAAAGGTTGGTTGCAGGCCCTCGACTGCCTCTTTCTAAACAAAACACCGCCATTACTGGCACCGACGCAGAACCAGCTTTCATCAGGAAACACAACAGACTTCCGTCCTGTTCTCTGGTGAGCTCTCGCTTGACGCCACTGAAGTCGCAAATGTTGGTGGTTTGGGGTCGGTGGAATGTACGCTACGGGGCCTGTGACTCGAAGCTGTACTTGAAATAATCGATCTCTAACAGTCATGAGGAGAACACGACAAGTGCCACATTCCACTTTCATAGAAACTTTGCTGAGTGGTAGAGGGGTCGAAATAAGCGAACACGAGTCCCAGCTTATCCATATATACTCGACCGTTTGTAAGAAAACTATAGTCAAATTTGTTGAGGTGCTTTATGTGCTGCTCAGTATGTAACTACTTCAGTCGAAGCGTTGGCTAAGTGGCTAGCATTGTGGTGCCAACTGCTGCTCAAATTGCTTCTGCAGATGCAGTGCGATTCGCCAGAGCCGTACGTCGAACACGATAGTCTTCCATCTCAGTAGTGTCACGTGGCTGGCGGGGGCCCGGGTTGAAGGGGGGGGCGGGGGCGTGACTGTACATTCTTGCGACCACTGCTGCCAGCAGTCATGTACAGTGGCTACATTCCTGCCAAATCTTTATGCAGTATCGTAGAAGGAACATCCAGCTTTTCGTAGCCCTGTTACATGACGTCGACGAAATTCAGTGGAGTATTAATAATGGCTTTTTGGTTGTGTATTTAATTTAAACCTAACTAGCAGACTCATAGTGGCGCTACTAGCGCCACTCTTATGAAACTGCCGCGAAACTGGAATAGACGCCATCTTTCAGATGTAGAAACAGTGGTACCAACTTCCGATTATGTCGCACAACTCCTTCTTGGTGCTGCCAATTCTTCCTTCAGAGTGTTAGTGCAGTCATCGATAGTAAAATTTAAAAAAATCTTCATTTGTAATCGCTGTTTTCAGTACGAGATGATCGTGGCGTTTTAGAAGTGGGTTCGACATTTAATTAATCACGTGTTTCATATTTAGACTCACTGTGGTGTTAAAAATGCCGTGTTGCTAGGGCCTCCCGTCGGGTTGACCGTTCACCTGGTGCAAGTCTTTCGAGCTGACGCCACTTCGGCGACTTGCGTGTCGATGGGGATCAAATTATGATGATACGGACAACACAACACCCAGTCCCTGAGCGGAGAAAATCTCCGACCCAGCCGGGAATCGAACCCAGGCCGTTAGGTATGACATTCCGTCGAGCTGAACACTCAGCTACCAGGGGCGGACACTGTGATGTTGATGGCTGCTGATGCAGAGGTGCCAGTATGGTGGGCAGATCTATAACGGAGTCCACTCGGTGTCGTAATGTCAAGTGAGAAGCAGCTTCAATAAATAACCAAGAGTCACCAAATCCAAAGGCTTATATCAGACTGCTATCTGTGTGACATCCAGCAAGCAAACCACAAAGGTTCCGCCACGTTGGATGAATACGCGTGCAGGCAGGGCCGATTTAAGGCCGAAACGACACCAGCTAACCTGAGAGGGGCGCCACAGGAAAACTTGTGTACGTCGTCTATCGTAACTAGTAGCGAAAATGAACATGGGTGAAGCTTTAAGATTGTGAAAGCAAAAATGTTTCAGTAAACGTAGGACTGCAAACGAATCATTTCCGAATAATTACGAACGTCGAGAACCGCCAGTGATTTCAGTGTGAAACTTCGTTCTAATTGGTATAGAGATATTTAAAATGATAACTTTGTGATTAACTCCCCATCTAAATGAGGTCAAATTTCGCGAAACAAGAAACACGTTAGTACCTCAGCATGCTACAAATTGTGAAAGGAGTTTTCAAAACTCAAGACGATATGGGAATACCTTGGGTCAACACTTTCTGCAGAACTATCGCGTACACTGTCAACTGTAGCCACTGAAAGCGAGATCTTGAAGTCGGTAGACTCGGTAGACAGTTGAGTTCACCCAGAAAATAGCGCTTCCTCCTGGTTGCAGGGTGTTTGCTTTCAGCAGTTTCACGCCATACACGCCTGCGGCCGTCTGTGTGATGGAGCATAAAACGTGATTCATCTCAAAACGCCACCTGTCACCATCCAATGGACGTATTGGCATCCAAATTCCAGCCGTCATCAACGATGAACGGAAGTCAGCATGGGGGACGAAACGGGCTCCTGCGGCGGAGACGCGTACGCAGCAATGTTCGACGCCCAGTGGTTGAGGAGACAGTTGGTAGCCCCTTGCTTCATCTGGGTGGTCAGTCGATCGACAGTTGCACGTCTATTCGCGTGTACACATCTCAGCATACCTGTCATTTATGGCCTGTGGTGTGCCGCTGTTCACTCGGCGTTGGTTTTCGGTGTGACCGAGCGGTTCTAGGCGCTTCAGTCTGGAACCGCGCGACGAATACGGTCGCAGGTTCGAATCCTGCCTCGGGTATGGATGAGTGTGATGTCCTTAGGTTAGTTAGTTTAAGTAGTTCTAAGTTCAAGGGGACTGATGGCATCAGATGTTAAGTCCCATAGTGCTCAGAGCCATTTGAACCATTTGAGCGTTGGTTTTGAGCAACGCCATTTTCCCCTGCGCGGTTTACATTAACTACGGTGGCACGCGAACAATTTACAGACTTAGCCATTTCGAAAGTGCTTCCAAACTCGTCGGATTTAAATCCAGTCGAGAATCTGTGGGACCACCTCGATCGGGCTGTTCGTGCCTGGTATGTGGGGAAGGGTGACGGCAATGCAGTCGGCATGCCCCTACATCCCTGTCGGTACCTTCCAGAAGCTCACTCCCATGCTGCACGTCTCGCGGCATCCCGCGACGCAATGGGCAGCGAGTGTTTTGACACGTGATTACATTAATGTGACAGGACAATCCGAGAGGTCTAAGGCGCTGCAGTCGTGGACTGTGCGGCTGGTCCCGGCGGAGGTTCGAGTCCTCCCTCGGGCATGGGTGTGTGTGTTGGTCCTTAGGATAATTCAGGTTAATTAGTGTGTAAGCTTAGGGACTGATGACCTTAGCAGTTAAGTCCCATACGATTTCACACACATTTGAACATTTGGCTGGACAATGTACAATCTGTGAGCTACGGAGAGAGCCAAACAGCTGTAGAATGATCTGCTAATTTAGTTATTCCTGTGATAGGTGATAGTTAAGAAATAATACAAGAAGGGAAGGACAAGGAATATAACACAGTGATTTTCGTGCAGTACACTTACCTTATGATATGCTGGTGGTGTTTTATGTTATCCACTAACTGAAGGTACGTGTCGTCCGCGGAACTGGAATTACTGTTGAGACGTTTGTCATTCGAGTACGGATAGCGATCATTTGTATGACAGCATTTTTCGTCCTTCGGCCGTTCGGTGCCTTTTATGGAGACGAGGTTGTCGTTGAGAACCTCCAGCTCGGCAGCGATGTTGAGCATCAGCGTCAGGAGCGAGGCGTCCAGCAGAACCATCCCCTCGCTCGCGACGAACAGGCACGAGGCCTGCATGACGTACAGCAGCTCGTAGTGTGGGGACAGCGAGACGTCGGCCCCGGGCACGCACAGCGGCATCGGCAGCTCCCTGGCGGCGGCCGCGTCGCCGCTGAGCAGCCCCGACGCGGCGGGCACCGTCACCCACACCAACACCGCGAACCGCGAGACGCTCTGCAAACCAAAGGGGCCTCAGGTAGCACCGGCTCCAGGTGTAGCGTGCTGGCCGTGTGTCTTCTACCGGTGAAGTAATTCTTGGTAGTCTTCTAATCCGACCTTGGATGGTCCGTCACTCCGGTTAGTCCGACCATGCTGAGGCTCGCGAGCCTGTGCCGACTTGTCACTGACTGGACGCCTGTCGGGCCATTGTTGCGGTGTCTATCGCTGTGCATATTGTTATACTGTACGTTATTGTGCCGTTTTATCCTTTGTTGGGATTAAAAGACTTCGTTGTTTGCTTTATTCCGTGTTCTCTACCGTACTTATTACTGTAGATTCACTGTGTGTACAGTTGTCTGTTTTTCAACATGTCTGTATTTGAACGTAAACACGTAACTCTTTCATTAAATGAAAAATTAGCACTGCTACAAAGACTGGACGAAGGAGATTCGCTCCAAAAAATTGCAAAGAAACTGAATGTAGGTGTTACGACAATTAAGGATTGGAGGAAGAATCAGAAAGACATTGACTCCTATACAGTTACGATTGGTGGTGAAAACACTCTGAAGATTCGCAAAACATTAAAAAAGCCTAAACTTGAACTGCTTGATAACGCATTGTGGATGTGGTTTTGTCAAAAAAGAAGGAAAGGAACTCCAATATCCGGACCAATTCTCAAAGAAAAAGGGATAGTTTTGCACAAAAAACTGGATGCCGAAAGTACATTTGCTGCCAGTGAAGGCTAGATTGATCCTAGGAAAACTCGTCAAAAATGTATCCCTGACTTTTTTTCCAAGTAATTTGTTTTCGTTTGTACTGTAAAAACAATGCATACAGGAAAATCATTTCTTAGTTTATATATACAGTAGTTTATTTCTTTGTAAAACCTTTCTTTTTTTATATACAGTGCTATAAACATTTTTTAGTTTACAGTATATATCGTTGATACGTTATTATGTACAGTACAGTTCTGTAATTTGTTTGTCGTTTTTCCTTCTAAAACCAATACATATTATAGTGTGTGTAGACGTTTTTTAGTTAATATACTGTTCAACACTGTATAAAAAACATCTTTTTATATTACTGAGACATCTTTTAGTTCTTAAATCGTTAAATTTTTTGTACTAAATGTCTTTTTATATATTTTGCAATAAATATAGATTTTTCGGATAATCCGACCTTTTTCTCATTCCGACCGTGGTCCCGGTCCCGAAGATGACGGATTAGAGGCGTTCTACTGTACGTACAGTCAGGTGCTAGAAGGTTTCCCCCGTGAATGGCACCCCATTCTTTACGGAATGCTGCACTGAGAGGTATCGATGTCGGTCGGTGAGGCCTGGCACGAGGTCGGCGTTCCAAAACATCCCAAAGGTCTATAGATTCAGGTCAGGACTCTGTGTAGGCCAGTCCATTACAGGAATGTTACTGTCGTGTAACCACTCCGCCACATGGCGTGCATTATGAACAGGTGCTCGATCGTGTTGAATGATGCAATCGCCATCCCCGAATTACTCTTCAACAGTGGGAAGCAAGAAGGTGCTTAAAACATCAATGTATGCCTGTGTTGTGATAGTGCCACGCAAAACAACAAGGGGTGTAAGCCTCCTCCACAAAAAACACTACCACACCATAACACTACCGTCTTCCAATTTTACTGTTGGCACTACACGCGTTGACAGATGACGTTCACCGGGCATTCGCCATAATCACACCCTGCCACCGGATAGCCACATTGTGTACCGTGATTCGTCACTCCACAAAACATTTTCCCAGTGTTCAATCATCCAATGTTTATGCTCCTTACACCAAGCGAGGTGCCGTTTGGCATTTATCGGCATGATGTATGGCTCGACCACGAAATCCAAGTTTCCTCACCTCCCGTCTAACTGTTAGTACTTGCGGTGGATCCTGATTCAGTTTGGAATTCATGTGTGATGGTCTGGATAGATGTCTGCCTATTACACATTACGACCCTCTTCAACTGTCGGCGGTCTCTGTCAGTCAACAGACGAGGGCGGCATGTACGCTTTTGTGCTGTACGTTTCCAATTCACTATCACATCGGAAACAGTGCACCTATGGATGTTTAGGAGTGTGGAAATCTCGCGTACAGGCGTATGACGCAAGTGACATCCAATCACCTGACCACGTTCGAAGTCCGTGAGTTCCGCGGAGCGCCCCATTCTGCTCTCTCGCGATGTCTAATGACTACTCAGGTCGCCCATACGGATTACCTGGCAGTAGGTGGCAGCACAATAGACCCAATACGAAAAACGTACGTTTTTGGAGGTGTCCGGATACTTTTGATCACATAGTGTTCCAACACTGTAGGATAAGGCATACTGCTTCTTACCGCAAAGAAGACACGTTAACTTCCATTCAGGCACCAGTAAGAGTCTTACATAAAGCTTTCGGCCACAGTTTTCATCAGAAAAAGAGAAAAACACACCATTCGTACACACAAGAAAGCACACCCCATGCACACATAACCGCCAACTCCAGCATCTCGGGCCCGCTTTCCCATGTGCTTACTTGTGTTTGTGAATGGTGTGTCTTTCTCTTTTGCTGTTGAGGGCTCTGGCCGAAAGATTTATGTTAGTGTCTATCAATTGAGACTGTCTGGAACATAAGTGTCAACTCTACGCTAAGTAGCAATTTGTCTTTTCCTACATAGTTGAATCATAAAATCAACGTGACTCCATATTTCGACGATCCACCTCTCCGCCATCTTCGGGAAAGAGGCCGCTGCTGCTGTTATTGGGTCCCGCAGAAAGCTGATGCTAAGGCTGAAGTCGTCGACCTATATGGGGCCCCGGTTTTCGGCCACACCGATTCCCTTCGTCTCCAGTTTAACCTGGCTGTTAAAACCCCTCAAAAAACTGGTTTCTGAAATAACCGATTTTCTGTTTTTTGTTGCTGTCACTTCCGCGGCAGACATATATCGCATTCGAAAACTGTCCCCAAACACTCGGACTGGTTACATCAAAGAACATAGCTAATACACGATTCCACGTCCTGCTAAGTAGAAAACCCTTGTCTCTATTAATGAACTTATTACATGGCGGCCTCTAGTAGACTAAAAGCAGCACGGAACAAAAATAAATAATTTTCAGCAAAAATAATTCAAATTGCCTCCTTAACAACACTGTTACAAACACGTGACGTATCGATGACTATCACGGTCTCATCATATTCCTCTTGTTTAAAAAAAGCGAGTGAGATGGTCTAGTAGTTAGTACACTGGGCCCGTCCAGAATTAGGTTTTCAATGACTTCTCTAAATCCTTCCAGGTAACTCATAGGATGGTGCCTTTGAAATGGCATCGTCGACTTTTTCCCCCACCGTTTCATAATCCGCCCTTGTGCTCCCTCTGTAATGATTGGATTGCGCTGTCGACAGGACGTTAAATTCTAATCTTCCATCCTTCGTTTTTCGTTTAAACAATGTACTGCTATCGCTGATTTTTCATACTTTTATAGCTTCTTGCGACGGCGACGTTCCATGCATCTGTCCTGAACTGTGTGAATCGATCGGCCGGTATAAGCCTTCCCACATTGACACGGATATATGACAGGCTTCCTAAGTCACAAATCATATTTGATAGAGTCGAAAGGAGTCCTAATGTTGACAAGTGGACGCTATACACTCTGTCAAATCTCCTTAACGTTCTTCCAGTCTCAAACGGTATGCCCCGAGCATAAGGTACAAAGGGCACAGAGCTATGCTTCTCTTCATGCACCTCCGGGGATGGTCCAAACTCCGTAGCTCGACGAACCTGCTTCGCGGAGTACCCACTTTCGTTGAACTCATGTTCCAAGTGTGTAAGTTCCTGTGTTAGACAACCCTTGTTGTAAATAGCGTATGCTCCGAGTAAGAATCCTAAGGACGCCACTGCGTTGGTACGTCGATGGCAACAACACTTTGCATGCAGGTATCGATAGGTATGCGTTGGTTTTCAATAGACACAATGGCCCAGAGAACCATCATGATTTTTATAAACCATTGTCTTCTACAATGGAAGCTTCTTATCACTTTCAGCCTCCATAGTATAATTTATTTCTTGGATGAAGACAGCTGAAGTGGTCCAAAAATCGGTTAAAAGCGTCACCTGCCGTTCTGCCAAGATTGTATTGTCCCCATATAATTAGTGATTTAAGTGTGTCTACTTACAACCTGTTCTTCACTCATTTCTTGGCAAATGTGAACACCATATCTCCAATTCGGTCGATTTGTTGAAAAATGTTCAAATGTGTGTGAAATCTTATGGGCCTTAACTGCTAAGGTCATCAGCCCCTAAGCTTACACAATACTTAACCTAAATTATCCTAAGGACAAAAACACACACCCATGCCCGAGGGAGGACTCGAACCTCCGCCGGGACCAGCCGCACAGTTCATGACTGCAGCGCCCCAGACCGCTCGGCTAATCCCGCGCGGCTCGGTCGATTTGGTTGGTTGATAGATTTGGGGGAGGGGACCAGACAGTGAGGTCATCGATCCCATCGTATTAGGTAAAGTTGGGGAAGGAAATCGACCGTGTACTTTCATAGGAACCATCCTGGCATTTACCCAAAGCGATTTAGGGAACGCACGGAAAACTTAAATCAGTGGTCGGACGCTGGTTTGAACCGTCGTCCTCCCGAATGCGAGTCCAGAGCGTTAACTACTGCGCCGCCTCGTTCGATTCGGTCGATGTCATTCGACGGTTGGAATCTCTGCGGCTGGATCCTTTGAATATACTTGACAGCAGCCTCTGAGAGATTCCTTGAGTTTGATTAGTGAAAAACTGAATGAGGACTTGATAAAGTTTTCTCGTCATACGTTGACCACACATTTTCCATTTAATGGCAATATTTTTGAACTGATTCGCGAAGTCACTATAGGTAGCCCTTTTGTGCCCATAGCTGCCCATTTATTCATGGAGAACTTTGAGGACAAGGTACTGAGGACTTCCGTTTTTCAACCAACGTGCTTCTGGCGACACGTCGTCGATACCTCTTTTGTCTGGCACCATGGACATGTACTCTTAACTGGTTTCTGGGCTACTTCAGTTTTCTTTATCCTAATATGAAATTTACCATGGAGGTTAAAAGTGATGGGGAACATCCATTGTTTTATGTAATGGCTTAAAGAAGACTTGATGGTACTCTGTGACACAGAGTTAACCGAAAACCGATACACACCGATCGACATCTGCATGCAAAAGAGTTGCCACCCACCGTATCAACGCAGTGCCGTCCTCATGACTCTGTTACGCAAAGCATATGTTGCGGATAGTCTAACACAGACACTTGCGCACTAGGAGGTTGTGTTCAAGAAAAATGGATACTCCGAGAAGTAGGTTCATCAAGCTATGGATTCTAGACTATTCCATGAGGTACATGAGCAGAAACATAGATCTCCACTCTTTATTCCTTATGCTGGGGGCATACCTTTTAAAATTGTAAAATTTTAAGGAGATTTGACATTAATAGTGCGTCCTATTCACCTATCAACATTAGAGCACTACTTTGCACTGTCGAAGATGGTTTAGGACTTTAATAAGCCTGGAATATAAAAAAATCCCGTGTCAATGTGAGAAGGCTTACATCGGTCGCCGATTCACACACTTCAGGAAGGCAGCGTGGACAGTAGTCGCCAGAAGAGGCTGCAACAGCCTGAAAAATGGACGGTACCACAACATTGTTTAGACGATGGATACGGGATGAACGATACCCTGGTAGCTGCCGGTATGTCCGTTTTTTGGGACAGTGTTTAAAAAGAGACAACTGAAATTAGGTTGGCACACAATTTGATTAATAGAGATGGTTTTCCTCTTAGCAGGACGTGGAACCTTGATGCGGAAGACCCGATCACCGAAATGTTGATTTTAGGATGTGACAGCAAACTCAAGCTGACTACGGTGTAGCGTTCTGATTTGTTTGCAGCTTAAAATTAGACTGAGATTCCTCGAACTAACTCTTCACTTTAAACTAACGCAGAGCTATCTCCTATTAGACTACCACCAAAAGTCAGGCAACAGGCTGACGCTGTTGCCGTACTCACCGTGGGGTGCACACATGGGTGTCCGCCGAAATTTTTGCAGAGGGGGGGAAAGGCGGAAGGGGGGGGAGAGGGGCAAGGCTGCAAAATTTCCGCTTTCATGTAATGAATTGGCCTGTTTGGAGACATGTCATGCCATAAGAACCAAATTTTATAGGCGACACAAAAAAATTTTATGTCCCAGAGAATTCATGGCGCTCCATTCGATGTCCACTACTGACCATTAAAATTGCTACACCACGAAGATGACGTGCTACAGACGCGAAATTTAACCGACAGGAAGAAGATGCTGTGATATGGAAATTATTAGCTTTTCAGAGCATTCACACAACGTTGGTGCCGGTGGCGAAACCTGCAACGTGCTGACATGAGGAAAGTTAACAACCGATTTCTCATACACAAATAGCAGTTGACCGGCGTTGCCTGGTGAAACTTAAGGAGGACAAATGCGTACCATCACGTTTCCGACTTTGATAAAGGTCGGATTGTAGCCTATCGCGATTGCGATTTATCGTCCCGCGACATTGCTGCTCGCGTTGGTCAAGATCCAATGACTGTTAGCAGAATATGGGATCGGTTGGTTCAGGAGGGTAATACGGGACGCCGTGCTGTATCCCAACTGCCTCGTATCACTAGCAGTCGAGATGACAAGCATCTTATCCGTGTGGCTGTAACGGATCGTGCAGCCACGTCTCGATCACTGAGTCAACAGATGGAGACGTTTGCAAGACAACAACCATCTGTACGAACAGTTCGACGACGTTTGCAGCAGCATGGACTATCGTCTCGGAGACTAAGGCTGCGGTTACCCTTGATGCTGCATCACAGACAGGAGCGCCTGCGATGGTGTACTCAACGACGAACCTGGGTGCACGAATGGCAAAAAGTCATTTTTTCGGATGAATCCAGGTTCTGTTTACAGCATCATGATTGTCGCATCCGCGTTTGGCGACATCGCGGTGAACACACATTGGAACCGTGTATTCGTGATCGCCATACTGGCGTGTCACCCGGCGTGATGGTATTGGGTGCCATTGGTTACACGTCTCGGTAACCTCTTGTTCGCATTGACGGAACTTTGAACAGCGGACGTTACATTTCAGATGTGGCTCTACCCTTCATTCGATCCCTGCGAAACACTAAATTTCAGTAGGATAATGCACAACGGCATGTTGCAGGTCCTGTACGGGCCTTTCTGGATACAGAAAATGTTCGACTGCTGCCCTGGCCAGCACATTCTCCAGATCTCTCACCAATTAAAAACGTCTGGTCAATGGAGGCCGAGCAACTGGCTCGTCAGCCACCTTGGGTGGCCGAGCGGTTCTAGGCACTGCATTCTGGAGCCGCGCGACCGCTGCTATCGCAGGTTCGAATCCTGCCTCGGGCATGGATGTGTGTGATGTCCTTGGGTTAGTTAGGTTTAAGTAGTTCTAAGTTCTACGGGACTGATGACCATAGTGCTCAGAGCCATTTGAACCATTTTGAACTGGCTTGTCACAATACGCCAGTCACTACTCTTGATGAACTGTGGTACGGTGTTGAAGCTACATGGGCAGCTGTACCTGTACACGCCATCCAAGCTCTGTTTGCCCAGGATTATCAAGGCCGTTATTACGGCCAGAGGTGGTTGTTCAGGGTACTGATTGCTCAGGATCTATGCACCCAAATTGCGTGAAAAAGTAATCACATGTCAGTTCTAGTATAATATATTTGTCCAATGAATACCCGTTTATCATCTGCATTTCTTCTTGGTGTAGCAATTTTAATGGTCAGTAGTTTATTAATAAAAACTTTGTATCCCAGATTCCAGGGTGGTGGTGGTAAAAATGCCCCTTCCTGGCCTCCCCCTCCCTACCCCCGGCCACATCCCCCCTTGTGAAAACCTATGATGGTATCATTATGGGTTTTGATTTATTACCAACCCATCCTCAGATGACTATCTGGTAATAAGTTGCAACTGGTGATGATATATTTGAGTGATCTGTGGATAAGATATATAACAGAAGGATTCAACATAAAAATATTGAAAAATATGTGATATTATATTCAGCATGTAAAACATTATTTGTTTACCAGTGTTTAGTGTGTATATAGAAGATAAAAAACATTTATAAGTGACAAAAATGTGATAGATGTGCCGTTTCCCTGCAAGGATTCCGTACAGGTTTTGACGGCAGTGATGTTGAGAGACGGTGTTCAAACTGACGTATGACGGATGTTGTTTTAGAGATGTTGCTGACGTAGTATGGATTTCTTTTTGTGGGTGAAGATGAAGCGTTTGTTGTACACGACGTCGATAGACACTCCAAAAGAGCTGGTTTGCCGTTTGGCTGAGGCTGCAGCCATTATTCGTAAAGTACCTGGTTGTTCTGAGCGAATTACACAACCATTACTCAGCAAATGTTGATGCAGGTATAAAAGGCCAACATTTCCAGCAATATGTCTAAAACAGTATTCATCACAGAACAGTTTGAACATCGTCTCTGAACATCGCTAGCCTTAAAACATTCATGGACCCCTCTATCGAGTAAACTTTACACTTGTGATTTTTATGACAGAAAAAGTGTTTTTTGCTATCTCCTGTAGACACTCAAAAATTTTTTATACGTAGTGTTTTTGAACCCTCTGTATAGCTTGATGTGAGCTGCCCAACAGTGTGTACTTTTGATTTTGATTTTTTTACCACACTAGTATCGGACGCATCCCCATCTTCTACGGCATTCACGTTATGGAAAACAAAATGACTTTTGCAGTATTTATAAATAACCTGAAAGTTGCTCGTCACAAATGACAAGTTCCAACTTTTTTCGGTTTCCACATTGTCTAACTCGCCATCACAAGGCTAACACATCCTGTGTATAGTAATCGAGGTATAAGTATGAAGTGAGGACAGTCATCGGCCAGTCGTGAAGGGAAGTCTGGGCCACGTTCTTTGGCGAGCAGAGTCTCCGCCAATGAGAATTCTGCACAGCCACGTACTTCGACGCGTGGACAGCGTTAAAATAGAGCAATCGTAGACTACATACACATGCTTGTGGTTCTTCGGTGCTGGATGTATGGCTCTTGTGTGTTCAGCCCTGTTCTGAGACGTTCTTAGTGGAGGAGACTGATGTTCAAGTTTAACATGAGATTGAGTTTAACATACTCTTCTTAAGACTTATTCCGAATTACGGTTAGGTAAAGCACAACACTGTGCAGTTTAGCATATTAATTCAAAGTTACGATTTCAGGTTTGTAACAAGCCACTAGGATGATATATTTTGTACTGTGAGATATTCAGTCTTGACCCACGTGGGCCTGAAAAACATCCGAATCGCAGGCGGGCTAAATAAATCACATTCTCATTCATTTTACTGTTCTTGATATTGTCATATGATTCTTGAACAATATGGGGATAAATTCTTTATTAAGTGGTGGCATAGCAGGACACATAATTTATCTGTGACTAATTGTGCTCTTCGTTGCACTATGAATTATCTTGAATTGAAATAATCATTAAATTCAAATCATTTTTTCTCAACATTTATTTATATTTCCTTGCCAAAATTAAATTGATAATTCAAACTTAACAGTTGTACATAACATGTCATTCGTCTGTGCACTTTCAATTAAGTTGCAGTAAAGGTCCTGCTACTATAGCATTTCATCTAAAACGCACGGCTTATGACTTGTATCTTAAAATAGTAAAACTGTTATTACGAATATTTCACTAAATTTGCACCCTTGCTAGTTTAAAGGTTTCTTGGTGTTCATCTTAAGTTCTTTTCAGGTGAGGTAAGGCACTTTTCAACCCTTTTTTGTCACTGTAGCACCACTTGGGGCATGTCCGTATATGCGTAAATGCCCATTGTGCAGAGATGGCGCGTCGTAAAGTTTTATTTGTGAGAAAATACTTACTGAAGACATAGTTTGGTAATCTCAGAATCCTTACTATGACCCCCAGAACCCTTGCCAATGTTCGGTACATCACTTATAACTACAATTACGCCTCAGACCTTACATTACATGATTATTTTTATGTGCGTATATACTGTAACTTTGAAACTCATATCGAAAAAACGTTTCAGTGCTCTCGAGAACATTATCTTAAGAATATCTAGTAAAAATTTCGACGATTTGCCATGAGTAGAAATTATAAAAGTGGGTGTCCACACAATTGGTACTTTTGGTACGCAAAAATTATGGTTTCTGGGGAGTTTTCTCAGGAATCGCCGATGAACAAATGGCGCCTTTATAATCTATCTTTGGTGGACACTAGGTCACACCTAATTCAAAGGAACCAACCGATTTTCTCAGCTTTTTTGGGTTTCAGAAAGCGTCTAATATTTAAATTTTGACCGTGTGATGCAGGATAGCTACAGTATCACCGTTCTTCAGGTGGATACAAAAATGACCACTAGGCCAAAGACTATCAAAAACACTTGATCCCTTATCTCTGTGATCAATAGAACCCGAGACATGACCCACTGAAAAATCGCATTTTCACGCGAGGCTTTTGGGAACGTACTGATACAGTGCACTGGCCAGTTTTATTGTGAGGTGCATTAAGATTTGAGTGGGAGTGGCTCACGTGTGTGGTCGTGTATGTTGAGGTGCGTATCATGATTATTAATATGAACTGTTATATTGATCGTTGGTATTAATTCCGTGATTATAAAGTGTGATCAACAGTATAATTTAC
Source organism: Schistocerca serialis cubense (assembly GCF_023864345.2). Lineage (NCBI taxonomy): Eukaryota > Metazoa > Arthropoda > Insecta > Orthoptera > Acrididae > Schistocerca > Schistocerca serialis. The sequence goes on along the minus strand of NC_064638.1, from coordinate 141,291,424 downwards.
AAGTACTTACGATGTAGGCAGTCACGTGGAATAGCGTGTATTTTCTTACGTGTGTTATTTTAACAGTGCTGCGGCGAGAATTGCAGCACAGAATAAATAATTGGCATCCGATAAAACAAATTTACGTGTTCTTTACTGAACAGTAGCCGATACTTGCCTACAGTCACAACAATTTCAGCGCCACTTCATAAATGGAAACAAGACCGAGCGTGATCTTCTGTCGTCTTCAAGGCCTTTGACTGCTTGTGGCACGAGGGCCTCCTCTATAAACTTTTTGTACTGGGGGTTCGCGTCGCGTCGTATTTGCGTGACCAGACGTTCACGTTTGTGCCGAAGACGGCATCTAAACAAATAGGCCTATACGAGCAGGAATGCCGCAGGGATCGGTTCTCGGCCCCCTTCTGTACTCCCTGTATACAACTGACGTGCCACGCACCGATAGGGTATCCCTCGCGCTATACGCGGATGACACCGCATTCCACGCGCGTCCCCCAAGGATTGACGTCGGTCGCCTCCGCTTAAAAGAGGCATGCAACGTCCTAGGGGCCTGGACAACGAAATGGCAGCTTAAGTTCGATGCCATTAAAAGCCAGGCCGTCGCAATAACGAGACATAGAGTGCCCGTGGACCTCCAACCGCTGCGAATCATGGGAGGCCCCAGCCCTTGGTCTCCCACGGGTAATTATCTAGGGGTAACACTCGATAGGCACCTCACCTGGAAACCGCACATCCGAGAGGTCTGGGGGAAGGTGCATGGACGTTTGAAGGCGCTATATCCCCTACTAAACCCTCAATCGACGCTTCCTCCACACTGCAGAATTACGCTATATCCGTCACTGATCCGACCAGTGCTAGAATACGCGTCTGCAGTGTGGGGGAACGCAGCCGACCCTACACACACACGTGTCGGCTCCAAGGGGTGTACCGCGCGAGGTGGCGCAGTGGTTACATCACTGGACTCGCATTCGGGAAGACGCGCGTCCGGCCATCCTGATTTAGGTTTTCCGTGATTGCCCTAAATAGCTCCAGGCACATGCCGGGATGGTTCCTTTGAAAGGGGCACGGCCGACTTCTTTCCCCGTCCTTCCCTAATCCGATGGGTTCGATGATCTCGCTGTCTGGTTTCCTCCCCCCAAACAACCCACTCCAAGGAAAGCAAGGGAGAGCTCTGTGACTCGCCTTGCACCTACCGCGAGACTACCCGACCAGGGCCTCGCATGAGGAAACCGGGATCCCCCATGATAAGGGACCGCATAAAACAGACTGCCCGACGGTTCTATGAAGCGTCGCCGCAGTCTGACAGTCGGCTCATTTCAAGTCTGGGAACCCAGGAGCGCCGACGACGGACCACCAGGTGGCCCGACCTGCTTCGGCAGTGAGGTAGGCGGTGCACAAACGCGCCAGTGCTCCTGACGCCAAGAGGAAATACACAAACGTCATGGTAATAAAATGCGCATTGAGGGAACACGAGAATAGTTAGAAAAACTTAGCTGTACAACAAACAAACAGTAAGGGCTGTCCTTTAGGAAAAAGAGCAGGTGGTGACCGTGATCTTCTGCAGGGAGAGGCAGACCCAACTTTAGAAGGCTCGAGGTGAACTACAGAACCCCATAATGCTTACCCGATGCTATACACATCCCTCATGTGTGTGGCCCGGCTGCCGCCACCAACAACAGCGGCATATTATTTAGAGCGAAGCTGTGTGTACTACACATTGCTGTTAAATGTTGTTGTATCTTTCCGCGTTTAGTGGTTTGTTAAACTCAGTAAGGAAACCATATCCTAATGACAAACAACACCCCCATACCATAACGGCCCTGAGCCGCGGCCGGTTCGCGTTGATGCCATTTGTTCTGTGACAGTTTGTCGCAATCGAGTGGCATGTTATTTCTCCCTGAGTTACTACCATGACGAGTTGCTGACTTGCAGTGGCAGCAGCAGCGCTTCGATACTAGTACTGTTGTGCCATATTTGGTGTAGCCCCTATATTTCTGTGTGGTGGTGGTGTGTGGTAGTCAGTCGGTTGGGACAGAACAGCGAGGAAGTCTCCGCAGTGCGAGTTCAGGCCGGGACCGCAGGTGGCGTGCACACACAATCGGATTGTGAGGTGGTAGCTGCAAGAGGTACAAAGTTCGTTGTCCACCGAACCTGGACACTGAAGTTGAGTGATCAGTTAAGCTGCTATGAAACCTCAACTGCTCTGACATCTCTTCGTTCATTGCCAGTTGTTGCTTCCAGGGCCGTTCCGGCTAGCAGCAACATATGATGCCGGCCGTGGTGGCCGAGCGGTTCTAGGCGCTGCAGTCTGGAACCGCGTGACCTCTACGGTCGCAGGTTCGAATCCTGCCTCGGTCATGGATGTGTGTTATGTCCTTAGGTTAGTTAGGTTTACGTAGTTCTAAGTTCTAGGGGACTGATGACCTAAGTTAAGTCCCATAGTGCTCAGAGCCATTTGAACCAACATATGATGTGTTGGAGTCGGTGAAATTTTGCAGCCATCTTCCTCTACAGTCTTTAACTATTAAATTGGTTGTCACTTCTCAGTGAAGCGCAGCAGTGATATTTTCTGCCTTGTGGGCGTTAACGCCCCAGTGACTTGCCCTGGACGTTAGCATAGTTTTCTGGAAGTGTGTTTTTCCTCGCCATGTTGATGCTGTCCAGCACGGCGTGTAGTTCTACAGCCTTTTAGATGTTTGTTAATATTTTTTTCTTAAGAGTGGTTACTGTGCCTTGGCTGTTTTTAGACAACAGGTTTGAAGACGTAGTGCTGTTAGTATTTTCGCCCTCGTCTGATATTTTCCATTGCCGTACCGTTGGTCAGGCAGAAGGTAATTGATAAGGTTGTTGGTCGGTCCTTCAGCCATCCCTGGGTCGGGTTGTCATCCGATTATTTAACCTTACTCTTGGCTGCCTGTCTCGCCTCACCATACATTATAGCTACCCCCTCAGGCCGACCCTTGGAACACTTCTGAGCACCACTGTTCTGTTGGTTTAAGATTGTGATTTTCATTGTAGTCTGATGTACTGTGTGGGGCCTTCAGCCGTCTATTAATTTAGATTGTTTTAATTTTGAAATAAGGCCTTCAACTGATTTAAATTAAAATTTGAAGATTGATTTGTTTAAAAATTAAATTTTGAAAGTTTGTTCTATCTGAAATTCTTGTTATCCGGGCCTTAAGCCCTTAGTTGTTCAATTTTCAAGTGTGTGGCCTTCAGTTGAGCTTTTAAGTGGAATATTTTTAAGATAAGGCCTTCAGCCGACTTAAATTAAAGTTTGAAGATTGATTTGTTTAATAACTAAAATTTTGAAAGTTTGTTCTATCTGAAATTCTTGCTATCCAGGCGCTAAGCCCTGAGTTGTTCAATGTCTTGTGTGTGGCCTTCAGCAGAGCATTTACATGAAATATTTTTTTTTTAGATAAGGCCTTCAGCCGCGTGTATTCTTTAAAGTATTTTTTATAACTTGTGTTCAGGCCTTCATCCGTTCTTGTTTTTGGTGTGGTTTTGGGCCTTCAGCCCAGGAGGTATTGTAAGTTTTCTTAACTAGGCCTTCAGCCATATTGTCTTAATTTGATCCTTTTAAGGCAATATTTAATTAAGTGGTGCTTAGGAAAATAAAGGTTTGTGTGTTTTGTGTAACTAACAGTAACTGATTACGGCCCCCTCCACAACCATAACCTGATCCGCTCTATCCTGCAAAACCAGATTTCAGACACCTCCACCATCCTTCACTGTTGGCAATGGACATTACAACAGGAAACTTTCTCAAGGCATTTGTCAAAACCAAACCTTGCCGCCAGATTTCCACAGAGTATAGCATGATTCGTGACCGCAAATCATTCATTTCCACACCCACTGTCCAGTAGCGTCCCTCTTTATACCACCTCAAGCTTCGGTTAGCACTAACTACAGAAACGTGTGGTTTACGAGCTTCTGCTCTACCGTAGTACCCCATTCTTCGTCTCCTAACACAATCATTCCGCTACCTGGACTGCCGGTAGGGCTTTGGAACTCACGAGTGGTTCCTTCCGCTGACTTCATGCGGTTTGTTTACATCCCCCCTCCGCAGTGCTCTACGGTCACTGTTCGCCAGTACACGATGTCTAACCGGTCTTGGTATGGCTGTGGTTCTTCCTTCGCATTTCCACTTCACACTCACAGCACCAGTAGTTGGAAGCTTTAGAAGCGTTGCTACTCAGATCAAATCCGATGACTAGTCTACATTGGAAGCTACTGAGATCTACTGATCGATCCATTCTGCTGTCAATGTTTCTCTACTGATGAAACATCCTGCCTTCTTTCGTACTGGCGTGACATCTAATAGTCAGTTCCGGATTACAAAGGGGTGTCTAGATGTTTTGACCAGGTGATGTAGGACGAGCGAAATTGTGCTACATTCTCTGAAAATTATTTCGAGCAGTTAGTTCATGAGCCCACGTGAATAGTACATGGTTGTGAAAACACACTTGACCTCTTAGCAACAAATAATCCTGAGTTGATAACAAGCACCAACACCGATTCAGGGATTAGTGAACAAAGGGCTGTCGTAGCGAGAATGAATATTGTAATCCCCAAATCCTCGAAAAATAAGCGAAAAATATACCCATTCAAAAAAGAGGATAAAAGTTCACTTGACGTCTTCCTCAGAGACAATGTCCACTCATTCCATATTAATAATATAAGTGTAGACCAGATGTGGCTTAAATTCAAAGAAATAATTTCGGCAGCAATTGAGAGATTTATACCAAAAAAATTAACAAACGACGGAGCTGATCCTCCTTGGTACACAAAATGGGTTAGAACACTGTTGCAGAAACAACAACGAAACAAACATGCCAAATTTAAACAGACGGAAAATGTCCAAGATCGGCGATCTTTTACAGAAGCTCGAAATTTAGCGCGGACTTCTATGCGAGATGCCTATAACAGTTTTCACAACAAAACTTTGTCTCGAAACCTGGCAGAAAATCCAAAGAGATTCTGGCTGTATGTGAAGTATGTTGGCAGCAAGAAACAATCAGTGCCTTGTTCCATTGAGTTTCGGGTGTGCAGCCGCAATAAATCTCCTTCTTCTTCTAATATTTCGGCTGTGTAACGTTCAGCCATCTTCAGAGTGAGCCGCAAGACTGCCGCTCCAGTTTTTTTTTTTTTTTCTTTATTGAATTTAAATTATCCCCGAAGGGGGCGGGCTGGCAGCAGCTTAATATTGCGCTCTTCAGCCTACAGACTTTGTTAGAAAGATGAAGAGAATAAATAATAAAAACAGGCGATAAAATCGGAGACTTAAAGAGTAACATGACGAAAAGAAATCGTGGAACTTAAAACAAAGAACAGAAGGATGATGATGCTAATAAAATACATACGAAGCAGACAGGTAAAACAATAGACAGACAATTAAAAACCACGGCGACAGTCTGGTTTCTGTTCGCAAAAGACATAAAATTCACACCTAGCGACAGCATGGTTTCTGTTCGCAACACGAGAAAGACGAACAACACTGAACAGTCGCTGGAACACTGCACTAAAAAGTTGGCAAATGTGACATACCACAGCCGAGAGCAGGTGGGGGGAAACTGGACAGATGATGGGAAAATAAAAAAGGGGGAAAGGGGAGTAAAAGCGAAGGGGGGGGGGGGGGAGCCGGGAAAGGAGCTGATGGAGGATGAGGACCCATAAGAGGGGTGGGGGGCGCTGGGCAGACGCGACAGGGAGTGGGGTAGGCAGAGGAGGGGAATACAAAAGGACTCGGTGGGGGGGAGAAGGGAGGTAGGGAGAGGTTTAGTGGGGAGAAAACAGCACGGAAGGGGGGAAGAGGGAGCCCAGGGAAAGGACAGAGTAAAGGAGGGGCAGTGAGGATGAGAGTTGATAGGAGGGATAAATGGAGGGAGAGAGGGCATCATCCGGGAGGGGGAGTTGATGGAAGCCACCTTGGGAAAGGAGATGTAGGGTGTAGAGATGGAGGGTAGGGGGGACACAACGGTGAAGACGTGGCAGGGGGCGGGGATGAGAGAGGAGAGGAGCAACCAGGGGGTGTGGGGGTTCAAGACGGCGGGAGGTGTAGAGGATGCAGATATGTTCGAGGAATAGGAGCAGATGGGGGAAAGGAATGAGATCATAGAGGATCCGCGTGGGGGACGGGAGGCGTATACGGAAGGCGAGACGGAGTGCACGATGCTCAAGGATCTGGAGGGACTTATAGAATTTGGGGGGGGGGGCACATATCCAGGCAGGACTGGCATAACAGGGGATGGGACGGATTAAGGATTTGTAGGTGTGGAGGATGGTAGAGGGGTGCAACCCCCATGTCCAGCCAGAGAGGAGTTTGAGGAGTCGGAGGCGGTGCCACTCCAGTGCTCGCTTCGTCCCTTTATGCTGTTTTACCACGCGACTGCGCATGCAGCCACAGATGCAAATGCGCCAGAGACGTTGGGCGGCAGAGACGTGCATAATGCGCGAGTTGTATCTATGACTCCGCAGTTGATCTGTGTTGGCATATCGATATATCATTGTGAGCTGCACTCTGACGACGTCTTTGCGAGTTTATTACAGCAAGTGCCGTATTTATCAAGATTGAAACCACTATCTCCGTTAATTAAATTCGTCGTCAAACGAATTTCAATTGCCTCCTTCACTATCGAGTCCCAAAAGGATGATGTAGTTGCTAAAATTTCGACGTTGTCATACAACATACTGTGACCATTATCAATACAGTGCTCTGTCACTGGCGACTTGTCAGGTTGTGAAAGTCGTGTGTACCTCCGGTGTTCTGTACATCTTTCTTGGGCAGTACGAGTTGTTTGTCCGATGTAAGAAAGGCCACATTCACATGGAATTTTGTAAACTCCAGATTTTCGGAGCAGCAAATCATCTTTGACGGAGCCCACGAGTGCAGCTGTCTTGGGTGGAGGACGAAAAATTACTTTTACTTTGTGTCTGCCGAGAATGCGTCCTATTTTTGATGAGAGGCTACCAACATATGGCAGGAAGGCTATCGATTTAAAGGTTTCTTCATCTTCTTCTGTTTTCTTTGTGGCCTCTTTCAGTTTCATTTTGAGTGCCCTCTGTACTTGTTGTGGAGAGTACCCATTGTCTTCAAACACTCTTTGTAAGTGGGAAAGTTCATCTTGCAGACTGCGCTCGTCAGAAATAATATGCGCTCTGTGGGTCAAATTTCGGAGAACACTCATTGTCTGGGCAGGATGGTGGCAGCTATCTGCACGTAAATACAGATCGGTGTGCGTCGGCTTCCTATAAACTTCATGTCCCAAAGTGCCATCCTCTCTGCGCCGAATCAAAACATCCAACAATGGAAGGTATCCCTCCTTTTCAATTTCCATTGTGAACTTTATTAGATCGTGGAGGGAGTTCAGATGTCTTAAGAAGTCTTGCAAGTTGTCTTCACCATGGGGCCAAACTACAAAGGTGTCATCAACATACCTCGAGAATATCGTGGGTTTCAAGTATGCAGATTCAAGTGCCTTCTCCTCGAAGTCCTCCATAAATAAAATTGGCCACCAGAGGGGATAAGGGACTACCCATGGCGACTCCGTCCGTCTGTTCAAAAAATTCGTTGTTAAATAAGAAATATTTGGAGGTCAGAACATGTTTAAATAAAGCTGAAATCTCGTTGTCAAAATTTCTTTCAATAAGTTAGAGAGATTCTGGAAGGGGAACCTTTGTAAATAAAGCCACCCCATCAAAACTAACTAATATATCAGACGGGTTCATCTTCAATGATTTCAGTTTACTAATGAAGTCAGCCGAGTTTCTTATGTGGTGAGTACATTTTCCCACAAGAGGCCTCTACAATGATGCCAGATGTTTGGCAACGTCATAGGTCGGAGAGCCTATGTTACTCACTATGGGGCGTAAAGGGACATCTTTCTTGTGGACCTTTGGTAGTCCATATAGTCTAGGAGGCACCGGACCACTTTGTTTCAATCGCCGAACAACTTCTGGTGGAAAGGGAGAATCATTCAGAAGTGAAACAGTTTTCTTGGCCACTCGATTAGTGGGATCCTCCGAATGCGAAAATATTTTGTTGACACCGACCTACCGCGCTGCCGCTACGGTCGCAGATTCGAATCCTGCCTCGGGCATGGATGTGTGTGATGTCCTTAGGTTAGTTATGTTTAAGTAGTTCTAAGTTCTAGGGGACTGATGACCTTAGAAGTTAAGTCCCATAATGCTCAGAGCCATTTGACACCGACCTACATACTCAGAAACGATCACGACGATAAAATAACGGAAATCAGAGCTCGTACGGATAGGTGTTCGTTCTTTCCGCACGCTATACGAGACTGGACTAATAGAGGTCCGGCCGGGGTGGCCGAGCGGTTCTAGGCGCTACAGTCTGGAACCGCGCGACCGCTACGGTCGCAGGTTCGAATCCTGCCGCGGGCATGGATGTGTGTGATGTCCTTAGGTTAGTTTAAGTAGTTCTAAGTTCTAGGGGACTGATGACCTCAGCAGTTTAAGTCCCATAGTGCTCAGAGCCATTTGAACCAACTAATAGAGAATTGTGAAGGTGGTTCGGTGAACCGTCTGCCAGGCACTTAAATGTGATTTGCAGAATATCCATGTAGATGTAGTTGAGAAAGGGGTTTTGCTCGAGTGAAGAAAACTCCCTTCAATGAAAGATCTATTATGGTATGAGATATTGATATACGGCCAAAGAAGAAGTTCTTGAAAGTGTACGCAGAAGTATATGGAAGTGAAATGTGGACTATAGGAAATACAAAGAAGTAAAAAATGGAAGTATTTGAAATCCAATCTTATCGGATAGTGTTGGAAATCAAGTGAACAGATAAAGAAAAAAACGGAGAAGCTTTAAAAGTAGTAGGTGAGGAGAAAAGTCAATGCAGGACATCTCACTTGAAAGAGGAGCTTAATACTGGGGCATTTGCTATGGAATCGGGAAATAACTAAATTGGCGAAGGACGAAACGCTTGAAAGGAAACTTAGTAGGGGCACGCGAATGAGCAAAACTGATTATAGGGATAAAAATATTTGCACAAGACAGAAAAAATATGGAAGACAGCATGAAACCAGTGAAAAGACCGACCACCGAAAGCAGTAATGGCGGCGTCCTGTCGAGACACTGAGGCACAGCCGGAGTAGGGAGGCCGGCAGGTGGACTCACATGGTGCGTGTTGTAGAGCCTGGTGGACTCACATGGTGCGTGTTGTAGAGCCTGGTGGACTCACATGGTGCGTGTTGTAGAGCCTGGTGGACTCACATGGTGCGTGTTGTAGAGCCTGGTGGACTCACATGGTGCGTGTTGTAGAGCCTGGTGGACTCACATGGTGCGTGTTGTAGAGCCTGGTGGACTCACATGGTGCGTGTTGTAGAGCCTGGTGGACTCACATGGTGCGTGTTGTAGAGCCTGGTGGACTCACATGGTGCGTGTTGTAGAGCCTGGTGGACTCACATGGTGCGTGTTGTAGAGCCTGGTGGACTCACATGGTGCGTGTTGTAGAGCCTGGTGGACTCACATGGTGCGTGTTGTAGAGCCTGGTGGACTCACATGGTGCGTGTTGTAGAGCCTGGTGGCGACCGTGCGGCAGCGCTCCCGCGCCCCCGCGTTGTCCACGAACAGCGTCTGGGTCTGCTGCAGCTGCACCAGCAGCCGGTCGAAGCGCCTCTTGTCCAGCGCGAACAGCAGCGCCTGCCCACAAAAGTAATCTCAATTCCTCCTACTTATCTTGATGGTACAGCGCCCATGTAGAACAACTATTGATTTCCTTTATTAAGTTGTTGATTTCATTTATTGCCTTACACTCGTACGCAACAGAATTAGGACGCCTTCACACTGCAGCAATGCTGGTGACACCTGTATCTCCTGGATGCAGAACTCTAGTCTCTGAGCGCAGAACATCTGCATACTGTGCTTTGCATCGACCCCAATGCCAAAAACTTTCCATTGATTTGTACGTGAATAAGGATTATTTACTGTTTCAGAATACACATCTTATGTCACGGACTGCAACTTGCCGAAGCAGGTAATTGTCAGATCAGCAGAATATTGAAACAGTTCGTTAGAAGCTACATACATAACCATGCCCTGATCTACGCTGCGAACTGTATAACTCCTTAGTGGTTTTGTTCCTGAAAACGGAAACAAAGTTTAGGGCTCCACAAATACACTGCTCGACAAAAAAAGCGAAATACGGCTGAGCTGGGTCTGTCACGTTATTTCAGCGTTTACGAAATCGGCTCAAGTTTGCCAGGAACTTGGAAGTATGAGCGCAGTTACAAGTATTACATTGTTCTCCCCCTACGCTGGATGCATGCACTCACTCAGTTAGGAAAGATGTGATAACGCCATTGTATCCTCACCAGAGGCAAGCTGGTACACAACTGCTGTAACTGGTCCTTGATATACTGGATAATTGCACTGGGACTCACGTCCAAGCTGTTGAGGACAGATCCAACACATGTTCTATTGAGGACAGATCTGGGCATCTTGCTGACCATGGCAGTATCTCTCCTGAGGCAGGCTGGAACACAACTGCTGTAACTGATCCGTGATACACTGGGTACTTGCACTGGGACTTGACATCCGAGCTAGTCCCACACATGTTCTATTGGCGACAGATCTGGGGACCTTACATGGCACAGGAGTACCTATCCTGAGGCAAGCTGGTACACAACTGTTGTAACTTATCCATGATATACTGGATACTTGCACTGGGACAGTGCTGACGCCTGAGCTCCTGCCGCACATGTTCTATTGGGGACAGACCTGGGTATCTTGCTCGCCATGGGAGTACCTTCCCTGAGCGAAGCTGCTCCAGAACGGGTGTAACTGCTCCTTGATATACTGGATACTTGCAATGGGTAGATTTGATGTCCGCGCTGGCCACACACATGTTCTGTTGGGGACAGATCCAACACACATTCCATTTGGGATAGATCCAACTCATATTCTATTGGGGACAGACCTGGGTATCTTGCTGGCCACAGGTATACCTCAAGAGCACACAGACAGTTCATGGAGAGATGTGCCATGTGTTGACCAGTACTGTCCTGTTGAAAAATGGCATCACAATAACGCCGCATGAGATACACATGAAGATACAGGATGTCTGCGAGGTATCTTTGTGCCTTCAAAGTTCCCTCAATCACTGCCAGCCATGACATGTTGTCATACCCGCTGGCTTCCCAGAAAATACCACCGCTGTGCCTCTCGAGATTCGCCAACGACAGTCATCTGGGGTGGCATAGAACCACGATTCACCACTGGACACAGCAATCCATGCTTCCCGGTCTCGTACCGTTCCGAACACAACCGTTCTGATTGCGATCTTAACTACAGCCTACGCATGAGACAGTAATCCCTAGTCCAGCTGTTGCTAGTCTGTAAACAGTAGTGCGGGACGATACAGAGTGTTGCAGTGTTGCAGAATGTTTCAATACTTGTTCTCGGATGACAGACTCAAATGTGAAGTGTTTACCACATGCTTGGTGAGCAGTTCAGTGGCCCTTGTGTGGTCAAACAGCATTTACCGAAATGTTGGCGACATGTATTCATGCCCTCACAGTCCTATGCAATCCGTATCGAACCACTGTCACATCCAAATGCCGCACAAATCTGTATATTGCACAAATCGAGCATCCAGCCAAATGGAGACTCACAATGAGGTCCGTTTCAAACTCCGGCAGGTGCTGACAATGCTGTTCCACGTCAGTCACCAGCATCTCAGTATCCTTCTCAGTGGTCACTCAACACCTGGTGCTGTTTACGCCTCTTATGTACCCTACCAGGGCTGATAACTAAATATAAACGCTAAAGCAATCGGTCGTTCTAAACGTCACAGAGAAAAATGGTTCAAATGGCTCTGAGCACTATGCGACTTAACTTCTGAGGTCATCAGTCGCCTAGAACTTAGAACTAATTAAACCTAACTAACCTAAGGACATCACACACATCCATGCCCGAGGCAGGATTCGAACCTGCGACCGTAGCAGTCCCGCGGTTCCGGACTGCGCGCCTAGAACCACTAGACCACCGCGGCCGGCGTCACAGAGAACTGCAGCTCTAATCATTTACATAGTCGCCGATAGCTTGTATATATACGAAGTGACATTGACATCCGACCTGTCTTTTTGGTTCCTCATTTTTTTTTTTTTTTTTTTTTTTGCCTTCCTTCAGATAATGCATTTCACTTGCGTCGTGTCTTTACTGTCAGTATGCTGTACGAAGCTGACAAGTGTTATCACTATGATTCCCAAAATCTGTTATTTTGTACATGCAACTGTGTTGGCAAAATACAGTATATGTAGCATCCATAAGTGCAGATAAGTTTCGTGAAAACTCTATATTGAAGCCCTGTTGAAGGTAACATACTGTTGCATTCTATGTATTGGCTACCACGTGGTAACCAATCGATCTATATACAGAATACTACTCATGTCAAAATGAGAAACATTCAGGCAAATGCGAAATTATTCCAAAATCAATAACGTAAAATTTCTCCAAACATTCTAAGCCTGAAAACACAATTATTATTAACTGGCATCATAAATGCTAGCTGGAAATGCATTGCTTTTGATGCCATGAATGTAAAAGTGTATTTCGTCTTAGGCTGTTAAAGTTTGCTGTTTGCTACAGGTTCTCGAATTTAATTTATCTAGAACCTTGTAACATATGCTGTAATTGTTGGGGGAGAAATTCACTGCCTCTGGCCATAAATCGAACTTTATCAACGAATAATTTTAATATAGGCAAAAGAACTTAATATTTTCTATTTAAATTTAGGCCAAGTACTTTATACACTGAACCGCCAAAGAAACTAGCATAGGCATGCGTAATCAGATACAGTGGTTTGTAAACAGGCAGAATAAGGAGCTGCTTTTGGCAACGGCTATATAAGACAACAAGTGTCTGGCGCAGTTGTTAGATCGGTTACTGGTGCTACAATGGCTTATTATCAACATTTAGCCGCGTGGAGTGGCCGCGTAGTTTAAGACGCCATGTCACGGATTGCGCGGCCCTTCCCGCCGGAGGTTCGAGTCCCCCTAAGGCATGGCTGTGTGTGTTATTCTCAGCATAACTTAGTTTAAATATTGTGTAAGTTTAGGGACCCATGACCTCAGCAGTTTGGTCCCTTAGGAATTAACACACGTTTGAACCTTTTTTTTTGTCCAGATTTAAGTGATTTTGAACGTGGTGCTATAGCCGGCTGTGAGGTAGAAATTAAGTAGGGTTTTTCCCCTACGACCATTTCACGAGTATACCGTGAATATCAGGAATCCGGCAAAGCGTCAAATCTCCGATATCGCTGCGGCAGGAAAAACAGAGAAGCTACCATATCACCAGTGCAGACTAGGCAGGGAAACAGGTCATCGCAGTGAACAGGTACGAAAGCCACGAAAGTTCGTTGCACTGAGAAAAATAAAAATTAGTAAGATCCCGCTATACATGTAGGTACTCGTTATGCATCAGAGAAAGGGAGCAATCGATTACAGAGAGCTTCAACAGTCAGAGCATTATCTGACTAGCACGTGGGCAGAAGGAAGTAATCACATACAAAATCACGACAAGATGTGAAATCAGCACTCACAAAAACAGACAAAATGGAGCAACGAATATAGGTACTCATTCTGTGAAGAAAATTTGGCACAATTCAATGGTGAGTTTGAGCAGGCACCTCAAAATTATCTAGTGACACGTAGTAGAACATTGACTAACGCACGAAGTACGACACTGACTATTTGGCCACAAAAACCACATCTTAATGAAAAATCACCCTCATTCCAGACTAATATCGAAGGTGTGAACACCCATAAAAACCTTGAAAGCAAAACACATCGATCGCATCACAGAATCCAACGAAAACGTGGCTGAAACAAAGACCCAATTACGAAGTCCGCTACCAAATCTGGAAATTTAGAACGCCATAACCGCGCCAAGTGCAAATAGACCCCTTTCATTTATCTAAAACATTTAGAATGAAACAACCTGATAAAATATGTAACTAAGCATGGTTCCCTTGTTTCTTACCACCACACGTGATAGCCAAACGATCTATTGGCAAAATTCTTCTCATGTTAAAATCAGAAACACTAAAGCACATCCGTAATTATTCTCAAAATGTGTGACATATATTTCCTCTTAACATTCTCAGCTTAAACCTCGCTATAAAACAAAATTAAAGTATACGAAACTCATTTCAGTACCTGTATCCACATCTCAGAGTGTCTACGAGGGACACAACTTGACTTTACCAACTGCTCGTACGAGAGTGTGTGACGTTCCGACTGTCTAAACTTCGCCCACTCTGGAAGCCAGAGAGCGAGGAGCTCTAAGGCACAGACCATCCCTTCTGTAACCTCTCTTACAAAATCACCTGCCCAACCACACTAAGTTGGCCAGACTGCTCTTGCAGACTACAAAAGTCCCCTCACCCACGAGAAAATACATCCATCTCACACACTCAAATAAGATATATGGAATTTAAGCACAAACTTGTGGAATGGATCTGAGGTGTCCCTTTTAAATTATATATAGGTGGCAATCCACATATTAATATCAGTTTATATTTAATATCTACGTCATTTGTTCATATGTAAGTAGTAGAACAAAGTTCGTATGGCCCCTCTCTCCATTGTTGACAAAATTTATTCAAGATGGTGGAGACAAGATGGCAGCGATAGATATGGCAACATCGCAATGATGTCATGGTGGGAAGTTCAAATTTTGGCGAGAAAATAGGTCAATTGGGCTACCTCCACTAACCTATACCACTGCCTCCCCCCTCCCCTCCCCCCCAGAAAATGGTAGGAAATTCTAATTCCAGCAGGACATTGCATCACACTGCGGCTACCTCCACTAATCTAAGAAAATGGCGGGAAAATAACTCACTTGGGCTAACTCCACTAACCTAGGAGTTGGCAGGAAAAGGGCTCATCCTGTGCTGGATCGGATGGACATAAGTCTTTATTTTCAGTCTTTATTTAAACAATTACAGGCAGTGTGTTCATCAAGAGGTCTGGAGCCCAACTGACCTAGTACACAGTACCGCCACTAAAGGGCGCCATCGTCCCTCATGTGACATATTCCAAGATGGCGGCCTGAGGTGCACAATGGTGGGAAAAGGACTCAACCTGCACTAGGCTGCTAGAGAGAGGAAGGAGTGTACTTTATTTATTTTGGAACAATTTATTTAGGGATGAATTTCGTGTAGTTTATTTATTACACAGATACAAAACACTCGCCGTGAGATGCTTGAGGTCGCAGTAAATAGTCTACAGACCTGCAAACTGCTCATAAATAATGCAGTACACTGATGTGCAGAGACGTAAACAACTTGTAAATGACAGAAATAATGCAGCACGCAGCATACGGACGTGCAAAATACTTTTAGATCACCAAAATAATGTATGTGATGTGCAAAATACTTGTAGATCACCAAAATAATGTATATGTAATGCTATGCAAACACGCTCACATAGCTTAAACACCCGAAAAAAATGCAGAGCACAAACATTCATTGCACATAAAGAACGCAATGTTACAGTGAACTGTTCCAACACGGGCATGCACTTTGCAGAGCCTGCCATGTGCAAGCCAGCGCTGGAGCAGGAGCTATTGGTATCACGCCGTTGTGAATGGAAAGTGAAAGTCATGTCTATTTTCGGGTATAGAGTTAAGAGTTCTTCAAGTGTTATACTGATGTCACATGTCTATGTAAATGAGTGCCAAGTCACCTTCTGGACCGCACGCATGTGTTCACCATTGCTGGCACGATTCCTCTCTCTACCTGCGGTCCAGCGATGACCTAATTGCTGAGTGACTCATCCTTGCAGACGCTGCAGAAATCTGTTCCATTGCTTCGCAGAATAGCCCAGGGTGCACTGTTCCTAGTGATCCTAATGGGACACTCGAGATGCTCAGGCCACATATGTGATTACCCAGCCACCACACGTATCTGCCGGACCAGTGCAGGCGTAATTTGCAAGCAAGAGATGTCTGCACAGCTACTCACCTGTGCAGGTGTAGTAAAACGTTTTGCTGATGTCTCATGTCTATGTAAATAACAACCAAGCCCCCCTCTGGACGTGAAATAGAAATCTTCTGCAATGCTTTCAGAAACTGTTAACGAAAATAGTCCAAAATAACACTGAATCCATTCTTCCAGATGCTCCTAGTGGCAGAGCTTGTCCATCACATATTAGTCCCTAACGGAAATCGTAAACTGTCCCAGAATTAGTTAATGGTCGCTTTTCTAGGAGTTTTCGTGATATCTCAGCTTGTCTGCATGGAAATTCTTGCCTTAACAGAAACTGTTTATGGAAATAGCCGAATGTATTTGTCCTGATGGTCCTAACTTGGCACCCCATCCATCATGTGTTACCCTTCCTGGAAATCGTTAAGTCCTGCTTTCAACAAACATCTCAGAAACGGTAAACGTTCTCACTGCTATGTATAGGCTCCTATGTCTCAGCACAAAGGATGTCTTGTGAATGAATGGAGCAATGGAGCACTATGATTGGCTCTTATTGAATTTACCCCCCCCCCCTCCCGAACTACCGATGCTGCCAATGTGGAAGCAGTGTCCACTGTTTTTTTTTCTTCCTACAGATGAGACTTTCAGTGGCAAAGAAACTATTTTGTACAGATCACCATATTGCACCGACAATTAAACCCTGCAAAGTGGCCTACAGATCATAAAATACAGAAAGATTCTTACTCAATTACACTTCTCTCCACTGAGGGCTGGAGTTTGAATATTAGAGAGTGAAACGGATCTTCAACACGGCAGTATATCACTGTGTATTGTGTCGATGTAATAAACATACAATTTGTATCCTGAACGATACAAAATTGCCCTTTTCAAATCATTTGTATAGCTACCAACCGCCAGACACTTGTTATATACCGTGAAGACAGACAGCTTAAGCACAGGCACCATAGGTATACTCCTCACTGAACTAAATATTTCCTGTGAGGTCAGCCAGTCATCCACCCCTGATGTGTGACCAGAGCGCCCTCAGTGGACTGATATCACACTGCAAACTGTTCTACAAATTCGGGTCTGACTCGCCTCCACACAAACGCATTACTGTTTCTGGTCCTGACCTGCTTGCTTGCTTGCTTTTCTACACCAATCTCAAGAACATATGTAATTCCACATGGTTTGCCACAATATCATGCCATTTTCGCGATACTTCTCAATATACTCACAGCAATATCGCTTGCACACTATAATTCTGAAGACATAGACTGGAAATTATTTCTCTAGAAACCCGAAACTTTATCAAGGTGAAGTCCGGTGTAAATCACTGAGTAACTAGAAACGTATCCCATCTGCAAAGACCTTTACATGAAACCTCGAAAAAAATAGAGGAAACTGATGTTTTCACTCGCAAATACTGATGTCGGTGATACAACATATTCCAAATCATCCTCATAATTTACAAAGTCAAGTAAGGTGTTTCTCATGTCTAGAGAACCAGCAAACCTGTCCTTCACACGTCTTTCACCTACTAGATGCACGCAACACACACCACAGTCGATGCTCTCTCAACCAAATAAAGATGGGCAAATGTCAGAAAGCAGTCAATCAGACAATTTACTTGGGAGGGAATAATGGTCTAGCGGCGCAAAGACATGTCCATATTGAATCTTCTCAAATTTCCACACAACCACGAAAGCTGTCCAAGACATACTAAGTATTAGTTCGCTACTTGGCTGTCTAGAGGACGACATGGTTAAGTCAGCTACATTCCTGCATCTCAACAGGCCTTTCCATTTGGACAGCTCCTGCCGTTAACGGGAAGCGTGAATCATTCCAGCCACAAGCCACCACTGGCGCGCCATGCACTGTAAGATGTAATCGTCCTAGGAAATCAGTCACACATATATTTGATTGCTATACTTACAATTAGATGTTACGATTGCTATCTCAGTTGAATGGCATTTGACAATGAGCGAAGTGTCTGAAATACACTCTCCCAATGGCTGTGGCTCTGGAAATAGAAATATCTGTACCATTCTTAAGACTTGACATACTCTTCTCATTGCTATCACAGTATCCCACATCAAATCCATACCTTCCTTACAACTGGACATAGTCATTTCCTTTGCACATGTCGGAACACAAACATATACTTTATAAGCCTGATGCTTAAGGCAAACCTATCATGCATCCCCTACTACTAAGTATAAAACTTGGGCATTAACTGATTGCCTGCGATACAAAGTAATACTGACCAGAAATCAGCGATGGGTGGATATGTCTCATAAGTTTTTCTCGACAGTGGTAGCACTGTGTCTTAGAAAGAAAGGTGTAATCGTCTTACAAACCACCAGATATTAAAAAACACGATCGCAACAACTACTTTATATTACTGTCACAAGCGGTCTTGGTTCTACAGGAACATACAAGTATCCATGTTAAAAGCTATACTAGCTTTATAAATCGAGGTATGTCATTACTTCCGAATGAAATGGTTTTTCCAGACAAATACCGCGACACTGAATATGGACGGTGATCACCAAAGTGTATATTATCAGACCAACAGTGCGGTTACATGTCGCAGACTGTGCAACCTCGTACTGAAATTATAAAATTTAGAGAGTGATTCGGCTAAGGGACATGGTACGAAACCAGTACTTGCAACTCCCTCACACCGCCGCTAGATATTTCTCTAGTATTTGTAACACATTGTGTCTCAATGCCACGTCAGAGGTTCGGTGTTATATCGACTGGGTTATCGGCGATAGTTGATTGATAAGGTTCACAAATAGTAGATGGCGTGCTTACTGAGGTCACAAGAAATGTACACTAGCTTCTCAGACCTCTAGTGCTACGTTTTCCGGTAGAAATGATATCTTTGATTTGGAATCAAGTCTTTCCATTCAACCACATACCTACATTGTATCCGATGGAGAATTCCTTTAATGATTACAGCCACTAGTAAATTATATTTCTGGCACTCTCATATCTCGAAATGAGTCACCTTTTTCGTACCTATCTGCTACAGCAAAATTTTAGATAGTCCCTATGCCTCTTGCAACTGCTGCCATTTCTGCAGCTTTGCGATTTGATCGTTCCAATTTAAGTCGGAACTGAGCAAAAGTTGGAGAGAGCTATGTCCACCACCTTCTGCAACCCATGTAGAAACAGAGTGACCCGAGTTTGTGCGACAGGACCGTGTTTTGACCATTTAGTGAAATGGGAATAAGCTGCAGTAGCTCCACCAACAGTGTACGATGTGTAAGGTCAGTGCCAAATGTAGCCTGCTACTGCAACACGAGGTAGTTTAAAAGACAGTATGGGAACTGGGAGAAGGACGAGGATTATGCTACTGCGTTGTGATGCGTACCCAAACTTCATACAGATACTGCAGTCCAAAGCAGATCCGTGTCCCTCAAGTCCCATTCACATCTAGCACAGTGTGTAAATCATGTTGTTACTACTGCTACCACAACACATCACACACCCTGGATGATTTTAAATAAAAGACAGTTACAACATAAGGAAACTGGAAGAGTTTGGCCACATTGTGGAGCGTTTCCAAACTGCTGTCCTAAGGTGATTGACGTCCTCTACATTCAAACTCATCTGTCACAGTCACAGA
Organism: Schistocerca serialis cubense; assembly: GCF_023864345.2. NCBI lineage: Eukaryota > Metazoa > Arthropoda > Insecta > Orthoptera > Acrididae > Schistocerca > Schistocerca serialis. The sequence continues at coordinate 141,271,837 of NC_064638.1, read as the reverse complement.
ATAGCCGATGGCTCCGTATTTCATTTCGACTGATTCCTCATACTGCAGTTATGTACGTGATCACTGTTTCGCCGCTAGCCATCCCCAGAAGGTGTTGCCCCTCCACCAAAACTCTTTCTCCATCTGAAACAAGCGATGTCTGTCAATCATTATGTGGTATCCAACAGCTTACCAGTGGACAGATGGGGTGGAAAAGACACTGTCGATGTACTGTAGCCGGCCGGCGTGGCCGAGCGGTTCTAGGCGCTACAGTCTGGAACCGCGCGACCGCTACGGTCACAGGTTCGAATCCTGCCTCGGGCATGGATGTGTGTGATGTCCTTAGGTTAGTTAGGTTTAAGTAGTTCTACGTTCTAGGGGACTGATGACCTCATATGTTAAGTCCTATAGTGCTCAGAGCCATTCCAACCATTTTTTTTTATGTACTGTAATGATAAGCATCACAGTTGATAGGGCGAACAATTTTATCAATTTTACAGTAATTTCAACACCGACCAATGATGCAACAGATGTTACCCAATTTCCGTATAAGCACTAAACCTTGCGAATGTGGATAGATGACTGTGCAGTATATCCATTCTTGATAATTCACGAACAAATACATTGTCAAAGTATACCAGACAGTGCTCTACATATTTTTAGCACCTCTAGCATAGTGCATAATTTACAGTCTATCTGTATGCAGATGAGTGTCATAGAGCATTCTCACAGTCTTAGGATAAAATTAGAGACTGAAAGACCCCCTCGCACTGTCTTTGACCAACCCGCTCCGCAGCACCATTACCTGCTGATCAGAAGTAGACAGCTACATTCCGTGTCTCATGAATGAATGAAGCTTGACGAGTCCTTGCCCATCAATGTGCACAAGATTTCTCCAGACCTGCCCCTGTCGAGGAGGTTAGCACTCCTTATCGGTGTATAGTAATAGATTTGAAAGTGCTGTGATGTAATAGCAAACGGTTAAGAAGAACAAGAAACAGGTGGTTTTTATGTATGATGGAGCTCCAGGCAGATGGAGTTCAAGGCAATTTACGTAAATCAACCTCGCCATCAATTTTAAAGTAGTGTTCTAGTGTCTGGGATCAGTAGCAGGAGGGTACTGGTAAGAGGGAACATAAACACACGCACTCCTAAGGCTACACAGTTCTGCACTTAAAACAGGCAATACTGTTATATCGCTTCAGTTTCCGACCTACCAGTCATGTGGAATGCAGCGATGTTAACATTGCAATGTGAGAAACATATTTCCAGCGCATGAAATACATCCCTCCTACAGGTTTCTCTACGATAAACAATGGTAACAAACTGTAAAATGAAAAAACTACTTCCTTAAAATATCGATTCTGTGTGATACGTGCACAATGTAGCTTTCCAGACATTATAGGGACCACTGGTCACATCCAATCACGGTTCAGAAATTATACTATTCTCAAATCAGTCCTGTATAAAGTGATCGTTAGTATCGGAGAGCTGGCCGTGGTGGCCGAGCGGTTCTAGGCGCTTCAGTCCGGAACCGCGCGACTGCTACGGTCTCAGGTTCTCGAAAACTGACATACGGTCGGGAGAGCGGTGAGCTGACCACATGCCCCTCCATATCCGAATACAGTGACGCCTGTGGGCTGAGGAGGACGTGGAGGGCGGTCGGAACCGTTGGATCTTCATGGTCTGTTCGGGAGGGGAGAGAGTTGACCTGTGCATAGACATCTGGTCCACATGCTTCTGTCAAGAACTTGTAGAATCAGCGCCAAGCAGAATCTTTTTTGTACTGTGTTTGAAAAGTGCAACAACTCACTATTAAACGGGTAGTCATAATGTTTTGGCCCATCGGTGTAAGCCAGAAGGTGTCTGCAGCTGGGAGGTTATTCGATTGTTCTCAGTCATACAGGAATATGCCACGCTCCACTGTCACTCTGTTCGCGGCCGCTTGAGTCTCAGGTGAAGTTGATAATGACACGTTATTGTCTTTCGCTCGAATGATATACGGTGTACAACTGTTGAAACAGCGTAAAAGTTAACATACTTGGGTTATGAATTGATCTCGAAACGCATATTTCGCTGTCCGTGGTGCGTTTTGTGCTCCGCACGCTATGTTGCAGAAAACTATGTGGTAAGTGTCCGAGATCTTTCTCCACTTTTAAGATCGCAGCGGTCTCGCGGTTCCAGACTGCAGCACCTAGAACCGCTCGGCCACTCCGGCCGGCTGTACCTGTTAAGATAAGGTATTTATGTAGGTATTTATTTATAAGACCACTGAGGGATTAGGCCTTAATGAATTTTTCCTAAATGGAAACAAAGAAATAATCTCTGAACTGTTTCGGGCGCTGAAAACAACAGGACAGGGTTAAATGATTTTCAGACTTATTCTTGTGCGTGTGATCATTGATCGTAATACACTGTTTCGTTAAATGACAGTAGACTTTTATTTATTGTCGTGGTTCCTGACTCTTTGCATTATTCTCAGGGTTCTAGAACATTTTATTTCACTGTAGGCGAGCTGAGAAGTGGATCTGTGCAATGAAGGCTATGAACGACACGTTCTCAATCGTTTTCTGGCTTTCCATACAAATAGTTTTCGCAATCTTGTAAAAGGCTATGGTGTCTAAAAATCGTACAACGCTACTAAACATTTCAACTCGTAAACCAGAACAAACAACCGATTTTACCCGCCACCCCACAACCTGACGATCCTTCCATACAAACCCAGACATCTGTAAAACGTAATAGTACACTTTGATTGTGAGCAGGAAGCAAACACTGAATGTGTACAAAGTTTCGTATTGAATATCATCATAAAAGTAAAAAAGCTCTGTTAAATATGACTACATCTGTAGTAGTATATGACACGTCTGTACCTGTTAAGAATGGTTCAAATGGCTCTGAGCACTATGGGACTTAACTTCTGAGGTCATCAGTCCCCTAGAACTACTTAAACCTAACTAATCTAAGGACATCACACACATCTATGCCCGAGACAGGATTCGAACCTGCGACCGTAGCGGTCTCGCGGTTCCAGACTGCAGCACCTAGAACCGCTCGGCCACTCCGGCCAGCTGTACCTGTTAAGATAAGGTATTTATGCAGGTATTTATTTATAAGACCACTGAGGGATTAGGCCTTACTCCTGTTCCGATGGGCTAACTGCCGCATGTAAGGCGGTACGAGGAGCCATCTATGAGCGTGGGACGTGTGATCAGCACGCCGGCAATAGCTTCAGCCGTGAATCCTAATTATGCCGCTGCTCCTATATTCAAATTGGACTTGCTAAGTGAACTCCAGGAAACGTATTCGCCATTGCGAATGTGAACGACCATAGGCTGTACATTGGAATTACGACGATGAAAATTTGTGCTGAACCGGTACTCGAAACGGAATTTCGCGCTTTACGCGAACGGACGCCTTAACTGCTTCGACTAACCTCGCTTGAATCACTACCGCCAGACCAAAACTTCCATATCTCGTCGCCTGTATGACACAACCTGCACTCGTACTTTACGTATATTCCGTCAAGGAAGTACATATGCATTGAGAGTTGAGACCTCGGTATTGGAGGACAAATACGAAATAGTAGTGGCTGGATTAATAACAAGTATGGTGCAGTGTTCCTTCGGACATACACGAATGTCCATATGGAAGTTTAGGTCTGGTGACTTGCCTAAATCGCCCCAAGCGAAAGCCGGGGTGGTTCCTTTGAAAGGGACTGCCGATTTCCTTCCCCATTCTTCCCTAATCCGAGCTTATGCACCGTCTCTAATGACCTCGTTGTCGACGGTACGTTAAACTCTAATCTCCTCTTCCTCCTCAGTTTACATCTGGCCGTGATTCGCGCTCGTATGGCCTAAAGGGTTAAGAAAGGAACATTACGTCATGTTTCTCAATAACACAGGCGCTGTTGTTTGATAAGCGATCTCTGTACCTCAGAAAAAAATATGAGGACGTACCAGGTATCAAAGCCAGGTCCTTCCGCACCAAAGGCAACTGCGATAACAATTCAGCTACGGAGGTGGTCAAGATATTAATCTACTGTAGATATTAATGTAATACAATGTTGTTATTAATGTAATGAATAATGATAAATCAGTATTAAACTTTTCTGAAACGTCGTTTGCCAGAAAAAGACAGAAAATGTTAGTAGGCAGATATTTAACTACACCCTAAAAATGTGTTGGAAGTTCAGATGAGACTCTAGTAATACGGGGTGTTAAAAAGTTCCGTATGATTGTTAGACGCAGGTGCCGTATGACGCAGTGAATATACCGAAATGAAACTCAGTGAAATACAAGTTATTAATTTATTGGATATTCATTTTTACTTACAAATTTTCACGTTAAATGAATTACTTTTGAATTCATTACGGGAACAGCAGTGATCAATGTCTTATAAATAATTACTGTTAAAAACAGTCTTGATCACGATTTATTTAACAAGGTGACCGGTTTCGACCACTACTGTGGTCATCTTCAGACCTACAAGTTGTATACAATGCTCTAATTAGAGGGCTACATACATTAAAGAAAATACATAAAGTTATAAAGCTATAAAGCTATAAAACGTTGAATTACCATTGAGTAGGAACCTCTTACTGTTGGAGAATCACTACTGGAGAAACCAGTACACGTCTTACTATATATAATGGAGGCTCCACCCACTTCTGACTGCATGATGTCATTATTAACCAATGAGTTATAAGTCGAATTACAATTTAAAATTTCTTAGTTAAAAGAACATTGTCAAGAATTAGAAATAAATCACATCATGCAGTCAGAAGTGGGTGGAGCCTCCATTATATATAGTAAGACGTGCACTGGTTTCTCCAGTAGTGATTCTCCAACAGTAAGAGGTTCCTACTCAATGGTAATTCAACGTTTTATAGCTTTATAACTTTATGTATTTTCTTTATGTATGTAGCCCTCTAATTAGAGCATTGTATACAACTTGTAGGTCTGAAGATGACCACAGTAGTGGTGGAAACCGGTCACCTTGTTAAATAAATCGTGATCAAGACTGTTTTTAATAGTAATTATTCACGTTAAATGTTCAAAGTGACCCCCTGTTGTTGAATACACAATTCAGTTCGTCTAATCATGTTTCCAAACACAAGCTGTAACATTTCTGCTGTAACAGAAGCAGTAAAAATGGATATTTCAGTTCATTGATGGATTTTGGACGGTTTTTATAGACAGTTGCTTTCGCTGCACCCCAGAAGAAAAAGTCAGGTGGTGTTAGATCAGGCGATCGTGGAGGCCAAAGTCCCTGTGAAATTATGCGATCACCAAAAACGTCAGCAAGCAGTGACATTGAAACGCGAGCTGTATGCGCGGTTGCACCATCTTGTTGAAAACAACCGTTCAGTATTTCACTTAACCAAGTTCTCCTATGAATGGGTACAGAATATTACTGCAGTATCGTTGTGTGTTTATTGTTTCGTTGAAAAATATAGGACCAACAATCCGACGGCTAGAAATTGCAATCCCAAACTTCTTTTTTCACAGAATGAAGTCGTTCCTCATGAATACACAGTGGATTTGCAGTACTCCACATACGAGAAATTTGCGAGTTCACGTACCCCGATAGATGAAACCAGGCCTCATCAGTGAAAAATGTTTCATTAAGAATATCCCTTCCATTTTGTTGAACGAAATTTTTGAACCATTGATAATAATTCAGTCTCTTGCCTTGATCAGTATTTTTCAGTTCTTGCACGTCTGTCACTTTGTATGGGAAAAGTTCTAATTTTTTCGTTACAGCTGTGTGGGCCGTTCCGGCACTAACATCGATTTCCTGCGCGAGTTTTCTTACTGACTTGTTTGGACTCATGGACATTTTATCGGAAATATTGAGTAGTTTATCCTCAGACGAAACGTTAGGACAACCACTTCTCGGTGCATCTGTCACTGAACCCGTACTTCGAAATTTGTTAATCAAATCTCGCACAGTATCGCGCTGTGAGAGTGTTGTCTCCGGGAAAACTGAATTAAATGTTTGACGAACTGAAACTGTGTATTTACCGCCAGCTTTGAACACTTGTTCAACTGAAAACACACGTTCTTCAATGGTTAGCATTTTAGCAGTGACAAAAACGAAACAAACGAACAAAGGAACTAAAGTTAAACGTTCACGTCAACACGTAATGACAAACACCAACAATACTTCTGACGCTGGCTGAGAAAACGAAACAGTGGAATGTTGGGAGAGTCCACTTGAAGGGAAGTAACCCAGGCAGGCGAACAATCATACGGCATGCGCGGCTGACAATCACACAGCACTGCAGAGAGACTTTTTTGACATCCCGTATACCAAAATATTACGTAAATATGTCATCATACAATAAATATGTTGATGTTAAACAGACTTCATTATCTGTGTTGTGAAACAAGTGAGGAGAATATGTGGATGTCACAGGCTGTTGACACTGGCACTCATACTCCCACTGCTTACACTCTCACAGGTAATGTCAAAGTTTGTCACGTTTTGTAATTCAGTATGTTACTATTAGATTAGAACATTTCGTATTTTAATGCACTACAGTATTAATATATGTAATTTCTATTTTCATTTGGGTTGAATCTGGAGAGTTGTGTTCCTTATTTTCAAGCGGAGCGAGAGAGTGCTGTGGCTGAGAGTTCGTCCGCTACAGCTCGTGATCTGGCCACTATTACGTCTGCTGTGCTGGCCAAAGGTCCTACGAAGACGAACTACAAGGCGCCATGCATCTGCTGCTCTTTTTTTTAATGTGTTGTACGGTTTCGTTTTCATGTGAAATGTTTGAAAAAGGTGGTGTGATGGTAATCAGCTCTGTTGTATAGAATGTAATATTGAAGAGGAAGTTATTTTACATTGCAACTATAAAGAAAGTCAATTTTTTCCGACTTACCTGCCTTATATTTGAAAACAGTCACAGAGCGTTTATCTTTTTAAAAAAAAATTGAGAAATACATAAAACAGACTTCTTGGATGAGTGACAGAATTTACTGGTCTTTCAAGCAGATTACATTGATTCTAAAACATTTTTCAGTTCATGACGATGATGTTTGGTTTGTGGGGAGCTCAACTGTGCGGTCGTCAGCGTCCGTACAAAGTCCCAATTTTGACACAGTCCAATTTTTACACAGCCCAATCTAGCCGCTGTCACGAATGATGATGATGGTGATGAAATGATGAGAACAACACAAGCACAGAAAATCCCCAACCCGACCAGGAATCGAATCCGGGACCCCGTGATCCAGAGGCAGCAAATGACGAGGTTGGTATAGCAACAGGTACGTACGACACGAAGAAACAAGCAGTGTTGGTTGCAGTGTCAAATTTTTTTGTGACGCATTTCACCTTTATTTACGCACCTTCGCACTGACCTACGGCAGAAATAGAAAATTTCATAATAGTGGCGTGACTCCATTCAGTGTGACTGAATTACCAAGAAAATATAAAAGAACTTACTGATATTTGGTAGCGACGGGCACTTGGGATACCGCGTACAAAATATCCCAGCAGGTAAATGTGTCTTGTCAAAGCTTTAAAAATACTGCACGGTGTTCTGTAAAATATAATAAAACAGAAGATGACACAAGTATGTGACCCGCTTTGTCGCTAAACCGACGAGCCCCAACAAAAACAAGAAGTAAGTTGTGGATTGGCATGTGGCGCAGTCCAATGTAAACCAAAAGGGATCAGGCCTACAGCAAACATTAAACCATAAACATGCCGGACGTGTAGTGCGTATTCTGCCCACAGAGTAAAAAAATATCTATGGAGTGATCATAGCCTACTGCGCATGTTCTCAACATCAAACCAGGCTAGTCACGTGGTAATTGGACGTCGCTGCTTGTCTGCAATTTGTGGTAAGAGCGAAACTTGTGGTAACACGCATTCACCTGTTTTACATACGTTTCTAAACTTTTTCGTAGTAATAACAGCCAGGGTGCAGTGCTCTTATTACTACGAATGTAAAGAGAAGTACGTGAAAGGAGGATGACTTACTTTTCATAAGTACGTACAAAAAAATATCTAATAGTGAATATCATATTGATGTGAAACGTTTTATATATTTAAAAATATCGAGAAGCGGTGTTATAATGTCTTGCATTATAAAGCCGATTTCTGCGGTTTTTTTTTTTTTTTTTTTTTTTTTTTTTTTGCCCATGTGTTTACGAGAGAAATGCTACATCAATTTGCAAGTGCATTTAAGCTGCCAGTCAGTGTTTACGTATTCGTGCTATGTTCATCTGCAGATGATGCATCGGCGCCGATACAGTGTCATTGTGACGTAATTAATTAGAACGGAGATTCTACGACATGAATAAGTGCAATACAAAACCTAGAAAGGTATTATTCGCTGTCACTTCTTTTCCCGCACCAGAAAAAACGTAAGTAAAGTCGAACTAAACTATAATACTGTGGCGAAAAACCACAATACCCTTGCTCTTGACAGCTTTAAAACTATTACTGTTCCAGGTATAAAATTGTTAAGATGTCTATAAAACGCATATACAAAGTTTCAGGATACTTCTGAAGCTGATCTATCTGTTCTAGCGAAATAATAACATTCAAAATGCGCCAAGCACTATGCAGAATAACATGCACCGCCCCAATACCACGTGACTTGAGCAGCAGGAAATGTTTCTCGTTCTGCGCATCGGAATGCTCACTCCATAGATACTTATACTCTATGATTCTGGCAGAACACACCACACTGGATAAGAAAACGTACAAGGCCCCTAAGACTACTGTACGTAGCTCGCGGCAGGTGGCGCAAACAGGTTGTGAGCTTCAATAGTCTCCAATTGCTAAATCTTGTAACAACAAACCATAACAGATATATAGAACAATGGCGTTCTAAAAATTGATGATCAATTGCTTACATTAACAGCCAGAATAATTTTCATTTGGGTTGAATCTGGAGAGTTGTGTTCCTTATTTTCAAGCGGAGCGAGAGAGTGCTGTGGCTGAGAGAGCTCGTCCGCTACAGCTCGTGATCTGGCAACTATTACGTCTGCTGTGCTGGCCAAAATTAAAAACTAAAATAAAGCAATCATTGTAGGTCGTACCACTCGCTCCTTCCACCTCCTTGATTTCTCCCATTTACGCCCCCCCCCCCCCCCCCAAATTCTATAAGTCCCTCCAGATCCTGAAGCGCCATGCTCTCTGCCTCGCCTTCCGTATACACCTCCCGTTCCCCACGCGGATCCTCTACGACATGATTCCTTTCCCCCATCTGCTCCGATTCCTCGAACATATCCGCATACTCTACACCTCCCGCTGCCTTGACCTCCCTCATCCCCTGATTGCTCCTCTCTTCTCTAACCCTCGCCCTCTGCCGCACCTTCACTGTTTTGTCCCCCCTACCCTCCATCTCTACACCCTTCCTTTCCCAAGGTAGCTTCCATTGACTCCCCCTCCCAAATGTCCTCTCTCCCTCCATTTATCTCTCCTATCAACAATGATCCTCACCTTCCCTCCCTTCCTCTGTCCTTTTCCCAGGCGCCCTCCCCCCCTTCCATCCTGCTTTTCCCTGCCTACCCTCTCTCTGCCTCCCTTCTCTCCCCCAAGCCCTTTTGCAGTCCCCTCCTCTGCCTTTCTCCATTCCCTCTCGCATCTGCCCTGCCCCCCCCCCCCTATGAGTCCTCTCCCTCCATCGATTCTCTCCCCCCCCCAACTTCGTTTTTCCTCTCCTTGCCTCTTTTTTCCCCTCATCTGTCCAGGTCCCCCTTCCCCCAATCAGCCACTTGGCTGTGGTGTGTCATCTTCAAACCGACTTTTTAGTGCAGTGTTTCCAGTGAGTGTTAAGTGTTGTGCGTCTTTTCCAAAGTGTTGCAAATGGAAACCACACTGTCGCTGGGTGTGATTTTTATACCTCTTGTGAACAGAAACCAGACTGTCACCGTGTTTTTTAAATTGTCTGTCTACTGTTTTACCTGTCTGCTTCCTGTGTATTTTATTAGCATTGCCAACCCTTTGTTTTATGTTTAAACTTTCCGCAATTTTCCGCCATTTCACAATTTAAGTCACTGTTTTATCGCCTGCTTTTATTGTTTATTATCCTCTTGTTATGTTTGAAACTTCCGTAGGCTGAAGAGCGGCGTACTAAGCTGCTGCCAGCCCGCCCTCTTCGGGGGGGGGGGGGGGGGGGAGGGGAATCGAAAATCAATAACGAAAAACAAACAGTGCCGCTACGACGACAACATAGATGACGTACCTTTAACGACACACCTCCCATGCCAGAGAAGAGAAAGACGTTGGTGGCGAGCAGATCGAGACTGTCGAAGTGGCAGTTGAGAAAGTTGCCAGCTAAAGTGAGGGGCAGCACGAGGTGCGCCACGGTCAGCAGCCCGGCGTGCAGCCACGCCGCCACTCCGCGCCACACGCCACCACCAGCTGCAGGGCCGGCCGGCTGAGAGGGCCACAGCCCCAGCCTGTGGAGGCCCGCGAAGCAGGGGCACAGGTCAGCGCCCACCGCCAGCGCCTTGCTCCGCATCTGCGGCCCAAATGCGGATGCACACTTGTGTAGTGATCAGTTGCACCGGCACACAGCCTACACTGTGCACAGAAGTGCTAATGCACAGCCAGCTTCCCAGTGACCACCATTTTGGGCCCACTGTGCTGCTCCTCATACACTGACCGCTACAGTACATACACTGAGGTGACAAAAGCCGTGGGATACCTCGGAATATGGTTTCGAACCTCCTTTTGCCCAGTGTAGCGCAGCAACTCGACGTGAGAGGGACTCAACAAGTAGTTGGAAGCCCCTGCAGAAATCTACATCTACATTTATACTCCGCAAGCCACCCAATGGTGTGTGGCGGAGGACACTTTACGTGCCACTGTCATTACCTCTCTTTCCTGTTCCAGTCGCGTATGGTTCGCGGAAGAACGACTGCCGGAAAGCCTCCGTGAGCTCTCGAATCTCTCTAATTTTACATTCGTGATCTCCTCGGGAGGTATAAATAGGGGGAAGCAATATATTCGATACCTCATCCAGAAACGCACCCTCTCGAAACCTGGACAGCAAGCTACACCGCGATGCAGAGCGCCTCTCTTGCACAGTCTGCCACTTGAGTTTGCTAAACATCTCCGTAACGCTATCACGCTTACCAAATAACCCTGTGACGAAACGCGCCGCTCTTCTTTGGATCTTCTCTATCCCCTTTGTCAACCCGACCTGGTATGGATCCCACACAGATGAGCAATACTCAAGTATAGGTCGAACGAGTGTTTTGTATGCCACCTCCTTTGTTGATGGACTACATTTTCTAAGGACTCTCCCAATGAATCTCAACCTGGTGCCCGCCTTACCAACAATTAATTTTATATGATCATTCCACTTCAAATCGTTCCGTACGCACACTCCCAAATATTTTACAGAAGTAACTGCTACTAGTGTTTGTCCCGCTATCATATAATTATACAGTAAAGGATCCTTCTTTCTATGTATTTGCAATACATTACCTCTGTCTATGTTAAGGGTCAGTTGCCACTCCCGGCACCAAGTGCCTATCCGCTGCAGATCTTCCTGCATTTCGCTACAATTTTCTAATGCTGCAACTTCTCTGTATACTACAGCATCATCCGCGAAAAGCTGCATGGAATTTCCAACACTATCTACTAGGTCATTTATATATATTGTGAAAAGCAATGGTCCCATAACACTCCCCTGTGGGATGCCAGAGATTACTTTAACGTCTGTAGACGTGTCTCCATTGAGAACAACATGCTGTGTTCTGTTTGCTAAAAACTCTTCAATCCAGCCACACAGCTGGTCTGATGTTCCGAAGGCTCTTACTTTGTTTATCAGGCGACAGTGCGGAACTGTATCGAACGCCTTCCGGAAGTCAAGGAAAATGACATCTACCTGGGAGCCTGTATCTAATATTTTCTGGGTCTCATGAACAAATAAAACGAGTTGGGTCTCACACGATCGCTGTTTCCGGAATCCGTGTTGATTCCTACAGAGTAGATTCTGGGTTTCCAGAAATGACATGATACGCGAGCAAAAAACATGTTCTAAAAATCTACAACAGATCGACGTCAGAGATATAGGTCTATAGTTTTGCGCATCTGCTCGACGACCCTTCTTGAAGACTGGGACTACCTGTGCTCTTTTCCAATCATTTGGAACCTTCCGTTCCTCTAGAGACTTGCGGTACGCGGCTGTTAGAAGGGCGGCCAAGTTCTTTCGCGCACTCTGTGTAGAATCGAATTGGTATGCCGTCAGGTCCAGTGGACTTTCCTCTACTGAGTGTTTCCAGTTGCTTTTCTATTCCTTGGACACTTATTTCGATGTCAGCCATTTTTTCGTTTGTGCGAGGATTTAGAGAAGGAATTGCAGTGCGGTCTTCCTCTGTGAAACAGCTTTGGAAAAAGGTGTTTAGTATTTCAGCTTTACGCGTGTCATCCTCTGTTTCCATGCCATCATCATCCCAGAGTGTCTGGATATGCTGTTTCGAGCCACCTACTGATTTAACGTAAGACCAGAACTTCCTAGGATTTTCTGTCAAGTCGGTACAGAGAATTTTCCTTTCGAATTCACTGAACGCTTCACGCATAGCCCTCCTTACGCTAACTTTGACATCGTTTAGCTTCTGTTTGTCTGAGAGGTTTTGGCTGCGTTTAAACTTGCAGTGAAGCTCTCTTTGCTTTCGCAGTAGTTTCCTAACTTTGTTATTGAACCACGGTGGGTTTTTCCCGTCCCTCACAGTTTTACTCGGCACGTACCTGTCTAAAACGCATTTTACGATTGCCTTGAACTTTTTTCATTGAGCTATGCTTCCTCTACAACCGTCCATAATTGTGGAAGTGTTGCCAGTGCAGGATTTTGTGCAAAGACTGACATTCTCGATTATTTTCCATAAATATTTGATCGAATTCGCATCTGGCGATATGGATAATCAAATCATTCGCATGAACTGTCCAGAATGTTCTTCAAACCAACTGCGGACAATTGTGGCCCGGTGACATGGCACATTGTTATCCATTGTTGTTTGGGAAGTCCATGAATGGATGAAATGGTCTCCCGGTAGCCGAAAACATCAATTTACAGTCAATTATCGTTTCAGTCGGACCAGACGACCCAGTCCATTCCACGTAAACACAGCCCTCACCATTATGGAACCACCACCAGCTTTTGCCTCTAGGGGTGTGCGCCACACTCGAACCCTACCTTCAGCTCTTAGCAACTGAAATCGGGATTCATCTGACCAGGCCACGGTTTTCCAGTCGTCTAGAGTCCAACTGATGTGCTCGCGAGCCCAGAAAGATGGTACAGGCGGTGCCGTGCTGTTAGCATAGGCACTTGCGTCGGTCGTCTGTTGCAGTAGCCCATTAATGCCAAATAGGTTCGTCGTACATCCCACATTGGTTTCTACGGTTATTTCACGCAGTATTGTCTGTTAGCACTGACAACTCTAGGCAAGCGTCGCTGTTCTTAGTAGTTAAGTGAACGCCGTCGGCTATTGCGTTCTCCATGGTAGGAGGTAATGCCTGAAATTTGGTATTCTCGGAACACTCTTGACACTGTGGATCTCAGAGTATTATATCCTCTAATGATTTCGGAAATGGAATCTCCAATGTGTCTAGCTTCAACCACCATTCCGCGTTCAAAGTCGGAAGCCTTTTCACATGAAACATCTGTGTACAATTGGTAGCTCAGCCAATGCATTAATACCTTGTGTACGCGATACTGCGGCCATCTGTACATGTGCATATCGCTCTCCCGTGACTTTTATCATCTCACTGTTGTTGTTGTTGTTGTCCTACCAACCGATCCCTTCTTCTAGTCAAGTTGTGCCACAAACTTCTCTTCTCCCCAATCCTATTCAATACTTCCTCATTAGTTATGTGATCTACCCATCTAATCTTCAGCATTCTTCTGTAGCACCACATTTCAAAAGCGTCTATTCTCTTCTTGTCCAAACTATTTACCGACCATGTTTCACTTCCATACATGGCTACACTCCATACAAATTTCAGAAACGACTTCCTGACGCTTAAATCTATAATCGATGTTAAGAAATTTCTCTTCTTCAGAAACGCTTTCCTTTGCCATTGCCAGTCTACATTTTATTTCCTCTCTACTTCGACCATCATCAGTTATTTTGCTCCCCAAATAGCAAAATTCCTTTACTACTTTAAGTGTCTCATTTCCTAATCTAATTCCCTCAGCATCACCCGACTTAATTCGACTACATTCCATTATCCTCGTTTTGCTTTTGTTGATGTTCATCTTATACCCTCCTTTCAAGACACTATCCATTCCATTCAACTACTCTTTTAAGTCCTTTGCTGTCTCTGACAGAATTACAATGTCATCGGCGAACCTCAAAGTTTTTATTTCTTCACCAGGGATTTTAATACCTACTCCGAATATTTCTTTAGTTTCCTTCACTGTTTGCTCAATATACAGACTGAATAGCATCGGGGAGAGGCTACAACCCTGTCTCACTCCCTTTCCAACCACTGCTTCCCTTTCATGTCCCTCGACTCTTATAACTGCCATCTGGTTTCTCATCTCACTGTATAATTTCAATTTTCACTGTCAATAATTCATCATCTCACTGTATAATTTCATAATCAGTTATTGACTATTGCAGCAAGTTCGATTATATCTAGCAATACACTCTTTGAACCTAACCTAAACTGATGTAACACATGTTCACTCAAGGTATATATATATACAGGGTGGTCCATTGATCGTGACCGGGCCAAATATCTCCCGAAATAAGCGTCAAACGAAAAAACTACAAAGAACGAAACTTGTCTAGCTTGAAGAGGGAAACCAGATGGCGCTCTCGTTGGCCCGCTAGATGGCGCTGCCGTAGGTCAAACGGATATCAACTGCGTCTTTTAAAATTAGGAACCCCCATTTTTTATTACATATTCGTGTAGTACGTAAAGAAATATGAATGTTTTAGTTGGACCACTTTTTTCGCTTTGTGACAGATGGCGCTGTACCAGTCACAAACATATGGCCCACAATTTTAGACGAACAGTTGCTAACAGGTTGGTTTTTGAAACTAAAATACAGAACTTAGGTACGTTTGAACATTTTATTTTGGTTGTTCCTATGTAATACTCGTACCTTTGTGAACTTATCATTTCTCAGAACGCATGCTGTTATAGCGTGATTACCTGAAAATATCACATTAATGCAATAAATGCTCAATATGATGTCCGTCAACCTCAGTGCATTTGGCAATACGTGTAGCGACATTCCTCTCAACATCGAGTAGTTCGCCTTCCGTAATGTTCGCACCTGCATTGACAATGCGCTGACGCATGTTGTCAGGCGTTGTCGGTGGATCACGATAGCAAATATCCTTCAACTTTCCCCACAGAAAGAAATCCGGGGACGTCAGGTCCGGTGAACGTGCGGGCCATGGTATGGTGCTTCGACGACCAATCCACCTATCATGAAATATGCTATTCAGTACCGCTTCAACCGCACACGAGCTATGTGTCGGACATCCATCATGTTGGAAGTACATCGCCATTCTGTCATGCAGTGAAACATCTTGTAGTAACATCGGTGAAACATTACGTAGGAAATCAGCATACACTGCACCATTTAGATTGCCATCAATAAAATGAGGCCCAATTGTCCTTTCTCCCATAATGACGGACCATACATTAACCCGCCAAGGGTTAATGCAGCCGTGACTTATTAAGCTGACAGTTAGGTGATTTTCACATCTGTCAACGCCTGCTTTCTTTGGGATTGGAATTATTATGTTCTTCTTGAAGTCTGAGGATATTTTGCCTGTCTCATACATCTTGCTCACCAGATGCTAGAGTTTTGTTAGGCCTGGCTCTCCCAAGGCTGTCAGTAGTTCTAATGGAATATTGTCTACTCCTGAGGCCTTGTTTCGACTTAGGTCTTTCAGTGCTCTGTCAAACTCCTCACGCAGTATCATATCTCCCATTTCATCTTCATCTATATCCTATTCCATTTCCATAATATTATCCTCAAGTATATCGCCGTTGTGTAGACCCTCTATATATTTCCTCCTGCCACCGAACTTCACGAATTCCCACTATATCTAATTTTAACCTATTAATTTCCCTTTTTAAATTTTCTAACCTACCTGCCCTATTAAGGGATCTGACATTCCACCCTCCGATCCGCAGAACGCCAGTTCTCTTTCTCCTGATAACGACGTCCTCTTGAGTAGTCCCCGCCCGAAGATCCGAATGGGGGACTATTTTACCTCCGGAATATTTTACTCAAGAGGACGCCATCACCATTTAACCGTACAGTGAAACTGCATGCCATCGGGAAAAATTGCGGCTGTGGTTTCCCCTTGCTTTCAGCCGTTCGCAGTACCAGCACAGCATGGCCGTTTTGGTTAGTGTTACAAGACAGGTCAGTCAATCATCCACGCTGTTCCCCTGCAACTATTGAAAAGGCTGCAGCCCCTCTTCAGGGACCACACGTTTGTCTGGCCTCTCAACTGATACCCCTCTGTTGTGGTTGCACCTACGGTACGGCTATCTGTATCGCTGAAGCACGCAAGCCTCCCCACCAACGGCAAGGTTTCAAGTTTCATGGGGGGAGGATAGATGGCTGTCTTTATTGTGAACTCTGTGAACTGTATTTTCGTAACAGACCTCGTGCTATGAATACATTGCTCTGATTTATTAGTCTTTACCAATCGCAAGTGAACTCTGGAACAAAACTCCTGAGATGGGCTGCAGCTCCGACTATCGTAAGATCTCATTGATCACCGAGACAGAATCACTGCTCATTATGTACAGTGAGTAGGCAGGTAGTAATGAAATACATAGGAACTGAAACTGACGGCCGCAAAGCAAAACAAATGGCGAACTGGGTTATAAAATGTCCCTTTATATAGGAAAAAAAAACAGATGTAACCTCCTAATTTAATTCTTGCACCATGCAAAGATGACTGAAGTAGATATTAATGTGAATGACGTTGAGAAACATCCGAAATAGCTAAAACCAAACGAAGAGCCACAGCCCACTGGGATCGCTACGGAATTTACGCTGTGTTAGATCCACTTCTAACCATAACGCACCAAGTGTCCCTCGAAAACAACTGTGCCCAGTTGTTGGATGAATGCACAGATCACACTTGTGTAAAAGAAAAGTAGCAGACATAGTCATCAATACTATTGTTGACGTTGATCTGTTGTAGATTTTTAGAACGTACACTGATCTCAAACGTAGTAAGGTGTCATGAACAGATTTATCTCCCGCATGCCGACCAGCATGGATTCTGAATGCATCAGTTATGCAAAAAACAACTTGTGTTCTTCTCGCACGACGTCCTGAAATCCATAGAGTAAAGAAGTCGGGTAGATACAATGTTTTTGACTTTGGAAAAGTATTTGAGGTTGTAGCACAAATTACCTAATTAAAGAGAGTGTGAACACAGCCGTGTCAAGCGAAATTTGTTACTGGATTGACGATTTCTTGCTAGGCAGGATAGCTTGTTGTCATGAATGGAGAGTCATCGATAAATGTACTGGTAACTGCAGGTGTCCCCCCAGGAAAATGGCAGGGACTCTTGCTTTCATGTTGATATTAATAACCTTGCAGACAATATAAATAGTAACAGACTTTTCTCAGATGATGTAGTTAAGTATAACTAGACACTGTCTGAAACAAGCATTTATTAGCAGATCTTCATAAGGTTTCAGTGTAAATATTGACAATTATGCATAAAATGTTCAACAAGTAAAACTGTGCACTCCACAAAACGAAATACCGTAGTATCGTATGACTACAATATAAATTAGTCGCAACTGAAATCATTTAACTCAGAGCCAGTAACAAATATCAAATGGAACAATCACATAACATCAGTCTAAGGTGAAGCAGTTGACAGACTTCGGTTCATTGGTAATATATTAGGAAAGTAGAGTCAGTTTACAAAGGAGAATGCTTATAAAACGCTCTTGTGACCCATCCTAGAATAATGCTCAGGTGTACGGGACACTTAACTGATATGAGTGAGAGGGGATACTGAGCGTTGTATATAATGGAGGGCAGCACGAGTGATCACAGTTTCGTTTGACCCGTGGAAGAACGTCACGGAGATACCGCAAAAACAGAACTGCGAGACTCTTGAATACATATGCAGAATGTCCCGTAAAAGCCCCCTTACGAAGTTTCAAGAACCATTTTTGACTGAGGAAAGTAGGAAATCAATATTTAGCACAAAATTTGGGTGGGGATGGGCTTCGACTCTGGGTTGTGCAGGTGTGGGCTTGTTTTTTAAAGACATTTATTAATACCTGAAGTATTTTCACACAAACACAATGACATCCATAGGATGGTAGACAGTTAATTGTAAATCAACAATATTCTGCCAAGAGCTAATGCTTATGTACAAATATAACTCATGTAACTCAAATGTGATTCAGCCCATGTGCCACACAAAAGTATGACAGAACAGAAAACACAATATTGCACTGAGCAGTAGTTGTATGTTATGACTGGGCAGTCCTATAAACACTGTACAACAAATTAATAAAATCGCAACAGGATATAACTCTGTTACTAAAGAGGTCCACCAGCAACTTACTACTGCTACATTTAATGCTACACATGGGACCTAGTGTACGGATAACAACAGCAACATCAAATTAAGAAAACTAACAGATACGAGTATGTACATTTATTAAACACCCTTTCAACCAGATAACAAACAGAATACAGAACCCTCTCTTGTGTAACAGCTGAACATGAATATAATGAGGAGATAAGACACAACACAAAAATCACACCATCGCGGCCCCAAGACCACACTGTGCAGTATCAGAACTTGTACTTCGTTGGTGCCCGCTTGATGGCATATGGGGTGAACCACATTTGAGTTATACTGTATCAGTTAAGTCACACAGACACCAGGGTACAATAGTTATCAAGTGGAACGATCACGTAACCTCAGTCTTAGGTGAAGCACCTTGACAGACTACAGTTCATTGGTAGTATATTAGGAAAATGAAGTCAATTCACAAAGGAAACTGCTAATTAAATGCTTGTGTGACTGTACTAGAATAATGCTCATGTGCATGGGACACTTACTAAAGGGGACTGAAAGGGGACATTGAGTGTTTGTAATGAATATGTATATTGTTTAGGAAGGTTTTTATTTATTTTATTATTGTATTGTGCCAACTTTTCAAAACTCTCACACTAGCCTCTGGCTGTGTTAATTCTACACACTACATGTCGTACAATAATCTCAATCTGCCAACTTGTCAATTGACTACCAAAGCCTGCAGCTCACTAAAGCACGCTCTTTAGTGTTCAGTTTATTACCACAATAACAAAAACCACCCTTCCCTGCATCTGGTTGTGGTCACTTCTCTGACCACCGGCTACAGGCCCATGTACCCACCAGGTAGGCGGTGTTCGCAGCAGCTAAGCTTTGTTGACCGTTGACTGCTGCCTAGCTGCTCGGCACACTACGTTCCAGTTGACCTTCCGCCTCGGTTTTTGGTCGCCAGCCAACTTCCGTCCGGTCCAGCTGTGGCCCTTGACCAAAACTTAGGCCTGTCACACCTTATCCAAAACGTGTCTGGACTGCGCCCTTTAGCAGGACCTACGTGTGGCTCGTCCACCGCTAACCAATGTGAGTTCCGGCGGTTGAAGTTCTCGTCGCTGCAGCGCTGATTGCCACATCCAGACCCAGCCTGCCTGTACGGACAGTCTCGCCCGCCAGGCCGATTGTTGGACCCGATAACTCACCAGCGCCTCCCCCCCACCCCCCCCCCCCCCCCCAGCGGCTTGGAGGCGGCACTGGCTTCCAGATGACGTCGTCTTTACCACTCTGTGCAGACGGCTAACTTTTTCCGTGTCGCGCTGCACCAGCTAGGCTCGGAGCGGCGCTGCTGCGGTTCAGGAAACGCCAACCGCGCACTCTCCCCAAGCTACGAGCACCAGAGCAATACCGCCGTAGCTGGCTGAGCGCGCAGGAAGAACAACGTGCCGAAAACTTAAAATTCTTGGCGCAAATACAACGTCCTACGTATCGCCCCCACAGGGATTGTGAAGAACAGGACTAGACTAATTACAGCGGACACAGACGCATTTGTACACCACTAGCTGTGTCCCCAGCGTTGTCCGGGCATGTATTAGGTGGGTGCATAAATTCGTAGCGTATTTGTTTTGTGTGTTGGTGTTCCGGTTAATATGGATTTTTACCATCAAAAACAATCCTGATCACAATTTATTTATTACGGTGACCGGTTTCGACCACTACTGTGGTCATCTTCAGACCTACAAATATCTGTAACACATTGATCACTGTTCACCCCCACAATGTGTTCAAAAGTAATTAATATGGGTTTATTTACCGATTTTCATCTTTATTTGTAGTTCACTGTTGCTATTTGAGTTCACATATTGTCATTTTGTCATTAGGAGATAGCGAGTGGAGCACAAAGACCCGCGCGCATCTACAAAAAACTAAGCTCTGCAACTGACTGAACAGCGACTGTGTGGTGCACTACAGTGTAACCGTCACTGCTGACATTTGTCAGCCCCAGATCTACGATATTTCCGAACCGGAATAAAAACTTGATAGTGGCGCCCCCCTGTCCCACTCGAGCGTTTCAGATAGAACGTCAAAAATTTAAAAAAAAATCGGTTTTTCCAAAATATGTTCATTTAGTAGCACACATCTTTCTGAGGAGTTTGATATGTAAAACACATATGTTCGAATAACTGTATGACATGGTATTTGGTCTTACGTGCGCCGAAGTGCAGTGCCACGCCTCTTCACACAGCATTCTTCTATCGAACGGCACTGTATTTCGCTCTGTCGAATTCAGACGGGTATATTTTGTAATGAAAGCCATCAAACCTACACTAGTTGATCAAAAGTATCCGGACACACCCAAAAAAATATGTTTTTCATATTAGGTGCATTGTGTTGCCACCTGCTGCCAGGTACTCCAAATCAGCGACATCAGTAGTCATTAGACATCGTTAGCGAGCAGAATGGGACGCTCCGCGGAACTCACGGACTTCGAACGCGGTCAGGTGATTGGATGTCACTTGTGTCATACGTCTGTAAGCGAAATTTTCGCACTCCTAAGCATCCCTAGGTTTCTGATGTAATAGTGAAGTGGACACGTGAAGGGACATGTACAGCACAAAAGCGTACAGGCCGACCTCGTCTGTTGACTGACAGAGACCGCCAACAGTTGAAGAGGGTCGTAATGTGTAATAGGCGGAGATATATCCTGTTGTGACTTGGCAAGACAGCCAAGTCACTATGCGAGGATGCCGAAAGGCACGCGTTAAGCTCACGCAGACTGGCGTAAGGTCTGGAACAGTTAAGGGAATTTATAGTAGCAAATAAAGTACGTAGTTGTTGGAAGACTTAACTTTAATCCATAATTGGAGAACATCGCTCTTGTTGATACATTAATAACAATCTCAATATAAACTGAATATGGCACCTTCCTAGGTCGTAGCAAATGACGTAGCTGAAGGCTATGCTAAACTATCGTCTCGGCAAATGAGAACATAAGCAGGCAGTGAACCATCGCTAGCAAAGTCGGTTGTACAACTGGGACGATTGCTAGGAAGTCTCTCTAGACCTGCCGTGTGGCGGCGCTCGGTCTGCAATCACTGATAGTGGCGACACGCGGGTCCGACGTATACTAACAGACCGCGACCGATTTAAAGGCTATCACCTAGCAAGTGTGGTGTCTGGCGGTGGCACCACATATCCAGACCATCACACAGGAATTCCTAACTGCATCAGGATCCACTGCAATTACTATGTTAGGTTTGAGATGAGAAAAAATTGGATTTCATGGTCGAACGGCTGCTCATAAGCCCGACATCACGCCGTTAAATGCCAAAGGAAAGGCCTCTTTGTGGACCTTCTGTGCACCATATTTTTTTGGTGCCTGTGGAACTTGTGGGATGAGTCTTCTGGCCGTGTCAAAATTCGTTCTAGTTTACTTTAGCAGTGTTTGTATCGATTTGATTGTCTTGGCCGTCGGATCTCTGTGAAGTTTCCATAAATGGAATCACTCATAAGATCCCCCATTCATTTGTTGTAATCGTCTGTATCCAACATAATGGTGGCATTTGCCTTGTCTGCTCGTCATATTGCTAAATGAAAGCTGTACTCCAGCTTCGGTAGTGGGATACCTGCTGTAGCAGCAAGCTATTCTGCATCAGGCTGTATGCCTTCCTTGTTAATCCTTGTAATGTTGTTGCATTAATTTGCTCTGAAAGCGGTGCTGGTAGACAATAAAAGCGGGTTAAAAGCTGTGAGCTATGTGGGGAAGTTAACCTTGCATTACTGCGCAACTGTTTCACCAGGTATCCAGTCTAGCTTACCAAATTCCCAACCAGACTAACATTAATTATAATCTTTTAATTGTCATACGACAACCAGTGATATATATATATATATACATATATATATATATATATATATATATATATATATATAAAGAGAATTTAAATAAAAAGAAATAAATCAGTTTAAATTTGGAAATTTATTTTAACATTGATCATTGAAATTTCAGCAAATTAAACTTGATTCGAAATTGAACTGGTGCCTTATTTAGGATTGTGAAAATGTGAGCTTGTAATCTTACAGAACACATCAAATATGGAGCCAAGAATGGGAGACTGCATACAACACTACGTTCATAAAATAACACACGAAGAACGTTGAAACATATGCAAGAAGAAATTAACTACAACCAACCGATTCAATTCTCACCCAAAGAAGTTACGTTCGTAGCACAATCCTGTCCGTCATGTAATTACCACACACTGGTATACTAAATTCATACTAACTCTCTGTGAAATCTTCCCGAAAAGAATAGCTGAGGGCTACTTTGATGATTACACCACATGCTTCACGTGGTCAACTTGGTTTACACAAACAGTGTAATTCCACGATAATTTTGATAATTAAAATAAATTAGATCGAAAAACAATTTACAAAAGAAAAACCTCGAACTGGTTACTATCGTCTTACTATTAACCTGATGGGTCAAACAATTGTATAAGCACGTGGTACTGTTCTCACAAAGTACAGCCCACGTGGGTTGAACATAAAGAAAAGTTGCTATATTGAAAAATATTGTCAAGACGAGACATAATCTCACGTACATTCGCATTTAAGATTGATGATCTTAGTTAGAGTTACTGATCAACACGTGGTTCCACTTTGCTCACAAAGTAGTGACAAAGCAACTACTGGAAGATATTCTGAACTTCACTCTCGAAATACACTGCGTTGCAATTTAAGATAACATTAGATATTTTAGAGCTAAACCTGAAATAAAGGTGATTAAATTTTCAGTTAGGCTGAACTTAAGAAATCCATTGTCCTATGGACTTGGCAGACACGTGCTTAGCTGGAGATCTTACCAATTCAGACGCTCGCCGCAGACAGACTGACGTGGTCCCTTCCTGAGGGTGCCTCACAAATACAAACGGAAGTGACCAGAGAGGCAGCTCCTTATACCAACATGACAAGGGACGGACAGGACCATACTAAGAATAGAAACCTCTTTGCTTCTAGAAAGCGTAGCTACCTGTTCTGACGTTGGTCCTACTGTTCTCTAGCAGACAGGCTTGTCTGCTACCATCAAGCATGCAACTAGAAATACATTTGATCATTCATTCTTTCACACAGAAGGGAAGGGGGATGACAGTATCTTATCATATACATTACATAAAAGAAAGCGGATGTAGGTTCTGTATGAGACTGTGTGACATGAATTACATATAAACTGTGTTTTAAAGTGTAGTAGTGTGACAGATCGTTCTTGTTTATGTGTAAAAGTAACATGTTTCACTGCTCAGTCTCCTCCCAGATAGTAAGAAACACCACAGTAAATTTAGAAGAGGAATTTATGCCGTAAATGACAACAGATTTAAGAAATTAACATGAAAGGAATCCCACAGAGACCTTTCATAACCCCAACGCTCCGGGAAAAAACTGTGCAGGGAATTTTCTGGCCATGCTAGGACATTCCCAAGCAGGCTTCTCACACCCAACTTAAACCAAAAATGTAAAGAAAAGGCAAAAGGTCACCAGCTGCTTGCTAAAACACAATAATTTCAACACATCTTTAGAATCTACCAATTTCAAAGAGAAAAAAACAATCTGTGACACCTATTTAAAAGATAGTGTAGACCTAATTCGGTCAGCAAGTAAAAACAATGGTTCCTGTGTCATTAATATGAAAACAATTTCTGGTTGTTACCCTTATGGAGTTCACCAGCATTTGCTCATTGCAAGAGTCAACTGTTCACAGGAAAATTTATGACTGTTTATTAACAAGTAAAATTTGTGAAAATAGCAAAGGTGCCACAGCAATTTAAAAAAA
This sequence comes from Schistocerca serialis cubense, assembly GCF_023864345.2. Lineage (NCBI taxonomy): Eukaryota > Metazoa > Arthropoda > Insecta > Orthoptera > Acrididae > Schistocerca > Schistocerca serialis. The sequence continues at coordinate 141,247,510 of NC_064638.1, read as the reverse complement.
AAAAAAACATGAAAATATCTGCAGTATTATAAAGCAGAACATTACAATGCACAATCCGCAAAAGCAAAACAATGATAAAAGAAAAAAAAAACATGTTTTACAAAGTGGTTATCGCAAAAAAATTCTATATCTTATAAAACTAATAGTTTGTAGAATTAAAATAACTTTGTGGCACTAATTTAATCACCCTACTATATCTCAGTTAGTTAGCAAACAATGAGCACTGTGCCATGTGATTGTTACCCTTATGGGGTTCCTCACTATAAATATGCCCCATGCAAAGGCTAATCGATCACAGTCCAATGAGAATGAATAGCTATCTGACTGATAAACGAAGCAATGTCACAGGAATGAATTTACGAAACAAAATATCACAAATCTAATACATTACACAAGAACAAACATTGATCAATAAAGCAGCTCTGAAAGTCCAATAGTCAACGTCTAAAAAAAAAAAATAAAACACCTGCAAAATACAAGAGTCAGTCTAATAAAAAAAAAACACCAATAAATCGAATCCCTGCAAAATACACGATCCAAGTTTCTCTGAAAGAACACACGTATATGCATTGGACTAAGAACCGTATTAATCACTGTTCACTGGCACACTCAGCAGTTCCACTGATCCGAGGCACAATATAAGAGGGAGGGGGGTTCGTCGCCGCAGCTGTCAGTAGGGATTTTTGTCCATCTGTTGCGTGAAATCCCGCCACCTCTGCCCTCTCATGAAGTTTCTCTTGGTGGCCCGTGTCACGTACATCTCGGTTTGGTTCCATGTTCGTGTTGTCAAATTCGTTTGGTATCCTCGTTTAACGCGCCAGGTTGATATTCCTGGGCAAGGATGACACTTAATGGCTCTTCTTTGTGCCACCCTTAGCTACCAGAGAACATCGAACTATGATTTACTGTCACTTGCCAGTGGGCATCCGTCAGGAAATGTTGATAGGCGTCGTTGAAGTCTGCCAGTTTCTCTGGACAGTACGTGTCAAAAGGCTCCACGCCCCTTGTGTTGTTAAATTCTTGAGTTATCCTCAACTGGCTCGCCGGTTTGATATTCCTGGGCAAGGATGACACTTAGTGGCTCTTCCTTGTGCCACCCTTAGCAACCAGAGAACACCGAACCATGATTTACTGTCGCTTGACAATGGGCTTCCGCCAAGATATGTTGATAGTCGTTGTCGTCTGCAAGTTTCTCTCGACAGTACCTGTCAAAAGGCTCCACGCCCCTTTATCCCCTGTGTTCTGTCGTTTCACTGCGGCCGTCTCGTCACGGTCGCGTGTGTGTGGTGCGTTGCCAGCAGATGGATTTCCGCGCGATGGACCGCTCGACCATCTCAGGTCATCGCCTCCATGAAGGGTCGCACTGGTGTGGCCGGCCATTAGCTCTGGGTGCAACGGAAAGTGTTTGCCCTTCTTTTGTTGTCGACCGCGCTCCCGAAGTGGCCCAGTTGACAGTGTGTCCTGCTGGGAAACCCGCTTGTTTACAACTAGTCCTCCTCCTCGCTGCTCCCGCTGTCTCATAAGAGTTAAGCCGGTTCGCTTTCACGTTCTCAACTGCATTCACAGAAATTGCTCATCATAGTTATGTGATTATATAATGTCATACATAATACCACTTAGTATTGTCTTTCACAATTTTTTAAGAACAAAAGTGAGACTATTTTTTAATAAAAAAGTTAGATGAATCGACAGTATAAAAATAAAAGTTAAATGACTTGACAATATAAAAATAAAAATTAAATGAACTGACAATATAATATCTAAATCCACATCACTAACGTGGTTCACTTGCGTTTTAATAAATCAAATGCTACTTATTAATTCACTAAAATGAATAGGATTATGCCTTGTGCAAGTATAGGTCAGGACAGCATAGGGTTCACATGTTATTTACACACACACATGCACACCTGTTGTCTATACTACAAACTAACTACCCATAAACATGTATTACTCAAAATTCTACTTCAATCCACTACTAGTTAATCCCACAAGCTACTTCAATACTACTTCAACACAGTGTTTATACCACTACAACATTGTTCTAATTCGTCCTCTTCTTGACGCTCGCGGCATATGTCTTGTCACATGATAAATATGGAGAAACGTTCCTTAAACAGACATAGTAGAAAGAACAATGGTTATTTGCACGTCAAAACATTTATACCAGTTCACACACCTGATAAGAGACTCGCAATTATACATTTATCATACTCATATATTTACACACAAAACAGTAAGACAATTTCATCTAAAATTACGTTATCACAAGAATTGAAACGTCCCCTTTGAACAATTTATACAAGACTGTGCTTAACCTGACACACAATATTTTGTTAGCGCAACGCAATCTGACTTTCAAAATTCCCTACAAAAGAATGGCCCTGACTAACATTAAACTATACCTTTCACAAATCACTTACCTCACAAAAATCTTCGCTGCTCAAGCTACTGCAATACAGCGAGCGCCACTACTGCCAGCTAAATAAAAGATTAAAACTATGGAAGGCACTAAACTCTGATAGGGATAGTTAGCAAATGAAAGATATTAATAGAGAACAAACAATGTATTTACCTTGATATCATCATATATAAATATAGCAGTTCATGACAAATTTCAAAACTCCGCCATCTCTCTCCCCACATCCACCACTGCTGGCGGCTCACCTCCAACTGCGCAACGCTACGCGCTGTTCACATCCAGCTGCCGCTGCCCAACACTACAATGGCGAGTATTACAACAATGCAAAGCAGCCACAGACTGCACACAGCACAGCCAGTGATTTTCATACGGAGGTGGCGTTACCAATAAAAAACCTAAACAGCCTACTTACAGAATTAATCACCCAGATGACTCTGAGAAGGGTAAAAATATTTTCATTATACAGGTTATACTACATTTTCTTACCCATTTTGCTCCCATTTCGTTCCTTCTTTAAGTTACCTTTCGCTTCCAAATCAGTTATTTCTCCAGTGGTGGTCATTCTTGATTCATTTCTCATGAATGCAAAATTGTGACCTCTATTCTGTAAAACAGTTTCATCTTAACATATTGAACTTACAACAGACACAAAAGATCCGAATCCTCCTGTAGTTTAAATGACAAATGTTTTGCTTCATCCTTATTACATTAAACCAAGCTTTCCTTCGGTCCCATAACCAAAATTATTTCCTCTTCCTCTACCTTCAAGAGGGAAATTTCTTCAGTTCAACTCGTATAGGCTGCAGTGCATCTTGCACCAGCGAAAACAGTAAGCTGTAATGCTCACAGCATCAGCAAAACAAATAAACGTCGCTTTTCTAGGACAAGTATTAACGCAGAATAATTTTTCAGGCTCTGGCTCAACATCAATCAAGACTACAGAAAGGATCCATATTTCTGTTCCATTCTCCATTTGCTGAAAAACTGCTCGTATTTGACTACCATAATACTATTTCAGGGCCATGTAAATTACACAAACCACAACTCTTCTTTCACCTTGAAGGGAATCAATCTACTTACGAAATCCATTGTCCTATGGACTTAGCAGACACGCACTTAGCCGAAGAACTTACCACTTCAGACGCTTGTCACGGACAGACTGACGAGGTCCCCTCCTGAGGGTGCCTCACAAATACAAACGGAAGTGACCAGAGAGGCAGCTCCCTATACCAACATGACAAGGGACGGACAGGACGATAGAATAGAAACCTCTTTGCTTCTAGAAAACGTAGCTACCTGTTCCGACGTTGGTCGTACTGTTCTCTAGCAGACAGGCTTGTCTGCTACCATCAAGCATGCAACTAGAAATACATTTGCTCATTCATTCTTTCACACAGAAGGGAAGGGGGATGACAGTATCTTATCATATACAGTATATAAAAGAAAGCGGATGTAGGTTCCGTATGAGACTGTGTGACATGAATTACATATAAACTGTGTTTTAAAGTGTAGGTGTGTGACAGATCGTTCTTGTTTATGTGTGAAAGTAACACGTTTCACTGCTCAGTCTCCTCCCCGATAGTCAGAAACACCACAGTAAATTTAGAAGAGGAACTTATGCCGTAAACGACAACAGATTTAAGAAATTAACATGAAAGGAATCCAACAGAGACCTTTCACCCTGTAACCCACAAATGAAATTTCCTTCTTTCCAAATTTAGATTTACTGATTTTAGGTTCATACCTCCTTTATACATAGCTCTCAAAACTTCTTTCAGAATCTCACAGTGTTTGAACCATTCTGCACTCACTACGAGGAAGTCATCTACATAGACCGTTATTTCATCGGTTAGTATCGCTTGGTGTAAGGAGCGAAAGCATTGGACGACTGAACAGTGGAAAAACACTGTGTGGAGTGACGAATCACGGGACACAATGTGGCAGCGTGTGGGTATGGCGAATGCCCGGTGAACGTCATCTGCTATCGCGTTTAGCGCCAACAGTAAAATTCGGAGGCGTTCGGTGGTGTTATGGTGTGGTCGTGTTTTTCATGGACGGGGCTTCTACCCCTTGCTTTTTTGCGTGGCACTATCACAGCACAGGCCTCAATTTAACGTTTTAGGCACGTTCTTCCTTACCACTGTTGAAGAGCAGTTCAGGGATGGCGACCACCTTTCAACACCATCGAGCACCTGTTCATAATTCACGGCCTGTGGCGGAGTGGTTACACGACAATAACATTCCTGCAATGGACTGGCCTGTACAGAGTCCTGACCTGAATCCTGTAGAACACCTTTGGGATATTATGGAACGCCGACTTCGTACCAGGCCTCACCAACCGATATCGATACTCTCAGTGCAGCACTCCGTGAAGAATAGGCTGCCATTCCCCGAGAAACCTTCCAGCACCTGACTGAACGTATGCCTGCGAGAGTGGAAGTTGTCATCAGGGCTAAGAGAGGACCAACACCATATTGAATTCCAGCATTACCGATGGAGGGTGCTACTAACTTGTAAGTCATTTTCAACCAGGTATTCGGATACTTTTCATCACAAAGGGTATATTCAGGACAGTGAAAATTAAAATGATCTGTGGTGCCTCTTCTTCACCTAGTCGATCGGTTTGACATCCTACCCCTTTGAAAAAAATTAATACTGGGTGGTATTATTTGTGACCGGGAGAATAAGAGCTCTTAAGGAAATGTGAAGTCTTTATTGCCTATTACCTAATAACTTTCTCTTTTGTGTGACGTAATATTAAATATGAGAAACATAAAGCCAGTAAAGACGAGAGACAACCAAGACAGGACACATTCCTTCCAGAATTTTTTTCTCTCTAATCTTGCTACAGCTTTACACGGCGTGCTTTTCTTTCTGCGAAAGAATCTGTTATCTCATCGAAGTTCGCCAAATATTTTGCTACATCAGTTAATACTAACAGTATCCAAGACTGGTGTGGTTTCTTGATCTTGTTACATGTATTTTGTCACGGTCTGCTAGATAAAACGAAAGGGGTCTTTCTAATGTTGATATAATTGTAACACACACCAAATAAGCAAGACTGTTTTCGCAGAAATGCTCATTTTTACCTAGCTCATTTACATAAGTAAAACGACAGAATATAATTCACGAAGTACCAACGTCAAATGCCCGTTAGGCCTATTACAAACAAAAGGTTTTATGTTAGGAAACAGGTTCAAATGGTTCTAAGCACTATGGGACTTATTATCTATGGTCATCAGTCCCCTAAACTTGAAACTACTTAAACCTAACTAACCTAAGGACATCACACACATCGATGCCCGAGGCAGGATTCGAACCTGCGACCGTAGCAGCCGCGTGGTTCCCGAATGAAGGGCTAAAACCGCTCGACCACAGAGGCCGGCTAGGAAACAGGTTCACATTTCTTTCATATGCTCCAGGTTTTCAAGTATCAGATACAAAAGTAGTAGTAGTATGAAATTTTTATATAAATTTCCAATTATCATATTCTTCCATATAATTTGTGTTATGTCCCCTTTTCTTCTCCATCCTCGTTCTAACAAACAGTCTTGTAACTTCAGTAACGCTGCCAGAATCACCAGTTTAGTTATCCCGCATTTATTCTCAGGTTAGGCGTTATTACGTGTTCTTACAACGCATTTTCCTCGCTATTCCGAGAACAGAACTTCAGTGGCTGCCTACCGGGGCTGTACAACAGCCTCTTAGCTGTGTAGCGATCTGATAAAAATCCTCAGTCAAAATTTCAGTTAGTCGTTTATTTCGCTAATAATTGTAACAACGCTTATCATTCGCACACCCAATTAACGACATAAACAAACAGCGATTGGTATTCACCTGTTTGGGTTTATTCGGCTCAGTTCGTATAGCCCCGTCCCCTTTTGTCTGCGGGAAACACTTTTATTCCTTGATGCGAAGGGGTTTCCCCTGGCGGAGACATCACGTACACGATGCACGCATTCAAAACTCAACTTAGAATATGTTCAAAAATACTCAAAAACCAACCGGGATGCGTTTCAAAATCATATGAATAATCGATAGACGATCGTGTGCTCAATGCTAGGCGCTTTCTGAAACAAGGTTTTCTCTTCAAGAATGTGAATTTGGCGCCCACCCCCCGAAACTGCTGGCCGAGGTAGATACCCCGGTTTCCACACACACTCCCCCCCCCCCCTCCTAGATCCCGGCCTGTCACTTATTGTGAACAACTTGCTGATGCAATCCAAGAACAACGATTAGGACGACAACGTGAAGTCATGCTATTCCACTGCAACGCCCGCCTGTGTACTGCTAGACTGACAAACACTACTGTTCAGGAGTTGGGTTCGGAAGTCATTCCGCACCATCCTTATTCACCTGATCTTGCGCCCTAAGGTTCTCACCTTTCCCGCTCTCTATCGAACAACCTTCAAAGAACTTCATTTTCGTATAAAGTATTCTTCGAACATGGCTCGACGAGTTCTTCGCCTCCAACCACGTGAATTCTACAGTCGCGAAATCGAAAAGTTACCCCAGCGTGGGCAGACTTGTAAATCATGAAGAAGAATATAATTATTACTGATGACTACACTCTCTGTTATGAATATCTGTTCTGTTTACTTAAACTTCCGGAACTACGCTACGAACTTACGCTCCAGCCCAATATGTATTCCAGTGTTCGTTTAGTCTGTCTTCTGGTATCCTACCCCCTCCCCCCCCCCCTCTATGTCTATCTCCTCCTCCCCCTCTCTGTGCACCTCCTCCTCCCGCTCTCTCCCCGCCTCCCAGTTCATCTGCTAGTCTTTCCTTTCTCTGTCCATCTCCCACCCGCCCCTCCCTTTGTACATTTCCCCCTCCTATTCTCGCTGTCCATATCGTCCTCCCGCGTTTGCCCACGTACGCTCATGCCAAATATATTTTAAATTTATTTAACACATTCCGCTAGTAATTGTGCACATATTTCACCAGTATCTGTATCAAAGTTCTCCCTGCAGCTTTATTTTCACGTAACTTAACGTTTATGACGTCGTATCTCCTGAACGTTTTACTGTACAGTGACATAATTTTGCTAGTACATCCGTTGGCATATGTAGCTACCGTCTGCGAAATGTGTTGTGAGTAGAGTTTGTAGTAACGAAGTATAAATTAAGACATCATGCATGACTCGGCAGTTTTTCACACGTCTCAGTGTTTGTGACGTCGTATCTTCTGAACTATTCATTGTACAGCGATGTACTGCTCTAGGTACAGTCAGAGGTATATGTGCATACTGTCTGCGAAATTTTTGCGAATGGAGTCTGTAGTAAAGAAGTAATAAATTAAAACTTCACGCTCCACGCGGTTCTTTTACTGCATTAACAGCGAAAATGTCGTACGGGATAACTTTTTTACTTTCATTTTTTGTGTGGGTTATCAGCGAGAAAAAGTCTCCATAGAGGTTTGATATTATGTTTGAAGTTGTTCCAAGTCACGAAATGTGCTCATTATCCAATACTGGATGACTAAAGTACGACTGTTCGCGCATCGTGGTATATCCAACAATACCTTTCCACCCCCACTCCTACGATGACACTTATCCGCACAGTGATGATTTCCAGACAATAAGGGACACGTGCGCCACAACTGGCTGAAATCGGTCGTGTAATTAGAGCTGCTTCCGACTTTTGGATCACTCTGTATGTATAGATTCTTCCCGAGGTCCATACATGAACTGAGTGGAAGAAGATGTAATTATTGGTACAATGGGAAGTACCCTCTGCCATGTAGTTCACAGTAGTTTGCAGAGTATATATGCAGGTACAGATGTATTACACAAGCACAGAGCGTTCACAGTCTCCTTCCTTAATAGTTAACAGCCCATATCTCGACGAGTGTAACTGATACATTTGTCGTGTACGGATCACTGTATTTACATTCTGAATTTTGTGCAAAATTACACACCAAACATTGTTTATGCACATATTGTACATAGTACCTGAGTTTGAAATTGCTCACGTCAGTTTAAAAATGAGACATCTGCAAAATAATGAGAACAAAAGAATCGACTTTACTGTTTCGATTACATCTCTCTTTGCTGTTCTTCTTTTATTTTTCATTTGCTGTTAACGCTATTAAACGAATTGGAAAAGTATGCAACAGCCTTAAACAATTTAGAGTTAACTACGAAACGAAATTAAACAGTATACGTTATATTTAATTGTGAGTTTCATTCATCTGCAGAGAAATAAAAATAGTCGAAACAGCAAGAAGTTAACCATACATCATTATGCAAAAACTTTTATTATGAATTTGTTCAAATTAAAACACAGAAGCTCTTTACTTTGCTATATACTCATCGGTGAAACATAACATTTAATGTGGTGATTTACGTCAGTGCATAAACATTATTCCTGCTGCATCTCTCCCTTCAGCACATACCCTACGCCATTTACCTTCCTACTAATCTCAAAAAATGCAACCGAAAACACATCATGGTATTATGTTAGTGGAAACTTCAGGAAATACGTGACACATCATTTACTTCACACGTAACAGCAGGGCCCAGTACAACCAGAAGTGTCATATGACGCAGCTGCAGACAATCACAAACTGCCGACTACAGGAAGCGAAGGGGAAAAGGATGGTCGTACTTCACTATATAGAACTGTACAGTAGTGGTACTCCAGTGAATATGCGAGGCTAATGAAAACATCATGTTCTTAAAGTCATTTATTTTCTGAAAAACTTTAACTGTACCATTAGAATGTTAGTAGCACTATTGATGTTGGTATCAAGAACTTTGTGGTATTACTGAAATAATAATAGTTTGATGGTTGTTTGATTCTTACTTAATATGTAATGAATAGTAGTGTTTACTATATCTTGATAACTCTTCTTCGCCATCCGATTACCATTAGTTCAACTACTGGTAACTGGATGGCCAGAGGAAGATATTAAGATATATTAAATACTATTGTTCATAAACTGAACCTTTTATTTTTGAAACTACGCTTCTCCACTCAGTCACATTCTCAAGGTAATAAAAAAAAACATTCTGTAACGGAGGGTCTAGTGAGGAGACCTGTAGATTTTTTTTTTTTTCAGAGGCATCATTTTTACATCTTGTTTGATAACATGAGACCGATAAAAAAACATACAGAATTTTTTAAAAGTGATGGAGAACTGCTGTTTCCAAAATAAAACGTAATAACTTATAAAATAAAAAGCTGTAAATCGCTTTTAATAGACGGTATTGAATTTAGAAATTTTACTCCATTCTACACAAAAGTTTTATACTGATAACAGATTGTACAACCCATTCTTCCTATCCTGTGGCAGGGATTCTTAGTAACAAAAGAAATTAGTACTGATTATGAATCATATACACTGAAGATCCAAAGAAACTGGTACACCTGCCTAGTATCGTGTAGGGCCCCCAAGAGCACGCAGAAGAGCCACAACACGACGTGGCATGGACTCAACTAATGTCTGTAGTAATACTGGAGGGAACTGACACCATGAATCCTGCAGGGCTGTCCATAAATCTTAGAGTACGAGGGGGTGGAGATCTCTTCTGAACAGCACGTTGCAAGGCATCCCAGATATGCTCAATAATCTTCATGTCTGGGGAGTTTTTAAACTCAGAAGAGTGTTTCTGGAGCCACTCGGTAGCAAGTCTGGACGTGTAGGGTGTCTTATTGTCCTGCTGGAATTGCCCAGATCCGTCGGAATGCACATTGGACATGAATGGATGCAGGTGATCAGACAGGATGCTTATGTGCATGTCACCTCTCAGAGTCATATCTACACATATCAGGGGTCCTATATCACTCCAACTGCACAGCACCCACACCATTACATAGCCTTGACCAGCTTGAACAAACCCGTAATCACAACCAGGGTCCATGGATTCATGAGGTTGTCTCCATACCCATACACGTCCATCCGCTCGATACAATTTTAAACAAGACTCGTTCGACCAGGCAACATGTTTCCAGTCATCAACAGTTCAATGTCGGTTTTGACGGACCAAGGCGAGGCGTAAAGCTTTGTGTCGAGCATTCATCAAGGGTACACGAGCAGGCCTTCGGCTCCGAAAGCCCATATCGATGACGTTTTGTTGAGTGGTTGGTACTCTGACACTTTTTGATGGCACAGCATTGAAATCTGCAGCAATTTGTGGAAGGGTTGGACTACTGTCACGGTGAACGATTCTCTTCAGTCGCCTTTGGCCCCGTTCTTGCAGGATCTTTTTACGGCCGCAGAGATGTCGGAGATTGATGTTTTACCGGATTCCTGATATTCAACGGTACACTCGTGAAATGGTCGTACGGAAAAGTCGCCACTTCATCGCTACCTCGGAGAAGCTGTGTCCCATCGCTCATGCGCCGACTATAATACTACGTTCAAACTCACTTAAATCTTAGTAACTTGCCGTTGCAGCAGCAGTAATCGATCTAACAACTTCGCCAGACACTTGTTGTCTTATATAGGCAACCAAAAGCCCATGGAAAGACAATCAGCGCCTGAGAGAGAGGTGTGGTGACACTAAATGACATGCTGAGTGTGTGGGAAACTGTTACTGTAACGGGCCTGCTAGCAGAAGAGGTAGAGATGGCAACCGCAAGTGGTTGCTGCGGCTACAAAGTTAGTGGTATCGGTTGAACCCCTACCGTGCCTCCCACGTCTGCCTCAGCCCACTGCTTACTTTGTAGCTGTCAATTCTGAAGTAATTTTGAACAGAGTATAGCGGCAGACGCAACAATAAATGCAAAATGCATTACAAAGGGATAATGCATCACGTATAGCCTCACTGTTGAAATTCGAAGAACGCGCATTCCAAGAAGAATCAAGCAGCATGTTAATTCCTCCCAAGTACGTATATCACTGTAAATGGCTGTAGCTGTAAAATCAGAGATATTCCACTTTATAAAGTGTTGACAGTCAGTCTTCCCACATGCCATTCTCGAATGGAACAAGTAGCCACAAAATTAAACAAGACAGTCGTACAAGAAGTATCATCCACCAGGATGATTTGCGGAGTCAGAATACTGAGACACATGTAATTCTTCATTTTGGATGCTTTGGCATTGATCTCTATTTATTGGTAACGCGAATCCGCATATTCCGTGCAATCAATGTCCTCTACGATCGTTCTATTCACGCCATTGTTTGGCTGCTTCTTCGTTTATATTTGCCTTCCCTCAGCAAATCCTCTGGTCATGGGTGTCTTAGAATATGCCGCAAAGACACCTCCCTTCCACTGCCAGGAAAACTACAATTGTACTTGTAATTTTTATTGTTTAATAATATTTCATAGGTTATCTGATAATTTCCTTGACGCTTTCCATGTTGCGTCTCTTAAAAAATGTTCCACCGCAACCTTTGTCTCTCTCTGGTACCTCTAGAATCAACAGCAAACACCTATACAAACATGTGCCCCGGTAGCACAGTTTTTAATATTTCTTCTATATACTTGTAGACCACTGTTTTGCTCCAGACCATAGATTACGTCGTAACGTAAAGAATTCTTAAACTCCTCCTATTTCATCTTCAACACAAAATTTATTTTGCACAATGAATCAAAATCTGCCACCCTATTCTAAATTTGCTGTCAAGACAAAATAAATTTTATATCGAAAATCAAGATCGCGTATTCCACAAACTTGACCATTTAAGGTCTTATACATTTTTTTATCCGCCAATTTTGGTGTTCATCACATTTGTTTCTGTTATTCTCCAGTGCTTCTTGTTTTGCACAACCCACTCGAAATTTTGTGCTAAATAATACCTCCTTTTCACATAAGAATTTCTCGAATCTTCGTCAGTTCCAACCCAACATCAGCGCTGGTCTCGATTCCTACCCCACACTATTCTACCCCACACTGTGTGACAACTAATTTCCTCTTTTATGTTGTATCCACATGGCTTCAACATAAATATGCAGCAGGAAGGAAACTCTTGACTACGGAAAGTATTTGATGTTATTGATATAGTTTGCTTACACAGCAACGAAACAGCTTCATCACAGAGCCAAACAGCTTAAGGCAAACTGCGGAAGAAATATAGCAACACAGATTAGCAACAATTAACAAAAATTTATTACATGGAATTATAAGTTGAGTAACTTAAGTGTGAAAATGATGTGTGCCAACGTAGTTAAATTTTCACTTTCTTTGATCAATTTTTGAACATTGATTTAGTTCTGAGTCCAGTGAATGATGACTAATACAACCTGCAGAATTTCGAGTTGGGTGATGGTAGATAAGTACCAATGTGGTCTTGAGGCATGGTGTTACAATGTTGAGCAGTGTGTGCCTGCAATGTTCAAACATTTCGAATTTAGTACACCCATGCAACATTATGTCTTCCCGTACCATAACTCATGGACCACCAAAACGACAATGTCTGAGAATGCGAGACGTCCCCACGATGGTGAGAGGAGGGAGTATGTAATACACTATGGAGCATTCTCAAACATCATTATTTTGTTGGTTGCAGTGCGAGGAAGTATAATGTTGCACGAATCCACTGACCTCCAAATCTTTGAACATGCTACGCTCACCAGGAAACTTATTGTTACACTGTACTCCTTCCCATGTTCATCTTTTTAGCTTTGCATTGAACCCTAACTTCATTTTTATGGCTGAGAATGTGCAACCATATCGAACAGCTCTTGGGATGGAAGGATATTTGGCGAATGGAATGGCGTACCTGTTTCCCAAACCTAAATCCCATCGAGCACTTGTGTGATGCTTTTGAGAGATATATTGCTGCATGGTCACATATGCCAACGACCATCCAGCAGTTGTCAACGACGCTGGTTGAGGAATGGGCCTCAAGAATTCCTTACCAACCTCAAAGCAGCTGAAACGAACCTATTAGATAAAAACATTGATACAAAGACAAGTGATGAAATAGGAATATAGGAAATTGGACAGGGGAAGCATTACTGAATTCGAGCAGCAGAATTTCTGGAATATCAGGAGCTTTAAGTGATGAAATTAGACAAAATAATAATTATACTGAGATACCAATGATAGGAGTTAGGATTAGAGGGGATACTGGTAGACACAGTAGGTTGGTGAGATACCCATCTTTACTGACATTTGATACTGGAGATGTAGAATTTGAACATGGTTGTTTAATAATTTGTGTTAAGTAAAAATTTATTTTGGGGACTGATTGGTTAGCCGGCCGAAGTGGCCGTGCGGTTAAAGGCGCTGCAGTCTGGAACCGCAAGGCCGCTACGGTCACAGGTTCGAATCCTGCCTCGGGCATGGGTGTGTGTGATGTCCTTAGGTTAGTTAGGTTTAAGTAGTTCTAAGTTCTAGGGGACTGATGACCACAGCAGTTGAGTCCCATAGTGCTCAGAGCCATTTGAACTGATTGGTTACATGAAGTTAGTGCAGTTCTTGAATGAAGAAAGAAAACATTATATGTGACAGATAAGAAAGGAATGTAATACAAACAAAAGTCACAGAGGAGAGAAAGGGGAGTGATTGTGAACATATGAAGAGATTGGCGGTAGTGAAAGAGGAAAGTCATTTAGTAGAGGATAAGTCATATCTAGAAGCGGAACAGATGGGGTTAGTGAAAATAATTACGGAAAAGGTATGAGAAGCTGTGGGGCTGAAGGCTGAACAAAAACTTGAGCTTCAAGATGTGTTACGGGAACAGAGGGATGTGTTCAGTAATGTACCAGGAAATGTGAAGAATTTTGGATGTGTACTAAAATTGAAACCTCACGAGCCGTTCTTTAAAAGACCGTATAATGTGTGAACTGCGAAGAGACCAGTTATTGAAAAATAATTACAGAGGATGGAAAGATATGGCATAATTAAGAGAAGTGGTAATAATTATAACAATCCTTTAGTATTTGTAGTAAGACGTAATGGAGCTGTTAGATTTGTTTTAGACTAGGGTCCTGAACAAATTTTTACGTAGAGAAAATGGTCATTCCGACGATATCTACATCTTCATCTACATCTACATCCATACTCCACAAGCCAGCTGACGCTGTTGGGCGCAAGGTACCTTGAGTACCTCTATCGGTTCTCCCTTCTATTCCAGTCTCGTATTGTTCGTGGAAAGAAGGATTGTCGGTATGCCTCTGTGTGGGCTCGAATCTCTCTGATTTTCTCCTCATGGTCTTTTCGCGAGATATACGTTGGAGGGAGCAATATACTGCTTGACTCTTCGGTGAAGGTATGTTCTCGAAACTTCAACTAAAGTCCGTACCGAGCTACTGAACGTCTCTCCTGCAGAGTCTTCCACTGGAGTTTATGTATCATCTCCGTAACGCTTTCGCAATTACTAAATGATCCTGTAATGAAGCGCGCTGCTCTCCGTTGGATCTTCTCTATCTCTTCTATCAACCCTATCTGGTACGGAATCCGCACCGGTGCGCAGTGTGGGCGAACAAGTGTACTGTAACCTGCTTCCTTTGTTTTCGGACTGCATTTCCTTAGGGGTCTTCCAATGAATCTCAGTCTGGCATCTGCTTCACCGACGATTAATTGTATATGGTCATTCCATTTTAAATCACTCCTAATGCCTTCTGCCAGATAATTTATGGAATTAACCGCTTCCAGTTGCTGACCTGCTGTATTGTAGTTAAATGATAAAGGATCTTTCTTTCTATGAATTCTCAGCACATTACACTTGTCTACATTGAGATTCAATTGCCATTCCGTGCACCATGTGTCAATTCGTTGCAGATCCTCCTACATTTCAGTACAATTTTCCGTTGTTACAACCTCTCGATATACTACAGCATCATCCGCAAAAAGCCTCAGTGAACTTCCGATGTTATCCACAAGGTCATTTTTATATATTGTGATAGCAACGGTCCTACGACACTCCGCTGCGGCACACCTGAAATCACTATTACTTCGGAAGACTTCTCTCCATTGAGAATGACATGCTGCGTTCTGTTATCTAGGAACTCTTCAATCCAATCACACAATTGGTCTGATAGTCCTTATGCTCTTACTTTGTTCATTAAACGACTGTGGGGAACTGTACAAAACACTTCGCGGGAGTCAAGAAACACGGCATCTACCTGGGAAGCCGTATCTATGGCCCTCTGTATCTCGTGAACGAATAGCGCGAGCTGGGTTTCACACGATCGTCTTTTTCGAAACCCATGCTGATTCCTACAGAGTAGATTCCTAGTCTCCAGGGAAGTCATTATACTCGAACATAACACGTGTTCCAAAATTCTACAATTGATCGACGTTAGAAATATAGGTCTCTAGTTCTGCACATCTGTTCGACGTCCCTTCTTGAAAACGGGGATGACCTGTACCCTTTTCCAATCTTTTGGAACGCTACGCTCTTCTAGAGACCTACGGTACACCGCTGCAAGACATTATTACGTATGTTTGAGTGAATCAAACTCATGACAAGTTTAGATTAACCTCTGCATTCCATCAAGTTCCACTTGCTCCAGAATCTCGGAATACACAGTATTTCTGCACATAATTATCACATAACAATATAATGACATAATTATCAGTAACTGGGTTGATCAGAGCTTTGGATAAAGTTTAGGACAGGAATTATCTTCCTAATTAGCTATATATGTTGAAGACATTTTGCTTGGTATCAGAACTGGGATGAACATTACTTGTACTAAAGGAAGAGCCGGATAAATAGAGAGCAAGAGTGATGATACTAAAATTAGAAAAATGAAAATTCTGGTTAATGAACTGAAATTTTTGAGACATTGCGTTACTGAGAAAGATACGTTATCAGACTCTGACAAAATTACAGGTATTACTGAGTTTCCAATACCAAAATATAAGAAACAACTAAAATCATTCTTTAAAACATGTGGATATTATAGGAGATACCTTAGTAAACGAAATAAGAATGCACAAAGTTTGTATAATTTATTAAAAAGATTTCGTTCTGGTTTTGGGATAAGGAATTGCAGGAAAATTTTGGCGCTATAAAAAGTGCTTTGTGTAATTATAACTTGCTGTATAGACCAGACTTATCCTTACCAATCCTTATGTCATGTGATGCTAGTGATTATTGACTCAGCCCTCATTTGTTTCAAATAAAGACTGTAAATGCGGAAGACACACATCAAATAACTGCTTTCACAAGTAGGATTCACCGAAACATGAAAAAATTTATATTGCAACCAAGAATGTATTGCTAGCTGTACATTGATCGTTTACCAGTTTTAGAAAGTACTTGGAAGGACATAGAGCTATTGTGTATTCAGACCACAAGATCTTAACATATTTGGAAGGATGCAAGTTATGTCACAGTAGGGTGACAAAGTGGGACATGTTTTTAGTACAGTTTGACAATTAAATTAAGTGTGTTAAGGGATCTGAGAATCTAGCTGCTGATACACTGTCTCTGATACCATTAGAGGAGCATAATAATAATATTGAGGAGGAAGAAGACAAAGAACCCATGCCTCTTAAGGGGTTAAAGATGAGAAGGTAATTTAAAGCATCTGTAATGCCATTCATAAAAAGCAGACTCACGATGATAATTGGAAATTGGTGAGAAGTTGCTCTAATGAAAAGAATTGCGAGTAAATCGACAAAAATTACAAGGTACACTAGGGAATACTATTTACAAGAATGAAATCAGATTCAAATCACTGGAGATTGCGTTGACCAGAACAGTAAACTGGCAAACTTAGTATGTATAATTATGAAAGCTATTGAAACTGTTGTCTTCAGAAATATTTAAACAAATTACAAGAAAATATAAACTTTTACAAACTGGAGAAAAGAATAAGGAAAGAAATTTCAAAAATGGCTCTGAGCACTATCGGACTTAGCTTCTGAGGTCATCAGTCCCCTAGAACTTAGAACTACTTAAACCTAACTAACCTAAGGACATCACACACATCCATGCCCGAGCCTGCGACCGTAGCAGTCGCGCAGCACCAGACTGTAGCGCCTAGAACTGCTCGACCACTCCAGCCGGCAAAGAAATTTCAGTTGGTGACAGAGGCTAACGAGTGAAACTAATAGAACTTGTCAGATACAGATGCAAAATATACTACCTGAGAATTCTATAAGTCTCCTCGCTATCGATTTATAAAGCTCATTACAGGGTCAAGAGAACTTACTGTTTTATATTTGTCACAGTGAACATCTTTTCTGAGTACACTCTAAGAGAAGAAGAACGACACATCACAAAGGAATTATCCGAATAGGCTTCACAAATTGAGAAAGTCTGTCCCCTTTGCAAGCAGTTATTCAGCTTGACACTGAATGATAGTTTTTAGATGTACTTCTGAGGGGTATTGTGCCAAATTCTATCCAACTGGTGCATAGAGCATCAAAATCTCGAGACGGTCGCAGGGCCTTTCCATACTGCTCCAAAAGTTTGCAGTTTATGAGATATCTGACGACCTTACTGGCCTGGGTAGGTTTGGAAAGCATGAAGACAAGCAGTAGAAACTCTCATTGTGTGCAGGCAGGTATAATTTTGCTGAATTGTAAGCCCAGGTTGGCGTATCATGAAGGGCAACAAAACGGGGCATAGAATATCGTCGACGTACCGCTGTGCTGTTAGGGAGCCGGGTTTCTGATATGAAAAGAAATCGTACCACAGACCATCGCTCCTGAATGAGAATTTCACTCTGCAGCGGAGTGTGCGCTGATATGAAACTTCCTGGCAGATTAAAACTGTGTGCCCGACCGAGACTCGAACTCGGGACCTTTGCCTTTCGCGGGCAAGTGCTCTACCAACTGAGCTACCCAAGCACGACTCACGCCCGGTACTCACAGCTTTACTTCTGCCAGTACCTCGTCTCCTACCTTCCAAACTCATTCTGGAAACATCCCCCATGCTGTGGCTAAGCCATGTCTCCGCAATATCCTTTCTTTCAGCAGTGCTAGTTCTGCAAAGTTCGCAGGAGAGCTTCTGTAAAGTTTGGAAGGTAGGAGACGAGATACTGGCAGAAGTAAAGCTGTGAGTACCGGGCGTGAGTCGTGCTTCGGTAGCTCAGATGGTAGAGCACTTGCCCGCGAAAGGCAAAGGTCCCGAGTTCGAGTCTCGGTCGGGCACACAGTTTTAATCTGCCAGGAAGTTTCATCGCTCCTGGTTGTCGGATCGTATGGCGGGCGACAGTCAGGTCGGTGTCCAACCACTATCTGTGGTATTTCCAGACACGGTTCTGTCCTGGAATCTCATCTCCAATGACCAGCGAAGACGTCTCTGGAGAGGCCCCAGACAGTTGTGGGATACCAACTAGACTGTTACTCACCAAACGGGCCATCAACCAAGAGTGATAATTTGAGGTGACATTTCTTTTCATAGCAGGACCCCTTTGGTTGTCATCTGCGGCACCCTTATAGCACAGTGACTTGTCCATGACTTTTTACATTCCATTTCGTTACCCTTTATGGCAACCCATCTTGTCCTTACATTTCAGCAAGATAATGCCCGCCTGCACATGGCTATTCTAGACAGTTACCTGATTTTCATTCAGTATTATGTTTGAAAGTTTTTAAAAGATCTTCTAAGCTGTTTTGTGTCTCATAATGAGTAATATCAATTTTTGGGATGCCCGATTTTGCCATTCCATTCAAGACATGTCTATCACGACAATTTATAGAGACACTTTTGAAATTTGTTTAGTCTAATGTATTACATCCCTATTAAAGTACTATTGTAACATAAAAAGGTGTTGGAGTTAGTACTACTGAGTAAATGTATGATTTCTTCAATTTTAGCTTTGCGCTTACTGGCAGGTATCTGCATAGCAGTTGAATGTCTCTGACCACATACATCCGAATCATTTTCTATAACTGCTGAATGACCGTGCCTATTTTGCTGTAAACTTAGGATTAAACTATTGATAAATTTCACCTCACATAACTTTCTGATATATTTGTCTGTTAATTCACATAACTCCAATACAGTTACTGGGTTAGAATGTGAATTGTTGTGTCTTGTGTTAGGAAACATTGTTATGTGTATTAATGCCAAAAAACCGCATGATGTATGGCAAACAAATGACGACTTGATAAAATAAGACCCTATTGATACTACTGCACTACAGCAGAAGGACAGTATGACTGAGTGAAGAATGGACAGTGGAACAATAACCAGAAGGTAGGACATGAGTTATTTTAAAACATTAAAACATCCATTGATCGTGAGCGGGCCAAATATCCCACGAAATAAGCGTCAAACGAAAAAACTGCAAAGAACGAAACTTGTCTAACTTGAAGAGGGAAACCAGATGGCGCTATGGTTGGCCCGCTAGATGTCGCTGCCATAGGTCAAACGGATACCAACTGCGTTTTTTTAAAATAAGAACCCCCATTTTTTATTACATATTCGTGTAGTACGTAAAGAAATATGAATGTTTTATTTGAACCACAGGACTAGCAGATTTCCACCCATAAATGCTTATCTATGGAATTCTGAGGCCTTTGTGTAATGTAATCAGACCAATAATATAGTAATAAATGTATAATAACGGTGGGTATCAATCTTTTTAGTTTGATAAGAGTAATTGCTACATATACATTCTCATAAAAATGAGTTACCCCATACTTAAATAATTATAGCATGCAGGTTTAAATTAATGTTGAAGGCTTTCACTTGAATTTTATTTCATTAGTCGTTTCGAAACTATACCAGTTATTAATGTCGGTAATGTTATAGACTCGTTGACCTCTACATGAGATCACTGTTCTTTTTCTTTGAGAAGGGGTACAAGGACTTCAAGGGAACGTGTTGTGGAATGGACGCTCTTGGTAGAAGAGTTGTTGCAAAGAGACTTGATATTTTTGTAGTACTGCTGAGAGCAAAAGTGTTATATGTTTTTAGTGCTGCGTTTGGAAATACTGAAGAATATATCTATTTCAGAGTTCAGAAATTGTATTTATTTGAATAAATATCAGAAATTAGCTGAATAAGAATCCTGTGAATATTTAACATTTCTTGGTACAAGGACAACAACGTGGGACTAGCAACGTACTCCATGGAAGACAAGACCAACAACAAACTAACTAACCATGTACTGACTTAGAACTACAGATGTGACAGGGGACTCAGTGCAAACTAACTACAAAAAAATGGTCAACGTCTCGTTCGAAGACAGATTATTGAATAGGCTATGTTGAAGTACACATTACAAACTCTCATCAAAAAATGGCTAACGTTTAGTATGAAGCCAATTTACTGAATTTTAAGTGCTGAAGAAGCATATTACATAATACACAGCATCCTTCAACTCAGTTTCTTTGTACAGATGTTAAATTTATTTTCATTTTCTTGCCCAGTCAGTACCATGCACAATCATGCCTATTTGTAATAACATTTGAATCTTTCAGTAACGCCTTGGTTGAAGAGCTGAACTAACCTTGTGAGACAAAAGTAAATAAATAAATAAAACCTTTAAAGTACTCATTTACTGTTTTAAGTGAAAGGCTTTAAGGTCGATTTGGAACGTTATCAACCAACAACAAAATGTTTCTATTATCAAGATGATGCATCTTCATGTCAGCGATAAATAGAAAGCCACACCACTCTAAAAAATTGTATTGGCGCCACTGTTCTTGTTAATGGCCGACTGTGTTCCGTTTTAAACTCCTTATTCCTGAGCTCAGCTTGGTCCACTAGCACCTTTTATTCCGCTGGTCTATTATTCTGAGTTTATCGAAGAAAAGTGAAAACCGCTTCGTTAGATTTAGTCGTCACTGCAAACGGCACAGCAACAGCACAATCTGTCACAACCGTCTTCCAGTCACGCCACAGCATCGAGTGCACAGCTCGACTAGTGCCGGCAGAGGATCTCTTGGAAGATGGAATGGCGGCTATGGTCTTCAGCGATGAAAGCAGATTCTACCTGCATGCAGCTAATGGTCATTTGCGCTTACAAAGCAGACATGGTGAGTTCAGTGCAGAAGAAAGGTAAATGAATGGACCCGCAAAATTACAGACCAATATCCCTAAGTTCTGTTTGCTACAGAATCCTTCATCATATTCTCAGTTCGAATATAATAAACTCTCTTGAGACTAAGAAGCTTACGTGCACGAATCAGCATGGTTTTAGAAATCATCGATCGTGTGAAGCTTAACTTGCCCTTTTCTCACATGATGTACTGAGAGCTATGGATGAAGGGAAACAGGCGGGGCCCATATTTCTAGATTTCCGGAAATCATTTGGCGCGGTGACCCAATGCAGGCTGTTAGCGAAGGTACGAGCGTATGGAATAAGTTCACGGATACGCCAGTGGCTCGAAGACTTCGTAAATGATAGAACCCAGTATGCTGTCCTCGACGACGAGCGTTGATTAGAGACAAGGATACTGCCAAGAGTGTCCCAGGGAAGTGTGATAGGACCACTTTTGTTCTCTGTATACGTAAATGATTTGGCTGACAGGGTGGACAGTCATCTACGGTTGTTTTGTGATGATGCAGTGATGTTCGGTAAGGTGTCGAAGCTGAGTGACTGTAGGATGATCCAAGACGACTTAGACAAAATTTCCAGCTTGTGTGATGAATGGCAGCTAACCCTACATGTGGAAAAAGATGTGGATGAGTAGGAAGATCAAACATGTAATGTTCGGATACTAGTGTCCTGCTTGACACTGTCAAGTCATTTATCTGGGCATAACGCTGCAAAGCGATTTGAGATGGAAAGAACATGTGAGAACTGTGGTAGAAAAGGCGAACGGTCGACTTCGGTTTATTCAAAGGATTTCAGGAAAGAGTGGTTCACCTATACAGTAAACCGCATATAGGACGCTGATGCGACTTATTCTTGAGCACTTCTCCAGTGTTTGGGATCTGTACCACGTCGAAATCCTTTGGGAAATCAAATGGGAATCCCTGGACAGAAGGCGACGTTTGTTTCCTTCGAGAGACACTATTGAGAAAATTTAGAGAACCGACATTTGAAGCTGACTGCCGAACGATTCTACTGCCGCCAACATACACTACGCGCAAGGTCCACGAAGATATGATACGAGAAATTAGGGCTCATAAAGAGGCATAAAGGCAGTCGTTTTCCTTCGTTCAGTTTTCGAGTGGAACAGGAAAGGAAATGACAAGTAGTGGTACAGGGTACCCTCCGCCACGCACCATACGGTGTCTTGCGGAGTATCTGTGTAGATGTAGATGTTGATGTAGATGGTGAAGGTTGTCTCGTAGAGTGCATTTGTCCAAGACACAGTGGCTGGGGCCAGGCCTTATGGTCTGCGGTTCGATAAGCTCTCGTTAACCTTTAGTGGAGGGGACGCTAACCAGCGCTTGGTACGTGCAGAATGTTGTGAGACCTGTTGTATTGTCGTTCTTGCAGCAGAGAGGTGACGTTCTCTTCTAAACGTATAACGCTCGAGCTCGACCACATCTGGGATATGATGGGACGAAATTACTAGTGCGACTCGTTAGCCGACAACTCTTAAAGAACTACGTGAGTAGGTCGAGCAGGCAAGGGATAATGCATCCCTAGGGCACTATTCGCCATCTGCGCTATCGACTGGATGCTGGAGCAAGCACCTGCATTACCACCAGTGGTGGCAACACAACAATCTAATATGGGTCTTTCTTCTTAGATCAATACCTCGTACCTCTGAATCACTTGTGCTATTAATCTGTAAATGTAATCGTTTCATGTACTCTATATGCACTGTTGCAACAATAAATCTTCAGAGGACTGCAAACCTCTAAAAGGGTGTACTATTTTTTTCTCTAGTGCAAAAAAATAACAAGATGATTTCTCGTCATTACGCTCATGGTGTAGTTTAAACAAAAAACTTTGTTATTATTACAATTAAACATGCTGAAATGGCGTAGTTAACAGTTGGAGCGCCGGCCGGAGTGGCCGAGCGGTTCTAGGCTCTACAGTCTGGAACCGCGCGACCGCTACGGTCGCAGGTTCGAATTCTGCCTCGGACATGGATGTGTGTGATGTCCTTAGGTTAGTTACGTTTAAGTAGTTCTCAGTCCTAGGGGACTGATGACCACAGAAGTTAAGTCCCATAGTGCTCAGAGCCATTTGAACCATTTTTGAACAGTTGGAGCAGCTCCCGCTCACACTGCACACACTCACACTCCTGTGTGCCGTCAGTAAACAACTACAACTTGTCACTCAACAATCACAGACATCTGTGCAGAATACTATCGCTAACAGCTACATCCAATGCTCTGCTCGTATACTACACAGTGCAGCATACCAGCGAAAAAGCTACCAGCGTGCAACACTCAGCAGCAAAAGCACTCGGCTAGTGCTCCTCCTAAGATGCAGAAGTCTCTTTCTCTGCCTCCACTGTAACTGCTGTTCATCCAGGTGGAACAAGACATCAACTGCTGTACAAGACAGTTTGAGCCGATGCCCTGCCCACGCTCCGTGCAGATGGTAGTGACGTCCAGCTGAGAGTGCCACAGCACACTAGTTTGTCGAGGCCCTCGCTCACGGCTCTGTGCAGAACTCGCCCGTTCATCCCCGTGCGGCGACTGTCTACTCCTCCAACACCTTCAGGCACAGCCCGCCATTACGGACACCTTGGCGACCGCTCCAGTCTGGCCCCTGGCAGCGCTTGGCAGCCTTCTCCACGGCTTCGCTTCCATCATCTACGTCTACATCTACATGGATGCTCTGCAAATCACATTTAAGTGCACGGCAGAGGGTTAATCTAACCACCTTCACAATTCTCTATTAGTCCAATCTCGTATAGCGTGTGGAAAGAACGAACACCTATATCTTACCGTACGAGATCTGATTTCCCTTATTTTACCGTGTTGATCGTTCCGCCCTATGTAGGTCGATGCCAACAAAATACACTCTTGGAAATTGAAATAAGAACACCGTGAATTCATTGTCCCAGGAAGGGGAAACTTTATTGACACATTCCTGGGGTCAGATACATCACATGATCACACTGACAGAACCACAGGCACATAGACACAGGCAACAGAGCATGCACAATGTCGGCACTAGTACAGTGTATATCCACCTTTCGCAGCAATGCAGGCTGCTATTCTCCCATGGAGACGATCGTAGAGATGCTGGATGTAGTCCTGTGGAACGGCTTGCCATGCCATTTCCACCTGGCGCCTCAATTGGACCAGCGTTCGTCCTGGACGTGCAGACCGCGTGAGACGACGCTTCATCAGTCCCAAACATGCTCAATGGGGGACAGATCCGGAGATCTTGCTGGCCAGGGTAGTTGACTTACACCTTCTAGAGCACATTGGGTGGCACGGGATACATGCGGACGTGCATTGTCCTGTTGGAACAGCAAGTTCCCTTGCCGGTCTAGGAATGGTAGAATGATGGGTTCGATGACGGTTTGGATGTACCGTGCACTATTCAGTGTCCCCTCGACGACCACCAGTGGTGTACGGCCAGTGTAGGAGATCGCTCCCCACACCATGATGCCGGGTGTTGGCCCTGTGTGCCTCGGTCGTATGCAGTCCTGATTGTGGCGCTCACCTGCACGGCGCCAAACACGCATACGACCATCATTGGCACCAAGGCAGAAGCGACTCTCATCGCTGAAGACGACACGTCTCCATTCGTCCCTCCATTCACGCCTGTCGCGACACCACTGGAGGCGGGCTGCACGATGTTGGGGCGTGAGCGGAAGACGGCCTAACGGTGTGCGGGACCGTAGCCCAGCTTCATGGAGACGGTTGCGAATGGTCCTCGCCGATACCCCAGGAGCAACAGTGTCCCTAATTTGCTGGGAAGTGGCGGTGCGGTCCCCTACGGCACTGCGTAGGATCCTACGGTCTTGGCGTGCATCCGTGCGTCGCTGCCGTCCGGTCCCAGGTCGACGGGCACGTCCACCTTCCGCCGACCACTGGCGACAACATCGATGTACTGTGGAGACCTCACGCCCCACGTGTTGAGCAATTCGGCGGTACGTCCACCCGGCCTCCCGCATGCCCACTATACGCCCTCGCTCAAAGTCCGTCAACTGCACATACGGTTCACGTCCACGCCGTCGCGGCATGCTACCAGTGTTAAAGACTGCGATGGAGCTCCGTATGCCACGGCAAACTGGCTGACACTGACGGCGGCGGTGCACAAATGCTGCGCAGCTAGCGCCATTCGACGGCCAACACCGCGATTTCTGGTGTGTCCGCTGTGCCGTGCGTGTGATCATTGCTTGTACAGCCCTCTCGCAGTGTCCGGAGCAAGTATGGTGGGTCTGACACACCGGTGTCAATGTGTTCTTTTTTCCATTTCCAGGAGTGTATTTTCGCATTCGGAGGAGAAAGTTGGTGATTGGAATTTCGTGAGAAGATTCCGTCGCAACGAAAAACGCCCTTCTTTTAATGATTTCCAACCCAAATCCCGTATCATTTCTGTGACACTCTCTTCCATATTTCGCGATAATCCAAAACGTGCTGCCTTTCTTTGAACTTTTTCGATGTACTCCGTCAGTACTACCAGGTAAGGATCCCGCACCGCGCAGCAGTATTCTAAAAGAGGACGGACAAGCGCAGTCTCCTTAGTAGATCTGTTACATTTTCTAAGTATCCTGCCCAAAAAACGCAGCCTTTGGATAGCCTTCCCCACAATATTTTTTATGCGTTCTTTCCAATTTAATATGTTCATAATTGTAATACGTATGTATTTAGTTGAATTTACGGCTTTTAGATTAGACTGATTTGTCGTGTAACCGAAGTTTAACGAGTTCCTTTTAGTACTCATATGGATGACCTCACACTTTTCGTTATTTAGGGTCAACTGTCGCTTTTAGCATCATTCAGATATTTTTTCTAAATCGTTTTGCTGTTTTTTTTATCTTCTGATGACTTTATTAATCGACAGACGACATCGTCATCTGCAAACAACCGAAGACGCCTGCTCAGATTGTCTCCCAAATCGTTTATATAGATAAGGAACAGCAATGGGCCTACAACACTTCCTTGGAGAACGCCTGAAGTCACTTCTGTTTTACTCGATGACTTTCCGTCAGTTACTACGAACTGTGACCTCTCTGACAGGAAATCGCAAATCCAGTCACATAACTGAGACGATATTCCATAAGCACGCAATTTTACTACGAGCCGCTTCTGTGGTACAGTTTCAAAAGCCTTCCGGAAATCCACCAATACGGAATCGATCTGAAATCCCTTGTCAATAGCACTTAACACTTCATGTGAATAAAGAGCTAGTTGTGTTTCACAGGAACAATGTTTTCTAAACCCATGTTGACTGTGTGTCAATAGACAGTTTTCTTCGAGGTAATTCATAATGTTCGAACACAATATATGTTCTAAAATCCTGCTTCATATCGACCTTAACGATATGGGCCTGTAATTTAGTGGATTACTCCTACTACCTTTCCTCAATATTGGTGTGACCTGTGCAACTTTCCATTCTTTAGATACGGATCTTTCGTCAAGCGAACGGTTGTATATGATTGATAAGTATGGATCTAATGCATCAGCATACTCCGAAAGTAACCTAATTGGTATACAGTCTGGACCAGAAGACTTGCTTTTATTAGGTGATTTGAGTTGCTTCACTACTCCCAGGATACTTACTTCTGCGTTACTCATGTTGGCAGCTGTTCTCGATTCGAATTCTGGAATATTTACTTCGTCTTCTTTTGTGATGGCATTTCGGAAGGCTGTGCTTTAGTAAATCTGCTTTGGCAGCACTGTCTTCGGTAGTATCTCAATTGCTATCGCGTAGAGAAGGCATTGATTGTTTATTGCCGATAACATACTTCACATACGACCAGAATCTCTTTGGATTTTCTGCTAGGTTTCGAGACAAAGTTGCGTTGTGGAAACTGTTATAGGCGTCTCGCATTGAACTCCGCGCTAAATTTCGAGCTTCTGTAAAGGATCGCCAGTCTTGGGGATTTTGCGTCTGTTTAAATTTGGCATGTTTTTGCGTAGTTTCTGCAACAGTGTTCTAACCTGTTTTGTGTACCAAGGAGGATCAGCTCCGTCCTTTGTTAGTTTACTTTGTATAAACCTCTCAATTGCTTCCGATACTATTTCTTTGAATTTAAGCCACATCTGGTCTACACCTATAATATTAATTTGGAATGAGTGGAGAGTGTCTCTCAGGAAGGCGTTAAGTTAATTTTTATCAGCTTTTTTGAATAGGTATATTTTTCGATTATTTTTCGAGGATTTGGGGATTGCAATATTCAATCTCGCTACGACAACCCTGTGTTCACTAATCCCTTTATCGGTTTTGATACTGTTTACTAACTCAGGATTATTTGTTGCTAAGAGGTCAAGTGTGTTTTCACAATCGTTTACTATTCGCGTGGGCTCATGAACTAACTGCTCGAAATAATTTTCAGAGAATGCGTTTAACACAATTTCGGATGATATTTTATGCGTACCTCCGGAAATAAACATGTATTTTCGCCAACATATCGAGGATAAATTAAAGTCACCATCAACTATTATCGTATGAGTCGGGCACGTGTTTGAAATCAAACTCAAGTTTCCTTTGAACCTTTCAGCAACTGTATAATCTGAACTGGGAGGTCACGAAAAGGATCCAATTATTATTTTATTTCGGTTGCCAATTATGACCTCTGCCCGTACTAACTCACAGGAAGTATCTACTTCAATTTCGCGCCTGCACCCTTTGTGACTGAAGCCCATCTTGTGTTTTCCCGAGACCCTCTAACCTAAAAAACCGCCCAGTCCACGTCACACAGCCCCTGCTACCCGTGTAGCCGCCTCCTGCGTATAGTGCACACCAGACGTATTCAGCGGAACCCGAAAC
Organism: Schistocerca serialis cubense; assembly: GCF_023864345.2. NCBI lineage: Eukaryota > Metazoa > Arthropoda > Insecta > Orthoptera > Acrididae > Schistocerca > Schistocerca serialis. The sequence goes on along the minus strand of NC_064638.1, from coordinate 141,219,422 downwards.
CCAACCACCCTTTGGTGCAAGTCGAGGAATCTGCAGCCTACACGGTCGCAGAACCGTCTGAGCCTCTGATTCAGACCCTTCACTCGGCTCTGTACCAGAGGTCCGCAATCGGTCCTGTCGACTGTGCTGCAAATGGTCAGCTGTGCTTTCACCTTGCAAGCAAGATTGGCAACTCTAAACCAGAAAATGTCTTCTGATCCAAAGCGACACACATCATTGGTACTGACGTGAGCAACCATCTGCAGCTGGCTGCACCCTGTGCTCTTCATGGCATCCGAGAGGACCTTTTCCACATCTGGAATGACTCCACCCGGTATGCACACGGAGTGCACATTAGTTTTCTTACCCTCTTTGTCACGGCCACGGCACTGGCCTCCAGTAGATGTTACTGGTGCCACTTGGCTGCATCTGATTCACCACACCTCTGTCTTCTTCATCGTGACATTGTGCTAAAGTGAATCTCTGGAGGTAGGAAAACAACCATTCCATTCGACACATTACGATGGAAGAACCATCGCAGTATCAACTTAACATGCCATTCATCGAAGTTGCTGAGAAAAATGAAATACAGGAGAATAGAAAAGAAAATTGAGAATCTAAGATGGTATTAAGTTTGGCTTTACGTCATGTAAAGGCAGGAGGGAGACAGTTCTGACTACAGTTGATAGTTCAAGCAAGACTGAAGAAAATTTAAGACTTGTTCATAGGATATGTTGATAAATAAAAAGCCTTAGACATTGTGAAATAGCGCAGTGTATCGAAATTCCGAGAAAAATTGGAGTAAATTATATATAATGTGTTCAGATGCAGTCTGAAAAGATTGTAAGGGTGTAACGGTGTTTCCAGATAGGCTGAGAAATAATGGTTAAGAAAAAAATTTCTTTCGACCTTTCGAGCTAATAACATTGAAGTTACCCAGTCAGGCGGTTGCGAGCGCAAATTCAAGAGGCATGTCACATACAGTGTCAGTTCTTCTTATAGCATAGATGATAGCGCAAGAGAACGCTCAGCCTTTAGCTCAGGTTCGATCGTTATTATCGAACCACGTCCAATTTATTGGCAAATGTAAGAGGTGGTGCTATAGAAGGACGTTGAAAATTACATGGACCGATGAGATAAGAATGAAGAGTTTTTTCCATGGTACTGGAAGAAGCTGTAGAGGAAAAATCTGTAGGGGAAGAAAGATATTGGAATAAACCCAACAAATAACTGAGGACATTATGTGCAAGTGCTATGCCCAGAAAAAGAAATTGGCACAAGAGAGGATTTCGCAGCGAGCCACATCAAACCACTCAGAAGACTGAGGACCTAGATATAAAATTAATTAATTAAAACAGTGGTAGAAAAACAATGATAATTTCGAAAATACTTTCGCTTGACAAAATCCGTTTTCAGATTTATACTTTTCGTTGCTCTACTGCATTCACTTGGTCTACACAGTAGCAACATTCTGGTTAGTTTCTGCTTTGGTATTTTTGTGCTGATTTTTGTTTTTGGATGTTTTTAGCCTTTCAGTACCAATGTCTACCCGGTTCAATCAACGTATTGTAAACATGCATGCGAAGAAATCCATAATTCTGTAAGGTATCTCCACTCTTTATTTTGATGCATGGATGTTTGCTTAAAATTGGCTTTCAGTGAATTTTGAAATTCTATAACATATTATTTGATTTAAAGGACATGTTTTAGATGAGATGCGTAGTTTTGTATAGCTTCCGTTACAAAAGAAGTTATTCAGCTTAAAGTGGTAGAGTATCGCGAAAATATCGACAGTGACAGGTAGTTGAAGGTTAACACATACCGTCAGTAATTTTTGATGACACAGCTTTTTCGTTTTGGATAAAGACACGGTGATAATGACGGTGATACCGGAGCGAAATGGATATGTCATTGTTTATGCTGGAAATTAACAATAAATACATATTCTATGAAGTTTTTGTTTGTTATTCGAACCTCAGATTCATCTTGGAACTCAAATGTAGCAGTGGATGTGGGAACCTGAACGAAACGACACCAGCTAAGATAGGGACATCCATCAGAGTTGTGAATTTGGGTATCTACTGGTGCGGGCTCTATTAAATACCAGAAAATAAAAGTAATTAAATCTCAAAGTATATTTCATAGGATACTAAATACCCAGTAAAAGCATCGGAATTTATGCTGCTGTGAAACTTCCTGACACATTTAACTTGTGTACTGTGCCATAAAGTAATGATGTACAAATTGAAACTGTCCCAAAGAAAGAAAGGAAGGATGCACGAAGAGTTGGATTTGTCGTCTGGTCAACAATGAGGTCATTATAGAAGCAGCAGGAGCTCCTGCAGGGTAAGGACAGAAAAATGATTTGACCATGGTCTTTTTAAAGAAGCCATCCTGGCTTTCATCGTAAGTGATCACGGAATCCAAGGGAACTTAAGTTCTAATGACCAGATGGGAATGGTGATATTCTCCAGATCGTGTTTGTTACTGAAGCGTTATAATGTTCTAATGATTCTAGTAAAGGACTCGTAAATAGGACCTACAATATAAGTCACCTTTATTAAGTAATATTTTTCCCATTCTAACTGAAAATGAATAAATATTCTTATGTAAAGTAGGTACAACTCTATGTGGCACTAACAAATAGTGTTCTAAATTACAGTTTCATTCTTTATTATTCTGAATGTAACTACGTTTTCACTAACACTTATGACATACGTAATTTGTGTAGAGCTATTGTATTCAAGGAAATACTCAAAAGTTATGAGTTATAAAAATCAAATTACTTTAATACTTTGAGACCACTAATAAGCAGTTGTTTTTATTATTTTATTTCTCGTCACAAAGCCTTCATTTCCCTCTTTATAAAAATTATTTTTTAAGAAATTTCTTAATTCAAAATTGTTGTTATCCTAAAATGTCTAGAATATTCGAATCTTAGCTCATAACCTTTCAAAACTCCAGTTCCACTATTTCTGAACCTGATTTTACTGACTGTTGAAGTGACTAACGTCATTTAAAAATATATTATTTAACGAAAAATTTCAGTTATAAGATCTGGGCCTCCAAAATTATCAGCCATTGCCAGTACAGTGTGTGTAAAAAAAATTCGCTTCAAACATTTCCACCTTCGTATATTTGCTATTTTAAGGATGTATGGATTACATTCAGCTGAAAATCTGCGATTACAGAAAAATTGCAAGTTGTTCTTGTACTGTACTTTGCGTGATTACTGAATATGAAGTTAAGCTGTGTCTTTTTAATACGCTCAGTAGAGTAATCTAATGGCAGTTTAATATTTAATGTACTGCAAAGTCTTGATTAAGCTTGGGGATTTGTAAGCAAAATATATAAAACTTTTAAATAAATAACTGAATATAGCAAATATGAAAACAGAATAAATGGAAGCAATTGAAATCAGCATTTTCATATGAAAGACAAAATCTTTCTCCCATAATATTAATGTTCCATTAGTTTCTAATATAGCTGCTGTTAGGTTCCCTCTGCACAAAGATACTTAAAAATGCATTTATATGTGTTTAACATATGCGTTTGGTGGAGAATAGAGAAAGGCTGTTAGAGGATTTGAAACCATCTCTTCCAAAATGTCTTAATCAATATAATATTTACTTAAATAGCTTTGAAGATTGAATTTAACTGAGCCTAATTGTGGACCATGAAATATCTGTTACCGATTTCTGGCTCAAGGTACTTACAATAATCGTAATGTGTAAGAATCTACAACAGTAAAGGGTATGATAAACATCTTGCTTGAAGAATTATTGATTGGTTTCCCGGAAATGTTCTCTATCCAAATTCAAAGAAAATGCTGCGCATATAATTATGTGGATCAAAGGGTGCAATACATGTGATGGATTTGATGTATGGGTAAAGATTAAAAAGTAAAACAGAATCTTCTAAATTTTTCGTTTTACTTACAAATGGTAAGATAAATTGGAATTAAGTACACAACTCAGTTCAACCACTTCTGAGGTTCTCTGTACAATCATCTTCTGGCGGATTTTCGAGTAATAACTGTTACTGTATGTTATACATAGTAAGGATAACATCATCAGCTGTAGTTACTGGTTTTATTCATACGCAGTCGAGTCGGTATTGCAAGCTGACGGTGTCAACCCTTTTCATAACGTTTTGTAATTTTCTTATACTTGTCATTGCTGTGTGTGTTTATTTTTTTCTTATCGTTAACTATATATCGCTTCTTTTCGAGTGCTAGCGAGTATACTTTGATGGACACATAACAGTTTTCTTAGATTATTTTACGCAATGTCATGACGTTTATCATCTATGTAAGAGCTGATAAAACCGTACTATCACATTTGTTTTCTCTTTTTCTCGGTACATACTACGATCCTTTCAGTTACGAGAAAAATCTTATTCTCGGCTGCTGTGTATGTAAGGAACGGAAGGGTCGCATAAAGGTTGGTTGAATCTTCGTTATAGTTGGGATGTTTATATCGTAAGCACATAATGCAAATGTGGCATTACGAAGATTAAAATAATTAAAATATGTCATTACGAAGAATGAAAAAAAGGATAAGTTACTAAACTGACCACATTGTTTAGAAAAGTGAGGGCAACCAGTATCGTTAACAGAAAGATACCGCATTATGTGTAAATGAGAAATCCTAAATTCTAATTCTTCTCTCGTGTGGCTAACGAAATGTACTTGCTTCGTTCCCTTACATACTCAATTTTATGCATTCGTTGTTCGAGTGAACTTAGAGACAGAAGTTGTTTAGAGCCAAGAAATATAGAAAGTTGTTAACAAAAGTTTCGAAAATTTTTGAATAGTTTACTTCAAATGTTTACACGATACTCTAATAGACATACCGACGGACATTGCCTGTATATATTTTTTAAACAACAATGTATTGGTTTTCTGTTATAGCCATCTTCGAGAAAGAAAATGCTGTGCTGTGCTGTGCTGTGAAAATGCGGGGTTCCTTTTTCTTTCTCGAAGATGGTTTAAACTACGATAGCAGTGCTTAAATCATGAGACGAGTTGGTTCTCCTGTGTAATGTTTCTCCGTGCTGTTTTGTTTTCTGCCTCGCAGTCGGTTTAAACAGAAAACCTGTATATTACTAAAGTTGTCGACGTACGATATAGCTTTGCGATTATAATACCACCAAACAATATGTATCGTCCGAAACTTGCTATAGTGTGCGTTAGCAGAGCTATACCATTGCTTTTGTTGTGGTCTTCAGTCCTGAGACTAGTTTGATGCAGCACTCCATGCTACTCCATCCCGTGCAAGCTTCTTCATCTACCAGTACCTATTGCAGCCTACATCCTTCTGAATCTGCTTAGTGTATTCATCTCTTGGTCTCCCTCTACAATTTTTATCCTCCACGCTGCCCTCCAATACCAAGTTGGTGATCCCTTGATGTCTCAGAACATGTCCTACCAACCGATCCCTTCTTCTAGTCAAGTTGTGCAACAAGCTCCTCTTCTCCCCAATTCTATTCAATATCTCCTCGTTAGTTATGTCATCTACCCATCTAATCTTCAGCATTCTTCTGCAGCACCACATTTCGAAAGCTTCTATTCTCTTCTTGTCTAAACTATTTATCGTCCACGTTTCACTTCCATACATGGCTACACTCCATACAAATACTTTCAGAAACGACTTCCTGACATTTAAATCTATACTAGATGTTAACAAATTTCACTTCTTCAGAAACGCTTTCCTTGCCATTGCCAGTCTACATTATATACCCTCTCTGCTTCGACCATCATCAGTTATTTTACTCCCCAAATAGCAAAATTCCTTTACTACTTTAAGTGTCTCATTTCCTAATCTAATTCCCTCAGCATCACCCGACTTAATTCGACTACATTCCATTATCCTCGATTTGCTTTTTTTGATGTTCATCTTATACCCTCCTTTCAAGACACTGTCCATTCCGTTCAACTACTCTTCCAAGTCCTTTGCTGTCTCTGACAGAATTACAATGTCATCGGCGAACCTCAACGTTTTCATTTCTTCTCCATGGATTTTAATACCTACTCCGTACTTTTCTTTTGTTTCCTTTATTGCTTGCTCAATATACAGATTGAATAACAGCGAGGATAGGCTACAACCCTGTCTCACTCCCTTCCCAACCACTGCTTCCCTTTCATACCCCTCGACTCTTATAACTGCCATCTGCTTTGTGTACAAATTGTAAACAGCCTTTCGCTCCCTGTATGTTACCCCTGCCACCTTCAGAATTTGAAAGAGAGTATTCCAATCAACATTATCAAAAGCTTTCTCTAAGTCCACAAATGCTAGAAATATAGGTTTGCCTTTCCTTACTCTATTTTCTAAGATAAGACGTAGGGTCAGTATTGCCTCACGTGTTCCAACATTTCTGCGGAATCCAAACTGATCTTCGCCGAGGTCAGCTTCTACTTGTTTTTCCATTTGTCTGTAAAGAATTCGCGTTAGTAGTTTGCAGCTGTGACTTATTAAACTGATAGTTCGGTAATTTTCACATCTGTCAATACCTGCTTTCTTTGGGATTGGAATTATTATATTCTTCTTGAAGTCTGAGGGTATTTAGCCTGTCTCAAAAATTTGTTCACCAGATGGTAGAGTTTCGTCAGGACTGGCTCTCCCAAGCCTGTCAGTAGTTCTAATGGAATGTTGTCTACTCCAGGGTTCTTGTTTCGACTCAGGTCTTTGAGTGCTCTGTCAAACTCTTCACGCAGTATCATATCTCCCATTTCATCTTCATCTACATCCTCTTCCTTTTCCATAATATTGTCCTTAAGTACCTCGCCCTTGTATAGACCCTCTATATACTCCTTCCACCTTTCTGCTTTCCTTTCTTTGCTTAGAACTGGGTTTCCATCAAAGCTCTTGATATTCATACAAGTGGTTCTCTTTTCTCCAAAGGTCTCTTTAATTTTCCTGTAGGCAGTATCTATCTTAGCCCTAGTGAGATAAGCCTCTACATCCTTACATTTGTCCACTAGCCATCCCTGCTCAGCCATTTTGCACTTCCTGTCGATATCATTTTTGAGACGTTTGTATTCCTTTTTGCCTTCTTCATTTACTGCATTTTTATATTTTCTCCTTTCATCAATTAAATTCAATATTTCTTCAGTTACCCAAGGGTTGCTACTAGCCCTCGTCTTTTTATCTATTTGATCCTCTGCTGCCTTCACTATTTCATCCCTCAAAGCTACCCATTCTTCTTCTACTGTATTTCTTTCCCCCATTCCTGTCAATTTTTCCCTTATGCCCTCCCTGAAACTCTGTACAAGCTCTGGTTCTTTCAGTTTATCCAGGTCCCATCTTCCTAAATTCCCACCTTTTTGCAGTTTCTTCAGTTTTAATCTACAGTTCATAACCAATAGATTGTGGTCAGAGTCCACATCTGCCCCTGGAAATGTCTTACAATTTATAACCTGGTTCCTAAATCTCTGTCTTACCATTAGATAATCTATCTGATACCTTTTAGTATCTCCAGGGTTCTTCCATGTATACAACCTTCTTTCATGATTCTTAAACCAAGTGTTAGCTATGATTAAGTTATGCTCTGCGCAAAATTCTACCAGGCGGCTTCCTCTTTCATTTCTTAGCCCCAATCCATATTCACCTACTATATTTCCTTCTCTCATTTTTCCTACTCTCGAATTCCAGTCACCCATGACTATTAAATTTTCGTCTCCCTTCACTACCTGAGCAATTTCTTTTATCTCATCAGACAGTTCATAAATTTCTTCGTCATCTGCAGAGCTAGTTGGCATATAAACTTGTACTACTGTAGTAGGCGTGGGCTTCGTGTCTATCTTGGCCACAATAATGCGTTCACTATGATGTTTGTAGTAGCTTACCCATACTCCTATTTCTTTATTCATTATTAAACCCACTCCTGCATTACCCTATTTGATTTTGCATTTATAACCCTGTATTCACCTGACCAAAAGTCTTGTTGCTCCTGACACCGAACTTCACTCATTCCCACTGTATCTAACTTTAATCTATCCATTTCCCTTTTTAAATTTTCTAACCTACCTGCCCAATTAAGGAATCTGACATTCCACGCTCTGATCCGTAGAACGCCAGTTTTCTTTCTCCTGATAACAACGTCCTCTTGAGTAGTCCCCGCCTGGAGATCCTAATGGGGGACTATTTTACCTCCGGAATATTTTACCCAAGAGGACTCCATCATCATGTAATCATACAGTAAAGCTGCATGCCCTCGGGAAAAATTACGGCTGTAGTTTCCCCTTGCTTTCAGCCGTTCGCAGTACCAGAACAGCAAGGCCATTTGGGTTAGTGCTACAAGGCCAGATCAGTCAATCATCCAGACTGTTGCCCCTGCAACTAGTGAAAAGGCTGCTGCCTCCTTCAGGAACTACACGTTTGTCTGGCCTCTCAACAGATACCCCTCCGTTCTGGTTGCACCTACGATACGGCTATCTGTATCGTTGAGGCACGCAAGCCTCCCCACCAACGGCAAGGTCCATTTTGCAGCCTCAATCCTCTGAGTGTGTGCAACCGCATGCGCCCCGCTAGTGGTCCTTCTGCGGCCCGCTAAGATGGACAGAATTTTTATGTAACGTCTTATACCTTCTCAGAAATGCAAAGTAAACTAATGCACGCGATTATTTTAAAACGTGCGGCGCTCCCACAAAGTGACCCACGAGCCAAAAGTACTGCGCAGCCCTGTCCTTTACCAAAGATCCCAGCCGATTTATCCATTATTTCAAGCGACATCGGCCCCTAACGAGGTTTCGTTTGCGATAACAATAAACGAGGTGATAACAATAAACAACATTCAAAGACGTTGAAACTGATTTACGATCAGAGTATTTTTTGCGTCGTCAATAGTATGTTGCCCTTTCATGAACTGGTAGTTCAGTAAAAGCACTTCAAATTCTTACTGCACACTGTGCCAAAAACGAAAACTGTTGTACATTCTCACGCTTTGTAATTATATTGTGTAACAAAAAATTTTAAAGTAACTTATAAATTATAAAAGATAGATAGATAGGATGAAGAACTATTGGGAGAAAAAGTGAGCACAAGCATCTAAGAAGAGGTTAATCTGACGTACCCCAAAGATGGGTGATTCGAAGTGAAAAAAAAAAATAAATAAAATAAAAGACAAAAACAAGGAGTTATATTCTATACGCTTTGTTATAAGTTCCAGTCCCATACCTTCAAAGTGGACGAAGTCGCATCGAGGTGACGAAATTTGCATCCTGAGACAATTCCCAGGAATACCCCAGATTAGGACATAGATCAGTTCCCATACAGTATTAACTAGCAAATGCGAAGCATTGCGGAGTTCTCAGGCATTTGCATAAGGTGAAGAACGACTTGATTAGTGATATAAAAATACAGTCATGGTTGCAGAGGTTTTTAATTTAAAATTTCAATTAAATTTTAAAATAAAAAACTCCGTAACCAAGACTTCATTTTTACCTAAAAAATCTTACACTGGTCGCTGTATCAGCAGCAATGATGGAATGGAAGAGATTTTACTAGTAGTTTTGTGCGCTCTCTTGTGACTGTAAATATAACTGCGTTGTTTTGGCTTACTTAAACTAGATGGACAGACCTCGAGACACTTCGTCCTGTTTGTGAAAAGAGTTAATAAATGTTAAGAGCTACTGATTGCATACTGAATAACAGTATTATTTTTAATGTGTTTCTCATTCTTTCACATAATTCTTTTCATAATTTCAGACCGATTTTATTACTTCATTTCTGTTGGAACAAACAGCTGCCGTTTTCAAAACTGGGCATTTTCAAGTATTCTGAACTAAAATTTATCTGAGGTTTCCAAGACAGAAGTTCTGTTATTTCTTTAAAAATATTATTGGAGGGAAAGTGGGTACAAGAATCAGATTTATTTGCTTCATTTTGCGCGTTCTGACATAGAAGGTGAAATTTTTGTGGAAGTGACTTTCCTGATTTTACGAAAATTGAGATGTTCTCAACACTTCATAACAATGAATAAACTATTCATTAAGCCTTCCGAGTTTAATCTAAGTAGTTATATCCGACGAATGGGACGTAATAATTACACATGTCAAGAAACTGAGGCCCTTATTCCTATTTATTTTGTTTTTTCTTTGCTAATTGTACCCAAGACTTTCTCAGATATTGACTGCTGCAGGTTGGTTCAATGTAACGCAAAATTAACATAGCGTTACTACGACGAGTGGAAATCGATGTAGTAAGCAAAGAGAATAGGGATTTCTATTTGCACCACGAGATTCCGTTTCACAATTTTTAAACAGTTTTAAGATGAAAGTGAGAAACGTGTTGGAGATGGAGTTTCTTGTTACACTGCATTTCATTCAAGCGTAACATGTTACACTGGTCGCTGTATCAGCAGCAATGATGGAATGGAAGAGATTTTACTAGAAGTTTTGTGCGCTCTCTTGTGACTATAAATATAAATGCGTTGTTTTGGCTTACTTAAACTAGATGGACAGACCTTGAGACACTTCGTCCTGTTTGTGAAAAGAGTTAATAAATGTTAAGAGCTACTGATTGCATAAGGATGTAGTTTTGTCGATACGTATTTCGTTTGACGACGAGTACAAAAGAAATAACAAACTTTTAATGCAGTTTCACCTACCACGACATGAGAATATCGATTTTATTTTTATTTTTTAATACATTACAGAGGTTCTTACGCACAGTAGGATCCGCAGTATAGGCAAAAAACATATGCTTGTGCGTTTTGCTTCCTTTTCACGTCTGTGGTTAATGAAGAATCACGGTGGGTTTTGATTTCGGTAAAAGTATTTCTGAACAAGGAGCACAGTAAAAATACTCGTGTGGGGATATTATTCTTTCTCAGACGAATTTGCGTTCGAAGTAGAGAGGAAGGAATAAAATGCTTGCCAGGATCTTACTGACAGGTTTTTACGCGCAGTGTGGTTCCTGGTTGTGTGAATTTCAAGACTAGAATTCCCCTGCAACATGTCCTGTCAAAACCCATACAGTTCTCTCCCACGAGTCTGACATAAAATGTGTCTATCATGCTGCCATCTCATATCGGACAGAGTGGCTGTAGTCACATTTGAGCACCCTCAGTGGACTGTCTGGAGACATTTACGCTAACAGCGTTCACTGGAACACTGAAAAGATTCTGCAGTAAAGTGAGTAACATAAACAAGCAAGCTGCACTCCCACCTCAGTAGAGTTTAGTCCTGCTGACTTGGAAGCTCGGAAGCTCGGTTAGCGGAACAGACGTTGCAGCGGTAGCAGACAGACCTTCACCTGAGAACCGCTACGCCGAAATATATTTCTTTTTGTACCACTTAATTTCTTTAAATGATACGACGTCAAATGCATCTTTATCTCCCCAGTGTTACGTATGTAGTTGAGGATAGAAAATTGTCTCTGAAAAGGGAGACGCATTTAATATTCATGAAACTTAACCTCGGGTCATATTCTTTTTTATGACAAGAGCTACTCCCCTTAAAGTAGTCTTGTACCTCACGCAAAAATCCTAGGCCTTGCATAATGGCTGACTGCGAAGGGAGATTACAGTGGGCCGGACCCGACGACACCGAGCTCCGGCCCCCGCTAACGATCATTCTCCCCCTGTCCTTTGTTGCAGCCAGTGTCGCAAGAGGAGGTGTGCTGCGGACGTGAATTTTTCAAATCGTAACACTTTCCATAAAACACAGTACAAGCCGGCGGCTTCGGTGTACATTGCGTCATCTCCCCAACACCTGACGAAGTTCTCAAGCCACACGCCATCCAACGACCTGGAACATTCTCTCGTATATGATCCCTAAATAACTTGCTAGCTGGAATGGTTCACATTTATTTTTTTCCATCCGACGTTGTTATCGGAAGCATACAATTTCCGCGCGTCTAACGTGTTTGCAAGTGTCATATGTGACGTACAATATGTAAAGGGTACAGCAAAAAATTACGGCCAAATTCGCTGGACGCATTCCTCGTACGTAAAAAAGGAAATTTATTATCCGGATATTGATCCGGAAATCCTTTCTTTGTCTGTCAGAACCAATTTTATAGAACTCTTCATAGTAAATTTCAGGCGTTCCCCGCTATAGGCCAACTGCTGTTTCTTATCTGTATAAGCAATTTAGGAGACAATATGAGCGGCCATCTCAGGTTGTTTACAGATGATGCTCTCGTTTACCGTATAATAAACTCATCAGAAGATCGAAACAAATTCCAGAACGGCTTAGAAAATATATCTGAATGGTACGAAAATTGGCAGTTGACCCTAAACGCTGAAAACTGTGAGGTCATCAACATTGGTGCTAAAAGGAATCCACTAAACTTCGACAACGCGGTAAATCAGTCTAATCTAAAGGGCGTAAATTCAACTAAACACCTAGGAATTACAATTACGAACACTTTAAATTGGAAAGAACACACAGAAAATGTTGTGGTGAAGGCAAACCAAAGACTGGGTTTTGTTGGCAGAACACTTAGAAAATGTGACAGATCTGCTAAAGAGACTGCCTGCACTACGCTAGTCCGTCCTCTGTTGAGAACTGCTGCGCGGTCTCGTATCCTAACCAGATAGGATTAACGAAGTACATAGAGGAAGTTCAAAGAAGAGCAGCACATTTTGTATTATCGCGAAATACAGCAGAGAGGCTCATGGGCATGTTACAGGATTTGGGATGGACACCACTAAAACAAAGGCGGTTTTCGTTGCGGCAGAATCTTGTCACGAAATTTCAATCGCCAACTTTCTCCTTCGAATGCAAAAATATTTTGTTGATGCCGACCTACATAGGGAGAGACGATCGTAATAGTAAGATAAGAAAAATCAGAGCTCACACGGAAATATGAAGGTGATCGCTTCTTCAGCGCGCTGTTCGGGAGTGGAATGATAGAGAACTATTGTTAAGATGGTTTGATGAACCCTCTGTTAGGCACTTAAGTGTTATTTGCAGAGTATCTATGTAGATGTAGATGTACATTAATAGCGGGAAACACAGGAACAGAAGGAAACAGAATACCACAGGAGACTCTCTTTACTGAAATGTTCAAAATGCTCTCCTTTAGCACTGATACATCCATCAATCCGCCGTCTTGGTATGTAGATAATCTTTTTTTTAGTGTATGAAATTCCCTTTAAAGCTGTGGCATGAAAAAAAGATTGTATGAATGATTTACGTAAATACAGTTATCATATTAAGTTGGAAATAATCATTGAACTTATGTAGTCAACAGCTGCTTTTTGGACTGTAAGGTTGAGTAACTCAAAGTGAAAAATATCTAATAGTGAACAGTTTGTAAAAATATGAATTTGAAAGAACAAGTTAAATGCCAGAGACTGAGCACTAACTGAAGTAACTGAGGGAATCACATCTATCACATAATACGTCGGGAAAAAAATAAAGTGAAGAATGCGGGGATTGTATGATACATGCACAGACCTACATCACTCTAGTGGCAAAGCTGCATCTTTCACTAAACCCTAATGAAGGCGGCGTCAGAAAGTTTGTGTATGGTACTACAACGATTTAATGAAACAAACTGATATTGTAAGCTTTAAGAGGTGATCCAAACAAGCTCTCCGGTTGAGCAAATAGTTGCGTATTAGTTGAGTTGAGCACATACATTGTTATGAGGAGATCAAGTTACACGCACACATCTTTAAAGCAGACTGTAGTTTTCGTAAGAACATTCAAATGAATAATGACGCTTGTTATCAACGACAAGTAGCAAGTTCTACTCAAAGGGGCAATTTCATAACAAGAATATTACTAAAAACCGAAGTTGATCGACACTGGTTTAAACACATCATTAAGCTACGTCTGTTGATACTAGATTTATTAAACTCCAAAAATATATATAAACTATTTAAACACTGCTGGTGTTTCAAATAAGACTAACTGTAGTGTAATTATTTAGGTTTACATACATTACGAAAGCAAAATTACGTAAAACGTTACTAGTTATGCTCGCATTGAGACATGGTCTTTTCCTTGTATGTTCCGTCTGCTCTTCGAAAAGTAACAGCCAAATACGACACACGTATTGTCCATTATGTAGCAACTGTAAAGGTAACGTAGTTATATCAGAATGTCCCCATTTCTTGGGACTTTTTGTCAGTTAATAAACAGCTGTTTACACCTCCTTTGCGCTCGCCGCTGTACTGAGATTCTAAACTTCAGAATATAAAGTGTTGGCTTCAGTAACGTCAATGATATGGTATAAGTATTGTCAGTTTAGGAATATACAGGGTGAGTCACCTAACGTTACCGCTGGATATATTACGTAAACCACATCAAATACTGACGAATCGATTCCACAGACCGAACGTGAGGAGAGGGGCTAGTGTAACTGGTTAATACAACCCATAAAAAAATGGACGGAAGTATGTTTTTTAACTCAAACCTACGTTTTTTTAAATAAAACCCCGTTAGTTTTGTTAGCACATCTGAACATATAAACAAATACGTAATCAGTGCCGTTTGTTGCATTGTAAAATGTTAATTACATCCGGAGATATCGTAACCTAAAGCTGACGCTTGAGTACCACTCCTCCGCTGTTCGATCGTGTGTATCGGAGAGCACCGAATTACGTAGGGATCCAAAGGGAACGGTGATGGACCTTAGGTACAGAAGAGATTGGAACAGCACATTACGTCCACATGCTAACACCTTTTTATTGGTCTTTTTCACTGACGCATATGTACATTACCATGAGGGATGAGGTAAACGTACACACGTGGTATCCGTTTTCAATTACGGAGTGGTTTAGAGTGTGTCCCGACATGTCAGGCCAATAGATGTTCAATGTGGTGGCCATCATTTGCTGCACACAATTGCAATCTCTGGCGTAATGAATGTCGTACACGCCGCAGTACATCTGGCGTAATGTCGCCGAAGGCTGCCACAATACGTTGTTTTATATCCTCTGGGGTTGTAGGCACATCACGGTACACATTCTCCTTCAACTTACCCCACAGAAAGACGTCCAGAGTTGTAAGATCAGGAGAACGGGCTGGCCAATTTATGCGTCCTACACGTCCTATGAAACGGCCGTCAAACGTGTACCTCACCCCTCATGGTAATGTACATGTGCGTCAGTGAAAAAGACCAATAAAAAGGTGTTAGCATGTGGACGTAATGTGCTGTTCCAGTCTCTTCTATACCTAAGGTCCATCACCGTTCCCTTTGGATCCCTACGTAATTCAGTGATCTCCGATACACGTGGTACTCAAGCGTCAACTTTAGGTTACAATATCTCCGGATGTAATTAACATTTTACAATGCAACAAACGGCACTGATTACGTATTTGTTTATATGTTCAGATGAGCTAACAAAACTAACGGGGTTCCATTTTAAAAAAACGTAGGTTTGTGTTACAAAACATACTTCCGTGCGTTTTTTTATGGTTTGTATTAACCAATTACACTAGCCCCTCTCCTCACGTTCGGTCTGTGGAATCGATTCGTCAGTATTTGATGTGGTTTACGAAATATATCCAGCGGTAATGTTAGGTGACTCACCCTGTATATCTGTGGATACGTGGGACAATATCATAGAGTATAAATATCTATGGAGAGAGCATTCTGATGCGCATAACGAGAATTCTGTCTGCAATATTTCCAGCAGCAGTCACGTGTTCTGATACGGTGCATTTTGGCCAATATAGGTCTTAGCGTATTTTGATTGCTATTGCTTCGCTGATTCAGATAGATCGTGCGGTTAAAGGCGCTGCAGTCTGGAACCGCAAGACCGCTACGGTCGCAGGTTCGAATCCTGCTTCGGGCATGGATGTTTGTGATGTCCTTAGGTTAGTTAGGTTTAACTAGTTCTAAGTTCTAGGGGACTAATGACCTCAGCAGTTGAGTCCCATAGTGCTCAGAGCCATTTGAACCATTTTTGATTCAGATAGATCACCTTCAAAAGTACCGTAAACTTGGCATATGCGTTTTACAGACATCTTAACAATTTGACACCAGAAACTGAAGTTGAGTTAAAGATGTGAAGAGCAATGGCATTGTGAATTTTCTCCACAGTACCATAGCTCAGATTTCACTTTATTTACATTTTTTCGGTAACGGGGTAAAAATTGACAGCCAACAATATTTTTACGTGACCTATTGTGCTTACTCATATTGACGAGTATCTGTTCTAATTAATTGTGTTACAATGACACTGTGGATGGCGCCGAAGTGTTACGTGAAAACAACGTATTTGGAACTATGAAATTGTTACACAAGTACTACAAGCGACTTGCACCACCTGTTTGTCTATTACTATTTTCAGTTTTTCTGTATTCGCCCTTCTGCTTTTTATAGACAAATAAAATATCTATAGCCTTTTTTCGTTCTCTCATCATAAAAGTAAAAATATACACTACGCACAAAATATAAAAAATGCACCAGTGCTCGAATTTTGGAGTAATAAATAAGTGGCAGCCAACAATCCTTTCAGGTTTTCTATTTCACTGATTCATATTGTTGAATCTGTTCCAATTAATTATGTTACAGTGAAACTATATAGGAAATAATCCCATGCAGAAATACTTAGAAATACCCAAAGGTTTGAGAACCTACATAAATTGGAGGAAATTAATCAGACTCTCGTGTATAAACTTTATCCGCAAATGAACATAGCACAATACGTGTACACTGACTGGCAGTTTACTCAAACACGCTTGCAAATTTATCTAGCACTTGCCTCATAAACACATGGCCATTTTTATCTCTACAGAAATTATCTCTATAGTACAAGACCTTATAATACTGTGCCTTGATTTTTTCAACATATAAAGTATCTCATATCAACATGACATTTAAAATAATATGTTTGTTGCACATAACTGTAAAAGGTAACTAGTCCTCCTTTCACATATTTCTCTTTACTTCCATACCAACGACAATACTGCTCCATAGTTGATACCAACGACAATACTGCTCCATAGTTGATACTACAACTCAAATGTGCAGAAACGTATATAAAACGTATATAAAACAAGGCGAATACATGTAATATTCAAGTTTACTATTACTGCAAATTGTAGACAAGGAGCGTCGTCCCAAAATCACGTGACTAGCCCCATTTGATTTTGAGAACAAGCACAGTAGACTATACTCACTCCATAGATTATGGACAATGTCTGTGTAATAGATTTAGTGACACATCCTTGTACTTTGGCGGGTTGTGGATCAGTGTAATTGTATTGTAATTGTAAAGCAACGCCGAAAACAGAAAAAAATTAAGCAGTCTTCATCTTAGTAAAATTAATGTAGAGTTTATTTATCTATATTCATAATTACACTATATAATTGTAGTGCAAAAAGTTTCTACATTTTCACGTAGTATATTTTGAATCAACAGAATAACGCTGTGTTACAATTTGAGTGTATTAACCAATATCTTAATGAAATCTCAAATAGTTACCAGAAGATTATAAACTTCGTAAAAGTAATTCAAAAGTGAAATTATATGGGCTGCAGCCAATATACTATTAACGTATTTATATCAGGGAATAATATTCTCAGTCTAAGGCATGTGGTAGAACCGCAAAGACTCTTACGTAGATAACGTTACATCAGCAGTTAAACACTTACTTTGTGGTCCTTTGCCATGTGGCTCTTTTGACTAGCGTCATTTAAAGCACATAAGGTTCCAAATGCCGGAAGCCGCTAGGCACAGAAAAATGTCAAACTTGAAATGTCTGTTTGAATGTTACGTGGCAGTTCTGGTTTACATTAATATTTTTTGCTTTCCGATTTAGATTGTCACGGACAGCCGTTTCCACAGTTTAATTCCTGCTCATTTGCTCCCTCCCTTTCCTCCACTTTTTTCTTTTCTCGTCATGTCTGTTCTTTTTATTTGTTCAAACTACTTTACAAATATTCTCTTAATCGTACTGCTCTGAAATTCTTCTGAACTCACAGCTTTCCGTTTAGAAACCTTTCTCTAGTACTTCTTTGGGTTTAATGTTATGCATTTCTAATTTTTTAAACTCTCTGATCCAGCTCGTTACTAACTTCTTTTTCCTGAGATACCTGCAGATTTCTTTCGTCAGCCTTTTTTGATTCCTTTTACATAAATGTGCAAAAACCATCAGCCATCCATTCCTTATTTTATCTGTATTTTGATATATTTCGCCATTGCTTCAGAATTTCCAGACTAATGTGCTTCTTATTGGACGCAATACTTCCCTCACGTTTCGACTCTGTAATATTTCTAGATTGTCTAATTTACAATTCAGCGCTCTGCATTCACTTGCGTAGAGCCATTCTGATTTAGGCACTGTGTTGTCTGCATTATTTTCCCATTGCTTGATATGTACTTTTAATCGCAAATATTTTTTGTTGTTCAATATGCTCGTTCCATTTTACCAATCCCTCCATTACGGTAAATTTTTCTGGCCCATTTTCTTCAGTTGTATGTTGTAAAGTATTTGAAATTTTTGATCTTTTCTGTTTATGTAAAATGTTGGTGCCTTTTTATATTTGTTATAAAGTTTAGTTTCTCTGCATAGATTCTTCGACTTGCTCTACCGGATATTTGTTTTAAGAGACTGACTTGTTTTCTTCACTTGCTTGATTCCCCATTTTTAGAGAAATGTCGTCCATAAAATTTAGGCAGTTTACTTCAAAACACAGCTTTTTTCATCCAAGTGATGATAATCGACTTTTCTTTTAGTTTTTCGTTTCATATTCATACTACTTTTTCCACAACACAGTTCAAGAGGACTGGAGTAATGCCATCACCTTGTTTTACACTTGCATTTATTTTACAGAGCTTAGAAATTTAAGTCAAGAACTTTACTTTTGAGACTGCGTCTCTCATTGCTTCACGCATTAGTTTTTCCAATTTATGGCTACAAAAAATTCTCGGATTACTTTATTTAGTGTTTCCCCATCAACGATGTCAAATTCCTTCTTAAAATCGACAAATATTATAACTCTCTTTTAGTGTTCAATAGTCTGTAGGGGATTGTATATTTCAAATTTAATATCTTATCTGAGCATGATTTGCATTTTCTAAAGGGCTAGTGATATTTTTTTAGTCGTTGGTCGAGAGTTATTCACTTCCGTTTAGTATAATTTTTAATATACTATTCAACGGGTGTGGGAGATATTCCTCTATAGTTATTGCATCTTCTTTTGTCCTTTCCTAGAAAAATATTCGATATTTATGTGATTAATTTCAATACTAATATTAGTTATTGTTATTGCTATTTGTTGTCATTTTGAAGGAAACATACACCAAACATAATGCTTTGTATTGTTACTAAGGCCGGCATTTGAAAAGGGAATATAGCGATTTCAGTCTTATTTTTGTGAACTATCGTGCACGGGCTTTAAATTGTGCTTCAGTTTCTTATCAATAGAGTTATATCAGTTCCGCAATCCGATAAATTTCCAGAAATAGAGTCAAAGCTTCAATCTGCTGCTCTTTCGCTCTCTCTCTCTCTCTCTCTCTCTCTCTCTCTCTTACAATTTGAAATTTTTCAGATACATTACAACGACCTTACAAGCCTAATATTCCTTGAAATAATAACAGTGAGAGACTGACAGCCAAGAGCTTGGTTCCACAATGACGAGTCCACTTCAGACCTTTACGAGCTTAAGGATAGTAACCGTAGATGACTCACGTCTTTCACACTACAGCTTAATCGATTCTTGAAACGCTACACGTAAAAACCAGAAATCCGCTTTATAGACTGATAGGTACACATTTTTAATCAATTTGCTCTTTCTCAAAAGTTCATTTCATTGCACTCTCTGCTACACAGCGTGTGAGAGCTTAAGTGACATGACTATCCCGTCTAACATTACACTCAGAAGAAGCAGTCCTCAGGCGTTTGCAGTTCTTCCATACAGTTTAGAATTTTAGAAACGTAACTGTGGCTTATGGAAACTATCATTCCACTCTTTAGCTGTACTTTGACAGATTGCTATAAAGGTGCTGCTGATAATAGGGAAAGATCTTATTCCAGTTTAATTGTAGGACACGGATTTCATCGGCTGCAAAATTGTATTTGTTTGTTTCACCACAATAAAAATAATTTAGTAACTTCGTTACTTGAAAAATATTGCAGATATATTCTGATTACATATAGCCACAGCACAAGAAAGTGTATCGAAGACAAAGTAAGTGCTGCACTGCGCAATCCATAATGGTGTATGGTATGTTCCTGAACGTCTCTGTTAAACTACTGCGACATGTAGTTGATACCGGACGAAGATGAACAGGAAGACATGACTGGAAATGAACAATTTGCATGCAACAGAAACAAACAATGAATAGGTCGTTTCTCTCACAAGTGTCTGCTCTACGAAATAGCGGTAGTACCGTGTAAGTAGGCTGTTTAGGTTTTCTTATTGGTAACGCCACATAGCGCTCTGTATGAAAATCACTGGCTGTGCTGTGTGCAGTCTGTGGTTAGTTTGCATTGTTGTCTGCCATTGTAGTGTTGGGCAGCTGAATGTTAACAGCGCGTAGCGTTGCGCAGTTGGAGGTGAGCCGCCAGCAGTGGTGCATGTGGGGAAGTGAGATGGCGGATTTTAGAGAGCATCAGAAACAGTACATTTGTAAGAATGGATGTCATGAACTGCTATATATATTATGACTATTAAGGTAAATACATTGTTTGTTCTCTATTAAAATCTTTCATTTGCTAACTATGCCTATCAGTAGTTAGTGCCTTCCGTAGTTTGAATCTTTTATTTAGCTGGCAGTAGTGGCGCTCGCTGTATTGCAGTAGTTCGAGTAACGAAGATTTTTGTGATGTAAGTGATTTGTGAAATGTATAGGTTAATGTTAGTCAGGGCCATTCTTTTGTAGGGATTTTTGAAAGTCAGATTGTGTTGCGCCAAAAATATTGTGTGTCAGTTGAAGCACATCATGTAAAATTTTTCTAAGGGGACGTTTCATATGTCGACCCTTAGGCGAGGATACCTCACTGGAATCTTCTGATTTTTTCTTGTAGTTTGTGTAATTAGTGTAGCTATTGTTTATTGCTAGCGCGTAATCATAGAGAGAATTTCCTTTGTAGTTGTAGTTTTTCATTGTTGTACAGTAAAACAGTTGTGACATGCATGTAGATTTGCACCAAGTATTTCACAGCTGCGCTTGCAATTAAGTAGATATTATTTTCAGTGCTATGTTAATGTGTTTTCTTATTTTGCTCTTCAAATTGTGCTTTTCTGTGTTATCGTGTGAAATACCTGATAATTATGGCGTGTGAAAAACGTAACACTAGGCTCCAAAGTAAACTGAGAAATAATAGTGACGACGAGCGTAGTTTATCAGCACCACTGTGTAATGAATTAACAGACATTCAAAGTAGTAATTTGGTAACTGTGCATAGGGAAATGGAGCGGGCGGCAAATAATGGCGTAGACAGTGAAACAAATAGTGAACGGGGAAGCATTATCGATCGATCGGTCGGCAACAGCTCGCTTCAGGAATCCGAAATGACAGGGCACAATCTTGCAAATACTGTAGATTCAGGTTTTGCGTCCTCACTGTTTTCTCAAATAAGTCAAGACACATTTTCTGCTTTTCACAATGCGAATATTGCCGGTTCAAATGCACTGTCGAATAGCACTGAGGAACATGTTTCAGACACCAGTGCATTGTTATTACAGTTAATGCAACAAATGGGACAAAGGCTAAAAAAGTTAGACACAATGGAACGAAATCTTCAAAAGTTAGACACAATAGAAAAAATCTTCAAAAGTTAGACTCAATGGAACAAAATCTTCAAAAGTTAGACACAATGGAACAACACCAGAGACAAACACAGCAAAAGCTTCAAAAGTTAGACACAATGGAACAAAATCTTCGGAAGTTAGACACCACGCTTGAACAAACACGTGAAGATTTAACCACTGAGTTACATAACATTGAATCGAAATGTCAAAAAGTGTGTAATGACGTAAAAACACAAATTTGTGAGCATTTTCAACCTATTTTTTCGCGGCATGAAAATGCATTACAGAATCACGAAGCAGCCATAAAAGAACTGCAAACTATTGTTCATGAAAATCATGAGACCTTTGCAAGCTAAAATTGACTCAGTTGCATCTACCGATTCGGTTACGCAACTGACAAAAACTCAGGAAAACTTGAAGGACACAGTAGATACGATTTCAACACAAATGGACACTCTGAAACTTGGTTCAGAAAAACACACAGAGGAAATAATTTCACTATCGGATAAAGTAGCCGAACTTTCAGATCAGTTCACTAACTTATCTACAAAGGTAGATGATGATCTGAATGACACAAGACCTGTAGCTTCACTGACACTGAAGAGTATGAACAAATTAGAAAATTCAAACAAAATCAAAATCAAATCAATACACAGTACAAAAGAGAAATCCGGGAAGTACAAGATCAGTTGGCACAAGTAACACAAGAATTACATATTTCAGAGGACACTCGCGCTCCAGTACGGGAAGAAGAACATAGAAATACGGAACAACCACAAAATAATAACACAGGACACTTCGGAAATTATGAAAGAAATTGGCAAGGCGCACTGAATTTTGATATGGAACCGCCAAAACGAAGTAACAATGTGCGATGTGCGACTCGCCGACAGGATGATTTTGACTATAAGCTGTTCATTACTACACGTAAATTCAAAACATTTAAGAATTCTGGCAACGACATTCATCCAAGAGCATGGCTTCATCAATTCTCTCATTGTTTTCCTCCCAACTGGTCATTGCAGCTCAGATTAGAATTTATGTGTGGCTACTTAGAGAATGAACCAGCTGTAAGAATGCGATCGGTCATTCACGATTGTCACAGTGAAGGAGAATTTTATCATGCCTTCCTCTCAGCATATTGGTCTCAAGCTACACAAAACCAAGTAAAACATAGCATCATAATGATGAAACATTTCGAACAATCTGAATTCTCCAGTCATGTGAAATATTTTGAAGACGTGTTGCACAAGAATCAGTACCTGTCAAACCCATACAGCCCCTCAGAACTCATCCGCATTTGCTTAATGAAATTACCTGAACATTTACGACATATTATTTTGGCAGGACGTTGCAAAGACGACATTGAAGCTTTTCAGGTACTCTTATAAGAATTAGAAATTGACACTGACAATCGCGGAATGCGTAAACAGGAACACAACAATTACAGGTCACATCCATCGCAATTCCGCGATGAAAGAAATAATAACTGGACACGACAAGGCTATTCTCAAAACACAAATCGTGACCAAAACAGACACCACCCGTATGACAACCGTTGGCAGAGTAGTAATAATTACAGGGAAAGATCACCTCTCCATGGTAGTGACTATCACAGAGACACTCAGAGAAACAGACAATATGGGAACCAAAATAATTATTATCAAGGGAGACAGAATAACTTTAGACGCAACGGTCCAGCGTGCAGTTACGATTCAGGGAGATATTCTCCACCACGTGACCGACAAGAAAGAAACTATGGTATCTACCGACATGACGACAGACAATATGATTGTAACGACAGACCTGAATTGCATCAGAACTGGCGGGATTCAAACAGGGCAGGGCCCTCTCGACAAGGTGAATTTGTAGAAGTTAGGTCTCCAAATCCCAATAACGATGCGCCCCAACAAAGAGACAACAGGCAATGACTCACACCGCTGGCAGCCGCAAAACGTACTTCTGAAACTGACGACGCAGCTGCCGTGGCTAGTAATTACATAAAAATGGAAGACATTAGGGACATCTTACTCCAGGAACACGACGTAAAACATAACAACATTGCATATCCTGTGATTCACATTACAGTAAATAACGTAAAATTTACGCAGTATTTGACTCTGGCAGTCACATTTCAGTAATTAGTGAAACAGCCTTTAGCAAATGCAACAAATCGAACGATTGCCCCACACTCCCGTTACGTAAGATTAAATTACAAGGTTCCATCTTTGGAAAAAGTGTAGATGTATGCCAACAAACCAACTTAGAATTCTTTTGCCAAAGCCACAGCTTCTCTATGAACTTTCTTATTGTTCCATTATTGTCGACGGAAATTATATTGGGAGTAGACTTTTTGAATGAATACAAAGCAATGTTAAACTTTCA
Organism: Schistocerca serialis cubense; assembly: GCF_023864345.2. Classification (NCBI taxonomy): domain Eukaryota; kingdom Metazoa; phylum Arthropoda; class Insecta; order Orthoptera; family Acrididae; genus Schistocerca; species Schistocerca serialis. The sequence continues at coordinate 141,195,396 of NC_064638.1, read as the reverse complement.
CGATGCAGAAATAAGTTTAGAGAAAGAAGGTAAGTCAATAGCTTTGAAACTCGAAGATTGGCTCTCAAACCATAACGAAAAAATTAATCGGCTTTACCTCCTGTTAGACAACAGTTTGGAATTTTCGACGGAACTTGACACTAACAATCACTCTGCAGTACTGACAGGGATGATATCGACGGCGCATTTGATACTAATGAGTTAATTCAGAATAAAATTCAAACAACTGAGAATTGTAATGACACTGATAGGCAGGACCTTTTTGAGATTTTAAAAGCACATTACACAGTTTTTACTCACAAAACAGGAGCAATCAAAGGATTTCAATACCAATTTCGTGTTCGTGAGCATACTAAATTTTGTGTTGGACCATACATAATTCCAGCACATTATAGGGACCGTGTTAGAACAGAAATACAATCTGTGGTTGATGAGGGCATTATTGAGCCTGCAGTAAGCTCATACAACAATCCATTACATGTTGTTGAGAAGAAAAATGGATCGATCAGACTTGTCTTAGATTCGAGACAAATCAATACTATCATTATTCCTGAAACAGACAGGCCGCAAACGATGGAAGAACTTCTTCAAAATTTCAATGGTGTAAAAGTGTTGTCTTCTATTGATCTCAGGTCCAGCTTTTATCAGATCGAACTTCATCCAGAATGTAGAAAATACACAGCTTTTCTTTGTTTCGGCGATTGTTATAAATTTCGGAAACTTCCTTTTGGTTTGAACATTTCTTCGGCAGCATTCATTCGCGGGTTAAATTCCATATTACCTGAGTTCTTAAAACGTCACATCACCTTATATGTGGATGATATTCTGATAGCAGAAGCCTCATGGGAACAACATAATTGCATCCTCAACAGTTTGTTACGTAATTTTGCAGACTCTGGAATTACAATTAATTTGGAAAAGTCTGATTTCGGTAGGTCAAAGGTGAGGTTTTTGGGACATATTATTTCTTCTGAAGGCATTCAGCCGGATCCTGAAAAGTTAGAAGCAATCAGAGCCATTCCAATTCCATCCACAAAAAAACAAGTCCGCAGTTTTCTAGGTCTCGTAAATTTTTACCGTCGTTTTCTGAATATGCAAATTCTAGTTACACCTAAACTTTGTTCTCTCACTGGAAAAAATACTATTTGGAACTGGGACGAACAAGCACAGTTGGAATTCAATTCTTTGAAAGAATCGCTACTTAACGCGCCAATACTAGCTCATCCAGATCTGTCGCAAGATTTCTGCCTTAGCACGGGTTCTTCTAAAGTCGGTCTTGGTGCCCATTTATTTCAAGAAGCCATAGAAAATGACACTACTGTTCAGAAAACCATTGCTTTTGCTAGCCGATTGCTAACAAAATCTGAAAAAAATTATTCCGTTACTGAATTAGAAGCTTTATCTATCGTTTGGGCATTTAACAAATTCCGTTTCTTTCTTTCTGGCACGCACGTAAAAGTATACAGTGATCATCGTGCATTACAATTTCTTATGTCTTCAAAATTAAATCATGACAGGTTAAAAGGTTGGGCATTGTTTCTGCAAGAATTCCACTTCACAATAGTCTACATTCCCGGCTAGGAGAACATTGTTGCGGACGCACTGTCACGCGCACCAGCGGGGCTTGAGAAAAGTAACACAGAAGGCAACCTCGAGAAAAATTTAGTATTCTTTACATTCAGAAAGTCCCCTTTGAAAGCTTCATCACCACATCTTTAAAGGACATTGCTCATGAGCAAGATAAAGATCTGATTTGGAAAGACATCGTAAGTAAATGGCATGAAAAGACGCACACTCAGATTCGGCATTATTATCTGGTTAGAAACAACATACTCTTCAAACGCTGCACTGTTGATGACAAGCTATGGGTACTTTGCATTCCAGACGATTTTGTTAATAAGCTCATTTGGTACATTCATTTCAGCTACGCACATTTTGGTTCACGAAAATGTTATCATATTCTTCGAACGACTTGTTATTTTAACAATATGGAAAAGAGAATTCGAAGAGTCTTGTCTATTTGTAAACTTTGTCAAAAGGCGAAACCATCTACTATCTCACATCATGCTCCGTTGTTTTCTATCATTCCTTCTAAATTAAAAGAATTTGCTGCAGTTGATCTCTTGGGACCTGTGGCGAAATTAATAAAAAAAATTAAATTTATTGGTTTTTTGAAAAGGGGAAAATTACGGACATGGAACTGTAACTTTAGAATTTTTGAAGGACTTTTTTACGGACTGTATTGACCAGCTTGAATGCGGACAAATTCAGTGGTGCGTGAAATATGCCTGTAATATAATTTACCATTTCGATTAATTACATTTTGACTTCTACGTCATTGTTGATTTAATCAGAGTTCTCACCTTAGACGTAGAATTAGTCCTTCTGCCACAGTATTAATTCATTAGTCGCCATCGATGTTCTTCTCTTTGTTGACTGTGTGTATCTTCCTGAGTCGGCATCGGTTCACTTCACGAAGATGGTGGAACCCAAGGAAATACAATGCTACGTCACTTTAAATAATTCTCGTAAAACTTAGATACTTCCCACTATTTTTTATTCACAACACAATAAGACTTGCTGTGCTCGTCGCACAAACCATGATTACCAACTATATGGCTGCCTTTCCGCACAGTCCAAAAATCACGTCCATCCTCCACAAGGCAACAATCGAAAGTGTCCCTTAGCTCCTTGGAGTATGAAACAAAAGAGAATCCAATTTGAACATTACAAAGATTATAGTCTACATTCCTCTCAAATTAATCTTTGGCGCAGCTTTTAAGGTATTGTATGTCTCTGCGTCGGAATGTGTAATTACAACTGCCCCCCTACTGTATACTGTCACTAGAAAATTTTATTTGGTTGACAGGATACAGTAGTCGACCTTGCAATTGATAGGTTTGGGGGTCTTTTATTTACAAACTTCATTTTTATTGTCTCATTTTCATGGCACTGTGAATTCTTTGGTATTACTGAGTGTGTGTCAGTTTTTTGGTATACTTATGCTAATATTTACAAACATTAATCCTAATATACAAAGTTTTGGTTAACGCTGAGAAAACAACATCATGCGGTAAAGTTTGTACAATAAAATATACAATGAATACAACGTCATTTACAAATGTTTCCTTCCTCATCAGAGGTGAAAATTAAGTCCTTGTATTGCTTTCTGTATTTATTCTGGGGCGACGAGCTTTGTTCGCTAGCCGCAGTGTTGAATATGGGCGGGTGATACGCGCGCCTGATTGTTTGGTCGTCCGTTAGCGGGCGACGTTGGTTGAATGCGCGCGCCAATGCACTGAATATACACCGACGTGCGGGTACCGTCGAGACTTCCGAACCTCAGTATGCGTGTGCTTTTTGAAGTTCCTCCCAGTACTTAGACTGGATACAACGAGATACATTGGAATGTGTGCCCCGAAGAACACACCACACTATGTGCGAGGCGGAGGACGATCCCGTCGTTGCGGCACCAGGTAAGAAGCGTACCATGTCAAACTTGTTTGGCATTGTCCTTTCCTATTGTGACGCCATGGGTAGTTTGACGATACAAGCTTCAATTTTCGATGTCACTTGTTTAGGCTCGCTGACACTTGCAACGTAGCACTACCTTGCACAATTTTAATTTCTACACACACCACTTTGACCGCGAGTATTGCGATCGAAACTTTCTTTTCACTACACTTTTTTCTTCGCATTAACCCCTTTTACCTATTGTACCGAGATTCATTCCCCTCAATACTTCTGGTCAATGTACATAAATATTCACAAATTTGTAAGTCACGGGACTTGGCATGAAATACAAAGTACATCACATACAATGGAATAACATATAACACATACAATACATTAGTTACATTAATTACAGGAAAAACTATCGAAAATTGAAAATTTTTTGACCACTCGTAGTGGCTTCTTCGTCTTGGATTTTACTGACACACACACCTTTTTCCATTAATCTGTTAGAAGGAACAAGTCCTTTGTTTTCCTTCTTGAACTCGAGTATAAGTTAAAGTGTACCTTCGTTACGTATTCTTCATGCGCAACGACATGCATCAGCATGCAGAAAATACACCTGTAGCCGCTCCACTGCAGCTTGGGAACGGAATTTTCTACCTTCTACTTAGGGTAATGGCAACGACTGCATGCATGCTACGGTTTTTACCTATAAAATCTGAAAATGCACGAAATAATCATTTATATGCAGCATAACCTAATATGTACAGTGTTTTGCGCTTAAGCACGTTCTGGTGTGATTGTAAATCATTACCCCTAATAAAACTTCCTACATTAACATGGACATAGAAACATAAAATCTTGAAGTTCAGGGTGTAGCTTCTATTACTATGTACAGTGTTTCATAATAGCGGCACGCCCTGGTGTGCGTGTATCATCTTCAATTAAAGTGCGCTTATAGGCGTCTTGTGTTATCATGGGAGAAAAAATACAGACATTTTAATGCATCGGTTGTCATGAAAATCTATGTACACGAATAATCAGACTTTCATAGCTTCAGTGCAGCATGAAATTCTGTATGACGTTTTTGTTCATAATTCATTTTATAGACGATTCCTTTGCTTACAGGTCGTCGATCACACTACTTACCTGTTTCTCGTATAGCGGCGATATCATTTTCATTCTTTGTGACTGTAAATCGTGATATGTATGAAAGATATAATTTTGACATGATTTATCATTTCATGTTTCAAGTGTGTCAAGTAATTCATACCTTCCTTCTGCATACATGAGTGAAGCATCGCTAATGTTGCACTGTGTATCAGGTTTTTCGTATTTTCTCGTAAACTCATAGAGTCTTACGGTTTTAATTAAGTTGTTTCTTGACGTTAGGTATACCTGTTTATACGAGGTTGTCTTACAGTTTAATTTTCCTTATACACTTCTACGTTGTTTAAGTTCCGTACATGTACAGAGCTTCTCTCGCCTTTCACACATTCATACATACGTGTATACACAAAAAAATATCTACCACTATAATATACACTTTGCTGGTGGGGCCCTTTTTCGGTACCCTGCACCATTCCTTCAATATTCCAAAATAATTCAGGGTGTGCCGAGCATCGTCCCTTATACTAATAATACTTACATATAAATATTTCTTCTTAGATACATAACTGCCTTACGGTCCATTAATGCGCAATCATTCCCTATTTTCCTCCTTTACACTTTAGCTTTCGTACATGTACCCTCGTGTATAGCTTATATATTCTACAAAGTTGTTTGCTGAGTGCTTCAGGTGTTTCCTAACGTTAATGTGTGTCCCTCTCTCTATAAACCCTAGGTATTTGTTTTGAGAGCGATTCAGGTCATTACTCACGCTGCATAGATCTGTTTATTATTTTCCTATTTTAAAGCTTGTGTCATTCTTTTCCTTAGTCACAAAAATTAATGCGTTTGCCTTGTTGTTCATTCTGAAAATCGCACGCTACTGTGTAATGTAAATGTATGCGTTATCTCTTTTCTTTCCTCTTTGCTGCTTTTTACCTATATGTAATTGTGTGTTGTTCTCGTGTACATAGCCTTACTTCCGGTTATATATCTGCATTTTTTTCTATTGTGCTATTTTCTTTGTCCTTTCGTACAAGCTAAGACTTTACTCAATATAATATAATATTACAATACCGTCCATGACCAGTATGTACTTGTATGTTCACTTTTAGTACGTAGTACCAGCTTATAATTAAATTTTCTAAGCTACTATTTACAAGACTTGTGTACCCCTTTCTTTCTTGCTTTTGAATGACTTTCGTCACTGTGTCTCATAATAAGCGTGGTCTCAAAACTTTTAAACGTTCCGCGCATGCGCGCTTACGTACCACGACTGGATTGTACGCGCGGGGAAAACTCTGTATTGTTGGTGAACATTATTCGTGATAGCCGCCATCATGTTATACGAGTCACGTGTCGCCTGGACTCTACCGCGCATGCGCCTTCGCTCTTTGTATACACTCAGCTGATCGGACAGGGAAGGGGGAAGATTTCTCCCCGGCTTGCTGCCTACAGCGCGGCCAGTGACCTCATCTTGCCATGCAGCTATCGCGTGATCATCAGCTGAGCGTTGGATTGCAACTTCGACGCGTGGCTTGCTGCTCGTCTCAAGCAAACAAACTCTGGGCTTCGCGTTAATTTGTCTTTGTTCCTCTCTCTTAAATAACTGAGTTAGACTACAAAAGTACCGTGTGGTTTATTTTATAGTGTTAAGACTCACAGTAACACATGTTTCATTAGGTGTGGTTAACTATGCGTTTTAAAGCTGGCATATGCCCCCAGTTGGTTACTAGTTTCGATGTTTACTTGAAACTTCAGTTATGATTTCTAGTTTAATGCATGTTTTTCACTAACTGACTGACTTTTTCAATGTACTTCTTAAACTACGAACACCGGATTTACAGTCTTTTTTTTTGTGTTCGCAAGTTTCTTAGGTTAATGACAGCAATTTTACTATGTGATCCAATGTTGTATAATTTCAATTTTGCTAAAATAACATATAACCTTTAATGAAAAAATTCCTTGATATCCTTGTGGGGGTATAACCCCTTCACCTTGCCCGTTCGTGTGTTACCTAACAGATAACATCCTGGGTGGGGTTTGTCTATTATAATGAAAGGGCCATCATACAACAACTGCCACTTTTTGTTTAATCCCTTAATTTTAGAGGATTTTGTGTGGGTACGTAATAGTACTTCCTGTCCAATGTTAAATTCTGTAACGTTTCTTATCTTTTTGTTGAACTGCTTTCTCCTTATTTCTGCTTGTTCTTCCATCTGTAGTAATGCTTGACGTACCTTTTCATCTAGTGTTATTTGCTTTGTGGCTAATTTAGGTAAAGGTTTAGCCCATTCGACAAGTTCTGTGCCTTGAAACATTAACTCTGTAGGTGTAAAGCCTGTTGAAGTATGAATTAAATTATTTAAAATATGCTGAAATGGAGCTATGTATTCTACCCATTTTGTCTGTTTAGTTGGTATATAAGTTCTTATAAAGCGATTAAATTCTTTAAAATTTCTCTCAGTCGGGCTCGATTCTGGGTGAAATTTGGATACCAATATGTTTTATGTTTTGAGATTCGAGAAATGTTTTCCATTTATTACTAGTGAAGTTTGTTGCATTATCAGTTAATATAATTTTCGGTTTTCCCACTAGTGGTATGTAGTCTTCTATCATGCGTTTGATTATTGCTCCCGACAGTACTGCTTTTATAGCATACATTTTTAAGTACTTTGTGAAGACATCATAAAATGCGATCACGTATCTAACTCCTCCCCTAGCTCGTGGATATGGTCCTGCTGCGTCCACGGAAACTAGTTCTCTTGGTCTACTTGGAATGATAGGATCTAATACGTCCAAACAAGATCTATTAAGATGTTTAACCTTCTGACATATTGTACACTTTTTTATTATTTGTTCAATCCTGCGTCTGAGGTTCGGGAAGTAACAATACGTTGATATTTTCGCTGTACATTTTGATACCCCATAGTGTCCCCATACTCTATGTGTGTGTCTTATCAAATTGTCTATGTATTCTTCCGGGATGCAGACACACCAGGTGTTGGATTGTGGATTGCGCCTGTAGAAAAGAACATCGTTTGACAGTGTGTAATATTGTTTCAGTGTACTATTGTCATCTGCCTGCAGTTTTTGCATAACTTGTCTCCATCTATTGTCTTCCTTTTGTAGTTTGCTCATGTCTTTACACACCTTTCTGTAATGTGGTTGAAATGTGCCATCATGCATCAGAAAAACTCTAAAATCGGAAGTCTGTTCGATCAATTCATTGAACTCGCTCAAGCCTTGTGGCAAACGCGATAATGCGTCGGCAATTACATTCTGTTCACCCTTGATATGAACTATCTCGAAATCAAATTCCTGGAGGAATAAACACCAACGTGCAATCCGTTTGTGCAGCAATTTACATGTGAGTAAAAACGATAATGCTTGATGGTCACAAAACACTCGTGTATGCCTTCCCCAGAGATAGTATTGGAACTTGCGGAAAGCCCACACTACAGCTAACGCTTCAAGTTCAGTTGCCGAGTAGGTTCTTTCACATTCCGTTAACGTTCTACTGGCAAAACTAATTATGTTTACTTTCTGTTCTCCATTATCATTTACTAATTGGAACAGACAAGAGCCTAATCCCTGACATAAGGCGTCCGTGCTCAAACAAAAGTTGTAGTTCATGTTAGGATGCTTCAAAATGGGTGCGTTTATGAGTGCCTGTCTGATTTTTACGAAATCTTCCTCACATTTTTCTGTCCACAACCATGTGTGATTTTTCCTTAAAAGGTTGAGTAGGGAATCACTATTCAGTAACTGTTTGGGCACGAATTTTCGAAAAAATGACGTGACCCCCAGAAAAGCTTTCAATTGTTTACGTGTTTGTGGTGAGGGGAAATATTTTATGGCATCAAGCTTTCTTGGATCTGGTAAAATTCCGCCTGCTGAAATAATGTGGCCTAAAAATTTTATTCGATCCCTTCCGAATTCGGACTTATTAAAATTTGCTGTGACGTCATATTCTCGTAATTTTTGGAACACTTTGTGTACCAATTCTACATGCTCTTGCCAGGTCTCCGTGGCTATCAAGAAATCGTCTACATACAACGTCACTTTGCTAATCAGTTCTGGACCCAATACTCTGTCTAAAGCCTCTATAAACACCCCAGCACTCACGTTGAGTCCAAATGGCAGTACTTGGAATTGATAGCTTCTGCCAGCATGAATGAACGCAGTATATTTTCTGCTATCCCTATGTAGGGCTATTTGCCAATACGAAGCCTTCATGTCAACGGATGTTAAATACTTCACTCCATGAAATTTAAGCAATTGCTCATCTAAGTTCTCCGGCCTAGTGCGTATTGGTACGATGATCTTATTAATTTCCCGCGCATCAAGTACTAATCTGACTGACCCGTCAGGTTTGCTGACAGCTAGGATGGGAGTACGGTGAATGCGAAGGTTCTATCACCTTCCACAGAACCATTCTATTTCTTTGCGAACCGCTTCCTTCTTTGCCCATGGTATCGCATACGATTTATGGCAGTACGTTTTATGTGGGTAGACTTCCATTTTGTATTCATAATTTTTTATTACTGTCAGCTGTTTTCAAAAAATGTCTCGGTATTCATAAATAAGATCTGCTAGTTCATCTTGTTGAGTTTTTGAAAGACAAGTGGATTTTCCTACCTTCTCGTGGGCGGCCTGTTCGTTAATTATTTCCGTGTCTAATTGTTCGGGGTAAGGAATATCTATCAATAACACTTGTGGGTAAACTAATTTTACTTCAGCTTGTTTCTGTAATTGGCCATTACGCTCCATTGTTGACTTTACAAGATTGACCTTCACACTACGACTGCTCACTCGGAAATAGCAAACTCCACTGCCTATGTCGATGTTTACTTTATGCTACCGGAAAACTTCCATACCTAAAATACAGTTGACGATTAATTTCTCAACGATTAAGAATGTACAGTTTATCGTGACATCGCTAATGGTTACAGGTATTTGCGTCTGCCACTTAATACTTTTTGACTTGTTACTTACAGCTGTCAAGATTTTACAATCTTCCGTTGGCAACACTGGTACTTTTAATGCTTTCGAAACTTCTTTAAATAAACTGTTAGAAATAATATTCGTAGATGCGCCTGTATCTAAAATTATGTTGGTAATTATAGTTCCTATCTTTGCTGTTATTACAGCCTGCACGAGGTCACTTACCTTGTCCGGTGCTTTCATCTCTTCTTCACATAGATCATCTTCTACGGCAGCATCCTGATCATATCTTAAAAATAATTGTTTAAGATGTAATGTGTGCTTGTTTGTGCCCCCTGTTGTCAAATCGGTCGGCCGGTGGGGGCTCATTGCGACCGATTGTTGTTTACCGGGGGAGACAATGGCGTTGCTTCAGTTACCTCTACAAAGTGTACTGAGTGGTTATTCTATCGCCAATTAGTTTCCGGACCGCTGTGTGCAACATTTTCTTGCGACCGGCCGTCGCTATTCCTGCTTGGTCTGTCATTTCTATTACTGTAACTATTGTAATTTTCATTTGTGTGCCGCCTTTCATCACGCGGGCCTGACCAATCGTTCACGTGATTTATATCATTTCCATACCGGCGTGGACCGTAATCTGTATCATATCTTCGGTCTTCACGTCTCTGTGGCGCCGAATCCCTCCGATTTCCGTAATTCCAGTTTCCATTATTTGGCCTTGTCGCATACGGATGCCAACTGTGTGGCTTTTGTGCACTGCCATTAAAATGATATCCGTTACCGTTGTTTTGATTGGTTCCGGAATGTTCATTCCGATTACTTGTGCTCGGCTCTTCTTCGTATATTAGATCAATTCAGTCAAGCACGGAAAGAAAGTATTCAAGGTCGTTCTCCGGTATGGTTACCAATTTTTCGCGTAAGTTCGCGGGTAGTCTGTTTTTCAGAATTTTGAGAACATCTACGTGCGGTACTGGATTGTTCCAATAGCGCGTCTTATTCAAATACTTTTCGAAATACTTTCTCAACCCGCCGTTTTTGAGGTTGAACGGTTGTGGGTTGAATACCTCACGTCGCAGTCTTTCTTGGACCCCAGCAGACCAATATTTCTCCAAGAAAGCTCGTTCAAATTGTTCGTAGGTGACGCACTGTTCAGCCATGTCTGTGGCCCACAAAAGTGCGTCACCTTGTGTGAAGCCTACTACATATCTAATCTTCTGTGCCTCAGTCCAGTTTCTTGGTAAGACATTTTTAAATGCTCTTACGAATACGACTGGATGAGTTTTTCTGGATTCTGTGGAGAAAACTGGAAACTGTCTATGTTTCAACAGGCTCTCATCGACTAGAATCGTCGAGATGCAAGGCGACACGCCTACTGCCTGTTGCAGCACCGCGAATAGCCATTGTTTGCCTGCGCCGGTGCGTGCACATACACCGGACTGGGCGCGTGATGTTCTGCGTTATTGACATCGTAGTCTGGCACGGGTGTATACGTGTCAGGCTGCCTGTTGCTTGACGTAGGCAAGTCATTTGAAACATTCAGTCTACCAGCAATTTCCTTGCGTATTCTGTCCTCGGCTACTTTGATTTCATTACCTAATTTTTCAAAAAGTTTTGTTTCCCGGTCAGTTATTGATTCATTTACATTAACGGTTTCTAAAGTTTCATTTATTTTGATAATGTCCGCCTTGATACGTCCAGTCTCCTGTTTCAGAAGACCGACTTCTTCGTTAACTTTATTAACTTGGTCAGGTATTTCTTCACATGCGAACTGTACGCTAGTTAAATTTAATTGAATAGCCTGTACGTTTTCATGTATTTCCTTTTGTACCGTTTGTGTTTGATGGTGTGTTTCTACGATTTCTGACAGTTCCTGTTCCTGTTTGTTTGTAAGATCTGACAATTTCTTTTCTAAATCATTTGCCAATACATTGTATACACTATTGACTGTTTTGATGACTTTGTCTTCGATCTTTTGATCGATTTCATTGGTGAATTTATTTAAGCGTTGATCAAAATGTTTGTGCATATTTTCAAATTGCGTGTTTACACTTGAAAACTGCTGTTGGAACCCAATTTCCATGTTTGACAATTTTGTGTTTGTTGTGTTGTGACTGATCTTTAAATCAGATAATTGCTCGCTCACGTTTGACATCAGACTATATAATGCCTCAAGCGTAACTGACGAAGCTTGTGTGTTTGTATTTATGCCATTATTTGTAGCCATTGTTTCTCTACCACGGTCTGATTGAATCGAAACCGGGCTATGTTCACTGATTTCACGCGAAATATTTTCATCTAATCTGGTAATCGATGCTTCATCGACTGTGTACAAGGTTTCATTTGCAAGTGGTTCGTTGTTGTTAATCCCTGTCGAGTGCAATTGAATTGTATTTACTTCTACATTATGTTGTGCTGACAAACTAATTGCGTCATCATTTACGTCACTATTGTCAGAATCAGTGACGTGTCCGTGAACATTTGTCAAATTAAAATTCTCCGATTCCATTGTGGAGATATTATTTTTATCTGTACTATACTGTTAATCTAAATCTTTAAATTCTCTCGCAGTTGAATTAATAAAAATATCTCGCGATTGTTATTTGTTGCGCGTCGGAAATTTACAAGATGGCGCACTACGTCTTCTAATTCCGCGATTGTTGAACATAAAAAAGTAATTATCAAAGTGTAATTGTCTGTTGCCACAAACACTACCAGGATTTTAATATGGAAAGGAAAAGGTTCTGCTTTAAGTGGAGCTAAGCCAAGATGCAGTCGCTGCATGCGTTTGCGCTTTCCTACCTTAATTCCGGCTGAGCTGCGTCACTCACGATTACGTTAGTTTTGTAAATCCTTGTCCTTGTTCCCTCTGGTTATTGTGCCATCCGTTTATACAGTTAATATTGTTTCACCTTATTCGTCATTTTCCATGTGCGTCATGTAACAGAGAAACGGTAATTAGTACAAGTACATTTGTAGTACAACAATCAAGTACTTACTTTGTTCCACCAGCACTGTCCCTGTCAGCGGTCGCCAGTGTGACGAAATAAATAAAAAAAATTTTAATTTATTGGTTTTTTGAAAAGGGGAAAATTACGGACATGGAACTGTAACTTTAGAATTTTCGAAGGACTTTTTTACGGACTGTATTGACCGGCTTGAATGCGGACAAATTCAGTGCTGCGTGAAATATGCCTGTAATATAATTTACCATTTCGATTAATTACATTTTGTCTTCTACGACATTGTTGATTTAATCAGAGTTCTCACCTTAGACGTAGAATTAGTCCTTCTGCCACAGTATTAATTCATTAGTCGCCATCGATGTTCTTCTCTTTGTTGACCGTGTGTATCTTCCTGAGTCGGCATCGGTTCACTTCACGAAGACGGTGGAACCCAAGGAAATACAATGCTATGTCACTTTAAATAATTCTCGTAAAACTTAGATACTTCCCACTATGTTTTATTCACAACACAATAATACTTGCTGTGCTCGTCGCACAAACCATAATTACTTACTATATGGCTGCCTTTCCGCACAGTCCAAAAATCACATCCATCCTCCACAAGGCAACAATCGAAAGTGTCCCTTAGCTCCGTGGAGTATGAAACAAAAGAGAATCCAATGTGAACATTACAAAGATTATAATCTACATGCCTCTCAATTTAATCTTTGGCGCAGCTTTTAAGGTATTGTATGTCTCTGCGTCGGAATGTGTCATTACAGACCCCTTGTCAGAACATCGAATGGATTTTCGTACGTTCTAATTGCTGTTGAACTTACTTCAAAATTTGTTTCTTTCACTCCGTTACGTAAAGCCACTGGACGGTCTATATCCAACGCCTTTGTTAAAAATGTCTTACGCGAAGTTGGCCACGTTGCTAAAGTCATTTCAGATAACGGACCGCATTTCAGATCTGCTGTTTGGTCCGCATGCTTCGGAACCATAAAATCAAACCTGTTTTTATTTCATTGTACTCACCACATTGTAACCCGTCTGAACGGATTATGAAAGAAATCAATAAGCTTTGCAGACTTTATTGTCACAGAAAGCATCAGCATTGGGACAGATATTTACACTTATTTCAAAATGTGCTGAATGAAATGCCTCATGACTCCACTGCTTTACCACCTACTCTTGTACTGAAGAATGAAGAACCACCGAACAGAATTAGAGAGCTAGTACCTTTCCCAAATACACGTAAACTTCGACACACAGACATAATTGATTTGGCTATTAAAAATATAAAATCTGCAGCAGACAAAAGAAAAAAACTACACGGTAAAGCAAATGCAAAGAAATTATATATTGGTCAGAAAGTTCTCATTAAAGCTCATTCATTGCCACATAAGAAGAAACACTTGAGTCACAAATTCTTTCTGATTTACAATGGACCTTACAGAATCCGACGTATACCACATGATAATTGCGTTGAAGTTGAAACTCTGCGTACTAGGAAGAGTAAAGGATTGCACCAATTTCACATGTAAAACCGTTTATTGAGATGTTTTTGTACTTAAACCATTTATTTTTCAAGATTTTTGAATTACGAAGAAAGTTTTCCGTGATACATTTCATTCCATTGCTGTAATCTGTAACACCTGAGAGTATAATTACATTAATCCTCAGGGGGGGTACACGCCTACTTTGTGTACCATGTGTTTGGCAAGCACAAGGAGCCCTAGCTAGTATGTATTTGCTTATACAACTTTACACATCGGTACCAAGTTTCTCTAACACATAAATTACACAACTATCTGATCATTTAATTGAGAGAGACAAACATTTTTTTTACTACATCAGTGACAGATGTTTACATTATTACACAGTTGGATAACTTCACACTTATGAAATTGTATTTTGTCTGTACTTTGTGAAATGTTCATATTTTTCGGAACCATTGTGATACTATGAGAGCTTTGAATGATGTATTTGATATGGGATCATGATTTTTAAAGTATGTTTGAGTTTGATGACACTATTGAAATGAGCAGAAATTTTTTTTTTAGGATTTGAAATTATTGGAGGAAGCTACGACGATTTCCAGAATTGACTGAGATGTTACGATATTATTACGACGACTATGTGTATTATGCTGTTGAGGTATGTTTATGATCAATAAGATGATGTTACCATATATGAGGAATTTGACTATGCTATGTATTTCTTATGATGAAATACTGAAGAAGTGTCGACGAATATGTATATGTATAATAAGGTAAGGAATAATGAGTAGTGGTTAGGGACTCTGATTTGTCGAAAAGGATGTTGGAAACCAAGAATCGTACTTTAAGAATTATGAAATGTGTGTACATGCGTGAATGTATTACAATGCTGTCGAAAATTTTTCGGACACTGTTATATTTATAGGATTTTGATTCTACACATTTGTAACACAAATTCTCGACCTGTGAAATTTTTATATGAGACTGTCACTGTAGCGGAAGCTGATGTCGTAAATATTTCAGTAAGGAAGGTAGGTCGCCTTGACGTAATACGTTTTGGGCACCCAGGTGAGAGATAGTCGTCTTACAAAAAAAAGCCATTAGGTGGAGAAAAAAAAAAGAGAGACCATTACCCTCGCTATTGACATTTCTTTGTAGAAAGCATCACAAATACGACACACTCAAACTTGAAAACATATGATTACACTGTGGAGCTCGTAATTTATGATATTTACTAAAATGCCTAATGAAATGATGAGACACATTTTACATCTGTTGTCTTTCTAGTTGAGAGTTTGCTCATTTTGTTTAATATCAAGTTTCTAGCTGCAGCAGCATTGGATAAAATAAAATTTAATAGATGTACTAATATCACTATTTTCTGTCTACAGACCCAGTAAAGAATAATTTTATGATGTACTTTCGTAGAAAAGAGAGCACAAATAGACATTTCCCTTCACAGGAATTGCAAAAATAATATTTTAACAGGTTGGTAACTTATCTGCTAGAGTAAATCAAGGTGATGCACACTCTAGTGTTAAGATGTGACATATGTATTAAACATGGCCATTTTTTGCTGTAATATTTTTTCTGCTTGAGCTTTGTCATGTTTAGATATAAGTTATTGCATTTGCTGCTGCTGTTTGCCAGGCATAGTGCTACTAAATTTCACTTTGTATTACTCTGTTAAGCTAGTTTTACTACTGATTTATTTTTCTTGTTGCTGCACATTGGCTCATATTAGTTGTAATGTTGCATTTCCTTGGTAATTTAGATTTACTGTAGCTTGCTTTGCCAATTTCCATTTTTTTGTCATTGCTGTTTGTATTAATTGTTTTGTGCTGCTGCACTGCCTCATCCCTTAGTTTAGCATCTGAGCTCAGTAGATTTAAGTTAGCTTAAGATGGGGTAGGCTATATGTGAGAACGAGTTGTGATGAATTGGAAGAAATGCATTGGGAAGCTATAAGAAAATGGTTTGGCCAAAAAAGAATTTTGAAAGAGGATGTGAACAGAATAGAGAAAGCAGGCGTCATAGGATATTTTTTTTTTTTTTGGTGGAAACAAATGTTGAAATAAGGGGAAAGATCTACAGAACGAAGTTTTGTGTTGGACTGCAGTACCAAATGTCACACTGAAAACGAACCCTGTCTTTCCTTTTGTATTATTCCGCTATGTGTTTATGTACCCTTGTGTATTTGTCTTTTTCCTGTTTTTAAGTGTTTAGCTAATAAGATTTATGTTGTAGAATTTTTCAAATACTATGTTATTTACTTTGTAAAGATGTTTAGACATTATTTATTCTGTTTTGTTTTAATGCTCACATGTGAAGTTGATGTTTCAAAAGTTATTCTGATCTTTTATGTATTTACTTATGTCATAATTCCCGTAACACTGAAGTATATGTTATTGCGATTCTTCTGTAAAGCCTGCACTACCACAAATGTTATCTGTATTGTTATGTTCTCTAATGATGTATTTCGTACCTTTGTTATTGTATTCTTATGTTATAAAACTGTAATTGACACCAGTTCATCAAATTAAGTAACTTGTAAGTTACATTTCACAGCACACGTTTCTGTTGGTCATATTATATGGACAATATGTGAGAAGTAGGGACTGTTAGTGTTTGCACGTGTGTTAATAATTCAGCAAGGGACTGGATAACAGCATTGCTGGTTCTAAGGACAATTCCAAAAACTTTGTGAGTGCACAAGTGGTGGTTTATGGACTTTCTATATTGTCCGTAAGACTCTTCGATGGTGATTGTGCACCTGCAAAGTTGCAACAGATGGCTGCTGGCCATCTCTACAAGGACTACAGTGGGTCTGCATCTTTGATGGCCCACCAATACCATTATCTCTACAAGGACTACAGTGGATCTGCATGTTTGATGGCCCACCAATACCGTAATCTCTGCCAGGACTACAATGGGTCTACTCTGTGATGACCTACCTACCAATATTCTTCAAAACTTCGACTGACTCTGCGGTGGGTTTGCTCTGTTGTGGCCCATTACTTGTCTGCATGTCGAGAGTCAGCACTGTCTTTCCGTTGGAAGGACAACACTACTTCTTCAAGACTGCATGGAAATCCACTACTTCTGTGTGCATTTTCTTTTACTGCTCAGACTTTGAGAAAAACACTGCTATTTTACTGTGATGAACGATCAGGACTGTCTTTATGGACTGTGAGAAAATTTTATCTTTTGACCAACATTGTATCAATAAGTGTGTGCATATGATTTCTTTGTTATTGCAATTGTGAAAAATTTTTTAACAAATATGTATTGGCCAGTGCCCAAAACAATTTGTAAAATTTTTTGTGGGGAGCATGGGGGCTATGTAAGTAGGCTGTTTAGGTTTTCTTATTGGTAACGCCACGTAGCGATCTGTATGAAAATCACTGGCTGTGCTGTGTGCAGTCTGTGGCTAGTTTGCATTGTTGTCTGCCATTGTAGTGTTGGCCAGCTGGATGTTAACAGCGCGTAGCGTTGCGCAGTTGGAGGTGAGCCGCCAGCAGTGGTGCATGTGGGGAAGTGAGATGGCGGATTTTTGAGAGCATCAGAAACAGTACATTTGTAAGAATGGATGTCATGAACTGCTATATATATTATGACTATTAAGGTAAATACATTGTTTGTTCTCTATTAAAATCTTTTATTTGCTAACTATGCCTATCAGTAGTTAGTGCCTTCCGTAGTTTGAATCTTTTATTTAGCTGGCAGTAGTGGCGCTCGCTGTATTGCAGTAGTTCGAGTAACGAAGGTTTTTGTGAGGTAAGTGATTTGTGAAGCGTATAGGTTAATGTTATTTAGGGCCATTCTTTTGTAGGGATTTTTGAAAGTCAGATTGCGTTGCGCCAAAAATATTGTGTGTCAGTTTAAGCACAGTCATGTAAAATTTTTCTAAGGGGACGTTTCAACCGTATCGAGACGCTAGTAGTGAGTACAGATGTTAAGTAACCAGTTAAGTAATGCAACAACTCTCTGTTCTCAAGAACAAATGAAACGTGCAACGTTGTGGCGTCGCGTTACACACGTGATGCCCTTTTTTACTCAAATGGTCTCCGTCCCGTCTCTACAGTTACAGCGGTTAGCGTTGGGCCTTGTTATCACAAGAGTTAGCTGGGGACAGGCGCAAAAGTTACGAGTCAAACTTTTTCAGACAACAGGCGTAGTGGAATGGAACGCACTACTTTCCGTACGTCTTTCTTTTTTTCTTGTCATTCTTAACGGTACAATTCTGGACGTGAGTCTCTATCTGCTGGTGACATTAACGTCCTCGGGAAGTTTATAGGGGGGACTTCGAAACAAACACCCAGCGTAAAATGGAACTACTTTTAGAGTCTACTCTGACACCAGTTCGTTTCTGAATACAAAACGAATTAAGGTTACAATGTCTCAACAGGTTCTCAGCGTGTCGTACTGAATTTCTTTGCCTTAGATGTGTTGCGCATCACAATACGCGATATTTGAACAGATTCATGCTTGCAGTATGTTAAAAGGCAAATGATTCAATCTACGTATAATTATCTACACCATGCCGAAAAAAAGAGAACGGGAACTTTTGAAGTGCAGTACCACTGAGTACTGCTGGAGATGATATCGGTAGGTCGGATAACTATTAACAAGTTTGTCTGTGTGGTCATCCTCCGCAGCGAACGCAGTAAACACAAAAATATCTTTTTGTTTGTTTTCTTTTTAGTATAAACCGCCTTTTCCCGCTGTACTGTATTTTATTTCTCCCAGACGCGTTTCGCCCTTTTCACTTTAACGTATCTTCGCTTCAGTGCGCTCAGGGTTAATACGGTATTGTTTTGATATATGTTACTTGTATATTACAAAACACTTTACATCTCGTTTTTTTATGTAAACAAGTGATTACTTACAGTTCTTCGCGTTTTGTCCCAGATTACAACGTATAGAAAGTGTATCGGAATCGGCGATTGGTGCTCGAGTAGTGTTACTTGTGGGCAATAAAAAAGTTGATACTTACCCTGCGTTATGCGAGTAGTAATATTGTGAAAAGTAATTGCAATTAGGAGGCGCAAGAAGCACAGGAAGCACAGGTCACTTTATAATGAGAAGTTACTTGATGTTTATTTCCTTTTTAGAAATAAAGTTTTGTATTATTTGGAAAGCGTTTTGTACAAATGATTTTGGATTCCTGCCACTGGCCATAACAGCTTCTCGCCTACCTTGTTTGTGTCGGTGCTGACTCCCACAGTACCCGACATAACAGAAAAGGCACTAGACAGTTTTGGAAAGAAAATATATATTGGTTGTACTGTGTTGATTGCCCGTAATCTGTCTAGATCTTCTCTGTAACAATAAATAGTGACCCAATGGAACCACTTATGCAGACACATCACAGTATAATAATCACATAAGCTTTGAAGTGACGAGTGACCATACAATTAGTGAAAGATAGTTTGTCGCGATTTACCAACGCCTGCGGATGCATAAGTTTTGTTTGGAATGTGTAACATCAGGACTCAGAGTGGTGGTGGCACTTATGTTTTTATGTCTGCATTCTTCTATGAATTTTAAATCGTTGTACAGTGGGATATATAATTGCTGCACTCGTTCACTGCCGTCCATTTCTGATTTACTATAAAAGGACAAGTAAAGCTTCGGTGCATCAACATGAAATAAAGAAGTTCCCGAATACTGTTTAGAAAAAATTAATAGAATAATCCTCAAAGTAACTTGAGTCCCAAAAGAAAAAGACTTAAGAAAATTAAATTAAAGAAACGAAACTTTGGCATGTTCGTAAAAGGAAATATATAAGAGACAAGATACGTTTAGTTAACTGTCAGTTGTGATGAAGTCCCATGCTTCTTGACAGAGTGTAGAGGAACGATGCGGGAGAATGGAGCCACTGTATTAGGCAAGGTCCTAATGAAGGTGGTTTGCCGTTGCCTTCCTCCGACCGTAATGGGGGATGAATGATGATGATGAAGACGACACAATCATCTCCTTGCAGTTGAAAATCCCTCATCCCGCCGGGAATCGAACGCGGGAGCCGGTACTCAGGAAGCGAGAACGCTACTGCGAGACCACGAGCGGTGGACAACTGTCAGTTACTTGAACTAAAGAAACTAAGTTCAGAGAAGTAATTATTTAGTAATACGTCCATCTTTGATAATATTATTTGAGTAAAAAGTTTCTGCATCAAGGTAAATAAGAAGAGAACATATTATCCTTCTACCTGGTTAATATTTACAAAATTCCTTCATAGTAAATAATTTGGAAAAGAAAGTAAGGGAGAGGTAAAAGACGTTTATCTTATCCTAAAGCAAAACAGAGATAAAACGGGGTCAACTAAAACTATCGCTGAGTCAATGTTAAATTAGCCCTTGATTTAAATGGTTGACATTAATTCGTAATTTAAGAATAATGTATTGTAAAATACTGTAAGTAAAACAAATTCCTTAAGTGGTAGGTTTTCCCCAAAATAATTGATCTTGTTTGAGAGGTGCTTGCTGGATTCTGTATTTATTTAGGGAGGTTAATCACTACGTAATTGAAGTCGTGCTGTAGTCATCAACGTAACTGTGCTTGGACTGCGCATTAAGACGCGCTATGTACTTACAGTTTGGTTCTGAAAATCAATATTAAATTAATTGTTAATAGATTATTATTCCAAATAAATTACCTACGGCTGCATTTCGTGAAATAAGCATAAATGTTATGGACGAATAATTCTGGAGAGAACAACGCTACTTACTGATACGTAGCAGATACATCATTCTGTATATCGGTAAATATATGCGGTACAGATACGTATTGCTTTATGGAGCAAATGAAGTAGTAGTTCCTCTTTTAGTACAACATTTATCACAAGGGGGTTACAAACATACATGTGTAGTATTAAATTTTAATTACTTGAAACTGTGTCGACTGTTATCTACTACTTATTTAAAAGAAAACTTTGAACTTGTGCTGGTATGGAGTAATATTATTTTACGAGCATGACACGTATATATCTCTCTATATACATATCCACATCTCAAGCCTTGTCTTTCGTATCAGTTTAGGGAGTATTGCTTTTAGCTAGGATTAGCTGTCTACCAATACTACAATACCTGAACCAGCTTATGAGAGTTCTTTGGATATATGTTCAGTCACCAAAGTAAAAACCGCTAACCGCAACTAGAATCGACTTCTTGTAAAACAATGCATGAAGTAGCGACGTAATAACGTAGCTGTTAATTACTCCAACACAGTGCAGAACCTAAGGCTTCATTGTGGCAAACAATTCCAAATTGATTCAGCTTGCAGTAGTTATTCAGGGATGAAAAGATTTATACAGCATAAACTAATCTTTGAACTGAAGAAAACAACAACAGCAGCAACAACAACATGCAAAAGTTCATTTTTTGCATGTTTCGTGACATAACGAGAGCTTCATTTTATGAGAGACTTTAAACTGTGGTTAAGCCGTTTACTGCCCCCACCCAGCCCCCGCCCGCCGTCTTTTTCAGAGATATCCTCCAGTGCACAAAAAGTACCTGTGGTGATTAACCCGAACGGACATAAACGGCAATACACAGATCATCCAACGCATACGTGAGGCGTATTTAGAAAATCTGATACTTCACTACTGTCAGCCAGAGATTTTAGTCCTTTCGTTGGTTCACTAGGACGTTCACTCTTGCATTCCCCTGGATCTTTTTAACTCCACTTTATGCAAATCGCGATGTAATTCTTTTTTGTTTACACAGATGTGTGTCAAAACCTACGTGTCACCTTCTGTGGATCTCGATTAATTTCTGTAAAATGTCCTCAAAAAATTTATGATTGGTTTCCTGTTTTAAGCCTAAAAGCTATAAATGTGCATTTTGTTTTATTTTTTCGATTGATTACCTGGAATAATATTGCTTTTGAAAATTGTTTTTTACACCTAAGTTTTTTTTGTGCCTTTTTATTGTTATGACAGCATGTCATCTGCTAAGTACTCCTGAATAAATCTGCTTATTTTTGAAATGCGATTATTTTTTCGTGAGTAGTGGTTGTGTATGTTACTGTACTTACGTTTTCCGTCCAGCTCTCCATTTTTGATGCATTTATCTTTCTGCTGCTATTGTGTGTACTGCATTCCACACCTGTTCTTATATTTCACCCCTTCCATTTTTTCTTCAGAAGTATTTTTCGCAAAATGATGTTCATGCACAGACTTACGTTTCCATACTCATTGAGAGGCGCTATATTATTGTCGCCGTTCACTTCATCGTCTTGCTTCCGTTCACAGCGTTGCTATATTTTGAATGTTTTGGTGACAACTACTGTGGTGTATCTGCTGGGGAGACTTACGTGATGTGTATGTGTGTTTGTATGTGTGTGATAGATACATAGATAAAAGGAGGGGAGGGGACTGAGAAACAGATGTTTTCGGATATTTGAAGGTGTTTGTTTACTGTATTTTATATGGGGAAGTGTCTTTGTATAGTTCACTGAGTGTAGCAAACAGTTTTTTTAATCCATATTTTGCAGCTTAAAACGTGACTGTATTCAAAACATTGGAGGTATGAATTAAACAACGCATTCAGTCACAACGTTTTCGTGTTTTTTTAACTACACGATACATTTCGGACCCTGTGGGTCCATCGTCAAATGTAATTTGTCTTAATACATGTTTTATTTCTTCTCTTGAATGAGGTGAAAGGCATATTCCTGTCACGAAAATGTTTAATGTTAGGTTATGAATTTCGTAAGTCGAACACTGAAAATGTGTGCAAAACAGTGGAAAATGAAAAGTGTAAACTTACCACATAATTCAGGGAAAGCATTTTTAACGTTTTAGTACCATAAAACATTCTTTTCTCCGTCGTTTTACTACATGTCACTTCATTCAAGACGTACATTTGCACACACACGTTTCTAAACGCTTCACAGATATTTTTGTACATGCTGTTGTCAAAGATGGATTTATTCGTAGTGCTAAACATAAACTATTAAACAATTGATAACTTTAGAATAGGTCTTTAAAAATTACTGAAATAACTATGGCTTGCGAAATCTGTTTGTTCATTTAACATAGATTCTGATTATTTGATTTTGTTGAGGTACATCTCCAGTTGTTCTAACAGACTTAGAGTCTTACCATTGGCCTTGTTATGTAGTGTTACCAAATTGTTTTCTAGACTGTTGATGTCATACTTCGTTTCCAACATATATTTTGCAGTGACTGATTTTTCGAAATTCTTGAGCCTGAAAGCATTTACATGTTCTTGAAGAAAACGGGTCTTGAAGTTTCTGCCTGTTTTCCCTACGTAGTAGTTGGTACAACTGGGGCATGATACTTTGTACACTCTGCTGTTGTTGTATGTTTGTGTATTTGATTTTACGTTATGGATGAGCAGGTTTCCTAACTTATTATTGGTTGAGAATGCAACTGTTACATTTGTTACTATGAAAAAGTTGGCGATTTTTTGTGATATGAGTCCCAGGTATGGGATACTGGCGAATATTTTCTCTTCTTTCACAGTGTCTCCATTCGTTGTCTTGCTTTCGTGTATTTGTCAGCTTAAATTGTCAATTGTTTTGGCTGTGTAGCCACTGCTTATGGCAATGCTCTTTATTGCATCTATCTCATTCTTGACAGTGTTTTCTTCTAAATCAAGAGAATGTACTTTGTGTAGCATGGACCTAAATGCAGCATGTTGCTGTGTGGTGGGATGACATGATGAGTTGTCCAGTGTTATGTCTGTGTGTTTTCTGTGTATGCTGAACTTCTGTTTATGTTGGTGGCTGGTGATTTAAAGATCCAGGAAGTTTATGCTTCTGTTGTTCTCATGTTCTATTGTGAATTTTATGTTTTTGTGGAAACAATTGAATACTGCTAGCAGGTCTTTCAACTCATCTTTTGTTCCATCAAATGCCAGCAAGGTGTCATCAACATATCTCGAATAATATACTATTTTGCTTCTGAGTCTATTGTCTTCATTAAAGAACTTACTTACCAGATGATTGAGAAATATGTCTGCCAGAAAACTTGAAATGCTACTGCCCATGGCAAGACCCTCATTCTGTTGGTAAACTTTCGCATTAAATATAAAGTAATTGTGAGACAATATTAGCTGTAACATGACCTTGACTTCTGATATTTCTGCAGCTAACAATTTTTTTATGTTTTATTAAGTTCTCAAAGATTATGTCTATTGTTTCATTTGTAAATTGGTTGGTTACATCAAAAGAGCTAAACCTGGCACCTGGAGGAATATTTATGTCCTTCATTTTAGTTGCCACTTCATCTGTCTTCTTAACTGAGTATGATTTTACTTTTTACTACTCTTATAAGCCAGTTTTACCACTGATTTATTTTTCTTGTTTGCTGCATGTTGTTGTTGTTGTGGTCTTCAGTCCTGAGACTGGTTTGATGCAGCTCTCCATGCTACTCTATCCTGTGCAAGCTTTTTCATCTGCCAGTACCTACTGCAACCTACATCCTTCTGAATCTGCTTAGTGTATTCATCTCTTGGTCTCCCTCTACGATTTTTACCCTCCACGCTGCCCTCCAATACGAAATTAGTGATCCCTTGATGCCTCAGAACATGTCCTACCAACCGATCCCTTCTTCTGGTCAAGTTGTGCCACAAACTTCTCTTCTCCCCAATCCTATTCAATACTTCCTCATTAGTTATGTGATCTACCCATCTAATCTTCAGCATTCTTCTGTAGCACCACATTTCGAAAGCTTCTATTCTCTTCTTGTCCAAACTATTTGTCGTCCATGTTTCACTTCCATACATGGCTACACTCCATACGAATACTTTCAGAAATGACTTCCTAACACTTAAATCAATACTGGATGTTAACAAATTTCTCTTCTTCAGAAACGCTTTCCTTGCCATTGCCAGCCTACATTTTATATCCTCTCTACTTCGACCATCATCAGTTATTTTGCTCCCCAAATAGCAAAACTCCTTTACTACTTTAAGTGCCTCATTTCCTAATCTAATTCCCTCAGCATCACCCGACTTCATTAGACTACATTCCATTATCCTTGTTTTGCTTTTGTTGATGTTCATCTTCTATCCTCCTTTCAAGACACTGTCCATTCCATTCAACTGCTCTTCCAAGTCCTTTGCTGTCTCTGACAGAATTACAATGTCATCGGCGAACCTCAAAGTCGTTATTTCTTCTCCATGAATTTTAATACCTACTCCGAATTTTTCTTTTGTTTCCTTTACTGCGTGCTCAATATACAGATTGAATAACATCGGGGAGAGGCTACAACCCTGTCTCACTCCCTTCCCAACCACTGCTTCCCTTTCATGTCCTTCGACTCTTATAACTGCCATCTGGTTTCTGTACAAATTGTAAATAGCCTTTCGCTCCCTGTATTTTACCCCTGCCACCTTTAGAATTTGAAAGAGAGTATTCCAGTCAACATTGTCAAAAGCTTTCTCTAAGTCTACGAATGCTAGAAACGTAGGTTTGCCTTTCCTTAATCTTTCTTCTAAGATAAGTCGTAAGGTCAGTATTGCCTCACGTGTTCCAGTGTTTCTACGGAATCCGAACTGATCTTCCCCGAGGTTGGCTTCTACTAGTTTTTCCATTCGTCTGTAAAGAATTCGTGTTAGTATTTTGCAGCTGTGACTTATTAAGCTGATAGTTCGGTAATTTTCACATCTGTCAACACCTGCTTTCTTTGGGATTGGAATTATTATATTCTTCTTGAAGTCTGAGGGTATTTCGCCTGTTTCATACATCTTGCTCACCAGATGGTAGAGTTTTGTCAGGACTGGCTCTCCCACGGCCGTCAGTAGTTCCAATGGAATATTGTCTACTCCGGGGGCCTTGTTTCGGCTCAGGTCTTTCAGTGCTCTGTCAAACTCTTCACACAGTATCGTATCTCCCATTTCATCTTCATCTACATCCTCTTCCATTTCCATAATATTGTCCTCAAGTACATCGCCCTTGTATAGACCCTCTATATACTCCTTCCACCTTTCTGCTTTCCCTTCTTTGCTTAGAACTGGGTTTCCATCTGAGCTCTTGATATTCATACAAGTCGTTCTCTTATCTCCAAAGGTCGCTTTGATTTTCCTGTAGGCGGTATCTATCTTACCGCTAGTGAGATAGGCCTCTACATCCTTACATTTGTCCTCTAGCGATCCCTGCTTAGCCATTTTGCACTTCCTGTCGATCTCATTTTTGAGACGTTTGTATTCCTTTTTGCCTGTTTC
Source organism: Schistocerca serialis cubense (assembly GCF_023864345.2). Taxonomy (NCBI): domain Eukaryota; kingdom Metazoa; phylum Arthropoda; class Insecta; order Orthoptera; family Acrididae; genus Schistocerca; species Schistocerca serialis. Next base: position 141,169,248 of record NC_064638.1, on the reverse strand, counting down.
ACTTACTGCATTTTTATATTTTCTCCTTTCATCAATTAAATTCAATATTTCTTCTGTTACCCAAGGATTTCTACTAGCCCTCGTCTTTTTACCTACTTGATCCTCTGCTGCCTTCACTACTTCATCCCTCAAAGCTACCCATTCTTCTTCTACTGTATTTATTTCCCCCATTCCTGTCAATTGCTCCCTTATGCTCTCCCTGACTCTCTGTACAACCTCTGGTTCTTTTAGTTTATCCAGGTCCCATCTCCTTAAATTCCCGCCTTTTTGCAGTTTCTTCAGTTTTAATCTACAGGTCATAACCAATAGATTGTGGTCAGAGTCCACATCTGCCCCTGGAAATGTCTTACAATTTAAAACCTGGTTCCTAAATCTCTGTCTTACCATTATATAATCTATCTGATACCTTTTAGTATCTCCAGGGTTCTTCCATGTATACAACCTTCTTTCATGATTCTTAAACCGAGTGTTAGTTATGATTATGTTGTGCTCTGTGCAAAATTCTACCAGGCGGCTTCCTCTTTCATTTCTGTCCCCCAATCCATATTCACCTACTATGTTTCCTTCTCTCCCTTTTCCTACACTCGAATTCCAGTCACCCATGACTATTAAATTTTCGTCTCCCTTCACAATCTGAATAATTTCTTTTATTTCATCATACATTTCTTCAATTTCTTCATCATCTGCAGAGCTAGTTGGCATATAAACTTGTACTACTGTAGTAGGTGTGGGCTTCGTATCTATCTTGGCCACAATAATGCGTTCACTATGCTGTTTGTAGTAGCTTACCAGCATTCCTATTTTCCTATTCATTATTAAACCTACTCCTGCATTACCCCTGTTTGATTTTGTGTTTATAACCCTGTAGTCACCTGACCAGAAGTCTTGTTCCTCCTGCCACCGAACTTCACTAATTCCCACTATATCTAACTTCAACCTATCCATTTCCCTTTTTAAATTTTCTAACCTACCTGCCCGTTTAAGGGATCTGACATTCCACACTCCGATCCGTAGAACGCCAGTTTTCTTTCTCCTGATAACGACATCCTCTTGAGTAGTCCCCGCCCGGAGATCCGAATGGGGGACTATTTTACCTCCGGAATATTTTACCCAAGAGGACGCCATCATCATGTAATCATACAGTAAAGCTGCATGCCCTCGGGGAAAATTACAGCTGTAGTTTCCCCTTGCTTTCAGCCGTTCGCAGTACCAGCACAGCAAGGCCGTTTTGGTTATTGTTACAAGGCCAGATCAGTCAATCATCCAGACTGTTGCCCTTGCAACTACTGAAAAGGCTGCTGCCCCTCTTCAGGAACCACACGTTTGTCTGGCCTCTCAACAGATACCCCTCCGTTGTGGTTGCACCTACGGTACGGCTATCTGTATCGCTGAGGCACGCAAGCCTCCCCACCAACGGCAAGGTTCATGGGAGGGTGGGGGGGTTTGCTGCATATTGCCTTATATTAGTTGTGATGTTGCATTTGCTTTACTTATTTATATATACTGCTGCTTGCTTTGCCAATTTGCATTTTTTGTCATTGCTGTTTGTGTTAATTGCTTTGTGCTGCTGCATGGCCTCGTCCTATAGTTTATGTATCTGAGTTCAGTAGATTCAAGTTAGTTTAAGAGAGGGTATGCTACATAAGAAAATGAATTGTGATGAGTTGCGAAAAAATGTATTGAGAAGCTATAAGAAAAAAAATTGGCCAAGAGTATTGTATATTGAGGAATAGTTATTTTGAAAAAGGAAATGAACTGGTAAGTAAGGTTTAGGAACAACATGTTTAGGTAGGATTTTATTGGAAACAAATGATGAGGTAAGATAATCTAAAATAAATGATGAGGTAAGAAATATGTGAAAGTAAATACAGAAAGCATGCTTAGATAGGATTTTCTTTGTGGGAACAAATGTTGAAATAAGAAGAAAAGATCTGTGGGAAAACGAAGTTTTGATTGGAAATGAAGTACCACAAGTATTGTAGTACCAAATGTTACACTGAAAACAAACCCTGTCCTTTGCTTTTGTGGTATTCTGATATATGTTTATGTGTACTCTTGTGTGTCTGTGTTTTTCCTGTCTTTGTATATTTACCTGATGAGATTAATTGAATTTTTCTCTTATAGTACTAAACTGCATTCACTATGATGAGGAATACTGTTATCCTCAAATCTATTATATTCTTTACTTTGGAAAGACGTTTATCTTTGATTTATATTATACATATTATATATCTTTGTTTTATATTCTGTTCTGTTTTCTTTTAATGCTCATGTGTCAAGTTAATATTTCAATGGATATTCTCATTTTTCATTTATTTACTTATGTCACAATTCCTATAATGCTCATGTATATGCTTATTTCTATTCCTTTGTTAAGCCTGCATTACTACAAATGTTATGTGTATTATTATGTTCTTTAATGATGTTTTCTGTACCTTTGTAATTGTATTCTTATGCCATAAAATTGTAAATTGTATAGACACCAGTTGTATAGACAGTTAAGTAAATAGTAGGGATTCATTTTACTGCACACATTTCTGTTTGTCGTACTGTATGTGTAAAATCTCAGAGCTAAATGACTGTTTGTACGTGTGGTGATAATTCAGCAAGGGATGGTTAACAGCATTACTAGTTCTAAGGACATTGCAAAAACGAATTAGTGAATGCACAAGTGGCGATTTATGGGCTTGCTTTATTACCCACAAAACTCTTCAGTTGTGATTGTGCACCTGCAAATTCGCAATTGATGGCTGCTGGCCATCTCTTCAAGGACTACAGCGGGTCTGCACCCTTGGTGTACCATTACTACCATAATCTCTACAAGAAATATTGTGGGTCTATTTCTACCAATATTCTTCAAGACTTCGACTGACTCTGCTGTGGGTTTGCTCTGTTGTGGCCCATTACCAATCTTCATATCAAGAGTCAACACTGTGTTTCCGTTGGGAGAACAACACTTCTTCAAGACTGCATGGACATCCACCACTTGCGTGTGCATTTTCTTTTACTGCTCTGACTTTGTGCATAAAACTGACATAGATTACCACTCTGATAAATGATTAGGACAGTCTTTAGGGACTGTGAGGACAATTTTTGATTTTGACCAACAGTATAGACCTATTAATAATTGTGTGCGTTTGATCTATTTGATATTGTTAATATAAACAACCCAAATAAATATAAAAACACAAATTGGTCCTGGCCACTGCCTAAAATATAGTAAAATTTTTTGTGGTGAGCAGGCGCGCTGTGTAAGTGGGCTGCTTCTGTGTTGTCAGCGCTGCGTAGCGCTTTGTATTGGATCTCTGACTGCACTTTCTTTGTAAGAGACTCTGTGGCTGGTCGGACTCGTTGTTGGAAGTTAATCGCCATTAGTGTTGGGCATTTGGAAGTTAGTCGTTATCGGTGATGGAAGTACTGTTGGGCAGTTGGAGGTGAACAGCGAGCAGTGACGGATGTTAGATGTGAGAAGTTAGCATTGATGGAGGGTAGAGGTCTGAAGTGTTAGCGTAGGCTAACGATCTGTACATGTTTGACTTGGAAATTGAATATTATTCATATTATATGCCCTTGTACTAGATGTCAATGACGATTTATATTCGTGTTTGAACTGGATGTCACATTATTAACGTAAAAAATACATTATTTGGTTTGCAACAAAATCTTTCCTTTGCTAACCACATGCCTATTAGTAGTTAGTGGATTTAGTAGTTAGAATCTTTTATTTAGCTGGTAGTACTGACGCTCGCTGTATTGCAGTAGTTAGCGTAATCAAGATTTTTGTGAAGTAAGTGCTTAATGAAACGTATAGGTTATTCCTAGGATTTCTTTTTAGTCAGGGCCATTCTTTTGAATTAATAATTTGAAGTCAGGTTATATTTTTTGAGCAGTCAGATTTCGTTGAGCTAGGATATTGTGGGTCTCAGTCATACAGCAAATTAAGTACAGCCACACTCATGGAAATAAAGAAGTTTCACATCTTAATAGAACGTCTTTGAACATAGCAGCGTTTCGACTGCTATACATATAATTTTCTCATGTTTTATTACTTGTTTAATTTAATCTGTTGCTAATTTTTCTAATTACCATTCTCTACGCTATGAACGGACTCGTTCTATGACCAAAAAGTGTATGGTCCCACAGAACCTGATAAACAAATAAATTTAAAAGTTAATACCCAACTTGTCACACACATAAATGTGTATACACCGAAGAGTATAAGAAAATTTTGAAATACTTACTTTCAGAGACTGTAAGTCTAAATGCTTTTACACTGCTTATGTGACCGAAGTCTCGTTTCGGATTATTCTTTTCTGTATCGGCAGAAAGACAGGAAGCATTAGATTACGAGCAAACTTTTTATATCAAAGCAATAACATTGTACTTACAACTTTTGTACTACTCAAATAAATGTGTACTGCAATGTCCCAGGATTCTCATTTCTTTCCGGTAATGTTACCGAAGTACTAGAAGTAACAAACAATCCCGAAAGTCTTTAAAGAATCGAACTCTCTTGTATAAAATACCTTGAAACGTTTGGTCATCTTATAAATGAGTGAACGTGTTAAATACTTGCATGTGAGAAAAGGATTAGAAAAGGTTTGAAATTACGTAAAAAAGTTGTTGAATGACACTAAGTCGTCTCATTTTCAAACGCTGGATGAGTATAGTCTGAGTATTTGCGCTCCGTTTTAATAAACAACTAGTCTCTCACGCGTGATATGACGTCATATCTTCTGACTTAAGTACCATATAATAATATAATTTCGGAGGTACGTTCGGCAATATATGCGGATACCGTACGTAAAATGTGCTTCAAATAAAGTCAGTAATAAAGAAGTAACAAACTAAAACGTCATGCCTGCTGCTGAAGTTATGCTTCATGAACAGCGAAAGTTTAGTAAGCGATGAACTTTTTTTCTTTTCATCATTTTGTGAGGGGTGTCAGCGAGAAAAAGCTTCGTAAGGATTTCAGATTAAGCGTTCTGTTTGTTAAAAGTAGGTAAGTGCTCTCATGCTCAAATACTGGATGAATAAAGTCTGGTAATTTCTTCGTAATTAGTTACGCTACCTCAAGACATACACAGAGGTTCGAACTGTAACACTTGTTTTACTGTGTTTAGCCTTTAATCTGAAATTATCCATTTTAACAAGTAGATTAAGACACCATTTTAAATTTCTAAATTCAGTCAATAATTAAGTGAAATACTCGCAATCAAATTTTTGTTGCTCCTGGAAGGCGTTAGGTACGCAACCTGAAACTTTGCGGCAGTTTAGCCATGCCACAGTGTGTGCATCACGCAAGTCCGTGTTCCCCTCATTCCTCGAATGAGTAAACTGTTCCACCATACATACAGTTTCATGGAGTGTTTACGTACGAGCATTTCATCAATAGTTCCAAAACAGCAAGTATTACAGTAAACACAACAGGTTGTACGTTTAACAATGCAGGAAGGCCGAATATGGGTTCGTGGTACGAGAAGTGAACATTTCGCAACATGTTTGGAGACCTCGCCAGTCTCACAAATGAAGTAACGAAAAACTTCCGCTAGCCCAGGCAGGTAACGCCTGTCAACAACGCAATATTTCAAAACAAGTTACAGAAATTCATTAAACTTACAGGAACCGGCCTGCATTGCGGAGAACGTTACCGCAAACGACGTGACAGAAAGTCTCCCAGTAAGCTGTCGTGCCGCGTCCGTGAATCATCCAGTGAGACCAGCCTCTAGCCAGTCTCAGAATCTCGGTAAACAAACTTTTTATAACTGCATCAGGTTTACTCTTTATCAGTAACTTATTGTTCGGTTCCTTATGCATCCTAATCTCCTATCCACGAAAAGGAATCAAGTCAATCTATAACATAAAATGAAGTTCTTCCTGAAAGTTCTACAGAGTTCTATTATTTTCCAAAAATTTCCGGATACTTCTTCGTAATTGTATAACCTTTACTCTACTAAACGTGGACTTAAACGTTTTCAGTACTGTCACTAAACAGCCTGTGACCCCGAAAACTATTGATTCGACACTAATATCGGTTCATCTCAGTTATTTGTACTGTTGCGGTATTATTTTTACTTTAGGTAGAACATCAAATGTCTGTGAAGTATAGCTGAGATTTTCACATTCCTACTTTATAGTTAGGAGCCTACTACCACGCAATTGTTCCCACGTTCGGCTTAGTAACTTAGTCATAGAAGTACTGTGTTTTAGTTGAAACCGAATCACAAATAAAGTACAATAAACAACTCAAATACTAAAGCCTAACCATTTTAACTCAGTTGTCATTTTATTGTGAACCTTATTAATGTTTACAGCGTTGCAAGGTTCATTCCGCCAACCCATCTTGCTTCGAATGGTCTCCCATTGTGCCAAAGCTGTGACTCCTGACGATATTACTACTAAAATTTATTGAGAATATCACAAAGGCCGTATTTCCCCACTTGCCCCACCTTGTGCCTTCTCCTGAATAGTGTAACTGACTGTTCTAGAATGGATACATTTTTACAAGGAGATGACAAGAGTTCGTTCAGTTGGCATGGGAAGTTTTCACCTGCCGTCCTAACTGACGTAAAAAAATGATCCAAAAATACAGGCATGGTACACATATGAAGTAAATTTTCTTACTGTCGGCAGACCAAGTTTCTCATAAATCATAGGAGGGTACTGTGCCAAATCCGCGATACTGTGAAATCAGCGAGACGTGGAAGACGTTTTTTTACTATCACTAACTCCGATATGGCAGAAGCTGCCACTTGGGAAGCGGCCGTCCAAGTACTTGGGTACCCCACACTAGTTCCTGGCTTGGCCCTCAAAAGTCAAAGTCAAACTGGAACTCAGGAAATGAGCATTGCGAACAGAAATGGGAATCCTGCATTGCCGTTTTGGACAAGAGCCTAATGGAGGTGGTTTACTCATTGCCTTTCCCCGGTCTGCCATGACGTGTGAAGTGTGCCTCTGTGCCTTGTAGATGACTCTGGTTAGTGCTCACACCGTGAAGTGCTGTGTTTGTGCGGTTGTTGATGAAGCACAGGGACAGGGTATAATTCGGTGCCGGAACACAGCCACATCATAGGTGTGCGTTAGTGACCTGAGCTGCAGAGGAGAGTGACTTGACCCTTGATAACAACAAAATTTCCGTAACTGAAGAAAGACTATAGTGACATCAAAGAAAATCAAATAATTCAATGTTGACGACGTCATGTATTCTTTCGACTAGTAATTGCAGCGGCAGTGAAACATTTTCTAATGTTTAGGGATTCAGTTCTCACAGGGACCATAGAAACTGCTGAATACGCCATTTGAAAGTGGATCAGAACTCATCCTCTTTTAAGCTCTTCGTATTTATACATTCTTCACTGATTCACTAAAACAGAATTCAGCGGTACACTCAAAGGACGACGCTTGTTTCTTTTATCCGTTTAACTTATCTTCAATGTTTGTTTTTAATTTTCCTGATAACGAAATTGAGTCCTGTGCAATTTCTGTATAGTTTGTCACTTGTTAATTAATGGAATGATGTACAATATTGAGTATATTTTTAATGCATGCTGCATTTCCACTTAGCTATTATATAAAATAACTTTACTCATTATTATTTTTGTGGCTTCAAAATAGCTTCCTAACTTTATGTATTTTATAGCGGAAATATGATTCCAAAACTAATTTTTGGGTCTATATAGCAGTTTCAAGGTACGTTACATGAGATGTTAAGATCTAACACGAGAATTTTAACAGTATTAGATGCTGATGGGGTATTTGTTGGTTATATCTTTTAATTTGAAAGTCAGTACACATTCCACACTGTTGAGGAGTTATTATTTGAATCTAATTCAATTGAGCTAATTTTGTTTCTTACATCTGCATTTGTCCTGTTATCTTCCTTCAAGTTATTCCATAGTTAACTTCATATTTAGGTTTGTAAATATCTTTGGTATCTCATTAACATTCTAAAAGAGTAATTAAGTTTTATCTGAGCTATGATTCTGTTGTCATTCTGAATTAGAATTTTGGTGTTCACCGTTTAACATTGCAGCAATTTATTGATTTATGTTAAAGTAGTGTTGGTGTCAACATTCAGTCCTGAAGGGTTTCCACCTCAAGTTATTAATTTGTAATAGTACAGACTTAACTCTTTGTGCCCTGCTTTTGGATATGGAATGGGTAGGCGTTTTGCTACCACCTAGTGTCTATGTCTAGTGGGCTGAGGGGTGGCACTTGGGAATCAGGAGTAGAGTTCAAGTTCTGTATAGGTCCAAGTGTTTATCAACCCTGAGAGCCAAACTATGCAGTGGATAAGGCACTGGGCTTACACATCGGAGGAGCTGTGTTTAGATATCCATTGTGTCTTCTCTACTGCTCCACCAGGTACAAGACACACAATATATGTCAACACTGTCGATAGCCGCACTGAGCCTTATTTGAACGCTCATGCTTTCATTGTCCACTGGTACCATTCCCATACTTCTTGTTGTTTAAGGTGATTAATCGTTGTAGTCGGTGATCCAAATTCGAACACATAATGCTCACTTGTAAATAAATTATCATACCTCAGTAATATACAATGTACAAATGAAACTGACAGAGAGGTTTACTGTCAACACAACAATTCTTATCTAGGTTCTTAGACATGTGCAGAGTACTGACACACGTCCACTGCCCAACTACCCTAAGTCCAGTTGATTTTTATTCACGTTTGTTTTGTTCACACTTCACGTTACATAACTCGTGGAAACGACCAGAATTTCTGTTTTTCCACGTTTTAAATTTTTCCTGTAGTGGATTTAATTCGTATTAATGTATCGTATATGATGAATGCTAATTCTTGGAGAATACAAATCTTAAATACAAAATGATAGAACCAGCATGGTTTGAGCATGTTAGTATAACTAATATTACTAAGCAGATATAACTATAATTGAACAAAACGTTCTCGTATTTCTTGCCACATCAGCCCTGTATAAAACCTCTAATTTTCAACGATTGCCACGACCATCTTCGTCACGGCCGACGGACCACCGTGGGCGATTTTCTTTCTTTGTTGTTGTTATTTCCGTTCCCCACAAAGGGGTGGTCCAGCATCAGACAGAAACAGCTCTTCAGCTGAAGCTTACACAAATTTAAAAGAAGTTTTAGAATAGATAAAAACAGTTGACAATAAATGATGTCTTACAAAAAATACATTGGTAAACAATTTTTATGATTTTTAAATCTTTTTGATGAATTTAAATTGCAGTTAAAATCACTTCCTTCACCAACTCTTCACCACCCTCACCCGTTTACCTCCTGGATCCCTACTCATCACTGTTTACGCCGTTTCCCTGCACACCAACATCTCTCATGCCCATGGTCTTACTGCTATTGAACACTAACTCTCCCAACGTCCTTCAGACTCCAAACCTACTACCTTATTCATTGCTAACTTTATCCTAACCCACAACTAATTCTCATTTGAAGGGAAGGTATATAAACAAACCTGTGGCACAGTCATGGGAACTCACATGGTGTGCTCCTATGCTAACACTTTCATGGGACATCTAGAGGAGACTACCCAAAACGCCAAACCCCTAGTCTACTTAAGATCCATTGATGATATCTTCATGATGTAGACCCAGAGCCAAGACACCCTATCTTCATTCCATCACAACCTCAACACCTTCTCTCCCACCTGCTTCATGTGGTCCTCCTCAACACAGCATGCCATCTTCCTCTCCAATGGCTCCACCCACACCTCTCTCCATATTAAACCCACCAACCAACAACAGTGCCTGCATTTTGACAGCTGTCATCCCTTTCACCAAACAACACCTCCCATATAGCCTGGATACCCAGGGATGGCGTGTCTGCAGTGACAGAAACTCCTTTGCTCAATGTGCTGAGGGTCTCTTCAAGGCCTTCACAGACAAGCACTGCTCCCCAGACGTAGCCCTCAAACAGATCTCCTGTGACATTTCCCCTCGCAATTCCAATCCTCCCACCATCCTCAAAAACCAGCCACAGAGGAGTGTCCCCTTCGTTACCCAGTAGAACCCTGGACTGGAGCAACTGAACCACATCCTTTGCCAGGGCCCTAATCACCTACCATTGTGCCCTGAAAAGAGGGACATCCTACCTGAGATACTTCCCACTCCTTCTAAAATGGTGTTCCATCGCCCACCGAACCTCCACAATATACTAGTCCATCCCTATGCCACTCCCAATCCCAACCCCTTGCCACTAGGATCATATCCCTGTGGAATATCTGGGTACAAACTTGCCAAATCCGCCCACCCAGCACTTCCTATTCCAGTCCTGTCACAGTTTTATCCTAGCCCACCAAGGGCTGGGTCACTGTGAAAGCAGCTATGTCATTTACCAGCTCTGCTGAAATCATTACACAGCATTTTATATTGGTGTGACTACCAATCAGCTGTCCACCAGGATGAACGACCATCACCAAACTGTGGCCAAGAGCAAAGTACACCACTCTGTGTCACAATGTGCAGCTGAACATAACACACTTGCTTCACTACCTGAGCCACCTGTATCCTTCCCTCCCCCACCAGCTTTTTCTGATATGTGCAGATTGGAGTTATTGTTACAACACATTCTGTGCTCCCATAATCATCCCTGCCTCAATCTACAGCAACATACTGTCCCAACACCCTCCATCCTACAGTTTCCACCCCCTCTCTTCTATCATTTCCCCATTCTTGTCTCCCACCCTGTTTTTTTGCAGCCCTCTGGCAACGCATCCGCCCGTCTTTACTACTCCTTTCTTTTTTGTTCCCTTTTTCCCCACCCCCCTGCCCCACAACCTTCTGACGTTGCACCTGTTGGAGTCTAGTCCCTGCACACTCTGACAGACAGCGTTCGTCTCTCTTCCTGCCTGTACACTACTATCCCTTCCCCTTCCCTGTCCCCTGCAGAGTGCTTCTTGCGTCCCACCTGATACTGCATTCCTGCCCGAGATACTGGGACTGGCGGTCGGTGTGCGTCAGGTGTGCTTTCTTGTCTGCGTGTGTGAATGTTGCGTATGTCTCTCACTTTACTGATGAAAGCTGTGGCCGAAAGCTGCATGCGAGTGTCTTTTAATCGTGTCTGTGTGCAACTCGATATGTCTCCTTTACAGTAAGTATCAATCTATCTTTTCCTACACTCTTAATAAACAGTATATTACCGCCAATGCGATAACATATTATGTAGTGTATGACTTCTTCATGTGTTAATCATTGTTTTCTCACGTTAACAATATTTTCTAGCTGTACATTGCAAGAAGGCCTCGAAACCAGAAACACAGCGAATTATATCAATACTCTCTAAAATATTTACCATGCGAAAGGTGCAATGATCAACATTACAGACATTCACTTCAAGAGCCAAAGCTATAAGCTACAGTCACAGTGAGCCCTTTACGAAATGTCTGTTAATAACATATTATGTTTCTATTTTTTAATGCTTGGCTACAAGAGCCTCAGAATTATCTGGCTCGCTCTACTACGCATACATTTACATGTTTGGATAAATTTTTAATAAGAACATGTTTAAAACTTTTGACTTATTCCACATCTTTGACGACGGCTTTACTTAAGAACTGTCAAATGGAGACTAGCATACCGGTTTCCTTGTAAGTCTGTGTCATGTTTTCTTCACATTTCTGACGTCTTTCGATTCCTTGAGAATCTCCTCACTGCGTGTATACGAAAAGAACAGTGTTTGTTATTTCATCTAATCTCCAAGTAAGTACAAGATTCTTAGTGATTTACAGTTGTAGAAGAGCTCTACGTATGTGTATTTTTGGCAACAGCAAAGGACAGTACTTGAAGAATTGGAATTCACTATGACGCAGAGTCATGAAACAATAATACCGTTAAGTGCGTCAGGTGGAATACATTCTCTTCGAGGGTAGTGGATAAGCTGCTAGTAGCTTTCGGTGGCAGACATCCTCCACAGCTTGGATACCATAGACACTGGAAAACAAGAAGTACACATCGCAGGCGGCGTTTCTCATTGCCAAGAGAAGAGACAGGAGAAACAGGAACTTATCGAAGAAATTTTAAGGACTTCATTTTTAGACGAACAAAAGATTAAAACAGGTAATAAGATTCACCGAAAAAGTAGCTGAATTCTGCAGAATGTGTATAGTGGAGCCTGATACGTGAACACGACAGACACACACAACCAGAATCACCCATGACACAGGCGGAACAAACTCTGCTGCATACCACCAGCCATTTCTGATTCTAAGAGGAAGAAAGTAATTGAAAGATTTAAATCCTATCACTGTGAGATAGACATAGAGATATGTTTCGAAAAAAGTTGTAGTTATGTGAACGAAGTTTCTCACGAAGACACTCTTGAATAAAACATTGTCGGACTTCTTGTACATCAGTTCCGGATAAATTTCAAGCCTTCGACGATTACCACCATCGGCTTTCTCAGGCGCCACTGACTGTTGCGGTTATTTTTTTCTTTGTTGTTTTTTCAACTCCTCGCGAAGGACCGGCCTGGGAATGGAGAAAAAGCGCTCTTCAGCCAAAGGTTGTACATATTTAAAACAAGTTTCGGTATAATGAAAGAGAGATGTCAACAAAAGATGTTTCTCTTTAAAAAAAAATACAGTTATCAACAATTTTTAAAACCTCTTAGACGGTTTTAAATTTCAGTTATTATATAATCAGTAATAATAATGTAAATGATGCTATGGTAGATGGGTGATGCTGGTGATGCTGCCAGTGCATGAAAATGATCATGGTCTGATGGACTGGAATGATGAGTATGCCTAATGTGCCCTGAGGAACCGCAAGTAAGGACTAAACGTCAGTGAAGTGGAGGAAGGGGCAGAGGGAGGCAAGTGCATATGTGTGTGGCTGATCATTGTCATTAGAGCTAAGGTATATTTTGGAAAGGATTTCAGTGTCTGATAGTGGGAGCTGATTGATGTTATGACAGAAAAGGATGGATAAGGCATGAAGGTGCTTGGAAAGTGGAATATATATGTAGTGGCGCAGTACAGTAGTTGGACTGGTGATTAGTGAATAAGACACTGGGTGTTGGGACTGGGTTTTGCGATTAATGTATTGGATCCAAAGTTGCTCTGAGCAGAGAAGAAGACCTGAAAAGTGGATAAGACGATATAGGAGATAAGTTGCGGAAGGTAGGTGTCTGTGGAAGGCGAGACAGATTGCATGCCTTTCGAAGCCTCCGAGGGACATATGGCATTTGGCCTAAGTTAGAATGGAGCGTGTGAGGGACTTATAGATTAGAATAATGGTAGAAGAATTTAGACTCTAGTAATGGCATATTAGTAGTGTTAGTCGGCTTTGGGCTTTATATTGGACAGTAAGGAGGTCTGCACTCCAGTTCAATCTTCCATCAAGAACTACTCCTAAATACATTAGCGTATTAGTCAAAAGGATGGGTTGCTTGCAGAAGGAGAGATGAAAGTCTGGACAACAGAAACACCAATTACTGGCTTTTCTGTTGAGTTTCCATGTATTACACCACTTTGCTAGGAGATAAAAGTGGCTTGGAGAGAGTCATCCGAGAGTTGGGTTTAGGTATGTGCTGTCATCAGCATATTCCAGGAAGTAGTTAAGGGAGTGGTGGTTTGCGAATGTCTGCAATGTACAGAATGCGACGGAAGGGGAAAGAGGACTGAACACAGTCTTGAGACACACCAGCATCGAGATGAAATACAGGGGAGCGGGCTTGGTTAATTGTGACGTAAGTAGCATGGTGGAGTAGTTAACTTCTACAGTTGACTTATATAGCTCATGGACCGCTTCTGATTGGTCGTCATACGTCGTCATTCTGTCCAGGTAGTGTAAACATCAGCAATGATGGCACCACTGCTTGGCTAAGAGTGTAAACAATTCTGTAAATTTCTCTGTTAGTTCTCAGCGTCAACAGCTCGTTTCCACACAACACATTTTCTAGACTGGATGGTGGAAACTCTCCGTCATGAGATATAAATCAGTGTATGTTGGCTTACAGTATCCAGACTGTTCGAACCACCCCTCTGTAAAAAAAAACGTTTTAAAATGGCAACTTTCTCTCTCTCCCTGTCTCAACGATAAACTGGATGTTTGGGTGCATGTTGCTCATGTGCTGGAACTGGTCAAGAGTTTCAGCGCCATGTGGGCAGACCATCAACGTGATGTTAACACAATTATAAAATGAATATGGGAAAATGAAACCAACTTTAAGGTACATTCTTCAAAATGTTCCCTAAAGAATTTGGTTACTACTGGAGACATTGTACAAGCCATAGTCATTCTGTAGATGATTTCATAAAATTTGCTACTGTACAAGGAGTGGGTGGTCGTCACTGCATGTCAGAACAACTATATAATTTTATAATTTCTGTCACCAGTTTCAATACACTTCTATAGAAACTTCTGTAAATAGTGAGACCACATACAGGCTGACTAAATTATCATTTGGACAAATCCTAATTAGTTTGATTTGTTCAGTCAATGTCTGAGAGTTTTTAATACAGTGTTCACAGAGGGCAACTATTGGAGTCATTAACCTGGTTAAATATCTGGCTACTCTTCACGTCAGACAACCAACAGCGCTGATGAGAGGTCTCAATGGCCGTGGCAAGCCTCTTTCGTTGATTTTCAGCAAAATCCTTGAAACTAGTTTCTCAAGGAATCCATCACCACTTTATAAGTCACCTAACGGATCCCAATACCCAATTTGTGTTTCTTCCAAATATTTCATTGACGAGCAACTTCTTCACCTTATCTCCCACCAATTAAATGCAGAAAATTCTGCCACATTCGTTTCCACGACTTTTTTTTATTTTTGGTCCCATAGCTAAAAATTTATTGAAATAAAATTATAGTTTCCACTCTTGCTGTTACACAATAAATGACATTTATACACATTCAGCTGATTTCAGCCTTGTGCCATTTTCAAGTATGTACTCCTACACTCTTAATTCACACCATCACGTTTGTCATTTTAATATAAAACCGTTGTCATTGTAAACACAAGCCCAAACGACATTCCATGTTCATCGGTGCTTTCAAGTAATATTACTGCTATAGTGGCATGTATACATAAAAGTAAAAACTCATGCTATACTGCCCAGAACGTTGCCCTACCTAGCTTGATTCAACACTGCGCAGTTTACAGGAAACAGCTGTTCATAGATATACCAACAAAGGGCCATCACTGCCCATCTGTACATATGGCGATATGTATAGGAGACATGGTGCTTCGCTTTTTCAGTGTTTTTAAATTATTATCAGACATAAATTCTATCTCACATATGTAACTATTTAGTGCTTATGTCAGTCATGTAGTGAGTAATATCACTACATTAAAGGATTAGTTGATCTTGATAGTTCTATAATTTCTGGAATTCAAAAGTGAAATGGATCCATTTCAATTTTTACAATAATGTAGATCTTATTATTATGGTGGAATAAGTTCTCTTTGTCATCATATTGGATGTTTTACCTAAATCAAAAATACTGAAAATAATGAAATTTTTGCTGCTATTGCTTGAATGACAAAATGTATAATAGATGGTCCATTTGTTGTTATGTTTCCAGTATTTGCTAATAATGGGATAGATGAGAGTAAACTGATCTCTAGCCCTATCAAAACTTCTTAGGAATTTGATAAAATGAACAGGATCATTCCTATAATTAATGTTAATACAGGAGATGTTTTGTACAGTTTTTGCTCATTAAGAATTAGAGGACTTGACACTCCACTAATGGGTTATGGGCCCATTATCTTAATTAGCTTTCCATTTAATTATGTGATAAAGTGTATGATGCAAAAGACAAGTTTTGGATGGTAGTTAGTCATTAAAAGGAGAGGACTGATACTGATACAAATGGGGTATGAACCCAGCACCTTCATTTGTTTACCTTTGTGTAATGTTACATTAAGGTGTATGTTGCATGTTAGTTTTCGATACTAAATAAGGTAGTTTAATTTTATCTTATATGATTTTTAATGGAGGTAATTTTAATTGCTTTATTTACCGTTTCAAGGTAATCCTTCAATCAAGCACTCCATTATTCTTTTTCATACTTCATATACAAACTGGAAGATTTTTGTTTATACATATTTTTCTTTGGCGTTCATTAATTTTTGTGTATGATAAGGGACATTATATTTCTGTAGGTGTAATTAATTTATTATTTTTACTGTTTTTGGGGGTAGTCTTATACCTCAATTAATTTTCTATATTCTTCATGTGATTGCTTTTCCTTAATATTCAATGTTTTTAACAATTACTGTGGTTATTTTAGGTTCTTATTTGAATTATCTTATTTCTAATTTGGTTCTTCTCCCATATTATTTTCTTTGAATACATCATATTTTGTTAAATTTGAAAGTTCTGTACGATTGACACCTGTCCTTTCAACTAAATGTCTCACATACTTAATTTTATAAGTAGGTTATTATTCATCACAGTCTTTGGATTGTTGACGAGGTGTACAATTAGGTGGTCAAGATTTATGCAATTTGTTTATTTACATGATTAATTATATTCAAAATTGATATAATTGAAATTTTAAGATGTACCTTTCAAGATTTGTATTTTGTCTATTTATTTTAGTTATATTATTTTTCTTATAATACTTAAAAATGCTATAATTAGAGGACAATACTGAAGCTATTGAGGAAATATTTTCATTTTTAGGTATATATTATAAACATAAAAATATTGTTCTTACAGTGGAAATGATATTTTTTTGTAGTGCTACCCTGACTTCATTCTGTTTTCTAGGTAGGACAGGACTTGCGATGAAAGGCGCTACACATGGTGTTTTTCGCTGACTTTCAGCAGCCATGGAGGAGAGCTCGCTATTGGGTCCCAGCGCCGTGGGCGTGCGGCACCTGGGTCTGTGGGCGGCGCCGGGGGACACAGGGCCCCCTGGGGGGTCGCTGCGGCTGGCGCTGGTGGTGGCCGCGCACCTTGGCCTCTTTTCCACCTCCACGGCCAACCTCATCATGGACACGCCGGACGACCTGGAGGTGCTCACCATCAACGCCTTCGCCTGCATGACCACACTCGGGATGATCGTCAAGGTCACAACCACTTTTTGGATGCTGTTAGTAGCATAAAGCCTTTTCAAAGCTAAGGCGATTCTCCTGCAATCTGGTAACAGCAACTCACCCTGTTCGAAAACACATTTGTGTTGGATGTAAGTGCATAAACTGAAAGACCCAGCACCAACAAAGAAAAGGAGTGAGAGAAGGATGTAGTTTATCTCCGATTCCATACGCTGATCAATCATGAATGCAAAACGCTTTTACGGCGTGCGACCGGCCGACAAGGCCGTATGTCGTGCCCGTGGCGTGGGTGACAGAAGGTCCACAGTAAGTACACTACTGGCCATTGAAATTGCTACACCATGAAGATGACGTGTTACAGACACGAAATTTAACCGACGGTAAGAAGATGCAAATGATTAGCTTTTCAGAGCATTCACACAGTGTTGGCGCCGGTGTCGACACCTATAACTTGCTGACGTGGGGAACGTTTCCAACCGATTTCCCCTACACAAACAGCAGTTGACCAGCGTTGCCTGGTGAAACGTTGTTGTGATGCCTCGTGTAAAGAGGAGAAATGCGTACCATCACGTTTCCGACTTTGATAAAGATCGGATTGTAGCCTATCACGATTGCGGTTTATCGTATCGCGACATTGCTGCTCGCGTTGTTTGAGATCCAATGACTGTTAGAAAAATTTGGAATCAGTGGGTTCAGGAGGGTAATACGGAACGCCGTGCTGGATTCCAACGGCCTCGTATCACTAGCGGTAGAGATGACAGGCATCTTATCCGCATGCCTGTAACGGATCGTGCGGCCACGTCTCGATCCCTGAGTCAACAGATGGGGACGTTTGCAAGACAACAACCATCTGCACGAACAGCTCGACGACATTTGCAGCAGCATGGACAATCAACTCGGAGACCATGGCTGCGGTTACCCTTGACGCTGCATCACAGACAGGAGCGCCTGCGATGGTGTACTCAACGACGAACCTGGGTGCACGAATGGCAAAACGTAATTTTTTCGGATGAATCCAGGTCCTGTTGACAGCATCATGATGGTCGCATCCGTGTTTGGCGACATTGGAAGCGTGTAATCGTCATCGCCATACTGCGGTTATCACCCGGCGTGATGGTATGGGGTGCCATTGGTTACACGTCTCTGTCACCTCTTGTTCGCATTGACGGCACTTTGAACAGTGGACGTTACATTTCAGATGTGTTACGACCCGTGACTCTACCCTTCATTCGATCCCTGCGAAACCCTACGTTTCAGCAAGATAATGCACGACCGCATGTTGCAGGGCCTGTACGGGCCTTTCTGGATGCAGAAAGGCCCGTACATTCTCCAGATCTCTCACCAGTTGAAAACGTCTGGTGAATGGTGGCCGAGCAACTGGCTCGTCACAATACGCCAGTCACTACTCTTGATGAACTGTGGTATCGTGTTGAAGCGCAAGGGCAGCTGTATCTGTACACGCCATCCAAGCTCTGTTTGACTCAATGCCCAGGCGAATCAAGGCCGTTATTATGGCCAGAGGTGATTGTTCTGGGTACTGATTTCTCAGGATTTATGCACCGAAATTACGTGAAAATGTAATCACATGTCAGTTCTAATATAATATATTTGTCCAATGAATACCCGTTTATCATCTGCATTTCTTCTTCTTTTAATGGCCAGTAGTGTATTAGTCGGCTGCAGTGTTATTGCACGTGGGAGAGAGACGGCTTTGGTCAGTTTCTTTTCAGTTTTTATCGTGATATTTCACGTGAACATGTTGAAACACTCGATAGTATATGCACAACTCTTTGACATAGTTTACAGAGCGGTGTGTTTTCCTTAGCATTGTACTTGTTAATTGAAACGTCACCACGTGTTTCCGGTAACGGCCACGCGAGGTCGAGTGCAACAATGCCAAGTAAAGTCAGGTAATGTAGTACGGTTTGTCGGATAAGTTATTTCTAAGACAGATAACATAAACACTTAAAATGAAAAGTAAATTATCACGTATATTTAGCAAGGAGAGACTGGAATTGATTCCCTCCGTTGTTCAGGCATTCCTGACACCTGCTTAGGCACTTGCTCATTACACTCTGCGTTTCCCTCTGAGAAATAGCAGCAGTTTCTTGACGAATATTAGTTTAAGTTAATCTAAAGTGTGTGGAACTGATTTGTATACTTTCTGTTTTAATAGCTTCCAGAGAGAAAAATCGCAGTGGGTTACAACGGGGGAATGAGGAGGCCATATGCCGTTAGTGATAACTCTATCTTGAAACACGTCATGATTTTCCTGTAATGAGAAATTGACTGTATATGCCGTTGCAGAATCCTGCAGATAGATCGCGAAAGCCAAATTAGCTGGAAAATAGGCACAATACGTTTTCCACATATCTCTCGCTGTTTATTGTTTCCTGAAAAAAAAATAGGACTTATTACTCTCTCGCCGCTAATATCGTATCACACTTCTATTGTTTGATCATGCAGAGGTGCCTTGCGTATTACGCTCGGCTTCTCGGAACTCTAACTATGGTCAGTTTGTGAATTAACGTATCCATTCTGGTGCAACCATGATTCGTCCGAAAATAAAGATAGATTAGGCTCAATTTCTACGTGACGCTCCCTTTTCAAAATGCATTCGCAAAACCGCAACCTTCTTATAAAGTCATCCAGTTTAAGTTCTTACACTGCAGTTATTTTATAGGGAACTTCAGTAACTTTATAGCCATTTGAACGGAGACATAGGATATTTCCATTTGCTAAGAAAGATGTGGAACTGATTTTCTAGGAGACCTTCCCAGAACATGCTCAGTGCTATCCAGAGTTTCCTGTGTGAGTACTATTTGTCGTTGTCTATGTGTCCTGTCACGAAAACTTGCCTTTTCACGAAATTTATTTATTATTCGATGAATCGTACTCCGATAAAGAACTTGAACATCAGGAAATTCCTCTTGAAATAATCTCCTTACTGCTCGCACTGATTCTGTACTCAGGTATGAATCATACATGAATACTCTTTGGCAGATAGAATACTTGTATTTCGCCATTTCACTCCAAACACTTTCACTCAATACACTGTATTGCATCGCCTAACAAACACCTACCTGCACAAGATTTTTACGCAACCAAAGACCTCGCAGCGGAGGGGAAATATCGAGTATAATCCCCGACAGCGCCGTCGGCAGCTGGCTTCGAGCGCGGGAAAAAAATCCGAGTCAGGTGGTTGCATTAAAGAGTGATCACCCTTTAATGTCTACATCGACGATGTAGATTTGTAGATGGAGTCTTAAGCACAGTCGTGCAGCAGAATTACTTCAAGTAAGGTGAAACTTTTAGTAAAACACTTATCAGAACCAAAATACATAAATATATGTGTTAGGGTAACATGTTAAGGGCAATAATGTTCCTGAATTACATCAATGACTGTCCCAGTAGAGTACATCAAACGGAAAAAATTATTATAGCCGATAATGGCAATATTATAGTCAATCAGAAAACAAGAGAACTCCATGCAGAAAAAACAAATGAAACCTTCAAGAAAGCTTACACTTGGTCAGTGTGCAATAACGTGGTATTGAACATAAAGAAAACAAATGGCATGATATTCAGTTTGAAGAAGGAAAATGATACTATTAAAATAAATGTAGGCTGTGTAACAAACAAATTTTCAGGGAATGAACACTGATTCTTAGTTGAAGATGTGTGAGCACATTAAATCATTTGCAAACACAGTGCCAACAGCATGTGCCCTTTAAGTCCAGTCATTAGAGTATAAAAGCTGGTGTCTTTTAGTTAGATACTCTTCATATGTATAGTTAATTCTTAGCTATGGAATTCTTTTCTGGGGCACAAATGCACAAACAACGAAAACAGTTTTCAACTACAGCAAAGGGACATAAGACTATCAATCAAAAATAGTAGTCGGGTACATTGTAAATATGTATTCAACACAGCGGCGATTTTAACTACACATTGTGAGTACACTTACCACTCAGTTGTGCACATCAAAACTAACGTTGATTATTAGTCCACATACAGCTCTGACATGATCATACCACAGGATCTGGACTGAACTTACATTCACCAAGAGAGAATGAACATCAAATTCAAACCGCCAATTTCCACCACGTAAAAAAATTGTACAATACACAGCCTGGGAAAATTAAAGGTATTACTAAAACGAACGTACTTAAAAATACTGTTAAAAAGTATCTATTAAGCAATATATTCTATGCAGTAATATGATGTGCCATTATATTTCACTCTTGTCACTATGATTTTTGTTGGCAATTATGGTTTTATGTAATAACATATGTTAAAGCATGTATGGCATGTGACATATCTAAGATAATTGTTCTAACGTTGACGATGGTTCAGAACCGAAACCAGAAGCAAAATAAAAAATAACATTATTACAGACAGCACCGTGTTACACATTTTTTAAAATCTGTTGCTGTTGACCATCACCTAAGCAAGATGTTCAGTACTGTGACTATTAGAAACTCTGAGCTTTATAAATTACGAGGGCCCTGGTCCGAAAACAACCGAGTCGAAAGTTACAAGCGAAAATCGTTCTGATACCTCAGACAGTAGATCTCTTTTACTGTAAGTTGTCGCTTTCCATATTTTGGGGCGATGTGGTATGGATCAAACCAAGAAAAAATGTCCAGTAAATGTGGGCTCTGAAGTGCATACCTTAAGACCTAAGACCTTTGTTCATTTTTGTTATTGTGAAACACATCTCTGACTGAACAAGGGCTCTGTAGCCAGGTATGCATTTTACAGCGGATGTTTACTAGACAATTATTTCTTGTTTTAGTCCATACCATCTCCTCCCAAAACATGGAAAACAAAGAGTTTGTAGTAGAAGAGGATTCAGAACGATTTTCGGTTGCAACTTTTGATTCAGTCGTTCTTGGACGAGGGTCCATTACCTCAAATTGATGCATTTATCCTTCTCCATCAGCCCTCATACTTTGTAACATGAACACAGAATCGCACTGTGTACAGCTTTTCATTAAAATTGCGACACCAGGAAGGACAGCAAATAATGAAGTTTTAGTCATTGTGCATATACAATTTATAGTAAGGAAAAAATACTAAATTTGAGGGTGATTTGGGGCTATACAAGATGCAGAATTCAGTGCAGAGATCTGCCGCTTCTGGCAGCGATGACACCTCTAACCTGGCTGGTCGTCGAGTCAAAATGAGCGCGAGTGACACAGGACTG
The DNA here is from genome assembly GCF_023864345.2 of Schistocerca serialis cubense. NCBI lineage: Eukaryota > Metazoa > Arthropoda > Insecta > Orthoptera > Acrididae > Schistocerca > Schistocerca serialis. The sequence continues at coordinate 141,147,017 of NC_064638.1, read as the reverse complement.
TCCTTCCATGCTGCTTCAAGTTTATGGCAGTGTTCCTCAATCGTTGTGGTTGGAGAGTGACGATGTGCCAGTGTCTCAGCAACCTATGGCCTGCTGTTGTCGTTGTATGAGAGATTTGGGGAACGAACTGGCCAGCACTCCACAGAAGAGTCGGGCCGCATTAAGGTACGTTGTCCAAGACGCGACGCACACTAGCTACTGCGACGGGTCGCTACGTGACGTCAGAAGTTGCCTGCTGGCGCATGCGCAGTTCGAGTTTGGGATGCGACGCGCGACTGTTGCGACAGCTGCCGCAGCACTGTACCAGTGAGCAGTGTTGCGACGGAAGTCGGACGACACAAAGACGTACGGCTGCCAGAAAGATGTCGAGCCAGTCAAGGAAAACTGAAATGAGCCACTCACAGGATGTGATGCTCTGTGAGCTGGTCTCGCAACATCCTTGCCTTTACGATTTGAAGAACCCTAAATATAGAGACACTATGATCATAGACAGAATTTGGGAAGAAATTGGCGCACAGTTGAAACTGGCAGATGAGTGAAATATATAATATTTTCCCATTAATGCAATTTTTTCAGGCCTGTTATGAAAATCAGTATAATCGATGCAGATGTAGAATTAGAATGATGAAAATTAACTTGAAGGTCAATTTTCGCATTACTCTTTTTTGTGACGATAAAAATTGAAAACGGCAAGTACATTATAAAATGAACAATCTTAAGTACAACGAGAAAGTTACATTTTACAATACCTTCACTTTGAAAGTAAACGGTAGATTGGTGTCTTGATGATACCTTCTAGTTGTGAAAAACCACCACCAGATTGTTGTACAGCTTTCTGTAATCAATAGATGTTCGTTTATGAGGAAGGCATTTCTCAACAGATTGCGCAAACAGTATGCTGCAATAAGTAATTTGTCACATTCACTTCAATTCATTGGTAGAAGATGGTGCTCAAAAAACTTGTGCCAAAAGTGCACTACTGTTTTACAAGGCACTTCTGGTCTGACACAGTTCACAATTGAAATTCGTCTTTTGTAAATCCTGGAGTCATCTTTTGAGTGCAGCTTAGCAAGATTAAATGTTCATGTCATCCATAACGATGTATGCTGTCAGAATATAAGAATATGGAAGTTCATTTGGATGGGAATAAAGATTCAGTCGGCTATGAAAGTTGCCTTAGCTTGTTCCAAAAGTTTCTGCATGGGAGAAACTGACAAGTATAATTTGGGGAAATTTTGTGAACAAGCACGGACATTATTTCTTCCACATTTCTGCCTGTGTATACTGTAGACGTTCAGAATCAAAATTCTAGAGATGTTTAAGGTGTAACCCTATCTTGTTGTCAAGAACTTGAAACAATGCAATGACGCTAGCGTGCGCTTATTGTTAATAAACTTATCTTTCATTGGAATTTTAGGTGAAATGTGCAAAAACAGATGGAGGAGTATTCGGGACTCGTATCAGAGAAATAAACGTGAAAGAAAGCTTGGAACAGGTTCAGATGCCTCAGCAAAACCAAGAAAATGGGTTTTGCTTGATCACTTGGCTTTAAGAAACCTACATTTCGTGGCATTTTAAATGAAATTGTCAAGAGCATATGGAGAAATATTAGTAACTCATACCGAAGAAATATGACATAAAATGGTTTCATTAGGTCCAAATGTGTCAGCGAAACAAAACAAATGCATTCTCTATCGTGTGATGACCACACGATTCTCGTTGCGCGTCGACAGAACTGGCGGCTAGTCGCGACGCTCCCGGAGATATATGAGCCCAAATCTCGGAAACGGAGATCGATATCATTCTGATCTCGACTTTAAAAACAATTTCGATATGTTAGCTTCTTTTCATCGGCAACGATGTATGACCTAACGTGAACCATACGTAAAGTAGCCAGCGACCACATTTTTCACTGTACACAATTCAAATTTTATGCAGTAGGTTACTTGTAAATTAAGTATCGGAATAACTGTAACGAATATCGGAAAAATAGACACCCCATTATCAAGCTGTGATGTGAAACTGTAAGATACACAAACATCAATGTTTTGTGCCTTTTACTTTCCTCACAATTGATAGAGAAGTAAAATACAGCGAAAAAAACACGCAAAACCGGAAGAGATACTTTTCAATTTTTTAAAGTAAAAGGAGAATCTGTATCGAAAAACTAACTCTGGGAGCCGATGTAACTTTGTTGCATTAACATACAGTATTTTTTACAGCAAGAAAATTGGAATTCTTATTTTTCTTATGTATTTGAATCCGCCGCCACCGACCGGAGCTTGGGAAACAGCGACGACTCCAGTCGTGTTGCGGCCGTGTCGCCGTCTGCAAGGGTGGGGAAAGAGGAGGGGGCAGCGTCGCAGTCGCAGCCAACGGTCGCGTCTTGCACAACGTAACTTTACAATGACGAATGCACTGTGGCGATGTTCGTTGTCCTCGGAGGCCACATACACAGGTATGACCGTCGTGCAGCTGTACGCACAATCAAGACTCGTTTGAGAGATCGATGTGGTGCATTCCAGTGTGCAGTGCTGTCGTTGGGTCGACCACTCTCAGCGCGCTTCTCTCCGATCACTCGTCAAGAAAAGGCGCAACAATGGTCCCAATTGCAACAGTCTATCAGTGCTCGTCTCTCTGATCAGTCCTCAAGAGAAGCCACAACAATGGTCACAATTGCAACAGTCTGGCAGCTCGCATCTCTCAGACCATGCATCAAGAGAAGCCGCAACAATGGCCACAGTTGTGATAGTCTGTCAGCGCGCGTCTCCCTGATCACTCGTCAAGAGAAGCCTACAACAATGGTCACAATTGCAACAGTCTGTCAGTGCGCGTCTCTCTGATCATTCGTCGAGAGAAGCCACAACAATGGCCACAAATGCAACAGTCTGTCAGTGCGCGTCTCTCTGATCACACGTCAAGAGAAACCGCAACAGTGGTCGCCATTGCGACAGTCTGTGGTGCTCTGGGCGTCGTTATGCTGATTGCCTGGATACTTGCCATTTCCTGATTTAAAGTATGTTATGTTCTTGTGCGATTCTGCGCGGCTGAGCATGTGTCTGTAGCGGCTGAGATCCTGTGTGGCGTTGAGTTCAGTCCTCTTGAAGTCATCGGTTGTAAGCCTTCATTGTAGGATCCCGTAGAGCACTAGCAGCAGTATCCTGGAAAGTCAGGCTGCAGTCCTGATATGCCCATATCGAGCCACTGTCGAATTCCGACACGTGCTGCTAGATGTCTCTCCTTATTATATGAAGGGTGACACGATCTTCCCACAAACAATTAAAATTCAGGTGAAGAGTGTAGATGGAGTTACTTCTATTTTGCAGGACTACTTTGCAAGGTTTTGCTGAATTAGTAATCATTTGCATATCTGAGCCTGTGCTACACTTCTGCCAATTTGACCTTTGTTGTAGCCTGCCTTCAAGGTGCTGCAATTTTATGGGTAGAAGGGTAAATCCTTTTCTGTCCAGAACACATACTAAAAGCACCAGTGAGCTACTATTGTCTTAATGCTAGTTAACAACTAACGACTCACAAAAAGTTTGAAACCATAGCGAATATTTTACAGATGGTATTATATATGATACATATGGACTTAAGCAGGACAATGACACCCACAACTTTGCAGCTTCATTTTCCTTTATTTGTTTTAAGAAATAAAAAACATATTCCTCAGATTTTCTGTACATTTCAAGATAGATCAAAATAAACACTTGGTATCACAACTTCCAACAATGAAAATCACACACTCCATCTTTCGGCTAATGATACAGCAATCTGTTGAGATGTTCAAGAAAAAATAGGCAGTATCGGCTGCAAAATGGTTTTTTATTTATTTAATTTGTGACATCACTTAAAACTTCCGGGCTATTAGGCCGTGGTCGATGTATAAAACTTTCTCCGAACGTTTCCTCTCCAACTGCAGGAGATGTCTTCAGAGATAAAATGGCTAACTGCAACCAGAACTCGAAGAAGCGCCAATTATTTAGGCGATGTAGAGGGCAGCACAGTCTATCACGTGACTCGGCTACGAGATTATCACTCGTATTGCTAACAATCTCGGATGAAAGTAACCGATCGTCATCCTTCCTTTGCAACGTTGACATCCAATTTTTGTTTAATTTTACAACTTCCCTTTTCTGTTGAACTTCTGTTGTGCTTATAGATCTCAGTAGCCTCTCTGTACATACGCGCATGATAATGCGATGTTTTCGATATGACACTCGTTTCAGTGAATTTTATTTCGTGATCAACTTCTTGGTAAAGATGTTCCACTACAGCAGATTTATCCGTGTGTCCTAGGTGACAATTCCTCTTGTGTTCAACGAGACGGATGTTACACTTCTTTTTGTGGTAACAATATAAACCAGTCCACAACTACAAGGAATTTTATCTACACCAGGTGTAACCAAACGATGTCGTATATCTTTTGCCGATCTTAAACATTCTTTTATTTTGCTAGAGGGTCTGAAGGTAGTTTCTACACCACATTTGCTCAACACTTTCTCTATATGATCTGTAATCGTACTGATGAACGGAAGGAAAACTTTCGCTTTGGGCGTCCTTCATTTCTCACCTGTCCTGATTCTCTCCACAGGGCAAAGTGCTCTAACTTTCTTCTTGTTAGAATAACCATTCTTCTTGAATGTCGACCGCAGATGTTAAAGCTCATCTTTTAAGTAAGTCGAATCACAATTTTTGTGCACCCTATCTACCAACGTTTTAATCACCCCTCTTTTCTGTGTGGGATAGTGGTCAGAATCTTTATGCATGTAACGATCAGTATGCGTGGCTCTTCTGTATATTCTATGGCCCAAAGTCCCGTCCCCTCGCTTGATAACAAACAAATTCAAGAAATTCAGCTGGCTGTTATTCTCCGTCTCCATAGTAAAATGTATTTTCGGATTGATGCCGTTAAGCTGTATCAGAAAGGCATCCAGTTCCCCTGCAACGTGTGTCTATACTACGAAAGTACCATCGACATATCGGTACCACCTGGCTGGTCTTTTTCTGGCAGTCTGCAGCACTTGTTGTTCAAAGTTCTCCATAAACAAATTGGCAACGGCTGTACTAAGAGGACTGCCCTTAGCCACTCCGTCAATCCGTTCATAAAAATCGTTATTGTATTAAAAAATAGTTCGTGATGAGGCAGTGTCTGAATACCTCCACAATATCTGCTGGAAAAGTATAAGCCATACATAAGATAGCTTCGTCCTCTGGAAACATGATAAATAAGGACACGACATAAAAACAAACAAGGCTATCATCTTCGCCCACGCGCATTTCTTTTAATTTGTCAGTGAAATGATATGTATTTTTAATATGACTATCAGTTCCACCAACATAAGGTTGCAGTAGTGAGGCAAGGTGTATAGCTGATTCGTGGGTGGGAGACCCTATAGCACTTACAACAGGCCTGAAAGGAATCTGTTGTTTGTGTACCTTGGGTGGTCTATAGAGCCTAGGCGGGTGACACATTTTGCAGGGCAGCTTCATATCGTCAGAGAAGAGTGAAGACTCTTTCACCAGTCGATTAGTGATTTTTAATATCTTTGAGTCGGATCCTTCAGAAGTTTTTTTGTAATTGGCGGGATCGAAAATATTATTGATCTTTCCATGATAGTCCCCACTCCTCATCAGGACCGCGGTATTACCCTTGTCTGTGGTAAGAACGATACCGTTTTTGTTCAAATGGCTCTGAGCACTATGAGACTTAACTTCTGAGGTCATCGGTCCCCTACTTATGACTTAAACCTAATTAACCTAACGACGTCACACACATCAATGCCCGGCGCAGGATTCGAACCTGCGACCGTGGCGGTCGCGCGGTTCCAGACTGTAGCGCCTAGAACCGCTCGGCCACCAAGGTCGGCTCGTTTTTGTCTGGATTGATATCTCTCAGCGCATTCCTTTGTGCTTGTGACAAATGTTAGCAATACCAGTGATAATCACGTAGCCGACGTCACGTGAAATACTGTGGTGCCTCTACACTGCCTATATAATCAGCGCTCTCTCGAGTCCTGGTTGCAGTTAGCCATTTTACCTCCGAAGATGTCTCCCGCAGTCGGAGAGGAGACGTTAGGAGAAAGTTTTATACATCGACCACGATATTTAAATTGTGACTAATTGTATGGAAAACAGATACCATTGGAATAATCCTAAGAAATGTAAATCATCCACGACATAAGTGGCTTATGAAACACGCGTTTGCCGGCCGGAGTGGCCGAGCGGTTAAAGGCGCTACAGTCTGGAACCGCACGACCGCTACGGTCGCAGGTTCGAATCCTGCCTCGGGCATGGATGTGTGTGATGTCCTTAGGTTAGTTAGGTTTAAGTAGTTCTAAGTTCTAGGGGACTTATGAGCACAGCAGTTGAGTCCCATAGTGCTCAGAGCCATTTGAACCATTTGAAACACGCGTTTAGGTCAATTGTTGAATATTCTAGACACAATGGGACACTTTCCAGGTAGGGTTAACAGAGAAGACAGAGATCATCCAAAGAATAACGGTGCATTTCGTCACGGGTTCGTTTAGTGAGCGCAAGAGCCTTACGCAGATACTCGCCGAACTCCAGTGGCAAACTTTACAGGAAAGGTGTTACGCATCACGGAGAGGTTTGTCGTTAAAATCCGAAAGCTTACATTTCACTCAGACTCCGATAACGTATTACTTAGACCGACATGCTTCCAAAAGTGGCAATAAAAACAAACTCAGAGAAATTAGAGCTCATACAGAGACATTCTCAGCGTTTCACACAACTTTGGAGGACTTGAGGTAACATAAGGTGGAATAAATTGGTAATATGGCTTCGGAATTTTTGAGACCTTTGGAGGAAGTCGCAACTAAACGAGTATTAAAGAGCGCAGAATCTATGAAACTTGAGACATACCATCAGACTTCTGAAACAAAAGTCAGCCATTCAGTCCGTAGTAGCAAGGTCAGATAAGTGCAAAAACTATCGGACTGACAGGTCATACGTCCAAGTTTCTGACAAAAATAACATCCATAAGAATGGAAAAGAAAATGGCCGACCTGCTAGATGACGATCAGTTAGGACTTAGGAAAGGTACAGGCACAAGAGAGCCAGTTATGAGGTTGTGCTTGATAATGGAAGCAAGACTTCAGAAAAATCAAGTTTTTCCACCCAGAAAAAGCATTCCACAACATAAAATGGAACAAAATGTTTGAAATTCTCACAAAAATAGGTGTAAGCTATTGGGAATGACCGGCAATAAACAGTATGTACAAGAAACAGGAGGAAAAAATAAGTAGAGAATGCAAAGAACAAAATGTTGAGATGAGAATCGGTATAAGACAGGGGTGTAGTACTTCATCCGTATTGTACATCGAAGAAGCAATGACAGAAATAGGAAAAAAATCGGGAATTGGACTGAAATTCAGAGTTAATGAAGACCAATAATAAGTTTCTCTGATGACATTGCTAACCTCACTAAAAGCGAAGAAGCTTTATTGGACGTGTTGAATGGAATTGTCTACTGACTACAGAATATGGTCTGACAGTAAACTGAAGAAATACGAAAGTAATAACGAGTAGCAGAAATTAGATTAGCGATACACTTAAAAATAAAATTGGGGATCACGAATCAGACGAAGTGACAGAATTCTGCTACCTTGCTAGCAAAATGACTTATCACGGACAAAGCGAGGAGGACATAAAAAGTAGACGACCTCAGGCAATGAAGGCTCTCCTGGACGAAGGAAGTCACTCATATGAATCGTCGACCTTAATTTGAGGAAGATATTTCTGCGAATGTAAATTTGGAGTTCAGCATTCTACGGAAATCAGTAATGGACTGTGGGGGAAACCAGAACAGAAGAGAACCAAATTGTTTTACGTTTGGTGCCTCAGAAGAATGTTGAAAAGTAGATGGGCTGGTAAGATAAAGAATGAGTAATATTTTCAATGGTACTTGATGAAACTGTAGGGCAGTGAGCGGTAGTCGTCAATTTTTTTTTGCTCTAGAGCAAGTGCTGACATTGTGAGCCGCTACCTCGGACTGCGTATGTACCGACCTTATTGTTAATTGGTAGCGTACGTAATCTAGTTTGTTGTGAGGTCAGATTAGTCTAGCTATAGTAAGGGTGCGACAAGTTGGTCGGCGGCCCCCAGCACTGGTCGCTAAAAGTCTGCATCGTTCAGAACACTTCGTCTTTACTATTCTCTGCTTCCTGTTGTTGCCATCTACAACGATACCAGTGTTATGGCACTGTAATTTCCTGACTAAGGGTTGTGTTGCCTGTGTGAGCGAATGAGTAACTGATAAATAACAGTAACTGCACTTAGGCCTAAATATAAATGCATTGTACAATTAGACGCATGATCATAAATGTTTACTAAGTGTTTTGAATGTCATTTTTCTTTTACTATTTGTGTTGTATTACAGCATCCCTAATTTTATTTCATATTCCTTGGTACAACTACGAAACGTATGTGAAGGTCACCGTCTCTTTAAGGCAGTAGACAAATCCATGTTACTTCCGTTTGAATTTTACACTTCTCCTGCCGATCGGTGCAAGGCACCCACGCCCACGAGTTGTCAGCGCTGGAAGACTAATAATAAAACATCCCCACTCTCACATCCTCTAGTCTGGCAGCGGCCGCGCTACTTGAGGTAAGCTTCAACTTTGCTTAGCTCACAACCGAAATTCACCAACGTCAATTAAAATTAAGCACATCTTAAAATATTACTGGCTGTGTAACAATTTTTTATGTAAAAAAATGTAAATGTCGTGCGGCTAGGGCCTCCCGTCGCGTAGACCGTTCGCCGGGTGCAAGTCTTTCGATTTGACGCCACTTCGGTGACTTGCGCGTCGATGGGAATGAAATTATGATGATCAGAACAACACAACACGCAGTTCCTGAGCAGAGAAAAACTCCGACCCACCCGTGAATCGAACACGTGCCCTTAGGATTGACATTCTGTCGCGCTGACCACTCAGTTACCGGGTGCGAACAATAATTCTTGATACTGAGTAAGAGAACTACCCTCTTGATAGGCTCTTAGCGTTAGCTGACGTTTATGGATCGGCATTTAGCTGCCAAACACATCCATACATAATAAAAAAATGGATGTACGTATGCACAGCGAATCGCATAAAACTTGCACCGCAAATATTGCGGGTACAGAGAAAGTTCTATTGACGTGCGGTTTTCACAGAATGGATTGGTAGTCAGCTGCTCGTTTCGTTACCCAGTCAACATGATGTAATAATATTAGAATGTGAATTTTTTTGTTCAGACATAGACTTCTTTAAATGGAACAATGTCTATTGCCATTAACAAACTAAACGTAGAGTAAAATAGAATGGGAATGGTGTAGTAGAATTCTAGTGCAAGTCGTTTACGGGATATCGTATTTTGAAAAGTTCCTAAACCGACACTTGTACAATACCTGTCGTAGCACATACTAAAGCACAACACGTGTGCAACTACACTCATGCTCATAAATTAAGGATAATTGCAGAATGTGGTACCACACAACGTGGCCCTATACAAAATTGGCGCTAATAGCATAGGCACATAGGGAACACGCACGACACAGATATGTAAGTCCACGGTATTGGTGATAAGTTGAGAAAATCGTCCCGAAACACATCTGCTAGAAAACGTCACTGTTTCCTGAGTATGTACCCCGACATCAATATGAGATATGATCGCCATGCACACGTACACAGGCCACACAACGGGTTGGCATACTCTGCATCAAGTGGTCGAGCAGCTGCTGGGGTATACCCTCCCATTCTTGCTCCAGTGCTTGTCGGAGCTCCTGAAGTGTCGTAGGGGTTTGAAGACGCGCAGCGATACATCGACCGAGGGCATTCCAGACGTGGTCGATGGGGTTTAGGTCTGGAGAACAGGCAGTTCACTCCATTCACCTGATATCTTCTGTTTCAAGGTACTTCTCCACGATGGCAGCTCGGTGGGACCGAGCGTTATCATCCATCAGGAGGAAGGTGGGACCCACTGCACCCCTGTAAAGGCGGACATACTGGCGCAAAATGACGTCCCGATACACCTGACCTGTTACAGTTCCTCTGTCAAACACATGCAGGGGTGTACGCGCACCAATCATAACCCCACCCCACGCCATCAAATCACAACCTCCATACACATCCCTTTCAAGGACATTAAGGGGTTGGTATCTGGTTCCTGGTTCACGCGAGATGAAAATCCGGCGAGAATCACTGTTCAGACTATACCTGGAATCGTCCGTGAACAGAACCTCGGACCACTGTTCCAATGATTATGTACTATGTTCTTGACACCAGGATTTACGTGCTCTCCTGTGACCAGGGGTCAGTGGAATGCACCTTGCACGTCTCCGGGCGAATAGACCATGTCTGTTCAGTCGTCTGTAGACTGTGTTTCTGGAGACAACTGTTCCAGTGGCTGCGGTAAGGTCTCGAGCAAGGCTACCTGCAGTACTCCGTGGGCGTCTGCTGGCACTGATGGTGAGGTATCGGTCTTCTTGTGGTGCTGTACACTGTGGACGTCCCGTACTGTAGCGCCTGGACACGTTTCCTGTCTGCTGGAATCATTACCATAATCTTGAGATCACACTTTGTGGCGCACGGAGGGCCCATGCTGCGACCTACTGTGTTTGACCAGCCTCCAGTCGCCCTAGTGTTCTACCCCTCGCAGCGTCATCAATATGTGTTCTTTGAGCCATTTTCAACACACAGTCACCATTAGCACGTCTGAAAACGTCTGCACACTTACTTACTGCACCGTACTCTGACATGCACCAACGCACCTCTGCGTATGTGGACTGCCGCCAGCGCCACTGTGCGACGACCGCAGGACAAATGCACCACATGGTCATACCCAGAGGTGATTTAAACCCGCAAACCGCCCACCAGAGCGTCGTTTCACCGTGTATCAGCATTATCCTTAATTTACGAGCATGACTGTAGTTACGTGGATTCTGACTCGTAACGAGACAATTCACCGTCACACCAGCAGTGGCAATACACGCTTCGCTTCCAGTCTGGTATGGAACGACTGCTGCACAGGTGCTAGCATTTCGGCAGAGATGCCCAAGGAGGCCGCAGCAATACGTGTGCATATCATCGGGTGTAGTTGATATGTACCTGTAGAAAACGTCATTCAGATTTTCCCACAGAAAAAAGTCTAAAGGTGTCAAATCCGGGGGACGGGCCGGCCAAGGTACAGGTCTTCTGCGTCCAATCCAACAATTTGGGAAAAGTTCGTGCACTATGGGCTGGACAGACATTATTTTGGTACCACAGGTTCCTCCTGGTTTACAGTGGAACGTCTCCTAGCATCCGTGGAAGATGGTCTGCTAGGAAGCTGCGATACTTGTGCGCGTTCAGTATTTCGTCTATGAAAAACGATTCTACGAGCTGATGGTTCTCTAGCCCACATCACACGTTTATACTTCGTGGATGCTGACGTTCCACCTGAGGAAGACAGCGGGGATTGTCAATAGACCAACAGTGCATGTTTCGGCGGTTTACCCGCCCACGACTGGTAAATGTGGCTTCGTCACTAAACAAGAGACATGATACATCTGGTGTGTCCTGTCTTAATGCTCATGTACAGAAGTTAACACGATTCTCACAATTGTTTTCATGCAGCTCTTGATGGAGAGAGATGTGGTAGGCATGGCATCTATGTCGATAGAGAATGCCTAGAACATTTGCCTGGCTCAAGCCACTTCCTCGTGCGATAGCGTGGTAACTTACGTGCGGATCAACTGCAACAGCAGCAAGAACATTAATTTCCCTCTCTTCTGTCGTCACCTGCTTCCTTCTGTTACACTGTCGTGTTACACTACCACTTTCACGTAATTGGGTAAAGATGTAAATAAATAAGTGCCGAGATGGTTGACGTCTAATGGGATATCTTGCCTCATACACCGTACAAGAACGAACTGCTTTCTTCCAACACTCTCCATACGCCATCAACACGTCGGCTTTTAGTGCACTGGTAAATCCCGTCGTCCACTCAGAGCCTACTGCTTCAGATGACACACATTAACTGACTGGCAAGTCGCAGTGCGCTCAAGGAGCACACAAGCTCACTGTAAGCAAACATAACAACATTGTACCTAGCAACTATGCAGACTAATTGGCACAAACTATTGTCAGTGCGAAAACTTCAAAATACGATATCTCGTAAACGACTCGCACTACTCCTCCAACAGACACCACTGGCATTATAATCAATTCTACTTTTCGTTTTTTGGTGTCAATAGGCACTGTTCCATTTAAAAAGTGTATGTTTACACAAAAAATACATTTTGTAAGTATGATTACAATCTGCTTGTTGCCTAACATTACGAGTCTCTCTGTGAAAGCCGCACATCAATAGCATTTTGCTTTTCCGCAATATTTGCGGCGCAAATTTTAGGTGATTCATCCTGTATATGCATGCATGCATGTATATGTTCTACTTCTCCTCCATATACCACTGGATGTACCTCCAAAATTAAATTTTTCACAGTACATATTCAAGTAGATACGGCGTAATAAACATTGAGGTGCGTGATATTAAAATGGCTGGGTGAAATACACCAGAGATACAAGTGAAATATATGTACAAATACGTGTGAAATATGTTAAATATATGTGTATTGTATTTGACACGCGTGTATGTAGGCAAAGCCATGGATACAAACCTACGTTTCTAGCATTTGTAGACTTAACGAACGCTTTTGACAATGTTGACTGGAATACTCTTTTTCAAAGTACGGAGTAGGTATTAAAATCCATGGAGAAGAAATAAAAACTTTGAGGTTCACCGATGACATTGTAATTTTGTCAGAGACAGCAAAGGATTTGGAAGAGCAGTTGTACGGAATGGACAGTGTCTTGAAAGGAGGGTATAAGATGAACATCAACAAAAGGGAAACGAGGATAATGGAATGTTGTTGAATTAAGTCGGGTGATGCTGAGGGAATTAGATTTGGAAATGAGACACGTAAGGTAGTAAAGGAGATTTGCTATTTGGGGAGCAAAATAACTGATGATGGTCGAAGTAGAGAGGATATAAAATGCAGACTGGCAATGGCAAAGAAAACGTTTCTGAAGAAGAGAAATTTGTTAACATCGAGTATTGATGTTAGTGTCAGGAAGTCGTTTCTGAAAGTATTTGTATGGAGTGTAGCCATGTATGGAAGACAAACATGGACGATAACTTGTTTGGACAAGAAGAGAATAGAAGCTTTCGAAATGTGGTGCTACAAAAGAATGCTGAAGATTAAATGGGTAGATCATATAACTAATGAGGAGGTATTGAATAGGACTGGGGAGAAGTTTGTGGCAGAACTTGACTAGAAGAAGGGGTCGGTTGGTAGGACGTGTTCTGAGGCATCAAGGGATCACCAATTTGGTATTGGAGGGCAGCGTTGAGGGTAAAAATCGTAGATGGAGACCAAGAGATGAATACACTAAACAGATACAAAAGGATGTAGGTTGCAGTAGGTACTGGGAGATGAAGAAGATTGCACAGGATAGAATAGCATGGAGAGCTGCAGCAAACCAGTCTCAGGACTGAAGACCACAACAACAACAAACAATTTATTTCATCTGGTATTACTTTTATGTTGTAATTTCATGTACTGACACGCCCCGTGACCTTGGAGATTTGCTCCTCAATTTGCTCCTACGGAACTAGACGTGTAAATAAATAAATAACAAATAGTACCCTATAGAAAGTATACAGGGTGTTACAAAAAGGTACGGTCAAACTTTCAGGAAACATTCATCACACACAAATAAAGAAAAGATGTTATGTGGACATGTGCCCGGAAACGCTTAATTTCCATGTTAGAGCTCATTTTAGTTTCGTCAGTATGTACTGTACTTCCTCGATTCACCGCCAGTTGGCCCAATTGAAGGAAGGTAATGTTGACTTCGGTGCTTGTGTTGACATGTGACTCATTGCTCTACAGTACTAGCATCAAGCACATCAGTACGTAGCATCAACAGGTTAGTGTTCATCACGAACGTGGTTTTGCAGTCAGTGCAATGTTTACAAATGCGGAGTTGGCAGATGCTCATTTGATGTATGGATTAGCACGGGGCAATAGCCGTGGCGCGGTACGTTTGTATCGAGACAGATTTCCAGAACGAAGGTGTCCCGACAGGAAGACGTTCGAAGCAATTGATCGGCGTCTTAGGGAGCACGGAACATTCCAGCCCATGACTCGCGACTGGGGAAGACCTAGAACGACGAGTACACCTGCAATGGACGAGGCAATTCTTCGTGCACTTGACGATAACCCTAATGTCAGCGTCAGAGAAGTTGCTGCTGTACAAGGTAACGTTGCCCACGTCACTGTATGGAGAGTGCTACGGGAGAACCAGTTGTTTCCGTACCATGTACAGCGTGTGCAGGCACTATCAGCAGCTGATTGGCCTCCAACGGGTACGCTTCTGCGAATGGTTCATCCAACAATGTGTCAATCCTCATTTCAGTGCAAATGTTCTCTTTACGGATGAGGCTCCATTCCAACGTGATCAGATTGTAAATTTTCACAATCAATATGTGTGGGCTGACGAGAATCCACACGCAATTGTGCAATCACGTCATCAACACAGATTTTCTGTGAACGTTTGGGCAGGCATTGTTGGTGATGTCTTGATTGGGCCCCATGTTCTTCCACCTACCCTCAATGGAGCACGTTATCATGATTTCATACGGGATACTCTACCTGTGCTGCTAGAACATGTGCCTTTACAAGTACGACACAACATGTGGTTCATGCACGATGGAGCTCCTGCACATTTCAGTCGAAATGTTCGTACGCTTCTCAACAACAGATTCGGTGACCGATAGATTGGTAGAGGCGGACCAATTCCATGGCCTCCACGCTCTCCTGACGTCAACCCTCTCGACTTTCGTTTATGGGGGCATTTGAAAGCTCTTGTCTACGCAACCGCGGTACCAAATGTGGAGACTCTTCGTGCTCGTATTGTGGACGGCTGTGATACAATACGCCATTCTCCAGGGCTGTATCAGCGCATCAGGAATTCCATGCGACGGAGGGTGGCTGCATGTATCCTCGCTAACGGAGAACATTTTTAACATTTCCTGTAACAAAGTGTTTGAAGTCACGCTGGTACGTTCTGTTGCTGTGTGTTTCCGTTCCATGATTAATGTGATTTGAAGTGAAATAATAAAATGAGCTCTAACATGGAAAGTAAGCGTTTCCGGAAACATGTCCACATAACATATTTTCTTTCTTTGTGTGTGAGGAATGTTTCCAGAAAGTTTGGCCGTACCTTTTTGTAACACCCTGTAGATGTAGATATAACGAGTATGTGGAAGATACGTTGATACGCACAGGCTATATTCTTAGCGAGTAGACTAGATATAAGAATGACCGAGAGTGCTGGGACAGCCAGTGACAGCGGCGCTGTGTGCAGGTGGTGTCGTACGTGCTGGACCGCGGCAGCTTCAACGCTCTACTGGTGCGGCTGGCGGCCGCTCGCCGCGCACACGCAGACCCGGGCGGCCGCAACGCCGCCACGCGCGCCCGCAGGCTCGCCTTCGGCACCGCGCTCTTCAGGTTCACACAGGTGCGCAGCTCTCCTCAGGATGAAAGCTCACACTCTTCACAGTCCCTTGCACATTTACAGCTATGCTTCGGCCAGAGCGGCCTTCGTAAATTACCTATCTTGCAGCGAATAACATTAATGAGTGTCATGAAAATGGTACAGAAGCTGGCGAAGAATTATACGAACAAAAGTCGCGGGACACCTAGTAATATCATCCTTTTACCGGCATAGTGCAGCAGCTCGACATGGCAAGGTCTCGACAAGTCGTTGCAAGTCCCCTGAAGAAATAATGAACCTTGCTGCCACTACTGCCGTCCAGAATTGCGAATGTGTTGCCCGTGCAGGTTTTTGTGCACAAACTGACCTCTCAATTATGTGCCATAAATGTTCGATGGAATTCTTGTCGGGCGATCATGGTGGCCAAATCATTCGCTCTAACTGTCCACAATGTTCTTCAAACCAATTGTGAACAACTTTGGCCCAATGACATGGCGCACTGTGTAACACCTACAACGCCTCTCGGTGTTGAAAAAACAAAAATAGCTCCCAAATTAGCTCCCATTTCCTTAAAATATCAATTCACAAAATGACCCAAGTCCCTCCACAAGTAGTAATTACGAAAAATAAATAAAAACAAATAGAGGGAAATATCTAGTATAGAAAGCAAAAGAAAAGAAAAGAAAAATTTAATTGTAAATTTTAGAAACATGGGAAGGGGGAAAAACAGTAGAAAATATTAAACTATTAGTTGTTCCAATACGTAAGAAAATCAATATTATTGTAACAGAACGTAGGTCTGGGACACCAAAGACAGTGTTTATTAAAGTATAAATAGCCATACGTCGTAATTACGATACTCCATTCTCTAGTCTGTTCTAGTTCTGAAGTTATTTAGGACGTACAGCTTTAGAGAACAACAATTGGGACTTTTTTAAACGGGGATCAAGAATAGATCGTGACGAGACTGTTTTTGAGGATTGTCAATTCAAGACTTTAATTTGGACATTTATTAGATTAGATAAACAGGAAGGTGAATAGTAATCTCTTTGGCTTTAATGTCAATTCGTGTGAATGTTTAAACGCTTTACTGAATTGAGAATTTTAACCGGATTCGGACTTTGAATTGTGATAGTGGGAAACTTTAACTTCACGCGACTAGTCATCATAGTTAATGACAGTTTGCGGATATTAAATAGAAATAACTTATTTACCGAAAGTGACAGGATATTATCTAACATCTCTGATGCTAGCGGGAATCCTACTTAGAGATCTAATTCAACAACTTCTTTGAATGAGATCGTATGAGTGAACCTATTTATTAATAATTCTAGTCAATAAACTGACGTTGATAATTTGAAACATAATACAAATCTTGAACATTAATTTAACTTAGATTAATAAACGTTAAGGTTACGTGATCTATGCCAAGAACAAACTAGCGATTCGTAACTAAAACAATTGAACAAAAGGTTAAAGTATCGTCGTCTGTAAACATTGGTAGTAAAGCTACTAAAGATTTTTTCCCTCAGAGTTGGGAAGACTATACCTGTAGTCACCCACGTTTAACATTGGGTTTTAAAAGTAATTAAACTGATACTTAGCCGGGACAATATTAAATAAAAGTAAAACCTTTCAATGACAGTCAATGTGTAAAACATAAAATCAAACTTTCACCTATTAGACGAGAAAGCGAAAACAGAAAAAGGGCTGCTACAACTGTCATCCATAAAAAGTCCATAGTTGTTTGGGAACATGAAGTCCATTAATGGTTGCAGATGTTCTACCAGTAACTGAACACAACCATTTCCATTCAGTAATCGGGTCAGTTGAACCAGAGGACTCAGTCCATTCCGTATAAACACAGCCCACACCATTATAGAGCTACCACCAGCTTGCACACTGCGTTGTTGACAAGTTGTGTCCATGGCTTTGTGGGACCTGCGTCACTCTCGAACCTTATCATCAGCTCTTAGCTACTAAAGTCGAGACTCATCTGACCAGGCCAGTCGTTTAGGGTGCAGCCGATGTAGTCACGAGCCCAGGCGACGCGATGCAGGCGAATGGCGATGTCGTGCTGTTAGAACAAGCACTCGCGTCCGTCATCTGCTGCCACAGCCGATTAACACCAGATTTCCCCGCACTGTCCTAATGAATACGTTCGTCCTACGTCCCACATTGGTTTCTGCAGTTAGCCCATACAGCGTCGCTTGGCACTGACAAGTATACGCAAACGCCGCTGCTCTGGATCGTTAAGTGAAGGCCGACGGCCACTGCGTTGTACGTGGTGAGGGGCAATGCTCTAAATTTGGTATTCTTGGCGCAGTCTTTTACATTGAGGACCTCAGAATACTGAATTCCGTAACGATTTCCGAAATGGAATGTCCCATGAGCTCCAACTACCATTCCGCATTAAAAGGGTGTTAATTCCTGTCGTGTGGACGTAAACACGTTGGAAACTTTTCACGTCAATTACCTGAGTATAAATGACAGCCAATGCACTGCCCTTTCATACCTCGTGTACGCGATACTGCCGCCATCTGTACGTGTGCATATCACTACCCATGACTTCTGTTGCCTCAATGTAAATGCATATGAGATAGAAGATATGAAACTATATGACGAAACAGAAATTTACCCTAAAATTACTTCTACAGGAATAACTGTTCTTTCCAATTAAAGCAGAATTTGATCCAAAAACATAAGGAAGAGGTGGAAACTTGACACGTTTCTAATTACATGACATAGTACATAATATTGGAACAAGTAAAAAACATAAAATTTTGACTGTTCCCAGAATTCACTGAGACTGAAACAAACAAGGAAGCAAGGCTCCACAATGGCCGTAAAATATCATAGTAAGACGAATTCTATTACGTAGACAAACCTCACCCAACACTCATTTGTCAGATTTAAAACTTTCATGCTGTCTAAATGCTTCATCAATGAAAATCCATTCACGCGTTCCTGATTTGTCGAGGTCAACTGGCTTCATGGCGAACGATATATGACGCTCGTATTTCATTGCACATTGCATTAAAAAACTCGTAATTCGGAGGGCAGTATGGGTAAACTTGCAAAAGAATGAAGCAACACTCGCAAACATTGCCAAAACACTGTTAGGCTATATGTAGTAGAAGATGGAGAAAATATAAAATAAAAAAATTATATCTATTTAAGTGAATGTGTAGATCAATGCTACAAAAACGAGTTCAAAAGGCATAGTATTCTCAAAATCATAACATTTTGCTATAAAAGATAATTTAATAAAATAAATTAATTTCACTTAATGTTTTCAAATTACTGAAAGTATCATATGATATGCCTGGGATTTAATATACGTGAGATTGGTAACAACAACAACAAGTCATAAAAGTAACTTCTGCCAAAAAATTGTTTGTTTATTACTTAAGACACTGTAAGACAGCTGTAAGAAATAACATCCCCTCATCCCACGCCGTCTATAAACCGTTTTAGTGCAACTCGTATGAAATACAGCTCCTGGAATTG
The DNA here is from genome assembly GCF_023864345.2 of Schistocerca serialis cubense. Taxonomy (NCBI): domain Eukaryota; kingdom Metazoa; phylum Arthropoda; class Insecta; order Orthoptera; family Acrididae; genus Schistocerca; species Schistocerca serialis. The sequence goes on along the minus strand of NC_064638.1, from coordinate 141,127,965 downwards.
TCATCCACCTGTATAGCAATGCACTAGAAACTACCCTTCCCTCGTTGTTTGAAATATCTGTAGCCGGCGATGTGGAGCAAACGTGCTTCACCGAGAAAAACCTGATGTTTAGCAACGTTACTGCTCTTATTGAACACTTCTCACCACTCTTCGAATCTTATAATTTTATATTATTTTCTCAGATATTAGTTTATGGCAAGATCCACTGCAGTACATTTGTAGTTCATAGTCTGCGTTGCACATCAAAAACGAATCATTTGCTGAACATGTTACTCCACTGTACAAACTGGATAGCTTTCAGATTGTTATTTTGTGAAATATTAGTCCATGGCAGGAAGTATATATTTTGTGATTAAACTGCACAGTCCACCCAGTGCACTGAAAACAGTCAACATGATAAACTTGCCTCTTCATTCTTCCGTTTTTATAGCTTTCACTGTATGATTCGCTATACCCCGAAAGCAGCAAAGCCACCAGAAACGTTACTCCACTGTTCGAACATCTTAGCTCTCGGATTAATATTTTCTGAAATAGTAGTTTATAACAAAATCCCTTTGATGCGCACATCCATTCCATGCCACACAGCGAAAACCGTCCACTCAGCCAACACGTTACTTCCCTACGTGGACATGGCAGTTCTGAAGCTTACTTGGTGAGATGATGGTCCGCACGGTAAACGCATTAATTGTGTGTCTTCTAAGTTCAAAGTCTGCAATATGTATCGAAAGGTCCGTGTTGTACACCAAAAACACACTCTTAAATACATATGCTAGAAAGACGACACTCTCTCGCTCAAGCACGACAACAATCAGTCTCTGCTATCCCCCCCAAACTCATTTCCAAAGCTGATTTTTCTGGCATAAATTGCATAGAGAACAATGTTTTAATCTTTCAATCTAAATTACAATTTTACATTAATATACCATTTTATGCACTTAGAAATATTCTAAGCACATTGCATAAGAATAACAGTTCCGTAGACGGCAGTTACAGAACGTATACAGAAAGGAACGGAAACTTGCACTGTTGCAATTCTCTTTGCTGTGAAAAAAGAAAAAACAAAAAGAAATATTACAGTAAAATGTTCACAACCGCAAGAGGAATTGACAGAGCTCTGAAAGACCTAAACTGCCATCTCCAGTAGGCGACATTCTTTCGTAGTAATTGAGATCCCTGGCAGAACCTCCTTGCTAAACTATTCAACATTGCACACGAGATATGTTAGATCCTTGGCAGAACCTCCGTACAAAACTATTCAGCCTTGCATGCAAAATATATTAGACAGGCAAAACGCTTTCAGACTTCATAAAGAATATAAGAGTTCTAATCCCAAAGAAGCGACATGCTAACTGGTGTGAACGTTAATACAACATGGTTGTAAAATAGTGACACATTACTTACAAAAGAATGAAAAAGCTGATAGAAGCCGGCCACGGTAAGATCAGATTAGGTCCCAGAGAAATGTAGCAGTACGCGAGGTAATACTGACCCTACCATGTATCTCATAAGATGAGTTGAAGCAAGGCAAATCTACATGTTTTGTAGCGCCTGTAGATTTAAATAAAACTTTTGACAATGATGACGGGTCCGCACTCTTTGAAATTCTGAAGGTAGCAGGAATAAAATACTGAGCGAAATTTTATTTACAACTTGTACTGAAACCAGACTACAGTTATAGGAGTCGATGAACACGAGAGGGATGCAATAGTTGAGAAGGAAGTGTGACCAAGTTGTAGCTTCTCCCCAATGTTATACAGTCTGTACATTGAGCAAGCGGTAAAAGAAATCTAGAAAAAATTCGAAATGGAATTAAAGTTCTGGTAGAAGAAATACAAACTTTGAGGTTCGCGGATGACATTCCAACACTGTCATAGACAGTTAAGGACTTACGTGATTAGTTAAATGGAATGGATATAGTCTTAGAAGTAGATTATGAGATGAATATCAACAAAAATGAAACAACGGTAATGTGATGTAATAGAGTTAATTCATGTGATGCTGATACAATTAGATTAGAAAGTCGGGCAATGAAAGTAGTCGGTGAGTTTTTCTTTTTGGATAGGAAAATAACTGTCGATGGCTGAAGTAGAGAAGATATAAAATAGTCTGATAATAGAAAGAAAAGACATTCTGAGAAAAAGCTATTTGTTAAGATCGAATATAAATTTAGATATTAGGAGGTATTTTCTAAATGTACTTGTCTGAAGGAAATGAAACGTGGACGACAAGCAGTTTAGACAAGAAGAGAATACGAACTTCTGAAATGTGGTGTTATACAATAGGTTGTAGCATAAGACACCGACTCATCGAAAACTTACTATATTTATTCCATATTAAATTGACAATTTAATATGACACTTTCCACAACAATGATAAAAGCTGACCGTCAACTTCTTGGAAGAACTTAAGCACAACTGGCATCAGATCAAAAGACAGTAAATATATCTACTTCATTTAGTAACAAGCATCTACTGTAAAAAATGTAAATTATCATCTTTGCTACAGCAGTGCTTTAAAAGGTAAAAAGACAGTGTTTCTTAACAAAAATTAAATAGTGCAGTCAATAATGGAACATTAATTTAGCTTTATCGCCGCCTTTGATGGTTACCGTTCTGTACTGGTTTAGTATCCACTTACTACTTGGCATCTTCATAGTGCTGTGTCCAGAGGGTCAGCTCCTCAGTAATTGCACGCGGCTAAGCCTGTAGAAAGAAAGTTCATAAAAGAGTGGGGTCTAAAATATTGACGTTGGTATTGAGGAATAATTCATTAAATCAAAGTTCTACATATTATGTGCCCCGTCAGCTATTTTCTGAAATCATCATAAGATACTGAGGTGAAACTACGTATCATCGCTGCATAGTTATGAGACGTTAAAAACGTCCTCCCGAAATGTCTCTGATTTTACTTAGCCCGTTTTTCAAGATGGTGAAAGCCTCCTGCGTATGCACAGTGATGCTGTTGGTAGCCATCTTTATTCCCGATGCTAACATCTGTCTAATCAGCATAGGCAGGATATTATGAGTTAAAAATGCAGCCACAATTTGGCTGATAAGCCGAGAAGGTTTCGTCAAAGCTACGGACAGAGGCTTATCTTTCCTCAACCAATCTTCTAAGATAAATCGCAGGCTCAGTATTGCGTCACATGTGCTCACATTTCTCCAAAACGCCTGATCTTCCCAAAATTGACCTCTACTAGTTTATCGATTCACCTGTAAGTAATCTGCGTCAGTATCTCGCAACTACGGCTTATTGACCTGACAGTTCGGCAACATTCACATCTGTCAGAATCTGCCTTTTTGGAAATGGAATTATTACATGCTTGAAGTCTGAGTGTATTTCTGGAGTCTCATATATCTTGCACACCAAGTGGAATAGCTCTATCATGGTTAGCTCTGCGAAGGATCAGTGATTCTGAAAGAATGTCATCTGCTTTAAGGGCCTTGATTTCTTTTCAGTGTTATGTCAAATTCTTCTCGCAGTACAATATCCCCCATGTTTTCCTTGCTATTCACTTTCCACAATGTTCATATACACTGAAGCGGCAAAGAAACTGGTATAGGCTTGCGTATTCGAATACATTGATATGTAAACAGGTAAAATACGGCGCTGCGGTCGGTAAAGCCTATGTAAGACACCAAGTGTCTGGCGCAGTTGTTAGCTCGGTTACTGCTGCTACAGTGGCAGGTTATCAAAATTTAAGTGAGTTTGAACGTGGTGTTATAGACGGCGCACGAGAGATGGGACACAGAATCTCCGAGGTAGCGATGAAGCGGGGGTTTTCCAACACGACCATTCCACGAATATACTGTGAATATCAGGAGTCCGGTAAAACATGAAATCTCCGACAACGCTGCGGCCGGAAAAAGATCATGCAAGAATGGGACCAACAGCGACTCAAGAGAATCGTTCATCGGAAGTGCAACCCTCCTACAAATTGCTGCAGATTTCATTTCTCCCAGTCCAAGTCCTCCTACCACTTTTTCGCTTCTCTCCGTATTCGCATTATGACCCACCACATTCAAGTTTTCGTCTCCCTTAACTATTTGAATAATTTCTTCTGTTTCATCATACGTTGTTTCACTCTGTAGTATGCTTATAAACATGTACTGCTGTAGTGGATATTGGCTTCGTGTCTACCTCAGTTGCGGTAATACGTAGCTGATCCAATTTCCTATTTTCTTGTTCATTATTAGAACTACTCATGCGTTACCCCTATTTGATTTTTTTTTCTTTATAGCCGTGCGTTCAGCTGACGAGAAGTGCTATTCATTATGCCATCGCACTTCATTAATTCCCACTTTATCTAACTTCAACCTATTCATTTCACTTTTTAAATTCTCTAGCCGTGCATATCCCAATAAGGAATTTAACATTTCACACTGTGACAACTGGAAAGTTAGTTATTTTTCCTTGATGACAACATCCTCCTGAGTAGTCCCCGGTGATCCGAATAGAGGAATACTTGATACTCAGAAACTCAAATAGGATGCTATCGCCATTAACCCATAGAGAAAAGTTGTCTTTCAGGCGTTCATAATACCAACGTAGCAATCTCTGGAATGTCAGTCACGCCGACCGTTGCGTTATAAGTACTAAAACGGAAATAACTTCGTAACTGGCGGATTGGAAATATGGGGTTGATGAAAGGAGCCGATGTTGTCGGCGTGCAGGATATAATGTCTAGCTCATTGACCGATGTGAGATTTGTAGATTGAGCCAGCGGCCAGTGTTGTGACTTGGTAACGAACTACCGTAACCGTTAGGTTGCTCTGACAAGTAGGTGGAGTATTCATCATCATCAAGTTTGCATTTGGTGTATATGACCCACCAGACATGTACTGTTCCTTTCTTGCTCCTCGATAAAGGTGTTCCACAGACTGAATTCCAGTTACCTCTCCTACAATTTAATTTGCTAGTTGTTAACTTGCACTAGAATTTACAACTTTTCCCATTTGCTCTGCGTAATTCTAGACTTTACAGGATATTGTGTTAGTTATAGGTAGATGGCAGAAGATATACTACAGAAGATATACTAGCGAAGCTGAGAGCTCTTCAGATCTTTCTTTATTCGACGTTAAATATTCGCAGGTTTTCTTCAGCGCGTGGATCGAATGAGATGGCGCAGTGCCTAACACATCCGACTCGCTTTCATCAAGACGATGGTTTAGATACTCATCATGGCATCCTAATTTGTGTTTACTATGAATCGCTAAATCTCTCGACGGAAGTGCCGGATGGGTACTTTGAAACGGGTACCGCCGATTTCTTTCCACACCGTTTTGTAATCCGAGCTTGGGCTCCGTCTCCATTGACAGACCTGTTGACGATAAACTATCATCTTCCTTCCTTTTCATTAACGTTGAGGGTGAGATAAACATGTGATGTTCGTCCACTCACCCATAGCCATCTTGCAGGACATACATCATGAGCAGCAGCAGCAATAACAGCATTCACTTCACATCCACTTCTTGATTTTTTCCGTGTACTGCGGTATTTGGGTACATACATCCACACTGCTCGTTCTCGCTTTCTGATGCCAGCTTCCATCAGGTCGTAGTGTCAGTTGTATTAAAGTCCAGCAAAAAGCTTTCTTGGTCTATCTTCCATCTATTCGCCTGGACGTGTGTCCCGTCCAACTCCATTCCTTGTTCGCTACAGTCATAATTGCATTTTCGACTCTAGTCACTTCCCTGATCAATTTGATTGTTTTTCTGTCTCTCCTCGTAATTCAGAACATGCGTCTCGATGAGAAACTTTCAATTATTTTCGCGCTGAAAGTTCATGTCTCATTGCTGTAAGTCAATACAGGCAACACACAATGATTGTCTTTCAGTCGCATAGTAAGCGTAATTTTGAAAACACTATTTTGTTCACCAAAGGTACTCCAAACCGTCTTTTCACTTCTGTTTATTTCTTTTGCTCTCCGTCAAGTCGTTATTGTAAAAGATACTAAGTATAACAATTCGTGAAGGGTTTTTGTGAGTTCACTATTAATTTGTACTACTTCCTTTTTCATCTGTTAGCTATAACTTCTTTAGTTTTATTACAACTGTTTTGCAGACCTACTTTCAAAACTGCGGTATCATGTTTTTGTATTCTTTGTTGAAGTTTATCTACACCTGAGGTAAAAAGTGAAGTATCATCGGCAAAAAGGAGATATATATATATATACTTACGTTTTGAAGATAATGGTTGTAAAATCTTCAATAGACACACAAATATTTCTTTCTAATTTTTATTTTCAATACAATTCACAATGATACTCGATTGTAAACAAACATAGTGGTAATAAGAATGCAATAACTATATTAATTACGTTATCAAAACAAAGTATTTAAGCTTCAGAGAAGTGCAATGTAAACAGTGAGAATGATATTACAGCGTTACAGTAGCTCAATGCTTACTTGCAGGTATGTAAAGTCATAGTTTTGAATGTAATATACACTATCATCCACTCAAGAGGACTCATTGCATCAAAAAGTACGTCTATCCACGAAAACTCAGTTTTCGCTGCCTAAGCAAATACAGTAAAACTAATTTAGTTTCATCAATTAGTTGTTCAATTTACCACCTGAAGATGATGGGTGAACATAAAAATACTTCATGCTTATCAAGTAAAACGACAGATGTTGAAATTCTCTGTACTTTCTAATTTAACTTTAGCATTAAAAACAGTCCACTATGGACGAGAACGAGTAAAAATTTGTGAGTAATCTCAAATAATGTTACATTACTAACATTAATTCCGAAATTAGGTAATATAGGAACAAAAGGCACTGGTCAAAATAATACGCGAGGAGTCACTTATATGTTATCTTCTGTTTTTCAGAGATGAAAGATGTTATTTTTGAAACTTGTTTCACGTCGCGCAAAATTCTAAAACTCCACACTGTCCAGACTGACGTCGCCTTCACATTGAGCTACCGCTGGCGGGACATTGTTTCCAATAGCGGTCTGCACAGGGCGGCAGCCGGTGGCGCGTTTCATCGGCCAAGCCTCGAATGCCATCTATAAAAAGTCGGCTCAGGGGCTGCGGAGAAGCACTACTCGGTAGTGTCACGCGAAGGCGCCCAAACTGTTTAGATATCCTCCTCAATACTGGCCAAGCAGTCTAACAGTAGTCGCAATGACAACAACTGGGTCAAAGCAGGTAGTTCCCCAAAACGAAGTGCGAAGCGTGTGCTGCCGTGGCAGATCGGGAAGCCCTGCTAATACTCGGCGCCCACAATTCGAAACGGAGGGGGAGCACAGGTCACTGGTACAAGGAGTACATTCTCTCGGGCACACAAAGTAAGGTGGCTTGGGGAATAATGAATTGAATGACTAAATCCATTGCCAAGACTCTAAGATCGTTTTGGCGCCACTTAAAAAAAATTCCATTTGATTTTAATCTAGTTTCGACTCTCCGGAGGAGGGACTTCCGCTGTAGTATTGTCACCACGCCGCTGTTTTCTGAACAGCGTTTGAACTTCTACCGCGTTTCGTCCACAGACAGGCCACGACTTCTCTTGGAGTGACAATTAGTGCTTCCATTCGACAACAGTGACCGCCAGTTGCTTCCGCCCAGTTGTTGGTTTCGTGCTTTCGTTGGCAGTGAGGAACGAAACGCGCGAGATAGTTTACTTTTACATGCGTGCACAACGCTCATCGACGCTCTCTATTCGTTCAGTCAGTGGAAACGCGACTGGTAAGTAATTCATAAAATATACAAGGTGTTACAAAAAGGTACGGCCAAACTTTCTGGAAACATTCCTAACACGCAAAGAAAGAAAATATGTTATGTGGACATGAGTCCGGAAACGCTTACTTTCCATGTTAGAGCTCATTTTATTACTTCTCTTCAAATCACATTAATCATGGAATGGAAACACACAGAAACAGAACGTACCAGCGTGACTTCAAACACTTTGTTACAGGAAATGTTCAAAATGTCCTCCGTTAGCTAGGATACATGCATCCACCCTCCGTCGCATAGAATCCCTGATGCGCTGATGCAGCCCTGGGGAATGGCGTATTGTATCACAAAAAATTGCTCTGAGCTCTATGGGACTTAACATCTGTGGTCATCGGTCCCCTAGAACTTAGAACTACTTAAACCTAACTAACCTACGGACATCACACACATCCATGCCCGAGGCAGGATTCGAACCTGCGACCGTAGCAGTCCCACGGTTCCGGACTGCAGCGCCTAGGACCACACGGCCACCGCGGCCGGCTATTTTATCACAGCCGTCCACAATACGAGCACGAAGAGTCTCTACATTTGGTACCGGGGTTGCGTAGACAAGAGTTTTCAAATTCCCCCATAAATGAAAGTCAAGAGGGTTGAGCTCAGGAGAGCGTGGAGGCCATGGAATTGGTCCGCCTCTACCAATCATTCGGTCACCGAATCTGTTGTTGAGAAGCGTACGAACACTTCGACTGAAATGTGCAGGAGCTCCATCGTGCATGAACCACATGTTGTGTCGTACTTGTAAAGGCACATGTTCTAGCAGCACAGGTAGAGTATCCCGCATGAAATCATGATAACGTGCTCCACTGAGCGTAGGAGGAAGAACATGGGGCCCAATCAAGACATCACCAACAATGCCTGCCCACACGTTCACAGAAAATCTGTGTTGATGACGTGATTGCACAACTGCGTGCGGATTGTCGTCAGTCCACACATGTTGATTGTGAAAATTTATAATTTGATCACGTTGGAATGAAGCCTCATCCGTAAAGAGAACATTTGCACTGAAATGAGCATTGACACATTGTTGGATGAACCATTCGCAGAAGTGTACTCGTGGAGGCCAATCAGCTGCTGATAATGCCTGCACACGCTGTACATTGTACGGAAACAACTGGTTCTCCCGTAGCACTCTACATACAGTGACGTTGTCAACGTTACCTTGTACAGCAGCAACTTCTCTGACGCTTACATTAGGGTTATCGTCAAGTGCACGAAGAATTGCCTCGTCCATTGCAGGTGTCCTCGTCGTTCTAGGTCTTCCCCAGTCGCGAGTTATAGGCTGGAATGTTCCGTGCTCCCTAAGACGCCGATCAATTGCTTCGAACGTCTTCCTGTCGGGACACCTTCGTTCTGGAAATCTGTCTCGATACAAACGTACCGCGCCACGGCTATTGCCCCGTGCTAATCCGTACATCAAATGGGCATCCGCCAACTCCGCATTTGTAAACATTGCACTGACTGCAAAACCCCGTTCGTCATGAACACTAACCTGTTGATGATTCGTACTGATGTGCTTGATGCTAGTACTGTAGAGCAATGAGACGCATGTCAACACAAGCACAGAAGTCAACATTACCTTCCTTCAATTGGGGCAACTGGCGGTGAATCGAGGAAGTACAGTGCATACTGACGAAACTAAAATGAGCTCTAACATGGAAATTAACGTAACATCTTTTCTTTATTTGTGTGTGAGGAATGTTTCCTGAAAGTTTGGCCGTAGCTTTTTTGTAACATCCTGTATATCTATTTCGAAACGCAGTAGGCCTGAACACAAACAATTTAAATGAATTTAGATGCCAGTTCAGAATATTAAGTAATTACCGTACACTAGAAGCGTAAAGATCAATCCGTCTTAGGTTTCAAAATTTCGCTAATACTCATAAGAAAGTCGATGAATACATCTCTTTAGAGACAGTATGTTTACTCATATTTAACTCTTTAATGCAAGTTTTGTTTCATTTTGGACTTAACCAGCGTCTTATGATACATGTCAGCAGGACCAATCAAAAATCCCGTTTCATTTTTTCTAATATATTGTGATCTTTGTATACACTACACATGTGCAAAGATGCCCGTAACAATGAATTTCCTTGCTCTGTTACAAATTACAACGTTGTACATCTTTTGTCGCCCCATGAACTATGGACCTTGCCGTTGGTGGGGAGGCTTGCGTGCCTCAGCGATACAGATAGCCGTACCGTAGGTGCAACCACAACGGAGGGGTATCTGTTGAGAGGCCAGACAAACGCGTGGTTCCTGAAGAGGGGCAGCAGCCTTTTCAGTAGTTGCAGGGGCAACAGTCTGGATGATTGACTGATCTGGCCTTGTAACACAAACCAAAATGGCTTTGCTGTGCTGGTACTGCGAACGGTTGAAAGCAAGGGGAAACTACAGCCGTAATTTTTCCCGAGGGCATGCAGCTTTACTGTATGGTGAATGATGATGGCGTCCTCTTGGGTAAAATATTCCGGAGGTAAAATAGTCCCCCATTCGGATCTCCGGGCGGGGACTACTCAAGAGGACGTCGTTATCAGGAGAAAGAAAACTGGCGTTCTACGGATCGGAGCGTGGAATGTCAGATCCCTTAATCGGGCAGGTAGGTTAGAAAATTTAAAAAGGGAAATGGATAGGTTATAGTTAGATATAGTGGGAAGTAGTGAAGTTTGGTGGCAGGGGGAACAAGAGGGAATACATGGTTATAAATACAAAGTCAAATAGGGGTAATGCAGGAGTAGGTTTAATAATGAATAAAAAAATAGGAATGCGGGTAAGCTACTACAAACAGCATAGTGAACGCATTATTATGGCCAAGATAGACACGAAGCCCACGCCTACTAAAGTAGTACAACTTTATATGCCAACTAGCTCTGCAGATGACGAAGAAATTGAAGAAATGTATGATTAAATAAAAGAAATTATTCAGATAGTGAAGGGAGACGAAAATTTAATAGTCATTGGTGACTGGAATTCGGTAGTAGGAAAAGGGAGAGAAGGAGACGTAGTAGGTGAATATGGATTGGGGCTAAGAAATGAAAGATGAAGCCGCCTGGTAGAATTTTGCACAGAGCACAACTTAATCATAGCTAACACTTGGTTCAAGAATCATAAAAGAAAGTTTAAACCAGAGGTTGTACAGAGTTTCAGGGAGAGCGTAAGGGAACAAATGGCAGGAGTGGGGGAAAGAAATACAGTAGAAGAAGAATGGGTAGCTTTGAGGGATGAAGTAGTGAAGGCAGCAGAGGATCAAGTAGGTAAAAAGACGAGGGCTAGTAGAAATCCTCGGGTAACAGAAGAAATATTGATTTTAATTGATTAAAGGAGAAAATATAAAAATGCAGTAAATGGAGCAGGCAGAAAGGAATACCAACGTCTCAAAAATGAGATCGACAGGAAGTGCAAAACGGCTAAGCAGTGATGGCTAGAGGATAAATGTAAGGATGTATAGGCTTATCTCACTAGGGGTAAGATAGATACTGCCTACAGGAAAATTAAAGAGACCTTTGGAGAAAGGAGAACCGCTTGTATGAATATCAAGAGCTCAGATCGAAACCCAGTTCTAAGCAAAGAAGGGAAAGCAGAAAGATGGAAGGAGTATATAGAGGGTCTATACAAGGGCGATGTACTTGAGGACAATATTATGGAAATGGAAGAGGATGTAGATGAAGATGGGAAATATGATACTGCGTGAAGAGTTTGACCGAGCACTGAAAGACCTGAGTCGAAACAAGGCCCCGGGAGTAGACAACATTCCATTAGAACTACTGACGGCCTTGGGAGAGCCAGTCCTGACAAAACTCTACCATCTGGTGAGCAAGATGTATGAGACAGGCGAAATACACTCAGATATCAAGAAGAATATAATAATTCAAATCCCAAAGAAAGCAGATGTTGACAGATGTGAAAATTACCGAACTATCAGTTTAATAAGTCACGGTTGCAAAATACTAACGCGAATTCTTTACAGACGAATGGAAGAACTAGTAGAAGCCGACCTTGGGGAAGATCAGTTTGGATTCCGTAGAAATATTGGAACACATGAGATAATACTGACCCTACGGCTTATCTTAGAAGCTAGATTAAGGAAAGGCAAACCTACGTTTCTAGCATTTGTAGACTTAGAGAAAGCTTTTGACAATGTTGACTGGAATACTCTCTTTCAAATTCTGAAGGTGGCAGGGGTAAAATATGGGGAGCGAAAGGCTATTTACAATTTGTATATAAACCAAATGGCACTTATAAGAGTTGAGGGGCATGAAAGGGAAGCAGTGGTTGGGAAGGGAGTGAGACATTGTTGTAGCCTCTCCCCGATGTTATTCAATCTGTATATTGAGCAAGCAGTGAAGGAAACAAAAGAAAAATTCGGAGTATGTATTAAAATCCGTGGAGAAGAAATAAAAACTTTGAGGTTCGCCGATGACATTGTAACTCTGTCAGAGACAGCAAAGGACTTGGAAGAGCAGTTGAACGGAATGGATAGTGTCTTGAAAGGAGGATATAAGATGGACATCAACAAAAGCAAAGCGAGGATAATGGAATGTAGTCTAATTAAGTCGGGTGATGCTGAGGGAATTAGATTAGCAAATGAGACACTTAAAGTAGTAAAGGAGTATTGCTATTTGGGGAACAAAATAACTGATGATGGTCGAGGTAGGGAGGATATAAAATGTAGACTGGCAATGAGAAGGAAAGCGTTTCTGAAGAAGAGAAATTTGTTAACATCGAGTATAGGTTTAAGTGTCAGGAAGTCTTTTCTGAAAGTATTTGTATGGAGTGTAGCCATGTATGGAAGTGAAACATGGACGATAAATAGTTTAGACAAGAAGAGAATAGAAGCTTTCGAAATGTGGTGCTACAGAAGAATGCTGAAGATTAGATGCATAGATCACATAACTAATGAGGAGGTATTGAATAGAATTGGAGAGAAGAGAAGTCTGTGGCACAACTTGACTAGAAGAAGGGATCGGTTGGTAGGACATGTTCTGAGGCATCAAGGGATCACGAATTTAGTATTGGAGGTCAGCGTGGATGGTAAAAATCGTAGAGGGAGACCAATAGATGAATACACCAAGCAGATTCAGAAGGATGTAGGTTGCAGTAGGTACTGGGAGATGAAGAAACTTGCACAGGATAGAGTAGCATGGAGAGCTGCATCAAACCAGTCTCAGGACTGAAGACCACAACAACAACAACAACATCTTTTGTGCGTATATTTAATGAAAGAGACTCTTTACTCTACTCCTTACACCTGCTTCAGATCACAGTTCCGTCTAAAAATACATTTTTGTAGTTTCGGTGCAGATAATTCAGTCGACCTACCTCGACAGATTTTAGTGCGTCCAGTTTACTCTGTGTTGACTGATGTTGGTTCAAAAGATGAAAAGCACGTTGAAGAAACAACGAGTAGTACCTATCAAACAGCCCCCAGGGGCTCAGCATTCATTTGCTGGGTACGGGCTTGGCGACCCCTGGGTTCCTGAGCTGGGGACTGGTAAGCGCCGCCAGTCCCCTGTCACCGTAAGCTCTGAGCATACTTCAGCGACCACCGTGAGGCGCGGCGGTGGAACGTTGTGTGTCTCAGGGAATGGGGATCTTGGCTTGACCGCCCGGATCGCGAGGATGGAATGAACCTCTATAAAAAAAAACCTCAATCTCAAGGTGTGCTGCGCCCTGATGAAATGCATGGCTGTTGAGGTGGAACAGTTGTTAGCGGGCAACCTCTGGGGAACCTGCCGCACCTCAGTTGTATGAGGCTTACCTAGGCACGCGGGGCTCTGTCTAGGTGGACTCCTAGTTCCCTAGCTGCTCGTGGGACCGAGATGGAACCCTCGAACTTTTCTTCTTCTCCTCCCAGCGGAAAGGGTGGGCCGCTGGTAGGTTCTCACACCCAATCTCACAAGAAGGTTCGTGTAGCCAGTCCTCCTGATTCAGGTAGTAGTAACAGAACGCATGCTGCTTCGCAGAATGTGTTTCTTATAATTAAAAGAAAAGATGGGAGTTTCGACAAAGTTTCACCATTTTATATCCAGAAAGGCTTAGAAGGTATTGCTGGCACATTAAAATCTGTAAAGCACTTGCGAAATGGCACCTTGTTGGTTGAAACATCTAGCTTCCAGCAAGTCCAGAACCTTCAGAAGACACATTTTCTTGGGGAGTTTGCGATAGAGACTGAATTTCACAACACCTTGAACTACAGCAAGCGTGTTGTGACTTGCAGAGATCTTGTTGACATTCCCCAAGACGAACTGAAGGCTGAATGGTCCCGGGAAGGAATTGTCGACGTGCAACACGTTATGAAACGGGTGGATCGTACTCTCATAAAGACTGACTCATTTATCCTTACATTTAACAGCACCAAATTGCCAGAGCATGTGAAGGCAGGTTTCCTACGTCTCAGTGTACGGCCTTATTACCCCAACCCCATGCGGTGTTTTAAATGCCAACACTTTGGACACACTACTCTCGGCTGTAGAGGGGAAGCCACTTGCGGGAATTGTGGTAAAGCCGCCCATGAGGGAGTTGGTTGCTCCTCTCCTCCCAAGTGTGTCAACTGCTTTGGGGATCACCCTGTGTGGAGTAGGGAATGCAGAGTTTTCCTTGAGGAACGGAAGATCCAGGAACTTAAGACTACAAAACGCATCCCGTATGGTGAGGCGAAGAAAATTTACAAGTCCATGCAGCCGCCCACGTTCGCTGCTTCCTTTTCTTCCGTTCTCAAACAGCCAGTCTTGAAAACCGATGCCGCTACACAAACAGAGGTTGCTACTGTCAGCACTAGCACCTGCGCTTGTCAATGTACGTGTGCTGCTGCCGTTCCTGTGAAGCCTGCTGCTCCCCCCCCCCCCCCCCCGGCCTTCTGACCAGGCTGTGGTAGCTGACATCATGGAACTTCCTGCCCCTTCCCGGGTCCAGTCTTGTGCACTGCCCAGTGCTGCTACACCCCCTCTTGCTTCTGAGGTTTTAGCTCCAATGCCACCTCAGGCCAGAAAGTCGAAGCCAAAGACAAAGGTGAAAACTCGCCCACTAAAGGAGACTGAAGTTCTACAGTCTGCTGATGTGGATGTCATTCTCTCTGCCGTCTCTCTCGACTCCTCTTCTGAGGCGATGGAGGATGATGTCAGACTGGGGCAATCATCTCGCCCCAAAACTGAGCCTCCACCTGTTGTGGGCTCTCCTCCCCGACAGAAAGTGAGAATGAAGGTACTTCCACCCTGATAGATGGCTCCCATTATACAGTGGAACATGAATGGATTCCGGGCACATGTGGAGGAACTGAACCTCCTAGCATGGCAACGCCCCCTGTGCTTGTGTTTACAGGAAACGCATTTCAAACCATCTGATGCTCCTGTACTCAGGGGCTATACGTTATATCGCCGAGATGACCTGACTGGAGAAAGGGCCAAAGGCGGAGTCACCGTGTTTGTCAATAATGACCACCACTCTTCTGCTCTCCCCCTGGATACTGACCTGCAAGCAGTTGCAGTTGAAATTTATTCCCGTCGGAGGCTTACCGTTTGCTCCCTTTATTTACCCCCTCTGGATGCAGTGAACTTAGAGGCTCTCACAGACCTTATCGACCAACTCCCCCGCCCGTTTCTCCTCCTGGGAGACTTCAATGCCCATCATGTCCTGTGGGGCTCCACTTCTCTTTGCGCTCGAGGTCGAATTTTGGAGAGCCTCCTAACATCTCAAGTGTTGTGCATCCTCAACACAGGTACTCCGACTAATTTCTCTAGTGCTACAGGGTCATTCTCAGCCATTGACCTATCTTCCTGCTCTCCAACCCTCACTGACTCCGTTCACTGGGAGGTCATCGACGACCTAAATTCCAGCGATCACTTCCCTATCCGCATTCATCTCCTGGATGGTGTCTTACTGGAACAGCGGCCACCATCGTGGATGATTGGCAGGGCTAACTGGCCACTGTTCACTCGGTTGGCTGTCTTTGACCGCCACGACAGCGTACAGGAATGGGTGGATCACATCACGCTTGTGATCCACCTTGCTGCTGACCTATCCATACCACAGTCTGCTGGCACTCTTAAGCGGCGCCTTGTGCCTTGGTGGACAGAAGAGTGCCGTTCAGCCATCCGGGACAGGCGTGCGGCTCTTCGCCGATTTAAATGCCGCCCAACAGCGGTCAATCTTACCGCCTTTCGTATCGCGAGAGCCAGGGCACGCCGTGTCATTAAAGAGAGCAAGAAAAGGTCATGGCAGGAGTTTCTGGACTCCATCAACCGTTCCACTTGTTCCACAAAGGTATGGGAAGCCATCCGGAGGATTTCCGGTAAACGCAGCCGTTTACCAATAGCTGCGCTCCTGAACCAGGGATGCCTCCAAACGACACCCAGAGCCATAGCTCAGTCGCTGGCAGAGCATTTTGCACGAAGTACTGCCACTGCAACCCAGGATCCAGCGTTTCGTCGCTACCGTGCGACTGTCGAAAGAGCGAACTTGGACTTTCGGTCGAACAGTTCTGAGGCCTACAATTCCCCTTTCTCCATGTGGGAACTTGGCTCGGCTCTTACTGAGACTTCTGACACTGCACCAGGCTACGACCGCATCCGGTACTCCATGCTTCGACATCTGCCAGCGGCGTCAAAGGAAATCCTCCTTGAATGTTTTAATCTCATATGGCAGACAGGAGTGTTCCCCACCTCGTGGCGGGAGGCAATCCTCATCCCTCTCCTCAAACCAGGAAAGGACCGCACATGTCCCAGTAGTTATCGTAGTATCGCCTTGACAAGCTGTGTCGGAAAGACCCTGGAACGGATGGTTAACCGTCGTCTGGTCTGGCTGCTAGAGACTAGACAGCTCCTTAGCCGCTTTCAGTGTGGATTCCGAAAATTTCGGTCCACGGTCGACAACCTGACCCTCCTAGAGGCGGCTATTCAGCAGGCTTTCCTCCATCAGCATCACTGTATTGGTATCTTCTTTGATATCAGTAAGGCATATGATACTACTTGGAGACACTGTATTCTTGGACAACTGCATCAATGGGGCTTTCGTGGCCGCCTCCCCATTTTCATTCGGTCTTTCCTGTCTCAGCGGTTTTTTCGGACCCGCGTTGGTACCACACCGTCTGATCGCTTTGAGCAAGAGAACGGTGTCCCCCAGGGCAGTGTTTTAAGCGTTACCCTCTTTGCCATATCCATCAACAGTATAACGTCTACAGTGAGGAGTCCAGTACAGTGCTCCTTGTTTGTGGACGACTTTGCTGTTTTCTGTTCCTCCTCCAGTGTTGCAACCGTGAGCCGTCAGTTGCAGCTAACAGTGCGGCGGTTAGAGGAGTGGGCTGCAAAGACAGGTTTTCGGTTTTCTGCCGATAAGTGTGTTTGTGTTCATTTTAATCGTTCTCGTCGTCTTTTTACTTTGCCTGCCTTGCATATGGGGGATGCTGTCCTACATTTTAGAGACACAGTGCGGTTTCTGGGCTTAATTTTTGACTCCAGGTTGTCATGGCTGCCACACCTACGTGACTTGAAAGCCAGAACCCTGAAGGCACTGAACATCCTCAAGTGCCTCAGCCACAGGTCTTGGGGAGCAGACAGGGCGCGTCTCCTTCAGTTTTATCGGGCTTTTGTGCGTTCACGGCTGGACTATGGGTGCACAGTATATGGGTCAGCAAGGTCGTCTTATTTGCAGATCCTTGACGCTGTCCACCATACTGGGATTCGACTGGCCACGGGTGCTTATCGGACCAGTCCCATACCCAGCCTCTGTGCTGAGGCTGGCGAACCGCCACTTACCATCCGGCGGCAGCTCCTGCTGGTGCGCCAGGCTTGTAAGTTTCTTGCAGCTCCCAGCTCGCCTGCTCATCGCCTTGTTGCCCATCCACCTCTGGACCGCCTGTTTTCCCACCGTCCCCGAGCTACGTTGCCATTTGGGATCCGTGTGCAACGTGTGCTAGAGTCGCTCGGTGTGGAGTCTGTACAACCCCAAATCCAGAGTTTTAACCGCCTGCCACCCTGGTTACTGAAGAGGCCCGGAGTGATTTTAGATTTATTGCAGTACAAGAGAGATTGCACTCCTGCCACCGTTTTTAAAGCAGCATTTTCTGCTATTTTATCTGAGCACCACGACTATGTAGCTGTTTTTACGGATGGGTCGAAACAAGGGGATTCCGTTGGTTGCTCAGTTGTTTTTCCGAATCGTGTCCTCAAGGTCCGACTGCCTCAGACTTTTACTGTCTTTGATGCAGAATTGTCTGCGATCTTGCGGGCGCTGGAGCAGCTGAGGCATTCTTCCTCTCCTAAATTTCTTGTCTGTTCCGATTCACTCAGTGCCCTTCAATCATTGCACCATTTGTATCCGGCGGATAAAGTAGTCCAGACCATCCAGGATGCCCTCCTCCGACTACAGCTACTGGGGAAGGTTGTAGCCTTCTGCTGGGTTCCGGGGCATGTCGGCATTGCTGGGAATGAAAGGGCAGATCTCGCAGCCAAGGAGGCGTGTCTCGATCCACATGTATCTCAGTGTGCTATCCCCTTGCACGCACTCACCTCGCTGTTGAGCTCACGAGTCATGTGTCGGTGGGAGGATGAGTGGCTGGAAGTGACTGACAATAAGCTCCGTCTAGTCAAGCCCACAACGCGTGTGTGGTGTACTTCCTTTCAGCCACATCGACGGGACGAGATTCTCCTCACTCGGCTTCGAATAGGCCACAGCCCTATGACGTATGGCTTCCTGCTCCGGCGAGAAGACCCTCCAATGTGTGGTGCTTGCGGCGTCCAGGTCACTGTGCGCCACGTTTTATTGGATTGCGTTTTATTTTCTGACCAGCGGGCCGCGGCTGACTTGCCAGCGGACCTGCCAACTCTTTTAGGCAACACTCGGACGAATGTGGTTAAAGTTTTAAAGTTCTGTGCCATGTCAAATGTTTTTACAAAGATTTTAGGGAGAGGATTTTAATTTGCTCACTGTATGACAAGCTCGCCCATATTTTATGTCAGTAGCCAGCCAGTGACGATTTCAGTGGCATTCTTGTTGCTATGTTTTCCCTTTCATTCGGTTTTACTTTCTTATATAGCATTTTCTTTCTTTTCCTGCTTTATTTGCGTGTGTGATTCGGTTTTCTTAGGTCTGTCCACATTCGTTCCTTTTAATGTGTGTCAGGGCGCTGATGACCTCGATGTTGAGCGCCCATAAACCCCAAACACACACACACCTATCAAACAAGGGCCTCATTACTCAAGCTTGGAGGCAGTATCTGTAAATTCAAAAGAAAATATCGGGAGTTCTGGATGCTATCTATCTGCATAAAAGGTTTAAAGCTCAGTTAATTAGGTCTCTTTGTCTCTGAAACACATTTTAAATCGCTATCAAATCAGCTTTTGCGGCTGCAAACTATAATCATTGCAACTCCACTACTATTTTAATACAAGACTTCACACGTAAAGCTGCCAGAACCTTACATGTTCAATTCGGATAAACTCCACTTCCAAAACACTCACTGACCTACAGTTGCTCGCGAGTTGCTACGTCATGTCGTTCAGTGGTCTTCTTGCAAAGAAGTGCTCGCCATAATGTTGCATGAAAGTTCACATATCACCGCATGTGGAGTTGTTCTACGACCATAAATTTCACAAGAAAATAATTTCCAAACTGACCAAATTGAGACCTGGAATACAGCCGGATGACGTCGTCGGTAACCGCCGATATTTCGACTGGAGCGCATCCTGCCATTTTCAAGGCAAATATGCAGTAAGTAAGCGCTGTGCAAGGCAATTTAAAACCTCGGTTTTTAGAGAAACTCAGGAAAGATAACACTCACACGCACTGTTAACACTAGCGTCATCACAAACCAAAGATGGCCGACGTCAGAAGTTATTAATAGTGAAATTAATAATCATCGTGTGGGGTAGCATATACTGCGTCCCTCAACGCCCACCACCATCTTACATCATGGTCCTTTCTGGTTCCGTATACGATGACCTTGGCTTGCCTAAGGCTGTGGTCTACCGTATTCCTTGCAGTTGAGCAATGTCGTATATTGGTCAGACTATCAGGAGTATGGACGACCGGTGGACTGAGCATAAGCGGCACACACGCATGCAACAGTCGAACAGATCCGCAGAATATTGTCTTGGCACCGGTCATCCTGTGGAACATAGCAACACGGAGATTCTGTCACGCACTTCCAGCTATTGGGATACTGTTATTAAGGAAGCTGTTAAAATTAAATTAGCAAGTAACCTTAAAAATTTGTTTAAATTCTGCATCGAATCCTGCCCTCTCGCTTGCCAAAAAACAGGGAGACAGAGTTAATGCTACCTCACTCACCCACTAATTATTAATTTCACTATCAAGAACTTCTTACTTCGATCATCTTCGGATTGTGATGACGTTAGTGTTTACAGTGTGTGTGAGTGTTATCTTTCCGGAGTTTCTCTGAAAACTGAGGTTTTAAATTTCCTTACACAGCTCTTACTTGCTGCAGTTTAGCTTTGAAAATGGCAGGGTGTGCTCCGGTCGAAATATCGGCGGTCGTCGGCAATGCCACCCGGTTGCACTTCCGTAAATTATTTGAACAACTTCCAAAATAAATCACATAAAATTCTCAGAACTTCACTATAAGTTTTAAAATTGTAGTTGCTTCACATTGACGGTAAAAGAACAGAAAACATGAATGGTTTTCTTCATCTTAGCCGAAATTTGTGTCGCGACGTTACATATGTTCTGCTCATTGAGACGGTTCCGCCACGCGGAGTGGCCGCGCGGTTTGAGGCGCTCTGTCACGGACTGTGCGGTCTCTCCCGCCGGAGGTTAGAATCCTCCCTCGGGCATGGGTGTCTGTGTTGTTCTAAGCATAAGTTAGTTTTAGTTAGTTTAAATAGTGTGAAAGTCTAAGGACCGATGACCTCAGCAGTTTGGTCCCTTAGGAATTCACACACATTTAAACATTTTACAGAGTTCCCGAGCGACTCTTCGAGACATAGAACTGCAGCACAAAGCCCTACTCTAAGCGCAGCGATTGCCTCCCATTGGCTGACTATCTGGACAGCCAATTACAAAAGCTCCTGCCCTCAAATACTCGCGGGAATTCGTTATTCATCCAGTAGAATTACCGAAAGTAACAGTGAAAGACCTTCTGAATTTACGAAAAAAAATTAAAATGAAAACGAAAATTATTCCCATAAATAAAATATTAATCCTTTTAAAACACTAATTTCGTTGTGGCTGCTTTTATACAAAAGCATGAATGTTGGACGTACTTCACATGCCTCATGATTGCACAAGATTTGGCCTTGCATAGTTTTACATAGTTTTCAATAAAAAGAAACATCCTTACTTCACGTATATCCTCCATACACTCTCGTACTATGTCCATAACACTTACATAACAAAACATAATTAAATAATAATTTCGAAATGATATCTTTCATTTAAGCAGTGTGTTGTAGCGAAAACAAAAATAATTTTAAATAAAGAATTTATATGAACTGATCTTTTTAGTTGCAGTTTCAGATGATATTATAAGTAATATATTACAACCCCTAGCTCTGTTTTGCAGTATAAGAAAAGTTATTATAGTTTTCAGGTTAAGATTTCATATCTTCGGAAGTACTGAACATAATGAGCTAAGGTTTGCGCTTATAGTAGCAATACAAGACTGTATATGGAATATGGAAAAGGTCGCATAAAATTTAATAATATTTCTGTAGCCGCCGCGAGGAGTGGCCGCGTAGTTTGAGGCGCCATGTTACGGATAGCGCGGCCCCTCCCGCCGGAGGTTCGAGTCCCACCTCGGGCGTTGGTGTGTGTGTTGTTATTCGCATAAGTTAGTTAAGTTAATTTAAGTAATGTGTAACTCTAGGGGCAGATGACCTTAGCAATTTGGTCCCTTAGGAATTAACACATTTTGAATATTTCTGTACCTTCATAGTGTAAACATACATACTGATCGTGCGCCAGACCAGTTCACTGCCCACACTCACCTTCATGATAACATAATACGGCACACACAGAGATTGCGTACTTCACTACAATGAATAACAACTCGGAATAATCTATTACGTCACACCGCGAGCGCTAGCCTAATAGATGAATTTGCACCTGAAAACATGATCGTTAATATCTAAGCATATGCGGACAAAGCCGCATCTACGATATTTCCGAACACGGGCAAAAACTTGATAGTCGGCCCCCACCCGCCACCCTCGAGAGGTTTAGATAGGATGTCAAAAATTTAGAAAAATCGATTTTACAAAAATATGTTTTGTAGCGAACATCTTTCTGACGAGTTTGATATATAAAACACACATGTCCGAGTAAATATAAGACATGTTATTTGATCTTAAGTGCACCAGAGTGCTGTGCCACGCCTCTTCGCACACCATTATTCTATCGCACGTCACTGTACTTCGATCTTTGGAATTCGAACATGAATATTTTGTAATGGAAGCCATCGAACCTATATTCAGGACAGTGGAAATTAAAATGTCCTATGGTGCCTCTCCAACTCCCAGTTGTTCAATTTGATATCCTACCCACCTTAAAATAAAACCTCACAATTGGGTGGCATTATTTGTGACCAGTAGAATAAGAACTCGTCAGAAAATCTACACCCTTTATTGCCTATTAACTAATAACTTTCTTTTTTTTGTGACATAAAATTAAATACGGTAAACATAAAAACAGTAAAGGCAAGATAAACCAAGAGGGTACACATATCTTCAATCTTTAGATCCCAGCATTTTTGTCTCTCTAATCTTGCAACAGCTGTACACAGCGTCTTTCTTTCTGCGAAAGAATCTACTACCTCATCAAAGTTCGTCAAAAGTTTTCCTGCATGAAAAATGAAAATGTCGTTGTCTAACACTTAAAACGTTGTTGATATGAATAGTACCCAAGACTGGAGTGGTTTCTCGATTTGATTATCTATTTTTACACTGTCTGCTAGATAGAACGAAATAGGCCTTGCTAATATCGCAGCAATTGTAACAAACGCCAAATAAGCGAGACTGCTTTGGCACAGATGGTCATTTTTATATACCTCATTTACATAAATAACAGAACGGAATCTAATTCACGAATTATCAATATCAAATTGCTATTAGGCCTACTACAAGCAAAAAGTAAGGAAATAGTTCACATTTCACTCATACGCTGCAGCTTCTCAAGCACGGGATAGAAAAGAAGTAGCACGAAATTTTTATATAAATTTGGAATCGTCAAATTCGTCCATATAATTTGAGTGATGTCCCCGTTTCTTCTCCTTCTACGTGCTAATAGAAAATCTGGACATCATTAATTCTGCCATTATCAAAACTTTTTCTCCGGTTAACTTCATTAACGCTGCCAGAATAACCGGTTCAGTTAGCCCGCGTTCAATCTCCGGTTAGGCGTTATTACGTATTCGTACAACGCGTTTTCTGCCACATACCGAGAATAGAACATAAGGCGGCTGGTAACTAGGGTCTGCACAACTGGTCGTCAGTAGTGTAGCGATCTGGCAAAAATTTTGTGAAAATTTCGTTCTCTTGGATACAGCGAGAAGATAATAGGTAATCTTTCTTACCTGTTATTCCTGTCAGTCGCTAATTTCTACTCTGCTAGTCTGAATCTATTGATTATGATAATTATTATAAACAACGCTGACCATTCGTACACCCGTCAAGCACATAAACAACCAGCGATTCTCATTCACTCGTTCTGGTTTATTCGGCTCAGCTCGTGTAGCTCTGTCCCCTTTTGTCTGCGGGAAAGCTTGTAGTAATACACAGCTCGAAAAAAGTTTTGCATCACGTGGGTTCCAAGAGTTCCGGAACCTGTACGGAAAATTGGAATAGAGATCAACTTAAACATAATTTCCGCCCTTTTTAATGCTCATGAAAACCACACATTCCATGTTGTACCACCATACAGCGAGACCTTCAGAGATGATGGTCAAGATTGCTGTACACACCGGTAACTCTAATACCCAGTGGCACGTCCTCTTGCATTGACGCATGCCTGTGTTCGTTGTGGTTTACTATCCACAAGTTCATCAAAGCGACGGGTATTCCCCTGACAGAGACATAAAGTGCACTATGCACGCATTCAAAAGTCAACTAATGATTCGTTAAGAAATCAACTTAGAATGTGTTCAAAAATTTTCAAAAATCACTTGGGATGCGTTTCAAAATCATATGAATAATCGATAGACCAACGTGCGCAGGATGCTAGCCGCTTTGTGAAACAAGGTTTTCTTATTCAAGAAAATGAGTTTGGCGTCTCGTGAAATTGC
Organism: Schistocerca serialis cubense; assembly: GCF_023864345.2. NCBI lineage: Eukaryota > Metazoa > Arthropoda > Insecta > Orthoptera > Acrididae > Schistocerca > Schistocerca serialis. The sequence continues at coordinate 141,104,002 of NC_064638.1, read as the reverse complement.
CGTACAGGGCAGATACAACGGTTGCCCAACCGTACATCTGGGCCTGTCTGCGGAGTTATGCTGAAACGAGGCGGAAATTCCTTGCTACCTGCCTCAGGCTGATCCTTTTGATGAACAGAACAGCACTTTTGAGTACAATTGTACTTGTTACCAACTTCGTTCATAATACTCGTATATTTTGTAAGGAAATACGTACACTACTGGCCGTTAAAATTGCTACACCAAGAAGAAATGCAGATGATAAACGGGTATTCATTGGACAAATATATTATACTATAATTGACATGTGATTACATTTTCACGCAATGTGGATGCAAAGATCCTGAGAAATCAGTACCCAGAACAACCACCTCTGGCCGTAATAACGGCCTTGATACGCCTGGGCATTGAGTCAAACAGAGCTTGGATGGCGTGTACAGGTACAGCTGCCCATGCAGCTTCAACACGATACCACAGTTCATCAGGAGTAGTGACTGGCGTATTGTGACGAGCCAGTCGCTCGGCCACCATTGACCAGACGTTTTCAATTGGTGAGAGATCTGGAAAATGTGCTCGTCAGGGCAGCAGTCGATCATTTTCTGTATCCAGAAAGGCCCGTACAGGACCCGCAACATGCGGTCGTCCTTTATCCTGCTGAAATGTAGGGTTTCGCAGGGATCGAATGAAGGGTAGAGCCACGGGTCGTAACACATATGAAATGTAACGCCCACTGTTCAAAGTGCCGTCAATGCGAACAAGAGGTGACAGAGACGTGTAACCAGTGGCACCCCATACCATCACGCCGGGTGATACACCAGAATGGCTATGACGAATACACACTTCCAATGTGCGTTCACCGCGATGTCGCCAAACACGTATGCGACCATCATGATGCTGTAAACAGAACCTGGATTCATCCGAAAAAATGACGCTTTGCCATCCGTGCACCCAGGTTCGTCGTTGAGTACACCATCGCAGGCACTCCTGTCTGTGATGCAGCGTCAAGGGTAACCGCAGCCATGGTCTCCGAGCTGATAGTCCTTGCTGCTGCAAACGTCGTCGAACTGTTCGTGTAGATGGTTGTTGTCTTGCAAACGTCCCCATCTGTTGAATCAGGGATCGAGACGTGGATGCACGACCCGTTGCAGCCATGCGGATAAGATGCCTGTCATCTCGATAGTGATACGAGGCCGCTGGGATCCAGCACGGCGTTCCGTATTACGCTCCTGAAGCCACCTATTCATATTCTGCTAACAGTCATTGAATCTCGACCAACGCGAGCAGCAATGTCGCGATACGATAAACCGCAGTCGCGATAGGCTACAATCCGACCTTTATCAAAGTAGGAATCGTGATGGTACGCATTTCTCCTCATTACACGAGGCATCACAAAAACGTTTCACCAGGCAATGCTGGTCGACTGCTGTTTGTGAATGAGAAATCGGTTGGAAACTTTCCTCATGTCTAAACGTTGTAGGTGTCGCCACCGGCGCCAACCTTGTGTGAATGCTCTGAAAAGTTAATCATTTGCATATCACAGCATCTTCTTCCTGTCGCTTAAATTTCGAGTCTGTAGCACGTCATCTTCGTGGTGTAGCAATTTTAATGGCGTATAGTGTATATAATGATTGAAAATTTATGTCCTCTTTTTGTGAATCACGACGTTTAGGTCCTTGTCCAACCGATTGTTTAGACCACCAGTCCATAAGTTCTGATCTTCTGTAAATTGTCTCGGACAAAACAATATCTGAATAAACGAACCAGTGACGTCATGATGCGGGCTAAGACTCCTACAACCTGGCTGAAGTGTCCGTCACTTTTCCACAAAGTACAGGATACTCATACTTGAAACTTGCTGGCAGATTAAAACTGTGTGCCGGACCGAGACTCGAACTCGGGATCTTTGCCTTTCGCAGGCTCTACCACTTGCCCACGAAAGGCAAAGGTCCCGAGTTCGAGTCTCGGTTCGGCACACAGTTTTAATCTGCCAGGAAGTTTCATATCAGTGCTCCGCTGCAGAGTGAAAATCTCATTCTGGATACTCATACTTGTTTAGATACGAGTCACGATGCGAGTGGAGATTTGTAATTAAATGTATTGAAGAACTGGTCGTAAATATGGGTGGCTGCTCATCCGTGAACGGCACTAACTGTTGCAAAAATGGTTTTCGCAAGTTTAGATTTCCTAGTGATTGAATGAAGAAAAAGATGAGCCATAGACCGCCGGAGAGACAATTGGGAACCACTCAGCGCTTATTTGTGTATTGTAAATATAAGGTAATAAAAGTGGTTATAAATATGAAACCAATTGTATGAAACTACGTTCCTTCCCAGTCGAACATTGTGCTCAAGCAGTTCGTCTCAGAATCCTTCGATCGCTGTGATACGTTTGCAAGTGGAAAAGTGACGAGGAATATTTTTGATGTATTTATACGTCTTATCATAAACATACACAAACTGAATATTACTTAACTCCATTTCTTATATAGGCCCGACAGAACAAGTGATAATTAGGATATTTTGATAGCGAACTGGGAACTGGTCATTGTGAGGGAAACTGCACAGGTAACATAACCTTCAAAGAATGAAGTTTTTATCGCAGCTCAACAAGCAACTATCATCAAGTACGTAAAATGAATACTGGTTAAAGGATACATGAAACTGTTAATAAAAGTTCGTTTCACTGTAAGATAAAACTATACTTTCCCCCACCTCTGTACAATAAAAATGCGGCATTTCTTAAAGTACCTTCTTTCGAATAAAAAATAAAGACCTGTTTTTCAAACGGCTATATGCAGGCAAAGTTAATAAATAGCCACAGGTTGTCACTCCACAACAATCATATTTGAAGACATTGGTACAGAGTTCTTAACCCATTACATTTGATGTTTACAAACTATCGCGCAAGTTCCGAGCCTCCGTTTCTATAGCCGTGTAATATTACATTTATGTTTTTCTTTTGCATAAAAAGGGCATTTTAAATATTTCCTTAAACGGTAATTGCTGTTTGGTTCATTCATACATGCAATATCAAATATGCTATAAGAAGTACTGTAAAAAGTTGCGTGGATAGGTTAATCACCCACAACGCAAACACTGCTAATCCTCAGAGATGGAGAGAACGTGGCGGACTATTCAGCCTGTTATACAGAAGCTGTAGAAATGGCGGGCCTGCGCTGCGAGCAGTCGCGGGTTGGCGGTAGCACTGGCGGCTGCGGCGAGCTGTGGTCTGTCAAACGTCGGGGAGGGGCACTGCTTTGCTCCGTGCGCCGTAGTCTGTAGGGCACTTTACATTATCACCAACCATTCTATCTTTTCTTATCATAGAAAATAAGTGCAGGATATACGGGTACGCCTTATCAGATTCCTGGGTCGAATCTGGGACCGACCTTGCCCGAGCCCCGAAATTCTACGAAACGATCCAACTATCTTCCAGAACATGACGTCTAGTTTTGTTTCCAGTGGCACTATCACGTTCGCAGTAGGGCTCACATAGGCGCTGAACCGCCAAACAATACATTAAAAAGTCTTTGTGTAGTTAGAATTGGGTGAAAAGCTTTATGGTGAAAGGGCCTCGAGTCAAGAAAAAGGCCATTCTTTCGTCATATTCTCTATCAGCGGAAGTAAAGAAGTTCGCTTTGTGATCGGATATCGAGTATAGTCCTACTAAAAATGACAGGTCGTGGAAGTATTTAAAAACAATACTGTAAAATAGAAGAAAATGTGACTTCTTACTTGCTTACGAACAGACAAAAGTCTTTATAACATCGCCAGAAAAATACTGTGTATACAAGTATCCACCTCGGGTTCAAGGAGAAATTTTAGGTCAGCCAGTTGCATTGTCACTCTGAGACGGTTATTTTTACACCCGGAAAATGTTGATGTTCTTGTTTTTAGTCACTGTAACTTTTCTATCAGAGAAAAATGAGTGAAAAAGTGTGATGAAACTAAATTTGTGTATTAAGTTTCGTTTTCTGTGGTTTCTACTTGTGAAAGTGTGTTCGTTTGTTGCACATTTTTGTTGTTTGTGTTTGAATTACCACAACTGCTTTCCAATTTACTTTTGATTTATTGAATTATGAAATGTGTTCGCAAAGTGCGAATATGGTGCCGCAACATCTATGCAATTTACTGTAAACATATGAAAATTTGTGCCACACCGGTATTCGAAAGCGGGTTCCCCGGTTGTCGTAATGTACCGCGTTAACATGTGTGCATCTCCGAAGGAACATTGCATCTAACTATACAAACACTGCCAATACAGCTACTATACTGGTGCACTCCTATCTTTAGAAAAAAAAAATAGATCACCTTGAACGACTAGGGCTAAGACGTCATCTGGGTTCAGCATATCTCCTGTTGCTTAGTAGGCGCAAGGTCTGAAATGGATCCTGGTAACTCGTTCCATGCATCAACGCGTATAAGGCGCGAATGGCGTCCTGTGGTATAGCCATCCATGCTGCATTCGCCTAGTTCTAAAGTTCATCTGTGGTGGTTGCCACTGGGTCACAGCGCTGGCACTTGTTTCACCGTATCCTACACGTTTTTGATTGACGAAGAGCCTGGTGATCTGAGAGGCCAAGACAAACGCATGACGTCCTCTGACATCAAGAAGGCACGTGTTGGTGCAACAACATGTGGTCGTGCATTGTCTTGCTGAAAAGTGGCGTCTGGGGAGTGTGTAGGAACAGTATGGCTACGGGTCACAGGATGTCATCCACGTAGGTCGCGCTCGTCACAGTACCCTGGACACACACCAACTGCGATTTGTGATTGTACGCCGAACAGTAAGGCCTTGAGTTGGCGCAGCATGTTTTGTGCGGATGTAATCACTGTGATGCCGCTACGCCTGTCTGCGGCGAACCAAAATGCGGCCACCCTTTTCAAACAAACACAACCTGGATTCGTCCAAAAATATTACCTGATGCCTTTCCTTGCCCCTTTTGATATCGTTCCATACATCATTGCCGTCTAGTATGTTTCTGCACGTTCGCCAAAGTAGACGGAGAAGTGGACGACGCGCACGTAACCCATGCCGTAATAAAATGCAACAGGCTGTCACTCCTGATAGTGTGCGATGTCTTACACTGTTCCACTAACGCGCCAGAGCCGAGGAGGATGCAATGCCATTCGGATGAGTTCTTGAGCAGGTCGGAGTGGCCGAGCGGTTCTAGGCGCTACAGTCTGGAACCGCGCGACCGCTAAGGTCGCAGGTTCGAATCCTGCCTCGGGCATGGATGTGTGTGATGTCCTTAGGTTAGATAGGTTTAAATAGTTCTGAGAGCTAGGGGACTGATGATGATGACCTCAGCTGTGAAGTCCCATAGTGCTCAGAGCCATTTCAACCATTTGAGTTCTTGATCTGCTCGAGGTAGGGGAGGGGGGGGGGGGGGAGCGGATGGGAGGAGCGATCTGACCCATCTCGTCGTTTTCTACGAGCTTCCATGGACCATTCTACACACTCCCGTTGCACTGCTGAAACACGACCTCCATCACCAGCAACAATTTGCCACATCGAAGAATCGTAGTCTCTCATGCCAATAATGCACCCTCTCTCAAACTCATCGATTTGACGGTACGATTCACGCATACGTCTGCGAGGTATTACCTTCGGCTTATAGCAACAACGAGACCGCATGTACATTTTATCGGTAGATGCTGTTGCGCCGTGGTATAGGTGTTGAACTTGAACGTGCGGGCTGACATGTTTCAAATGCTAATCACTTGCCAGCCGCTTTGGCCGAGCGGCTGTAGGCTCTTCAGTCCGGAACCACACTGCTGCTACGGTCGCAGGTTCGAATCCTGCCTCGGGCAGGCATGTGTGTGATGTCCTTACGTTAGTAAGGTTCAAGCAGTTCTAACAAGGGAATGGTCATACTTGTCATGTCGAAACCTGTGTTGCCTTTTTTACCACTGTGAGTTAACATTGCAAGAAGTCTGTATGCAGAATTTTAGCTGCTGACATGACCTGGAAGTCTGTAAACAATTTTATGAAGTAAGACATTATTGTCGCATGGTTTGCGCGCTAATAACCGCCTCTTGTACAACCCTGACCTCTCTCGCTACGTTATACCAACGCCATCTAGGGACAAGGTGGCGTCAGCTAGGCGCCGCTCTCTTGCCACAGCAGTGAGAGAGCTGATTCCCCCCAGTGAAAGCGATCGTATGATAATTAAACATTCGTTGACAAATATGGCTGATATGTTGTCTACAACATTCTTTCCAAATAGCTATGAAATACACAAATAAATATACGGTTTAGAACACGTCCAATTTTTATTTCTTGTAATTTCCGCAAAAATGCGAAATATTGATACAATGTTTAAAACAAAGGTTTTTTTGTGCACCAAGATCATACAAGCAAAGACGACATATGACAGCCCTGCGAATCACAGACGTTGTTAGATGTCCGTAGACAAAACTGGTCTGGTGTTAGGAATGAATCACGCCTAGTGTCAGTATATTTCGAGGAGTGCCACGCGTATTTAATGAAATTCTGAAACCGTGGGGAGGAAAATTGATAATGTACTACTGATTGCAACTTGAGAATATTGTCACGGTGATAGGCAGGAAATTGCAGTGATCTGCACACAATAATTTTCTCTGTTAGTTTTCTGTAAAATGCCTTCCACTGACGGAAAAATTCTCTGTCTAAAGGTTGAATTACGTTCGTCGTGCCGGGTGGAATCTGAAGTATCTCTACTTCTTTGTCAGGGTGAGCTCGAAATACAGCTTTTAATGAATCAGACCTTTCATGACCTGACCACGAATCTAGAAGGAGGAGAGATTTGTTCCCGCAGAACGGAAGAAAAGCATGACGCATGAAAAGTGTAGCGTTTTCATTTCCCATTTTTTCAGACTTCGATGGGTCTACCACAAGATAGTTTGCGTAGAACATTCTTCTTATGACACGTGGTCCAAAACGTCCAGTTGGTTCTTGAAGACACACATATAGTTTAGGCAGCAATGAACCATCCAGACTAATTATGGGCATTATAGTGTATGAATAGGTGAGTGCAGTTGTGGACTGCGCAATCGCCTCAATATGTTTTTGCCCTTTGCATGACAGTGTTCTTTTCGCACGCATTTCTTTTTGAAAACCTGACTGATCTGCATTGTACACGTACGATTCACTTAAACTAGCGATCTTATTTTTCGCATTCGTAAGAAAAGCTTCTATCATTTCGATTTGTGTCACTTCATTTTCCTACCTGTTTCTCGATACAAATTTTGTTATTTTTCTTGCCACAATTTTATGTGATCTTTTGAAGCGACTAATCCAGCTTTGAGAAGCTGTAAATTCTTTAGCGCCTATCTCTTTGGCAATCTCTAACGCCCAATCACGCAAAGTTGTATCGCTGACACTAAATGACTGTTGTCTGGCATCGGTAAATAGCTCAAAAAGTCGCGCATTTATCTCCGTCGCAATTTCCAGTCGACTCTTACGTCGTCCAGCGACTTCCTTTTTCCATCTACACAATTCACGTTCAGAACGGACAAAGCGATACTTATTTTGAACAGTACTGACACGTGGGCGTTTCTTACCACTTTCGTTCAACCAATACGTCACCGCTTTTTCTTTGTCTGATAAGGTAATTCTAATTGCTGGTGTTACTTTCGGATATAATTGATTATGGTACGAGGCACTATCACTCGAGGAGTCTTCATGAGTGCAACTGTCGTCGGTGTCTTCGCCGTCTGTAGATTAACAGTCTGCAATATGAGTGTTTCAGTTGTTTCTAGCGACACGTCTGCGCCATTTACATGCTCGTCTAGAAGTTTAACAACCATGTCGCACAGCACATAGTCTTCACGCGTGTTTTTTGTTGATTGCTTCATTTGGCGTCTGTGGTATATCTCCATAGCAAGCAGCAAAACATTTACAGGGGTCGCCATCACCTGTGAGAGGAGATTGAATGTTCACCGTGAAGTGGTATGCGGAGTATAGATGTACATGTACAGAACATCTTTCACATCTCTAACCAGTTTCAGGACGGTATGTTTCGAAATACGTACCAGAAATGGAAAGGACGTGCATGCCACAGAAACGAATATTCTTTTCCCCTCTCCACCAAAACCGTGCAGCGATATTCCTCTTTAATGAACGCCGCGATAAGACGGCCGCACTTCCCGACCATGCGCACAACGCTCGCGACTCGCCACTTCCAGGGGCGGACAGCCGCCACTACAAGCGCCAAGCAGGAAACACAGCCATGTTCGTGATTTTTTTTAGGTGACTTCCAGTTCATGTCAGCACCTACAATTTTGCATACGGACCTTTTGCACAGTCAAATAACAGTGCTAAAGAAAGCAATACATGTTTCGGCATGACAAGTCTGACCATTCCCTGTAAGTCTAGGGGACTGATGACTTTTTTTTTTTTTAGCTAATCACTTCTGCAGAACTTACTGATGTACATGTCCTGTGAATATGAACGTCCTATCTGTTGTGGGTTGGCAGGAGAGCCAACACCGGGTTACTAGAGGAAGCCGAAAGGCACGCGTTTTAGCTCACGCAGGCTGGCGTGAGGTCTGGAACAGGACAAGGAAATTACAATTTAGAAAAAATGGACGTAGCTGGTGGAATACTTAACTTTAATCCATAAATGGTGAACGTCGGTCTTGACGGTACATTATTACAGTATCAATAGTAACTGGTACTGGCGCCTTGCTAGGTCGTAGCAGATGACGTAGCTGAAGGCTATGCTAACTATCGTCTCGGCAAATGAGAGCGTATTTTGTCAGTGAACCATCGCTAGCAAAGTCGGTTGTACAACCGGGGCGAGTGCTAGGAAGTCTCTCTAGACCTGCCGTGTGGCGGCGCTCGGTCTGCAATCACTGATAGTGGCGACACGCGGGTCCGACGTATACTAACGGACCGCGGCCGATTTAAAGGCTACCACCTAGCAAGTGTGGTGTCTGGCGGTGACACCACACTATCTCTGGTCGTTCAAGGAGTTCTGTTTTTTTTTCTGAAAATGAGTGTATTTCATGCCGAAGCCAAAGCAACCTGAGGAGAAAAATAAATAAGTCTCTCCCTTTTCCGGAATCACATAACTATGCGAGCACGTTGGGAAGCAGACACAGGGACGTAATTAAGGTTTGGATCGGTCTCGGAAGAGTGGTCGGACTGCCGAAGTACTTAAGGCGACAGCTCGCGGCCATCTGGAATTCCAGGTTTGAGTCACGGTACGGTAGAAATTTTCATATTTTTCCAGTAAAGTGTGTAGCTGTTGTGGTGCCGTATTTGCACTTTGAGAATACATTTCATGATTTAGTACAGTTGTCGATTATGTGCAGTGTCTGTTCCTCTGGACATGAATGCTTTTCCGAAAGAACATCACGTGGAACTATACAGACACTGTGAATTACAGACACTGCACTAATGTGCACTGAGGTGACGAAAGTCATGGGATGGCGATATGCACATATACAGGTGGCGGCAGTATCACGAACACAAGGCATGAATGGGCAGTGCATTGGTGGAGCTGTCATTTGTATACACGCGATTCATTTGAAAATGCTCCCGACGTGATAATGGCCGCAGACTGGAATTAACAGACTTTGAACGCAGAGTGGTAATTGGAGCTCGACGCATGGGACATTCCATTTCGGAAATCGTTAGGAAATTCAATATTCCGCGACCTACACTGTCAAGAATGTGCCGAGAATATCAAATTTCAGACATTGCCTCTCATCACGGACGACGCTGTGGCCGTTGGCCTTCACTTAACGACAGGGAGCAGAATAGAGCTATCAGTGTTAACAGATAATCAACGCTGCTTGGAATAAACGCAGAAATCCATGTGGGAAGTACGATGAACCTATCCGTCAGGACGGCGCGGCGAGATTTGGTGTTAATGAGCTGTGGCAGCAGACGACCGACGCGAGAGCTTTTGCTAACAGCACTACATCGCCTACAGTGCCTCTCCTGAGTTGGTGAGTGTATCGGTTGGACGCTAGACGACTTGAAAGCGGTGGCCTGCTCAGATGAGTCCCGATTTCAGTTGATAAGAGCTGATAGTAGGGTTCGAGCGTGGTGCAGACCACACAAAGCCATGGACACAAGTTGTCAACAAGGTACTGTGCAAGCTGGTGGTGGCTCGATAATTCTGTAGTCTGTGCTTGCTTGTAGTGGGCGGCGTTCTCTGTTCCAACTGAACCGATCATTAAGCGGAAATAGTTATGGTCGGTTACTTGAAGACCATTAGCAGACCTTCGTGTGCTTCATGTTCGTAAAGAACGATGGAATTTTTGTGGATGACAATGCGTTATGTCACCAGGGCACAGTTGACCGCGATTAGTTTGAAGAACATTCTGGATAATTCGAGCGAATGATTTGGGCACCCAGATCGCCCTGCATCAATCCAATCGAAAATTCATGAGACATAATGAGTGGCCAGCTCGCGTGCAAAATCTTACACCAGCCACATTTTCGCAATTACGGACGCCTATAGAGGCAGCATGCTCAATATTTCTGCAGGAGACTCCCAACGACTTGTTGAATTGCTGAACTACACCGAGCAAGAGGAGGTCCTACACGATATTAGGAGGTGCCCCATGACTTTTGTCACCCCAGTGTATTTCGAAATTATTACTGAGCGACAGGGGCAGTATTGGCCTGTTATTTCTACCTCGGATCATCTTGCTTTGGGATTCATATTTGAGAAAATACCTCAGTGAGACCAGGTGGTGTCAGCAGGGGCGAACGGCGTGGCCCACGTCGCGCGCACCCTTGTGTAAACGCAACGGGTTGTCCGCACTCTAGTTCCGTTCGCCTTTGCCGACAACACAGCCGCCCACCGCGGTTCAATGTGGCGGGGTGAGGCGGCTCAGAGCCAGGAACTGGGCAGTTGGCAGCCGTGTTAAGCGGGGCAGAGCCCGGAGACTCCACAGTGACTCGAACACCAGCTCCAGTTATCTTCTCTTTGGTCCACCACGTGTTCCTTGTTGTCCAGCATTGAAACGACTTATCCCAAGTGGCTCGATTTCGACCATAAGTATCGCACAGTCACATGATTTTAAGACTTGTTCTACATTGCTTAGGAGTCTTACACATACATACACACACACCGCTTTTCGGCCGACCAAGAGAGATCAGAAATGAGCTCCGTATACTGCGTCTAAAGTCGTCAGTGAGACCTGTGACGTCATCTCCGAAATCGCCGTCTCCGTCTGCTCGTAGACTCGACCCGCGAGTTTCCGCCGCTACCCACTCGCCCGCCATTACGTCTGTTGGCGGGTACAACTGGACTCGACTCTTTCAGAAAGGAGTGCGAGTACGTGAAATCGCAAGTATCACCGCGGACACGCAGCCTTCCCGGTACGTACATACGCAACCGACTTGAAAGAAATTTCCGCCATTAAATTGTAAATTACTATTCATTTGTTAAATGTGATTTGAGACTTTCTCGGCGTATTCCATTCGTGAAATCTTCTCGGGTGATCAGCCGAGTAAAGGCGTCGTCTTCTCGCAACGTTTCGAAGGGTTTCGTACCCATCATCTTCAAGCGAAGATGATGGGTACGAAACCCTTCGAAACGTTGCGAGAAGACGACGCCTTTACTCGGCTGATCACCCGAGAAGATTTCACGAACTATTCATTTGTGTAACACAGTCACGATTTCGGCATTATAGTCATTCCCAAGACTAAGTTGAAATGTCACAAAACGTCCAACTTGCCTAAATGACAAAAGCAACTTATATAGCAGTATAACGACTTATTGGTGAGCAATGAATATTGATCTGTTTATACATACATTCATACAGCCGTAACTTATTCGGAGACCTGTAAATTTATTTTAGTAATTAATATCCGTTGAGGGAACGTCTAACTATTACGTTGACATATACACACTTTCGAGGCTTTATCGAGTATGTAACGACAAGAAAACATGAGATGAAAACGGAGTGCAATTTCTAAATGGTGAATAACTATTGAAATAAATTATAGAAACGAATGTATAGCTACACAACTCGCTGTTAGCCCATAAACGCGAGCTGCTATCAGCAAATGAATAAAGAAACAGCGCGCTTTTTTTGTCACAGGGATATAAGAGTGTCTTTGTTGTGTGCCCCGTTTTCTTTTGACGTAACACATACGTTTCCTCACGACAGAAGTGGAATAACGAAGAATACAACACTGTTTGTATTGGACGTGGTTTGTATGCTTTTCGTTCGAAGCGTGCACTGTAGTGTGAAACTCATTCCAAGCATTGCTCATCCTCTAATGGAACACATATGTAATGGTTTACTTTGCATCATTTAATCTTCCTCTTACATCTTCCACAGTCTCAACAAAACACACCTTCTTTAAAGGCCATCTGATCCCGAGAATCGGTCATTTCGCCTTGGCAGTGCTTCTTTACAGCAGACCTACTAAGGAGACTGCCTACACGACGCTTTAGAATACTGTTGCGCGGTTTGGGATCCTTACCAGATAGGACTGACGGAGTACATCGAAAAAGTTCAAAGAAAGGCAGCACATTTTGTATTATCTCGAAATATGGGAGAGAGCGTCACAGAAATGATACAGGATTTGGGCTGGAAATCGTTAAAAGAAAGGCGTTTTTCTTTGCGGCGGAATCTTCTCACGAAATTTCAATCACCAACTTTCTCCTCCGAATTCGAAAATATTTTGTTGACACCGACCTACATTGGGAGGAACGATCACCACTATAAACTAAAGGAAATCAGAGCTCGTACGCAAAGATATAGGTATTCATTCTTTCCGCGCGCTGTACGAGATAGGAATAATAGAGAATTGTGAAGGTGGTCCGATGAACCCTCTGCCAGGCACTTAAATGTGATTTGCAGAGTATCAATGTAGATGTAGATGTACTCATCTTCTGTACTAACAATAAGTCACCGCCGGCCGGTGTGGCCGTGCGGTTCTAGGCGCTTCAGTCTGGAACCGCGTGACCGATACGGTCGCAGGTTCGAATCCTGCCTCGGGCATGGATGTGTGTTATGTCCTTAGGTTAGTTAGGTTTAAGTAGTTCTACGTTCTAGGGGACTGATGACCACAGATGTTGAGTCCCATAGTGCTCAGAGCCTTTTTAACCAGCCAATAAGTCACCACTGCCCTCGCTTCTAATTACAACTTGCGACTACCACAATACACAAGAAGAGAGAGAGTGTCACTGCGAAGGATGCAAAATCCCTCGCAAAAGAAATTAATGTCATAATTTTTTTCGCAGATAATAACGCTGAGTTATTCCGAGGAATGGTCGATAGTGCAACTAATTTTGAAAAAGGGGTATCGTAATGGTAAGAAACTGAAAGTGAGTAGATGGGACCAGTGGTGTGCCCTAGATATGTGGCGCCCCTGGAAGAATTTAAAATGGCGCCCTCTAAACGACCCCCCAGGAAGCAAAGAATGCACCCCCTTATCAATACTGAGAGATTGATATTTTCCCTTGTTCCAAGAAAATGTGAAGGCGTTTCTTGGCAGATATAAGTAAATATATATATTTATCTAAAAAGATAAGACCGGCGGCGACGCACATTCTGTTTCGAGCAGACTGCACATCTACGCCATAGTCTGCGTTTCTTGGACTGGTCACTCGGAGTGACATGAGGAAAGTGCCTCCCAGTAAAGCGAAGAGGATTCTCGTCATCAGAGGGTCTTCCTTTAGTATCTCTTCTCCGTTCTGTAGCAAATTTTCCCACAATTTCTCGTACCAGACTGGCCGCGGTCCAGCGTTATTTTTTCGGCGCGGCGCTCCGTCGCGTCATCGTCGGCGGCATTTGGAATTTGCGCCCCCCTTCCTCTTGCGCCCCTGGCGGGGGCCACTCCTGCCAACCCCTGGGTACACCCCTGGATGGGACTAGGGCGGGGGCCAGCCTGGTATGACGAGAGAAGGAGTAGGAGGCGTGGAAAGGGTGGGGTGTGAACGCTGATATGGGGTAAGGTAAGGAACTAGAAAGTGTGAGTTGATAGAATGGATGCATGGCTTTTATTATCTTGGAGAGCAAGGTGTTGAAGGTTCGTTAAGAGAGTCTGGGGAGTGGAGTGGGTCTGGGGTTTCATTATATTTCAAGAACAACTCTGAAAACGAATCACAGCATCATGTCCCAAGCTATGATTAGCTGTTATTAGCAAAGTGCAGCTGTGATATCTGTTCACACTGTTGGAGACCACAGGAGTGGTGGTGCTGGTGTTGGGCAGGTGTCGACGGTGTTCTGCACTAGCCTGTGGTCGGTGGCGCCGCTGTTGGGTGGTTCGTCGGGCGCGCGGGACTTCCCCGTACCCGTCTGGCTGCCGCTGGACATGCGCGCCACGCCCACCTACCAGGTCGTCTACCTCGTCCAGGTCTTCTGCATCTGGGCCGTCGTCCAGGGAACCGTCTTCCTAGACACTTCCTTCCAGATCCTGATGCTGCAGTTGGCTGCCGAACTGGAGGTCCTCAACGATAACGTAGCTGCCATCTACAACCGGGAAGTGGGCCCATCCGAAGTAAAGCGAGCCGAGGACGGCAAAATCGACGCGTCGCCGCAGAGGAAAGAGGACGAAGCCAGTGGTAGATTCGGATACGTAGAACTTCACACAGATACAGCAGAGGATGAAATGTACAGTCATCTCGTCAGCAATATAAAGCACCACCAAACAGTAATAGGGTGAGTAAAGTTTTCTCTACTTCCGCTATTGTGATATTCCCATACTGACACTCAATCATCAGAATAAAAAGTTCTTGCATAATTTATACGTGTTTCTCAGTTATTGGAAATGTTTGACTGCCTCACAGATTGACGGAAAGATGTTAAAAGGTATCGTCCGCTGCCGGGTGCACCTTTGTCTTCAGCGTCAACCAATTCCAAAAATCGATTCACACACAAACACATTTACAGAGTTTCAAATCCAAAACTTAGAGGCATTTCTGTACTTTTCTTTTCGGTATTCATCAATCTTAACTTTATCGTTAACGGCAGTGAAAGTGTTTCCCTTCAACAGCGATATAACGTCATGGTAATTTAGCTACTTCCTAAGAAAAAACTCAACTTTGGGGTCGCAAAACTTTTATTGATATCCAGTTCCAATCCTGGGCATGGATTCATATCGGCTACTGAGAAAAATCAGTTTGTCCAAGAGTATAGTTATGCTAATGAGTTAATGTAATTTGTTGTCACAAACAATTTCCTTATTTTTCTGTCATTTGTTTTACACTAAAAGTTTTCTCGCTGGAAGATCGCCCTTCCGTTCTCTTTCTTCCTTACAAGGGAACCTCCCCATCGCACCCCCCTCAGATTTAGTTATAAGTTGGCACAGTGGATAGGCCTTGAAAAACTGAACACAGATCAATTGAGAAAACAGGAAGAAGTTGTGTGGAACTGTGAAAAAATAAGCAAAATATACAAACTGAGTAGTTCAAAGCAAGATAGGCAACATTAAGGACAATGAGAAAGCAGGAGTGCCGTGGTCTCGTGGTAACGTGAGCAGCTGCGGAACGAAAGGTCCTTGGTTCAAATCTTCCATCGAGTGAAAAGTTTAATTTTTTATTTTCAGTTTATGTGACAAACTCTTATGTTTTCATCACTTTTTTGGGAGTGATTATCACATCCACAAGAAAACCTAAATCGGGCAAGGTAGAAGAATCTTTTTACCCATTCGCCAAGTGTACAAGTTAGGTGGGTCGACAGCATATTCCTGTCATGTGAAGCACATGCCGTCACCAGTGTCGTATAGAATATATCAGATGTGTTTTTCTGTGGAGGAATCGGTTGGCCTATGACCTTGCGATCAAATGTTTTCTGTTCCCATTGGAGAGGTACGTCCTTTCGTCTACTAATCGCACCGTTTTGCGATGCGGTCGCAAAACACAGACACTAAACTTATTACAGTGAACAGAGATGTCAATTAACGAACGGACAGATAATAACTATGCAAAAATAAAGAAAGTAAAATTTTCAGTCGAGGAAAGACTTGAACCTAGGACCTCTCGTTCTGCAGCTGCTAACGCTACCACGGGGCCACAGCGCTCCTAAGCTCGCGTTCTCCTTGATGTTGCTTATGTCGCCTATGGACTACTCAGTTTGTATATTTTGCTTATTTTTTCACAGTTCCACACAACTTCTTCCTGTTTTCTCAATTGATCTGTGTTCAGTTTATCAAGGCCTATCCACTGTGCCAACTTATAACTAAATCTGAGGGGGTGCGATGGGGAGGTTCCCTTGTTAGTAAAAATGGCTTCTGAGATATTTCGAAATATGTCATTAGTTATTATTAATTACCATCGATTATAATGTTAAATCTTCAACCGAAAATTGCAATTTTCTTCGTTACTACAAAACTGCTGGCAACATCCCAGTAACCTTACTACCATTTACTTTAGTCACTCACACACACACTATGCGATCAAAAGTATCCGGACACCTGGCTAAAAATGACTTACAAGTAAGGGGTAGTCACTCACACATACACTATATGATCAAAAGCATCCGAACACCTGGCTGAAAATGACTTACAAGTAAGAGGTATTAAGAGAGCTAATGTGTTCGTTGCGAAACCAAACAACTGTTAGGAACTAGTTCCGTACGATGTACAGTTAAGTATCTGTAAACTGTCGCTTTTAGTGGTTATACGTACTGAAATTTGCAAACTAAAATTTCAAGGAAAGCTTCTACTTATATATCCAGATACACTATAATGTACTGAAATATACTGGTTTAGGTGCTCTAGAACATTTTCTCAGCATATCGGAGAACTTTTCTGGGCAGGAACATGGACTTCTTTGGCTCAAGATAATAACAGCAATATTAGCACTCCGTCTTCAGGCCACAAGTGGCCCATGGCGACCATCCGACCGCCGCGCCATCCTCAGATGAGGATGCGGATAGGAGGGGCGTGTGGTCAGCACACCGAAGAGCAATCTTAACATGTGAAAAAGTCGTGAGAAGTTTTTGCCTAATTGAAATTTATCTTTCAAGCGGATACCAGACATGATCAGTAGGATTTAAGTACGATGAGCATGCTGATTTGACATTACAGAGATCGCTTCATTTATTGGCACGGTGTCATTTAACAGTCATCTAGCGGGAGAACCGTTTTCGTGCATGTAAAGGAAAAATTCACCAATGACATCAGTATAGGTGAGAACTAAACCTTACGAAATCTCCCCTCTGTCCTTTTGAGCCGTCAAAGAATAATTTTGACGGATGCAGAGGTCCTTATGCTTTCCAGTACCGATGCTTGCTCGTCAATCACCTTAATAATAGGACGATCGAAACAAGATGTGTGCGGTTGTTTCACGTTGCACCCTTTCTCCGAAAACCAGACTCCACTTTAAATCACAATTCATCAGAAAATAAATCACATTTGCTTGCTGTGTGCCCTAGCCACGGAATTATTCTGCCCAGTGGCTTCAGACACTAACGTGCCGCGGTATTCTTGAAACACACACCATTATCCTCCGAGCTTCTAATCTGAATTTCTGTATCATTTCTTTGACTGAAAGGTTTGACACTTGATTTTGTTTCTATAGCCAGTCCAAAGGACAGTTTTCATAATAACGATCATCTTCAACTGGAGTTACTCGCGGACTACCCGCTTCTGATCTTCTCGGATTAACTCAACCGGTTGGAAGTGAGCCCACAGTCATGAAATTACAGTGTCTCTAATCACATTTTCTTGCTCACATATTATAGATCCTTACGAAAGAAAAATCACCAAACAGCCATATGTTTTCAGAAGTTGTTATTTTATCCACACGACCAGTTTCGGCATCTCGTTAATGACATCTTCAAGTCCTACGCATTCCCTGTATGGGGAATCAGATACATCGATGCTTACATAACCGGAGCGGTCAATAGCTGGATTTTGTGAATTTTTTGAGGGAGTGTGTACTCCACAAACGGCTCCTGTTATGGACACATCGACAAATCTGTTTGTCTATATATGGAGTGCATAGGAGACTTGAAGATGACATGAATAAGCAGCCGAAACTGGTCGTCTAAATAAAATGACAACTTCTGAAATATACGGCTGTTTGGTGATTTTTCTTTGGTAAATATCTGACCTCCCGCTGTCCCGTATCCACTATGAATCAACAGATATTATAGATCGGAAAATCACGTCGTATCGTAGCGAACACTAGAACTGAACTTCGGCAAAAGCTGGGGCTCCACAAATTGAATAATGTTCGTCGTATCAATCACCTTCCTGCTCTATGAATTTACCTGTTCGGAACGGCCTTATTTTCTGTCCCTGTAGAAATTCGGAGTGGTTGTACTTCAAGTAGTCCTAGATGATGTGTTGGCAAATGTGCCAACACCTTGTAGATAGAGGAGGCCGAAATGCACGCTATCTAACGCAGACGGGCGTGAATTCTGGAACAGGATAAGTATTGAATTCTAATGAGAAAAGTATGCAGCTCCTCGAATACTTAACTTTATTCCATCCTTGTGGTATATCGCTCTTGATAATACAAATAAGACTATCTTCAGATACGGTTAATGGCGCCTTGCTAGGTCGTAGCCATGGACTTAGCTGAAGGCTTTTCTAACTGTCTCTCGGCAAATGAGAGAAAGGCTTCGTCAGTGTAGTTGCTAGCAAAGTCGTCGTACAACTGGGGCGAGTGCTATCCCGTATCTCGAGACCTGCCTTGTGGTGGCGCTCGGTCTGCGATCACACAGTGGCGACACGCGGGTCCGACATGTACTAAATGGACCGCGGCCGATTTAAGCTACCACCTAGCAAGTGTGGTGTCTGGCGGTGACACCACACTAGATACAGATCTTCTCAGGATGTGCCAGGACATCTTGACTGATTCCTTCTTTTTGTTTTCCTGAATGTACGACCATTTCTAAAGGAATCTAGGTACAAGGATCCAAGAAACACAGACATATGTCATTGGTGTGGATATGTTCGAACGTATTGTACATTCTTATCTGTATACAGCCACATTCTAGATAAATGACAATAATTCTTCTCCTGATCCATCGGGTGGTGCTTGTAGTTACAAGTGCCCATTGCACAACGATTTTCACGCTAACAAAGGACTGTCGTTAAAAATCATATTACCTTAGCCTATTTCGAGCACAGGATAGTCAGAAACAGTCTGAAAGTTTATAAAGGTGTTGCACGGCAGATTGTGCTGGGGAATAACTGTTAAGAAAGAAATTCTGTAAGTCGCGCCGCTTCCAAGTTAATCAGCATTGATGTTAGCCAGTCAGACTGTTGCGGGCGCAAATTCAAGCGACCCGCTGTTTTCAGATGCGTTCTTCGTTTGCTTTCCTAAAAGTGAACAAGAGAGCTATACAGGAACTGGGCAACTGTCGGTAGTAAGAATAGAACCCAAGCCAAAGGCGGAGCAGTCTCGTACGTTACTGTCTAACACTAGCTGTATCTGGCGAACCGGTTCAATTTGCTCTCGCAACAGCCTGATTGGCAAACTTCAACGCTAATTAACTCGGGAACGGCGCAATGTACCGATTTTTTCATAAACAACTCTTTCTCAGCGCAGCCTACCCTGCAGCACCTTACAAGCGTTTCATATTGTGACCAGGATTTATACTTAGAATTATTGATTCGTGCGTTCGTAGTCCCCACAAGAATACACTGATATCTAGGAATGGAAACAGTTCTGCCACGTCACGAGGGAACAAAACCTCGGCGCGCAGAACTCAATGTCCTGTTTCCTGTTACGTGTTGCCTTTTTCTTTTTTTAAGTAATGGATAAAGTGAGATGCTACTCAATAATTCATGCTTTCAGTTGTCTAAGCCAGTTGGAAACCGTGATGAGTCACTCAACGCTGATACTCCTGTCATCCAATATGGTCTGCATCTGCTTACACATCTTCGTGACGGCAGTGGTAAGTACTAGGAAAAATTCTTAAATTTGGTGGTAGAAAGAGAGAGCTATGCACAATTTCCTGAGTGTATCAAGTATCCAGTGTTCGCATCCCATTTTCTAGATTGTAATCTCTTCATAACTAATTACTTTCATGTGTCAGGAAGGAACATTGTTACAATGAAATGCATTCCATGAAAACTGTCACAGAAATCTGTACGCAATAGATCGTTGCATATCAACTTTCGAACTCATTGGAAAGAAACAAATGTGAACGAAGCCCACGCTACTCAGTTTTACTAGCGCATTATTGACGACATCGTAGCACTCTGTATTCAGCAAAAAGTTCGAAAATGGTTTTAATATTTGCATTGATCGGCACCATGGTTTATTCTTTTCAAATACGATTTTATAGAAGATCTAAACATACTATGTAGCACCAGTTAAAACCACTTTAAAACCACTGTTATTTTTTATTCTTTTTTTGACGCTTTTACCACAACAGCAACTAATCTGAAGATGAAGACTTTGAGTGAAAGGGAAATATATAAGATCATTTTTTTCTAATTGGCAATTTTTGTAAACATATTTCGAAATATTTTTCGGGGGTCTTGCAAAAAAGGAGTAAGGGAGTGCTAGGGAGTTCTGGTCAACTTGAACAAAGCGTTACTACATCCCGGACGTGATCGCCATATTGTCGTCCAAGTGTGAGAGAACACTGCACCAGAGAATAAAATGGCTGCTCACCTGTTTATTTGAATGATATAAAGTGCTAAGAAATATTGAACCAGCAGACATTGGAGACAGGCCTATTTACTCGTGCGGAACAGTTTACTACCATGGAATCGGCTTTGAATGAATCGTTTAATAATATGTTGATGTCCACGGCACAAAACTCGTTTAAATATTTCAAATACTAAACATATATACAGTATATATCAATAATAGAACAACCACGTAACGAGTTATTTTCCCCTCTTCATTTAGCGGACGGACTAACGAAACCTACCACGCTCTTCTCAACAATATGCAGAACAGAAATAATGAGGTCTAGCCACCTTACGAGTTGTTTTCAACTAGATATACTTCCCCACGTATTTGTCTTTTATCCCTTCCGGCGTCACAAATCAATTCCTTTTTAGCGCAGGGTTAATTTTCAAAAAGAGAAGAACAAATCGCACGGTGTCAAATTAAGTGAGTGTTGTTATTGTTCAAGAACTGTAATGATTGTACCAGCCCAAAGTTATTTCGCTGATAAATCAGTGTGGATGGGGGCACTGTTCTGCAAGTTTCTTTCTCACACATTCGCGCATTTTCTAAAACATCTTTACAATATCTTCAACTTTTGTAGTCCTGTCTTCCTCAGTTGCGTGTAATATCACGGTATATTGATAATTTTTACTTATGGAGCGTCAGAAACAATAGAAATCATAGAACAAAATCTCTCGTCCCACAGCAACCTCACCACAGCCGCAGTGAAAGAAATAACTGATATGCTCAGACTGACAACTGAACAAAACTACTTTCAGTTTGAGAAAAAATATATCTACAAAGTGATGGACTGCCCATGGGATCCCCAATATCAGTAACACTAGCAAACATTTTCATCAGTCACCTAGAAAATCAGATATTTGAAAAGATAACCACTAATGAAAGTTTCAAAATCATATATTGGTACAGATACGTGGATGACATTATTTGTCTGGTAGATGAGCCAAGTGAAAAAATAGATGAACTCCATTCGGAAATAAACAAAACTCATCAGAACATAAAATTCACACTTGAAAAAGAAAAACAAAATCAAATAAATTTTCTTGACATTACAATAAAAAAAGAAAATGGCAAACATACATTTAACATCTTTAGAAAACCAACAGCCACAGACAGAATAATACATTCCACATCCAACGACCCCCGCAGCCAAAAACTTGCAGCACTAAGACACATGTTACATAGATTAAACAGAGTCCCACTCAGCAAGAGAAACTATGAACAAGAAATGAGTACAATCATACAAATAGCTAAGAACAACGGGTATGACACACATGTGGTACACAGGCTCAATCAAAAAATAAAAACACAAATACAAAACAAACACAACATTTCCAGAATACAAAAGAACTCACAAACTGAAAACTTACAAACACACTCAGCAAACACACACAATGACAACACCACACAGAAAAGAACCAGATGGTACACCATGACCTACACACATAAACTAGCACACAGAGCTGCAAACATCCTAAAGAGACAGGGCTTCAAAATAGCATATAAGCCTGTGCAAACCCTCCAATCACACCTAAGCCAGCCAGCTACCAAGAGGAACAAATTCCAACAATCAGGAATATATAAACTTGAATGTCAAAGTTGTGATGCAGTATACTTAGGCATGACATGCAGGAATTTTGAAACAAGATACAAAGAACACATCAGATGTTGGAAGTATGAAACAAACCATTCCACATTTGCAGAGCCTTTAAAACACCATAACCATCATCCTACAAACATGGAACAAGAAATGAAAATAATGAGAATAAGCAACCACGAAAAACATCTTATACAAATGCAAGAAAACTTCCACATCCAGAAAGCCATAGCAGAAAACAAACATGTGATAAATGAACAAACACACTTCAGCACAGGCTCCCTACTACACTTAATAAAGGAAATGATAACATAAAACAAAAAAAAACTCTTCCCCACACCATCTGGACACACACACACACAGACACACACACACACACACACACACACACACACACAGACAGACAGCCCACAAAAAAAATTATGCCACACCAAAATACACACACACACACACACAGAAGCAGAGCCATATATATATATATATATATAGGGTGTTACAGAAAGGTACGGCCAAACTTTCAGGAAACATTCCTCACACACAAAGAAAGAAAATGTGTTATGTGGACATGTGTCCGGAAACGCTTACTTTCCATGTTAAAACTCATTTTATTACTTCTCTTCAAATCACATTAATCATGGAATGGAAACACACAGCAACAGAACGTACCAGCGTGACTTCAAACACTTTGTTACAGGAAATGTTCAAAATGTCCTCCGTTAGCGAGGATACATGCATCCACCCTCCGTCGCATGGAATCCCTGATGCAATGATGCAGCCCTGGAGAATGGCGTATTGTATCACAGCCGTCCACAATACGAGCACGAAGAGTATCTACATTTGGTAACGGGGTTGCGTAGACAAGAGCTTTCAAATGCCTCCATAAATGAAAGTCAAGAGGGTTGAGGTCAGGAGAGCGTGGAGGCCATGGAATTGGTCCGCCTCTACCAATCCATCTGTTACCGAATCTGTTGTTGAGAAGCGTACGAACACTTCGACTGAAATGTGGAAGAGCTCCATCGTGCATGAACCACATGTTGTGTCGTACTTGTAAAGGCACATGTTCTAGCAGCACAGGTAGAGTATCCCGTATGAAATCATGATAACGTGCTCCATTGAGCGTAGGTGGAAGAACATGGGGCCCAATCAAGACATCACCAACGATGCCTGCCCACACGTTCACAGAAAATCTGCGTTGATGACGTGATTGCACAATTGCGTGCGGATTCTCGTCAGCCCACATATGTTGATTGTGAAAATTTACAATTTCATTGCGTTGGAATGAAGCCTCATCCGTAAAGAGAACATTTGCACTGAAATGAGGATTGACACATTGTTGGATGAACCAATCGCAGAAGTGTACTCGTGGAGGCCAATCAGCTGCTGAAAGTGCCTGCACACGATGTACATTGTACGGAAACAACTAGTTCCCCCGTAGCACTCTCCACACAGTGACGTGGTCAACGTTACCTTGTACAGCAGCAACTTCTCTGACGCTGACATTAGGGTTATCGTCAACTGCACGAAGAATTGCCTCGTCCATTGCAGGTGTCCTCGTCGTTCTAGGTCTTCCCCAGTCGCGAGTAATACGCTGGAATGTTCCGCGCTCCCTAAGACGCCGATCGATTGCTTCGAACGTCTTCCTGTCGGGACACCTTCGTTCCGGAAATCTGTCTCGATACAAACGTACCGCGCCACTGCTATTGCCCCGTGCTAATCCATACATCAAATGGGCATCCGCCAACCCCGCATTTGTAAACATTGCACTGACTGCAAAAGTACGTTCGTGATGAACACTAACCTGTTGATGCTACGTACTGATGTTCTTGATGCTAGTACTGTAGAGCAATGAGTCGCATGTCAACACAAGCACCGAAGTAAACATTACCTTCCTTCAATTGGGCCAACTGGCGGTGAATCGAGGAAGTACAGTACATACTGACGAAACTAAAATGAGCTCTAACATGGAAATTAAGCGTTTCCGGACACATGTCCACATAACATCTTTTCTTTATTTGTGTGTGAGGAATGTTTCCTGAAAGTGTGACCGTACCTTTTTGTAACACCCTTATACCAAAACACACACACACACACACACACACACACACACACACACACATACAGAAACGCACACACAAATGCATACACGAACAGATCACAGATACTTCAATAATTACACTCGAAAGTTTGGCAATAACGTTCTATCTTTGGCAAAAACATTTGACAGTCGGCAACAGAAACCAAAACATTGCATTGAAACAAGCGTTCAGTTCATAGTGCTGTGGAATGTGGGGGAAAAAACCGCAAATTGACATTCATAAGAAGAAGAACAACACCAAAAATGCAACAGGAGCGTAATATGTAAGAAATTGTCCACGCAACCTGTAAGTACAGTTCAAAACATTACTACTTAATAGGACATAGGGTCTACCACCAGAATTGTTTATAACCTATAGGCACAGTGACAAAAATGTAAATTAAATAGCTGACATATGTATATTCCAGGCCACTGATGATGCCTTGCAGAAAATAAAGGCGAAACGCGTATGGCACTAAAATTGTGTTTTATTCAGTTGCTGTCAGACGGTCCATAAGTAAAAATTATCAATCTTTAGTTAACTGTGTGACCATTGTTACTCAGTTGACATCACTCAAATTACGTAATGGAATATGGGTTACGGCCCAGGCGCGGAGACAATGATCGCTCCTGGGAAGGGGTGGGGATGGAAGGGATAGAACAGTTTGTTACTCCCCGACATCCCAACCCAAATATAACTTGGCTTCAACCCCATTTTAACGTGCCTTGGATTTTAATAATTAAAATTACAGTAAAATATATGAAATTTTTAATATGATAACAATAATTTGTTGACCTCATTGCTCATAACATAGCATTAGCGTTACTTCTAAGGAATTGTAATATAGAGAAAAACATCATTTGAAAATCATTTGACAAAAAATTTTAGAAGTACATTCTCATGCGTTTGATTTAAGAGTTTTAAGGGCAGACAAATGAAAACGGAACAGACTGAAAAAAAGTAAGTGAAGAGTTTATTATTTCAAATGCAATCGGCATGACTGTTGATACATTTATCACACTGTGAAGTAAGACGGTCAATGCCTTAGTGGAAAAACATTTGCTGTTGTCTATGGAACCATGTTTGTATTTCCTGCTGGGAAGTTCTTACACATCCTCCGTACAATCCCGATCACTTCCCATGCGATTTCCATATTTCTGGAGCCCTGTAAGAGATTCGCGGCCGTCGATTTGCTTCGGTCGAAGAAATGCACTCCTGTATACAAACATGGTACCGTACACAACAGCAAATGTTTTTCCATTAAGGAAAAAAAAAAAAAAAATTTGTGGTAAGTTCCTGTGGGACCAAACTGCTAAGGTCATCGGTCCCTAGGCTTACACACTATTTAATCTAACTTAAACTAACGACAACACACACACCCATGCCCTCCGACTGGGGTACCCGCGCGAATCGTGGCAAGGCGCCCTAAATCGCACGGCTACCTCGCGCGGGTTCCATTAAGGTATTGGCCGTTTTGTAGTGGGACAAATATATTAAAAGATATGGCGATTACTTTTGAAATAATAAAGAGTTTATTAACTTTTCTCCAAAAGCTGACTGAGAAATTTGTTTACTGATATATGTCAAAATGTAAATGTTTTTAGGAAAATGATCGTGACCTCCAACTTGGATCCGCACCTCCTTCGCACGTGAGATCTAAGAGGCGTCGAAATAATGTGATTCGATAGTTAGGCGTCATCCCACTCTATAATTATTTGTAAAATTTATCCACAGCACAGTTTTCATTCTAATGGAAATCTTTTTCTTTTTTTTAACATTTCTGAAAGATTTAAGACTAAAAGATAATTTCAGCTGTTGCAGGATGAAATTCAGTTTGACAAGACTTTCAAGATGATGTGTGCGTTTGCAATCTACACGTACCAGACTGGGCTCTTCTGCTTAATTGGACAGACCATAATCGACCAGGTAGGTAACGAAGTTCATCATGACAGATTTATACCTGGACACAAAGTTGAAGAAACTTCAGTACTTGTCTAATTTTTTGCTCATATTCCGTAGATGAGGTATTAGAACCAAAGGAGAGGACAGTTACACTAGTACCCAGCAAGTAATTGGTCCAATCTTGTCCAATGGTTTGTTGTTGTATTCGGCTGAAGTGGTGTATGGAAACTTCAGAAGGGCTCAAAGTTATTCTGTCTCAACTGGGATCGTGCGTAATTATTTCCTCTGTGCATTTAACACTACACTCGTAATCAGAGCAAGTATACGATGGTCTGCATTATAATTGAAATCTCCTATACCAACAAATGAATTTTGTATGTCGCTGAAGGAGCTAAGGCTGCAGAGATCCAACATTAGGATTAGCTTTGATGTCGTCTCACATTTCAGTCGACTCCCCTTGGAGGAGTCCATAAAATTAATCAACTAGAAGTTCAGCCCTGAGCTGATGCAGCTTTATAAACACGTTCTGACATCGACCTATTTGATTTTCAATGGCTGATACTATGAGCAGACTGATGGCGTAGCCATGGGAAAATGTGTTCATGGTGTAGTTCGAGGACTGAGCACTAAAAACCTCTTTGTTTTTTTCGCTACGTCGACGACGCCTTTGTCATCTGACCACAAGGACCCAAAAAACTATAGAAATTCTTGGAACATCTGAATTCCGCCAATGAAAACAGCCAGTTTACCAAGGAAATAGAACAAATGGCAAACCACCGACAAATATTGGGACTCCATTTTCAAAGAAGCGATTGAATTCTGTGTGGCTGACAATTCAGTCAGAAGGGACACAGGCTTCTAACTGAGCAAGGCGTGCGAGCCAGTACTAAGCTCTATCAAAGTAGAACGCGACATTTGGACGCGAGATGCGACAGGGTGGCGGGAGGAAGGCAACTGAGACTCCACCCACCCATCACCACAGCTGCACGCCCCCCTCCCCCCACCACCACCGTCACCACCACTGTCGAAAGTCACAGTAGTAAGCAGCGATTTGCAGTCACTTTATTTGACAGTCACAGAAAGTACATATATCAAAATAGTTTACACGTTATGTATTACAAAGAGTATTACTGATCAGAAATATAAATTTCCCGATGGCTTCAATTCCCAACATCCTCCCCACCCTGATCAACCTCTTGCGCGGGGGTGGAGGGGTTGAGGGGGGGGGGGGGCGGGTGACCAGCTATCTGCTGTGCTTCCGGTGTGTGCTATATTATCGTCATTATTTTATTGTCTCTTCCCTTACACATCTTTCTATTTTCTCTTTCCTCCACATGTGTCTTGGTCCCCAGGTTGGAAGTCAATACATCTTGCAGATGTGCCCCTAACTTCGTGGAAGCTCCTAAGTTACATGATATACCCCTTGGTCCATCTTTCCCAAAAGTCTTCTGTCACTTTTTGCAGTAGTTTAAACTATTTGATTAGATCGTGTGTGACGGCAGGTTGTGGTCCAGTGGACACATGTAACAGGTCTTCACCAACCAGAAAGTGTGCTGGTATCAGAGGTTCTGCGTCGTCTCCTGAAGAGATTGGTTTTGAGTTCACTGCAGCTTCAATGCTAACGAAGATTGTATAGAGTTACTCTGCAGTTAGACTTGATCGTGCCTACACTTTCCGTAAGCGTCGCTTGACGGTGCCCACTATCCTCTTCCACCATCCTCCCCACCAAGATGCCCATGGTGCAATGAAAGTGCAAGTGATTCCGCTTTTGGCGAGGAGGCTTTGGATCTCTGAGGTGGTTTGCGAGTTCCATAGTTCCGATAATTCTTTGATAGCGGCATGAAAGGTCTTTGCATTGGCGGTGTAGATGGTGTTCAAACGGTTCAAATGGCTCTGAGCACTGTGGGACTTAACATCTGAGGTCATCAGTCCCCTAGAACTTAGAACTACTTGAACCTAAATAACCTAAGGACAACACACACACCCATGCCCGAGGCAGGATTCGAACCTGCGGCCGTAGCGGTCGCACGGTTTCAGACTGAAGCGCCTAGAACCGCTCGGCCACACCGGCCGGCGTAGATGGTGTGCGGCAATTCATATCTACTAGCAAATCTCTGTAAGGCCATCAAAAATGTGTTGGTATTCATTTTGGAGCAGCGCTGTAAATGTACTGCACGTGTCGTTGCGCAAGTGAAGTGTTATAGAGGCCTTCTCCGTGGTCATACCTGTTGTGATATAAAGAGGGCCTTCAGCATAACGACATCGCTAGAATAGAGTGGCCAGCATGTTCCACAGACCTGAACCCTATCGAAAATACCTGGGATAGATCGAATAGGGCTGTTTATGGAAGACGTGACACAGCAACCTCTCTGAGGGATCTACTCCGAATCGCCCTTGATAAGTGGGACAATCTGGACCAACAGTGCCTTGATGAACTTATGGATAGTATACCACGACGAATACAGGCGTAAATCAATGCAAGAGGACGTCCTACTGGGTATTACAGGTACCAGTGTGTACAGCGATCTGGACCACCACCTCTGAAGGTGTCGCTGTATGGTGGTACAACATGCAATGTGTGGTTTTCATGAGCAATAAAAAGGGCGGGAATGATGTTTATGTTGATCTCCAGTCTAATTGTCTATACAGATTCCGGAACTCTCGGAACCGATGTGATGCAAAACATTTTTTGATGTGTGTGTTTATAAGTGTCGTCTACTGTCCGTGGTTCACAAACTTAAAGGTAATTTCTGTATATGTAATTATTGCCTGATCTTTTCAGGTTGTATCTAAGTTGTGTTTCGGATGAAAGACTTCCATATTTAAAATTGCTTATTCTATTTATTCTTTATTATCTGTTAGTCATTTTTGTCACTGTTCAGTTTGTGTCCAGTCTAGTTTTCGAGCTGCTTAACATCGAAAGCATTTTATTGTGATCGCATTGCTATAATCTCATAAAATTTGCATTAACGTAAATTGGCTTCTGCCGTATGATACCCTATCATCCTACTGTGAATCATAGCAATGAAAGTTGCATTAGCGTAGCGTAGATCGGCTACTGCCGTCTGATGTGTATCTAATAATCACTAAAACGACAAACTGTTCAGGGAATTGTTATTTAATCCTAGTTTGTTGCTTTTACTGATTGTATCTGTATCAGAATTATTGTCTCAAGGAAAACTTTGTGCCTATTTAGATATATGGTAACCACGCATTTGGCAAAATGTTTCATTATAATTGTTGTCTGAATTAATTGTTTACATGAATAAAACTTTGCGAGCTATAAATGGTGAATGAAATTCTTCCTCCCCCCTCTTTCCGCTCAGTCCTTTACGGGCGTTTTACGAGGCGCCGATGTATCCCCCTATCAATCGATACTAGAAATATCCGCCGGCCGTTGTGGCCGAGCGGTTCTAGGCGCTTCAGTCCGGAACCGCGCGACCGCTACGGTGGCAGGTTCGAATCCTGCCTCGGGCATGGATGTGTGTGATGTCCTTAGGTTAGTTAGGTTTAAGTAGTTCTAAGTTCTAGGGGACTGATGGCCTCAGATGTCAAGTCCCATAGTGCTCAGAGCCATTTGAACCATTTTTAGAAATATCCATAATATTCAATGGTAGTTATGTCATTAAAGTTATGTACTTCTTTCAAAATACGTGTAATATTAGCTATTGCTCTCACCTGTACTCTTTTCAAGCGTTGTAACTGGTGGTTGCTATCAGCGTTTTTCGTGTCAGGCATCGTGAAGCGATTGCAGTTGTCTAAGGGGATCAAGATAGTGGCTAGTTTGGTAAACAACCAAAAGATGGCAGCACCATTCATAAACAATCGGTAGGTGTAGTGTAAGAGTTGACAGTCCGTTAAAGCGAGAACTGAGAAGCTGCAATAGCAGTTATAGAACAGATTAATGTAATCAACTGCCCTTAAAAATTGCACTGCAAAAAGTGTAGCGTGATAATGTAGTTTAACTTAACTGTGTGCGCTGGCGGTTGTCCGTCGGAAGACTGTTGTCTGGCGCGAGCCTCTGGTGTTATTGCCGCGTGAAGTACGTTAAAAATCGTGTTATCGCAGCAGCAATCGTGGAAATCTCCCGGGTTTCGACAGCGATTCTTATGTCGTAAATCATAACAGTAAGTAGCGATTTGCAGTCTAACACAACACTTTATTTAACAGTCACCGAAAGTACATATATCAAAAGCGTTCACAATATGTTATGTCTTACAAAGAGTATCACTAATCAGAGATATAAATATCCCGACGACTTCAGTTCCCAACATCCTCCCCAACATGGTCAACCTCAACGGGGATGACCTTGTAAACCGGACATACTATTGCTGTCCTTCTGTTTTGTGCAACATTATCGTCCTTATTTTATTTTCTCTCCCCTGCACACATCTTTCTATTTTCCCTTTCTCCCACATGTGTCTTGATCGTCCATTCTCTTGAATCAAAGCCAGATCACCGGGTCGGAAGTCAATACGTCCTGCAGATGTGCCTCTATCTTTGTGGAAGCTCCTGAGCTTCACGAGGTGTTTCTTGGTCCGTCTTTTCCAAAAGTCGTCCAAAAGATCAAGATATTGCGTCGTTTGGTAAACGACTAACAGATAACAGCACCAGTCATGAGCAATCCACACGTGTGGTGTAAGAGCTCATAATCTGCTAAAGCGAGAACAGGGCGGCTGCAATAGCAATATAGAATGCAATAATGTAATCAACTGCCCTTGAAGATGGCATCAATAATGGCGCGGTGCTGGCGAGGACCGAACTTCGGACCGGCAAGCATAAATACCGCTAGCAGTCAGCAGATAATCATTCCAATAGCCCCACCTGATGATGGCAGAACGGTTATTCCTCGAAATACCGTGGACCTTCAACGACTGGATCGACATTACACCCGAGAGCCTTGGAAGCAGTATATATGCCAGGAAAGCTTCATATCACAACTAGTGTACTATTTGTTCACAACGTCCTCGCTGAGGGCTCACTAAAAGATCACTGCATCCGCGTGGCGTAACCGCGTAAGCGGCGTTCGTTTCCCATCACTCGCTTTGCACGCGGTGTGGCAGCACACGACCGGCTATATGCAGACTCGTCATCACGCGGGCGCGCTCGCACTAAGTGAAGGGTACGAATCGAGTGGCCCTGTCGTCGTGACATGGGACGAGATAGCTAGACGGTGACGTGACGCTCTACGTGTTTGGTGACGTCATTTCCTGCTATTTCACGTTGAGGAGCCATTTCGTCACGTGAAACTCAAAGTAAGTAACATGTAAAATATACCCAATAAAAAGCAAGAACTCTCCCTGCATCACAAGCAGAAAGCGAGACGGTATATTGCAGTTTTCGTGTTCAAAAGAAACCCATATTCGTTGGGTTTTATGTTATACTTTATACCTTATGAATATATACTGTTTCTAAGCACCAGCACATTGAAAAATTTCGATCATGAATCGTTATTGGTACTATTTGTTGCAATAAGGTGACGAAAAACGTCATATGGGTGATTAAAGAATTATTTTATCAGCTATTTTTGCGTTATAGTTCGCGTGTTATGAGAGTAACAATACCAGAGAAGGAAAGTTGCTACTCACCTTATAGCGTAAATGCTGAGTCGCGATACGCACAATAAAAAGATTCACACCATCACACAGAACCCAGAACCTAAACAGATCCGCAACACAGTTATGGACCTTTCCTCCAGAAGCCTTAGTCCCACAGAGATATCAGTCCTTTCCAAAGGCCTCACCTTTTGCCCCACTTGCAATTTCAACCGTGCAGGACTAGTTAAAGACCTTCTCTCCTTCTCCCGATCCCTACAGTGGAAACACTTTTTCGCTACCAACCCGACCAATCAGACTCAACCAAAGACCAATATTGAACCTTGTCTAACTCAGTTCACTCCTCCATCCAACCGTGATCCACCCCCACTGCCTCCAAAACACCCCTGTTAACTTTCCAGAATTTCTCAACCTCGAACCTTGCCTCAACAATGTTCCCCAAGTCCCTCAAAATGCAAACTAACCTTACATCCGCAGACAGAACCGCAGTCCACCATCTAAAAACTGATCCCCACCTTATAATCCTACCTGCTGACAAAGGCTCCACCACTGTTGTTTTGAACCGCAAGGATTACCTCGAGCAATTAAACAGAGAACCGACTCGTGGAGATAACATCTTGGACCTACTGATAACAAAAAGACCTGAACTTTTCGACTCTGTAAGCGCAGAACAGGGAACCAGTGACCATAAGGCAGCATTCCTGAATATGGAAGTAAATAGGAATACAAAAAAGGGAGGACGGTTTACCTGTTTGGCAAAAGTAATAGGAGGCAGATTTCAGACTACCTAACAGATCAAAATGAAAATTTCTGTTCCGAAACTGACAATGTTGAGTGTTTATGGAAAAAGTTCAAGGCAATCGTAAAATGCGTTTTAGACAGGTAGGTGTCGAGTAAAACTGTGAGGGACGGGAAAAACCCACTGTGGTTCAACAACAAAGTTAGGAAACTACTGCGAGAGCAAAGAGAGCTTCACTGCAAATTTAAACGCAGCCAAAACCTCTCAGACAAACAGAACCTAAACGATGTGGGCTATG
This sequence comes from Schistocerca serialis cubense, assembly GCF_023864345.2. Classification (NCBI taxonomy): domain Eukaryota; kingdom Metazoa; phylum Arthropoda; class Insecta; order Orthoptera; family Acrididae; genus Schistocerca; species Schistocerca serialis. The sequence continues at coordinate 141,071,301 of NC_064638.1, read as the reverse complement.
GAAGGCTATGCGTGAAACGTTCAGTGAATTCGAAAGTAAAATTCTATGTACCGACTTGACAGAAAATCCTAGGAAATTCTGGTCTTACGTTAAATCAGTAAGTGGATCAAAACAGCATATTCAGACACTCTGGGCGGCTGGTCCCGGCGGAGGTTCGAGTCCTCCCTCTGGCATGGGTGTGTGTGTTTGTCCTTTGGATAATCTAGCTTAGGTAGTGTCTAAGCTTAGGGACTGATGACCTTAGCAATTAAGTCCCATAAGATTTCACACACATTTTTTTGAACCAGACACTCTGGGATGATAATGGCATTGAAACAGAGGATGATGACACGCGTAAAGCTGAAATACTAAACACCGTTTTCCAAAGCTATTTCACAGAGGAAGACCACACTGCAGTTCCTTCTCTAAATCCTCGCACAAACGAAAAAATGGCTGACATCTAAATAAGTGTCCAAGGAATAGAAAAGCAACTGAAATCACTCAACAGAGGAAAGTCCACTGGACCTGACGAGATACCAATTCGGTTCTACACAGAGTACGCTAAAGAACTTGCCCCCCTTCTAACAGCCGTGTACCGCAAGTCTCTAGAGGAACGGAAGGTTCCAAATGATTGGAAAAGAGCACAGGTAGTCCCAGTCTTCAAGAAGGGACGTCGAGCAGATGCGCAAAATTATAGACCTATATCTCTGACATCGATCTGTTGTAGAATTTTAGAACATGTTTTTCGCTCGCGTATCATGTCATTTCTGGAAACCCGGAATCTACTCTGTAGGAATCAAGATGGATTCCGGAAACAGCGATCGTGTGAGACCCAACTCGCTTTATTTGTTCATGAGACCCAGAAAATATTAGATACAGGCTCCCAGGTAGATGCCATTTTCCTCGACTTCCGGAAGGCGTTCGATACAGTTCCGCACTGTCGCCTGATAAACAAAGTAAGAGCCTACGGAATATCAGACCAGCTATGTGGCTGGATTGAACGAGTTTTTAGCAAACAGAACAGAGCATGTTGTTCTCAATGGAGAGTCGTCTACAGACGTTAAAGTAACCTCTGGCGTGCCACTGGGGAGTGTTATGGGACATTGCTTTTCACAATATATATAAATGACCTAACAGATAGTGTCGGAAGGTCCATGCGACTTTTCACGGATGATGCTGTAGTATACAGAGAAGTTGCAGCATTAGAAAATTGCAGCGAAATGCAGGAAGATCTGCAGTGGTTAGGCACTTGGTGCAGGGAGTGGCAACTGACCCTTAACATAGACAAATGTAATGTATTGCGAATACATAGAAAGAAAGGTTCTTTATTGTAGGATTATATGATAGCAGAATAAACACTGGTAGCAGTTACTTCTGTAAAATATCTGGGAGTACGGAACGAATTGATGTGGAATGATCATATAAAATTAATTGTTGGTAAGGCGGGTGCCAGGTTGAAATTCACTGGGAGAGTCCTTAGAAAATGTAGTCCATCAAAAAAGTAGGTGGCTTACAAAACACTCGTTCAGCCTGTACTTGAGTATTGCTCATCAGCGTGGGATCCGTACCAGGTCGGGTTGACAGAGGAGATAGAGAAGATCCAAAGAAGAGCGACGAGTTTCGTCACAGGGTTATTTGGTAAGCATGATAGCGCTACGGAGATGTTTAGTAAACTGAAGTGCAGACTCTGCAAGAGAGGCGCTCTTCATCGCATGTAGCTTGCTGTCCAGGTTTCGAGAGGGTGCGTTTCTGAATGTGGTATCGAATATATTACTTCCCCCTACTTATACCTCCCGGGGAGATCACGAATGTAAAATTTGAGAGATTCGAGCGCGCACGGAGGCTTTCCGGCAATCGTTCTTCCGACGAACCATGCGCGACTGGAACAGGAAAGGGAGGTAATGACAGTGGCACGTGAAGTGCCCTCCGCCACACACCGTTGGGTATCTTGCGGAGTATAAATGTAGATGTAGATGTAGATATATGTAGATTACGTGGCAGAGGGACTCCGTCAGCTGTCAGATACTTCCACCTACAAACCATGCCACAGTGATCCCATTCCAGTAATCCAGCAGGATCTCCAGTCACTACTCAAATCCTTAGGCCCATCCCAAAACCTCTCCCAAGAGTCCATCTCTCTACTTATCCCTACCACTCCCCACACTCCCACCTTCTACATGCTTCCTAAAGTCCATAAACGCAACCACCCAGGACACCCCATTGTGGCTGGTTACTGTGCCCCCACTGAGAGAATCTCTGCTCTCATAGACCAACACCTTCAACCTATTGCCTGGAACCTATCCTCCTATATAAAGGATACCAACCATTTCCTCGACTGACTCTCCACAGTTCCTGTCCCTTTACCACACGGTGCCCTGCTCATCGCTATTGATGCCACCTCCCTGTACACTAACATTCCTAATGCCCATGGCCTTACTGCTGTCGAGCACTACCTTTCCAGACGCCCTATGGATTCCAAACCAACAACCTCCTTCCCTGTTTCCATGACCAACTATATCCTCATCCACAATACTTCTCCTTTGAAGGCATTACCAACAAACAAATTCACAGTTCGCCTATGGGCACCCATATGGCACCATCCTATGCTAACCTATTCATGGGCCATCTAGAGGAATCCTTCTTAAAAACCCAGAATCCTAAACCCCTCACCTGGTTCAGATTCATTGATGACATCTTTGCTATCTGGATTGAAGGTGAGGACACCTTATTCACATTCTTCCAGAACCTCAACAACTTCTCTCCCATTTGCTTCAGCTGGTCCTACTTAACCCAACAAGCCATCTTCCTAGATGTTGACCTTCACCTCAGAGATGGCTACATCAGTACCTCCGTCCATATCAAACCTACTAACCACCAGCAATACCTCCACTTCGACAGCTGCCACCCATTCTATACCAAGCCATCAGCAATACCTCCACTTCAACAGCTGCCACCCATTCCACATGAAGAAGTCCCTCCCGTACAGCCTAGCCACCCATGGTCGTCGCATCTGCAGTGACGAACAGCCACTCTCAAAATATACTGAGGGTCTCACTGAAACCTTCACTGACCGTAATTATCCTCCCATCCTTGTACAAAACCAGATCTCCCATGTCTTATCTTTCCAGTCTCTCATCACCTCCCAAAGTCCCACAGTCAGGCCACAGAGGAGTATTCCCCTCGTAACTCAGTACCATCTGGGACTGGAGCAACTGAATTACATTCTCTGCCAGGGTTTCGATTACTTCTCGTCGTGCCCTGAAATGAGAAATGTCCTGCCCACTATCCTTCCCACCCCTCTTACCATGGTATTCCGCCGTCCACCGAACCTACAGAATTTACTCATCCACCCTTACACAACCCCTGTTCCCAATCTCTTATCCCATGGCTCATACCCCTGTAATAGACCGAGATGCAAGACCTGTCCCATACATCCTCCTACCACCAGCTACTCTAGTCCAGTCACTAACATCACCTATCCCATCAAAGGCAGGGCTATCTGTGAAACCAGTCATGTAATTCACAAGCTAAGCTGCAACCTCTGTGCTGCATTCTATGTAGGCATGTCAACCAACAAGCTGTCTGTCTGCATGAACGGCCACCGACAACCTGTGCCCAAGAAACAAGTGGACCACCCTGTTGCTGAACACGCTGCCAAACATGAGATCCCTCATCTTAATGACTGCTTCACAGCCTGTGCCATATGGATCCTTTCCACCAACACCAGCTTTTCTGAATTGCGCAGGTGGGAACTTTCCCTGCAATACATCCTATGTTCCCGTAACCCTCCTGGCCTCAACCTTCATTAGCCACTGTCCTCACCCATCCAGCCCCCTCCCTGTTCCTATTCCAGGAATATACAGCCGTCAGTTCACCACCACACACAGTCTTTTAATTTCTTTTATTTCTCTCCTTTCCGCTACTTACCCCCCCCCCCCCCTCCACACCTTCTCACCTTCTCTCCTGCCCTCCATCTAAACTGAAACACTTGACTGTCTGCCACTCCCACCATGCTATCCCTCCCCCTCCCTGCCCCAGCCTCCTCCCTACCCCCACCCAGTCGCCACTCCCACCATGCACTGGTGCTGCTGTTCGCATTGTGGTCTCAGCTCTCTGAGACTTCAGACGTGTGCAAGTTGCGTTTATGTGTGTGTGTGTGTGTGTGCGTGTGTGTATGTATGTCTAATGCTGACAAAGGCCCTAATGGCCGAAAGCTTTGTGTGAATCTTTTTATTGTGCCTACCGCGACTCAGCACCTCCGCTATATGGTGAGTAGCAACTGTCCTTCTCTGATATTGTTATATTCCATCCTGGATTTTCCATTGTTTGATTGTGTTATGAGAGTAAGCTATTTTAAGACAGGCACACATTGGAGATTCATGAAAAAGGCGTCGTTCTGGTTAGAACTTGCTACAATTAAATGTCAAGTTTTAACATTTCGGCGCCAATAGCTTTTAGAAAACTGTAACATAAAATGGCTTCAGTGAACAGTAGTTAGTAGAGATGTCCCATAATGAATCAGAGAGTAGAGCATTCACTCGCTGGTGTATCCAATTTCTTTTCACCTTCGCGTTTTCTAAAAGTTTGTGAGCCTTTCTTATGAAATTGACAGAAATAATTTCTGTAATATCTGATGTTACGTAAATATAAATGCGTTCTCTATGAACAGTAAGTTTCTTCGATTTGGGGAACTTTTACATGCTGATGCCCTTAGTGACTGAACATGGAGTATCTTTTTTTCTTGTCTTATTACATGTTCACTGATACTGAAGTTTTTATTTAATTAATCTGCAGACAGTACAACATGATAAAGTACATTTACGCATAACAAAAATTAAAGTGATTATCGAACACTGAATGTCGTTGAAGGTTACTGAGTTATCTGAGCGACTCTTAAAGTTGCGTGAATGAATAGCTGATGAAATAATGATAGCATTCAGTCTATGGGTAAATCCCACTGACAAATATATTTCAACCAAGTTACATATGTGTAGGCTCTTGCTAGTAACTCGAGCAAATGAACTGACAAGTTCGTTATAGTTGATGGTGTTAACTGCACTGACCAGAAATAGGAAGGAAACACAATGTGTAGTGATGGGGGAAATGCATGCACACACTGCAAATTCTCAGCTTGTGCACAAGTGGGAGCAGGCGTGTGATGCCCATGTGGCCAAGGACAGCGCTCATTCGGCTGTGTCATTAGGTCAGCCAGCATTGGTCACCTTGGGCAAGTTTTGCCAAGCTATACGAAATTTATTCGCACTGTCTCTTGCACACAGCAGAAAAGTACAGCCTACTCGGATGAGCCATGTGCCTGTAAGGCCATGCTGCCTAATTCTGGATCACTGAAGTCGGTAGAAGGCGGTCGACTTCAGACTACCAGTGGTTTGTTTTTGGCTGCTGCTAACACCCAAAAAATATGTTATGTGTGCATACTGTAGCCACTGTGATACCGTGCTGCGCCAGTCCGACGCAGTACCAGCACTGCAGTACCAGCACTGCATGAGGAAAGTACAACCCTCGCCCCACCCCCCCACCCCCCACCTCACACATCCACCACAATGACTGTCTATGTGTTGCACTTCGGCGAGTGGAACTTGCTTGCCCCGTTCCCATTACCCAAACAATTACTCTATCAAGCCGTCATGAACAAATAGTATGTTGTGATGAATAAACTGTGTTTGCATATGGCTAATTCTTAGAAGGAATGTCGCGAAGACAATGTATTGCTACTATTTCTCAACGACACTTTTCCCTACAAAATTTGCCGAGTTTGTCATTTACTATGATCTTAAAGCACTTACTTCATTAAAGACTACAGAGTCATCAATAACAATAGTAACACTTCATTAGATACTTCGCCAACCATACTTATATTCACAATGACACAATAGTGGGATTGCATGGTCTATATGTTCGACACATCTCTGCGATTTTAATCACTTACACTAGGATTACCACATTTTAATGTTCAAAATCAGGGGGAACTCAGATAATGTGATTTATTTCACATATGTTCCATTTCCTTGGACCTATTTTATGAAATCTTTTATAAAAGTATTTCTGTCATATTGTTGAACACATGTTTATTTTTCATGTTGTACATAACAATCAACAGCTATACATTATCAACATTGATGTTAGTCCACTCATCCGTCCACTGAACATTTAGCAGACACAAGATGCTCTACACAGCTGCATTATGTGCAGGTATGGCAAAATAGTATTGCACCACTTTAGGCAATTTGTTGTTGTTGTGGTCTTCAGTCCTGAGACTGGTTTGATGCAGTTCTCCATGCTACTCTATCCTGTGCAAGCTTCTTCATCTCCCAGTAACTACTGCAGCCTACATCCTTCTGAATCTGCTTAGTGTATTCATCTCTTGGTCTCCCTCTACGATTTTTACCCTCCATGCTCCAGTACTAAATTGGTGATCCCTTGATGCCTCAGAACATGTCCTACCAACCGATCCCTTCTTCTAGTCAAGTTGTGCCACAAACTTCTCCTCTCCCCAATCCTCATTAGTTATATGATCTACCCATATAATCTTCAGCATTCTTCTGTAGCACCACATTTCGAAAACTTCTATTCTCTTCTTGTCCAAACTAGTTATCGTCCACGTTTCACTTACATACATGGCTACGCTCCATACAAATACTTTCAGAAACGACTTCCTGACACTTAAATCTATGCTCAATGTTAAGAAATTTCTCTTCTTCAGAAACGCTTTCCTTGCCATTGCCGGTCTACATTTTATATCCTCTCTACTTCGACCATCATCAGTTATTTTGCTCCCCAAATAACAGAACTCCTTTCCTACTTTCAGTGTCTCATTTCCTAATCTAATTCCCTCAGCATCACCCGAGTTAATTCGACTACATTCCATTATCCTCGTTTTGCTTTTGTTAATGTTCATCTTATACCCTCCTTTGAATACACTGTCCATTCCGTTCAACTGCTCTTCCAAGACCTTTGCTGTCTCTGACAGAATTACAATGTCATTGGCAAACCTCAAAGTTTTTATTTCCTCTCCATGGATTTTAATACCTACTCCGTACTTTTCTTTTGTTTCCTTTACTGCTTGCTCAATATACAGATTGAATAGCATCGGGGAGAGCCTACAACCCCGTCTCACTCCCTTCCCAACCACTGCTTCCCTTTCATGTCCCTCGGCTCTTATAACTGCCATCTGCTTTCTGTACAAATTGTAAATAGCCTTTCGCTCCCTGTATTTTACCCCTGCCACCTTCAGAATTTGGAAATGAGTATTCCAGTCAACATTGTCAAAAGCTTTCTCTAAGTCTACAAATACTAGAAACGTAGGTTTGCCTTTCCTTAATCTTTCTTCTAAGGTAAGTCATAGCGTCAGTATTGCTTCACGTGTTCCAACATTTCTATGTAATCCAAACTGATCTTCTCCAAGGTCGGCATCTACCAGTTTTTCCATTCGTCTGTAAAGAATTCGCGTTAGTATTTTGCAGCTGTGACTTATTAAACTAATAGTTCGGTAATTTTCACATCTGTCAACACCTGCTTTCTTTGGGATTGGAATTATTATATTGTTCTTGAAGTCTGAGGGAATTTCGCCTGTCTCATACATCTTGCTCACCAGATGGTAGAGTTTTGTCAGGACTGGCTCTCCCAAGGCTGTCAATAGTTCTAATGGAATGTTGTCAAGTCCCGGGGCCATGTTTCGACTTAGGTCTTTCAGTGCTCTGTCAAACTCTAGTTCTTTCAGTTTATCCAGGTCCCATCTCCTTAAATCCCCACCTTTTTCAGTTTCTTCAGTTTTAATCTACAGTTCATAACCAACAGATTGTGGTCAGAGTCCACATCTGCCCCTGGAAATGTCTTACAATTTAAAATCTGGTTCCTAAATCTCTGTCTTACCATTATATAGTATATCTGAAACCGTCTAGTATCTCCAGGGTTCTTCCATGTATACAACCTTCTTTCTTATTGCGATCAATTCTACCACTCATGTATTGCTACTATTTATCAACAAGAGTTTTCCCTACCAAATTTGCAGAGTTCGTCATGTACTATAATCTTAAAGCACTTATTTCATCAAAGACTACAGGGTCATCAATAACAATAATAACACCTTTTAAAAGTAACTCAGATTTTCGTTGCTTGCCACTCTGGCTCTTTTCGAGGGTTCAAATAAGGCAGTGGCGCGAGCAGTTACGTAAATTATTCCACAGTACTTGAGGCTGGCTCCCAGACGCTGTTACGTTGAGCTAGGGACGCCACCACGGTATTGCTGAGTGAGAGACGCCAATCTTCTGCCACAAACCGCCAGTGGGAGGACCGGGTGCCGTCATGTGAGGAACGCAAGAGGGTCGGCGAGGTAGCGGCCAGGTTCCTTGCTCTATGGACGTGTCCACCAGTCCTTCCTATTGAAGGTGAAATGCTCTTACCGTGCTATGTGCGGTTCACTCCGCGGCTATAGACAGTTTTCACGAATATTGTATCCCTTAGAGCAGGGCTTCCCAACCTGTGGTCCGCAGACCCCTTAGGGGTCCGCCGGCTCTTTCTAGGGGGTCCGCGGCCATCTTTCACCAAATCGTGTAAAATAATGAGTAAAATTATTGAATAAAAATGTGAAAATCAAATTCATCACTATTTTTTTTCGTGTGAAAAACATGTGTACTTTTACTTCAGGTCGTATCCCCAAGCAGCCTTTGCGGTTCCTAAGTGAGAACGTATACACAGTTTAGTGCCGGAGAATGCGGTTTCTCTGATCGACTGTTTAGCAACAATACAGGGGTCGTTTGTGCGCTGGCCCACGGCGCTAGATACGCTAAAACCTTTTACACATGCGCGGAGCGAGCTTTGTCGACCAATCACAGCGCTCGCTGGCACGTATGCGGCCCCAGGCATCATTAAATTTTAAACTTGCCTTGTCAGTGCACTACCTATTTCATAAGTGGATTTTTGACCAGTTTATTACTTCTAACATGGATCGGTGGCTGAAGTCAGGATCATTGAAGAAGGCTGCAGTTTCTCCATGCCTTCACAACAAGGAGGTTTCCAGTTGGAATGAATGAGGAGGGAGGACTACCAAAGAATGACTTTACATACATTTGAACATTTTTCTTCATATTTCACGAAAAACCACACACACACACACACACACACACACACACACACACACACACACACACACACACACACACAAACACACGACTGTTACGAAATATGCATGCTTCTTACACAACAGTAGCCAAATAGTGGAAATGAACAGACCATAAGCAACAGCTTGTCAACAGCGAAAAGTTTGGTCGTGACGTTGATTGCTCTTGGAGGAAGAAAGCTCCATCGTGTGAAATTTCAATTACCAAGTAATTTTAATCAGGCTATAGTGTGTTGAACAAAGGGAGTAAATCCACTAGTAAGTGTCGAGGAAGAAAGCTCCATCGTGTGAAATTTCAATTACCAAGTAATTTTAATCAGGCTATAGTGTGTTGAACAAAGGGAGTAAATCCACTAGTAAGTGTCTGGATACAGTGGCAATTCAAATTGGATCGTCAATTTAAAGTTGTTTTCATTCATCTCTAAAGCAAAGACTATTGATGCTTCGGAGGGTGGAGGGGGGGGGGGGGGGGGGTCATTGGGAACATGGCACCTGCATTAAGAAGCTTTCAGTTCCCATGGGTTTAGGTCCGAAATTTGAAGTTACTGTCCTCTTGACTGACTAGGGGTTCGCCATGAATTTTCGACTGAAGAAGGGGTCCGCCAGCTGAAAAGGTTGGGAAGCCCTACCTTAGAGGTAGTTCTTGGGAATAAAATCCATTTTTTCCCCTGAATCATGGGATTTCTCATTTTACATGTAGGAGAAACATCCCGTACACCCATCCGAGCTCCTAGTACCATCCTCCCCTAACGTGTGTTCTGTTTCTATGTCTGTTTTACCCTGCAGGTCGTGGTGGCCGAGCGGTTCTAGGCGCTCAGTCCGGAACCGCGCGACTGCTTCGGTCGCAGGTTCGAATCCTGCCTCAGGCATGGATGTGTGTGATATCCTTAGGTTAGTTAGGTTTAAGTAGTTCAAAGTTCTAGGGAGCTGGTAACGACAGATGTTAAGTCCCATAGTGCTCAGAGCCATTTGAACCATTTTGTTGTAACCTGGCACAGCAAAAGGAAATTCAGTTTTGTAACAAACTTTAACTTCCACTTATAGTTATCTTTTGGCATCATGATCGCTATAACGATATACTGTGTATATTATAACACACTACTCGCCCCAGACTCCAGAAAATGTAGATCCACTGAAAATATTACTGTGAAGCGTCTCTTGTTTATCGCATCTTTATGAAAGTAAAGAGAAAACAAAGAGTAAAGAGAAGAGGTGTTGTAAACTTTAAGCTGAGTTAAACAAAGACCCACTAGAGATCAAACAAATCATAACAAAATACATTTACAAAACAGGTGCTAAAAGTGTAATAAATTTCCTGGATGACTGTTGCACGAGCCAGGATTCAAAATACATTGAAATGATAAATAAAAAATATATTTTTATTTTATACTAAAGGCAGTTGGTTTTGTAAAAGATTCCAAAACTGAATGGTGGGGAGTGGGTTCGGGGAAAGGTTTCAAAAACTGGTGGCCCTACGGGTCATATGGTAACACTACTGGGTAACTGGGACAGAGTATAACACAACAAACCTTCCCAAGAGCGACATGTAATGGCCGCACAAGGCCGCAAACAAAGGACGTGTCTAGTAGGACTTAATAAGCAATCAGTCGATGGCAGATTCAGGCTCCTTTGGTTATGAACAACCCACAGGTTTATCCGTCGTTTGCTGGTCAGTTTCTGTTAAGAGTTTGTTGTAAATTCAGTCACGACTCAAACCATTAATGGAATTTCCAGGAGAAAAGAATCTTCTTAACATACTGATTCTCGAAATGCACCCCGTGTTGCAGAGTGAACGGCTGGTGAATTCGGCGTTCAGCTGCGCCTGGCCGGACGCCGATGCCCGCTTCAAGCGGTCGCTGTCCGTGTTCATGGTGAGGTCAGCTCGCCTGCTCGAGATAAGGGTTGGCAAGATGTACACTCTCTCCAGGGAGACCTTCTTGCAGGTAAGTGCAACAGACCTCTGTCTTCGGTGTAGACATTCACCACACACTGTCTGTTCTGCAGGCCAGTACTCTGAAACCTCTGTGAGAAACAGCCTAGCAATCTCTGTCAGTGGCAGGTTTGAAGAGGCCCATAAATGCGTAATAAAAATCTGGGTTGCTCCTAGTACCATTAAAAGTTTTCCATTAGGATTTTCTTGCGTCCCAAGTACACAGAAAACTCCATTCGTTAGAACTGGTCTACGGCTCTTACGTAGTGGTTATTAACAGATCGCAGCTCACAATAATGGTTACACCTACTGTAATAACATATGTTGAAAGCAGGACGTCACGATTTCCAGGAAGGGTAGCACGGTATGCCTCATTAGGGCCAGCAGGAAGAATGAATTCGGTGTTATTCTGGACTATTTTCGTAAACAGGTCCTGTTAGGGCAAGAATTTCCATGCAGACATCACGAAAGCTCCTACACCAATAAAAGCGATCGTTAACTATTTCTGCAACATTTCCGAGAGAGAGACTTGGCTCTTATTTACATAGACATGAGATGTCAGTATATCATTGACAACCTTTTTAGCTGCACCTGCATAGGTGAGTCGCTGTGGGAACATCTCACTCTGCAATTAGACCAACACTGGACTCCCAGGTACATACAGTGGCTACATAAACAAGTGCGAGGCCAGAGGTGTCTTGCATTTGGGATGGGCTGTCCAATTACGATCGCTAGGAAGAATGAATCCTGTGCTATTCTGGGAAGCATTGCAAGAGATTTCTGTAGTGTGTTCAGAGGGGGACTCGGCTGTTATTTACATAGACATGAGACATCAGTATGATACTTACAACCTTTCAGCTGCGCCTGGGAGAGGAGTCGCTGTGATATCTCGCTTTACCGCTAATACAAAGGCTATGCATCAGCCATAGTGGCTAGGTAAACATGTGTTTTGACGGGAATTTCTCAGGTGCCAAGTATGAAAGGGATGCTGCCACCTCATGGTTGTGGGACCCAAACGGACACCTACAAATAGCTTGACAGCTGACGGCCGTGTCATCACTTTGCAGGACCCTCCGATGCACCCCAACTACTGGAAGCACGTGCGGTGGCATTCTGTATATCCAGTGGACAGGGGATGGTGGGCAGTGCATGCTTCGTGATGTAAAAATTTTTAACTGTGTAGTTACGTGTGATGTGTGTTTCATGATGGTATTCCTTGTACAATCATAATAAAAAGAAAGGCATTCCATTTAATTAATTCTTACAAGACCTGCATCTTCCCAAAAAGAAGAGAATGATGAGCAAGAGAAATAGAACCCCCGTGAACAGAATGTTTTATAAATAAACAATATGCCCTTGAATTTCCTGTCATGAGCTCCTTCCTCTCCACCAAAGAGCCGCCAATTTCCCAGTAGAAGAGGGGAGGGGGCCAGGTGAGGGGTGGTACCAGAGGGGAGAGGTTAATTGATTAATTAAGTAGTCAATCAAATTGATAAGATTGAGATGAGGCTATTTGAATCACTCAGACCTGAAAGTGTACATGTATCAGTGAGGGGGAGGGGATGGGTTGGAGGTTTACTGAGGGGTAGGGTGTGGGGAGGTGGTGGGGGGGGGGGACAATAGGTTAAGGACCTGTCAATCAAAAGGAAGGATCCTTTTAGCAGAACAATAGGCTGATGACCTGTCAATCAAAGGAGAACAGTAGGTTTTCCCCTGAGTGAATACCAGCACTAACATAATGCTCCAGCACCCCTGTTGCCTACTACTCCACAAACCACTTCGCTGTTACAATATTCTTAGCGTTTTTGTGTGCAGAGGTATCTCATTTTAAATTTTGAGAATGCTGCAAATTAGAAGCGGTGCAAGAAGCAACACAGAATCACACAGAGATACTGCATATATGTAACGAATACTTTGCAACATAATCACCATTGCAACTAACACATTTTTTGTAATTGTGTACCAACTTCCCCACTCCCACTGCAAAAACACCGCTGCTGTCTATCTTGACATAGCAGTCACAGTGTCCAGCAGCTTCTCATTTGTGGCACAGTTAACACATACAGCCATGACACAGATCCACATTAATATTTTACACTATAACAGCAGTACATCAAGTGGTCAGCAGGCTATACTGTTACAGTAGTGCAGCAAGTGGTCAGTGAGCTGAGCTGTGCCACAAGTGTGTGAAACTGCCAGTACACTAACTACGCTGTGAAACAATTCACCAAGCAACCCATAAATTCCACAGTGACAGCAACGTATCAAGCACCGAGTAAGCAACACATTGACAGCAAGGTGCCACGCAGCCTGTAAGCTAGGTTATAACAGCAGTGCACCAAGCACCCAGTAAGCTATACTGTGAGAGCAGGGCAACATGTAGCCAGTAAGCTACAATGGCAGGAGTGCACCAAACAGACAGTAACCTGCATTGTGACAGCAGTGTGCCAGGTAGCCAATTGCTGCACTGTGATAGCAGTGGATCAAGCAGCCAGCAAGTTATACTGTGACAATAGTGCACCAACTTGCCAGTAAGCTATGGTGTGACAGCATGCACTAACCAGCCAATAAGCTGTACTGTGGAAGTAGTTCAGCAAACATCCAGTGATCTACACCGTGGCAGCAGTGCACCAAGCAGCCAGTAAGCTACATTATGGCATCAGTATTACAGGCTGTAAGTAAGCTGCATTGTGACAGCAATGGGCCAAGAGGCCAGTAAGCCACTCTGTGACAACAATACACCAGGTAGCCATTAATTTATGCTGCAAACAGCAGCTTGCCAAACAAACAATAAGCTACACTGTAGCAGCATTATACTAAGCAGGCAGAAAGCTATATTGTGACAGTGGTGGGCCACATAAACAGTAAGCTACACTGTGACAGCAGTGAGCCAGGCAGCCAGTAAGCTACACTAACAGAAGTACACCAAGTGGTCTGTAAGTTTCGTTGTGACAGAGTACACCAAATTGTCTGTAAGCTACACTGTCACAGTGGGTCGCCAAGTAGCTTGTAAGCTACACTGTCACTCTTGAGCACCAAGCAGACATTAAGCTTCACTTTGACAGTGGTCTGCCAGGCATTCAGTAAACTACGCTATGACAGTGGTACATCAAGTGTCCAGTAAGCCATGTTGTGACAGTGAACTTCCAAGTAGCCAGTAAACTTTACTGTGACAGTGGGTCGCCAAGTAGCCAGTGTGCAACACTGCAACAACAGTGCTCCAAGTAACAATTAAACTATACCGTGACAGCAGTGTATCAAGTCTCCAACAAGCTACATTGTGACAGCAGTGCACCAAGTAGCCAGTAAGCTACACAGTCACTTCAATGAGCCAAGTAGCCAGTAAGCCACTGTCACAATGGTGAACTTAGCAGACAGTGAGCTGTACTGTGACAGTAGTGTTCCAAGTGCCCAGTAGTCAACACTGTGACAATAGTGCTCTGAGCAGCTGTGAGGTACACTGTGACAACAATGTGTGAAGCATCCAGTAAACTACTCTATGACAGTGGTCCACCAAGTAGCCAACAATTTATACTGTTATAATAGTGAGTCAAGTAGCCAGCAAGCTACACTGTGACAATGGAGCACTTAGCAGACAGTAAGCTATACTGTGGCAGTGGTGCACCAAGATATCCAGCAGTCTATACTATGACAATAATGCACTAAGCATCCTTTAAGTTATGCTGTGATAGAGGTGCACGAACCAGATAGTTAACTTCCCTGTGACTGATGTCCACCAAGCAGCAATAAGCTGTAATATGACAGCAGTGTGCCAGTCTGTCAGTAAGCTTCTCTGTGATGGGAGTTTGCCAACTAACCAGTAAACTACACTGTGACAGTAGTGCATTAAGTAGCCAGTATACTATACTGCGACAGCTGTGCACCAAGCAACCAGTAGGTTTTCCATTGACAATGGTGCACAAAGCTGATGGTGAGCAACACTGTGCCAGTAGTCTGCCAGGTAGCCAGGAAGCTATATGTGATAGCAATCTGTGGAGCAGCTATTAAGCTATACCATGAAATCAGTGCACCAACCAGACATAAGCTACATTGTGCATCAACTATCCTGTAAGTTATAGTGTAACAGCAGTGTGCCAAATAGTCAGTGGGCTACATTGTGACAGCTTTCACCAAGCAGAAAGTAAGCTGCACCCTGACAATAGTGTGCCAAATAGCCAGTAAGCTATGCTGTGACATCAGTATGTCAAGTGAGCAGTAAGCTAGTCAGTAACAGTGATATGCCAAACAACCTGTAAGTCACACTGTGACTGCAGTGCGCCATGTAGCCAATAAGATACATTGCTAAATACAATGATTTATGTGACTAATATCACTTATATTGTTTTCTGATAAGGGGTAATGGTTTTTACGAAATGGAGCGTTTTCTGTGCAATATACTGCAGTGGTAACAAGAAGGCATATTTGCAGGGTTGCCACAATTGCAACAATGGAAAAGGGGCAAATATCTATAAATAAGGTTCTTGGATATATTAAACACTTGTCAAAAATGTGTCAGAAATTAAAAAAGGTTTGATATTCAACAATTGAGTTAATGCTTGTACATCATTTATTAGAATAATGTAAGTAAATCATATTGAAAGTAACTTTAAAGTGTCTGTTATTTACCTCAAGTTGGCAGCCATTACTTTACAAATTCCTCCAAGAGTATTTCATGTCAGATTTAGCTTCTTTCGAGAGAGTAACGTCATTGTAACCACATTATAGAATCCTTTGCGTGACATATTATTATTAATGCTAATCAGAACCTCACTCTTAATCAGAGAAGCTGAACATCTGTTTGTTTTATTTGTCTACTTATTAACCATGAGATATAATAAACATTCAGTAGGTGCATTGGAACATGGAAAAATCGCAATAAAGGGCACTATCTTTTTGAACTGTTTCACATTAGCTGTGCCATGTTGCTTTACATTAACAGTCGATTTTTCTACCAGACTTTGTTCACCACCATAAATTCCATGTAAATCACCTTGACAGATGCAAATGTCTTCATATAATTCTTCCATATTGAGGTCGTTTGTCAGATGAAGCTTCTCTAGTACTTGTTACAACTCACAGAACTGTATTTTCCTCTCCATGTTCATTATTTGTAGGCTTTTGGCAACATTATTTTCATAAAAATTTGTGGGATTTTAACTTTTTTCACTTTTATTTCGGTCAGACCCTAGAAAATGGTTCAAATTATTTCTAACTGAAAATTTTAAAAAAAATTGTCTTCTCTGCTCTGTTCTAATTTTAGATTTAATGCTGAAATGCACATAAAGACTTTTTAACAATAAAGGTATTATCTTTTTCCAAGTACTTGATACATTTTACAACAATTATTGCTGAAGAACAACAGCATTGTTTGTAACATCTTCAGGATCAAAATATTGCTACAGTGCTTTGGGACAATCCTCCCTTACTGAGTACAAATAACTTTTAATAGCATGCCAGTTATGAGAAAGGTAGTCTATGAACTGCAGCATCCAAAGAAAGGTAGCTTGTTCATGCATAGATTAGAATCTCTCTCCATTTAACATTCATAAATTCGAAACACCTTTGTAAATCTTCTCTTCTCTTTGCAGACGCAGAGAAATGGCCACACACATTCATACTCAGACATTCCACATCAACATCTAGACAGTCATTATCATGTTTTGTTGTATTATGCACAATATGTGCACAACAGTTAGATGCCAATTTTTTCATTTGTAGATTCAACTACTGGTAGCTTAAATACAGGTGTATGACTGCCATAATTTAAATTAGTATTGTTGGCAGAGTATGAAACCATCTTAGACATTCTTTAAGCACTCTGACTAATTATGTTAGCGACATTTTCAGGAATAATATTATCACATTCATTTGCAGTTTCGTAGAAGTCAAGTAATTTGTTTTCCATCTGATATTCTACTGTGAAGTATGTTAAACATAACCGAAACATATCTCTATTATCTTGACAACACATGCAATCGATAAGTACAGATCTTCATGGTGGAGTACTTTCACAATATCTGCAGTACCGTACATCTGGGGACTAGTACATTCATAATCAGGTGCTTTGGTTCTGCACATGAAACTTATTTTACTATTTTCGAAGCGTAAAATATATCAGACATTAACTTATTGAAACAACCCATGCTCGAATAGCTCGGATTATGTGAAACACAAGGGCAAATTCTGCAGCAGAAATAAGATTACTTTCAGGTGATTCAGTTTGTGATAAAGATGGACTGTTTCTTTAGACTAAAGTTATGAACACGTGTTGCATTTGAGTCCCTCACTCCTTGCTTGCTGCTTCGAATCTGATTCACCTCCTTCAGAGAGACCCATAATTCTATTTCATACTATGCATGTCGCTTTGAACTCATTACCATGTGCTGATTTTACCCAAGTACCATATAAGTTGCCTTCCAAGATATTTGATAACAAGTCATTTGTTTGCACTTCTTCCTTATTTTTGGTGAAACTGAAAAAGTGTCATTTTCGTCATAGTCACGTACATTAAATATGCGACAAACAATATTCGACCGGATAAAATCTTCTCGGTTTTCAAGCCGCATCAATTCCAATAAAATTCTCGAGCTTTCGATGGCTAGCTCTGCAATCGTCATCAGGAGTAAAACTACTGACTGCCAGGGCTGTCACTATTTCCCGCTTATACACTTACGATTACAACTGCTGGCGACCAGTCAGAGAAGAGCCGAAACGACGCATGCGCGGAAGGCGAGTTGGACAAGTCCAGCCCACTATGAGACCGTCTTTGCTTCCTTGTAGCCCTGATCTCTGTTGAAATTGCTGCTGTTTATTCTAACTTCAGCCGCCTCTCTTATAGCAGAGTCCCAGAATGTTGATGCATGAGCCAAGACTCTTGTGTTTTCATACTGTACCGACTTGTCGAGCTCCCTTTGTTTACTAAGTCTCTTGTGCTAGGTACAACGCACTGCAACTGTGACAATCTGGCCTGTATAGACGCTGTCGCAATCTCGCAAGGGACGCAATACAAACCGCGCACATGAAGAGCTGTGTCGTCTTTAACAGGGGGCAACATATCTCGTATCGTGGGGGCGGGAAAGAACACTGGTCTCAATCCATGTCTCTGCAGCACACGTCCTAACTTGCTGCTCGTTGCCCCACAGTATGGCAGGAAAGCCACCGGCTTGGCTTCTTCTGCCAATTAACAACGTGTCCTTCTTTAGTGACACCTGAAAGCATTTGCAATTTCTCTTTTGCTGTAGCCGTTTTCCGTGTTTAACCACAAACACTACACAGAAATAGTTTTCTTTTGTACCAGAAGTTTAGAGATCCGACTATAGAGTTTGCAATAGTTTTAAACAGAATACAATGGTTTGTCAGTTGACAGTACCACCACTTTAAATGTTATCTTTTATAGAAACCTTGGGTTCATCTAATTTTACTGGACAAAAACAAATAAAGTGGGAGATAAATTTCTGGCCTAAAATACTAGACATCCTGTAAATAATGGGATGGGTTTAAAGCGCACACATTTGTTTTTCTTTAAGTTTCCTGAAAGGTATGAATATCACGTTACATAATTAGATAGCTGGAAATCTCTTGTAATTTGTAGACCTTTAGCGATGATTAACATTTATTTTTAGGAGCATAAAATAGGTGGTATATTGTGAAGGACAAGACTGTCCTTTCACTTTATGAACACCATCACATATTTCACTGAAGAGAAAATTGCCATACAACTGTGATAATAAAATGTCAAATGGAATAAAAATGAACACATAGAATAAGCTAATTCCAGAATTTTTACTAAATCAGAGCTAGAAACATCAGATCCACCAACACTGGAAACTTAAACAGACAACTTTTAAATGAAAGTATCTGAATTAAAATTATTCATGTGTTGCAAAATCGATTGATGTGTAATAGAGGGGAAACTATCAACCTTGTGCTAAATTACTATGTGACAAGGAAAGTGCCTATCATAATAAGAATGGATATCCATTAAAAAATCACAGAAAACGAATTAGTCAAGAGAAGCA
The DNA here is from genome assembly GCF_023864345.2 of Schistocerca serialis cubense. Lineage (NCBI taxonomy): Eukaryota > Metazoa > Arthropoda > Insecta > Orthoptera > Acrididae > Schistocerca > Schistocerca serialis. The sequence continues at coordinate 141,052,238 of NC_064638.1, read as the reverse complement.
AATTTTAAAAGCATTGGATCCAGGTTCTTAAAAAAAACGCTCTAGCTTTTTGTTAAGGCAAATCTGGGAATCATCGAAAAAAAAGTGCAGAACGAAATAAAAAATCCAAAATGAGTTCGAAAATATTTCTTTTGGAATAAGTTGTTGCTTACATCATTATGCTTATGTGTTTTGACTTGCTGCATTTACTTTAGAGTCATTTATGCCTCTTGATATTTTAATAATGCATTAAATGCAATCGTCTGATAACTGTTTCATAAATTATGCAGGAAAGTCACAAAACATTATTCCTACAGCAATGACTTTCATAAATGGCTGACATTTTCACCACTTAGGGCACTAAGTGTACAGCTATACGGCGGCAACAATGTTAACAACAGTGAGTGTGTCAAATGTGTTATGCTAGACTACATTTGAGGTCACCTGTCACTGGCCTAGCTGTTCCTTAAATACCTGAGATAAGTCTGATCGCCGAAATATTGTGCTCGTTGGACACTATGAACCAGCCGTATACCTGTGGACTGTTCAAGCAATATATGCATAAGTTATACTCATGGTATAAGAGCCATACATCACCATAGCTCTGAGGGATGAAGTAGTGAAGGCAGCAGAGGATCAAGTACGTAAAAAGACGAGGGCTAGTAGAAATCTGTGGGTAACAGAAGAAATATTGAATTTAATTGATGAAAGGAGAAAATATAAAAATACAGTAAATGAAGCAGGCAAAAAGGAATACTATCGTCTCAAAAATGAGATCGACAGGAAGTGCAAAATGGCTAAGCAGTGATGGCTAGAGGATAAATGTAAGGATGTAGAGGCTTATCTCACTAGGGGTAAGATAGATACTGCCTACAGGAAAATTAAACAGACCTTTGGAGAAAGGAGAACCACTTGTATGAATATCAAGAGCTCAGATGGAAACCCAGTTCTAAGCAAAGAAGGGAAAGGAGAAAGATGGAAGGAGCATATAGAGGTTATATACAAGGGCGATGAACTTGAGGACAATATTATGGAAATGGAAGAGGATGTAGATGAAGATGGGAGATATGATACTGCGTGAAGAGTTTGACAGAGCACTGAAAGATCTGAGTCGAAACAAGGCCACCGGAGTAGACAACATTCCATTAGAACTACTGATAGCCTTGGGAGAGCCAGTCCTGACGAAACACTACCATCTGGTGAGCAAGATGTATGAAACAGGCGAAATACCCTCAGACATCAAGAAGAATATAATAATTCCAATCCCAAAGAAAGCAGGTGTTGACAGATGTGAAAATTACCGAACTATCAGTTTAATTAGTCACAGCTGCAAAATACTAACGCGAATTCTTTACAGACGAATGGAAAAACTGGTAGATGCCGACCTCGGGGAAGATCAGTTTGGATTCCGTAGAAATGTTGGAACACGTGAGGCAATACTGACCCTACGACATATCTTAGAAGCTAGATTGAGGAAGGGCAAACCTACGTTTCTAGCATTTGTAGACTTAGAGAAAGCTTTTGGCAATGTTGACTGGAATACTCTGTTTCAAATTCTGAAGGTGCCGGGGTAAAGTAGAGGGAGCGAAAGGCTATTTACAATTTGTACAGAAACCAGGTGGCAGTTATAAGAGTAGAGGGACATGAAAGAGAAGCAGTGGTTGGGAAGGGAGTGAGACAGGGTTGTAGTCTCTCCCCGATGTTATTCAATCTGTATATTGAGCAAGCAGTGAAGGAAACAAAAGAAAAATTCGGAGTAGGTATTAAAATCCATGGAGAAGAAATAACGACTTTGAGGTTCGCCGATGACATTGTAATTCTGTCAGAGACAGCAAAGGACTTGGAAGAGCAGTTGAACGGAATGGATAGTGTCTTGAAAGTGGGATATAAGATTAACATCAACAAAAGCAAAACGAGGATAATGGAATGTAGTCGAATTAAGTCAGGTGATGCTGAGGGAAGTAGATTAGGAAATAAGACACTTAAAGTAGTAAAGGAGTTTTGCTATTTGGGGAGTAAAATAACTGATGACAGTCGAAGTAGAGAGGATATAAAATGTAGACTGGCAATGGCAAGGAAAGCGTTTCTGAAGAAGACAAATTTGTTAACATCGAGTATTGATTTAAGTGTCAGGAAGTCATATCTGAAAGTATTTGTATGGAGTGTAGCCATGCATGGAAGTGAAACATGGATGATAAATAGTTTGGACAAGAAGAGAATATAAGCTTTCGAAATGTGGTGCTACAGAAGAATGCTGAAGATTAGATGGGTAGATCACATAACTAATGAGGAAGTATTGAATAGGATTGGGGAGAAGAGAAGTTTGTGGCACAACTTGACTAGAAGAAGGGATCGGTTGGTAGGACATATTCTGAGGCATCAAGGGATCATCAATTTAGTACTGGAGGGCAACGTGGAGGGTAAAAATCGTAGAGGGAGACCAAGAGATGAATACACTAAGCAGTTTCAGAAGAATGTAGGTTGCGGTAGGTACTGGGAGATGAAGAAGCTTGCACAGGATAGAGTAGCATGGAGAGCTGCATCAAACCAGTCTCAGGACTGAAGACCACAACAACAACAACATCACCACATACACAAAAATTATTGAAAGAAACAAAAACAGAATAACATCATGTGAAGCTATAGCTCATCAAAATGAAAGGGATACTAAAACAAAAACATAAACAACATTAGCAATAAAAAAGATAGTATTTTGTATCAAAAATGTGGTGTGACTATAACGTTTATGGACTGATATGTTGTAGGTGCCATAGTAACACTGCCATGTTGGAAACAGTGATTGTGCTCCCTCTCTGCCAAAAAAGAAAACAAAACTAATTGTTTCAGCCATTCAGTCAACTTCATACTGGGTGTATATCTGTTTTTATACATGTGTAATCTGTTATTTTTGTAGAAAGCTGTAGTAATTTTGATGACCAGAGAGCTGTAGTGAACATTGTAGTGAAAGTGAATAAAATGAATTCATTAATTTTTGAAAAAATGAAACAAATTTACAGAATGCCTTGTGAAAAGGATAGTTCTCCATGCACATCCAAATGCTCAGTGAAGACTGAAGTTCAGAGTTGGATGAAGAGTGTGCAGAAGGTTCTATCATTGTACATAAAGATATCTATGTCCAGAAGCTTAAACAAGCCCTCAACCCAGATTGCCCATTTATGGTGAACGATGATGCTGATATTAATCGAGGGACTGCACACCTCATTCTCACACAAGAGTTGATAATTATAACACCATGAGTGATGACTGTTTACAAGAAATGATGAGCTGAACATTAGGAAAGTCACTTGGGTGCTTGTGGAGACTGGTCAGGGAAAACAAACTTCTTTTCATACCTGATTATAGATAGTGCACTATACACAAATATGACCGTGAGATGAAGAGATAAGACATACAGTGGGAAGAAAAGATGAGCTAATGAGAAAAATGACGAACTGTCAGTGTCAAACAACAATGCTGATAGTTTTTCGACACATTCTAATTGTACATCAAGAACTGGTTCCTTGTGCTGAGACAGTCAAGTACAGTTTATCTGCAGGTACTGAATTTCTTTGGTGAAAGGGGGGCAATTTTTGCAAGAAGCAGGCACCTAAACACAACACCACATGGACTTATAAGATCATTACTGTCAAGCAAAGGTAAGTGGAGAACTTCCCTGATGACGAAACGAATGTAATACAGCTCTTAAACTTTTGTGTGTTGAAAGACTCCAGTCTCTGTGTTAAAAATGGCTATCTCATCCACTCATCCTTTTATACTGTAGTGATTAAACTATTGTATTTTTCCTGCTGTGCTGTTGTAGACTTATTGTGTAATTTCTCATGCGCATTGTTAGATTTGGACTGACAGATACCATGATCTTAATGTTGTGTGTGTGTGTGTGTGTGTGTGTGTGTGTGTGTGTGTGTGTGTGTGTGTTGTGCATACAATAAATCTGCACACGATTTACATGTGCATCATATATGTTATGTTAGGTAATATTGTAAGCACTGTTGCCTCTTTATAGGTTATAATATTCATTATTTGTTAATCCATAACATGTTATAATAATAATATGAAATTCATTATTTTCAGATTCTAAATGGATCCTACAGATTATTTAATTTACTGTATCAGACCAATCTAGAAAATTAAGAAATTGTCCTCTGAAATGTGGATAACTGTCTCATATTATTTCAGAGACCAGCATGTTTCTTGAGTTTCACCAAGCTCTTAACACAAAATAGTCTAATGCTTTGATGTAGAAAAGTACAACCACAGCTTTTTGAGCGTAGTAGACAAATGTTTGGCAAAATTAAAGAGCATCAGTTTAGTTGCTTCAGTCTGGTTGTAAAGTCTCTTGTGTCTCTGCTATTGCAATCATTGTGTCTCTATAACCAAAATACTTTTTTCAGTTAACATTATATGTACAGTTGATGTATACAATATATTATTACACTGGACCTCTGTACATCACTTAATTGCAAATGTTTCACTGTGTATTATGAGCTCCCGTAGAGCTACACATATACCTTACTAAATGACTCATTGAATAAAGCAATCTCACATCTCTACATTGTCAAATTTTCTCTTAAACTATCACATTATGAAATATTCGTATTTTTTTTATTTTTTACAGACACTGTCATGTCATGACCAGTTCTTGAAGTTCGCCCTTAAACTCATATGTGTTGGTATTCCTAAATAAATTATTTCACTGCCAGAAATATTCCACAATTCCTTATTTTTATATCAAATATGGTTGTATAAAACTAATTTATATGTGTTAGATAAAAAGCTTTCGTTGCATTTTGGGAACAGGGTCATAACAGTATTATTATTAAATTCTAGAATTATCTAGATTTCTAATGTGTCAGCTAATATTCCTGTCCACATGACTGGCCACTGTGACCAAAAGATACATTATTCACCTAGTTGCTCAGCATACTGTGCAAGATGGTGTGCTTCTGGATTCTTCCTACCAACAATAGGTTTTCTGAACTGCATATTTGGGAACAGTCTCTGCAACATATCCTTCATTTCTGTTACCACCTGGCCTTAAAATTTGCTTCTTCCTTTTCTCCACCTGCTTCTATGATCTTCCTTGGTCCTACTCCAGCGTCACACACCCTTCTGTCCTCCTCAGTGCATCTACATAGTCCATTCCCCATCTCTGTTTCTTCCAGTCCCGTTTCTTCTTGGCAGCACAGTCTCTCAGTGCTACACCCAGCAGCCCACTGTCATCTTCTCCCACCCCTACCCTGCTATCCATCTCTTCCCTGCCACATGCCTCTTCTGTACCCCCACAACCTACTCCAGCCAAGATCACTATTACGTTCAGTCTGATCTCATGGCTCAGAGACAGCAGTAATTGTGTGTGTGTGTGTGTGTGTGTGTGTGTGTGTGTGTGTGTGTGTGTGTGTGTGTGTTGCCTGTATGAATCGTATGAATGTGTGTATTTTTCTAAATCTGAACAAGGACTGTATTCTACAGCTTATTCTACTTTTAAATGTGCATGTATGTTGCTCACCACTTGCTCTATGTGGTGAACAGCAGTCTTTCCTAATATGTGCTGCTTCTGTTCCATCCCAGATTTTCCCAAATACTGTTAAATATTTTAATTCCATTTCTAGAGTAGACCCTGCAAGTCGATAAAATGGAAGAGTTTGGATCTTCATCCTATCTTATCTCCGTTTACAGTGCTATACCCACCACAAAATTAGCATAATGTTTTGTTATGATTGTTGAAATAAAACTATTAAAGATTGTCATACCTAGCAGGAAAGTCCCTTATTTGAACACCTCAGAGAGTGAACATCTTTTCGACGTATTTAAGCAGCTGCAGACCAACAGTAAGTACAGCTTCACCTACACACTGACATTTTTGGTATTAGATAATGGCGTTGTAAAATATAATTTGTGTAATACTTATTCTGCTTCAGGCTTACTTTTTGTATGAGGCTTAATTTTTATTAAAAAATATTCCACAGAATTATAATTTAGCTGAAAAAAGACAAACTCTCCATGTTTCACAATAGCTGCTGAGTGAAAAGTTCTCATAAGACTTCATCCAGCTTGATAAAACTTTTAAAAAATGAAAACAAACACATTCCACACGTCAGTCACATAATAGGGTTTACTGCCTCAAACACTTACAATCAGCTTTTTGATATATTCCTTTAACAAATCAAGAAAGTGTGTCATCTCGATGAGTACTTGTCAACATTAGACATTAATTCCTTATCGTTTCAGCCCTTCAGTTTCAGTTCCTCAACTAAACTACGTTTCTTTTTTAATGGTTCTCTTCCTTTTAATTGACCTGTTTGTTTTTAACATTCTAGTGGTGTTAGATGCATTTTGCATTTTGTCCTACACTTAATTCCACATACCTCAATGTGTTTTTACTGCTTATGTCTATCTCTGCATGTTCTTGCTTGTATGGGAGTTTTGTCCTCACCAAAATTGTTTGAAATACGACTCACAGTCACAGGGGTTACTAAAAGTGAAGCTGACAGATTGTAAAATCTGATACTTCATGTACTCAAAATGTTACCTACTCACTTTCAAATTGTGCAATACAAAAAAAGCCTATTATCAAAACTATGTGGCTTGAATACATGACAGTATTCAGAATAATGCAGCACTACAAGCTTTTGGGAAAGAATGACAAACATTTATCTGAAGAAAAAACCACAATATATAATATTCTCAAATTAGTTGGAAACCATGAATACAGTAAGTACTGCCACCCTCATAATCCAAGGTCTCTGGCTGATCCAGAACAATAGAATTAAGATTGGCACTTGCAACTGAAATAATTAAATTAAATAATGGATAACTTCTACAGATAGGTTTATAAAGCAAGTTCAGTCCTGATAATATCTTCCATGAGTAAATAGTGATTGTACATTAATAAGGATAGTGTTAATGAGTAAAGACAACTGTAAAGTATTGAACATGTCAGGAGGCAGCAACTGTACAATTCAGTCTTTGTGAGCAAAAGGTGAAACACAGCCAAATCAGTTACAATAATAAAAGAGTTTATTAAAGCCTCTTTACCTATGATTTGACACCTTTAAAAACTGATTCTTCAGAAGAATCGAAGATTGACACCTAACATTAACATTAGATGTGTATTAAAATTGAGGTGTAAAGTAAAAGTGACTTGCACTTCTTGTTACATGATGTTGTGGAACTAAGTTAAAGATGTAACCATAATCACTAACAAAGACAAAATTTTACCTCTGTAATAATAAAATCACAACATACAGATTGACTTCATTAGAAAATGCTTCAATTGTACCTAGTGAACTGATATCATGATGGTGTCACAGTATTTGAGGAAAATGTACAACATGAGAGTGCCATATGTGTGTGCATGGCGAAGTAAGGGAAAGAATGGTACTGAACTGACTAGATAACAATTACAATATTAACATGTTAACATTAGAAATGTGCGACTTGATGCCATTATCATTGTATGAAAAGACAAACATACAGTATTTTATTTTATAATCATCCAAAACTTTTTTGGAACCTGTGACATAAATCAAATAAAAAATAACTTGAAATACATCATCTGCAAGTGATAAGAAAGAGGTGGGGAGGATGAAAGAGGGAGGAGATGGGAGTAAGTAAATTGATGTGAAAATATAATAAAAAGGGGGAGAGAAAGGGGGCTTTCGATTAGTTAACTACAGTGTAACTGTCACCATAAATTCGAAGCAGAAATTCACAAAACATATGCCAAACTTAGTATAAAAACACCATGAAATGCATTAATAAAAATTACAAGTTACATAATATGCTGTCTATAGCAGAGACCGAAAGTAATTCCATATACAAAAGGAATAAGTACAAATGTTATCAAAAATAAAGGCTTAAAAATTACTGTTTTAAGTTGTACCTGTTCATTTAAAATAAAACCATCTTCAGGAGAGATATGTTTAAAGATTTCTAATCTCTCCAACAAATCAAGTCTATGGCCTTTAATTTCATGATTCAAAAGCACTAAATCTTCAAATTCCCATGACAAGTGCTCAGGAAGTAGCAAGTGTTCAACAAAACATGAACTGTATACATTTCAACCTTCTCTACCCATAAAATGTTGTTTGCATCTTATTTTAAAATATCTACTTGTTTGCTCCACATAACGATTAGGACAGTCGTTACACACAATTCTATATACACATAAGTAGGTGTACTGATCATCTTCTGCATCGATTCTCTGTATTAAATTTTGTTTCAAATTGCTGATAACAGGGAGACTGACTCTTCAACCATATTTTTTTATTCAAGAATCCATTATGTATGATACATTATGTAGAAACGATATTGAAAGAAACTTCTTGTTCTCTCTTTCTATCTTCTTATTGTTAATACCATACCTAAATTTGAGCATCTACTAGATACTAGATATTTTTTACGGTTTAAGATGTGATCAACTAAATGTGGTTCATACTGATTATTAACTGCAATTGATCTGATTACATTTATTTCTTTTTGAAAACTGTGCTTGGCTAGAAGTATGCACACAGGACGATTTATTGTGGAGGGAAAAACTGTGGTTTTATGGGCATTTGGGTGGCATGAATCTGTAGACATATATTTACTGTGTAGATGGGTTTATGCAAAATATTGAAAATAATTTTATTACTCTGTAAAAATAACTTCATGTCTAAGAAATATAGTTCACTTTTTTCATATCCCAACAGATTCATGCTGCCCACTTCTACCACACATACATGTACAGCACTCCTGCATTATAAATTTTCCTCAACTCATGAGACATTGGCACGACATCACTAGGTGCAGTCACATAACACTTTCTAATGTCACTCAGCATATATGTTGTGATTGTATTATTAATGAAGTGAAATTTTATCTTCGTTTGTGCCTTATGGCTACATTTTAACTTACATCCACAGCAACATGCATCCAATAAGTGTAAAAATTCTTTGTAAGAAAATGATTTATTGTCACTTTTACTTGAAACCTGCGTTTCAACATGTATATAATGTTAATTATTTTAGGTGTCCATCATTGATCTACATCTACGTCTAGAAGTAGATGGTGTAAAAGAAATTTAATGTTTTGGCACCATGACACATACCCTACAGCCACTCTATAACTCCCCGTTTATGCTCAAGGATTTATTCCTAGATACATCACTAGCTATTCATTTTCACTAAAAAGGTAATTTAATTGAATTCCAACAAAATTTCAAAATAACTGTACATTAGACTAATACATCATAATTTAAATTCAAAAGAGAAAAGCACATTATCAAAAGTGTTATTTCCTTATAGCAAATTTCTCTGGTAATTTGCTACTTAGTTAGCCCACATAATAGCATGCAACATTTCCTCTGAAAATAATTATCATTTTCCAGAGATTCACCAACAGTATACTACTCTGTAAATTTTTACTTACCTGACAACTTCTTTGTGATTATTTTGCAATTTTATAAACTGGAAGAATCTATAATTTACTGTCATTTGGTTTATTACACAACTTCATAACTGATTCAGAAGAGTTATCTGTTTGCCACAGATATGATTTGACTACAAAAATGAAGAGAATGTAAGTCGTGACCAAGGAAAACACTTGTAAAACAATTTTGGGATTTATCATAGGAAAATATTTAATAATTCATTATTTGATTATCAGTAGACAAGTTCATATGAATATGGTTGTCAGCAGTCCTTAGTTTAAGTTGAACTGTAATAAATATTAAACTGATATAGTAATGAACTAATTATAAACTATGGTTTAGCATTAGTTTTATATTATGTAGTATATTTATATTTAATCTCTGCAATATAGACTTAGAAACAAGTAAATACTGGGTGTACCCCAGCAATCTGGTTTATTTTAAATATACATATATTGGGAACACTGTTATTTTAGTTCTAATTGGGCATACAGAGCGACTCCAGTAGTGATAGACCAGCATAATAATAATTTGTGTGTTCATGATGAAAACTTTTATTTATGGTAAGTTCATTCGCAATGAAGAAATAGTAGCTGTTCCATCGAATTTCAATATTACACATCATAGGAGCTTTTGAAAAACTATTGTCTCCTCAAAATAAAAAAAATCTGGTTCCACAAAATTGTACAAAATAGGGATAATGCTTCAACAGTGAGGTATAGACTGATAAGAATCCAATAACATTCCACCAAAAACACACAGTCAACCTCTCAGTAAATCCACACCAGTATCCACAAAATGATGCCCAACGATTTGAAATTGCATCTATGCAAAATCAGTGATGTAATGGCGTGGCACGGCGACTCGAGCGCACTGAGAATTCCTCAAGCCTCTAGTTCTCAAACAATTCTCGATAAGCTTACGAGAAACGGCTCGGCGCCGTGTGCCGCTGCACGCCACCTGGCTGTGACAACATACGCCGCGCCGCTGTTGTTTTATGAATTGAATGCCGCCAATAGACAAACATGCTCGCTGCTCGCTGTGCTCGTAACTAGTATGTCTCAGGTTTCATTCGAGTAAAGTTGTTATTCAAATCAATATGGTGCTGGCAATACTTTACGGAGGATGGAGATAACGTTACTTGCAACTTCTATAGTAAAAATCTGTGTAATGTATCAAAAAATACAATGGGCATGATTAGACATCTTAAACTGCACAATTTATCGAGCAATAAAACAGCGACGTCCGTGGATACAGAGGCTCATTCTTCCAATAGTGCGAGGCAGACAAAATATCCAGCCAGGTACGTATGGTACAAAAGGTGAATTCCATGCAAAAGTTCGGATAGTGTCCGAAGCGGTCCGCCACGTAATTTTTTAATTGTACTCCAATAACATACAACATACCCCAAAATGAAACCTATATTATCCTAGCTTTTGCACGATACGATATGTAATTTTATTGGACTAGTTGTCGACCATAACATATCCCCTTGCAGGAGCACTGATCTAAATCTTACGTTTCTCTTCATAGAGGGAAGTAAACGGTAATAACAGCTAGATGAAGCACTTGTGACCATGATAACAGACGATTTTCAACCGCTTTCAATCGTCGAGGACACTGGTTTTAGACGTTTTGTTTCTCTGTTGGACCCACAATACTCGGTACCAAATCGAAAAAGTTGCGCCTCATGATTGAGGATGATTACCATAAACAGAAAGCGGCTGTAAACTTGGCCGTGGAAGACTCTACTTGTGTTTCTTTAACGACCGATATTTGGACCTCACTCAATAGTGAGGCATATATTGCTGTAACTGGTCATTTAATTAAAGCTAATTGGTACCTGAAAGCTTTAGCTCTCGAGACATTCCGTTTCCCGGAAAAGCATACAGCGCTAAATATTCGTGAGCCCTTAGATAACGTGATTTCAAAATGGAACATTGAAAACAAAGTTGTAAGCATCACAACTGATAACGCCAGTAACATGACGGTAGCTGTGCAACTTATTCACAGTGGCAACATAGATACGCAACATGTGCCTTGTTTAGCACGCATCATCAATTTAGTTGTGAAAAGTTCTTTGAACAGCAACAGTGAGCTCTGCATAATGTGGTAAAAGGCCAGAAAAATTGTTAGCTATTTTAAAACAAGTTGAAATGCTATTGAAAAATTCCATGAGATCCAGTATCTAATGAAAAAACCTGTTCATCATTTGATTCAGGAAACCGAAACCCGATGGAACAGTACGTTTTATATGCTACAACGTCTAGTGGAGCAAAAGGAATGCATTGCAGCCTGTTTATCATCTTTGTATTCAGGTGTAGAGGACCTCACAGCTGGCGAGTGGCGAATTTTGAGCGAATTTTTATGTGTACTGGAGCCATTTGAAGTGGTAACAAGTGAAATCTCAACTGAAAACTATACCTCTCATTCGAAAGCTATTCCAATAATCAGACAGCTAATCCTAACTGTGCGCAATGAGAAGTGGGCTACCACGACAGCGCAAGAGCTACAGCAACATCTTCACAACTCACTAACAGCCCTGCTAGGATTAATAGAAACAAACGAAGTACATGCCGTTGCCACAGTTCTCGACCCAAGATTCAAAACGTTACCATCTACGAATCCCACTCATTCAAAACATGCCATTGTAAGCCTAATTGCAGAGTGCACGAACGTGGTAGAGACCATACGATCTACTCATTCGGCTGCTAATGACACTAACCACGAGTAACATTTCGTACAAAAGCCTTATGGGCTTCTTTCGATGAAGAGGTTTCCGATAAAAATCTAATGAAAAGCGGTTGTGATAGCATAGACCTGGAGGTACAACGATATTTGGAAGAACCATACCTACAACACACGGATAATCCTTTACACTACTGGAAAAAAAATGAAAACAGTTACCCAGATCTAACTGTCATGGCAAAAAAACATCTTGAAATGCCTGCAACTTCTGTTCCCAGTGAAAGGATATTTTCGAAAACAGGACTACTTATAAACAAACAAAGAAGCAGACTGAAAGGCCAATTGGTTAATAAAATCATATTTCTAAACAAAAATCGATGGCAGTGCAGCAATGGGATGTAAAAATGCCTTCTGCTGAGCAACTTTTGTTTCCTTTCCTTCTTCAGTAAGTAAACACATGTACGCAGTTTCTGTATATAAAAGACTATAGCACTTCTCTTTTACGTTTAAGCATGCATGCATACATGCAGAATGTACAAGGTAATTTATTTTGTAAGAATAAAGCTTCTGTTTCATGCGAATTCTGTGCTTTGTTTTAAACAACAATTCTATGATTTCTGTCTTATGAGACATATACTAATACTTCAGTACACATTAATAACGGTAGTACAGTTGATATCAATCATAGAATTTCAAAGTTTTCCGTGCACGTACGTACGACGAGTACGACCGCTGCGGCTCAGTGCTTCGTGTACTGAAGGTTTGCGCAATTTCTCAGAGAGCGCAGCACTGTCAACTTCTCGAGCGTACCCGAGACATTCTCGAGAAATTGCCTTCGCGTCGCGCGTTTCTCGAGCGTGATCATAGCCCATCCCTATGCAAAATATGAGATTGTCTTAAATGAAACGACTGGTGATGCAGTTCCTGCAATGACAAACAAAGTTCATTTTTATGCATCGGCTGTAGTGAAAAAAGAATATGCTTGTTACTTGGCAGATTCAATTCTCCGGATGCTGCACAGGTATTCTGCTCATAACCCACCTGTCTTTCGCCAGATGATACGATTTCACTCAATTAGTCTACAGCACATGCCTTCAGGATATTATTTTGTGAATTATGTTGGGTTACATGCCTCCAAATTTGCATGATATAAGGGTATATGACTACCTCTTTTGGATATACATACCATTGTAGATGTATATAGTGTGAACATGAACATATCGTGAAGTGAAGAGTGTCATTTGCAGTGCAAATTTGGCTATGTTACACACAATGTTAGAAGAATGATCAGTTTAGGTGGAATTAGTGTTGCAGAATTGGTGGAGCACATTTACAGGACGTCCCTTTCAATAAGTGTTTCAGATTGCACATAATATCGGAATGTCACTGTATCATCGTTTAGTATTTCTAATCATGGTGCACTGGCAGCTAGATTTACTTCTCTGTTGCAAAAATAAAATACTAGATGTTACGCATATCCCAATAGGAGAAACTATACACAAAATTAATCATTATAGTCTCTTATTCTCGATATTCTCAATGCAATAAGAACAATGATATCTGTAAATTAAACATTCTTTCTGATTCAGGCAGAAGCACAACTTTCAGCATCCACTAGCGAATTCCTGTTATTAATAAGTAAAGCGGTCTATAACTTCTAAAAAGTGGTTTTAAAATAGCTGAAAAATTCTACTTCTACATCTGCATCTACACTCCAAAAGCCATCTCGCTTTATGAATATTATACTGTACAGAAATTAATCCTCCTAAAGTGTAGGGGAGAGTGGGGCACATTGAACCATAAAAAATATCTCTCCGTGTTACTCATCCAATAATTTTATTACAGAGTTGTGATTTACAGATGTTACAGTTTAATTATTCAAGTATCAAATGGCCTTATATGATTGCATTGTCATTAATTGTTTTTTAGCTGCAGGCCTTTGAAGAAAATTTGGTAAATGGTTCATTGTGCCCCACATGTGGGGTACAATGAACCACTTTAAACAGGTTCATTGAAAGAACCTATTTAGCATACAAAGTAAGTGTAAATATACTTTAAACATAATGTGTACACATATTCCATGAGTGAATCATATAATTAAATCTGTAGGCACACAATCATGTTACTTATTTTGGAATTACTGAACATCAATGGACTTGAAGCTGATTCCAAATTTGAAATATGATTTTTGTCTCTTTGTCACACCATCAGTAGCAGGTCGTGGGAGCACATAAAGTATGTTGCTATCTGGAACAAAAGCTTCAACCTTTACCTAATTCTTTCTCCTGCTCCACAGAAAATACCTTACGATTGTCATTGTTTGGTGTCAATCTTTCTCTGGAACCACATTTAATGTCTTGAACATATGAATGAAGAGTTGGGTAAGGTATTAAATGAGATTTATCTGCTTGGTGAACTGCCATGCCCTTATTAAGAACATCCTGCACAGCTTCTTGCATAACATAATGGTCAGTTTACCTCTGTCCGTCTTCCTGCAGTATGAAAGAACCATCTTCAAACCTGATAATATAAAACAGGACTGCTGAACGTCTGTGACTTAAAAGCCTTAAATTCCTACACATATGTTTTACCCATGCTAAGGAAACAAAGACAGAGTGCTTGTATTGGACACTTAAACGATTCCTGGGGCACAATGGACCATGGCTCATTGTGTCTCGGGAGAGCTTGGTTCAATGTGCCCCAACAGTACATATTTCAAACAAATCTCATGTGAGGTTATGTATGAACATTGTTAATATTTGAAGATCTATATCATTAAAATACAGTATTGATATTGTTACAATGACTTACTTTCTCTAAAATTTGGTGACAAAGGATTGAACAAAATTCAATCTATCTATGTCCCCAAAAATTACTTCACTGTCGCGAAACTAACATATCACCAGTACAACACTAATGGTGGGAACTAAATCCTGCAGAAAACAAGTGGCAGTTGGTAGAGCAGTACTGACAACATATGCACAGAGGAAAAAATAATTTACCACCTTATACTGAAATTATGCTACTTGATTCATTGTGCCCCGTGGTTCAGAGTGCCCCATTCCCCCCTATAGCTGTAGCAGCCATCACTGTTTTCTGGATGGTCTTATTCTTTTGTAGGCATTTATCTACTTGTGATTTCCACCAAGCAGGTACTTTTCGAAAGAGATTGATCCTTCCTACAATACACTTTGCTGATTATTTTCTTATTTTTCTAGATCTGATGGCAAGCCATTCATCCTCCATCACATACCAAATGTTTGCTTGCAAAGTACAAGGTATAGTGTAGACTCAGAGTCAAATGAGACAAGTGAATCGTGTTCTGCGTTTGTTGCCACTAAATGTGCTTTCACTAAGCTCTGGCTCAGTTTATTTTGGACTTTTCCCTCCTGACGCCATATCATGCAACTCTTTTTGATACAGTGAATCTGCATACTTATAAAGGTTGCTTTACCCAAAATAGAGAAACTGTTGCAAGTAATTTATTACCTCATGTTTTCAGTAACTTGCTATTCACTGAAAAAGTAGTATTAAGAATCAGGAAGGAATAGACCTTGTATGTCGACATTTTGAATATTGATTTGAACATAAATTAGTGGTTTTCAAGTTCTATATGCAATTGGTATGTAAAATTTCAGTTGCTTCAATCTGTAAAATAAGAAACGCATTAAAATTGCTATGATGTGATTAATAAGATCAGGTAATATTGCTAAAGCTTATGTCGAGCTTAAGTTTTCTGTTACACATTAAAAAGAAAGAATTTATCATTCATGAGTTACAGTACAGAAGCAACACTTGATAGTAGCACAATAGGGATTATTACAGATAAGTAAGAGGTTAGGCTAGAGTCCTGCTTTTGCCAGATACATCAGTCATTTTGATGTCACTATGGTTTATTGTTGAACTCTTTCATAACTGTGAAAAATACCATCTATTGGATATACTCTATTTCCTATTCAAAGCACAAATGAAGATAGTAACGAATAGCTGATGCACTGCCGAACATGCACTGAATCAGTCACTGAAATGAACCTTACAGTGATACAGGTCTCTAAAGCACAGTTTACAGTATTTCGTAGTATGTCCACAAACAAAGTTTTGGATAGTTTAGATCACAGTAAAGTGATCCGTTTGGTAAAACAATGGGTGCAGCATAAGCAAATATCACAAAGTAAAGAGTCCACAGTGTACCAGAGTACTGCGAAGATGTGATGTGCTGTGGTTGAGGCCATTATTGGTATTGCTCTTCTTAACTGAGTAGTTACTGTGAACACCACGTCTCTATTTTCAATTACTTCCAGAGATAATACCATCCCTCTCCCTTAAAGCTTACATGTATAGTTGTAAAGCAGAGATTTATGACGAAATTGGGGAGGGGGGGGGGGACACAGGGATCATCACTATGATCAGCTGATTTTCTCAGTCTGTTGTAGAACAACTGACCGGATTCATGCTCCTGTGCTACGGCTACTTTTGCAGACTTGAAATCTCCTGTGTAAGAATCCTCACTGATTCTGCAAACATCAGTGTTGTAAAAGTCAGATCGCTCTCTTCATCTGTAAGATCAAGAAGGCAGTAGTTAAAGTCATCCAGGTTGATGCTGTGACCCTTAACTTTGGTAGGCAGTTGATAAAGTTATGCACTGGAGTGAACAAAATACGAGCTTACCTGATATCTGACCAGTTTTGTGAGTAAATTACGAACTTCCTAACACACGAAACTCAAAGCTTCTTAACATGACAAAACCGATGTACGTAATAGAATTCCGAAGAACTCTAAGGCAGAGCTATTGGGAGGTTACTCTTCATGAAAGACACAAATGGTCTGGCGGATAACGTCGGAGGCTCTCTGGGGCCGTTCGCAGATAATACTTCGTTTATAGAAAAGTTACAAACTGAAATGCAGGAAGACCTGCAGAGGGTCAATGCTTGGCGAAGGAAATGACAGTTGAGGCTCAACGTGAGTAAATATAATGTGTTGCCCTGAAGTAGGCCAAAGGAAATATATTTTTTTATTGCAAGATCGGCAGCCAGTCTCTGGGGACAGTAACAAAAGAAAAATTTCTAAAGTAAGTGTACGGAATAACCACATAAAATTAGATGTAGGTAAAACTGATACCAGACTAAGATTCATTGGAAGAATATTTACAAAATGTAATTCACGCACAAAGATGTAGATGACAAAACCTCATTCTGACAAGTTCTGAAGGGCTGCTCGCCAGCTTGTGACCGTTGCTAGTTAGGACCAATAGGTGATGTAGGGAAGATCCAGACATCAGTGATGCGTTTGTTCACGAGCTAGTTTAGTAAGTGCAATTACGACACTTACATTATCGTCAAACACTCGTGACAGACGCTAGAAGATAGACGTTGTGGTCCACAGAGAGGTTTACTATTAAAATTATGAGAGTGTGCTTTCCAAGAGGAGTCAAGCAATAAATCAATTTGGGCTATATCCATCTCGAAAAATGACTTTGGCGGAAAAATCGAGGAAATGGAAACTTACCGCACACTATTAGTTAATAGTAGTAACTGGGTAATTGATAGCGATACCCAAACAACCCGCTGTCATACATCATAAGAATGTGTACGTAGTGTAGATGTAAATTTAGATGCAGATTTTTGGCACTGTATGACAGCACCCAGGTGGGCGTGACTTAGAAAGTGGACTTATCCCTGGCAGCATCCTATTTCTGTCTCAGTTTATTGAGAATCTGACGTCTGGCAAATTGGTGTTGCCATCATGGGTACAGATAAAAGGCGCGCCTTGTGGTGCCGACTGCAGTGACCAGCTTCTCAGGTGCAGCCTGAGACCACAGAATCGACAGGGTTTCAGACAGTTAAGGCGAGTAGCGTAGAGGTAGAATACCACATTGAGGCAACACTGCGACGACAGTGAAGCAAACTGAATAAGACTCCACCTTGTTCTATGTTGTCAAAACAAATGCGTATGGCATAGGATAGTGGCAGATCTGGTTTGAAGTGACCATGAAACACGCAGCTGTTAATTTTCAGCAGTTACGGCGAGAAACTAAATTACTCGTGATTATAACAGACTAACACTTGTACATCGTCTTTCAGCAATGGCCGTAGCGCATAATTACAAAACGCTCCAGTCCCAGACGAGCCACTGCATGGCGATAAGAATGAGAAAACACAATCTGAAAAATTTAGAGTCACTGTTCTTGTTTTTTTAATGCATATATCTAACACAGAAAAATCCGAAAATCAGCAGAAGATGGTGTAATCCACAGTTCCAGAGAGCAGAGAGTTCAGAGAGAAACGTTATAGAAAATTACACCCCTATCATAAAGAACTTGCGCAAGTACTGCAACGGATTTTGAGACCCATGTTCTTTCTGTAAATGTCTTGTCCATCACAGTGCTGTCTTGTTGAACTTCAAACAGTTTGTATTGTTCATGGATAAGGCTTCATTCATCCATGATGGTGTGTTCAACAGCTGCAGCAGCCACGTCTAGAGTGAGAACAAACACCACGCCAACGACATCAGTGACTGCCAGCAACAGTACTCCACCAACATATGCAGGTGGGCATTGTGCAAAATCATCTATTACCACCTTATTTCCTGCACCCCATTTGACTGTCCATCTTACCTGGTGTTCCTGCGAAATGTTGTGCCACAGTTCTTGGAGGCTGTACCCCTTGTTGTCCAACAAAGGGTGTCGTTTCAACACAGTGGTGCCAGCCCACTTCAATGTTAATGTCCATGAGTACTTGAACAACACGTAGCCTCATCGTTGGATCTGAAGGGGAGGCCCAGTCCCATAGCCAGTGCTATCTTCAGATCTCGCACCTCTGGACTTTTTCCTCTGGAGTTATGTCAAGATGTTGGTGTGTGAAACCCATGTAGAAGTAGATGAAGACCTGCTTGCTGACATCCAAGCTGTCTGTCTCCTAATACAACAGCCACCAAGGAGCTTTGAGAGAGTGTGGCAGAAATTCTTGTGTCATTGCCATCCATGTATTGAGACTGTCAGTCGTCACTTTGAAGCTGTGTTATTGTTACATGGTGTACACTGTGTGCCCATAACACAATACATTTGCATTTCTGACCATTGGTTCTATGTCTCAATATCCGTAACACAATACATTTGCATTTCTGACCATTGGTTCTATGTCTCAATATATTCGATTGTGGACACACTATCACCTGATTCAATTTCACTCAAAAGGTTTGAGACAACCTGTATACGTTCATAGAGATCAAATCCCTTACAGAACATGGCTTGTATTTGTCTTCTACAAACTTACTAAAGTAGGTGGGTTTGCCTGCTTCCAAACTGTTCTTTCAGGTCTCGAATCGACATACGAGCATATAATTATAGCTGGTAACACTAACATAAACTTTCTTTACAATGGTAATTCCAGTGTGAAATTTATTTCTGGCAGGATGTGCGTCTGTGTGAGAAGGCTTGAATTGTGCTATATTGATTTAGACTGTATATATATCACTATTATGATAGCCTTATAAATGTAGTCATAACACTCCTGCTACCTACCACATTAATTGAGTGCAACTGGATGAAGGGTACTGCATTTATGTATAGATGAACAGTTGGGAATGTACTACAGTGAAAAGCTGTATCAAACTCGTAAAAGAATCTACTCTGTAAATCAGGTATACTTACAAGGGGTTTGAACATTAACTGAGTCTTCCATCCCATAGCAGTAGCGATTCTGTGCCATTGACAGGAATTGGTGAGATTCTTAGAGCACTATGCATACTCTTCTGTCATCCATCAGAAAAGTGTGTAGTCACGGTAGTACAGCTGGTTGGGAATCTATTGGATGAATCTAGAACTACTTCTACAGCTATCCAGGAACCTATTTGAATTATAGTACGAATCTAATGCTGCTACCTTACTGAATCCACTATGACGCCTGCTGTGTGAATCTGTGAAATGGATGTGCTGCTAGTACTGTACTAACTGCACCGCAGTAACCAAGTGTATTAATGAAGTACTATAGTGAATTTTCGTGCACAAGCACCCTTATAATTGACTTTGGTTTGAGGAGTACTGATATTGACGTCTTAAGCAGGGTTCACATATGCATCTAATGTGGCGCCACAGTTTGTGGCTTGCTGTAACGGCATCATGCGCTACTGTTCACACAGGATGCCACAAATTCTATGTACTCAACAGCTTTCAATATGGCGTCAACTGAAATCATATGGGTGCATATGAATGTTATGGTGCTGGTTATGGTCTTAGAGCTGTGACTGTAGTTACATAGAAGGACAACGAAACCCAAATACTGGATCCGAAAATAGATTTTGCAAAGGGATAAATCAGGGGAAACAAACACATTTATAAAAGAAACAACATTCAGAGAAGAAAATGCTGTCTGCTGTGGCAAACTAACCAAGAGCTGGCATGGAAATATCATTGGCAGACACGCCATTCTTCCAAGATTTTAGAATCTTATTATATTCGTTGATACAGGCATTTAGAATAATCAATTTTTAGTTAACAGCTGCTACATCACACTCTGAAATATTTACTGCGCATAATCCGCAATATATACAATGCTTGGTCTCACAAGTAACGAAGTTTATACGACTCGCTTTTTTTGGTTAAATATGTCAAGTTTCTTTATTCATTCAAAAATCTTTTAAGACTGTGAGATACGTCACTGGTTTGCAAATATTCACTGCTGGAAAAAATCAAGCATAGGTTGCTGTTCTTGTAGTTATAGAAGCTGCGAAAGTGTACCTGCCAACCACTGTTTTCACTTTTTTCAGAAATAAAATTTAAAAAACCACTGAAATCGAATGGCATACAGCAGCAATTACGCCAAGATAACTGCGACAGAATTGTCGTGTTTCGAATTACTGCTCCAGGGAGCAGTGGTGGTAGGAAAGTGGTGCATCAAAGTATAACCACGCTGAACGTTTTGTGACGTGACAAAAGTTGCGTCTCTTAAGTTGCACCACAGAAAACTGGGAGCTCATACGTGCACCCGCAGTATGCCACTAGTTGTGGCAACACTTCTGTTGCGTGTGTGTACCTGGCTTTAGCCATCAAATTTATCTGATCTGAATGCATCTGGGACACTACAGTATGTCAGCTCTGTGCCGTCAGTTAATGAGAAATGTGTAAACATGTAATGTCAGATACTTCTGAAACCTGAAAGAATCCATTATAGCATGTCTGGTCAATCGAAAATTGTAATATCCACTTAGAGTGAGTGTGCATTGTAAAAACAGGAGTAAAAGCGAGCAATGTAAGTCAATTCATTTGGTTTTTTTTTTCATCAACTGCAGTTTTTTCATCACATTTTTCCTAATTATTTCTTCTTTAACGACGTTCCATATCGGTTTTACTTGACTTTGTAGTTATTAACTTTCATGAACTGTGTATGTTTTATCTTTTTACACACAATATATAAGCGGTATATAATAATTTTTAAATTAATTTCACTGGCTTTTTGCAGCAAGCAAGGCAGAATGGCTGGTAGGTACATAATTTAGATTCCAGTTTTGCTTGCAATTTGTACTCTGAATTGGTTGCACCAATCCCTCTATGTAATCCACCTGGAAACCCGAGAGCTTTTCATCATCTGCAGCAGTACTCGAAATTTTAGGATAGTAATGAATTCGTATGTGGAATGAGCAGCTGGCATTGACTATATCGTGCTGCGGACAGATCTGGCGCCGATAGTAAATGCCTATATCATTCCGGACTACGTGAAATACGTACCTTTCTCATTTACTGGCAATTGTTCCAATGATGCGAAAGATACACCCAACGTCAATGTTGAAACATATGTGTCTTTCAAGGATAATGTTTGCACATACTTGCTATGAAAACAAAGGATGTTGGTGGGGGTTAGGGAAGGGGCGTTACCGGTGTAAATAGCAAGAAGTTATTGTGGGGACTATGGAAACTCCCAATGAGTCTGAAAGTTCATTTATTCCGTCGCATTGTGGTGGATATGATAACGATTTTGATCTCTACAGTGAACCATGTGATGATTTAAAGGATTTTGATTATAATTCATCTGAAGATGAATCAGAGCATTCAGACGCAACGTACACAAAGGAACATGTTACGAAGTCAACTTTAGACGCGAATGACCTATGTGATAGGTCGTATAACAGACCAAGGAGTAGTCTTATTTTACGTTATGACAGCTATAACAGTGACATATTTGAAAAGTACGTATAGGAGTCGAATTACAGATTCGAATCACATTGAGTCAGTTTGCATAATCAGCTTTTAAATGTCTCAGCGAATTTTTCATGTTCATTGTGTATTACTATTCAGAGTTATTGGTGGTGGAGTTGCTGAAATTCAGTTCTGTAGACTATATTTTATGGGTTGCTTCAAACTGTCCAGAAACGGGGACAAGTTGTACAGGAAATAAAGAGAAAACTTATTCAAATTTCAGCGTAACCAAAAATATCATAGTATACTACGTGACCATTTGTTATTTATTTATCCAGTATGTGGACAAAATGCATTGTATGGATGTTGTCGAAAGAATACATAATTTAAATATGCACAGAAGCAAAACACACCCTCTTTGTAAATACTAGATTACATATCTGTTTGGTTTATGGTCCTGTTCTATTTCACATTCAGTCTTCTCCATAACAGTGTGATATTTCCATAGTTTATTATTTATTTATTTGTTGCTTATTTAGCGAGACCACATTAGGGTCTTACGTGCCGGATTATTAATAATAGTAACACTAATTATGTTGATAAAATAATAGAAGCTGTAAGAATGCTATTGAGTAGTTATTACAAAACAGACTCAATAATAGTCACACTAATAAAATAATGGGGGAAAGATTCTGGTTGGTTTAGCACTTTTGAAAGCTTGTTTGCTAATGCAACAGGAGAAGAGTGAAATGAAAGTTACAATGACTGTTAGGAAAATAGAGAACTCTGTAGACATTTCTCCAGTAAGACGACTTCCTCATGACCGATGATTGTTTGAGATGAAAATTCATTGAAATGATTTACTTTATTTAATTAAAAGATCTTTACAACTTTTGTGAATGCATGAAATTCATTCTAGTCTTTGATCTCTCATGGAAGTGTGTTGTATATCATGATTCCATTATGTAGGTTATCACTTTGAGTGTAAACTTTGTCTTTATTGAGGTGTAAATGGTAACTGGATCTGGATAATGGCAAATGTTTTTAAACAAGTCAGTGAAGTGAGCTGCCCTGTGGCCGTTTTGTTTTACTTCATGTAGCCCTTTTTTGTAACTTGAAGCTAGGTTGATGTGCTGCACATTTGTTCCCTACGAAGTAGTGTGGTGTTGGTGGTGGTGATGAGCATCTGCTTTAAAGTGCCTCACCACATTCGTCTGTCTTGTGCAAATCATTTCATACTAGTACCTGCATAAGTACTGTGGCCTATGTCCTTTTGAACCTGTCTGCTGTATTCAAGCCTTGGTGTCATCCTAAAATCTCCCACCATTTACCAGATTAGCTATTCCTTGTCACGTCGGGATATGCCCTAACAAGTTATTCTTTTAGTCAACTTGAAATGTATCTCTTTTTTTTTTTTCACAATCTGATTTGATGTCTTTCAGAAATTTACTTGATCTATCCATTCTAATCATCAACATTTTTCTATAGCACCATATTTCAGAAACAGTTCACCAACCTTATTAAGTTTCACCCTGTGATTCCTCTGACACTCCCACAATTGCTCAGATATTTTCGTTATATAGACATCAACTTTCGTTTCATTGTGTGTTAATGAATGCGGAAGATTGAAACTGTATGCTGTGAAGCTTTTTGTTTGTCACTTCCCTGATTACATTTAGGGTTTCTTAAGAAATATAAATTTTCCTCAGTGCTGTCTACATAATCCATGAATTTTTTAAAATATGCATTGTGAAAGATGTTACTGACATAAATGTTGCAGTTGGCACATTTCTAAATGGTTTTGTCTATATTTCCTATTTGCTGAAGAATTTCTGTTTGGACACACGTCTATTTTCCATCAGTCTTTGGCTGTAAGATTATAGTAACCTTCCCCCCCCCCCCCCCCCCAAACAAAATCTCATTTGTGAGACAGACTGATCTGTAGCATAGCCTGAGTGTAACAGTTGGAAGATGATAATTTGTGAATCAATGTTGTTAAGAAACTAACAGTGTAGCCAGCTGCCCACACCATTTAAACAACTTTTCTGTTATAAAAACTAAAAATGAAATGTAAATTCAGAAAACCTGTATTAGATAACACACAAGTCTTTGATGAGTATGTTGATGCCTACATTTTGGTTTATAAACTACAAAATATTCCAGTTTCAGGGTTTCCTGGTAGTATATCCTTCAGTGCTCTTACAGAAAGTTTTCTTTCCTGTTAGTAAATTGGTAAACAATATTCGTGACTCCCACATGTTATGAAGATGCATTTTAAACTGTTGTGTAGTGGAGTTCCTTGCTCCATACCACTTACTTTCAATTCAGCTTCTTTATTTTGTGTTCGGGCACGAGTCTACCATGGCTGTCTAGCAGTGTTACAGTTTTTCTCTCCTCGCATAATTTTCATGTCTTTGGTATTTGCTGTGCTTTGTATAAGTATCTCAGTCATTGTTTCAAGCTTTTCTTTATACCATTCCAGTGATACGATATTGTACTGTACCATATATACAACATGCTTTTCAGTACTGGTGCTGTATTTACCTAGTGTAGTCATGTGAATTATGGAAAACATTTCCCTACTGCAGATTAATTTATCAGCTCATACACTTCTATTCACCATCAGCAAATCCACTTCTATAACAATAGACACAAAATTATGCATTTAGGACTCATTTTACTCAATTGAAGCATAAGAAATAACCATTATTTAAGAAGCCTTTAATCACCACACTACTACTTTTGTACTGCAATATCACGGTATTTTTTCTACTCATTTGTGTATTTAAAAAAATGTTTTACCAACAACATATCTTAACTATGATTAAGTTCAAGAATGGATGTTCATGTAGCAGTGAAGCAGTTGAAAAGTCACTGCACAATGAATAGAGGTAAATTTCAATAGACAATTTAAAATGTTTGGTAGTTGCTGTATTTTGTCACACACTTCCTCATGTGAGCTGCTAAACATTAACAATGCACCCGGTTTTGCTTTCCAATCTTTGGTTGCATTTATCAGTAATTTTATTGTCGGCATGCCGTGTGCAGGCGGCACCACTGTCTTAATGCATCATACAAAAATTTGGAAACACTGCAAGAAATGAATGCTTGAATATAAATGCAAATGTTAGCCAAGCCTCCAGGTTGCTTGTTGTATTTGACCATGTATGGCACCTGTGCAATGTCCTCAAAATGTTGCAAAGATCAGTCATGGTCAGTAAAGTTGTGGTGTTACAAGAGACACCATATCGAAGATCTATACCACATATAGGAAAAACAGGAAGAAAAATCATCCACTAAGTCACAAAGTGGATGAAAGCGTGTACTGAGTGATCGTGACACACAGTCACTGAACAGGACTGTGATGAAAAATAAAGGGATGACAGCTGCGAAAGTCATTGCAGAACCAAACATCACCCTCACAAACGCTTTCAGCACCAAAACAACTTGAAGGGAGCTCCAGAAGCTGGGAATTGCAGAGAAAGCTGGAATACCAATACCACTCATCGTTGATGTGTCTGTAACAGGAAAAATGTGGTGCTGAAGCCATAAAACCTAAGCAAAACATGCGGGAGGGGAGGGGGTGGGGGATGGTGATTTGGGAAGCCATATTGTGGTATTCCACAAAGCCCCATGGTTACTCTGCAAGATTCAGATAGCATATATCATCCAGGACTGGTTTTGTGAGCACTAGGATGAATTGTCACATTACCCCTAGCCACAAGTCACCAGACCTCAGTATTATCGAGCCTTTGTGGTCCACTTTGGATAGAAGGGTGTGTGATTGCTATCCAGCTCTTTAATTATTACCTGAACTTGCCGTGTTTTGTCAGAATAGTAGTGTAATATTCTCTGGAATATTTCATCCATTCTGAGATGACTGGTAGCTGTTTTGAATGCCAACAGTTTTTGTACACCACATTAGGCATGGTAATGTGCTGTGTTTTTGTTGTGTCCATATTTTTGTCCGTTTTTTGTACTTCTAACAAAGTAGCTACTCCAAGTACTGTTGCACCATTAGTGAATTGTTCTCTAGCTATCAAGGCATTTGCTTGGTTGCAACACTGCATTTACACAATACATGGCACAGTCATTTGCATGTTATACACTGTGAAACTTCTGAGCAACTAACTATGATTAAATTTGCTTGCATGCCTTTTTGACCTATTCCATTATAAATGGATTCATTAATCATTCATTGGTCATCCTAAAATTATATGAACTGGAACAGCTTTTGAACTGCAGAAGTCATGATTTGAAAATGATTTCCCACTCTTTCAAATAAGAATAATTCAAGAAAGCAATTAAGTAACTCATATCATTATAAAACAGTCAATTTTACCCAAAATAATTTTACCAACTTTTTCAAAGATTCACTTTCCCTATGCACTTCATCTGCTTGTATGAGACATATGTTCAAGGAGGAGTTTATCAATTTCTGGAAGAAGTCCTATAGTGTCTGGATTATCTATTAACTATTTGTACAGAAAGAACTACAACAAAATGTACTTGAATTCATTTAACTCTGCTGTAATGGTTCATTTACGAAGGAATAGATTTTTGTGTGGGTGTTATCATCAAATTAGTTTTACAGATATCACTTTGGTGTCATAGAGTATGCAATAACACTTTTTCATTTGAAAGGATCTAATTCTATACATCTTGGGTGTAAAGAAGGAATATAAGAAAACAGAACCCTGAAATACAATATATATCCATAAAACAGTGCCCAGTGTTTATTTGCATGTAACACTTTACTGGTAACAGTACAATCGATAAACTACAATCAAATCTAGAAACAAGCCAAAGCTCAGAGCATTGAAGTTCTGAAGAGAGAGAGAGAGAGAGAGAGAGAGAGAGAGAGAGAGAGACAGAGAGAGAGTAGAGTAACCAGTACAAATGCACATGTTAAATCTGGAAAACAGAACTGAAAGAATGATGTCATGTAGCATCATAGTTCATGAGCATGGCATACTTGCACTTTTGTGCTGGCTGTGGGTTTACACAGGTGCAGGTTGAGCCCTCAATGCTCATCCGCTCATCTGTAATGTAAAGCCAGCTTTAAATGTGAATCTCTGATTCACCACCATCTTACTTTTGAATGGTTCACATTTCCTTAACATCATTTCTTAACTGCTGTTCTGATAAAGCATTCCAGTCAGTGGCATTAACACTTCTGTATCTCTCAACTTTGTTACTGAAAGAAAAGAAGTCCACACTAATAAAACAATCTCCAACTTACTGATTAATGACTATCCGTTACTAAAACAGCCTAATTTTACCTTGGTTAACTAATGAAAAATGTTTCTGTGACTGCACCAGCATCCCCTTGAAATAAGGTAGGGTAAAAAAAGTATAGAAAATAAGTAAAAAGATGCAATTGGAGTAGCCACATTTATCTGATGTAATGATTTCCAGTGCATACAATTTTGTTGTGCATACTGCACTTTTTCTGACAGGTCAGGCCAGTTCACACATTTCTCAGACATCCACCTTAACATACGTATCTGTAAAATCTGGAATGTTATAACAATATGAATTAAGGTAGACTACTACTCACAACATAGAGGAGGCACTGACCAGCAGACAAGTTAAGTTAGAAGTATATTACTAGCTATTGAACAAAGTCATGTGAAGAAACACACATATATTCACACAGGCACAAGTTACACAGACTGGTAACTATCATCCCCTAGTTGCAGCTGTCAAAATGATTATGTTGTTGAAGACTTTTAGATTTGATGAGGACAGAGGTACTGATGGATCTGTCCATGAGGCTGATGTGTCATTGAGGAGGGTGCCTTGTTGGTTTGAAGAAGACCATATGAAGAGAATGGGTGGAGAAGGTGCCAAGGTTCTGGAGGAGTGTGGATAGGATGCTCCCACCTGTGATCCATTTTGTAAAGATGTCATCAATAAACCTGAGCCTGGTGGATGGCTAGGAATGATTCCTCTAGAGGCCCATGAATATGTCAATCTAGGACAGTGCCATGCGTCTAACCATATCTCTACCACAGATATGTTTGTGGATCATACCTTCAAGGAGAGGTAATTATGGGTGAGGAAATAGTAGGTCGAGGTGGCCAGGCAGGAGGTTGTAGATATGGAGACAGTCATGCTATCAAGTGTTCAGTGGTGTCAAGGCCATGGATGGTGTAGAGGGAGGTGATGTCGACAGTAACAAGCAGGCCATCGAGCAATAAAGGGACAGGATCTGTGAAGAGTCAGTAGAGAAAATGGTTATTGTCTTCTATATAGGAGAGCAAGTTATAGGTAAAGTGTCGGTCAGAAAGGGCAGAGATTCTCTCTGTTGGATTTATGAATTTTAGGAAGCACGGGTGTGGTGGAGGTGTGGTACATCCTTCCCCTTCCACCTTAATTCAGTCCTGTCATAGGCATTTCCTACCCCATTAAACGTGGGGCAACCCTGAGATAGCATACACGTAAGCCTAGAAACTTAGCTGTAGCACTCTGTGTGGGCATAACCACCAACACACTGGTGTTTGCATTCATGGCCACTGCCAAACCGTGGCAAAACGACAGCTGGACCACCCAGTTGCCAAGCATGCCATGAAATACTGTGTGCTTGACTTCAACAACTATTTCACGGCCCGTGCCATGTGCATTCACACTAACACCAATTTTTTTCCCTGCAGTATATCCTTTGTCCTTGTAACCCCCCTTCCCCCAGCCTCAATCTTTGCTAGTCTATCCCC
Organism: Schistocerca serialis cubense; assembly: GCF_023864345.2. Taxonomy (NCBI): domain Eukaryota; kingdom Metazoa; phylum Arthropoda; class Insecta; order Orthoptera; family Acrididae; genus Schistocerca; species Schistocerca serialis. The sequence goes on along the minus strand of NC_064638.1, from coordinate 141,023,296 downwards.
TCCAGGTGCCACTATCCTGTCCCTGCACACACCCACAGCCAGCACTATTTTTGTTGAAAATCATGTATCGAGCCAGAAGGCCGAGCCTGAGTTAATGTTCTGAACTCTTGCTCAGGAGAAATGTGGTTTGTACCCTCTTCGGCCATCCTGTCACGGGTTTTCTGTGGTTTTCTAAAGCTGCTAAATGGATAGCTGGGATGATTCCATTGATACAGCCATGGCTGACATCCTGCCCTATTGCCATGTTCCAGTGCTGTGACCTTCTGGGGGGGGGGGGGGGGGGGGATCGAAATTTCTGAATTTGCAGTTCTCATTTTTTTTCGTCAGAGGTACCAGTACAGTATGCTGGTGCATACTATCACAAATCAAGCACTGTATTTAATTTTTTTTCTCTAATGTATCTGACATATCGGATAGTGTTGTGCTGAATGTTCTAAGGATGGAAAAAAGTATAAATAAATAAATCAATCTTCCTCCACCCCTACCCTGATGGTTCATCCTGCCCCACACTTCTTCTGTACTGTCCATTATCCACCCTAGCCGGGATCACTACATACCTCAGTGGTGCCACAGCACCCAGAGACAATAGTATGTGTGGAATGCAGGTATGCTAAGTTTCAATCAAGTCTTCAAATGAAGCACCTGGGATACGGTTTTGAATTCATGACATCCAGGAATATGTGCCACTGTGTGATAATATCATTTATTTTTGAGACATGCATGTGGGGCGTGAAGATGGCATAGTGGAATTCCAAAACTGGTAGTTAAAATAAAATAGCATCTCAATTACACAGCTGTTGGTGAATTTCATTGATAACTGAAAATAATTTGTGTGTGTGTGTGTGTGTGTGTGTGTGTGTGTGTGTGTGTGTGTGTGTGTGTGCGCGCGCGCGCGCACAAAACATCCAACAATCTACTTTTAAATGTGCCCATCTGTTACTCAGTGCCTCCTTTAGGTGGTGAGTTGCAATCCCTCCTCATTTGCAAAGGAAATCTAAACAAAGGTTCACAACACAAATAGCTTTATTCCAAACCTATTTCAGTTGGATAGAATAAATTGTGTAAGACACAGTTTCTGTTTGAACAGTAGATCTTAATAAATATGAACATATTATGCAACAATGTTCAAATGAATTGATAATATTCACAAGATTGAGTAAAGAGTCTCCTTCAGTGCTGTCAGAATAGTCACGAAAGTGAAACATTATCCAAATTAACGTAAAACACTAACAGGGCAAATTCACCGAAAACTGTAGTGTTCAAAAGTAATGTTTTTGCAATTGTAATTTGGGCCAATCCTTGAGAATGCAAAGAACAATAAGATTCCCCAAATTTTGTATCTTTTTCCACTTTGTCATTTGAAACTGCTGGAAATCGGTTTCATTTGCCTTGTTGTACAATGAAATCTGCTAAATTTCTTTGCTAAAATGTAACAACTCACACTGTAGTTGAGGAGTTGAGTGGTCAATAGTCACATAATCGAGACTGAAACATCTCTAAGCGAAGGCACAGCAGTTTTTGCAGTCATGTATATGTGGCTATCGACCACTCAGTACCTCAACTATATGATGAGATTTTTCCTATATTCTTACCATTATTTATATTCCACCAACATTTCCATTACAACATTGTCAGGTCTTCAGTCATAAATATGGATAATGATTCACTAGTTCACATTGTGTCTTGAATCTGAATCATCAAACCCTTGTGTAAACAGACAAAAATCCCATTTCCTTCAATAGAATGTTTAGATAAAATATGCTTGTTTCACAAGTATTTCACCACCACATCACAGACTATTCAGCTTCTGAAGGACTGTAAAATGGGTGGCACTGATGGTATGTACTTATGTAGTTGTCTGTGGACTGCTGCTTTAACATTCTGTAGAAGAGTTGTTAGTATAGTCTGCATTATGGAATTTATCCTCACCACCACTCTTAGGGGGTTTCTCCAGGATTTCTTCCCCTTCAAATCTACAAGGATATGTCATTTTCATCACAAATATGAAATTTATTCTGACTTCATATGTACAGAAAATGTATGAGAATAATTCTCTGATGTAAATCCTATCAAATAACTGGGCACAAAACAAAGTCAAAAACAAACAAGAGACCACACCAGCAAATGTATGGTAACATTTCAAGTGTGAGACCCAAAATCTGAACAGATACTGAAAGCTTTGTATAGAAATTCAGCTACACATATTAACTCGTTCAGAACAACCAGTTACCTGAGTGGCAGTGCTTCTGAATGTGTTGGGAGTAATTGGGGTTTCACAGAGTAGGTGAAAGTAAACATTGAAAGGTAGGCTGGTACACTTAACACCTGGGAAATGGTGTAATGTGATATGTAAACACTTCCACTGCAGCTTAAGTGTAAGGGCCAAGCAAAAGGGCAAACTTTGTTAAGTGGGGCTTATATTGCAATGGACTGAGAACAGTTACCTAATTCACATATAATGAGTAAAAGTTCCTGGAACATGCCTTTGTAACTGAAAACTACATTTTGCACTATCTGTTCAACATAAGCAATACTGCTACACTCAAGTCAGCCTGAGTCGTGATAGAGCTAACAAAGTCTTGATTATATTTAAAAGTTATGTGTACTACTCTTTGGTTTTTCTCACATACTGATTAATAGTTGACAAGATAATAAATGCTACTAATTGACTGCCATATTTAGCACAAACTTGAATCATTTCGCACAATGTTACTGTATCTTTCGTCTAGGACGTTGATAAGTAAGGCTTTGAAGGCCCTATTTTCTGCCCAACTCTTTTTCTTAGAGATTTTGGTGTACCTTATTTCTAGGGGGACACAGTCTGCACATTCCAATGAGACAACCTACATCTATAATCTTAGACATCAACCTTCTTGTGATATCTGTCATTAAAAATGTAAATGTCTTGTGACTAGGGCCTCCCGTCAGGTAGGCCATTCGCCGGGTGCAAGTCTTTCCATTTGATGCCACTTCGGTGACTTGCACATTGATACTGATGAAATGATGATGATTAGGACAACACAACACCCAGTCCCTGAGTGGAGAAAATCTCCAAGCCAGCCAGGAATCAAACCCGGGCCCTTAGGATTGACATTCTGTTGTGTTGACCACTTAGCTACCGGGGACGGACATCTGTCATTCAAATACAGTGAAAATAACAGACTTCAACATTGCATTCTGTTGTCCTCAGGAGTATTGACATCTTCATCAGCTTTTCCATGCTGTGTGTATTGACATGATAGAAAAAAAATTCATATTTACATGGAATCCACTAAAAATACTGACAGGCACAGCCAGGGGCTTCATAATATGATAGTTTATGTGATCTGTGCCATCCATCAGGCTGCTGAACAATCAAACAATCAGTTTTGATAGTCTACATGTAATTTGTCCTTCACGGGAAGCAATTAGTGGCGCTTTGTCTAAAATGACAGATGGACAGTGCTGTGACTTTTCAGGTGCAGGCCACCTTCTAAGGGACTTGCGAATTTGTGCAGAGTAAGTCTTATTAACAGTATTATAAAAGGGACAGATTGCTACTCTTCACATGGAGGAGGCGATGGGTTGCAGACAGGCACAATGAAAAGGCAGCCAAACATGTAAGCTTTTGTATAAAAAGTTCTGCTTCGAAAATAGAGAGGGGGGGGGGGGGGGGGGGGGGGGGCGCACATGCGTGTCCATTCGCACACATGCGTTTTGTCCAAAAGCTTAAATGCTTAGCAGTCTTTTCACTGTGCCTGTCTGTGGCTCAGCACCTCCTGTATGTGGTAAGTATAATTTATCATTTTTCATAATAGTGTTTATTCCATCTTGGACTTTCCTGAGTAAGTCTTATTAACGCATTTAAGGGTAAAATTAAACAGAAGCATTTACAGGGGATAGCTAACCCAAGGGTGTTACTCATCATGCACTTTGAATGGAAAGCTGTATCCAATATGGAGGACACATAATAGTCAATAATTGAAGCTCCACAACCACCAGTCTTATTAAATCCTTCAACCTGTTATTTAAAAAGCTAAGCTACAGACAGAAAATAAAATACTTCAAGAATAAACCAAAAACAATTTTGAGATTCAAATGAAATTTTCTTCCTTGAATGTTGTTGTTGATAAAAATGATGGAAACTGAAATCATTGGCCACCAAATTCAATGATTACTTCCTCCTAGTGACAGCAAACAATGTACCTACTGATAAGCAAGCAGCTGGAGATGCATTTGATTTGCTTTAGAAGACACTGCAAACACTAACAGAGATACATTGACTACAAAGAAAGTAAAAACCCTTATGTGATTGTAAAATTTGACCCCTAAAAAGTGGTAGCACTTCTAGCATTGATTGTGTTACCATCAGAGTATTAATATCTTATGCGGAATTGACAGGACTATCTTTAAGTGGTCAATGACTAACGCCAGCTGAAATGTGCTGTTCAACACTTCCACCTATAAAACAGAAACTACCTCTAATTACCCACCCATTTCACTTCTCCAGTCTTTTGAAAAGTTTTTGAGAAAGTGACATGTGACAGAATATTGTCACATTTTTTCTGAGTAGAAAATATTGGGTTTGATAAACAGTTAACCAAAGAGAAGGCCTGGAAGACATCACAAATGAAATCCTGGCAGCATTAAACAAGTAAAATTATCTTGTAATATTCTATGACCTTACCAACACCTTTGATTGTGTGGACCACCAAATTCTGCTTAAAAAACTGAAGTGTTATGGATCCATTGTGGATCATTAGAGGCTTACCTTCATAAAAGAGAGAAGAGGGTCACATTAACAGACTGTCACAATAATAAAACTAAGCTCAGAATGAGTGGATACATGTGGACTCCACACTGGTATTTGATCCATTTATGTCCGTAACCTAAATTAATGATCTTCCAGTGACCTTAAAGAAGATTTCAAAAACTAAAATTTTCTCATGACATACACTTACTAAATGAAGTCTCATACTATACCTCACAAGATGCAGCCCAGGTGATGATTGAATTGGCCAGTAACTGGTTCACAGGAAACCATTTAAATGTTAATCTCATGAAGATTCATACGCAGGTACAAGAGTGCAAAGATTACCTGTCAGTACCAGAAATAGAAGTAGACCAAATGATACGCACTGTGTAAAGTATCTTGTGGTCCAGCTTGATAACAAATTCGAAATGTAATTCTTCAGGCATTCCTGTTTGATACGTTCAGTAAATGATTCTTGGGTCAGCCACCAGATTACATTTATAAAAGTGTAATTTGGCAGCAGACCTGAGACCTCAAAATGTAGTCCACATATGGATAAACTAATTAAGCAGCTCAATTTTGCATGTTTTACACTGAGAAGGATATCTCATTTTCCTGACAAAAAGACGAGGGTGTTAACTGACTTTCATTTTTCTTTCTCTGTCATCTTATGTAATAATGTTCTGGGGTCAAGAATCTAAAGTATTTATTCATTAGAAGAGGTATCAGGAAGGTATGGACGAGTGGCTCTCTGCTGGAGGTTGGTAGAGGTACAGACAATGCAGGCAGCCAGTTTGTTGCCAGAACTCTTTATTAACAGTCATATGTAAACATAGAGCAGTATATGAGTAAGCAGCAGGTGACATCTCTCGGACCCTACCGTGCTGATACAGACACACCGGCAGCATGAGATAGCCAGTAGCCAGGGTTGGGTAGGCATGCCCAGCAGGGCTATCTGGATGATGAACACAGAACTGCTGGAGAGCAGCGGTGGTCCCCCAAGGTTAGGAGCTGATTGGAACTCAATTCATTGCCTGCACCATGAAGGCAGCCCAGCTTGCTGGCTGCCCTGGCTCAGACAATCAAAGGGCAGTTGTTGGTTCATGGCCCTGAGATGGCAGTTGTGGCTATGTCATAAGTTCAGTGATGGCTAGCACAGGCTATGCATCATAGTATGTCCGATCTGTACTGATGATGACAGGCTGGACCTGTGGGTGTAAAAACCTCTGCCCAGGGCTGAGTTTCTGGGAGAGCCATGTTTCTGTGTCAATTAGAAACCTCTGGAACACAGGCTAATGACCTTGGCTTGGCTGTTATGATGTGGCAGTCAGTCACTGTTCCAGGCTCAGCCAACAGCTTGCAGAAGTTGGTGGCAGCTTCTCCTGATGTTGCTGTGTAGGCAGAAGCATTGACAGGCTGTGGCTGATTATGGTTCTGTGCTGCTTTCCATGCTGCTAAAGTTCTAAGCCATACAGCTCCTCCCTCACAATAGATAACTGCAAATGTTGCAGAGACCTCATAAGAACCCTGCAATTCATACACTCTTCACAGTACATTTATTGCTTCATGGTATTCATTGCTGATACAAGGGGCAGTCATAAAGTTTTAACCATTGCATTATAAAAAGTAAAAGTTACACAGTTAATTTGTTCATATATACAGGTTTATGTCTGCAGTCCTCCTGCACACTGAAGTCCTCATGCTTTAGTACTGTAGCACACCACTAGAGGAGAAAAAAAAATGGCACAGCTCACTGATAAAGTGGAGTATTGTGTGTTAATACATTTTGTGCTTTTGAAGGGGGACAATGCTGCAACAATTCATGCCAAGTTGGTGGAAGTGTACAGCAAATGCACCATCACATACGGGGTGTTTGGAGGTGTTAGTACCTACCAATACAAGAAAAAAAGTCTAGTAAGTATAGGCTCCAAAATGTATACCTTAAGAGCTATGAGCACTTGTTCATCATAGATACTATGAAAAATCTCTCTTCTTCTTCAAGCTCTTTGCTTTCCATATTTTGGGAGGAGGTAGTAGGGACCAATATGGGTAAAAATATCCAGTAAACATGAGCTCTAAATGCATACTGTAAGAGCTATGAGCAATTGTTCATCTTCAATACCATGAAACACATCTCTTCTATTTAACAAGTGCAAGTCCTTATAGCTCTGAAGGGGAGCATTTTAGAGCTCATGTTTACGGGATATTTTTTTCTTGTGTTGGTCCATACGTCTCCTCCCAAAACATAAAAGGAAAGAGCTTGCAGTGGAAGAGATGCATTTTGCTCTGTCAAAGATGGACAAGTGTTCACAGCTTTTAAGGTATGCATTTTAGAACCCTTGTTTACCAGACTTTTTTGGGTACTACCACCCCTCAAAATATTCAACACTTTTTTAGCACCCTGTAGTGCAGGAGCTGGAACAAGTCTGAAAAAAGAAATGGCAGACCATCTTTTTATGAAGTACCTGGAATAATGAGAGGAGAGGAGGCCCTGGTGCTCGAAAACTGCCATGTCACAGATGAGGCTGTTGTAAGCCTGCTTCTTCAGTAACACAGGTTTAATTGAACAAAATGTACAAATAAATCACAGAAAATAATAGATCCTGATTCTTCTTGGACCAAACACAAACAAATCCTTTTAGAGGTGGACATCTTTTTGCAATTAAAGTATTCTGGAGATTTAATGACTAAGTCAAATGTTAGAACACTGTAACTTGGTCAGGCCAGGAAGCACTCGAATACAAACCATGCTTCATGTGTACTGGTACCAGCAGGTGTACAATTCTGCACTCCACCTAATGACCCCATTTGACATATCTGTAATTACACTAAACTCTCACTGATCTCACCCTCAGTAATCCACCCTACATCCAGCCTCTAGTCACTCAAGCAGAGATAACACATACAATAATGAACTGTTTTGCACAACAGTGTTGTTAGATAATTATAATGTTAAAGAATGCTATACATGTTTGGAATTGTGGCTTTCTTTGTGATTCAGTATTATGGCTCCCAAGAGGAACACATTATGCTAGGCCTCAAGCACTGGAAGTTAGAGATAAGTTGAACTGAGGTTCTTTGCCAAAAGCCATTGCCGCTGAGTACAGCGTTGAATGAGCAACTGTTTATGGTCTGCAGCTTGTGGTCTAGGGGCTAGTGTTTCTGCCTCTGGATCACGAGGTCCTGGGTTCAATTCCTGACGGGTAGGCAATTTTCTTTACCCAGGGACTGAGTGTTTGTGTTGTCCTCATCATCAATTGGATAATGGCGAGGCCAGAAATGGAAAGACTGGAACTTGTATGGGCGCTGATGACCACGATGTTGAGCAACCCACAAACTGACATCATCATTATCATCACCACCATCAACTGTTTATGGGCAAATCTTAACAGCTGAAGAGAGAATTAAAAGTTTAAAGGAAAGTTATCATTAAAGTGATGAAGAATAGGGCACAGGGGAAGAGAACACATTATACCTCACACTGCTGGTGCTGCAGCTGTAGACATCTTCCCAGAGTACATTATACAACAATCAAATACATGCAGTACAGATTTAATGCTTGCAAAGCCATTCTGTCATACAGAATACTGTCATTGCATATTGTCATTGTGACAATTAGAAATTTTGGACACACTCAAAGACTAAGTTTTCTATGAAAATGAATGTATCTTTGGATTTAATAAAGTATAATCCCTGTGTGTTTACACTAAGTTTAAGACACTCAGTAATTGGCACTTCCATTAATTCAGCACCGATAGGTGCAAGGATTTGCCAGATAGAGCCTAGTGTATACTGATCTATGCATTTCTAGTTCTGGCAGGATTACGAGAGGTGATAATGGAAAAACTGAAAATTAGTCGCTGATCAGTTTTCAGCATCTTGCATGACATTTTGTACATGACAAAGGCTACTTTCTGCTGTGTTCTGCAACTGATCAGAGGCATTGAAAGAAAGGTACAGAATATGCACAGCAGCAGAAATGTTACACCTGTGCCAAGCCAACCAAGATGACTTCATAAGCTAGCCAATAATCATAGACAAATGCTGTGTTGTGTATCACTAGATATCCCCCCCTCCCCCGTCTTCCCCCCCCCCCCCCCAGAAAAAGGAGCAAGGGCCACACACACACACACACACACACACACACACACACACACACACACACACACACATTCTAACATTTTTGGGCTATCTAATATTGGCTCACCCTCCTTCCTCCCTCTGTATTCTTTATTCTTTTGGCGTGACACCTCATGTCTCTTTTTGTCTTTCCATTGCATGGCTTGCATTTCCAGAATGACAATGAGTTGATTTCTGAGGTGAACTGTTTCCTGAACAGCCAAACTTCAAACTCCTACAACTGAGGTCTCTCCCATTGGGAGATACATGTCACATTGAAGGGTAAATATGTAGTGAAACACTAACAGTATCACCAAGTTTTGTGGTTGCATGCTGAATTTTTTGAGGTGTTAACATGACTACTCACTACTTGTTCACAAAATGATGAAAAGAAGTCCATTGCCATGGGGTGGTACAACCCACCTCAACAAAATCTGCCACAACACCAGCCACCGCTGGCAAGCCAGGGAAACTTGTAAAGCCTGCTGGCCTCATCACTAGTCCAAAATTATCTTCTAAGGTCCAGCAGGTAAAACTCAGCCTTAAAATCATACACCAGAATCTTGGTAGTCTTAGAAATAAGCATAATGATCTAGATGTAATTTCACGGATTGACAAACCCGATATATTAGTTGTAACTGAACATTGGTACAATGAAGCTCTGATTAGCATTAGTCTACCACTGTGTATGAAATTCTGCACAGCCTCCAGTAGAAAAGACAAGACAGGGGGAGGTGTAGCAATTTTCACTGTAAATGAAAGTAATTTTAATGTTGTTGATGTGAGTGCCTTCTGCTTGGAAGGAGTCTCAGAACTTGCTGCAATAAACCTAAAATGGGGTAGAGATAACATAACAGTTATCGGTGTTTACAGGCCACCTGCAGCAAATACAGATACCGTTTTCTTAAATCTTTCTGACTTGCTTGTATATATAGACACAACATTTTCTGGGCCAAATGGTCCCGTAAATATTATAGTTCCAGGGGATATAAATATAGATTTATTAACAAATGATGTCGGCACCAAAAAGTTACATCACCTGTGTGATGAATTTAACCTGACCCCACTCATTCGGGAACCCACTAGAGAAATTGGCAATAGTAAAACATGTCTTCACAACATAATAACAAACATGACCCACCTATCCCACAGTGCATCAGTTTTAAAATGCCATCTCAGATTACCATGCAGTACAGCTTAAATTGGAGCTCCATGAGGCCCCCACTGTCACCACAAAGCAATAGTTTGTAACTAAAAGAATAATGTATAATGACAACATAAACAGACTAAACTGCTTGCTAGCACAAATAAAATGGTTTGAAAATAATAGCTTTTCATATGATAGCTTTGCTGCTGACTTCTATTACTGCTTTGATACCACATGCCCAATTGTAATCACAAAAAAGAAACAAACAAAACTATTTGGGTAAATAGTAATGTCACTGAAGTGAGGGAAAAATTAAAACTACTCCACAGTGCAATGCTGAATAATAGAGAAATTCCTGAGCTAATGGAAGCCTTCAAAATATATCAAGCACACTATAAGGACTTACTCACACAGACCAGGAGCAACTATGTCGCAAATAAGCTTCAAAACTCACACAACGTAACTGCTGGCATCTGGGCAATCATAAACAGTTTTGGAAACTGCAGTGACAGGTCCTGTATGGACTTTACTATTAACCACAATGGTATGCTCATAAAAGACCAATTGGAAATTGTACGTATTTTTAATGAATATTTTTCTCCCATAAGGGAAGCCATAAATGACAAACATAAAAACATGCATTACAGTTTTAAAGGTAATACATGTGACCATAGTATATACCTAGCCCCCAAAAACTGTGCAGAAATAATGGGCATCATTAGGTCTCTAAAACCCTCTAATTCAGCTGGGGATGATGGCCTAAATATTAATGTTTTAAAACCCTGTAGCCAAAATGTCTCTGTACCTCTGTCTGTAGCAGTCAACAATATAATAGAATCAGGCACCTTTCCAGACAGACTAAAAATAGCACAGGTAACACCCATTTTTAAGAAAGGTGACAACAACAAAATAGAAAATTACAGACCAGTCTCATTCCTTCCTGTCTTTTCCAAAATAGTTGAGAAAGCTATATACAACAGGATTATAAACTTTCTTAACAAACACAACCTGATGTTTGAAAATCAAAATGGATTCCTAAAAGGTAAATCAACTAGCACTGCAGCTGCTCAACTAATTGAAGAGGTGTTAGGGGGTATTGAAAGCCAGGAACATGTGGCAGGTGTATACCTAGACCTGGAAAAAGCCTTTGATTGTGTGAATGTTGACATCCTATTAGACAAGCTATGGAACATGGGCATTAGAGGCGCTGCTTTTGACCTAATAAAGTTTTATATGAGCAATAGAAAACAGTTTGTTCTACTTAAAATGGAAAATGGTGTCTACAAATCAGAGATCACTTGCATAAAATATGGTGTGTCCCAGGGCTCGTTGTTGGGCCCCCTTCTGTTCTTGATCTATGTAAATGATATTAAATACTGTATTATAAATTCCAAAATTGTTCTGTATGCCGATGACACGTCCATTGTGTGTAAAAAGGAATCATGTAATGAACTAGAGGCCGAGTGTAATAATGTGACAAAAGAGATTGTTCAGTTTTTTAATGAAAGCCACTTAAATGTAAGCACCAGTAAAACATGTTTGATGGAGTTTAAGAAAAGTAGTTTGAATAATGAAATTAAATTATACATTGGCAACAAATTGGTAAAGAAAGAATCCAGTGTAAAATTCCTTGGCGTAACAATCCAAAGCAACCTGAAATGGGACACACATATTGACTCCCTAGCAACTAAGTTGTCAAAAAATATATTTGCAATCAGTACTATTAGCAAGTTCTGTAGAGACACTGTAGTCCTAAAGACTGCATGCCATGCTCTTTTCTCCTCTCACTTGAACTACGGTATTGAAATTTAGGGGGCAACAACCAAAGCTAATCTAGATAAGCTACTCATTCTTCAAAAAAGGGGTGTGAGAATAGTCTGTGGAGCAAAATATAGGGAATCTTGTTGCAACTTATTTCCAAAAACAGAGGTGTTAATTGTTATAAACACATACATTCTAAAAGCCATATTGCTTGTGAAAAGACTGCACCCAAACACTTATTCAGATTTCCACCGGTACAATACTAGAAACAAAGAAAGATTTTACACTGGCAGCCACAGAACAGCACTTTACGAAAAGGGGCCTCAGTATGCAGGTATGAAATCAGCTAATGCACTGCCTAGTGCAGTCATAGCTCTTCCTACAATTAAACTGAAACATCAGCTTAAGAAATTTTTAGTAAAACACCCTTTCTACACATTACAAGAGTACCATACTTATATGAAGAACAACAAATGCTTTGAGAAATTATGTGAATAGAAATCAGTAAACATCTTATTGTAATTTTGTTGTAAAAGAACGTGTCTTGTGTATTGTAAAAATAACTTTAATCATTACTGTTTCTTTGTACATGTGCAGTGTACCATTCAATGTTGAATGAAGCTGTTATTATTATTATTATAATTATTATTATTATTATTACTCATTGTTCAGTCTTTCACGTGAACTCTGGCCACAGGCCGGCAACCATGGATACTAGGTCTGCTCAATGGACCGAGCTCCTACATGAACTGGCAACACTATATGATATGGATGTTTCTGGAGGAAGTGATGCCTTATGGTTGAAGTTTTCTGGCATTTTATCTGCTTGAATTCTAGTGGTAAACATCACCCTGTGTAAATGCTATATCAAGCATTTGCATCTAATTATTTCTTGTTTTTTAAACTGCTGCTAAATGTATCAGCCTGATGGAAGTGCAAAGATAGTGTGTGTTATTTTAGACCCATTTGAAATACCAAGACCTTCCAAGATCATTTCTGTAAAAGAGGTTGTGGCTGTCAGTCCACTTCAGGACATTAGACTTAAAGGCCATGCATTGTCAACACTATAATGCCCGATGACTGTCTCTGCCAGGTTATCAAAGAACTTAGCATCGGTAGATATAGTGCACTTACACCATACAGTATTGGTTGTGAGTAGCATCATACTTACTCTTTGACTAATGTATGTTATTTTAATTTATTGTTGTCTCATGAGCAATGAACACTTATTTCTCAATGCCTTATGGTCTCTCAAATTTGCTGAGATGCTTCAGTCTCATGAATGTCTCATCAACCTAGCTATCATTCAGCAGTTTGAGGCTATGTTTGTGAGCGTTCATAGAATATTAACTGATTTTTTTTGTGTCTGTTTCAATACAGGAGAAATAATAGAAGAGTACGTGCCAGAAGCTGTGAACCAAAGAAACGTGTAACATTTGAGAAAACAGATGAGGATGAAGAAATACAGGACTTTTTGTCAGCATTTCAACGCAGTCTCAAATTGCTGGGCCTAGAAACGAATAAATCCTATACTACCTGTTATAAGGCAACAAATAATTCTATCAGCAGGTATGCTAATTGCATTTAGATATGCAAATATATGTGTTCTGGACTCTAAGAATAAAACTTAAGGCAATAATGAGATCTTGATACTGTTGTATTGAGTTTCTGTAAATAATTATTTCCTTATATTCAGTAATAAGTATTTTATCATCATCAACAACAACAACAACAACATTGTACAGTTCTAATCTGTTAATAAACCACTTCCATTTCCTTCTGTCCATTTATAACCTGTCATGGAGATCAATATCCATTGTCCTTCCTCTGACGTGATGTCTTCCTTGACCTTATCCACCCAGTGGTTTCTGGGTCTTCCTACAGGATGTTTTCCTTCCACTTTTCTTTCCTGATTTTTTTGGGCCATTCTTGTTGGCTGCAACTTCATTGCATGCCAGTACCACTGTAGTCTGGATGTGCTGATTTGGTCTAAAATGGATGTCTTGAGTCCAGTGTTCTTCCTTATCTCCACATTGCTTAACTTATCCATTTTGGTCTTCTGGAAGGTGGATCTAAGGAATTTCATCTCTGATGTGTGGTCTTTGGCTCTCTCTTTGTGGGGCTGCATGCTTCAATACCATAGGTCAGTACTGGTACAAGGTAGCTGTTCACCAGCACCTATTTTGCTTTCTCTGGATTTTTACACCTACACATACATCTACAGCCATACTCTGAAAACCACTGTGAATTGCATGGCAGAGGGTTTCTTTCCATTCCATTCTCGTACTGAGTGTGGCAAGAATGACTGTGTAAATGTTTCTGTGTGAGCTGTAATTAATATAATCTTTTCCTCATGATCCCTATGTGAGTTATAGACAGAGGGTTGTATGGTATTACCAAACTCATCATTTGAAGCTGGTTCTTGAAACTGTGTCAGTAACCTTTCTCAGGATAGTTTACATCTATCTTCAAGAGTCTGCCGGTTCAGTTTCAACTGTGCTGCTCTTCTCTATACACATTCAATATAACCTGTTAGTGCTATTTGATATGAGTCCCACACACTTGATCAATATTCCAGACCTGTTCACACAAATGATTTGTAAGCAATCTCATTTGTAGTCTGGCAGCATTTTTCCCAGTATTCTACAAACAAATTTAAATCTACCAACTGCTTTATTCATGACTGAGTCTATGTGCTCATTCCATTTCATGTCTCTACAAAGTGTTAAACCCAGGTATTTGTAGGAGTTGGCCGACTCTACCTGTGACTCATTGATATTATAGTCATAGGATACTGTTTTTTAATTTTGTGAAATGCAGAATTTTAGATTTCTGAACTTTCAAGCACATTGCCAATCTACACCGCTTTGAAATCTTTCAAGATCTGACTGAGTATTTATGCACCTTCATTCAGACAGTAATTCACTGTAGATAACTGCATTGTCAGCAAAAAGTCTGAGATTACTGTTCACAGTGTCCATAGGATCATTAATGTACAAAATGAACAGCAAGGGTCCCAATAAACTTTCCTGGGGCACACCTGAAGTTACTTTTGCATCTGACAATGACTCTCCATCAAGATAACAAGCTGCATTCTCCTTACCAAAAAATCATCACTCTAGTCACAAATTTCACTTGATACCCGCATATGATCATACTTTGGCAATAAGTGTAGATGTGGTAGTGAGTCAAATGTTTTTCAGAAATTAAGAAATACTGCCTCTACCTGACTGGCTTTTATGTATTTATTTATTTAGCAGCTTATGATGTACATCTATGGAGTAAGCTCAAGTACATATTTGCTGATTCTAACTATAGTATTGCCAAGATAACTAATAAATTTTAGATACTGTAAACTAAATGGATTTTATGAGGCATACATAATCTATGTACCTAAATTAAAGGACATTTAATTGCAGTAATTCTATACTGTGGGTCCATCATTTTATATATAAGGTATAATACAGTCATAGAGCACATACATATTCTAGATCCCATGTTTTTACATTTATAAAAAAATTTAACAGCAAATAATAATCCAAAGCTCTCAATATGTAATGTGAGAAAAGTGCAAATTGGGTTTCGTATGATTGATGTTTATGGAAGCCATGCTGGTTGACATTACAGAGGTCATTCTGTTCAAGATACCTAATTATCTTTGAACTCAAAATATGTTCTAAGATTGTTAAACAAATTGATGTCAAGGATACTGGACTGTAGTTTTGTGGATCACTTCTACTACCTATATTGTGAATGGATGTGACCTGTGCTTTCATCCAACTAGTGGGCATGGTTTTTTGTTTGAGGGGTGTATGATAGATTATAGTTAGGAGAAGGACTAACTCAGCCACAAATTCAGTATATAATCTGATAGGAGTTCCATTAGGCCCTAGACCTTTTTTTATAATTTCAGTTGTTGCTCAACATCACTGACACTAACACTTGTTTCATTCATGTCATTTCAGTTCCTGTATCATTTGCAAGTGATTAAGCACTGACTTTGGTGTTGGTAACAGCCTTTACATACAACCAGAATTTTTTTGGGTTTTGTGAAAGACCATATCACAGTAGTCTGCTTTGGTAGTCATTGAAGGCTTCATGCACTACTGTCTTGACAGCCAAGTGCATTTCATTCAGCATTTCTGTATCTATAGCCCTCTACTTTGTTTTACACCTGTTATGCAGTAGGTCTTGTTTTTTTAGAATTTTCTTTGCAGTGACTATACACCACGGTAGGTCCCTCCTACTATGACCTATTCTCTATTCTCTTGGGTACATATCTATCCAGTGCATGGTCAAGTATTCTTTTAAACTTGAGTCATAGTCTGTCTACATGCTTCTGTTCTGCACTAATAGTTTCAAGTTCCTCATTGAGATATGTCACTACTGCTTTTTATCTAGATTACTTACCACATATACCTTCCCATTTAGAGTAGTTGTCCTTTGTACTTTGGTAATAATTGTTGCCACAACTACATCATGGTCACTGATACCAGTTTCGATGTAGACATCCACAAAGAGATCAGGTCTATTTGTTGCCATTAGATGTAATATCTTTCGATCATGAGTGGGATTCTGAACTATCTGTTCTATGTGGTTTTCAGAGAAGGCTCATAGCAATGGTTCACAAGCTGTCTTGTATGTCCACCAGTAACAAAACTATAATTTTCCAATCAATTGTTGGATGATAAAAGTCTCCAGCAATGATTACATGATAGTTACATCACTTGTTGTCTTTGGAAATCAGCTGGAAACTTTTGATTATTTTTAATTGTTAATTTTGTGGTATGAAATCGATTTTCTTTGTATATTCTTGACCATGTCACAGAAATTCTCATTTACTGTCAGCTTTGTATCAAACTTACCCTGAAGTAGAGATATTTCATATTTATCATGATACAATCATAACACCAAGGCGGTGGCACCTTATAGGACATTAACACAGAAAATTATTTTGAACACATCACTGCAGTTCCAAGTCTGTCATCATCATTTCCTTTAATTTTCGGTCTCTAGTAAGCTATCAGTTTTCATCTCCTCAGAGTAAATATCAATTAAATATGAATGGCATTCCTGAAAACATGTAAACATTAGGTCAGACTCATTCCCAACTGCTGTCCAGTTCTATATAAAAACAATGGAGTCTATTTGCTATTCATATGGCTGTCAAATATTGACCTTAATTGTATGTTCTTTTATACAGGGTGTTACAAAAAGGTACGGCCAAACTTTCAGGAAACATTCCTCACACACAAAGAAAGAAAATATGTTACGTGGACATGTGTCCGGAAATGCTTACTTTCCATGTTAGAGCTCAGTTTATTACTTCTCTTCAAATCACATTAATCATGGAATGGAAACACACAGCAACAGAATGTACCAGCGTGACTTCAAACACTTTGTTACAGGAAATGTTCAAAATGTCTTTCGTTAGCGAGGATACATGCATCCACCCTCTATCGCATGGAATCCCTGATGCACTGATGCAGCCCTGGAGAATGGCATATTGTATCACAGCCGTCCACAATACGAGCACGAAGAGTCTCTACATTTGGTACCGGGGTTGTGTAGACAAGAGCTTTCAAATGCCCCCATAAATAAAAGTCAGAGGTTTGAGGTCAGGAGACTGTGGAGGCCATGGGATATGTCTGCCTCTACCAATCCATCGGTCACCGAATCTGTTGTTGAGAAGCGTACAAACACTTCGACTGAAATGTGCAGGAGCTCCATCATGCATGAACCACATGTTGTGTCGTACTTGTAAAGGCACATGTTCTAGCACCACAGGTAGAGTATCCCGTATGAAATCATGATAACGTGCTCCATTGAGCGTAGGTGGAAGAACATGGGGCCCAATCAAGACATCACCAACAATGCCTGCCCAAACATTCACAGAAAATCTGTGTTGATTGCACAATTGCATGCGGATTCTCGTCAGCCCACACATGTTGATTGTAAAAATTTACAATTTGATCACGTTGGAATGAAGCTTCATACGTAAAGAGAACATTTGCACTGAAATGAGGATTGACACATTGTTGGATGAACAATTCGCAGAAGTGTACCCGTGGAGGCCAATCAGCTGCTGATAGTGCCTGCACACGCTGTACGTGGTACGGAAACGACTGGTTCTCATGTAGCACTCTCCATACAGTGACGTGGTCAACATTACCTTGTACAGCAGCAACTTCTCTGATGCTGACATAGGGTTATCGTCAACTGCACAAAGAATTGCCTCGTCCATTGCAAGTGTCCTCGTTGTTCTAGGTCTTCCCCAGTCACGAGTCATAGGCTGGAATGTTCCGTGCTTCCTAAGATGCCAATCAATTGCTTCGAACGTCTTCCTGTCGGGACACCTTCGTTCTGGAAATCTGTCTCGAGACAAATGTACCGTGCCATGGCCAAATGGGCATCTGCCAACTCTGCATTTGTAAACATTGCACTGACTGCAAAACCACGTTCGTGATGAACATTAACCTGTTGATGCTACGTACTGATGTGCTTGATGCTAGTACTGTAGAGCAATGAGTCACATGTCAACACAAGCACCAAAGTCAACATTACCTTCCTTCAATTGGGCCAACTGGCAGTGAATTGAGGAAGTACAGTACATACTGACGAAACTAAAATGAGCTCTAACGTGGAAATTCAGCATTTCCGGACACATGTCCACATAATATCTTTTCTTTATTTGTGTGTGAGGAATGTTTCCTGAAAGTTTGGCCGTACCTTTTTGTAAGAACAGCAGATTGCAAAAAACTCTGGTACTCATGATTACTATTACCGGAGAAAATAAAAATGTACATTTGATCCGAAGCAAGAAATCCTTATGTCAGAAAGGTACTTTCCATATGTGAGTTAGATGTGATAACTAACTTCTAAAGAGCATAAAAGCAAACAGTGAGGTCAAAACCTCAATTTTTCTACTCTATTGACGATTATTTAAATGTATGAAGTGTATTATTTGTAATTTTAAATGTGTGTGAATGGAAATGACCTTTACCTGTACATATGCAAATTGACTTGTCCAATGCCTTGTGCTTATGCCACTTTTGTAGACATGAAGGTCAATTACAATACAATTCGGTTCAGTCCAATTAGGTTTTGGCAACACAGGTCAGAGCATTCCTTTTAAATCAATGAAGAATCTTTATAAAATGTTTCATCTTATTCACTACATATTTAAATAGTAATCACTTTAAGAATAAACAGTTCATGTTAATATTAGCATGGGCATGATGTAATATGTACTTTAGTTATCTGCTCCTTCACTGTTCACCAGGAATTACCTTCTTGGGTCTCTCTTTGCTTGTCATTTCTTTCCCTTGACCATTTCTTCAGGATTTATCTGCCAGGCAAATCATCAGTTTGTGATGCAAAACAGCTTGTGAATCTTCAAGAGATAAATCCAGTAGAGAAAATGATTCATTTGTTCTTGATTCCTGTCCCATGTGAGAAAAGTAATGAAAAAAAAATCATCATTATAGATACATTGGTGGATCAAAATACAGGAAAATAAGGGAGCTGACATAGTAGTCGAGGAACCTTGCCATGGACATGCTGGGGGGGAAAAGAGAGAGAGAGAGAGAGAGAGAGAGAGAGAGAGAGAGAGAGAGAGAGAGAGAGAGAGAGCTGCAGCTGGTGAATCAGCTTTATCGCCATAATATTTCCTTCCAGTCGAAGAAATAAGATGAAGTAGCACTGCACCATCATGTATATAATGTTTTTCTCTGCCTTTTTACTGTAATAAGAGGATCCACATATTTGTGGTGCATGTGTTCAATTAGCCACATAGTAAGAAGGTGTGCTTCATAATTTGACAATAGAAGAGTAGCAGATGTTAAAGGGAAGCCTTTGCTCTGCTTTTCTTGTTAATGAAGCAGGACTGATTATTTTTAATTTTTTGACTACCCTACACTTTCAATGTGTCACACAGTGCCATGTCATCCATTTCTAGATTAGCTATCAACCATCCATATCCACTGTAGCAGTGTTCAGTCATTCTGCATGTAAATTTTTGGAAATATGTCAATATGTCAATAACATATTCCTGCTATGCTCAATTTAATTGAAAAATACTATTCATTCTAGTAGCTCATTGCAAATGGCCAACTAAAAAATCTGTACTGACTGACGATAAGTAATCAGGGCTTCTGAATGTTTATTCTGTGAACTTGACAAAAGACAGTCAAAACATTCTTCATATATTTGTCAGTGGCCATGTACCTTGGTGGAAATTAAAGTTGATTGTGTTGATCACAAAATATTGCTCCAGAAGCTGGACCATTACGGAATACGGGGAGTAGCTCACAATTGGTTTACCTCTTACTTCAGCAACAGGCAGCAAAAGGTCATTCTTCAAAATGGTGAGAATGGCTGTGATGTGGGGTATGAGTGGGTACGGTCAAGTGGGAGGGGGGGGGGGGGTGCCTGAGGGATCAGTGCTGGGGCCACTCCTTCCTGTTCCTTATTTATATATAATATGCCTCTAGTGTTATGGGTAACTCTAAAATATTTCTGTTTGCTGATGACACTAGCTTGGTAGTAAAGGATGTGTACAACATTGGCTCAGTTTCAAATAGTGCAGTTCATGGCCTAAGTTCATGGCTTGTAGAAAATAAACTACTAAATCACAGTAAGACTCAGTTTTTACGGTTTCCAACACACAATTCAACAAAACCTGAAATTTTAATTTCACAGAATGAAACTGAACAGTTCAAATTTCTTGGTGTTCAGATAGATAGTAAACTGTCATGGAAAGTCCACATTCAGCCTATTGTACAAAGACTTAATGCTACCATTTTTACTATTTGAACGTTATCTGAAGTGTGTGATCGTTTGACATGAAAATTAGTCTACTTTGCTTATTTTCTTTTGATTATGTCATATGGTATTATATTTTGGTAGTTACACCTTTCTAAAAGGATATTTTTGGCTCAGAAATGGGCAGTTCAGGCAATAAGTGGTGTAAGTTCATGAACCTCTTGTTGACCCATATTCACTAGTCTGGGTATTTTGACATTGGCCTCTCAATATCTATTTTCCTTACTGTCATTTCTTGTTAACAATATTAGCTTATTCCCAAGAATAAGCAGCTTTCACTCAGTTAATACTTGACAGAAATCAAACCTGCATTTGTATCAGACTTCCTTAACTCTTGTGCAGAAAGGTGTGCAGTATACTGATGCATCCATTTTCAATAAGGTACCACTCGAACTCCAAAATCTTAGCAGTAATCCATGCACTTACAAATTGAAACTGAAGAGTTTCCTCATGGTTCACTCCTATTCTGTCGAGGAGCTCCTTGAAAAATTAAGCTGATTCTTGCTCTGTTGTGCGTTTACTTAAACTTGTGGATTGACTTTTTTCATGTTCATAAACATTTCATTTTTTATCTGTTATTACTTAATATATTGTAATTTCATGTACATTAACAGTGATTGTGTGAATAGTGGAGGTGGCCAGTAAGCACAATCAGACACAGGTAACACATTAATAAGTTTAATTACAATATGTACACTTAATAATGAGTTATACATAACTTTGAATGCTGTAAGTTATTTGGCAGTGCCAAGTTGTATACAAAGAGAGTGAGGTTCTTGATTGTAACAAATATTCGTGAATGCTGATACACTGACACAAAGTTATGTTTAGTAGTATCATCTACATCAGTTTCATGTCCTTACGAATGTCTCCCTCAGAGAAAAGTGAAGAAAGGAAGAACAAGCTCAACCCTGGCATACTGGCAAGAGGTTCAAAAGTGCCCTCCCCCACATAGCTGTGAGCAGCACAATGCGTGTGATCAACTGAGATGCCTTTGATACCACAAGTGAAGCATGTGGGGGCAGTAAGAGACGATTTGTAGTGCATACCTACCCACAATAGTGCTTTAAATCCCAGCAGTATGCTTATGTTATACTATGACATAAGCACTAGGCAACATCTACATGATGTAGCAAGAAGGCTCATAGAATGGTTGGTATCAGCTCACTTCAAGTTTGTGTAAATTTCTCATGCTCTATGGAGCTGTGAATGTCCTGTGAACAAAAAGTAGTTCGAGATCTCAAGGCCATAAGGCAGATAGTCAACATAGAGGTAGATAATCACCAATCTTCGATCTGCTCTGATATTCAGAAAGCCAGCTCCCAAGGTAACTTGAGTAGTATACAGTGAAGTTCACTAACATCATCATCACTGAAACAGAAACACTGAAGTCAAAAATCCTTAAAGATCTATTCAAAAAACAGGACATCATTCAAACCCTACCTTGTGTTGTCAGAAGCCCTCTCAACACATCTCCTCCAGATGCTGCAAAGTCCTCACTTTGAGAAAATGAAGAGAGAAATAAAATACTAACAACTCATGGACAGAAAGTTGCCTTACTGCAACTTCAGTTTAACAGGTTCAAGATGTAGAGTATTGTTTAGTCTAAGTTCTTTCAGTGCTGATTCAAACTCCATTTTCGTAACTGGAGGGCCTATTTCTCCTTCATAAATTTCTTAAAGATATTCCCTCCTTCTGTTGACTATTTCATCTGCATTCATAATATGTTTCCTTGTGTGTCTCATACCACAATGATATTGTCCTTGTCTTGAGTTGTAATTCCTTAATCTTTCTGAATGCTTTACCACTCTTTCCATTTTTACATCTGTTCCTATATCTCCACATACTTCATTTATCCATTTTTATATGTTGTTCTTTATGACTCTCTATCTTTCTTGATGTACTTGGGTTTCTTTTTGTTGAATCAACTTTGTAATTATGTCCATCATCCATAATTTTCTATATTCAGTTTTTATCGGTACTTCATCTACTATTTTTAAGGGAAATGGTAATTAAATCAAGACCCTAAGCTGCTGACAGGCGTTGATATACCTCAACGGGGACAGTTGAAAATGAGTGTCCCTATCGGGACTCGAACCCAGGATCTTCTGCTTACATGGCAGACACTCTATCCATCTGAGTCACCGAGGGCACAGAGGATAGTGCGACTGCAGGGATGTATCCCTAGCATACTTGCTGCGAGCCCCACATTCCCAACTTAATGTCCACACACTACTTTGTAGTGCCTGTCGTCAGCTTGGGTTCTTGATTTAATTATCATTTCATTCTAGAGAGCTGCATGGTCACCGATGGTATCTGTTCTTCCAGACATGTCCAAAAGAACAGATACCATCTTCATCTTCATATTCATATTCATATTGTTAAGAGAGTTTGTTCTTGTTGATACTCCCTTCTTACTGCTGTCTCTTTGACTCTTTCAATACTCCATCTTTTTGATAAGACACATCACTGTCTACATCTATTACTGGATAGCTATGGCTAGACTTTATTTACTTTATATACCTTATCTTCACTAATATAAACTCAATTTGAATCCTGTTTGCATCTGGATCTTTCTATGTGCATCTCCTCCTTTATTCATTTTGAAGGTTGTTTTTGTTGTCATTATGTTATGTTTCTCACAAAACTCAAGTAAGTGGTCTCATCTGTTATTAGTTATTGCTAAGCCAAATCTCCCAGCTTCCCCTCTTCCAATATTACTCCCTAGTATGCCTCTGAAATCTCCCATTATGGGTACATTATCCTTGTCACTTGTTATTTTTATAGTCTACATGACGTGTGTTCGTAACATTAGACGCCTCCCCCCACATTACTGCTGTGCCACTGTACAGTATTGTCATTAAGTCACTGTTGAAATTACCTTGTCTTTACATCTAGTTTCACACAGGTTGATAATTTTTTTATGTTCTAAATTCTGTGTTGTTAGTAGTGTCTAGTGTCCCGACAGATATTTCATGGTCCCATTTTCATCCCTTTCTTCATACTGTGTGGTTTTTGCTGGATCTTGACCTGGGCCTCCTCTCTCATATCCTTGTAGATCTCGACTTCAGATTTCTATTATCTCTTATGTAAAAATTATTCTCTGTACCCTCGTGGTTACTATACTTAGGAAATAACTTAATGATATCCCATATCCTTCCACACTAAAATTTTACTGTCATTCAGGTCATTCTGATCATGCCAGTAAATATTCAGTCACAGTCCAGGTTGATAGCCCATGTCTTCTGCACTGTCCAGGCCAGAAATTAGGACCAGAGAAGCCATCATAGCGTAGATGTTTCTTAGAGAGAACATTAAAAGTAAATAGGGATACGTAGCTGGAAGAACCCTTTGATATCTTGAAAGATACACATTTAGACTGATAATATAGAACAATATAATGAATATTATGAAAAGAAAAGTTGCCATTCACTTATAGCAACAACTTTCCTTTTTATAGTATTGTTACATTCCATCTTGGATTTTCCAATGTTCGAGAACAATACTAAGCATATATAAAAACCAAAGTGTAAGAATAGATATTAATGGAGAAGAATGGAAAGCCAAAATTAGAGAAGGATTTAAGATAAGGATGCTCATTATCCCCATATTTGTTTAACTCCTCCATGAAAAGATCTCTGAGTATCTTAAAAGGAAAAACATCAGAAGTTGAAGAGAATGGTCTTTCAATTGACTTTGTAAGATTTGCAGCTGATATTGCCTGAGTATCTGATACATAATAACATATACTTCACACATTTTCAGCAGTTATGAAAAAGTTTCGACTAAAAAGTAATAGCCAGAAACCAAAGCAAATCAAAATGGGGTGGTCACCTGATGTCCAAATGGAAATAAATAAATTGAAGAAGATGAAAAATTTGATTATTTAGACACATTAATAACAGAACCTGCAGGAAATAAGTTGGAAAAAGAACTGTAACAACTAAACGGTGTGGTCTTGTTGTGGGATGTATTGAGACACAGTATGAGTTTAACATAAATAAAGAAGACCAAGGGAAGGCAAAGAAAAAAAATAGTTGATAAATTGGAAAGGAAATAACAAAGTTCCAAAATCATCAGGAAATGAGGACAGCACGAAATAGGCGAGAATCATTGCAGTGACACGGCATAGCCCTTAGATGATGTTGAGGTGGTTCAAGACATAGCTGCCCACCTTTCAGTTGTCAAAGGTATTACATTTATGTTACTATTCACATATGCAATCAAAAGCCTTTTGCATATCTTTTAGTTTTGTACTAATCTTTTTGTCTTCTGCTATCAAACAGTGCCACAGATTACTCAGAAGTTGTACAGACAACACGTACTTGCTCTGTTAAATAACATAAATCCACCTAGTTACAGTAAATTTTAGTTTCAATTAACATTCCAGAGAAGGCTTATGACACCACATGGAAGCAAAATGTCTTCTTACAGAGTAAGGATTTGGCAAATTACTCCCCTTCTTTAAAAGGCCCTTCCTCACTTATCAATTTCCTTGTTAACCCTGTTAGACATTATGAACAGAGTGATGTCCCACAACATATAGCTGACTGTTATTGCTGCTTCTGTTAATAATATAATGTCCTTAGTAAAGACTGATGTGCGGGGCTCCTTATTCTCATAGCCTTTATGCAGCTATCAAGCTATGCAAGGCTTTGTCCACAGTTACCCGGAGATAATATGTTGTGCCTCTTTAAATGCACATAATTGCACAGTTACATATTGAAACAGGAGAAATCAAATTTCAATTAAACATAAGGTACATATACTAAGTTCAGTTATGTTATCTTTAGTTGCAATACACACACTCGTGAGAATAAGAGGGGCAAAAGCTCTGTCATCCCAACTGATCTTAGTGTACATAAGGGTCTGAAACATATAGAGACTCAGGACTGTCAATATTTTGTGCTGAACAAAACACATTTCACAGGAAATATTGAAACTTAAACCATACATGCATCAGATAGCTTCACATTTTAGTTTTGTGTAACATCGTACCCCTTTCCTAAACTGTTAAAATGGAAATTTCAGCATGTTTCTGAATTACCTGGCTTGTCCAATTGTTTCATAAGGGATCAATCATCTATTGTGTCTTAACTTATAGTTTTACCTTTCACTAATTATCCTAATCTTATTTAACAGTGTATTTTTTAGCAAAGAATGTTTGATATTTTTAGAATGTCTGTTTTAAGTTTGCATCTGTGACAGAGAAATGTGACTCAGTGAGACAGCAAACAGCATTCTAAATAAATTTTCATGTTTTCAGTGCGCACATTTTTATTATTTTAGCCATGTTCATTTCTAGTTAAATCAAACAATGGAAACTCCAGGTTGGAATATCAACAATTTAGAAAAAGGTAGAGTGCTATTTACTGTAAAGATGACACATTAAGTTGCAGACATTTACACATAGGCTTTTGGCCAAAGCCTTCATCAGAACTGAAAGAGAAACAGTCACCATTCATTCAAACAAACAAGCACATTCACTCACACATCTGTGAACCAAACTGTGGCAGCTCAGACCAGAATGCAACTTTCACGTGGAATGGAAGTAGCAAACTGGATGGGCAGTTGGGTGGGTGGGTGGGTGGGGTGGGGGTTGGGGGATGGCAGTGTATGTGTGGGAGGAGAGAGGAGCACTGCCTGGCAGTGTGTGTAGGTGCAGGGACTACACTGCCCACTGGCACTGTGTCAGGAAAGAAAAACGGAGCAAAAAAGGAGAGGAACAGAGAAAGATGGGTGGGTACGTTGGCAGAGGATGGCAAAAAAAGAAGGTGGGAGACGAGAATGGGGAGAAGGTGATAGGACAAAAAGGGGTTGAAAACTGTGGAGTGGAGGGTATGGGACAGTGTGCTACTGTAGGTTGAGGCCGGGATAATTATGGAAGCAGTGATCTGTTGTAAGACTAACTCCCATCTGCACAGTTCAGAAAAGCTGCTGATAAAGGGGAGGATCCAGATGGCTCTGCCAGACAGTGCTCCTCTCTCTCCCCACTTGTCACGTGTTCACTACTATCCCTTCCCATTTCCCAACCCCTCGAAATTGCTGCTTCTATTCCACATGAAAGTTGCATTCTGGTCTGAGTTGGCAGTCATGTGTGTGAGGTGTACTTGTTTGTTTGAATGCGTGGTGTGTTTCTCTTTCTTGTCCTGAAGAATCCTGTGGCCAAAAGCTTTAGTGTAAGCGCCTTTAAATTGTGCCTGTCAGCAACTTAATGTGCTATCTTTGTGGTAAGTAGTAATCTGTCTTTTCCTACATTGTTCATTTCTAGTTAATTTTGTAAGAACCTTGCTGTCTACTATATTTAGCACCACATTACAAAATCATAATCACAGAACACAGTCAGTGTCAAACACCAGTTTACTACTGCTAAATTAGGCCATTAGTTAAGGCAAGTGGATATTTGAAATACTGGATTGAATGTTCTTTTGGGAAGAAAGGTCTATACAAGCACCCAAAGTAGAGGATGACAACATTAAAGCATTGCTACTTCTTCCGTTGATGGAAAACTGAAGAAACTGAAAAACTGAACAAACAGACTGAGTGAGTTACACTAATTTAACCAGCTAGAAATCCCCAAGCACCGCCTGATTCTGCCAAGTATGTTTTAGACCTATGTAAAGCTGCTATGTACAGGGTTCTTATGACTGTCACCTTGTTCATATGAGACAATTACTACAGTCTGTTAATGAATTTTATGCTGTACCTGACCATTTAATGTGCTTACACTCCTATAAGAATGAAACTGCCAACTTTTATGTCTCTTTCAGCAGAAAATGGATTACAGTCACACCAAGCAATGTAATGCCTTGACAGGTGTAATATATCCATTCTTGACAACCATGCCCATTAATGTATGTGATTATCTTATGATATTAACCATGGCCAAAAAAGATTTCATTTAATATAGGGCATGGGGTCCAGTTCCCTAAAGAACAACAATTCAATGCTAATTACATTTAGGTTGGCCTCTGAAACATTAATTGTGAAATGTTTGAAAATCCTAAATACTGTATAAAAATGTTATGGTTTAATTAGTTTAATTATTTAAATCCTCCTCCTTCCTCTTTGAAGGGCCAGCTAGGTGCCAAGTGCCAATTTCAGTTCAAGTTACATCTTGAATATACAGCCCCTGAGAGCTCCTTGGAGTTATTCTGGTGAAATTTTCAGAATATTAAACAACAAAAGCGCATTGGAAATTGCATATTTTAAAAAATTCTTAGCATTAATGAGTTATGGGGTTGTCAGTTATGGGACAGCTGTGTAACATACTTGAATCACCTGGTGCTGACTTAATTATAGTCAAAACTAGTAATGATATTATTTGTGGGATATGAATCTGAAATATATGACAAAATTTTTTTCAAGATGGTTCTGTATTTCCCAAAGACCCTATGACTGACCTGTGTAAGTTTCATGTTCATTCATTGAGCCGTCTGTAATCAGTTAATATTTAATTGGATGACATAGTTTCAGCATATGATTTCCCTGTGATTTCATTGGAATTTGTTGTGTTTCTTTGTGCAGCAACAACCCACTGATATTGCGTTCAGTTACTTCACCATGTTATTTCCTACACTGTGTTGATGACATTGACCTATGTATTTCCAGCATTCTGGACATATCAGAATATTACTATTTTTTATCTTTGTCCTCTACTATTAATGTTACTGATGGTGTCTGATATTATGAACACTTATGACAGTTCTGCACCTTTGGAATGTGTGATATATTACAAGTTTTCTCATTCACTTGTACTGACTGTAACAGTCATATGACCTACAATGATTTCTCATTACTCTTTTGCCAAGTGTGAACATTGTTGATGCACAATGCTGCTTATGGACAAGGGATTTTCAGTTTAGGTGTTGTATCAATTGTATTTTTACAGACGGACACCAACACCACGATTGTGTACCAGATTGCATGAACGCTCATTATCGTTGGCCAATCTTAGGCAAGATGACATGTACACCATGCTCAGAGGTAAGAAATTGTAGAGCAGCTGCAGGTGACCCTGCAAGTCATGTGTAGACCCTCTTTCAGCTTCATATGAAGTGTTTGTTGAAGTTTTGAGAGCAGTGTATTGGCTTGGGGCAGAAGTTATGATATTTACGCTATCCTTATTCACTAACTCGGACATTAGCATTGGCAAAGTTGTACATGGCAGAAAGTTATCTGATAAAGACAGATCAAAACTTGAGGATAGAACTGTTTAATCAAAATGATGTCAGTATAGAGGAGTGTGTGACTTCATTTAAATAGCTGAGAACAATGCTATGAATTGATATGGTATGGGACAGACACAAGAAAACAGTATTAGGAAAGCTAATGGGAGACCTACATTACTTAGAGTGATTCTGAAAAAGTACAATGCACATGAAAAAGGAAACTGCACACAACAATCTAAAGTGACTGATTCTAGAGCACTGACCAGTGTCTTAGGTTAGCATCAAGTTTATCTAATGTAACACTGAAGAATTTCATATGCACACTGCTTGGACTGTAATAGACCAGTTTAACTCTCTATGAAACTGTCACATAGAATCTCCAGAAACTAAAATTGGACTTTTTGGCAGAAGGGTAATTTTGTTCTCACAGAACTCTGCTGAGTAACTCGGGAGAATGAGTATTTGAGATATACTGTGCTACACTTCTGCTGTCTCTATTGACATTTCATGCATAGTAACTGTGGGAATAAAAAGAGAAATCAGAAAATATATGGAATCACGATGTAATTTTTTCTCCCTCCTTATATGAAATAAATAAGGCAGAGAATGGCTGATACTGGTACAAAGTACCCTCTGCCATGCACTATACTGTGTCTTTCTGAGAATCCATAAATAAAGAAAAGAAAAAGAGAATTTAAGAATGACTTTTTTTCTCAGCAGCAGATCAAACACTATTTTGAAACTTCCTGGCAAACTAAAACTGTATGTTGGACTGAGATTAAAATCTGGAATCTTGTCTTTCATGGAAAATGCTCATACTGACTAAGTGATACTGGCATGACTTAAGACCTATCTTCACAGCTTCAGTTCTATGAGCAGGCAGGCCTACCTTTCTCTTACTTTCCAAAATCTGCAGAAACTCTCACGGATACCTTGCAGAACTACTAGATAATTGACTCAATTACTTTATCATCTTGAAATATGTTTCATGCATTAGAATGCACGTTTTCTCAGTGAATTTTAATGATGAAGTCTTCCCAGGTTATCAGCCTAGTCAAGGTGTCATTCTGTGGCAATCTTTCAATAAGTTTCCTACTTGTCACCTTCAGGCAAAGTGTCGGGTTCGTATCCAGGCTCCTCTTCCTCGTCTGCAACAGTTGGGCCAGTTGCACACCTCTGGAAGCGGTGTTGTGGATGGTGGTGGGGCATGCAAGAGATGGGGGATGGTGGTGGGGAGACAACTGGCATACTGGAGGATCATGGTGTTGCATCCTGGTGCTGCCTGTCTGTTCAATCTGATGCCTTCATCACTTTCCAACCACAGCACTCTTTATGGATTCTTGGTGGCACCACATCCCATGTGGAGCTCTGTTGGAAATTGCTACCCACTTGCCACAATCATCGTGGGCCTGTATCTCTACAGCCTTTTTGATGATTGAGTACCAGAACCTGTTCATCTGGCACAACACTTATATCCATTCAAAATCAACATATGTTCTTCATTGAGGCTGTACCACTGCAGATGTTTCCATTTGCCCAGATTCAGTGGTGTATTTCACAGTGCTGCTCAGAACATGTCAGAAGACAAATCTGTAGTGGCAGAGCACAGCCTCCATGGAGGTCATACCGGTATGTTTGATTTTGAACAGACAGAGGTGTTGTGCCAGATGAACAGGTTCTGGGAATCTATCATCAAAAAGGCAGTGGAATTATGGATCCATGATACCGATATGTTTGATTTTGAACAGACAGAGATGTTGTGCCAGATGAACAGGTTCTGGGAATCGATCATCAAAAAGGCATTGGAATTATGGATCCATGATGACCTTGTCAATAGGAATAGCAGTTTCCAACTGAGGTTCAGGTGGGATGTAACACTAACAAAAGTGCTCTGATGTGAAAGTGGAAAAGGCAGCAGATGGAATAGATGCACAGCAACAGGACATGACCCCAGGACCCTCCAATAAGCTGGGAGTTACCCTACCACCACTGCCTGCCATTCCCCACACACCACCATCTACAGAACACCTCCTGGAGGTGCGTGAATGGCGCAGCTGTGGCAGATTAGGCAGAGGCACATGCAGTCCAGCAGCTATAAAGATACAAACTGGGCGTGAACCCAACGCTTTGCGTGAAGGTGATGAGTGCCCTTGGTGAAGGAGGCACAAGACCAAAGCACCCAAAGACGTAGGTACCACAACATGCAGCGAAGCATTTTCGGTGGAAAGGAGGATAACACCATACCTAGCCATGAGGCGGTAACGCAAAGCGTAGTAGTTCTGCAACGGATCAGAAGTCTTAGTGGACAGACGATCTGGCCAACCCTTCTGAATACAGTGTAAAACCCGGGAGAGGGTAGGGTCAGAACCCGTAGCAGCCACCAGCCAGTCCCCGGTGATGGGGAACCCGTCCACAACCCACTGCTCGGCAACATCCAGGTGGAAACACAAAAGTTCGGCCCTATTGAATGCCAGATCAGGACCCATGGGAAGGCGAGATAGTGCATCAGCATTCGCATGTTGAGCCGTCAGCTGGAAATGAATCTCATAATTGAAACGAGACAAGTAAAGAGCCCAATGCTGGAGGCGGTGTGCAGCCTTGTCGGGAAGTGACGTTGATGGATGAAACAAGGAAACAAGTGGTTTGTGATGCATAACAAGATGAAATTTTAGTCCATAGAGAAAAACACCAAACTTATGAAGAGCATAAATAATGGCCAAAGCTTCTTTTTCAATTTGAGAGTACTTTTGTTGGGCATCCGTTGAGCGTTTTGGAGGCATAAGCAATGGGTTGTTCAGAACCGTCAGAAAAACAGTGCGCAAGGACTGCACCGACATCGTATTGAGAGGCGTCTGTGGCAAGAACAAGATGTTGGCCAGGTCGATAAGTAGCCAGGTACGGGACCTGTTTCTGCATAGTCTTCAATTTCTGGAAAGCCGCATTGCATGACGCGGAGCAGTGGAAAGCCACATTTTTATGCAACGGCTGATGCAATGGCCGAGCCACCAAAGCAGCAGACAGTAAAAACTTGTGATAGTATGCTATTTTCCCCAAGAAGGCCTGCAGTTTCTTAACGGATGTAGGGCAAGGAAGGGCATAGATCACAGCGACAGTTTGCTGAAGTGGACGAATACCATCCCGAGAGAGTTGAAACCTCAAATACATGATAGATGCCTGAAAAAATTTTGATTTCTGAAGATTACACTTAAGACTGGCAATCTGTAAGACATGAAAAAGTGTGCAGAGATTTTGAAGATGTTCGTCAGTGGTGGAGCCAGTGACAACAATGTCGTCCTGGTAATTTATACACCCAGGGACAGTGAGCAATAATTGTTCCAAGAATCACTGAAAGAGAGCAGGGGCGCTGGCAACCCCGAATGGCAATCGTTGGTATTGATAGAGGCCGAAAGGTGTGTTAAGGACCAGAAACTGCCGGGAAGCAGCGTCGAGAGGAAGTTGATGATAAGCTTCTGACAGGTCAAGTTTAGAATAATACTGGCCTCCAGCAAGTTTAGTGAACAATTCTTCAGGTCAAGGCATAGGGTAAGTGTCGATAAGGCATTGAGCATTTACAGTGGCTTTGAAATCGCCACAGAGATGAATATCACCATTTGGCTTAGCAACGACGACAGGAGAGGACCACTTATTGGAAGTGACAGGAAGCAAGACCCCTGAAGCAGTGAGACGATCCAGCTCCTGTTTGACCTGATCACGAAGGGCCACAGGAATGGGCTGAGCCCGAAAAAACTTAGGCCGAGCAGTGGGTTTGAGCATGATACGAGCTTCAAAGTTGTTTGCACAGCCTAACCCAGTAGAAAAAAGGGACGAAAATGTCGTCGACAAGGAATCCAGTTGAGTATAAAGAATAGCATCAGAGACAATATTGACAGAGTCATCTATGGAGAACCCCAAAACGCGAAAGGCATTGAAACCAAAAAGATTCTCCCCGTTACTATGGTCAACCACAAATTTGGGAACAGTGTGAACGACAGATTTGTAAGATACCTCAGCATCAAATCGTCCGAAGAGAGAAATTTTCTGTTTATTTTAAGTCAGTAATTGCCTAGTGACAGGTGACAGGATGGGAGAACCCAACTGAAGATACGTCTGAGAATTGATGATAGTGGCAGCTGAGCCAGTATCCACCTGCATGCGAACATCTCGACCAAGTATTTGGACAGTGAGGAATAACTTCCCTGAAAAGGAAGAAGTACAACTGACAGACAACACAGAATCAGTGTCATGTTCATGAACATCATGTATGCGGTTGGATTTGCAAACGGTGGACACATGACCCTTTTTTTTGCATTTGTGACACACGGCCCAACGTTGTGGACAATCTTCTTGTGAATGTTTCGTAAAACATCATGGACATGAAGGAAGTTGCCATGGGTTTTGCTGCAGTTCCTTAGAGGTTTGTTTACGGTTAGGCCGAGGCTGCACTTGGGAGTGTACTGCGGCCACGTCAGCCGGCGGGGACACGCCACACGCTTCGTCAACATCGCACAGAGGTTGTATTTCCCCGACGTTGCCCTATGCCTCTATTTGCGCTCCAACGACACGAGAAATTTCAAAAGACTGAGCGATTGATAGGACTTCATCCAGAATCAGATTTGCCAACTGAAGGGCATGTTGCGTAACTTCTTTGTTGGGCACCAATCGGATAATAGCATCCCGTACCATGGAATCGGCGTAGGATTCTTTGTGAACTTCAGTAACAAATTGACACTTTCTATTGAGGCCGTGAAGTTCAGCAGCCCAAGCGCGATAGGATTGATTCGGTTGTTTTTGATAACGATAAAAGGCAACATGAGAGGCTACCATATGCGTTTGCTTTTGAAAATAGACTGACAGAAGTGAGCACATTTCAGCAAAGGTGCAGGATCTTTCAAAGGAGCCAATTGCAACAACAACCGATACATTTGAGGTGAAATCCATGAAAGGAACAGAGACTTACATATTTGTTCGTCCGCGACATGAAATGCCAAGAAGTGCTGTCGAAGACGTTTTTCTTAATCAGACCAGTCTTCCGCTGTCTTGTCGTAAGGAGGAAAAGTAGGTAGAGACAACGACGAGAGACACCCTGCATTTGACGCCGTGAAGAAATCACGAATCGCATTTGTGAGAAGCATTTGCTGTTCTATGAGACCTTGCAATAGTTGCTCTAAAGTAGCCATGGAAACTTGTGGGTCAACGATGGAAAAGAAAAATCACTACCTTGTCGCCAATTGTAATAACTTCAAGTTGAACAAATATATTTCAAGGAAGACGCAATACATGAAAGTCACAGATCAAGTAAACAGAATAAGACGTGTGTCCACTTTAACAGTCAAATCATAACCGAGTCCAAATCTAGCGGCCGCTGGCTGGCTGGCCGCTTAGGTGGCGCTGCTGCTGCATGGCTGGCAGACAGCACTGCATGTAGAGGACGCGCATAACTGTGCGGCGGCACTTTGAAAGATCGGCGAGTCACAACAATAAATTTGTTGTCAGAGTACACCCTTGTCATAATGGACCATTCCCATTTGATTTATTTAATGTTATACATTTATTTGTGTTCTATTTTCATTAACTGTGCCTTATGCCAACAGACTCTTGAACAATTTCTTATGAGCACAATTTTGTGGCATACAATCAGATCCCTGTGTTTGTAAATGAGCCACTGGTTGTTATGTAGTAGCAAACTATTTCATTTGATAATTAATATCATACATTCTTTTGCTGCTAAAAACCACCCAGCACATATGAAGATGCATTCCAGTTTGTCTCAAACTTCCATTTCATATTAAATCTGTCACTGGGGATATGACTGATTTCAAAAAATGGCTGAAATTTTATCTTTTGAATAGCTCTTTCTATTCTTTACACAGGAATTTTTGACAGTGTGTAACAATTAGTACAATGTGTTTAATTTTAATTGCTATAAAAACCGACTATATAGCACTGGCATATCAACTGGTGGCAGAATGGTTTTTATGTGTAATGGCATGTAATACTTATAATTTGTTTGCATAATCATTATTACTACTGCAATCTGTTTGTTGTTTAAACATTTGAACCTCATGTGTCTCTTTATTTATGATTTACTTTGTAAGCCACAT
The DNA here is from genome assembly GCF_023864345.2 of Schistocerca serialis cubense. Classification (NCBI taxonomy): domain Eukaryota; kingdom Metazoa; phylum Arthropoda; class Insecta; order Orthoptera; family Acrididae; genus Schistocerca; species Schistocerca serialis. The sequence continues at coordinate 140,988,442 of NC_064638.1, read as the reverse complement.
GACCATTAGGACATGGTTATTACTGCAATAATTCTACATCCTTGCATTAAACTCACATCAAGCATCTATGGAACATGAAAATAAATAAACAAAAGTAAATCTCATCTGGAATAAACTGATGCAACCAGAGTTGCAATATTACTTACCAAATAGAAGAAATTTATCAAAAATTACCATCACAAATACATTGGGAATATATTCCTAAATGACAAAAACCTCTTTTGAACTGGAGGTTTATATTGTCGCAGAAGAAGCTGAGTAGAACTGTGGGGTAGTGGTTATGATACTAAACTGTTGCATGGAGGGTCATGAGTTCAAATCTCACCTGGACTGTACAATTTTAATTTCTATATTCGGCTAGAGTACATTCTAGAAGTATCCACAAATGTCAAGAATCATTGTACTGGAATGCTCTGTAGCTGTATATATACTGTATGTGCTCTGGCTGGAGGCAGTTCGCTCCGTGCTCTTCTATGTGTAAGTGCTGAATAAACCTTTGTTAAGTGACGTTACTGTTCGTCATTCATCTAAATACACCTTCTTGTATATGACATTATTCTGGGGGGAGACACTGGGATTGGAACTTGTGATAGTGCACATTATAGACAACAAAGTGGTCCCATCAGGCCATGACAGAGCCGCCGTTTACATGGCGAGAAACCCGAGTTCGAGCCATATTCAACAGATCACAATCTACCGGAGACAGAAGAAGAAGAGGATGTTACGATGACAGCAATGGTGTGCCACCACATGAGACATCCTTCCAGCTTCTCTGGTGATGATGGCCAAGATCCAAACAAGTGGCTGAAAGTATATGAGTGTATAGCCAAATTTAACAAATGGGATTACACCGTGTATTTGGCTAACGTATTTTTCTACTTGGAGGGCACTGCCAAGCAATGGTATGAGAACAACAAGGAGAAGATCACAAGCTGGGAAGTATTCCAGGTGGAACTGCGCAAATATTTCTGCAACACACAACGACAGAAGTGCAAGGCTGAAGATAAATTAAAGTACAGGGCACAGTGTCCAGGAGAAACTACAGCATTCTACATTCAAGACATCTTGGAGCTGTATAAAATAGTGGATCCTAGAATGAAGAAGGAAGACTACGTTGCACATCTCATGAAGGGTGTTGCTGAGGACATGTATCAAGCCCTACTCCTGAAGGAAGTTTCAACAGCAGACGACTTCATAAAATGGTGCAGGTATATTGAGACAATGCAGCAATAAACATTACACGCAAAAAGTTTGAACAGCTTCCAAACATCGTATTGATGTCTGTGATGGGGCAAGCAACTGATTTCACAAGTGTTGTTTGTCAGATAGTGAGAAAGGAAGTTCAGTAGGCACTTGGATTGCACGGCGAGCAAAAAACCGAGACGCTTCATGGATTGTAAGGGAGGAAGTGGAACAGACATTGAACCCAATCTCTCATCCTTCATTTCCCTTTAAAATGGAGAAAAAGTTGAAACCCAGGTGAAGTTATGTTCCTACAATGCCGCATGAGGGACCTGTTTGGGCACAAAGGAAAACTGACATCTGGAGGACCCAGGATAACCAACCAGTGTGTTTCCACTGCAGACGACTGGGACATGTTGTATGCTATTGTAGCGAAAGGTGTCAGATATTGGATGGTGCCTGCGCCAGAAGACAGCAGACCGATCATAGTTGACACCAACTCCAGGACGACAAAGATGAACAAGAAGATGTGGGTGCAGGACGACATATGTCACCACCGCCACAAGCTAGCCACTGGAAAAGGCGCTCCCCAACACACCAATCAAGGTCTCCATCGCTGTTTAGAAGCTCCAGCCGATCGCCTAGCCCCCACAACCTGGAAAACTAAAGGGTGCGACCTTCCTTGGAAGTGAGGCCGCCGAAGAGAAAACTCCTCCACCACCGATCACTACAAAAATGATAGGAAACTACGTCGATATCCTCATGGATGGCCAACCAGCCCAAGCCAGTTGCAGAAAACCATATTCATCGACAGCAAAACATCTTTGCTGAAGATGGCTGATGGGAAATACGTAAAACCTACAGGAAGATGTACCATTCATGTGGGTGTAAGTGGCCATACACAGCCCTTAGAATTCATCGTCTTACAAGAGTGTAGTCATGACATCATTCTTGGATGGGACTTTTTGAAAGCTTCTCAGGCAATTATAGATTGTGGTGGCTCGAAGATAATGCTAGACGAGATGAGATACTGTGGACAGGAAGATGCGCATCCGAGTGTGTAGAGACTATGTGTGCTGAATGAAGTGATCATTCCTGCAGTCAGCACTAGAAAGGTAACTGTCACATGTCGCACCATGCATCAAACCATGGATCTTGTAGTGGAATGTAAGAGAAGCATACCACTGAAGAACAACTTGGTCGTCCCAGCCTCTATCATCTCCTTTAAGAACGGATTTGGTGAATTGTGGATAGCTAACTGTTGCCGAGAACTGCAGTTCGTTCCAAGACATATGTGCTTAGCAAATGCTGAGCCGTTAATTGAAGGACAGATGAGCATCATAGAAACCTCCCATGCCGAGTCTGTGGATGAAATTAGTGCTACCACTATGAGACAAGATCTCCTAGCTTGACTGTCACCAGATCTCACTAAGGAACAACAGGAGATGCTACTAGCCATTCTTCAAGAGTTCTCTGAATGCTTCAATCCACAGGTGAACAGCAAATTAGACAAATCGATGGTGAAGCACCAGATTAGCACTGGAGACCATCAACCAATAAGCCAGAGAGCATACCTTCTGTCAGCAACAGAACGTCAAATAATTTGCGATGAGATAGAGAAAATGATGAAGAGTGGCATCATTCAGCCTTTGCAGAGCCCATGGTCATCTCCAGTGGTCCTCATCAGGAAGAAGGATGGCAGTTGTCACTTTTGTGTTGATTCGAGGAAGCTTAATAAAGTAACTAAAAAGGACATTTACTCTTTTCCATAAATTGACAATACACTAGATTGTCTGAAGGGCGCTAAGTTTTTCTCAACCATGTACATGTACTCGGGATACTGGCAAATTGAAGTAGATGAGGCTGATCGTGAGAAAACTGCATTCATCACCCCTGAGGGCCTGTATGTGTTTAAGGTAATGCCGTTTGGTTTGTGTAATGCACCAGCAAATTTTGAATGGATGATGGATAATCTTCTACCTCACCTGAAGTGGACGATGTGTCTTTGTTATTTAGATGACATTATAGTGTTCTCAGAGACATTTGATGAACATATAAAAAGACTGAGGGCCATTCTTAAGTGTCTCCAACAAGTTGGACTGAAACTTAATCTGAGAAAGTGTTTCTTTGGAGGAAAAGAAATCAAAGTACTTGGACACCTTGTGTTAAACAAAAGTGTCCAACCAGACCCAGAAAAGGTGAGATCTATAACAGAATTACCTATTCCTAAAAGTATTAGAGATGTGAGAAGCTTCCTCTGATTATGTTCTTATTACCGTTGTTTTATCAAAGGCTTTTGTATCAAAGACAGGCCACTCTAAAAGTTGTTAAAAGCCGATGCTAAATTTATCTGGGGTGGTGCTCAACAAGAATCTTTCGATCTGCTGCAAAAAGCTCTGATGTCTGACCCTGTACTTGGTCTGTATGATGAGAGAGCCCCTACAGAACTACACACAGATGACAGTGGGTATGTGATCAATGCTGTTCTGGTGCAAATTTCAGACAGAAAAGAGAAGATTATATCCTATGCTCCTAGGACACTTATAAAAGCTGAGAGAAACTACTCAACTACAGAAAGAGAATGTCTTGCTGTGATCTGGGCCATGTCCAAATTTTGACAGTACTTTATGGAAGTCCATTCACAATTGTTACAGACCATCATTCACTTTGTTGTCTGGCAGGTCTTAAGGATCCAACAAGATGACTCACCAGGTGGGCACTATGGCTTCAAGAGTATGACATTACCATAGTGTACAAAAATGGACAAAAACACCAAGATGCCAACTATCTCTAAAGAAACCCTATGCAAGACCATCAAGACTTTGATGAAGATGGTGACTGTCCTGCTGCACTCCAGGATCTCTCTGCTGAGCAGAAGAAAGACGCCAAGATATGTCAAATTATGCTTGCCTTAAATTGGTCAGAGGATGTGAAAGGACAATTTAAGGTAATTAATGGATTACATTGCAAGAAAAACTTGATCCATTTGGAAAGAGGTGGCTACCAGTGATTCCTAAACACATGCGTGTAGATGTTCTGCAGAAATTCCCTGACACACCCGAGGTTGGACATTTATGGTTTAATAAGACATACGATAGGATCTGCAAGAGATTTTTCTGTCCAGGTTTATTGAGGGGCGTCCATCACTATGTGTCACACTGTCAAGAGTGCCAGAGGAAAAAGGCAGTCCCTCAGAAACCACCTGGCCGACTCATACCAATTCCACCAGCTGAAATGCCTCTCCAGCGTGTTGGGATTGACCTCCTCAGACAATTTCCAACATTTACTAGTGGCAATTGATGGATTATTTATTGTTTGCACTGATTATCTGACATGCTATGCCATTACAAAAGCCATGAAAACAGCCGAAGGATATGAGGTAGCCAAATTCATCGTGGAAGATATTGTATTAAAACACTGTGCTCGAAGGTCATTAATTACGGATTGAGGGAAAATTTTTCAATCGAATCTTGTGACAGAGATAAACCGTTGGTGCAACATTACTCATCACATGATGACTGCCTACCATCCGCAAACTAACGGGCTTACTGAATGTCTTAATATGACCTTGGTCGACATGCTATCAATGTTCACTAATGTTGAGCAGAGCAACTGAGATGAGGTGCTACCTTTTGTGACGTTTGCCTACAACATTGCCAAACAATACACCACGGGATTTACGCCCTTTTTATGTTGCATGGGTATGAGGCAACGACGACAATGGACACTGTGTTTCCATTACATCCTGATGACTTGGATGACAACTGCATCAGCCAGGTGTTAACCAGAGCTGACGAAGCTCGGCAGTTAGCTCAATTCCGCATACTGCAGCCTCAAGAAAATGATCGTTGAAGGTATGATGGGAGCCACAGCCCTGTTGTTTACCAGCCTGGTGACCTCATCTGGATCTTCACTCCTGTTCAGAAGATTTGTCTCTCTGACAAGTTCCTCAGGCGCTACTTTGGACCTTATAAGGTTGTAAGACAGTTGTCTGATGTTACTTATGAAGTTGAAGATTTCAACCCTGACACAAGACAATGAAAGATCAGAGATACGGTCCCCATCCTTCGAATGATGCCCTACGAGGATCCTGCAACCCAGGGTAAATTCAAAGCTCCAGCAACAGGCAACAAGCGGAAAGGTGACAAAGAGCGTAGCGGCAAAAGAAGTTCTAAGATCACCACCAGGGCGAGCATCAGTCATCAGGAGTCAGAGTATGCAGGACTAATGACTCGTTCCCACACTAGGAGACGTAACACCAAGACACTGTTCTCTTAAGGAGGAAGCAATGGTGCAGAAGAAGCTGAGAAGCATCATGGTGTAGTGGTTATGAGGCTAAACTGTTGCATGGAGGGTCGTGAGTTCAAAACTCACCTGGACTGTACAATTTTAATTTCTATATTCGGCTCGAGTACATTCTAGAAGTATCCACAAATGTCAAGCATCATTGTACTGGAATGTTCTGTAGCTGTATATATACTATATGTGTTCTGGCCAGAGGCAGTTCACTCCACGCTCTTGTATGTGCAAGTGCTGAATAAACCTTCCATAAGTGAAGTTAGTGCTCGTCATTCATCTAATTACACCTTCTTCTATGTGACAATATAGCTGCCAACAAATTATTATAATCATAATGAAACATATTTTACACATTGTAGTAGGTCATTCCTAGCACTTGTGTTGATCTGCAAGTGAAATTATTAGTAGAAATCAGTTATTAGCATTCATTCAGGTCTTGTTGACAGTCATAATTTTACAACAGAACATGTAGAATTTTTCTTATCTCATTTATAATAATAAAAGTGACAGGCTGATTGTGGTTATTACAGTTTCAAGCAGATGTAGATATGTGTAACTGGAACAAAACAAACTCAGCATCAAGCTGCTGTGATTAATATTCTTATTACTTCTGTAGCAATAATAATATTTAACCACAAGGGTAAATGAGAAAATTGCAGCCAAAGATTAACGTTGTCATGGATGTGACTTTTGTGTGGTGTCTGTCAACAGCACTGCATAGTGTAACAAGCAAGGCATTAATAAATTAAATATTAGATGAAGCATGACTATTCTTGTTTCAGTGTGTTCTCATTATGAAATGTCACATACATTTCTAATAGACAAACAATATTTATAGACTAGTTAAAACTGTTAGTGTAGCAAGAACAGCACTAAGGCATTCACTGTAAGAAATCATAAGGTCTTGAAACTTAAAAGTACTACCTTTTTTCTGTTTTTAGAAGGCTCCAGATACCTACAGATGAAGGTCCAAACTTGTATATTTTGCTGTCTATTCACCTGTAACTCATCATATAAATAGACAATGAAATGTGTTACATATGTCATGGTCAAATGCAACCACACATAGTTTTAGTTGCAACATGTCATGACGTAAACTTCATTTCAGACCACCTTGGTTGTAATTGTCATTTTCACTGAGCAAGGTAGTAAGACAATGGACTGACACTGGAGAGTACAGCAGTTCAATTCACTGTCAGGCCATCCAGATTTAGATTTGCTGAGGCTTCCCAAAATAGTTTAAGACAAATGCCCAGATGGTATTTCTGAAAAGGATATGGGCTGTTTCCTTCCACATGCCTCTCCATTCGAAGCTTGTGCCCCACCTCTGATGATCTCATCATTGTTGTTGTTGTGGTCTTCAGTCCTGAGACTGGTTTGATGCAGTTCTCCATGCTACTCTATCCTGTGCAAGCTTCTTCATCTCCCAGTACCTACTGCAACCTACATCCTTCTGAATCTGTTTAGTGTATTCATCTCTTGGTCTCCCTTTATGATTTTTACCCTCCACGCTGCCCTCCAATACTAAATTGGTGATCCCTTGATGCCTCAGAACATGTCCTACGAACCAATCCCTTCTTCTTGTTAAGTTGTGCCACAAACTTCTCTTTTCCCCAATCCTATTCAATACCTCCTCATTAGTTATATGATCTACCCATCTAATCTTCAGCATTCTTCTGTAGCACCAAATTTCGAAAGCTTCTATTCTCTTCTTGTCCAAACTAGTTATTGTCCACGTTTCACTTCCATACATGGCTACGCTCCATACAAATACTTTGAGAAACGACTTCCTGACACTTAAATCAATACTCGATGTTAACAAATTTCTCTTCTTCAGAAACGCTTTCCTTGCCATTGCCAGTCTACATTTTATATCCTCTCTAATTCGACCATCATCAGATATTTTGCTCCTCAAATAGCAAAACTCCTTTACTGCTTTAAGTGTCTCATTTCCTAATCTAATTCCCTCAGCATCACCCGACTTAACATTCCATTATCCTCGTTTTGCTTTGTTGTTGTTCATCTTACACCCTCCTTTCAAGACACTGTCCAGTCCGTTCAACTGCTCTTCCAAGTCCCTTTCTGTCTCTGACAGAATTACAATGTTATCGGCAAACCTCAAAGTTTTCATTTCTTCTCCATGGATTTTAATACCTACTCCGAACTTTTCTTTTGTTTCCTTTACTGCTTGCTCAATATACAGATTGAATAGCATCGGGGAGAAGCTACAACCCTGTCACACTCCCTTCCCAACCACTGCTTCCCTTTCATGTCCCTCAACTCATATAACTGCCATCTGGTTTCTGTACAAATTGTAAATAGCCTTTCACTCCCTGTATTTTACCCCTGCCACCTTCAGAATTTGAAAGAGAGTATTCCAGTCAACATTGTCAAAAGCTTTCTCTAAGTCTACAAATGCTAGAAATGTAGGTTTGCCTTTCCTTAATCTAGCTTCTAAGATAAGTTGTAGGGTCAGTATTGCCTCACGTGTTCGAACATTTCTACGGAATCCAAACTGATCTTCCCCAAGGTCAGCTTCTACCAGTTTTTCCATTCATCTGTAGAGAATACATTTTAGTATTTTGCATCCGTGACTCATTAAACTGATTGTTCTGTAATTTTCACATCTGTCATTACCTGTTTTCTTTGGGATTGGAATTATTATATTCTTCTTGAAGTCTGAGGGTATTTCGCCTGTCTCATACATCTTGCTCACCAGATGGTAGAGTTTTGTCAAGACTGGCTCTCCCAAGGCCATCAGTAGTTCTAATGGAATGTTGTCTATTGCCGGGGCCTTGTTTCGACTCAGGTCTTTCAGTGCTCAGTCAAACTCTTCACGCAGTATCGTATCACCGATTTCATCTTCATCTACATCTTCTTCCATTTCCATAATATTGTCCTCAAGTACATTGCCCTTGTATAGGCCCTCTATATACTCCCTCCACCTTTCTGCTCTCCCTTCTTTGCTTAGAACTGGGTTTCCATCTGAGCTCTTGGTATTCATACAAGTGGTTCTCTGTTCTCCAAAGGTCTCTTTAATTTTCCTGTAGGCAGTATCTATCTTACCCCTAGTGAGATAACCCTCTACATCCTTACATTTGTCCTCTAGCCATCCCTGCTTAGCCATTTTGCACTTCCTGTCGATCTTGTTTTTGACATGTTTGTATTCCTTTTTGGCTGCTTCATTTGCTGCATTTTTATATTTTCTCCTTTCATCAATTAAATTCAGTATTTCTTCTGTTACCCAAGGATTTCTACTAGCCCTCCTCTTCTTACCTACTAGGTCCTCTGCTGCCTTCACTACTTCATCTCTCAAAGCTACCCATTCTTCTTCTACTGTATTTCTTTCCCCCATTCTTGTCAATTGTTTCCTTATGCTCTCGCTGAAACTCTGTACAACATCTGGTTTGGTCAGTTTATCCAGGTCCCATCTCCTTAAATTCCCACCTTTTTGCAGTTTCTTCAGTTTTAATCTACAGTTCATAACCAATAGATTGTGATCAGAGTCCACATCTGCCCCTGGAAATGTCTTACAATTTAAAACCTGGTTCCTAAATCTCTGTCTTACCATTATGTAATCTATCTGAAACCTGTAAGTATCTCCAGGCTTCTTCCATGTGTACAACCTTCTTTTATGATTCTTGAACCAAGTGTTAGCTATGATTAAGTTATGCTCTGTGCAAAATTCTATCAGGCGGCTTCCTCTTTCATTTCTTAGCCCCAATCCATATTCACCTACTACATTTCCTTCTCTCCCGTTTCCTACTACCGAATTCCAGTCACCCATGACTATTAAATTTTTGTGTCCCTTCACTATCTGAATAATTTCTTTTATTTCATCATACATTTCTTCAATTATTTCGTCATCTGCAGAGCTAGTTGGCATATAAACTTGTACTATTGTAGTAGGCGTGGGCTTCGTGTCTATCTTGGCCACAATAATGCGTTCACTATGCTGTTTGTAGTAGCTTACCCACACTCCTATTTTTTTATTCATTATTAAACCGACTCCTGCATTACCCCTATTTGATTGTGTATTTATAACCCTGTATTCACCTGACCAGAAGTCTTGTTCCTGCTGCCACCGAACTTCACTAATTCCCACTATATCTAACTCCAACCTATCCATTTCCCTTTTTAAATTTTCTAACCTACCTGCCCGATTAAGGGATCTGACATTCCACACTCTGATCCATAGAACGCCAGTTTTCTTTCTCCTGATAACGACGTCCTCTTGAGTAGTCCCCCGCCTGGAGATCCAAATGGGGGACTATTTTACCTCTGGAATATTTTACCCAAGAGGACACCATCATTATTTAATGATACAGTAAAGCTGCATGCCCTCGGGAAAAATTACGGCCATAGTTTCCCCTTGCTTTCAGCCGTTCACAGTACCAGCACAGCAAGGCTGTTTTGGTTAGTGTTACAAGGCCAGATCAGTCAATCATCCAGACCGTTGCCCCTGCAACTACTGAAAAGGCTGCTGCCCCTCTTCAGGAACCACACTTTTGTCTGGCCTCTCAACAGATACCCCTCCATTGTGGTTGCACCTATGGTACGGCTATCTGTATCGCTGAGGCATGCAAGCCTCCCCACCAACGGCAAGGTCCATGGTTCTTGGGGGGATGATCTCATCATCAGTGTTATAGTATACTCTAATCTTCCTTCCTTTTTTTGTACTTCTCACTAAAACACAAATTAAATGCTTTATGGTGTGTCAAATATATTGCTGTTAGTTAGTCTCTTCATCATCATTGCAGAAAATAAAATAACTGTGATGCAAAGAGTTAATGTGACAACCCATCATATGTTGAAGGCACGGAGTTGTGGATGGCCAATGAAACAAGAACTGAGAGATGATAAATCAGGTTATGAACCTGCATAGTCTATTTTTCTCCAAAGCACGCATTCTCATGACTACTCTGTTCTGACCCTAACATTTGATGAGCTTAACAGTAACATAAAACATTTGTTTATCTCTTAACATTATCATATAATTCAAAAATATGTTAACATTTTCATTAATGTGGGAGACTGGCTTTTTAATGTCCACATTTAAATGATATATAGAATGATTTACTGCTTATTACTTATTGTATACCTCTAACACAGTCTGTGTTTGAAGTTGGCTGAGTAGTGACCAGTACATATTCACATATTCATTTCATACTTTTTATCCTGAAGCAGCTGAACTTCTCTCACATTTTTGTAAATATTCTTCATTAATTTGTAGGCTAGTCACTAGTTCATAGGCTTTGGTGATTTTGATTATTCTGCTGTAGTGCTTGTCATCTATTGGGTCTACAACTTTGCTTCTACTGTTTTGCAATAGACAGCAGTAGCGGAAAGTGGGGTTCGGGTGGTTGGTTATAGGTGTAATACAATAAGCTTAGGCACCTGTAAACATAATGCCATAAAAATATTAGTCAATCTGTGATAGCATCATAAGGTTATTCTTCATTAAGTATGTCAACTTACCTACCCATTTCTCGCCATTTGCAGGAAGTTTTAATTTTCTGCTTTAACGTGAAGAAATCTGCAGCCGTGGCTCTTAAAATGCTGGGTAAGACCAATGGCGAGGGAGCTATTAATGGAAACGTGCAGAGAATGTTTTCAACGCCTTAAAATTGATGATTTTGATGTCAAAGACTGGAATTGCAGTGGAAGACAGAATGTTTTCATAGTTACTGAAACAGATGAAGACAGTCACAGAACATCATTATTGAAAGCAATTGATGTGTTCAAGCCCACCACTGAAACACGAATGGCCACAATGCGGCGATAGACATGTAAAAGTAATTTTGCAGCAGGGCAGTGCTCGACCCCATGTCGCAAAACCAGTCAAAATATACATGGAAATGTTGAAATAAGAAGTCGTATCCCTCCCGCTGTATTCTCTATACATTGCTCTCTCTGACTACCACCTTTTTTGATCAGTGGCATACAGTCTGGCTGACCAGCACTTCTGCTTATATGAACAAGTGCAAAACTGAATCGATTCATGGATCCCCACAAAAGACGTCCATTTCTTCCACTATGGGATTTGTATGCTATCCAAAAGATGGGAGAATGTAGTGGCCAGCTATGGGCATTACTATGAATCTTAATTTTTTTGTAAGTTTTACACAATAAAGGCCCGAACTTCGAGAAAAACCAGCGGAAGCAAAGTTGTAGACCTAGTAGTATTTGTCTTAACTATGAGCCTATAATGGTCAGTGACATTACAAATACAAGGATTAGTGCAAAAATAAAATTGATTTTGTTTGTGGAAATAATATCCAAAATTCACAGTGGTACACAATTTTAAATCTGTACGCATTGTTCATTTACTGACAGCCAAAAGTGCTTCTGTTGTGTGCTTAGGCAGGCATTATAGGTGTTAAATATGAGCACACTGGGTCATAAGGCAGACATTTAGATGTCAGTCCACTTTGTCCCAGAAGTGTCCATCATATCTTTTGTTTTAGCTCCACTATATGAGATATGCAATTCTTCAAATAATCCAGCTGGGGCTGTACCCTGTGTACTTGATGCATTCCCAAGAAAACAAATCATTGAGAGTTAAATCATGTGATAGCAGAAACCAGATGAGCATTGGCATGTCATCACTCTTGATGCAGTTGATTCAGGATTCTGGTGGAGTGTCATTCAGGTGTTTATGTATAACTCAACGGAAATGAGAAGGAACACCATAGAAGGACATCACCCTAGTTAGCACTCCCAGCCAGAAAAGTGGGGCCAGTGACAGTGGACCCTATGAAGAAGATAGGCCCATACACTTTTCACTGCCCAAAGCATATTCACTTCCAGCGAATCCTCTCAGACTCCATAGGGACACAAGTTTTCTATATCACAGATGCCAACATTATGGTGACTGACCTCCACATTCAGAAATGACATTGCTCTTGATATGTTTGCAATCCACTCTATTGTAACAGTTTGTGGACTTCCATGCAGAAATTTGTGCATTTTGGCACTAACAAGGGGATCATTAGAAGTGTAAATAACAGATTTTGATGGGTCTCGGATATGTTTTAGAGGGACATGCCCTGAGTATGAGCCTACTTGCTTTTTTAGCGATGGGCCTTGGTTTTTGAGAAAACTAATTTTGAAGTTCACTGAGCCCTGTATTATGCATAATGTTAGCCATGTTCCAAAAAAGTGAGTGTGGCGTAGCAGTTAAGGTCTACAGCTACCGTGCTGGAGGTACCCTGTTCAGGTCATATATATATATATATATTTTTTTTAAATCGGAGTAGAAGAATTTTTTTCTATTTTATTTTACAGAATATCAACAAACAGTGTACATTGTGTGAAATCATTAAGAAATATTCAATTTTCCATAGTAATTTAATTTTCACATCATTATTACAAAATCTTACTCACTATCACCTGCATCGCTTGCTATGCCACAACAGAAACCCAGATGATATTTGTCATAAAAGCTACCAAAACACAATGTTTTACAGCACCAAGTGCATTTCATAAAAGCTACTGTCTTGCAGGCACATCTAGTTTTTAAGAGCAATACTGGAAAACATTGTTCATTTACATTCAAAAAGGTTTCTCTTTCATCCGTTAACTTTGATGCGAACCATGTATATTTGATCATATTCAAAAAAGCAGGTGCCCTGAACTGATGCAAAATTAATGATTGTAGTTTTATGGAATTGTCCCTGGACGTGATTGCTCTGTTGGTCTTCAACAAATCGGGAGCATTCTGAATTTTCTTCATGAAAATTTGAACCTGTCAGCAAAAATATACATCACAAGGCTGGCAAAGTGGAGTACACTTTGGCGGGATAACTTTTATGATGCAGGCAGACGCTTTTGTCTCATCCACAAATATGTGATCAAATATGGTCAGATCAGTCTGCCCTCCCCACGTATCAATAATATATAGAAATTTTTCCTGCCCCACATATGGGAGAACCACAGATTTTAAAAAAGTCTTCATACACCAGTTTCGTGAACTTCCCTGATTTCATGCGGGACACGGTTACATTTTTAAATTTGAGAGTTAATTCATCCACTGTCTTCTGAACATTAGGGCAAAATTTTCCCAATAGTTCCTGTATACATAAAAAGACATAAGGGATCACCTTTCTTGATGCAGTTAGAGTGTACTGTTCTGTGTACAAATGACCTATCTTGTTTAAATCTTTTCTCTGCATGAGAACGGTTCTCGCCCCTTTCTCCAAGAGGGATCTATTGTATATTGATTGATATTGACAGCCCGTTTCATTGGTGTTGATTATGTAGTTGAGGTTAAAATTACCAATAAGTATTTTTGTTTGTGTGTGGAATTCTTCCATAGCTACTATTGCTTTTTCCATCATTGTACATTCTTTGAAACAGATGAACTTCATAATCCTCCTTTGCCTGATTTTATGCTTTTGTTTAAATCATTCAACCCAAGCCACGCTGGCCACGAAATTAAAAGTATCCAGTAAAAGTGGAACAGCACCATTCATCACCCATTGCTGTAAAGTTCTTGTTGTCACTTGCTCACGGAAGAAATTATATTATTTTCACAAGCCAGTCTCTCTCTTATAATGTATTTGACATATGTCTCGCTTCGACGAACCATTCATACATCTCTTGATCGATAGTGTTCCATTTATCATGACGAGGTCCACCTCATTTCCCATCCTCTTTTTATCGATATAGCATTGATTTATGTTTTAATTGAGAGCTGCCATGGGACTGCAAATTCCTTAGGCCCATTTTGGATGAGTTACTGCAAGAGCAACTGCTCATTCTTTGTAGGATAGAGGCACATAATCTGCTGGTTCATGTGTGAATTCATCGGCGATGAAACTGCCATCTCCCTCTACTCCCATATACTGCAAAGTAAGTTGCTTTATATTATGTAAATTCGCCTGCTAGAAAGAGAACATCCACACAAAAGTGAAAGTTACTGCCTCATACTCGTGCACCTCATCTTCTTCGTCGATGTTTATTAATTCATCGCCATTGATGATCCGTCTCCTGGCCAACAGGTCTTGTATTGTGATACATATCTCATTGCCAACTGCCATTGAATTAGCAGAGATCAAGCTGGGTGGTGTATTTGTTAGAAGATGTAAATCATGAGAAACTTTTTGGCGTATTTGATGGTGTTAGTGATTTCACATCCCGAAGGTTCATTCAACTCCTCTACCTCTGATGTATTTTCTTCTGACTGCACTTCTGTAGACACACTTGGGTCATCCATTTCACCATATTCTTCAAATACGCACGGCACTAACAATGCGTTGTGAGCAACGGATGTTGACAAATGCAAACTAGTGGTTTAGGAGCTAGGTCATCGCCGTTTGTTTGATCACGGGAATACATATTCATAATACACAGAGGACTGTCCGTACGAACTCTGTGTGTTATGAAATTATATTGCTGTAGCCAAATAAAAGGCAGTGACCAAGCTGATACACTGTTACAATACACAGAGTTTGCACAGGATGTCCGCGTGGATAGTCTGCTTTCTGTTTGACCGAGCCCACAAAATTTAAACTTCTTAATAATTTCACACAATTTTGATGTTCTGTAAAATAAAATGGAAAAATGTTGGACTATTCTGATTTTAAAAAAAGCAAAAAACATGGAAAGTGCCCAAATACAGTACCTCAAGCGTGATAGCTGTAGACCTTAACCACTGTGCCACATTCACTTGGTTGGAACATGGCTAACATTAAGTGTATTACAGCGCACAGTGAACTTCAAAATCAATTTTTTTTAAAACCAAGGCCCATCACAAAAAATGTGAATAGCTTCGTACTCAGGGCATGTCCCTCTACAACATATCCGAGACCCATCAAAGTCCGGTATTTACACATCTGATGATCCCCTTGTAAGAAGACACTAATGTACTATGACTTGTCCACACGTTTCAGCTTTGAGTGAGCCATGATTTGTGTAGCTTACAGGGTGGATCCCCTCTTTTTTTAGTAGGTAATGTTGCTCTTAATTTTTCAACTGGCTCACATTGTTAGTTTCTGTGTACTCCTTACATGTGCAAATGGCATCTTCTCCACTGTCTCCCTTAATGTCCCAGGTGACAAAGACTTTTTTATTGCAAAGACATAAGGAGTTTCAAAACTGTTGCACCAGATGATGTAAATTTTCTTTGAGGTGAGTATTTATAAAGTTAGTTTGAAATTGTTGCACTCTGTCACAGCAGTCTCTGTTCACAAAATTCCATTATTCAAAATGCTTTTCCTGACTGCAAAATCATCATTACATAAATAACAGCAACAGCACTTCTGGTGATGAGTACATCAACTATACACAAATTGAGGACAACAAACGTATGAAAATCGTCTATTATTGCATAACACTGTGGATCATGTATGCCTTTTCAGTAAAAACGAACTTATGGAGGTCGCTTGCCACAGGATTGTGTATACTATTTCAATGAAGAATAAACCAGGTTTGCAGTATTCATTTGAGTAAGCACACTGAAATTATTAATATGCCTGCAAGTCCATTTCAGAAATGTATATTTATCTCTGAGACCAGGGCATTATTTAATGTGTACGTCAAAGAGAAGGAAATGCATTCTTTCTTCTCATTATACTGCTGCTGCTGCTGCTTACACAACCACCACTACTATTACTACTACTACTACTATTACTGCTACTGCTACTACTGCTACTACATTGTATTACTATGTATGCTGATGAAACCTCTGGGGTTTGCTGGGCACGTAGTAATGATGGCCTAAATTCAGTGGTACAGAATTTTGTTGAAAAAGCCCAAACACATTTTTAAAAAGAAAACCTGAGGGTCAATATTAACAAAACTAATTTAATTTATTTTAAGACAAGTGGCTCAAATAAAAATACTGTTGTAAATGAGGACATTCAGGAAAATACCTGTTCAGAATGTAAATTTCTGGGGATATATATAGATGACAGACTTTCGTGGAATCAGCAAATAGATCATGTCTGTGGTAAAATAACATCTAGTCTGTATTTACTAAGGAGATTAGTTCAATATCTAGGTACTGAAGCAATAAAAATAGCGTATTTTGGGTTGGTGTATCCCCATCTATCTTATGGAATTGTATTGTGGGGGCTATTACAAATGATTGAAGCGATTTCATAAATTCACTGTAGCTCCATTCATTGACATATGGTCACGACACACTACAGATACGTAGAAAAACTCATAAAGTTTTTTTCGGCTGAAGCCGCACTTCAGGTTTCTGCCGCCAAAGCGTTCGAGAGCGCAGTGAGACAAAATGGCGACAGGAGCCGAGAAAGCGTATGTCGTGCTTGAAATGCACTCACATCAGTCAGTCATAACAGTGCAACGACACTTCAGGACGAAGTTCAACAAAGATCCACCAACTCCTAACTCCATTCGGCGATGGTATGCGCAGTTTAAAGCTTCTGGATGCCTCTGTAAGGGGAAATCAATGGGTCGGCCTGCAGTGAGCGAAGAAACGGTTGATGCAGGCAAGTTTCACGCGTAGCCCGCAGAAGTCGACGAATAAAGCAAGCAGGGAGCTAAACGTACCACAGCCGATGGTTTGGAAAATCTTACGGAAAAGGCCAAAGCAGAAGCCTTACTGTTTACAATTGCTACAAGCCCTGACACCAAATGACAAAGTCAAACGCTTTGAATTTTCGGCACGGTTGCAACAGCTCATGGAAGAGGATGCGTTCCGTGCGAAATTTGTTTTCAGTGATGAAGCAACATTTTTTCTTAATGGTGAAGTGAACAGACATAATGTGCGAATCTGGGCGGTAGAGAATCCTCACGCATTCATGCAGCAAATTCGCAATTCACCAAAAGTTAACGTGTTTTGTGCAATCTCACGGTTTAAAGTTTACGGCCCCTTTTTCTTCTGCAAAAAAAACGTTACAGGACACATGTATCTGGACATGCTGGAAAATTGGCTCATGCCACAACTGGAGACCGACAGTGCCGACTTCATCTTTCAACAGGATGGTGCTCCACTGCACTTCTATCATGATGTTCGGCATTTCTTAAACAGGAGATAGGAAAACCGATGGATCGGTCGTGGTGGAGATCATGATCAGCAATTCATGTCATGGCCTCCATGCTCTCCCGACTTAACACCATGCAATTTCTTTCTGTGGGGTTATGTGAAAGATTCAGTGTTTAAACCTCCTCTACCAGGAAATGTGCCAGAACTGCGAGCTCGCATCAACAATGCTTTCGAACTCATTGATGGGGACATGCTGCGCCGAGTGTGGGAGGAACTTGATTATCGGCTTGATGTCTGCTGAATCACTAAAGGGGCACATATCGAACATTTGTGAATGCCTAAAAAAACTTTTTGAGTTTTTGTATGTGTGTGCAAAGCATTGTGAAAATATCTCAAATAATAAAGTTATTGTAGAGCTGTGAAATCGCTTCAGTCATTTGTAATAACCCTGTAATATAAGAAGGGTATTTGTATTGCAGAAAAGAGTAATAAGAACTATGGCAAAAGTAAGACCCAGAACTTAATGCAAAAAAGTGGTTATTAATTTTAATATTATGATTATCTATGCAGTATATATTTTTCAATCAATATTATTAGTGAAAAAAGACAAAAAAGTGACAAACAGGAATATGGAAATCCATGATTACGATACAAGGCACAAATCAGACTTTGATTTGGTGAGCAGAAGATTGAATCTAACAACAAATACCCCATTCATTAAGGGAGCAATATTTTATCATTCTCTGCCAAACAACCTGAAACAGCTTTCTGGTAGAATTTTTAAAAATGTGTTAAAAAAATGGCTTATATTGAAGTGCCCATTCAGTATGGTGCTGACATGATTTGACCTCAGGAATGCTATGTTAAATATACTTAAATGATCTCTTACTTAATAACATGTAATCTATGTATATTGTGTATCAATAATCTAAATGTAATTAGGCCTACTGTAACATTGTCCATGCACGTTAAATACATGTTTTGAGCTGTAAGATAAATAAATAAATAAAAATAAATACTGCTACTGCTACTCACTATTCACTTTTCACTAATACTAAATTTCCTTTGAAAAAGAATTGTGCTGGATAAATTCAATTAAAAATAATAATTTTCATTGTAATTAACAGCAGCCTCATGAAATAGATTTAATAGTTTCAAATTTGAAGGGAAGCATACAATTTGTTGATGATTTTTATATATTTGGAACGTAGAAAGTATTGTGAGAGATACCATTACAGTTTTTCATTTTTTTACTCAACAGATCGTGAACTGTTGTCTAAAGCTGTTTATGAGGAGTGGTATTTTCGCAAGTTAATGCAGGAGCGTGCAGCACGTGAGAGGGAGAGAATGAAACAAAAACAGCAACAAGAGGTGAGGATTTTGCATTGTTTGATAATGCCCAAGAAAAAATAATTTTCAAGGGAATTGTAGAATAGTTTTATAATTCTTTTTTTAAAAAAAAGTTAAGTGTGGATCAATCAGCTATTCCATAGGGTCCCCCACAGACAGTTAGTTTCTAGTTCTGTTGAAGCCATTAACAATTAATAAATAATAAGAAATTTTAGTGCTTGTATTATATCACTTTCTTCTGGTACTGTAAAGTCATAATTAAGATTTAGTCTGCTTGACAGTATGTGGTGTACATTAGGAAAAATAATATTGATTTCCAGTGTTGTACAGCTTAGTTGGAATGTTTTTCAAATATAGTAATTATATCAAAAAGGAAAATTATCTCAAAAAAAATGTAATATTGAAATACAGAATTGCGGACAGTATTTACCTTCAGAAAAATGTAAGCACTGTTGATAGACACATACAAAAAAAGTAAATATACTGTCCTGTCAAGAAGTTTTTTCTAAAAAAAGAAAGGTCAGGCCTCTCAGGCCACAGGATGAGATACACCCAACTGTTGTGAGGTGAAATAACAAAGGGAGACAAAGATATAGAGGGGAGACTGTGGGAGAGGGGAGGGGGAGGGGGAGGCATCAGAGAGAGAGAGATAGATGTCAAAATAGTACTATTTGTCATAGCCTTTGTGTAGTAGCAGGCACTCAGATGTCTTGAGTCATAGACAGCACATATTGGTACTAGCAAAAATAATAATATAGAGCAGATCAGTGTGGGATAGCTCCAAAATTTTACTACATATGTTGGTATAATTGTATAATTAGTATAATAGAGGGAAACATTCCACGTGGGAAAAATATATTTAAAAACAAAGATGATGTGACTTACCATACGAAAGCGCTGGCAGGTCGATAGAAACACAAACAGACACATACATACACACAAAATTCGAGCTTTCGCAACAAACTGTTGTCTCATCAGGAAAGAGGGAAGGAGAGGGAAAGACGAAAGGAAGTGGGTTTTAAGGGAGAGGGTAAGGAGTCATTCCAATCCCGGGAGCGAAAAGACTTACCTTGGGGGAAAAAAGGACGGGTATTATTGAGTATATATAGGCGGGATAAAATTGTACAGCAGATACGGTAAAAAGGAGAAGGTGAATACAAAGTGAAACTACTGGCAAAAACAGAAAGAGAAAATAAGACGACAGAAAAGATTTCGAAATGCAACAGTGACAATAACAAACGTAATTGTTGGGTTCAAATTAATGATATCAATATAATAGAGGGAAACATTCCACACGGGGAAAATATATTCAAAAACAAAGATGATGTGACTTACCATACGAAAGCACTGGCAGGTTGATAGAAACACAAACAGACACATACATACACACAAAATTCGAGCTTTCGCAACAAACTGTTGCCTCATCAGGAAAGAGGGAAGGAGAGGGAAAGACGAAAGGAAGTGGGTTTTAAGGGAGAGCGGAATGTTTCCCTCTATTATATTGATATCATTAATTTGAACCCAACAATTACGTTTGTTATTGTCACTGTTGCATTGCGAAATCTTTTCTGTCATCTTATTTTCTCTTTCTGTTTTTGCCAGTAGTTTCACTTTGTATTCACCTTCTCCTTTTTACTGTTACCTGCTGTACAATTTAATCCCGCCTATATATACTCAATAATACCTGTCCTTTTTTCCCCCAAGGTAAGTCTTTCCGCTCCCGGGATTGGAATGACTCCTTACCCTCTCCCTTAAAACCCACTTCCTTTCGTCTTTCACTCTCCTTCCCTCTTTCCTGATGAGGCAACAGTTTGTTGCGAAAGCTTGAATTTTGTGTGTATGTTTGTGTTTGTTTGTGTGTCTGTCGACCTGCCAGCACTTTCATTTGGTAAGTCACATCATCTTTGTTTTTAGATATATATTATGTACTAACAGTTACATAGCTTTTTTCTATCCCACTAGCTATATTTTGACAAAATATAATATAAGTGAACAGTTCCACTATCACAGAAACCCATAAAATAAAGAAAGAATGTAAAGAAAGTGAAACTGTGAATTGTCTGTATTCCCAGAGGCATTATGCAGTCTAATACACTTAAACTAGGTATTCTGATCATAAAAGGTTGTGGCTTAGATTTCCTCTAGATAATAAAGCAAACACCAATCAGGAAAGAGTATTCCAATCCATCAATGAACAGAAGCTAAACAAAGTAATATCTAGATTACAATTAATAAACTGGATGAACTAATTGCACCTAATATGGAAGCTAATGAGTCAACCAAAGCATTGATAGATATGGTAACTGAAATCATTGAGGAAATATGCCCTAGACATTACCAGAAATACTGCAGGCTAAACTCCCATTCCAAAGTTGTATACACCACAAATAGATAATGCAAGGCTACGATATACTGTGTTCAATTTGTTAATGCTTTGTTGGAATAAAGTTGTGTTCAGTCTGTTGGTCATGTTGCTCTTATACCTAATTACAACATGATTGGCGACGAGTGTGGTTCTGTTCTCCATACAACTTTCTACTCTAGTAGGACCTCCATTTATTCTCATGATGACTGATAGTGTTACAGAGGACATTTTGTGTTGGTGGTTGAACAGCAAGCATGAAATTGCAGCAGCAGTTGCAGGTGCTGAACAATCAGACTCAGGCTTCTGTTTTGTGTAGTCAGCATGCTCCTTCATTTGTGTCATCTGCTGTTTTGTCCTCCATGGCCCCCATGGTTTACCTGCCTCCCTTTTCTACATACAAAGAGTCCGTTGAGGAATGGGATGCATACAAGAAACATCTGCAACAACACTTCAAGCTTTTCGGATCACTGACACTATTTTATGTCGTGCCTTGTTCCTTTCATAGATATCACCAAAAGTGTATCAAGTCCTATGTCAGTTCACACCTTTGCAGGATCTGCCTCCTTTAATGATTGACCAAATGTGTGAACTTCCTTCAAAATACTGCTATAAGCGCACCCATGTTATTGCATCCCAGCTTGAGTTTTACCACTGTAGGAAGCAACCACATCAGTCCTCTAGAGCATTGGCAGTGGAACTCCATGAGTTAAGTAGTCTTTATCATTTTGCATCTGATGTGCTTAAAGAGCCTTATGCTGATTAGATGGAGGGAGGTGCTATCATTCGTTTGGTTCGGGATGCAAGAGCATACCTTCCATACTTGTATGATTAAATGATGATGGCGTCCTCTTGGGTAAAATATTCCAGAGGTGAAATAGTTCCCCATTCAGTTCTCTGGGTGGGGACTACTCAGGAGGACGTCGTTATCAGGGGAAAGAAAACTGGCGTTCTGTGGATCGGAGCGTGGAATGTCAGATCCCTTAATTGGGCAGGTAGGTTAGAAAATTTAAAAAGGAAATGGGTAGGTTAAAGTTAGATATAGTGGGAATTAGTGAAGTTCGGTGGCAGAAGGAACAAGACTTTTGGTCAGGTGGATACAGGGTTATAAATACAAAATCAAATAGGGGTAATGCAGGAGTAGGTTTAGTAATGAATAAAAAAATAGGAGTGCGGGTAAGCTACTATAAACAGCATAGTGAACGCATTGTGGCCAAGATAGACACGAAGCCCATGCCTACTACAGTAGTACAAGTTTATATGCCAACTAGCTCTGCAGATGATGAAGAAATTGATGAAATGTAAGATGAAATAAAAGAAATTATTCAGGTAGTGAAGGGAGATGAAAATTTAATAGTCATGGGTGACTGGAATTCAACAGTAGGAAAAGGAAGAGAAGGCAACATAGTAGGTGAATATGGATTGGGGCTAAGAAATGAAAGAGGAAGCCACCTGGTAGAATTTTGACCAGAGCATAACTTAATCATAGCTAACACTTGGTTCAAGAATCACGAAAGAAGGTTGTATACATGGAAGAACCCTCAAGATACTAGAAGATTTCAGATAGATTATATAATGGTAAGACACAGATTTAGGAACCAGGTTTTAAATTGTAAGACATTTCCAGGGGTAGATGTGGATGCTGGCCACAATCTATTGGTTATGAACTGTAGATTAAAACTGAAGAAACTGCAAAAAGGTGGGAATTTAAGGAGATGGGACCTGGATAAACTGAAAGAACCAGAGGTTGTACAGAGTATCAGGGAGAGCATAAGGGAACAATTGACAGGAATGGGGGAAGGAAATACAGTAGAAGAAGAATGGGTAGCTTTGAGGAATGAAATAGTGAAGGCAGCAGAGGATCAAGTAGGTAAAAAGACAAGGGCTAGTAGAAATCCCTGGGTAACAGAAGAGATACTGAATTTAGTTGATGAAAGGTAAAAATACAAAAATGCAGTAAGTGAAGCAAGCAAAAAGGAATACAAACGTCTCAAAAATGAGATCGACAGGAAGTGCAAAATGGTTAAACAGGGATGGCTAGAGGACAAATGTAAGGATGTAGAGGGTTATCTCACTAGGGGTAAGATAGATACTGCCTACAGGAAAATTAAAGAGACCTTTGGAGAACAGAGAACCACTTGCATGAATATCAAGAGCTCAGATGGAAACCCAGTTCTAAGCATAGAAGGGAAAGCAGAAAGGTGGAAGGAGTATATAGTGGGTCTATACAAGGGCGATGTACTTGAGGACAATATTATGGAAATGGAAGAGGATGTAGATGAAGATGAAATGGGAGATACGATACTGCCTGAAGAGTTTGACTGAGCACTGAAAGACCTAAGTCGAAACAAGGCCCCGGGAGTAGACAACATTCCATTAGAACTACTGATAGCCTTGGGAGAGCCAGTCCTGACATCTGGTGAGCAAGATGTATGAGACAGGCGAAATACCCTCAGACTTCGAGAAGAATATAATAATTCCAATTCCAAAGAATGCAGGTAATGACAGATGTGAAAATTACGGAACTATCAGTTTAATAAGTCACAGCTGCAAAATACTAACGCGAATTATTCACAGACAAATGGAAAAACTGGTAGAAACCAACCTCAGGGAAGATCAGTTTGGATTCCGTAGAAATGTTGGAACACGTGAGGCAATACTGACCCTACGATTTATCTTAGAAGAAAGATTAAGGAAAGGCAAACCTACATTTCTAGCATTTGTAGACTTAGAGAAAGCTTTTGACAATGTTGACTGGAATACTCTCTTTCAAATTCTGAAGGTGGCATGGGTAAAATACAGGGAGCAAAAGGCTATTTACAATTTTTACAGAAAGCAGATGGCAGATATAAGAGTCGAGGTGCATGAAAGGGAAGCAGTGGTTGGGAAGGGAGTGAGACAGGGTTGTAGCCTATCCCCGATGTTATTCAATCTGTATATTGAGCAAGTAATAAAGGAAACAAAAGAAAAGTTCAGAGTAGGTATTAAAATCCATGGAGAAGAAATAAAAACTTTGAGGGTTGCCGATGACATTGTAATTCTGTTAGAGACAGCAAAGGACTTGGAAGAGCAGTTGAACAGAATGGACAGTGTCTTGAAATGAGGGTATAAGATGAACATCAACAAAAGCAAAACGAAGATAATGGAATGTAGTCGAATTAAGTCAGGTGATGCTGAGGGAATTAGATTAGGAAACAAGACATTTAAAATAGTAAAGGAGTTTTGCTATTTGGGGAGCAAAATAACTGATGATGTTCAAAGTAGAGAGGATATAAAATGTAGACTGGCAATGGCAAGGAAAGCATTTCTGAAGAAGAGAAATTTGTTAACATCGAGTATTGATTTAAGTGTCAGGAAGTCGTTTCTGAAAGTATTTGTATGGAGTGTAGCCATGTATGGAAGTGAAACATGAATGATAAATAGTTTAGACAAGAAGAGAATATAAGCTTTCGAAATGTGGTGCAACAGATGAATGCTGAAGATTAGATGGGTACATCACATAACTAATGAGGAGGTATTGAATAGAATTGGGGAGAAGATGAGTTTGTGGCACAACTTGACTAGAAGAAGGGATCGGTTGGTAGGACATGTTCTGAGGCATCAAGGGATCACCAATTTGGTACTGGAGGGCAGCGTGGCGGGTAAAAATCGTAGAGGGAGACCAATAGATGAATACACTAAGCAGATTCAGAAGGATGTAGGCTGAAGTAGGTACTGGGAGATGAAGAAGCTTGCACAGGATAGAGTAGCATGGAGAGCTGCATCAAACCAGTCTCAGGACTGAAGACCACAACAACAACAACCAACAACAACTGCTTTCCCTTCTTTGCTTAGAACTGGGTTTCAATCTGAGCTCTTGATATTCATGCAAGTGGTTCTCTTTTCTCCAAAGGTCTCTTTAATTTTCCTGTAGGCAGTATCTATCTTACCCCTAGTGAGATAACCCTCTACATCCTTACATTTGTCCTCTAGCCATCCCTGTTTAACCATTTTGCACTTCCTGTCGATCTCATTTTTGAGACGTTTGTATTCCTTTTTGCTTGCTTCACTTACTGCATTTTTGTATTTTCTCCTTTCATCAATTAAATTCAGTATCTTTTCTGTTACCCAAGGATTTCTACTAGCCCTCGTCTTTTTACCTACTTGATCCTCTGCTGCCGTCACTATTTCATTCCTCAAAGCTACCCATTCTTCTTCTACTGTATTTCTTTCCCCCATTCCTGTCAATTGTTCCCTTATGCTCACCCTGAAACTCTGTACAACCTGTGGTTTGGTCAGTTTATCCAGGTCCCATCTCCTTAAATTCCCACCTTTTTGCAGTTTCTTCAGTTTTAATCTACAGTTCATAACCAATAGATTGTGGTCAGAGTCCACATCTGCCCCTGGAAGTGACGAGTGGGAATTCCAACTCTCTATATGGTCCCAGAAAATGGGGAGACAACTTATTAGGAACCTTACTGCGTGTATCGCTACCCCATCATTTTTGACAAAGACTATATCCCTGACTTGAATATTTCTTGGACAATGCCCCCTGTTGCATTATGCTGATTCCATGCTAATAGGTGCGCTGAATGTTAGCCTTGACCCTTCATCAGGCATTGCTGACAGACTAAGCAGTGAGGTTATTGGGCAACAGATTTATATCTACCACAGTTTGGCCAATGGAAAATCAAGGGGATAAGATAACATAAGCGAAGTGGGAGTAGCCTGACAGGTTTCATGTCTAGTGTTAGTAAGGGCGAAATTTAACCAGGGAAACATACAGTCCCAACTAGTTTGATTCTCAGAGTAGAAGGCAATAAGTGAGGATTCAAATTACGATTGACTCATTCCACAATTGGTGGCTGGGGATAACAGGGCATAGTGATGATATGTTTAACCCCGGAGCGGAAACAAACATTACTAAACTCCATAGAAGTAAAAGCAGCAGCATTATCACTAACCAGTACTCCGAAGGGACCAAACCAAGTAAAAATTCTACTCAGGTGGCTAACACTCTGTGTAGCTATAATGCCCCTACTCAGAAACAACCAGCTAAATCTGGTAAACTCTTCAACGATGACAGAACTATATCGATACCCACCTTGGGTATGGCACAGAGGACTGATGTAACCAATAAAAAGGCTTTCCAATGGTGTCTCAACTTGAGTAGATTGAAGTAGTCCCCATCACACACACGACTGTAGTCTCAGGGAACTGAAACCACCAGTCGCCTGAGACTGCAGTCGTGTGTGTGAGTTGCGTTTGTGTGAGTTTGTGGTGCCTATGTAGGAATTACAATTATGAGCAACTTAAGTTGGAAAGACCACAGAGATAATATCGTGGGGAAGGCAAAACAAAGACTGCGCTTTGTTGGCAGAACACTTAGAAGATGTGACAAACCCACTAAAGAGATGGCCTACATTACACTTGTCCGTCCTCTGCTGGAATATTGCTGCTCAGTATGGGATCCTTACCAGGTACTATTGACAGAGGACATTGAAAAAGTGCAAAGAAGGGCAGCTCGTTTCGTGTTATTGTACAATAGGGGTGAGAGTGTCACTGATATGACGCGAGTTGGGATGGCAGTCACTGAAACAAAGGTGGTTTTCTATGTACAAAATTTCAATCGCCAACTTTCTCTTCCAAATGCATAAATATTTTGTTGACACCCACCTATGCAGGGAGAAATAATCGTCATAATAAAATAAGAGAAATCAGAGCTTGAACGGAAAGATTTAGGTGTTCCTTTTTCCCACATGCCATTCAAGAGTGGAATGGTAGAGTAGTATGAAAATGGTTCGATGAACCCTCTGCCAGGCACTTAAGTGTGAATTGCAGTGTAACCATGTAGATGTAGATGTAGATGTAGATGTAGATGTACACCCATCAGGATTCCATTTGGTCATCTGACAGTCCTGACAAAGCAACCATCCTCCAAATATCTTGATTCAATGTACAAAAGAAAATCCAGAATGGAATGTAACAGTATTATGAGAATGAAAGTTACCATTCACCATATAGCAGAGATGCTGAGTTACAGATAGGCACAACAAAAGACTATCACAATTATAGCTTTCAGCCATTCAAGCCTTTGTCAACAACAGACACACATATAAGTGCGTGCGCGCACACACACACACACACACACACACACACACGAAAAAAAACACACACACATGACTGTAGTCTCAGGCAACTGAAACCACCAGTTGCCTGAGACGTGCAATCGTGTGTGTTAGTTGCATTTGTGCGAGTTTGTGGTGCCTACCTGCAACTCAGCATCTCCGCTATATGGTGAGTAGGGAGTTTCCCCTCTCATAATATTGATACAATGTACATAGGGTAAGGGACTTCTGGATTTTATAGATAGTTTTATGAAGTCCTAGGTGGCCTCCTGCCACTAAACGACAAGGATACTTAAATACTGCCAGGGTCAACATGGCTGGAAGGCAGATTTCCACCTCCTGCCCCTGATCTGCATTACAACACAACATTTTTCTCCTCAACTCATACCCTGGGACTGACCTGGCCAGACTCTTACTGCCCCCTCATACACTCCAGCTTGGGGTCCTCCTCTTGATGCCCAACCAAATCGCAAAATGGTGCGGGAATATCGGTAAGAATGAAATTAACCTACTGCTCCACCAGCTCGGCGATATCTAGAGAGCACTCTTCTTCTTCTTTCAACCCAAACATGTGACTCAGAGCATTGGCTGTTTTCACACTCTTTTACATGGGGCATGTTGAACCAAAAGGAGCAGATCCTGACTGCCCATCATGCAATGCATCCAGTTTTACGAGGATCGGCCAGAACCCAACTGAGGGCATAAACTCTCAGTGTTCCAAATATTATTTAAATCTCTCAAGGGCGGAAACAACAGCAAGTGCCTCCAGTTTGTAAGTAGAATATTTTCTCTCTGATGCCAATAAACTTCGGGAAATGTAGACCAACAGCCTTTGCTCATCTTCTTCCTCCTGAAGAAGAATGGCAGCCACTCTAGAGTTGGTGGTGTCTGTCTGAAAGATGAAGGGCAAGTTAAAACCAGGTACAGTCAAAATGGGAGCTTTACTTAAGGCAACCATAAAAAAGAGACAAAGGCAGCTTGCTGACCACCTGTCCACACAAAGGGCTTCCCTTTCTTGCACAAAAGATTCAGAGGAGCTGCTACTTTGGCAAATTTGGATACAAATGTCCAGAAATAGTTGGTCACCCCATTGAAATGCGCCACTCCTTTCTTATTTTTGGAGGATTAAAGCTATAAATGGCCCCTGTTCTCAGCTGATCTATTGTAACACTGTCTGCCAAAACCAAATGTCCAAGAAAGGAAATCTCCCTTCGAGCTGGAGTGACCTTCGTCACCTTCGTTCTGAAGTCAGCTCCCTTCAACTGTTCCAAAATCAAACAAAACTGCTGAATATGATGATCAAACTGCTGAATATGATGATCAAAGTAGGAACTGTAAATAGGAACTATAAATAACTAGATTGTCCAATTAATTGTAGACATATTTGAATTTAAGATCTCCTAGTATTGAATCAAGTAACCTTGATTCGGATTGCTGCTCTGGTGGACAACCTGAATGGAACCTGATTAAATTATACAGGTTCCAACCTGTGCAAAAGGTGGTGGCCAGCTTTGATTACTCAGATAAGGGAATTTCATAATATGCCTGGTTAATGTCAATTACCAAAACATAATGGGCCCCCAAAAATCACAAGAAATGCCCCTGCAAATTGGGAAGGAGTGCAGACTCCAATATCACCTTGTGGTTAAGAACTTGATAATCAACAACCTCCCTAAAATTCCCTCCATTATTCTTTGGAATCAGGAATATTGGTGAGGCATATGGCAAGGTGGACAGCTGTATAATGCCTTCTGTGAGCACTTTATTCACCAACTCCAGTAATATTTTCATTGTAAGAGGCAACAACTGATAAACAACTGCCTAACCAGAATGTGATAGACAACAAAATCTTATACTCTATACAACTGGTAACACCCAGTTTGTCAGTTAGAACCTCAGAGAAGTTACGCAATACCATAAGGAGAGCATGAGCCTGTTCAGGTCCCAAATGCCCCTTCCTTGATCACACTATTATCATTGCTACGCAACACCACTTGGCTGGATGATGACACAAAGGAAACTCCGCCTCTGAATGGAAACCAAAGTAGAACCTATTAAGTGCATAACTCAACACAAGACCCATCTTACTCACAAAATCACAACCTATTAAAAGATCAGTATTCAAACCCTTTGTGGCCAAAATCCTTATGGGACAGGAAAACCCATCAACATGACAAAAGACCTGTACACATCCCAATACAGGAAAGGCATTACCATTAACAGCTCTGCAAGAAACCTCACTAAATGCAACCTGGAAACTTACAACTGTGGAGATACCTAATATATCACTGCTGGCTCATCAAGGAAACATTACTACCCAAATCGAGCAATGCACACAAGGGCTTACTGTTAATATAAGTACATGAAAAGGGAATAGGATTAGTAGTTACAACTTTGAATGCCTTAGAGTGAGCAGATACGACAGAGGAAAACCCCCTGTTGTCTGCTCCTGTGGCATCAACTGCGTGGAGCATGTTTAACATCAGCCCGGGCACTGTCAGGCAGGATGGTCAGGCTGGTCACAATTTTCTCTAATAGTGTGATTTTTACTAAAAGAGGATGGGAATTCACGTGTGTTAAAACCAATGCCCTGGTGTATCCTCTACTCTGATTTGCTAGCGTAACTCCTTCCACAAGCATGACAAGATCATCCAAATTGTGGTAAGTCCTTGGGCGCTCTGCAAGCAAGACTCTAGACCGATCTTCTGACTTAATGCCTTGCAGGATAGTGGCAAAAATTTCCAGCTGAAGGAGTCACAAATCAAAGGCTACAGCAGCGGTACACACCTCCCGGACATACTTAGCCAAACCCTCATTAGTATCCTGAACACTATAGAAATGTTTATTAACAAGGTCACTTTTAACTCTGGCTGATAGATGCTCTCTTAGTACGCATGCACACAACTCCTTGATGGGCCCCCTGTTGCAAGGACCTCCCCAATTAGCCCCACCAAGGACCCTTAACATAATGGGTATAGCAACCAGAAAACAGTTTCCCATGACAGCTGGAAAACACTGACTTGCTCTTCTAACTTAACAATAAACCACAAAAACTCAACTTGTTCCTCCTGAGTATTGATGCTAAGCTGCTCTACCCCATGTAATACATGCACAAAAGGATTAGATAACTTAGCAAAGGGCACTTATGCATCCTCCACCTCCTGAGTTCCAGGTCCTGGAAGAACTAACTCCCTTCCGACAACCTCAGAATCTACCTCCCTACCAACCCAATGTCCTCCACACTCTATGTTACTCAAACCAATTTGTATGCTAAGTATTTTGATATGTAGTTGCTTGATAATGGGTTGAAATTTGGAGTCAGTAGCAATACAACTAGGTCCTCTATCCACCACAGCCAGTGCAAAATTTGAGTGTGCATATGATAAATCTGATGACATGAAGGAACACTGTCTTTTAAAAGGTTCAAATTTTCCTCAAGTTCACATAGGGAAGTGGTGCACTGCTGCATGGCAACACTTACTTGCCCAACCAGCTCCGCTGTTACCTGTGTACTGGAACACCAGCCACCACCTACAGTTGCACCAATGACTCATAAATGCCCACATCTTCCAAAAGGTTTCAGATCATAGATTCATACTGAAGCTGTTCCTTTCTCAAACACTCCACTGTAATTATAGCTCAAGGCTCCATTTGGAAGGCAATGGATGTGCAATACCAAAATCCAAGAAAGCACCAATCTCACCTAGTTACAACAATCAGTTATGAAAAGAGAACTTGTATGAATGATGTCTAATACCATAAAAATCTCCAACACATAAAGACAACCACACTTTGCTACCAAAATGGTACACAGCTACTGTAAACGGTTGTCTAGGAGGGGGAGGACTAGGCCTAAGTAAGGGTTGAACGTGGTCCATGACTCAACTATTTACTGAATAACATATTCTTAAAAGATCAATCAAACCAATTAAAAAATTACTTGTAAGCTTTCAACAGTTAATTAATTGAGCATGTTAAGGACAAAAACAACAACAAGTCTCAAAATGATTAAATTTCATAAATGTGCACATCCCCAAACATGTGCTGCAGTGTTTACTTTGCATTCAAGTAATTCTTTACTATGCTGTCACATTGACCCACACTGTACTGTTGAAAATGTGGGAAATAAAAAATATTGTATATGGTTATGAAAATATCTGTGTTTGAAGACAACAAATGAGCTTTGCACTTAACTGTCACAATTATGAAAGCAAATATTTTCAACAATTCATGTCACAGGGGCAAAGAAATTTGTCTCAGACCCTTGAGAATTAATCACTAACACTAAGTTTCAATTCCCATTATTAGATACCATGTAATTATTAGGACACAGACATTTTTTTAGTACAAGTTTATGTGACAGAAGAAGGATGCAAAAATTTAATACAGTATTTATGCTTAAAAATGACAGCTACTGTGAAAGACAATAGAAATGAACATTTTGTGAACCTCACACTGTGCCAAAATTCAATTAACAGAAGTAAGGTGCTTCACCATAGTTCTAAGACGCTACGCTTCCCTCTTAACGAAGGCACCGCAGCCACAAACTTCCACAGTAGGAATAGCTTTGATTGCCTCATGTCCTCCAGAGCTGCCAGGATGCAGGATGTAAGCTAATTCTTGGACACACAGCCCTAAGCAGAACAATGAAGATCAGTCATCTGAAAGAGAAATCACATGGCTCAAATCCTAACATGCCATGCCTGAAGAGGCCTTCCTGCTCCATCACCTACCACTGTCCAACTGACTCCTCACACTGCCACTTCCTTACATCAAAATAACAAACCCACCGCTAGAGGCAAAGATGGCATGTGGAAGACATATGGTGACCCATCATCATAGTATGGCTCAGCAAATATGTAGAATGTTTTTGGATTTGATGCTTTTAAGATGTTTGGTTTTACCATTTCAGATGAAATGAATTTAATGTCTAAACAAGTGCCATATACACAGCTAAATGAATTATGTTCTGAGTTTTCCTCTTTGTTCTCTCCTGGATTGGAGTGTGCCAACAATTTTCAAGTGCACATTACCATGAAACCTTCTGCTTGCTCTCATTTTTATGGGACTTTTCTGTTCCAGTGGTACTCGGGAAATAAGTCAAAAGTGAATTAGATCTCACAGAATCTGGTGTTGTTTGGCCAATTTCATCAAGTTAACAGTATACCGCCTTAGTTATAGCAAAGAAACTGCCAGGTTGGTTACGCCTCTACAGTGATTTTAAAGTTTCTGTGAGCGCACAATCTCTAGTGGATGCGTACCTGATACCACATCCAAATGAATTCTGTGCAAAGTAATCAGGTGGTCAATATTTCTCAAAAATTGACTTGCCGGATGCCTATTTACAACTCGCTTTAGATACAGAGTAACAACAAACGTTAGTTGTCAATACCCATTTTGGACTGTATCAATATTTTTGGTTGCCTTTTGGAGTCTCCGGTGCTCCTGCTATTTTTCAAAGTTTTTTTAGAACAACTTTCAGTGTGTCTGCTGGGTTGTGGAAACTATTTTGATGACTGTCATTTCTGGAGCCTCCATTGAGGAACATTTACAAAATCTCCATACTCTTTTTTTTTCTGTACTTCAAGTGGCCAAATTGAACTATAATTTAGAAAAATATCATATTTTTTTCAACCTTCTATCATTTATCTTGGGTTTAAAGTTTCTTGTGAGGGTTTCAAACCCCTGCATCAATATGTTTCTGCTATTGTGTCACTCTCACACCCTATGTCAGTCAAAGAACTTCAGGGTTTCTTAGACAAAGCCACCTACTATCATAAATTCAGTGATGTGTGCACATACTTTCGAAAGTTCACACGTGCAGCAGTGCTATGTCATCTGCAGAAGGCACCTCAGATGCAGAGTGTGTATGTGTGTGTGTGTGTGTGTGTGTGTGTGTGTGTGTGTGTGTGTGTGTGTGTGTGTGAGAGAGAGAGAGAGAGAGAGAGAGAGAGAGAGGGGGGGAGAGAGAGAGAGAGAGAGAGAGAGAGATCACTGTCAGAGCTCACCATCTCACCATGGGTCCCAGTCCATTTAAGGCTACCTGAACAACAAACTTCCACATCACTGAATAGGGAATAGTGGTGAAGATGATGTGGCTCTGTCCCCAAGCCCCCCCCCCCCCCCCCCCATGTCACTCCCATACCTTGTGAATTTTTTATTTGGTGGTACATTAAGGACCATGTTTACACATCCCCACTGCCAAGAACACTGGAATAGCTCAGGGAATGTATTAATGCTGCCGTGATGACCGTTGACAGGATATTGCTCCATAAGGTATAGAATGAACTTGACTATCACTTGGACATGAGTTGTGTGGTCAAGAGGGCACTCATAGCATATTTGTAGACTGAAAAATGCAAACCTGGGGAGTTTACAGTCCTATTCATGTATCAGTTATATTTTTACATGTAATACTTCGAAAAATATAGAGTTTTGAAATTGAATGAATCATTTCCAGTAGCCCTGTATCTTGGTGCTGTCGTAGTGTGATTGGTCGCATTACACTGAAGCAGATAATAACAAATACAAGAACATGAAAAAGCACTACAGATCTGAAAACAAAGCACAAAGGCCAATGTTTTACACTCTTTAAATATAAAGCAACCATCATTGAAACAGAAATAAATCGTCAAAAGAAAGAGTACAGTATTCCAACATGTCCTGACACATTAAATACATTATTTGACTATCCTATCTCAGAAAACAACATTGAAGATGTGGGCAAGGGAGAAGCACTACTGCTAACATTACACAGTAAAGCAACTGCTAGTCTCAGGTTGGGTCACGTAACTTGTAGACAAGTCAGTGAGGCAATAGCCAAACTCAGGCTGAAGAGCATTATGGTCTTCCTAATTATGTTACTAAACACATAAAAAATAGATAATAATGCCTTTGAACAAAAATAATAAAGAAAATATTAAATGAAGGTGTCAACCCAGAATGCTAAAAACATCCATAATCAAGTCTTTGTGTAATACACATTAGACAGGATCAACTGACAATTACAGACCCATTTCAACAGTCCCAATAATTTTTAAAATAACAGAGTACTGTGCATCAGCAGATGAACCAATATTTTGAATATAATAACCTACTCTGTTGTGCATAGTACGGTTTTAAATCTATCCTGTCGGTGGTGAAGGCAGTTGACAGCTTTATAACAAAAGTATATGACTGTGTTGAGAGTAAGTCTGTAACCTATGTGACACTGCTAGATTTAAGGAAAGCCTCTGATGAAGTGTCCCATAACATCCTAATGAGAAAGCTACAGTACAACAGAAGAGGGAAGAACGCTATCCTCCTGCTGCATCCATACCTAACTAATAAGAAAGTATTAGTGTGTGAAAATAACAAAAAATCATATTCTTTCATTCTTGGACACATTCTGTTTATTATATACATAAATGACACACCCTTCAAATACCATTTGAGACAATACTGTATGCAGATGACTTCACATTAATTGCTCAGAATACAATAGAATGTAATGATGGTAATAGATATGTATACCTTCTTGTTTCAGGCCAGTACAAAAAATTCAAATGCACCCAATTAGGAAACTAAACCAATGAAACTTCTTGGCTTCCATATTGACCAAAGTCTTAGCTGGAATATACAAACAGATAAATTTTGAACCAAACTGTCAAGTGTGACTTATCTGTTGAATAAACTGAAAGTCCATTTTAGTGAAACTCTCTTACTGTATGCTTACTTTGCTTTCTTCACTTCACATTCAACATGTGGAATTCTGCTATGGGGAAACTCACCAAGATCAAAGACTGCATTTAAATGGAAAAAAAGGCTATCCATGATGCTAATACACTACCATAACACTAGAAATTAACACACAGTGGACAAGCTACACATAATAGTTGTCTTGGAATTTTGATTCCCCAGTACCTATAAAAAATTATAAAAATGTAAATATAAAAAGTCGCAGCTGCAATGCCTCCTCTATGTGGTGAGAAGCAGCCTATTCATTTCATATTGCTGTTATTCCATACTAGCATTTACATTGTTTAAATGTTAATTTGTTATAAGGTTATTTATGTGACATGTTGATTCATTACAGCACAGGCCTATTGTACTAGATTTACAAACAAAGGTCAGATTGTATATAATGTGCATTACTGAATTAATAAATAAATGCCTTCTTATAACATAATTATGACTTAGTTAGGCACAGAGCTCTGTTGTAACTATGTATGTATATAAACTTTACATGATGAGACCAATTGCATGTAAACATGTTTAAAGTTGAATAAATATTCTATTTTGTTCTATTCTGAACAGTTAAGCTGATGTAGAACAACAAGAAAAAAGGGTCTTCATTGTATTGAAAATAAACAAAAAAACTGTTGTGTATTAATGGAAGAGATAGATCTAGCTGTATATAATCTAATAAAATACTATTGTAGAGCTAGTAAAAGAAAATAGGAAGTGACTACATATACAAAAACCATTATTAAGACCTAGGTCTTAAAAGTTAATGACCACTGTGTTTAAAAGACCTTTGACCACTGTGCTATGGCAGTTGATAACCAGCAGGAAGTATCTTAAGTTTCCTAAAAAAAAGTTAGGGGGTGATTAATAATGATGTACAGATTAATCTGGAGACTCTTCATAGTGGAGGCTTTCACACTGATGTGATAGTTCTGATCAAGAACACTGTAGTTGATTTCCAGGTTTTGAATATTTCCTACTGTGACATTCCCAATGAGGAGTGACTTTTGAGGTGTGAGAGCCACTGACAATTTGTTCTTAAACTGAAAAACGACAGTAATTTAGACAATGATAGTATAATGGTCAAATGTTAACAGTAAAACAAGCTGAGCAGTCAGGTTCATATCGTCACAGAAAAACAAATGCATAACGGAAACATAACCAATGGCTTGATCACAGTGTTTAAAAAAAAAACTGTGAAAGAAACACTAGGAAGGGATTTACAAAACAGACCGTTGTGTGGAACTTCTTACACAATGATAAGGAGAGGTGGGCTACAGAATGGTGTGGCAACTGTCATGACAGGAAAGCTGGACAGGAGCAGAAATGATTAGCGAACAAGGTAACACAGCAAACAGAAGATTTGCTTAACTTGTATGTCTTCAAGCATACAAGGACTCAGTACAAATAATGTTGCAAGAAACAGAATCCAACTATCACACTATCAACTAGGATGAACAATGGTGTTGCAGTGAAGAATCTCCAGGTGCAAGTGGGCTGAGTGGCTCCCACCAGCCATCCTGTATTGCAGTGGCAGAGGGTGCTCGTAGCCCAGAACTAATGGAGGTGTGGCACAGCGGGTGTGATTTGCTGGGTCTGCTGGTCCCACATGACCACTGTTGGCATTTGACAGAAACTTGCAATTCTGTTGCCAACTCAAAGATGCTGGTAGGGTGGTACTGATATGAGACATCACACAGAAATTGTCAGTGAAAGATTTAACTCTTCCTTCCAAGATGTTTCTTCACTACAATTAAGTCCTTTGTTGTTCTACAGAAGGGGTACAATCAAACAGAAGCAGGGGCAAAGGATGGATAATATGAAGGATTAAAGTATCCTGTGCCATGGAGGGAAA
Organism: Schistocerca serialis cubense; assembly: GCF_023864345.2. Lineage (NCBI taxonomy): Eukaryota > Metazoa > Arthropoda > Insecta > Orthoptera > Acrididae > Schistocerca > Schistocerca serialis. The sequence continues at coordinate 140,951,606 of NC_064638.1, read as the reverse complement.
CCTCTACCCACTTCAGAGAATAAGTTGTAACCAAGAACCAAACTCCATTACAATAAGGTAAAGTTCTTCAGTCTTAACTAAACAAAACACTTTTTAGACTTGTTTCACAAACTTTATTATTATTTCATTATCTAAGTCTTGAGTTATCATCACATTTTCTAGTACACAACTGACCCCAAAGGTAAAAACCAAGCAAAGATAAACATGTCAACTTGTTAATCTATCAGTTTTTTACTTAAACTATAAGGTTTTGTTGGCAGTTTTGACACAGTTACATATGCATTCTACAACATTCATTAGGACAGGATTTACAATAAATCTCAATAAAAAATCATTGGAGTAAAGCTATGTGCAAAGGAATTGAAAGAAAGCATCCTGGTTCTTCTCATATGTAGAGATTTTAACAGTGTCTAAAAGGGACGAAAAATTGAATTGAGTCTGTTCATTCAACAGCAAATGTGTAGATAAACACATCTGTTTTTCTAATTTCTAATATTTTTAATTGAGTGAGCTTTGCACCCTTTCTGTCTATGTGCAGGACTTCTACATCTATAATGCAAGAAAAAGATACAGCACTACTTACTGTAAAGATGACACATTCATTTGCAGACAGGCACAACCAAACATCAGTTGCACATTAGCTTTCAGCCCCAGCTTTGTCAGAAAAAGAAACATACATACATTCATTCACACATGCAAGCACACCTCATGCACACTTGACTGCCATCTCCGGAAGCTCACACTGTTCTATCATGTAGTTGTCAGTTTTGCGTAAGCAGTTTCAGCAAAAAATGAATATGGCTTCTTTAATCTCCAGCTTCTGTGGTGTTCTTTGAGCCAAGTACAGATTGTCATCTTCAGTCTGTCCAGTATAGCAAGGCTGACATTCTTACCAGATAATGTGTGACACTCCTAGAATATTGCTTAAGTGTGTGGGACTTTTACCAAATAAGACTAACACGGGGTATTCAGCATATACAGAGAAGTTCAGCATGAGTGGTCATAGGATTGTTTGATCCATGGGAGAGTGTTACAGAGATGCTGAAGAAACAGGACTTGCATACTCTTGGAGATAGATGTAAACTATTCTGAGGAAGCCTACTTACAGAGTTTCAAGAACTAGCTTTAAATGATGACTGTAGGAATGTACTACAACCCCCTGTACATCAGTTCCATAGGGATAATGAGGACAAGATTATATTAATTACAGCACATATGGAGGCCTTTAAACAACCATTCTTTCCACTCTCCTTATGTGAATGTAACATGAAAAAACCCTAATAATTGGAATAGTGGAATGTACCCTCTGTCGTACACTTCACAGTTGTTTCCTGATTATAGATGTAGATATAGATCTTATAAAGCCCATTTTCATCATGGCCAGTTGCTTATTTTCTGAATTGAAATAACATGTAACTAATGTGTGTGGGACAGAGGAAAAAACGGAGAAACCCTTTGATTTTAATATGTTGTTTATGCCAATAGAAATTGTACCTATAAAAGGTAACCAACACCATATCCTTTTTGGTTTATCTGCATTGTTCATTGGGTACAGTAGGGATCTGGCTTCATTCTACAGCTTTTTTAATGAGAATGTTGTCAATGATTGTGAATTCAGATTCATCATTTGTAGCAATTGTTTTTATTGTATTAAGTTTCTCATCATAGTCTTCTTGGGACATGGGAATAAAAAGGAGGCAGTGGATCATGTGGTAGAATGAGAGGAAGCTGTGATGATTGTGTCAGTAAAGGAGACTTTCTGATAAAGTTTATGGTTTCTATTTTCTATCCATAAGTTCATGCATGGGAAATTAATGGTGGAACTTCCTAACTACATATTGACCTTCAGGTTAGTATACCACTGGTTCATATTTCCCAAGAACTTCTGGATCTGTCTGGAGCAACTTTTCCACATACACAGAATAACATTAACATATCTGTACTGATACACATTTCACCGTGTGGTTCACTCTCAAGAAAATCAGTCTCCCACTTGTCCATTAACATTTATGCTAGCAAGACAAATAAGGGTGAGTCCATTGTCAGATCATCTATGTGCTTATAGTAGCTCCCTTGAAAACAGAAACAGTTTTGATTTAAGCAGCATTCTATTGTACAAACTATGCTCAATTGTTCTCCTGATTAATGATGTGTAAATACAATGATTCTGGCATAGTATCTATACAGTCTTTCAAAGGAATGCTTGAGAACAAGCTTTGTACATCAAAAGAGACTAATAGAATAAGCAGTGTTAAAGTCAAAGTGTTTGTCTGCATCTTTCTATTTCCTGCAAGTACCAGATAGATGTTGCTTCAGTTGAAAAATACTCAACTGGCCAGTATGAAAAGTGAGTTTCTGCCAAGAGTGTCAGTATTGCTACATTGGACATTCTGAAAAGTCAGTCTGTACTAATCTCAAAGAACTCCACAGAAGCTGGAGATTAAAGAAGCCAGATTCATCCTTCACCAAACACTATTTAAACCAAAACAACAACTAATAGGTGTAGGTACCCTACGTACAGAGGGAAAGGGTGCAAAGCTCACTCAGTTAGAAATACTAGAAATTTAAAAAAAGCAGACTGTGTATCCAACTCCTGCTATCGATTGAGCAGACTTGATTCAATTTTTCACCGCTTTTAGACAATGTTATGATCTCTATGGAGGAGAAGAACTTGGATGCCTTCTTTCACGTTTAGATAATGGCACAAATTCCTTTACACTTAGATCTAGTCCAGTGTTTGTTATTTATACTTATTGTAAATGTTTCCTAATGGCTGTTGGAGAATACAAATGTAATTGTGTCAAATTTGTCCACAGTAATAACTTCCACAGTTCAAGTCAAGAATCAGTAGATTAAGAAGTTTACATGACTGAACAGTCCATGTGTGTACTGCCTCTCCATGGTGTCCAACGAGCACAATATTTTGGCCCTCAAACATGTCATCATCATCCAGTGTGCTATGAACTGAGAGTTCATCAATGCACTTGGCAATGGCAACATGTCTGATCACCAAAACATTGTGTTCATTGGATACTGTGGACTGACATTACATTCTAGGACTGTTCACTCAACAAATACACCAGGAGAAACTGAAGAATCATGTCACATGTCTACCTTTGCTTGGTTTCATCTTTGGAATCAGTTATATACTAGAAAATGGGCTTATAACCTGAAACCTACATCATATACAACAATAATACAATTTGTGAAAGAAGGCTAAAAAGCTTTTTGTTTAGTTAATACAATGTACAATGTTTCAGCCAGAACCAACAGTTGAATCTGTTAAAATCCTTCAGTCCAGTATCAAGAAAAGTACAATAGTTTGAAAGGTATAGTGGAAATGGTAAGCAATCCCTGTAATACAACTAGATGCAAGACCTGTCCTACACATCCTGCCACCACCAACTACTCCAGTCCAGTCACAAGCATCACCTATCCCATCAAAGGCAGGGCTAACTGTGACACCAGTCATGTGATCTACAAGCTAAACTGCAACCACTGTGCTGTGTTCTGTGTAGGAATGACAACCAATAAGCTATCTGTCCGCATGAATAGCCACCGAAAATCTGTGGCCAATAAACAGCTGGCCCACACAGTTTCTGAACATGTAGCCCAACACAACATTCTTCATTTTAATGACTGATTCACATCCTCTGCCATCTGGGCCTTTCTACCAACACCAGCTTTTCTGAATTGTGTAGGCCGGAGCTCTCCTGGCAATAAATCCTACATTCCCATAATCCTCTTGGGCTCAACCTTCATTATTCATTGTCCTTCACCCACCTATCTCCTTTCCTGTTCCCACTCCAGCACTACACAGCCTTCTGTTCCACCAGTGCACCCACATTCTTTATGCTTCTCTCCTTTTTCACTTCTCCGTACCCTCCCCTCCCCCTACCCCACCATCTAACCTCCCAGCTGCACCTAGCTGCTGTGCCATCTCTCCAACTCGCCCCTTTACGCTCCCACAAGCAGCACTTCACCATTCCCACTTCTACACTGCTGTCCCTCCCTCCCCCCCCCCCCCCCCCCCAATCCACACCACAGCCTCCTGCTTACCCCTACCACCCAGAATGCTTCTGCCACCATGCATAGTTTCTCGCAGTCTGGTCACATCGGCCAGAGACACCAGTCATGTGTGTGTGAATTGCATTTGTGTGAATTTGCATGAAGAAGGCTTTACAGCTGAAAGCTTACTTGTTTAGTAGTCCTTTTGTTGTGCCTGTTTGTTATTCAACATTGTCTGTGACAACATTTCCACTACATGATGAGTAGCTGTCTATCCTTTTCACACTATTGTCATTATCCCAGCCTGGATCTTCCATTGTTTGAAAAGTAAAGTATGTGCACAAAAAAGTTTAACACTCCAAGCATCAAATAAAAACAGTGATGTTAATATAATTGGGTTGTCAAATAATAGTTGTAGCAGAGACGCTGACACACTGACATTGTTAGTCACCAACTTCAATGATTACTTCGTGACCAAATAGTGAGAACTGCTAATAAACAGCCAGATACTGGAGTACTATATTTACTCCATCAAATACAGTTTCATCAACATCATGCATTAATTTCACAAATATACCCCTAATGAGATAACTTTACAACCACATATACTAGCAAACTAATCAAGTGCCACACCATATACAGCATTAAAGATAACTGAACAGGCCTACAGCAGTCTCACAGCAAATGGTTTAAACTTGAACCACACAAAGACCAATATTAAACAATTTCAGACAAAGAAATATGACTAATGGACCTAGAAATAGATCTTAATAGTCATTATCTAAATAAAACACTATATGAAAATTTCATGAGGGATCCATCTGGATAACAATACATGCGGAAACCAATGAGTCTGTCATGTTTTGTACTTCTGGAGCAACATTGCTAAAATATTCAGTCAGTGGAAGCAGACAATAAATAGCAACAGAGTGCCCAATGCATTTACTCCATAGAGTATTTGTTGTTAATAATGCAATTCAGTTTAAGCTGAATTGTAATTTATAAAACTACAATACAGACTAAAATAAACCAAAAGGAAGATTAGATTTCATGTCAAAAAGAGAGGAAATGTTTGTGGAAAATGGAATCAATGAAGTTGAAGCAGGAGTTTCAACCAAGGTGACATGACTGGAACCGATCGAGTTGATGCAGTGGTTAGACACTGGACTTGCATTTGGGAGGACGACGGTTCAATCCCGTGTCCGGCCATCCTGATTTAGGTTTTCCGTGATCTCCCTAAATCGCTCCAGGCAAATGTCGGGATGGTTCCTTTCAAAGGGCATGGCCTACTTCCTTCCCCATCCTTCCCTAATCCGATGAGACCGATGACCTCGCTGTCTGGTCTCCTTCCCCAAAACAACCATCCAACCAACATGACTGGACAAGACAAAAGTGAAATTTCATCTGTTTCTTGCAGTTTGTTGTTGATTTTCCTCTCATTTATTCAGGTTTCCTTACCACAACAAGGACCTCAGTTGCCTAATACTGGCACAATCCCATTTTCTTAAACTTTTTTTTAATTTTCTATAGCAAGAAATCTCTGGGTTCGAAAGATAATGTTTCTATCAGCTTTTGTTTATGTGTATTTTTCCCTCTCTTGTTTACAGACTTACCTCTTCTTCCTAACTCTTCCCATCTATGCTTCCATTTGTGTCTCTCATTTCACCTTGTGTCATTTCTCTTTCCTCTCCTTTCATGATGCATTCCCATTCTTCTCAAACCATATTGCTAGTTATATCAGTGGTTGAGAGATCATAAAATAGGAGATTATGAAGGGGGACAGAGATGACCTTGTGTATGTGTTTTATTTTGTTTTTGTAACACTTATTTAGATTCCACCCTGATCTCCATCTCATAATGTTAATCATACGATGAATATTTTATAGAAATCTGAAAATGTCCGCCAAAAAGCACAACTGGAGTTCCAGCGATGGTGCAGTCGAAAGAGAGAGAAGGTTCATGAACCGAAGAGTAAGAAACATGATGACACTCAGATTGGGTATGTAATCACACTGGTGTTCCAGTCAGTAAGCTAAAATTCACGTTTACATTTTAATGTATACCAGTTGCCTCAGCAAATTTCTAACATAACATATGTTTCTTTAGTGAATGGTTTCCTTTGGAAATTTTGGATCTGAGAGAATGTTTTGAACTGATAAAATATTTTTACAGGTCATATTAGCTTTTATAGATGATATTAGATTTTAGAGATGAAATGGTGAAGGCAGCAGAGGCTCAAATAGGCAAAAAGACAACACCCTGTTGTAATCCTTCACTAACACATATTAATTTTATTTGGAAAAAGTAGTAAATATTTAAAGGAAGCAAATTAAGCAGACAAATCAGAATATAGACGCCTGAGAAATGAAGCTGTCAGAAAGTGCAAAATGTCAAAGCAAAAACGAGTAAAGATGAAATGTAAGACTGTACAAGCATGCATCACTATGGGAAATATCTATATATCACCTAAAGAAAATTAAAGAGACTTTTTGAGAACAGAGGAGCACCTGTATGAATATTAAGAGCAGATATTAGCAAGTAAAGATGTGAAGGCTAATAAGGGGATGGAAAATACAGAAGATCTATACTCGAGAAATGAACTTAAACACAATATTACAGAAAGTGAAGAGGGAGTGGGCAAAGATGAGATGGGAGATGTAGTACTGTGTGGGTAATGTGACATAGCGTGTAAGACCTGAGTCAAAACAGTAGATGACATTGCCTCAAAATTATTGACATATTTTGGAGAGCCAGCCATGAGAAGACTGTTCTACCTAACAACCAGGTGAATACCCTCCTACTTCAAGAAAGCTGTAATAATTCCAGTTCCAAAGATGACAGATGTGAATGTTACTGAACCATCACTTTAATAATTCATGGTTCCAAAATACTGCTGTGAGCTTTTTCAGAGGAATGGGGAATCTGGTAGAAACTGACCTTTAGGAAGATTTTCTTGGTTTCCAGAGAAATTTAAATACACACAGAGCAATACTGAACCTACGTCCTATTGTAGGAGAGAGATTGAACACCAGCAGTCCTTCATTTTTGCATTTGTAACTTTAGAGAAAGCTTTCAACATTAATGATTGCCATATCATCTTGGCTAATCCAAAGGTAGCAGGGATAAAATACAGGGAGTGAAAGATTATCTACAACATGTGCTGAAAGCAGTCTGCTATCATAGGAATCAAAAGACATGAAAGGGAAACAGTAGTTGTGGAAGGGGTGAAACAGTTAGTGTAGTCTATCCACAATTTTATTAAATCCGTACATTGTGCAAGCTATGAATGGAACCAGTAGAAATTTGGAAAGAGAATTAAAGTTCAAATTGAGTTTTTAACGATGACAAAGGCAAAGGACATTGAAGAGTAGTTTAATGGAATTTATAATGTCTTGAAAAGGTGTTGTAAGATAATAATCAACAAAAGTAAAATAAGAGACATGGAATGTAGATATGTTAAATCAGGCAATGCTAAGGGTGTTAGAGTAGGCAACGAGACACTTAAAGCAGTAAATTAGTTCTGTTATTTTGGGTGGTAAAATAATTTATGGTCACAGGAGAGGATATCAAATGCATACTGGCAATAGCAAGAGAAGCATTTCAGAAAAAAGGGAGACTTGCTAACATATAAGTTTAAATGTAAGGAAGTGTTTTCTGAAGGTATTTGTGTGGAGTATAGTACTGTACAGAAGTGAAACTTGAATAATAATCAGTGCAGACAAAAAGAGAACAGAAGCTTTTGAAATGTGGTTCTATAGAATTCATGTGTTGGAACATTGTAGGATTATGGAAAAATCTCAACAATGGTTCACTTCATATCTAGAAAGTAGGAAGCAGAAGGTTGTGCTTTAGTGTCAAGAAATAGGGAGGAAGTGTTTGAATCTGACTGTGGCCATATAAAGTGGGCGATCTCACTAGGTTCTGTTGTGTGTTCATTGCTTATTTAGATACTATCAGTTATCTGCCACTAAACATGGCAGATGACTCAGTAAATTTTCTCCATATAGATGACACAAGTATTAGGGTGAAAGATGTAGAACGTATTATAAATGGCATACCTAATGAGATAATTGATGTCAAAAGCATCTGCCCTTTAGATAACAGACTAGTTGCAACAAAACACAGTGCATACAGTTTGTGACATAGAACTCTTGTAAAAGCAAAATTTTACTGTCCCAAGATGATCAGAGAGTCAGTGAAGTCAATTACTTTAAATTCTTATGGCTTTCTTGGAAGAATCAACATTATTATGAAAAGTATAGACTGCTACTCACTGTAAACTTGACACACTGAGTTGCAGACAGGCACAATGAAAAGACTGTTACATATAAGCTTTTTGCCTAAGCCTTCTTCAGAAAAGAAAAACACACACGTTCACACAAGCAAACTCACGACACACACACACACACACACACACACACACACACACACACACACACACACATGATCACTATCTCTGGCTGCTCCAGTCAGAATGCAGCTACTACGGTAGCAGAGCATAGCAGAGTACTCGTGGAGTGCACTTTTTTGGGCTAATTGGCAAAGGAAAGTGTTTCTGAAGAAGAGGAATTTGTTAACATCGAGTATAGATTTAAGTGTCAGGAAGTCGAATCTGAAAGTATTTGTATGGAGTGTAGCCATGTATGGAAGTGAAACATGGACGATAAATAGTTTGGACAAGAAGAGAATAGAAGCTTTTGAAATGTGGTGCTACAGAAGAATGCTGAAGATTAGATGGGCAGATCACATAACTAATGAGGAGATATTGAATAGAATTGGGGAGAAGAGGAGTTTGTGGCACAACTTGACTAGAAGAAGGGATCGGTTCTTAGGACATGTTCTGAGGCATCAAGGGATCATCAATTTAGTATTGGAGGGCTGTGTGGAGGGTAAAAATCGTAGAGGGAGGCCAAGAGATGAATACACTAAGCAGATTCAGAAGTATGTAGGTTGCAGTAAGTACTGGGAGATGAAGAAGCTTGCACAGGATAGAGTAGCATGGAGAGCTGCATCAAACCAGTCTCAGGACTGAAGACCACAACTACAACAACAACTGGTAGTTTGACGTATGTGATGAACACGAGGTGGATGACATGAAGGCAACAAAATGTGGTTGCATTCAGAGGGAAGACACTTCAACTGACAAAATTTTATCAGAAAATTATCAAAATATTCATAACGAAGTTCCTGAATTTACTACCCTCTGCCCTCCAGGAAATTTTACGTGCTGAAATTATTGTCAGGGCTGATAGCTGACTGGAGGTATTTAACGATTCATGGAATGTATATCAGAAAGACAGATTAGACACAATAGGAGGTGGATTGTTCATTGCAGCTGACAAAAATATTGTGTCCATTGAGGTCAAATATGAATGTGCAGTGAAACTGTTCTGGCCATGTATGACAGGCATAAGTAAAACCAGGTTAATTGTTGGATTTTTTTACCTGCCACTGATTCCACTGTGACAGTTTTAGAGTCATTCAAAGATAATCTACAGTCAGTAGCATGGGAATACCCAGATTATGTAATATTAGTTGAAGGTGGCTTTAAACTACTGATTATAGACTGGGATATCTGTGCATTAACTGAGGGGGCCCAAACACACAGTCTTGCAAAGTACTTTTGAGCACATTTTCTGAAAACTGTCTTGAGCAGCTAGTTCAATAGCCCACAGATAATGGAAATATTTTAGACCTCGTAGCTACAAACAGGCCTGACCTTATTGACAGCATCAGTATTGAGACAGAAACTAGTCCCCATTGTAGAAACTATTGTTACTAAAGTTAGTAAATCAATCAAGAAGTCTATGAGAGTATTTTTGCTAGAAAAAGCAGATGAGCAGTTGTTAGCATCCCATTTAGACAATGAATTGACATCATTGACATACAAAGAGGAATTATTGGCAAAGTTTAAATGGATTGTAAATTGTTCTCTGCAGAAATATGTGCTGAGTAAGTGGATTAAGTATGAAAAATGCTCACTGTGGGTTAATAATGAAATTCAGAAATATGCTGAGGAAACAATGGCTGTTGCACTCTCGATTCAGAGGAGAACATGCATGTGACAAGAGGCTAAAATTAATAGAGATTTGTGTATCTGTAAAAAGATCAATGCACGAATCATGCAACAACTACCACCATCATACCGTAGTAAAATATCTTGCCAAGAATGCGAGAAAATTCTGATCATACATGAAATTGTTAAGGGGCTCTAAAGCTTCTATCCAGTCACTCATTTTTTCACATATCTGTCTCTCTCATCAAAACCTAAAATAACACTGTAATAGTTGTGAGTGTACGAAGTGCAGTGCATAAGAAAAGCATTAAACAACAACAGCAGTGGTGACAAAGTATGTCTCTAAGCAGATGTCCACACTAATGCTGATGGTTTAATCACTGAGCTGCTGTGATGTTTTTGGTTTAACTCAACGTGTTAATCAATTTTGACTTTTTTGATCTCTCAAAAATGTGTGTTTTGAATGTATAATTTGTAGTTGTAGCATGTCAGAAAACAGTTCAATTACCTTGTACCCAGCACCAATTTCAATTCTTTTTTGAGTTTGTACTTGCTTTTACAAGTCTGTGATATTTTTTAAGATCTGACAAAATTCATTTCGACAAATTATTGCATTGTCACAGTAGAAGCTGAATACACACTCGCCGTAGTGTAGTGGTTATGAAACTAAACTGTTGCATGGAAGGTTCAAAACTCACCCAAACTGAAAAATTTTAATTTCTATATTTGCTTCGAGTACATTCTAGAAGTATCCACAAATGGCAAGACTCATTGTACTGGAATGTTCTGTAGCTGTATATATATTGTATGTGTTCTGGCCAGAGGCAGTTCACTCTGTGCTCTTGTATATCCAAGTGCTGAGTAAACCTTTGTTAAGTGAAGTTAGTGCTCGTCATTCATCTACGTACATCTTCTTCTACGTGACATTATTCTGGTGGAGGCACCGGGTATTGGAACTTGTGATACCGCACATTATAAACGACGGAGCTGCCGTTTATGTGGCGAGAAACCTGAGCTCAAGCCCTATTCAACAGATTGCAATCTATCGGAGACAGAAGAAGAAGAGGATGTTACGATGAGAGCGACTATGTGCCACCACGTGAGACATCCGGCCGGGTTCTCTGGTGACGATGGCCAAGATCCAAACAAGTGGCTGAAGGTATATGAGCGTACAGACAAATTTAACAAATGGGATGACACTGTGTGTTTGGCTAATGTATTTTTCTACTTGGAGGGCACTACCAAGCGATGATATTGAGAGCAACGAGGAGAAGTTCACAAGCTGGGAAGTTTTCCAGGTGGAACTGTGCAAGTATTTCGGCAACACACAATGACAGAAGTGAAGGCCAAAGATAAATTGAAGTGCCAGGCACAGCATCCAGGAGAAACTACAGCACCCTACATTCAAGACGACTTGGAGCTGTGTAAAATAGTGGATCCTAGAATGAAGGAGGAAGATAAGGTGGCAAATCTCATGAAGAGTGTTGCTGAGGACATGTATCAAGCCCTACTCATGAAGGAGGTTTCGACAGCAGATGACTTCATAAAATGGTGTCAGTATATCGAGACAATGCATCAAAGAAGAATTACATGCAAGAAGTTTGAACGGCTTCCAAATGTCCTATCAATGTCTGTGATGGAGGAAGCAACTGATTTCACACTTGTTCCTTGTCAGACAGTGAGAGAGGAAGTTCAGAAGGCACTTGGATTGCACAGCGAGCAAAAAACTGAGATCCTTCAAGAGGTCATAAGGGAGGAAATGGAACAGATATTGAACCCAATTTCTCGTCCTTCATTTCCCTTTAAAACGCTGAAGAAGTCGAGACTCAGGTGAAGTTATGTTCCTACAATGCTGCATGAGGAACTTGTTGGGGTGCCAAGGAAGACTGATGTCTGGAGGACCCAGGATAACCAACCAGTATGTTTCCACAGCAGACAACCGGGACATGTGGTGCACTATTGTCGAGAAAGGTGGCAGATATTTGATGACGTGCATTCCAGAAGACAGCAGCCATTTAGAAGCTCCAGCCGATTACCTAGCTGCTGCAACCTGGGAAACTAAACGGTGCGACCTTCCTAGGAGGTGAGGCCACTGAAGAGAAAAATCCTCTGCCATCAATCACTACAAGAATGATAGGAAACTATGTCGATATCCTCATGGATGGCCGACCAGCCCAAGCTCTTGTGGACTCTGGACCATCGTATTCAGTCATTTCAGAGAAATACTGCCCAGTTGCACAAAACCATATTCATTGACAACAGCACATCTCTGCTGAAGGTAGCTAATGGGAAATATATAAAACCTACAAGAAAATGTGTCATTCGTGTGGGTATAAGTGGACATACACAGCCCTTAGAATTCATCTTTTTACAAGAGTGTAGTTATGATGTAATTTTGAATGGGACTTTTTGAAAGCTTCTCAGGCAATTATTGATTGTGGTCGTTTGAAGATAATGCTAGGCGAGATGAGATACTGTGGACAGGAAGAGCAAATTAGACAAATCGACGGTGAAGCACCGGATTAGCACTGGAGACCATCAACCAATAAGCCAGAGAGCATACCATGTGTCAGCAACAGAATGTCAAATAATTCGTGACGAGGTAGAGAAAATGATGAAGAATGACATCGTTCAGCCTTCACAGAGCCCATGGTCGTCACCAGTGGTTCTCCTCAGGAAGAAGGATAGCAGTTGTCACTTTTGTGTTGATGACAGGAAGCTGAATAAGATAAATAAATACGACATTTACCCTCTTCTGTGAATTGACGATACACTAAATTGTCTGAAGGGGGCTAAGTTTTTCTCAACCATGGACATATACTTGGTATTGTGGCAAATCGAAGTAGATGAGGCTGACGATGAGAAAGCTGCATTTATCACCCCTGAGGGCCTGTATGAGTTTAAGGTAATGCCATTTGTTTTGTGTAATGTAACAGCAAATTTTGAATGGATGATGGATAATCTTCTTAGTCACTTGAAGTGGACAATGTATCTTTGTTATTTATATGACATTATAGTGTTCTCAGAGACATTTGATGAACACGTAAAAAGACTGAGGGGCGTTGTTAAGTGTCTCCACCAAGCTGGACTGAAACTTAATCCAAGAAAGTGTCCCTTTGGAGCAAAAGAAATCAAAATACTTGGACACCTTGTGTCAAACGAAGGTGTGCGGCCAGACCCAGAAAAGGTGAGATCTATAACAGAATTTCTTATTCCTAAAAGTATTAGAGATATGGGAAGCTTCCTCAGATTATGTTGTTATTACTGTCGTTTTATCGAAGACTTTTGTATCAAAGCCAGGCCACTCCAAGAGTTGTTAAAAGCCAATGCTAAATTTATCTGGGGTGGTGCTCAACAAGATTCTTTTGATGTGCTGTGAAAAGCTCTGACAACTAACCCCGTTCTTGGTCTGTATGATGAGAGACCACCTACAGTGCTGCACACAGATGCCAGTGGATATGGGATCGGTGGTGTTCTGGTGCAGATTTTGGATGGAAAAGAGAAGGTTATATGGCCTATGCATCTAGGACACTTACAAAAGCTGAGAGAAACTACTCAACTACAGAAAGAGAATGTCTTGCTGTGATCTGGACCATGTGCAAATTTCAACAGTATCTGTATGGAAGGCCATTCACAGTTGTTACAAATAATCATTCACTTTGTTGGTTGACAGGTCTTAAGGACCCAACAGGACAGCTCGCCAGGTGGGCACTACGTCTTCAAGAGTATGACATTACCATAGTGTACAAAAGTGGAAGAAAACACCAAGACACCGACTGTCTCTCAAGAAACCCTGTGTGAGACCATCAAGACTTTGATGAAGATAGTGACTGTCCTGCTGCACTCCAGGATCTCTCTGTTGAGTAGAAGAAAGACGCCAAGATATCTCAAATTATGCTTGCCTTAAATTGGTCAGAGGATGTGAAAGGACAATTTAAGGTAGTTAATGGATTACTTTGCAAGAAAAACTTTGATCCATTTGGAAAGAGGTGTCCACCAGTGATTCCTAAACACATGCACTTAGATGTTCTACAGAAATTCCATGGCACATCTGAGGCCGGACATTTAGGATTTATTAAGACATACGATAGGATGTGCAAGAGATTTTTCTGTCCAGGTTTATTTAGGAGTGTCTGTCACTGTGTGTCGCACAGTCGAGAGTGCCAGAGGAGAAAGGCAGTTCCTCAGAAACCAACTGGCCGACTCATACCAATTCCACCAGCCAAAACATATTTCCAGCGTGTTGGGATTGACTTCCTCGGATGATTTCCAATGTCTGCTAGTGGAAATAGATGGATTATTGTCTGCACTGATTATCTGACACACTATGCCACTAGGAAAACAAGCATTTGAGGTAGGCAAATTCATTGTAGAAGACATTGTATTAAAACATGTTGCCCCAAGGTTGTTAATTACAGATCAAGGGAAAGTTTTTCAGTAAAATCTTGTGACACAGATAAACCATCGGTGCAACATTACTCATCACATGATGACTGCCAACCATCCAAAAACTAATGGGCTTACTGGACGCCTTAATAAGACCTCAGCCGACATGCTTTCAGTGTTCGTCATTGATGAGCAGAGCAACTGGGACGTTTGCCTACAACACTGCCAAACAAGACACCACAGCATTTACGCCATTTTTCCTTGTGCACGGGCGTGAGACGACATCGACGATGGACACTGTGTTTCCATTACATCCTGATGCCTACGTCAGCCAGGTGTTAACAGAGCTGAGGAAGCTGGGCAGGTAGCTCGACTCCCCATGCTGCTGGCTCAAGAAAACGATTGCCGAAGGTATGACACAAGCCACCGAACTGTTGTCTACCAGCCTGGTGATCTTGTCTGGATCTTTACTCCTGTTCAGAAGGTTGGTCTCTCTGAGAAGCTCCTCAGGCGCTACTTTGGACCTTATAAGGTTGTCAAACAGTTGTCTGATGTTACTTATGAAGTTGAAGATTTTGACCCCAACCCAAGACAATGAATGATCAGAGATACGGTCCACATCTTTCAAATGGAGCTCTACAAGGATTCTGCAATCCAGGGTAAATTTGAATCTCCAACGACAGGCTACAAGCAGAAAGGTGATGAAGAACATAGTGCCAAGGGAAGTTCTAAGAAGATCACTGCCAGGGTGAACATCAGTCATCGGGAGTCAGAGTATGCAGGACAGATGACCCATTCCCGGGCTACGAGGACATAACACTGAGACACTGTTCTCTTAAGGAGGGAGCAATGTCGCAGAAGAAGCTGAATAGCACAGTCACCATAGTGTAACGGTTATGAGACTTAACTGTTGCATGGAGGGTCATGAGTTCAAACACACATGAACTGAAAAATGTTAATTTCTATATTTGCTTTGAGTACATTCTAGAAGTATCCACAAATGGCAAGACTCATTGTACTGGAATGTTCTGTAGCTGTATATATACCGTATGTGTTCTGGCCAGAGGCAGTTCGCTCCGTGCTCTTGTATGTGCAAGTGCTGAATAAACCTTCATTACATGAATTTAGTGTTTGTCATTCATCTACTTACACCTTCTTCTACTGAGCGAGGTGGCACAGTGGTTAGCACACTGGCCTTGTATTTGGGAGGATGACGGTTCAATCCTGCGTCCGTCCATCCTGATTTAGGTTTTCTGTGATTTCCCTAAATCACTTCAGGTGAATGCCAGGATGGTTCCTTTGAAAGGGCATGGCCAACTTCCTCCCCCATTTTTCCTGAATCCGATGAGACCAATGACCTCACTGTCTGGTCTCCTTCCCCAAATCAACCAACCAACTTTCTTCTACATGACAGTATAAACATTGTATTGTACATTTAATTTCCTTCACTTAGACAGATTTTGTACAAAGTATTGGAGAGGATTGTAAATTTTAATAATATATGCCAATTACCTGTGTTTTTGCCCATAGTTTGGGAGGGTTTTAACATTCTCCTCAATTGTGCATTTTCCTCAATTTTGCATTTTTTTTTAGGTCTGAACCACATAAAAACTTAAAAAAGGTGTTTCACTGCATTCCTAGAGTAGTTATTTAAAGCTGGTTCTTGAAAATTTGTTAATAGACTTTCTCAGGATAATTTACGTCCATCTTCAGGAATCTTCCAGGTCACTTTCTTCAGTATCTCTGTGAGACTCTCCCATGGATTAAAAAAATTGTGACCATTAGTGCTGTCCTTCTCTGCATATATTCCATATCCCCTGTTAGTCCTATCTGGTACCAGTCCCACACACGTGATCAATATTGTAGAACCAATCACATGAGTGACTTGTATGAAATCTCCTTTGTAAATTGATTGTATTTCCCAATCTATCAATAATGGAAGGCTACTACCTGCTTTACACATGACTGAATCTATGTGATCATTCCATTTTATATCCCTACAAAGTGTTACATCCAGGTATTTATATAAGTTGGCCGATTCCAACAGGGATTCATTGACATTGTAGTCATAGTATACTACATTTTTTCATTTTGTGAAGTGCAGAATTTTACATTTCTGAATATTTAAAGCAAGTTTCCCATCTCTGCACTATTTTGAAATCTTATCAAGATCTGACAGAATATTTATGTAGCTTCTTTCAGACAGTACTTCATTATAGATAACTGCATCATCTTCAGAAAGCCTCATTTTACTATTAATATTGTCTACAAGGTCATTAATGTACAACATAAACAGCAAGGGTCCCAACATACTTCCCTGGGGCACACCCAAAGTTACTTCTACATCTGACAATGACTCTCCATTTAAGATAACATGTTGTGTCCGTACCAAAAAATCACCAGTCCGGTCACAAATTTCACTTGATACCAAATACGGTTGTACTTTTGATAATAAGTGTAGGTGTGATACTGAGTCAAATGCTTTTCGAAATTAAGAAGTACAGCATCTACCCGATTGCCTTCATCCATAGCGTTCTGTATGTCATGTGAGAAAAGTGCAAGTTGGGTTTGACATGATCAATGCTATCAAAATCAATGCCAGTTGGCACTGAGTAGGTCATTTTGTTCAAGATACTTCATTATGTTTGAGTTCAGAATATGTTCTAAGATTCAACAACAAATCAATGGCAAAGATGGTAGTTGGATGGTAGTTTTGTAGATGACTTCTACCACCCTTGTTGTAGACACGTGTGACCTGTGCCTTATACCAAGAACTGGGCACAGTTTTTTGTTTGAGGGACCTATGATAGATTATAGTTGAAAGAGGGGCTAATTCAGCCACAAAATAAATATATCGTCTGACAGGGATTGCTTCAGGCTTTTGAGCTTTGTTCAACTTTAACGATTTCAGCTGTTTCTCAACACCACTGATACTAATACTTATTTCTTTCAACTTTTCAGTGGTATGAGGATTAAATTGGGCAATTCTTCTGGGTATTCCTTTGTAAGAAAACATTTGAAAATTGTGTAGCATTTCAGTTGAGCATTTCAACTTTTGCTTTGCTATCCTCAATTTCAGTTCCTGTTTCATTCACTAGGGACTGGACGTAACTTTGGTGCCACTAATAACTTTTATACACAGCCAGAATTTCTTTGGGTTCTGTGGAAGATCACATGACAATATTCTTCTATGGTAGTCATTGAAGGCATCACGTATTGCTCTTTTGACAGCCAAACAAGTTTCATTCAGCATCTCTATATCTATAGCCCTACACTTTGTTTTACACCTATTATGCAGTAATCTCTGTTTCTTTAGAAGTTTCTTTACGGTGACTGTTGTAATGAATCATCCTCCTCATATAGAGATAACCAATACCATGTATAATCTCAAATCTCGCATAGGTTAAAATTTTTTCAGCTGTTTCATTAAGAGAATTCATATGATTTTGTATACAATGTACTATATTTCAGGCTAAAATGTATAAAAAAGAAATTAATGTGTTACAATTGATATATACTAACAGTTAAAATTACTCTTCTTTTAAAAATATTTGAAATTACAAAATTTCTGGCATACTTAAAATTCACATTATTAATTACACAATCTAACACTAATTATTAAATTCATTTCTGAATTAATTTATAAAATAATGATGTATTTTAGCAATGATTCAACCTTTGTTTTGTAGACTCTTTTGCTTTGTAAACTCTTTGGAATAATGTTAGTATGGCAGACTGTAGGTAGGGGTGCACATGCCTCTGATGGAAACACATGTATTTTGCTAAACTTGCCAACAACAATGTAATTATTGGCTTTTTGAATATGGAAATTGTAAAGTCAGTGTGATTTAGAAGAAAAGGATAAAATAAAATGATATTCATAGCAACAGGCAACTCTCCATCAGTTATTTCGTCAGCAAGGACCTAAGAAATCAAAATTTTCAGTTGCAAGAACATACTCCTAGACAAGATTTTGAGCCATCAACAACAACAATGAGATAATGAACATAAGTAAAAAATTTCTTCTTCTGTAAACCTATTCCTCTCATAATTTTCAAGATGTGTGGAAGGAATGTGATTTTAATGGTGATGTGTGGAAGGGAAAGATTACACTGTATACCATAAAGTTCCATCACATTTTGAACTGCTCTAGGGGGTACATATCTGTCCAGTGCATGGTCAACTATTTGTTTAAACTTTAGCCAGAGTTCTCTACATGCTCCTACCCTGTGCTGAAAGTTTCAAGTTCCTCATTGAGATATGACACTGCTGACTTTTTATTTAGTTTACTGAACATATATATCTTCCTGCTTGTTTCAGTTGTTCTTTGTACTTTGGTAATCATTGTTGCCACAACCACGTCATGGTCACTGATACTAGTTTTGATATGTATGTCCTCAAAAAGGTCAGGTCTATTTGCTAGCATTAGATCCAACATATTTCCATCATGAGTTTGGTTCCTAACTATCTGTAGTAGGTAGTTTCAAGAGAGGGCATTTAGTAAAATTTCATAAGATACCTTATCATGCCCACTGCTAATAAAACTGTAATTTTCCCAATTAATTGTTGGATGATTAAAGCCTCCACTGATGATTACAGTATGATTGGAGAACTTATGTACAAGTGAACTGAGGTTTTCTCTGAAGTTTTCGGTTACATCAGGAGATGAGTCTGGTGGCGATAGAAGGATCCAATTATTATTATATGCCCATCCCTGATACTGACTCTTGCCCAAACAATGTCAAATGCAGCTTCAGTTTCTACCTCGATGGTTTTGCATATCTTGTCTGTTGCGACAAATATACCACCTCCATTTCCTGTTTGCCTATGCTTTCAGTATACACTTAAATTTTCCCCAACAGTCTCTCTGCTATCAATTTCAGGTTTCAACCAGCTTTCTGTATCTATTATGTGAGCTTCACTGCTTTTCATGAGTGCTTCAAATGGTGGCACTTTGTTGTGAGTGCTTCACCAGTTTACCATTATGATTTTCATACTCTCACCTGTGGGAGGTATTTCTTTTGATCTTACTCTGATACTTCTGGGTTTCCTACAGCTGTCATTATCTGGATTACAGTCAGCTATCTGAGGAGCAGCCTCTGATGTGTAGTGCACACCTAGCCCATTTAAGGGGACCCTACAGTTCTCAACTCTATGGTGCAAGCCCAGGAAGTCACAGCCTAGCTTGTCACAGAACCTTAAAATTCTCTGGTTCAATCCTTCCACTTGACTCAGCCCAAAGAACCACGATCAATTCTGAGAACAATGCTGCAAATTGTGAGTTTCATTGAAATTTCATTCACAAGGCTGGTCCTCTCAACCTTCTCTGCCAGTCACTGTAATGCCCCAGGAATGACCTTAGAGCCCAGATGACAGACATCGTTTATTCCACCGTGTGCCACCATCTGCAGTTGGTTGCACCTTGTTCCCTCAATGATTGCTGGAATAGCCCCTTCAACATGTTGAATGAAGCCTGCAGGCATACACACTGAGTGCACCTGGTGTCCTTCCCTGTCCCTTGCTGCCATTTCCCTAAGGTGTGCCATCATTCACCATACGTCTGAATTGCCAATTATTAATAGACCCTTATCCTTTTGTGTTTGCCTCCTCTTGACACTAGACAGAACAGGTTTCCCCAAAACAGGTGAAGTGAGTCACACTGGCTCACTTTCAGCTACAGTGAAAGACAGCACCTCAAACTTGTTGTTAGGGGGATCAGTACAAAACCGTGAGTCCTCCCTGTTTCCCATCCACCCTGTACAAGATGCCTTGAGTTGCCATTGTCAGACCACTTGCAGTCAAGTGGGAAAATGCAGCTGCCCAATTGTGATGTCATTCTTCATCTACAATCCTGGGACACTTACTCTGAATATTGTGCATAGTAAACAATCAAGCAAGATAAGAATAGGAACCTTACAAATCCTGGTCTTGTCTGGCTTTGTAGAGATAATAAGTAACTTGTCTGCTTTTTGTAGAAGAGCTAGATTTCAGAGGGCTATTTCTTTCGATCTGTATGTCTCTTTTATATCCATTAGCTTAGGCCAGTTGCTTAAGGATGTTCAGTTATTTATGTATTTCTTCTGGTGACAAAGGGAGCCGTATGTTATGATGGATCATCAAATTAAAGAAGGCTTTTCTGTATCCTTGAGGATTGCGTGATTTGGCGTGACTTACGCTTTCTGTGGTGCTGGGTTTTCTATAGATGTCAAATGAGTGCTCATTGCCTTTTTTTGTTATTTTTAGGTGTATACTGTTCTTTTTTCTATTTCCACAGTGAAATTAATCTTAGAGTGCATAGAACTTATTGT
Source organism: Schistocerca serialis cubense (assembly GCF_023864345.2). Taxonomy (NCBI): domain Eukaryota; kingdom Metazoa; phylum Arthropoda; class Insecta; order Orthoptera; family Acrididae; genus Schistocerca; species Schistocerca serialis. Next base: position 140,930,888 of record NC_064638.1, on the reverse strand, counting down.
TTGGATAAAATTATCATTTTTTTTTTTTTTTTTTTTTTTCATTGATACAGAATAATTATATCACCAATGTATCTTTTAAAATAGTGTTTTGTGTAAAAATAGGGAAATAAAAAAATTTCATTTTCTAAGTAATAAATAAAAATTTCTCCCATGGTACCAGCCTAACTGTTTCCCATGGCTAAGTCTTATTTTTGTTGGTACATTTTATTATTAAAAGTAAAATTATTGATGGATGAAATTACTTGAAGGAGCTCAATAAATTTGATGATTTCTCCTTTAATGATGTGTGGCATCATCAACTGCAATGTTACTGTATAAGTTAACAACATCAAAAGAGACTAATACCAACTCTTCTGGCATCTCTATGTTTCTAATCATAAGGTCACAATTGTTTTTGTGCTAAAAGATTTTTGGAAAGCATAATGATCTCTAATATTTTATTTAGCCGTTTAATGAGTTCATAATTTGGACACATAAAATTGTTAACAATGGGACAAACAGACTTTTCATTTTTATGTATTTTGACTTGTGACTTCAGTTCTTGAATACAGGCATTCATTACTTTCATGGATTTCTTTTCAAAGTTGTAAAACAGGAAGACTACACTGTCTATTTTGTTCATTTACCGTCTTCAATTCACAGTGGGCTCTTTTGATTTCAATTATATCATTTTTTATGAAAAAATCTGCAGTTTTTGTAATATAATGTCTGTCATAAATGACAGCTTTGATTACGATTGTGCTTTCTGTCTGAAGTTCTGAATTGAGATTGTTTAGAATTACCACATCTTGATTTTTTAACACAGAGAAATTTCATTGTGTTGTTAATGTTTGGCAGCTGTGTTCAGGGTTTTAAATCTGTTCATTTTAGCTATTTCGGTTGTGATTTTTGGTTTGGCTATGATTTGTTTAGCGTACTTGTGTTAACTGTCAGACCGATATTGTATTGCAAAGCATTTTGTAACAATGATTGTTCATCACCATTAAACACCATAGCTAAAAATAATTGTTCTCCATTAGCACAGCTAATGCAAAAAGTGAAGAAATTTCATTAAAAGTGAAAATCAAAGAATCTTATAAAATAAAACATTTGCTCAAAAGAGGAGGCTTATGCCGAGATACTGAAATACTTCAGAAAAAGACACCTTGTCAGTACCTATTCCTCAAGCAAGAAATTAATAATTGGGCTGCTTAAGACACTGAAAAGATTAAGATAAGACATGAGGAGAAAGTTTAGGCTCTTTGTGAAAATCACCAAAGTAACTCCAAAAATAATGTGCCTGTTAAAGAAGTACATTACTCTCAGGACAGAGTCCTTTTTTTAAAAAATCTCCATCTGCCTGACTGCTGAAATTGAATAGAATTTGAGACAAAGTGGCAGTTTGGAGAGTGACCATATGATGTACATGATATTTTTTTAAAAACTGTCTTGACCACAAAGCATTCTAACAGAATTACCAGTTTCAAATTTACAGTAGCCTTCAGAATCTGCAATAGGATTGAAAGGAAAGACATGACTTCACTGTCTATAACAATAAGACATTAAAAACAAAGGTAAGAAAAATAATTTAAACACAATATACCTCTCATTATGTTACACTGAAACAAGTCACAACCATGTAAAAATAATATGAGTCAAAATTGTGATGCATGCTTCTACTGGACATATATAGAACACAAAACAATAATGGCAATATCACAGTCATCATTAATGACAGTGATTATATAATAAAGCCTGAAGAAATTTTTTAAAAAAATGGTATAATTGAAATTAAAAAAGAACCATCTAAGAATTTTCAAAATGTTGTTGTTGTGGTCTTCAGTCCAGAGACTGGTTTGATGCAGCTCTCCATGCTACTCTATCCTGTGCAAGCTTCTTCATCTCCCAGTACCTACTGCAACCTACATCCTTCTGAATCTGTTTAGTGTATTCAGATCTTGGTCTCCCTCTATGATTTTCACCCTCCATACTGCCCTCCAATACTAAATTGGTGATCCCTTGATGCCTCAGAATATGCCCTAGCAACCGATTCCTTCTTCTAGTCAAGCTCTGCCACAAATTTCTCTTCTCTCCAATTCTATTCAATACCTCCTCTTTAGTTATGTCATCTACTCATCTAATCTTCAGCATTCTTCTGTAGCACCACATTTCGAAAGCTTCTATTCTTTTCTTGTCAGAACTATGTATTGTCCATGTTTCAGTTCCATACATGGCTACACTCCAAACAAATACTTTCAGAAATGACTTCCTGACAGGTCTTAGTGAAATTAACCACTCTGTCCTGAGAGTAATGTACTTCTTTAACAGGCACATTATTTTTGGAGTTACTTTGGTGATTTTCACAAAGAGCCTAAACTTTCTCCTCATGTCTTATCTTAATCTTTTCAGTGTCTTAAGCAGCCCAATTATTAATTTCTTGCTTGAGGAATAGGTACTGACAAGGTGTCTTTTTCTGAAGTATTTCAGTATCTCGGCATAAGCCTCCTCTTTTGAGCAAATGTTTTATTTTATAAGATTCTTTGATTTTCACTTTTAATGAAATTTCTTCACTTTTTGCATTAGCTGTGCTAATGGAGAACAATTATTTTTAGCTATGGTGTTTTTAGGTACTTCTGATTTTATACATTTTTATTAAAAAGTTCTTTAGTGTATTCTCTTTCTACGTTAAATTTGATTCTAAATACTTTTTTAAAAAATCTCCATCTGCCTGACTGCTGAAATTGAATAGAATTTGAGACAAAGTGGCAGTTTGGAGAGTGACCATATGATGTACATGATATTTTTTTAAAAACTGTCTTGACCACAAAGCATTCTAACAGAATTACCAGTTTCAAATTTACAGTAGCCTTCAGAATCTGCAATAGGATTGAAAGGAAAGACATGACTTCACTGTCTATAACAATAAGACATTAAAAACAAAGGTAAGAAAAATAATTTAAACACAATATACCTCTCATTATGTTACACTGAAACAAGTCACAACCATGTAAAAATAATATGAGTCAAAATTGTGATGCATGCTTCTACTGGACATATATAGAACACAAAACAATAATGGCAATATCACAGTCATCATTAATGACAGTGATTATATAATAAAGCCTGAAGAAATTTTTTAAAAAAATGGTATAATTGAAATTAAAAAAGAACCATCTAAGAATTTTCAAAATGTTGTTGTTGTGGTCTTCAGTCCAGAGACTGGTTTGATGCAGCTCTCCATGCTACTCTATCCTGTGCAAGCTTCTTCATCTCCCAGTACCTACTGCAACCTACATCCTTCTGAATCTGTTTAGTGTATTCAGATCTTGGTCTCCCTCTATGATTTTCACCCTCCATACTGCCCTCCAATACTAAATTGGTGATCCCTTGATGCCTCAGAATATGCCCTAGCAACCGATTCCTTCTTCTAGTCAAGCTCTGCCACAAATTTCTCTTCTCTCCAATTCTATTCAATACCTCCTCTTTAGTTATGTCATCTACTCATCTAATCTTCAGCATTCTTCTGTAGCACCACATTTCGAAAGCTTCTATTCTTTTCTTGTCAGAACTATGTATTGTCCATGTTTCAGTTCCATACATGGCTACACTCCAAACAAATACTTTCAGAAATGACTTCCTGACAGGTAAATCTATAATCGATGTTAACAAATTTCTCTTCTTCAGAAACGCTTTCCTTGCCATTGCCAGTCTACATTTTATATCCTCTCCACTTCGACCATCATCAGTTATTTTGCTCCCCAAATAGCAAAACTCATTTACTACTAATCTAATTCCCGCAGCGTGACCCAATTTAATTCGACTACATTCCATTATCCTTGTTTTGCTTTTGTTCATGTTCATCTTATATCCTACTTTCAAGACATTGTCAATTCTGTTCAGCTGCCCTTCCAGGTCTTTTGTTGTCTCTGATAGAATTACAATGTCATCGGCAAACCTTGAAGTTTTTATTTCTTCTCCATTTATTTTAATTCCTACTCCAAATTTTTCTTTTGTTTTCTTTACCACTTGCTAAATATTTTCAAATTTTCAAAATACTTGAATTAAAAAAATAGACGCTGTAGGATTCCTATTTTCAAACTTTGTAAAGAGGTCAATGAAAGTAATGAATGTCCATATTCCAGAATTGAAGGCACAAGTCAAGATACAAAAAGAAGATAAAAATCAAGTAATCCTGTTGTTAATAATTTTATTATGTACCCAATCATAAACTCTATAAATGACTAAATGAAAAATTAAGGGTGATGTATAATTTCCAAAAACCTTTTAGCATAAAGAACAGTTGTGACCTTATGAAAGAAATTAAAAATATAGAGATACCAGAAGAATCAGTATTAGCCTCTCTTGATTATGCTAACTTATACAGTAACATTGCAGTTGATGAGGCCATACATTATTAAAGAAAAGTTACTCAAATGCAGGAAGACATGCACTGCAGAAGTCATCAAATTTATTGAGCTTCTTCAAATAACTTCATCCACTTTTACTTTTGTAAATAGTCTTCACGGGTTTGCCGCCAGATTTGGATTTGTTTTTAACCAAACCCGCAGCAAACCCATGAAGACTATTTACAACACATCCGCTGGAAAAGCTTGAAGAGTGTTTTATTTTTAATAATAAAATATACCAACAAAAATAAGGCTGGTACTGTGGGAGAAATTTTTAGTAATTACTTGGAAAATGAGTTTTCCTTCAAATTCTCTATTTTTAAACATATTCACTATCTATTTTAAAAGATACATGGGTGATATATTTTTTCTGCACAAATGACAAAAAATAACATATTTTTTCTGCACAAATGACAAAAAATAACATTAATAATTTTGTCCAAACAATAAGTTCTATGCACGGAAAGATTAATTTTGCAGTGGAAATAGAAGAAAAGAACAGTATAAATTTCCTAGATCTAAAAACAACAATAAAAAGCAATAAGCTCTCATCTGACAGCTATAAAAAAAAACCACTACCACAAACAGCGTAAGTCATGTCAAATCAAGCAATCCTCAATGATAGAGAAAAGCCTTCTTTAATTTGGTGACCCATCATAAGATATGGCTCCTTTTGTCACGAGAAGAAGTAAATAAAGGAGTGAACATCCCAAAGCAAATATCCTGTGCTAATGTATATCTTGTAATGAACATTTGTTACAAGGCCAATAAGCAAATGACAACACATGGAAATAAACATCAGAACAACAGCAAGAAAACAAAATATATTGCAATGTAAAATCAGAGCAAAGTGTCCCAAAAATTGAAAATTAAGTTTCCAAATTAACAACACTTTGCAAATGCATCTTTGCCTTAAAACTGGCAAGAAAGATAGTACATTTTCAAATTCAGGTATTTATAAAATTACATGTGATGATTACAACTGCTTTTATACTGGGTAGACAGGATGTATTTTTGAAACAAAATGTAAAGCACACACACATTTGTGCACTAAGACAGCATTTGGAGATCACTTAAAAATTAAGAAACAGAGTAATGAACATAGTGCACAAACTGAAAATCTTGCACATTGCTCCCAAAGGTAGATACCTCATCATTTTAAAGGAACTTGAAATTTGAGGCAGTAAGAGACAGCATCCTGATTGTGTTGTTAATGAGCAAAGTGATTTCAAACAAAACATTTATTATGAAATCTTGGAAAAACTTATTTTTTGACATTTGAGTTCCTAGTTTGAGGTGGCATCATGCACTGTCAAAGGTTTGCAGAGGTCAACAGTGCCGCTATCATCTACAGCTCATTGTGGACACATGGCACATGGGGCAGTGTGCCATTCCCTGCAGTAACAACCATTGTTTTCAATAGCACAACAAGAACGCTAGTGAAAAGAAATTAACATGGAACTACAAGAAGCCTGTGCCATTAGCATAACTAACTGCTGCATCTCACTACCTTCCTGCTGTAAATTATGCTATTCTCACTTATTTTATTGAAATGCTGTTGTAATTTGCTTATTTATAGTTACTTCATGTTTGTTTTGTTTTCATTTTTATTGTTTATTGTCTGAATCACAATATATATTGGAATATGAAAGACAGGCCAATCTTCATGTTCTTGAAGTTTATTTCATTTTCTTCCTTGGTAATACTAATTCTAGAGCCATCGAGAAAATATTCAATTTTAAAATGATTTCTGCAATTAGTTTTTATTTTCAAATGTGTTGTTTATTTCTGAACATAGATTTTTCATATGGTTAAATAAAATTTAAAAATGTTGCTTAAATAGAGAATACTTTATAGAAGTATACCTTTAAATGAACATATTTTTAACTACTTTGTATGATTATCAGTATGTTATGCATGCTTGAATGACTTTTAGGATAGATTTATATTACACACACACACACACACACACACACACACACACACACACACACACACAGTTGAAGCACACATGGCGTTTCTGACTCCTATTATAGTTACACGTCTATGACCTATGACTTATTGCAGTGCGGCAGACTGGAGAGGTATATTGTATTTACATTATATTTTCTGTCCTTTGTTTTTAATCTCTTATTGTAATAGACAGTAATTTTTTTCCCATTTCATTCTATTGTAGATTTTGAAGGTGGCTATTGTATAGCCAAAACCAGTTATTCTGTTCAATAAATTCTGTGATCAAGGCAATTAAAAAAATTATGTACATCATATATTTGCTCTTGAAATTGTTATTTTATGGCAAATTCTATTCAAATTAATGTCCCATGAGCCTACAGAGCGTATTGTCTTGCGTTCTTAACCATACAGATGACTGTGATGCCTGTTGTAAGGCACACCTATCACTAAGGGGAGCAAATAATGTGCCCACTGTACTCCACACCAAAATGTATTTTCACATTTTCCTTATCTAATTCTCCAATGAACATCACATATTCCACCTTTTCTACTCCTTGGCTTCTCACTGGATTAATCTTGGCTAATGGGAGCTTGGGACGGTGGCTACTCAGGCTCCTGATGCTTTTACCGAATTTTTGCCCCTATTATTTCATTTGCAGCTATCACTAACACCTGTCAGATTTCTATTCTGCTGGTACCATTGCCTGAAGCATGCGTGTTGCATGTGGCCTATTTCTCTTGTGTGCATGGTGCCCCAGTCAATAAGAATGACCACTGTGATGTCGTCAGTCATACGACCACACCACCGGCTGAGAGATAGATCCACCGGACGCGATTCTCTTAATAAACAGAACAGAAGAACAGCTGTGCTAGCCAAAGAGTACACAGCCAGTCACAGTACTTATGCTCACCGCGAGGCACTGCTAGGCCACTTCAGGTGTAGCAGGAGTGTAGTGCAGTTGTGGCCAGTCTACAGTTCGTAGTCGCACTCAGTGGTCAGCCAGTGCCGATGTTAGTCAGTCATTGTCTGCAGCTCAGTCATTATTGCCATCAAGTCTTTGTAGCCCAGTTGTAAAGCACCATAATAGTTCTATAGTAAAGTCAACAGTACTAAGTTGGCAGTTACAAACAATTCTACATCCTGTCATGTCAACAGCCAAGTTAGTCTTCATATTCATCGGATTCAACATTCAAGATTACGAGAGATTAATTTGTCACTGCAAGATTTGTGACTTGTAAATTATGTAATTCTACAGACGCTCAGTCTAGTCGCATCTTCTATAATTGTCAGCCAACAGATCGTGGACTACAACAAAGTTGAGTAATAAATACTTTCTTCTTTTGTACTGCTGCTAATTAATTGTGTTTTCCTGTTGTAGCTACCAAGCAGTCTTTACATAGTAGAACCCAAATTTCCACCTCCTTGGCTGCCTCATATTTGCTGCCTCATGTTGATGGACTCGGTTCTGGTGGAAAATCGAGAGTCATCAACCACACCTGGTTGCGGTTACAAATACATGGAGCACATCAGACTCCTGGCTTGCAGTTGTTAGAAATTAGTTTGCCTCTTCCCTCAATAGAGTGAGTTGTACATTTCTTGAAAGGTACTATGCGATGTGAACTTGATCTCACCTTCTGTTCTAGGATCAATTCCTTAAAGACATCTATGTCACAAGCTTTGGCCTCATGAAGCAGGATATCTTTACATTCTTGGCATTCTGTCAGAATGTATTTACGGAAATAAAAAGCTAGGCTTCTGTCTGCAAATGATTCAAAATACTCATCATGGTTTTTTTTCTCAAAGTAGATAACTTATACCAACGAAAGTTAACCCTTTTTTGATCCAGGAATCTTCACCGACCTGTGCACAAGTTTTTCAAAAGAAAAAAATCATTTTTAGTGAATTTAGTCACTCAATGTAGCTCCTGGCATCGCCATACGATTTACGTTGAGTAATAATCAACTGGAACTCACTCAACAATGCCCACATATGATCAACATCTCTAATATTCTGTACAAATGTGTGCAGATTTTCATTCAACTTCCCTGGAAAAGATGGTATACAATTGCTCAAAGAAACATCTGATACCAGATTAACTGCCATTGTCACAGGTGGTGAAACCATACAGGTCTGTGAGGTTGAAGCAGTTTCAACATAGGGATTAGTTTGTACCTTTTTTTCCCAGCTAGATATGGCTGCAGCCACAACTGTCTGATTCAGCTTTTTCCTTCAATTGTTGATTTTCCAATATGAAAGTTGGAATTTGCTGTTGTAAACTGTTCTAACTGCTCCATGTTGACCTCATTCACAACACAATTACTATCAATACTTCCCTCTACAGTTGAAGTATTTGCACAATGTGAATCTTTCCATTGGGCTCTAGGCATAACCATTCTTTGTCTCATTCTAAAACCTTCCCAAATTATGCACAAAGAATAAAGTAATAAAGTAAATAGCATAGGTCACATTTCAATTAAATGAGGCAACTAATCAGTAACAATAAAAAATGTTATCAAGCAAATGCTGTTTCAATGAAAGTGGCGATATCCAAGGCTTCATCTCATGCTTCTGTTAAGCTGGAAGTAAAATTACATTTTAAAATAGTTTCAGGTGTTCTTCTATTTTCCTGCTCAGCAATCTTCATGGTGAACTGCAGTAAAACAGTTTAACACTCACACTCAATGTCTTTGAGCTGCGATGAGGACAATGTTGCAGCAGCTATGGTAAAGCACAGCCAGCTGGTGATGCTCAGACACCTTGTGGCAGAGCAAGAGCCGATCCCAGAACCCTCTGCTACAATGAATGATCAGCCACAGAGCTATTCATGTGGTCAATACAGATATCCACAATGGCGCGCACACTTGATTCACCCATGTACATACTCTTGCGCCCAGTCAATTCAAATGTATAACAGTGCATTAGCACGCAGGTCAGCTTTGAGCTGTGCAGAAACCAGAACAGCATGCTTCTCCCAGTGTGCATACCAGTGCACATGATGTGCAAATCGGGGGACATATGAAAGTGTAGTGCAACAGGGCTGTCCAGCACTTCATTGTGCTGTAAGGAAACAGTGTGCTCCTCACAAATGTATTCTGAAAGTCTTTTGTTAGCTATGAACAGGCTACAAAGGTTACAGGTCAGAGGCTACTTCCGCAGACCAGTGTACAGAATTGTCAAGCTAGGAGGGTGGGCAACAGGTCTGACTGTGAAATTTGGGGATAATAAGAAGAAGGCATGATTGGTACAAAAGTAGTTTATTGGAAGAAGGGGCACAGTGCCTTTGCATAGTGGGAGGCATGATAGGAAACTTAAGTCCTTTGAGATTATTGCGTCACCTGTCAAGATCACTAACAGAGTGAGGGAGCAGCCTCCCAGGCCTGCTACAAGTAAAAATCACCCAGTGTGATTGGGGGAAACTCATTGGTAACCTGGAAAGTGCCACACCATCAGTCACACCATCAGCACTGACATGCAGCGTCAGCACTTGCCATACTTCCTGTGCATCCCTGCTTCCCTGCCATAGAGTCAGTGGAAGGACAGAAAATATCAAAGCTGTTACAATAGTTAGTAATAATTATACTTTGTATAGTAATGTGTCATTGAACTGTAAAATAAAAGTCTACAAATATGAAATAAGCCTGTGGAATAAATTACCTGGTAAGACAGGTTATGCCTGTATGAGTTTTGAAGTGCTGTTATTGCTTTGATAATCACAAGTTGCAATGTATTCACAATAACATTTCACAGTGATCCAGGAAATATTTGTTTTGTTATAAATCCTGTCATGGATCACAAAAATTTGTGATGCAGTTCATCAGTTACATCACTTTCCAGATAGCCTGTTTGTTTCAGTATAATTGTACATCCTCTGTTATCAACAATCTACCTTATATATTCATACCCAGGTCTGTCCCTGTGTGTGGTCTGTTTCTGTGATTCAGTGTGTTCTTTGCTAACCATTTTTCTCACTGACTCTTTGTTGCACCTCTCCATTCCTTCATCTGTCAATCTATCAGATCATCAATAGTCCCCTGTAAGACAGCATTTCAGAGGCTTCTAATCATTTCACTTCTGTCTTGCCTATTGTTCACGTTTCATACCCATACAGAGTTGTTCTTAAAACATAGTGTTTCATTATTGCTTCTTTGGTCTCAAGATTTACATTTGTGGATGTTAGTAGCAATTTTCTTTTATAAATTGCTCTTTTTCCTTGTGCAATCTACACTACCACATCTGTCTTTCATCTACCTTCTTTATCTATTCTTCTTTCAAGGTAGTAAAACTTACCCACCTCTTGAAGAGTTTCTTTTTTGCAATCCCTCATGTCCACTTCATGTACACAGCATTACCATAGTCTTATTTTTTTATGTGCTATCAGCTAGCACACATTCTGTTTCATTAAGTACCCAGTTCAGCCCCTGTTCACTTACAGTGACCACTGCTATATCATCAGAAAATGAAATTATACTGATTTTCTTCCTGTGAGTAACAACTGTCAAACTGAGACTTCACTTCCTGCTTTACCTTTTCAATATAGAAATTATCAAAAGTGGCAATGAGCAACCATGCATTATGTCTATCTTGACTGTGGTCTGTTATACCATTTCACTCTAGTCTGGTTAAAAAAAAAGAGAATAGATTACCTTTCTATCTTTATAGCTGATACAACACTAAGAATGGAAGGCATTTTATTCCATCCCACATTATCAAAAATCTTCACCAAATCTGTTAACAGATTATATGTTGCAATGTTGCTTCTAAACCTGCCCTTTGTTACTAGATGTTATGTTAAAAATCCTTCTAGAGTGCTCTTACTTCATTCCGCACCCTTGCATTCTTTAGAAATGTACTAATTACATTCTTTTCAGAATGTGATGGAACTTACGCAAATTTATAAATTTCGTACTCAAGCTTGTATAGTTCTTGTTCTGCTCATCGGCTTGATTATCATGAGAGCTTAACTGGTATTTCATAAATGTGCACATTATTTCCTTAGGAGTTCATTTGAAGCGGTTTGAAATTTAGAGATTAGGATTAGCTTTGTCCTAACATCTTACTGCACAATATTCATGTTTACAACAGGCCTAATTTCTTCTGAGAAATTGTAAGCTGTAGTTCAAAATAACTAGAAATGAAGCTTTGAAATGTATATCTGTAAATTAGATATTATGTCAAGTAATTGAACATTGATACTTCCTGGTAGATTAAAACAGTGTGCCCGGCCGAGACTTGAACACGGGCCCTTTGCCTTTCACAGGCAACTGCTCTACCAGAGAGCACTTCCCCACGAAAGGCAAAGGTCCTGAGTTCGAGTCTCAGTCCAGCACACAGTTTTAATCTGCCAGTAAGTTTCATATCAGCTCACACTCAGCTGCAGAGTGAAAATCTCATTCTGGAATTGAACATTGATTGTCCATTAAATAAAATTTAATATTTTTAAGTTATGAAAATTGTTTCTTGATTAAAATTATCAGATAATGACTAAAGAAAAAATAATATTTCTTTTTCAAATACTCATATAATTTTTCATGGTGGCCAACCTTTTGAATATTGATTAAAGTGTTAATAGTAACAAAAATGTCTCAGTGAACTATTTTGACAGCTTCCTTAATGTTTTCTGCACATTATTTGCTTTCTACTGTTGACAACACAGAAATAACTATATTTTTTATTTCTCTATTGCATTCTATGCATTTTTTTCTCTTTTCTTCCTGTGTGTCAGTCTTGTCCCAGGTAACTATGTATCAGGGTAATTTTAAACATTGGAGATATCCCTATCTCAAACCCTGCCTAGTGTGGTTTTTCCACTCATTAGTTTGTTATGGACTCATCTACTGGGGCAACTCATAAGTTGTTGTTGTTGTTGTTGTTGTTGCACAACAACAACAACTTATGAGTTGCCCCAGTAGATGAGTCCATAACAAACAAATGAGTGGAAAAACCACACTAGGCAGGGTTTGAGATAGGGATATCTCCAATGTTTAAAATTACCCTGATACATAGTTACCTGGGACAAGACTGACACATCAAAAGTATTTATCATACTGAAAAAAGTCATCTGAATTATCTGTAAAGAACATCCAAGAACCTCCTACGATAGTCTTTTTAAAAAAGTGGATGTACTGACCATCATCTCACAATACACTTTTTCAATCATGACCATAATAACCGAGCACCCTTCTTCCTATGAAACAAACAAAAAACAAAATGTCACCTTCATAAACCAGAAGGAAATATGACCTATACTGTGACATTTCTCTCTAGTTTAGAAATGAGTAAAATTCAGTAGCATCAAAATTTTTCTCATTACCTGTGATATTAAGTCCCTATGAGACAATATATTATTCTCAGTAAATTAAAAGAGTTTTTGTTTGAAAAGACAGTTTATTCTTTAGATGAGTTTTTGATAGTGAGTTTTAGGCCATTTACTACATATTACTGTTGCTGTTTTTGTTCTACTTGTATTTCTATTTGTTGTCACTGTGCTAATTTATTATTTTATATCAAACGTTATGTTCTACAACACAATATTATCCTTTCCTACTAGATAAATCAGGGTGAATCTCTATGTGATCCCTTATTAAAACTCTAAGACAAAAACAAAGCCCACAACAAAGGAATTATCTGAAAGGGACAGAAATTAGTAGATGTGATGTATGTGTACAGACAACCAAATGATCAAATTATTATAATTTCAGATAAACTGGACAACTTATTCAAGAGAAAGAGGTTCATAAACTGAGTAAGTCAATAATGTGTTGATCCAGCTGTGGCCCTTGTGTAAGCAGTTATTCAGCTTGGTATTCATTGACAGAGTTGGGAGATGTCTTCCTGAGGGATATTGTGCCCAATTCTGTCCAGTTGGTGCATTAGAGCATCAAAACCACAAGCTGATTGGAAGGGCCTGTCCACAATGCTCCAGGCATTCTCCATTGGGGAGAGATGTGGTGACCTGGCTGGCCAAAGTATGACTACAATTTCAGAAAAATTGGATGATTGATTCAGGAGAAAGAGCTTCAGAATTGGCAAGTCAGTAATGTGTTGATCCAGCACTTATGCAAGCTGTTGTTTGGTTTGGCATTGACTGAAAGAATTGTTGGACACCATCCTAAGGGATGTCATACCAAATTCTGTCCAATTGGTGCATTCGATCATCAAAATTCCAACCTTGTTGGAAGGCCCTGCCCTTAATGGTCCTAATGTTCTCAATCTGGGAGAGATCCAGTGACCTTGCTAGCTGAGACACAGTTTGACAAGCACTAAGACAAGCAATAGAAACTCTCACTGTGTGCAGAGGCATATTATCTTGCTGAAATATAAGCCCAGAATGGCTAGCCATGAAGGGCAACAAAACAGGGTAGAGAGTATTGTCAGCATACTGCTGTGTTGTAAAGGTGCCACAGATGACAACTAATGGGGTCCCAGACCATCATTCCTGGTTGTCAGGCAGTATGGCAGGTAACAGTCAGATTGGTATCCCACTGCTGTCTGGGGGCCTCCAGCCATGTCTTCGTTGGTCATCAGGATTCAGTTCGAAGAGGAACCCATCACTGAAGACAATTTTACTCCAGCCAATGAGATTCCAGGCATAAGACATATCTGGAGATGCTCTAAACAGTGTGAGATATTAACCTGAAGGTATCCCACCATACAGCCTGACAACCAGGAGTGACGGTTTGGGGTGCCATTTCTCTTCATAGTATGACCCTTTTTATTGTCTTCTGTGGCATCCTTACAATACAGTGGTACATCAGTGATATTCTATGCCCTGTTTTGTTGCCAAATGTGGCAAGCCATCCTGGACTTTCATGTCAGCAAGACGATGCCCACCCACACATGGCAAGAGGTTTTACTGGTTGTCTTCATGCTTGCTAGATCCTACCTTGGCCAGTAAGGTCACTGGTTCCCTCCCCAATGGAGCATTAAGGGTAGGGACTTCCAACCAGCTTGGGATTTTGACAATATAAAGCACCAATTGGATGGAGTTCAACATGATACTCTCAGGAGGGTATCCAACAACTCTATCAATCAATGTCAAACTGAGCAACGGTTTGCATAAAGGCCAAAGGTCGACCAACACATTATTGACTTGCTCAATTTGTGAAGCTCTTTTTCTTGAACAAAACATCCAAAATGGCTCTAAGCACTATGGGGCTTAACTTCTGAGGTCATCAGTCCCCTAGAAATTAGAACTACTTAAACCTAACTAACCTAAGGACATCACACACATGTGACCACAGCGGTCACACGGTTCCAGACTGTAGTGCCTAGAATCGCTTGGCCACCCCGGCCACCCTAAATCATCCACTTTTTCTGAAATTGGTCTCTGTACATGTACATCACATCTACCAATTTCTATCCCATTCGGACAATTCCTTCATGATGCACCTTTTTTTTTTTTTTTGCCTTAGGGTGTATTTTGTTACTCATAGATAGGTCTTTCTTTACACATTTGTGAAATGATAAACAAATAGTATGTATATTAATGCAAATGATATGTGTGTAAATTAATGTATGTAAATGACATGCACATAATGAAGTACCTTTTTTATCCTCCTATAAGATAGCTCTCAATATAGGATGACACCCCCCCCCCCCCCCCCTTTTTAAGACATTCCTTGAGAAAATTTAATTTTTAACATTACAAACATTTTAATTGGTATAAAGCATCTGCTTAAAGATGTTAATACTACGCCATTTACTGATTGTATACATTTTGATAATACAAGGAATGATCTGTGGTATCACAATTTTCAATCATCATCGTTGTCATCATTTATAGGCCTACTGGTATTTTGTCCTTCCTGACATCTTCTAAACCATCCATAGCATTGGATATGCAGCACTTTTTGAATTCTTTCAGATAGATTCACTTGAGATTTTGCCATAGCAGCAAAGATCCACTGGCCCAGCATGGATACCAATCACTGTAAAGCTGTCACAGGTGAGCCTCAAGAGGTCTATTCACAACAATGTACATTTCTTGGAGTTGTGAGGTCGATCTGCTGGGAATTATATCCAGGTATGTGCTGCTATTAATCATTAACTTCCTAGGTGAGGTATCCCCTGAAAGAATCCAGCTCCAACATTTTCCTTCTGTTAAGCCAAGAGCATGGTATTCTATTTAAACAACTTCAACCAATCTAGCATCATGTCATATGTCATCCATACCTTTTGTTGGCCTTTAAAGATAGCTCCTGCTTGTTTCCATATCATTTTCCTGTGAAGAATCACATATGGGGGAGCTTCCTCTGTCTGCTAGTGCAACCAGAATTAATGTTATATCAGGCCTTTTCATTGTCAGAACTTTTCATGGATTTCATGTCAACAGTAGAATTTTATGGCATGTCAAAATAAACAGACTCCTGATCAGCATGGATTTCATGTCGACAGTAGAATTTTATGGCATGTTAAAATAAACAGACTTCTGATCAGCATTTCCCGTGTTGCCTTGCAAATAATCATGCAATTTCTTTAAATTGATTATATGACACTGATACACAAGTAGTTTTTTGCTATATGGTATGAGAAGTTTCCGTTCTGCATCACTACGTAAGCTCCATCCTCTTCATCATCTCATGCACCAGACAGTACTTGCTTTGAACTCCATAACACATCCAGCTGGAAAATTTGTCTTTTATCTCCAGTGCCTTCATTCAGATAATTTCTTGTGTAATCAGGAAGCCTTCATTGTATATGTCTTGCACGTATTGAACAACCTGTTGCTCCAGTTTGTGCTTTGATACCCTGAAAGTTTATCATGTGGAAATGGCATTATTTAATTTATTCTTTGTCTGACACCACCTATGACCATTCATTTCTGTGACATCCAATTTTCTGCCTGCTGCACAGTTGTTTGTGGCCTGTGCTTCACGAATTGCCATTAACATAAAGTTAGCATCATAATATCTGTGTGAACCACAAACTTGTAATTGGCACTCATTATCAGTTGCAACAATTTGTAGTTCTTACAGCACTGACAATCTAAGCAAACTAAATGATAACAACACATTGTCCCCTCAATTTCCTACAGCCAAATCAACAGAAATTGTTCCACTTCAGATTAACACTGTAGCCACCAGTGAAAATCGATAATGATGTACAGCAGCAACTCTAGTGCTGTTATTGAAGCTCATGTACTCAGTCTGACTGCTCTCAGTCATGCTAACAAAACAGTCAAACTATAAGAGTTTCACACAGACCAGAAGCTCAGCTGGGATACCTCACAAGGAAATTATGTGGCAAACTAGCGTGTCTCATCTATATAATGTACAAGCTGAGGAGCAGTGTCAGTAAAGAACTTCTATCATATGCATATTTTACATTCTTCCATTCCCATCTGATTTATGGGATACTATTATGTGGTAGTTCTGTATACTCAAAATTAATATCTAAATAGGAAAAGAAAGCTATCAAGTGGTTTGCAGAACTCAACTAATGTAAAACGTGTAGAGATTGCTTCAGATAACTAAATACAGACAAGAAGAGAAGAGAAGCTTTCAAAATGTGGTGCTACAGAAGAATGCTGAAGATTAGATAGGCAGATCACATAACTAGTGAGGAGGTATCGAATAGGATTGGGGAGAAGAGACGTTTGTGGCACAACTTGACTAGAAGAAGGGATCGGTTGGTAGGACATGTTCTGAGGCATCAAGGGATCACCAATTTAGTATTGGAGGGCAGCGTGGAGGGTAAAAATCATAGAGGGAGACCAAGAGATGAATACACCAAGCAGATTCAGAAGGATGTAGGTTGCAGTAGGTACTGGGAGATGAAGAAGCTTGCACAGGATAGAGTAGCATGGAGAGGTGCATCAAACCAGTCTCAGGACTGAAGACCACAACAACAACAACAACAACTAAATACAAATATGTTCAAATGCCTTGCCTTTGTTAAAGAAAACTAATGTAAGTTTGACCTGAAGATGATGATTCATGACCATAATACAAGGAGTGGACATGCAATTAATGTGTGTTTGCTAGGCTGGCAAAGAGCCATAACAGCTACAGATATCTTGATCTTCTCTACTTCATTAAATTACATGAATATGCCAACACAGTGCCAGTAAATAAATTTAAAACTACTCCTGTGAAATGGATGAAGGTAAAGTATTTTACTGTACTCGCGGGGTTCCTTGAGTGCGTCACAAATGACTCACAATAAATAAACTACATACATTATTTTGTAACCATAAACATCAGGCTGTGTAACTATTTTACTATTGTTTCAAGTGCTTATTGTTATTTATGTGTTTGACTGTTTATTGTCTTTGACATTCACTTTATATATAGTGCATTAACTTTTAATTGCTCTATTATGTAATTATTTATTGTTATTGTGTCATTATTGTGTCATTTACTTAATTATGCAGTATATCTGTCTTGTATTATGTTCTTGTATTTAGTGCATTTGCCTAAGTTATTATTATTATGTAACTTAATGACACTTATTGCATGTAAATATGATCAAAGGTGAATAAAGTATTTGTATTTGCTTCATTTGTTGTGCCACAGTTCAAGTGTTCTGTGCGAACATATTTTTGTATGCGAATATATTTTTGTTAGCATTAATTTGTCTCCTGTAGAAATGTATACTCTTGTTGAGTATTTGTCCAATTTTAAAGTTAGTTGTATTTAAACCACAAATGAATTCAGGCAAACTGTAGTTTAAATGAGGTAGATGTTCTTGAAAAGTGGAGGAAAATGGTATATGTTTCCATTGTTGGCAGCACAGTAAAATTTTTCCCCGCACCCTGCAACTGGTGTTCTGAATCCTTCAAATCAAATCTGCATGTGAATTCAGTTGCCAAAGTTTCATCTGTTAATGCAAGACGACCTCCATACTATTGTATTACACAGCATAGAAAAATTGAACACAGCAATGAAAGCTTAGTCTGTGAATGCAAGGTGGTTCTGTATTTTTTGAATGATGAATTTGAGGAAAAAAAAACTTTGTATTATACTTGGACAAATACAGTGGATGTTTTGACTCATCCCACATTTTTACTACATTTACACATGCTTTTGGATCTATGAAATATGTATCAGAAATAAATAAATAAATCCTACATAATTATATTGAAAGAAAACATGAAGGTATTTTGTCATAGACTTGTCACCACAAGTAATCAAGAGATCCGTGCAAAAGCAGAATCTGCATTCCATCACTGGCTGCATCAGAAAAGGAAGGCCCAAATGAAGAGCAGAAAGGAGAAAAATAAGTACTTGTTGGAGAACAATGAAGAACAGGTTCAAAACAGCAAAAAACAACAGGATTCTGAGAAGAGAGCTCAAGCTGAGGCAGTGAGTTTGCACATTTCAGTCTCTAAATTTGGGAATGATGTCCTGTATTATGCCATAGTGTTTTATATTGGACTTTATTCTTACTTTATTGTTGCACTTGAAATACTGGATTGCAGCATGATGTAATTTGTATATTTCTGAATTCTGCCAGAATGTTATTAAGTAAATGTAAGTGTGAGATGTCATGTGACTAAATGGTGACAATATAGACAGTTTGGTGAATGAAGGTGTTTCTCATGCTTCTGTTTAAGATTTGATGCACTCCAGTAGTAGCAATTTTGCTTATTTACATTAGCATTCAGGTGAAAATAAGCCTTATCAAAAAACAAGATGTTAAATGGAGGGCACTCAGTCACTTCATTAACAAACTGCTGCCTATGTTTGGCATCTGGCTTTACTTTCTGTACCAATTGGATTTTGTAAGGGTATAGTTCAAGGTATTTTTTGCAGAATTTGGGGCAGAGGTGATACATACACATTTAAGGAACTTGCACGCTTACGAATGGAGACATTAGATCTGTCACAAGCAGGTTGATTTAAGCTTGGTGAACCAAGCTAATGTGGTGCCACAGCTTGTGGCTTTCTGTTGTGGCATCATGAGCTACTGTTCACACAGCTTGCCCGGCTAGCCACACGATCTAACACGCTGCTTCCCTGGCAGATTTATGTTGAGGTCATGTGTGCCAGCCAGCCTGTGGATGGTTTTTTATTTTAAGGCCTTAGCAAATGCAGGCTGGTTCCCCGTATTCTGTCTCAGTTACACTGTGTCGGCAATTGGTGTGCAAACACAGGCTCCACGTATGCATACACCATAATTACTCTACCACGCAAACATTTGAGGTTACTCACATCTGGTATGAGATGTTTCTGGGGTGGGGGTGGGGATGGGGGGGAGGAGGTTCCACTAGGGGCCGAACCGCACAATAACCCTGGGTTCAGTGTGGGGGGACCACTGTGGCTGCGGCAGGAAGAAATATCTCCATTGATTCTAGGTCCCTCATTCACGCAATACCGTTCACACAGGACACCACAAATTCTATGTAGTTGCACAGCTTTCAATATGGCATCAATTGAAATCATGTGGGCTGGTAGGAATGTTATAATGCAGGTTTTGGCATTATAGCTGTAACAAGATTTAAATACAAGGAGGATGAAATCCAAATATTGGATCTGAAAATAGATTTTGCACAGTGATAAATCAGGGGCCACAAACACATTTATAAAAGAAATAACACTCAGAGATAAAAATGCTGTCTGCAGTGGCAAAGTAACCAAAAGCTGACATGTAAATCTGCAGACATTCCACTTTCCAAAGTGTTTAAAGTCTTATTGTATTCATTGATATAGCCATTTCAAATAACTAATTTTTAGTTTAACAGATGCCATATCACACTCGGGAGCCATTTCCTGCATATAACCAAGAATTTATACAGTGCTTGGTCTCAAAAATCATGAAGGTTATATGACTTATTTATTCATTAGATAATCTTTTAAGGTTGTGAGATTTGTCATTGGTTTGCAAATATTGCAAACCCCCCTCCCCCCTACACACACACACACACACACACACACACACACACACACACACACACACATACACAAACAGTGATGCAGAAAATCAGACATAGCTTGCTGTTATTGTAGTTCCAGAAGCTGTGAAAGTTACATGTTTTCACTATTTTCAGTAATAAAATGAAAACACACTGAAATTAAATAGAGTACTGCGAGAGAATGCTCGAGTTTCAGAATACTGCCACCAGAGAGCTGTAGTGGAAGGAAAGTGGCACAATGAAGTACAACCAAGTTGAACATCATGTGGCAAGACAAAGTTGCATCTCTTAAGGTGCACCACTAAAAACTGGGAGTTCACATATGCAACTACAGTATGCCACTAGCTGTAATGATACTTTTGTTGAGTGTGTGAACCTGGCTTTATCTGGGTCACTTGGATTTTGGTTTGGCCAATGTTCAACCAGTCTCCTCAAGTGTTTTGATCCATTTCTAAATTAGGGGAACACTTTGAGCATCATTTACATTATGCAATCCATAATGATGCCAAAATTTCCTCCACACTACAGCCACCACATCATTGTTTTTGTAAAATGCTCGCACGCAGAATGCGTGGTCTGATCCTGAGAAGTGCTCCATATCAACTGTAATCCAAGCATGCGATGAATGTAACTCCTGCTCTCCTCTGATTTGTTGCGCATGCACAGAGAGCTCTTCAAATATAAACTTTCTTTTGAGACACTCTGTATAACAGCCATGACTGACACAGCTTTGTTCCAGTTACTATATAGCAAAAATTAATCACCAATACTAAAATAAAAAACTGTATTCTATACACACTAAATTACTGAAGACCTACACTTTCTCCTATGTTTCCTTTTAAATTTTGCACAAATGCCATGTACTATCCTGACATGTTGAAAATATTCAACACACATTACGACAAAATATTAAAAACAAATACTCTACTATTCCATGTCTGTACTTCGAAAAAATAACATCTTGGAAATTAATTTTCTAGTTCTCTAAAGTCACAGCAAGGGCAGTGCTGTTTAGTTTTTCAACCAGTTGCCTTAACTTTAAAATGCTCCACAGTAATGCATACTGGAGTGTACTGTCCTACTTAAGGTAATTAGTTAACTTTGTTTTTCTGTATTTTAAGATGTGCATCACATTTTGCATTTGATTATGCACTTGTTTTAATGCCTCATAATTTCCCATTAGTATTAAACTGTTCTTTGAAAATAAGAAATTTTTGTTACCAAGAGCTTCATTAAGTCACGTCAGCTACAATTTCTTCTTCACTTGCCGGGACGTACACAGTAAGATTGATATCTGCCTGGACAAAGTCCTCTATTCCACTGAATAATAAAGGTGGACAAAGTTCTCTGCCAGAGGAATGTCATCCTCATTCTTATCTTCATCTTCAGCACCATCAGCTCTTTCTTAAAACATGTCGCCCTCACTATGGGATCTGTATCTATATTCTGTGACCCCCTGTGACATGCATGGCAGAGGGTACATTCCATTATATAAGTTATTTGGATTTCTTTCCATTCCACTTGAGTGTGGGAAGAATGGTTGTTTAAATGCCTCTGAGTGTGCTATAATTAATCTAAACTTGTCCTCACAATCCCTATGTAAGGATTAAGCAGGGATTGTGCACTGAAGAGCCAAAGAAACCGGTGCACCTGCCTAATATCGTGTAGGGCCCCCAAGAGCATGCAGAAGTGTCACAACACAACATGGCATGGACTTGACTAATGTCTGAAGTAGCACTAGAGGGAATTGACACCATGACTCCTGCAAGGCCGTCCATAAATCCGTAAGACTAGGAGGGGGTGGAGATCTCTTCTGAACAGTACATTGCAAGGCATCCCAGATATGCTCAATAATGCTCATGTCTTGGGAGTATGGTGACCAGCAGAAGTGTTTAAACTCAGAAGAGTGTTCCTGGAATCACTCTATAGCAGTTCTGGATGTGTGGGCTGTCGCATTGTCCTGCTGGAATTGTCGAAGTCCATACAACATTAGTTGTATCTAGATGTATCAGGGCCCCATATCACTCAAATTGCACACACCCCACACCATTACAGAGCCTCCACTAAATTGAACAGTCCCCTACTTACATGCAGGGTCCATGGATTCATGAGGCTGTCTCCATACCCGTACACATCCATCTGCTCGATACAATTTGAAATAAGGCTTGTATGAGCAGGCAACATGTTTCCAGTCATCAACGGTCCAATGTCGGTGCTGAAAGGCTCAGGTGAGGCATAAAGTCTTGTGTTGTGCAGTCATCAAGGGTAAACGAGTGGTCCTTCAGCTCCGAAAGCCCATATTGATGATGTTTCATTGAATGGCCCAGCATTGAAATTTGCAGCAATTTTTGTAAGGATTGAACTTCTGTCATGCTGAATGATTCTCTTCAGTCATTATTGGTCCTGTTCTTGCAGGATCTTTTTCTGACAGCAACAATGTCAGTGATTTGATGTTTTACTGGATTCCTGATATTCATGGTAAACTCATGAAATGGTCGTACAGGAAAATCCCCACTTCATTGCTACTTCTGAGATGCTGTCTCCCATCTCTCATACGCCATCTATAACAGCACATTCAGACTCACTTCATTCTTGATAAATTGCCATTTAGCAGCAATAACTCATCTAACAACTGCACCAAACACTTGTTGTCTTATATATGTGTGTCCGACTGCAGTGCCGTATTCTGCCTGTTTACATATCTCTGTATCTGAATACGCTTGTCTATACCAGTTTCTTTGGTGCTTCAGTGTAGTATATTCCTAGAATTATTATTTAAAGGCTGTTCTTGAAATTTTGTTAAGCAGGCCTCCTTGGGATAGGTTACATCTGTCTGCAAGAGTCTGCCAATTCAGTTTCTTCAGCATCTCTCTGACTCTCTTCCAGGGTTCACACGAGTAGACTGACTACACCTTCCCAGTTTTCTACCAAGGCTTTACTGACTGTTTTACCCATGACTGAGCCTATTCCATTTCATATCCATACAGAGCGTACAACCAGATACTTGTAGGAGTTGGCCAACTCCAACTGTGACTCACGTATATTGTAGTCATAGAATACTATGTTTTTTACATTTTGTGAAGTGCACAATTTTACGTTTCTGAACATTTAAGCCAGTTGCCAATCTTTGCACCATTTTGAAATCTTATCAGGATCTGAATGAATATATGTAGCTTTTTTCAGACAGCACTTTACTATAGATATCTGCATTGTCTGTGGAAAGTCTGACGTTACGATTAGCATTGTCCAAAAGATCATTAATATAAATCATGAACAAGGGTCCCAACACTCTTCTCTGCAGCATACCTGAAGTTACTTCTACATCTGCCAATGACTTCCATCCAAGATAATATGCTGCATCCTCACTACCAAAAAATCCTTGATAGCCAATATGATCACAATTTTGAGACAGTAATTGTAGATGTATTACTGAGTCAAATACTTTTTGGAAATCAAGAAATAGAGCATCCACCTGACTGCCTTGATCCAAAGCTTTCGGTATATCATGAGAAAAGTGCAAGTTGGGTTTTGCATGACTGATGTTTTTAAAGTGCAGGGTGGTTGGCATGGAGGGGATCATTCTGTTTGAGATACCTCATTATGTTGGAGCTCAGAATATTGTCTAAGAGTCTACAACGTATCAGTATCAAGGACACTGGATGGTAATTTTGTGGATAACTTCAGCTACCATTAATTAAAACTTCCGAGCTGAATTGCCGTGATCCATATATAAAACTACTTCTCCTTCCTGACATTTCATTGCCTACTGCGGGCAACATCTTCTGACATGCGTCGGCAACTGGCTGCTGGGCACTTAGATGGCGTCACGTGTTTTCGACTTTAAAACTATCTCTGGCTAGTGCCATCTTTCTCGATTACAGGTAATCAATTGTCACTTCGTTGGTACAAAGTCGACCGCCATATCTTGTCTAGTTTTAAACCTTCTTCTTTTTTATAAAAATTATTTTCATGCTTGTAGATCTCTGTAGCTTCTCTATACATGCGGGTATAATAATGTGAGTCCTAGCTATCACGTTTGTCTCACTAAATTTTATTTCATGATCACCATCTTTGAAAACGTGTTCCACTATAGCTGATTTGTCAGTCTGTCCCAATCTACAGTTCCTTTTGTGTTCCGTTAGGTGGGTATTAACACTCCTTTTAGTTGTTCCAATATAAACCATGCCACAGCTACACGGAATTTTATACATACCTGGGGTAGCTAAGAGGTGTCATGCAGCTTTCTCCTATCTTAAACTTTCACTAATTTTCTTGATAGGTCGAAAGATTGTCTCCACTTGAAACTTGGCCAAAACTTTCCCATTACGGTCCATGATGTTATGAATCAATGGAAGAAAAACTTTTCCATCCGATGGTTGTTGTAGTGTATTTTTGGACACTTTTCTTCTAGGGTGGAGTGCTCGATCTATTTTGTTGTCAGTGTACCCATTTCTTCTGAAAGCCATTTGCAAATGGCTTAATTCATCTTCCAAATAAATTGGCTCACAGATGTTATTAGCCCTGTCCTTCTGCCTAGGATGATGATTCAAATCCTTATGTAGATAACGATCGGTGTGTGTGTCTTTCCTATATACCTTGTGCCCTAAAGTCCCATCTGCCCGTTTAATAACCAATACATCCAAAAAATTTAGTTGTCCATTACTCTCTTTCTCCATGGTGAATTGTATCGTTCAATTGAGACTGTTTATGTGCACCAAAAAATCACTCAGTTCCTCTTCAGCATGATTCCATATCGCAAAGGTGCCATCCAGGTATCGATACCGTTTCATAGGGCTTTTTTTGGCCAACTGCAGCACTTGTTGTTTGAGAAATTCCATAAATAGATTAGCAATAGCAGGGCTCAGAGGGCTGCTCATGGCCACCCCATCAATTTGCTCATAAAATTCGTTGTTATATTGAAAATAAGTCGAGGATAGACAATATCAAAACAAAGCTATTATATCAGTAGGAAACATATCAGCTATGTAAGAAAGAGCTTCGTCAACAGGGACCTTGGTGGACAGGGATACTACATCAAAACTGACAAGGATATCACTTGGACTAACTGTGATCTCCCTCAGTTTTTCGATAAAATGCATGGAATTTTTAATATGAGTGTCAGTTTTACCTATACACGGTTGCAACAAAGAAGCAAGATATCTAGCCAGCTCTTGAGAAGGAGCCCCAATGGCACTTACTATCGGTCTCAATGGGACATTGGGCTTGTGTATCTTAAGTAGACCATACAGTCTAGGACAGTAAGCGTCTGTTTTGCAAAGGTATTTTTTATCTTCTGTAGGAATGGAAGAGCTTTTTATTAATCGCAGGGTAGCACTTAACACTTTTGTTGTAGGGTCCTTTTTCAGTTTTTTGTAGGTGGTAGGATCCAAGAGGTCACTGATCTTTCTATGATAATCCTCACTCTTCAGCATGACAGTAGTGTTACCCTTATCAGCAGTAAG
The DNA here is from genome assembly GCF_023864345.2 of Schistocerca serialis cubense. Classification (NCBI taxonomy): domain Eukaryota; kingdom Metazoa; phylum Arthropoda; class Insecta; order Orthoptera; family Acrididae; genus Schistocerca; species Schistocerca serialis. The sequence continues at coordinate 140,905,235 of NC_064638.1, read as the reverse complement.
TACAGTAATATTCCTGTCTGCATTAATCTCCCATAGTGCCTTCTTTTCTCCTAGGGATAAATTACTGCTGGGTGGCTTGGCTTTACGTAATATCCTGGCTGTCCCCATCCTGATTTCATCGGCAAAATGTGGTGATAACAGATGAATCCCTCCTTCTCTATTGACAACAATATCTTCCGTGGGAATCTGTGATGGAGTGATAGGAAAATTTTCTCCTTTCGAGAGAACAGAGACTTCCTCCTTGGATAGTTCTTTCCTGGACAAGTTGATAACTGTATGGGAATTGTCTGTAATCAATGTTTCCTGTTTTTGTAAATGATCAAACTTCTTCTTCTGCTTGTTAGAAGACACTTCTGCACTAAGTTCCATAGATCTAGATTTAGTGAGACAAACGTGATAGCTAGGAAATCACATTATTATACCCGCATGTATAGAGAAGCTATAGAGATCTACAAATATTCCCTGTGATAATATCATGGTGAGCTTGGAAACACTGTATCCAAGATGAAGAACAATTGAAATTTATATTTGCCAACAGATGCACAAATCCATTTGCTTTTGCTTGTAGAATAGAGCCACTGACTTGCATGTTATTTGATCTCTGCTGCTGAAACAATGTAAGTAAAGCTTCTGCAATATCTTTGTGCTCAGATGTTCTCGCTGTTTTGGCTTTTAAGGAATTGTGTTTGAAAAGAGACTGTATTTTCTCTTTGTCCTTGCAAATTGTAGAAACTATTGGGAATGAGATACCCAATTCCTTCACAATGCTGATGTTTGTTTCCCCATTTTCTAATCACTATATTATGTATGACTTTTATTCAGTATTGAATATTTTCCTCTTTTTTTAAAAAAAATTGATGCTCACATTGACTATTTAACACACATACTGTTTTGAAACCAATTATTAACAGGAAACAAGAGTTTGAAAATAAGTGGTACATTGTTGTCAGTAACAACATAGGTAACAAACAAAAATGAACATTGGACATTATAGCTGAGACATTTCCCCCCAAAAAATGTATCTAACCATACATAATTTTATTGTGACTTGAAGTTGAGGCTAGATCACACCTAACATAGTAAATTAAGAAACCAAGTTGGTAAAATCATTCATTTTGAAAAGTGATGCCTCCAAATTTTTTATGTGAAAATTCTTAAAGGTTTTTAAATAAACCAAATGTTAATAATGTTCTACATTTTTATTCTTGTTGTCTGCATATTTGCAGCCCTCTGTTGATAGAGGGCTCCGAACTGCAGCGTGTAATATAGTGGTGTGTAACGTGACCGTCTGTGTATGAGAAAAAAAAATGTTATAATTGTGTTTCAAATTCTGAGAGTTCACCCACACATCACCATCTCCTTCAGCACAAAAAAGCCAGAACACACTTGAGCACTGTGACATCTACAACAATCCCATACCTTGGGTTCACTGTCATTGCTCACCCTCCATACAGTCCTACCTTGGTCCCATCCAATTCAATTTTCATTTGCTTCCAAAACATTCTGAACATGCTCAAGGAATTTGCTTTTATGAGGCAGTGCAAGCAGTGGTGAGGTTGTGGCTCCATGAACAAAGTCAAACGATCTAACAACAAATTGTTTTCTCATTGGGAGAATTGAGTTTGTTGCCAGGGTGACTATGTTGAGAAATAAATATATAGATGTAAGAATAAAGGTGTAGAATGTTAATAATGTTTTATTTAAAAAGCTGTAAGAGTTTTTGTATAAAACATTTGGGGGCATTACTTTTCATCATGTCCTCATAGGTCCTTCATGTAGATGCATGTGACTTTACGAAGAAAACAGGAATCACAGAGGGTCTTCCTAACATTCTGCATCAGAATTGCTTGGGAGAATACAACCTTCATAATATCAGAAGGGTCGACATTCATTTTGGACTCAGAAATCCACAGACCACCAGGTCAAATAAAAAAACATCCACTAATGTATCATCCATCTAAATGACAGATTTAGGGTTGGGAAGGGGATGGGCAAGTACACTACTTGCCTATGGCACAAAAATCTCTAATGAATTTGTGCTGTCTCTGGGTCATGTTAAATTCTTTGAATGCATTCATGCATCCCAAAAGTGTTATCATCAACATTCTCTACAAAGCAGTCATTGAGAGTGAGATGTTCAGAGATGGACATCCAGCCCAGAACACTTATGAAGATATTTTTGCACGGCATCTCATATTTTCATATGAGGAAGTTAAATAAATAACGGCTGTGCATTGATTAGACATATATTTTCATTAAGAAGGTGAAATACCAACTCAAAATATTAGACAATGTATGGTATTGAACACTGTACTTGTGTTTTTCAATAAAACTTTCCTGTGTATGTATTCACAAACTCATATTGCTTTATAAAGCAATATTTTGGCCACTCTTGCAAGCGGTCTTCATTAGAGTGGAATATTCATACCACCCTGGTGAAGGCCATTTCCAATAGTGACCAAAACATTGGTTTATAAAACAACATGATGATGCAGTTAGTTACATAGCTAGTAATGTTTTCTGAAGGCAACAGTAGCCATGGAACCCTAACCTCATGCACTAGTACTGTTCTTTAATTCTGTGTGCCATTTACCACTAAAACATTAGCAAATATGGAAACATTTTATTCAAACGATAGAAAACTCCCTCTACAGCATGTACAGCTCATGCCTTCTGCTGGGCTCAAGGATTCTAACACTTTATTGTTGAGTTAAGTGATCAGCTTTTACTACTCACTGTGGTGACCAGCAGGTGGCCAGGATTTTTATCAAAAAATGTGTTAATGATTTCTGAGGGTAGGTGCACTTCTGGTGGACAGGATGATAAAACTAGCAAAAACCTCTAAAGTCAGTGGCCTCTAAAATCAGTGGTAGCCCTTCTATCTTTAGCCCACTGTTATGGGATGGCTCTGATCCAGAGCTCCTGTGGAGACTGCATGATTGATAAACTGAAAACGTTTTCACTGCTTGACAGCAGCAGCAGCAACAACAACAACAACAATAATAATAATGGTTATAACATATTTCGGATGAAGTACCATAGGAAATAACTGTAGTTGAAATAACTGTTCACTACTAGTTTGAGGAAGTTGTTCATTTCAATCTTGTTTTGAGTTTCCATTCTATAAATTATTCAGAGTTTTAAACAAATTAGGTGCATGGACAGATTCTGCTCTTTATTTCAAGAAATGGGAAACACTGTCTGAGAGACGATCAGAAATCAAAAGTAATTTATTCTAATAATGGTAACTGATGACAGCAGAAAACAGTATCACAATAAATGACTGTTGATTGTTCTCTAATAATGCACCCTTATTGTTTATTTACAAAAACTAGAAATTGGTACCTATATAACCAGATATAGGTATAGTATGAAAATGAAGCATTGTAGGGGACTTCAACCATAGAACTGGATTTCATTCAGAACGCTATCTGGTACCTAGCATGCTTGGCAACAAGACTTCCTCACTTAAGACATTTATTAAATTTTTTATGTCTGTGGAGCGTTCTCTACAATGGTATTGGATAAGTTTACATGAAATGTGAAAAATTAGAAGTTTAAAATATACATAACTACATACATACATCAGTAAAATGGCTGATTTCTTCAAAATATCCTCTGAAATACAAGTATCTATACAAAAAAAAACAATGGTATATGTACATAATTACCAAAGATTAAAATCACTTTATGCTTTCTGCAAGTTTTTACATATTTTCACAGTTACATATGAAACAATACATTAGTTTTTTACTTCAAGGTATTTTTTAACACTGTATGGAGAAGTTTTAATCAAGTGAGATGTTAGTCTATTTTTGAAAACAGACATGTTTTCTATTATCTTCATATAGTTTGGCAAACTGTTGTACAAAAGTCATCCTGATTTTATAGGTTCTTTGCAAGTTAATTTGAGTTGATTTCCTTCAATATGATAATCATTATTTCTTGCGTTATAGTTATGGATATCTCTTTGTAACAATGCAGCATGGCTACTTTTTACACAGATAATTTTTTCATGTATGTATAGTGATGCTGTTTTCATTATGTTTAGTTCCCTGAATTTATTTCTGCTGGAATCTCTAGAAGAGTTTTTATTAAGCATCTTACAGCATTCTTTACTGGCTCTTTGTATGGGCACATTTGCAGAATCTCCCCACACTCTGCATCCAAATTTGTATGTGTGTGCAACTGTGTGAATGTATATTCTGTAGTTATCTCTGAAGAAGGACATCCTCCAAAAGCTTAGCAACATTACATAGACAGCTGTGAACAGTGGAATGTGCTTAACTTCCTTATAGAGCCACCTCTCTCACACTAAAATGTCATTCTCAAGTTGTGTTCTTTTTTTACATTAGAATATACCTCACAAATGTAAAACAGTCTAGTGCAACAAGTTAAATATCTCTATAAGCTTATCATTCATTCTGTACCAGGCAGTTGACTGAAGATTATATGTCAGATACCTGAATCATTTCACTTTGAGTCCAGCCACTTATTCGTGAACTTCATCAATAACAGGCTAGTCATGACCACACCACTGCTCTTATGAAAGAAGAAAATTTTTCATCATCAAAAGGCCAAGACATTATATGACAGTTGTGAGTTTGGTGGATACAACAGTATTGCATAACTGAAGGATCCAGAATGCATGCAGGAACATAACTGTGGTGTGTTTCACAACTGATCCAGGACAGTGAGAAGGTGAACACATCATTGTAAAATCAATTTTTAAACAAAATGCAATTGAAACATGTTACTTCATTTCCCTGATCAGTGGGTACAATTTGGCACCAGCTTTAGGAGACCAGACAACAAATTAAACAAGTAGTCCTCAAAGAGTGGTTAGGATTTGCCAAGGAAAATGTCCATCATAACTGGTGAAACATTGAGGTGTGTGTATCATTGTGGGCAATATGTTCATGAGCAGCTGATGAACAGCTTGGGGAAAAAGCTGTGACTGAGAGCTTCCCTCGTCTGAGCATTCTTTGAGCAACATTGCTCACAAGTGCATCAGCACTCTGAGCCTGAACATCCCTTTGTCATCACCAGAAATGCTAACAGTAGATGGCTCTCATTGAGCAATTCATGAACAGCTCATGAGCAACATACACACTTGTGAGTAACTTGCTCAAGAGTTATTCAGACAGGGCTCAGTTTGCAAGTGTATACATAACTTTGTATTTTCTGATGAAATGGTATTTTTCTCAGTTAACAATGGTTAAATATAAGTAAATAAGTCACAACATGTTCATTTTGACCCCATATATGTCTGTGAGTCATCTCATAGTGACGTGTCTGTGGCGGCATGTGGCTGGATCTCTTTATTTGGACCTGAAGTGCTTCACAGGGTGATCACTGGATTCATGTTGTCCAGTAATTATGAGTAATGCCACAATCCCATCGGTTCAATAATTGTATTGTGAGGGAGTAATCTGTTTTCTGAAAGACTAGTTTCCAGAACACATGTTGAGATGTTGCTGTGATTGTCTGCAGAACAGACAAGATTATTATTCCTAAGTGTTCTCCTCACATGTTTATGCATAGAACCCATCAAAAATGCGTGAACAGGAATGAGATGGATGCTACAAGAAAACTGGCCAGACCCCATACCAAGAAGATGAAGTAATCTTTGAAACATTAGGGGAGTAGGTGCCAAGAAATGAGGGATTTATTTCCGTCTTAATAGACTTCCTCACTAAAGTATGAGATCTGCGGAAGCATATTAATTGGTGAAGAAATCATGTTCTGCCAGTTTCAGGGTCCAAAACAACTTAACAAGAACTGCGATCTCTTTTCTCTGTTAATTTTAAGTGCTTTACAGATGCAACACAGTATAGCAACAACAGAAGAATATGCAGCTTTGGGTAGGGGTGGGAGGAGTGTTGAATCACATGTAACAAAATGGAAGTGCAGTCTAACCTTTCAACAAACACACTAAGCTATATACACATTGTACTGTTTTCTCCAATGTTGAAGTGATGTATCTTAACAATTTTACATCTTTTACTCCAAGTCAACAAAGTAATTGCAGTTTCCTTATCCACATCATGAGAAATTAAATGCCACAGGATTCCTTGTGAGTTTTTAAAAGTGTGTATCCTTATTCTGAGTATCAAGAAAATGTACCTCATTCTATCATGCTCGCAATTAAACATGTAAATCTTTATGAGCGGTATTGTGTACTCTGTTATTTTAGTAGCTCACAGACTACTTGGTGCGAATCTCAAACTTCAGCTGTAGCAACTGTTTTATACTGCCAAGTATGTATACTGTGTGGAGCTCATTAGGTTTTAATTTTAATTTGCTGATTATTTCATAGAATGAAGCACCTCAAATACAATGATTTCACTTCCATGTTCAATTGATCTGTATTACAATTGACTAATTTTTCCTTTCTTCACTCATGAAAATATTAAGAGTTATCGGGTATGGAAACAACGTGCAGATGAAGCATTCCAAGCAAAGAATAAAGAGGAAGTCATGAAGAGAAGGCAAAAGGCAGCCAAAGAGAGAAAAGAGAAGATGGAAAAGGCAGAGGCAGCTCAGAAGGCATTTTCTGCCTGGAAGGCACTTAAGGATACTGAAATCAAAACCCAACAAGAAAGAAACAGGTTTGACAAATTGTACATATTTGCCTTGCTACTGGCTGAGAACATCAGTGACCATATTATTTTTCACTGTAAAGTTTATTTCACTCAGTGCTAACAAAATTTATTTTGTGCCTCTACCAGCTTTGACCGTCTAATCGTTATCAATAGCCCAAAAATATTGTTTGGCTGAGTGCTGTGTCAAAACATGCTGGGAATTCATGGAGGCTCCCAGCCCTCTAAAAGGAATCTCAATGAAATGTTGACTGTTGACCAGTTTTGACGTAGCCATCAGCCAAGCAATATTTATGGGTTGTTGGTAAAACACACACACACACACACACGCACACGCGCGCACACACACACACACACACACACACACGTGCACTCTTCACTTATTTGTGTGATTGTGTTATTTATTTTTCTGTATTTGTTTTTCCTCCTTTTATTCATTTTTCATTTATTTCTGTCCTTTTTATAGTTAATTCCATTATATAGCACACTATTTTTTGTTTTTTTGTTTTTCCTACTAAGATGTAAGTGGTGGCAGGATCTGGTTCTATATTCATGTAGAGACCTGTTTGCTGGACACTGATTAACAGTTTTTTTATGAGATCACTTTGTGAAAAGTTGGACCATTACGGAATACGGGGAGTAGCTCACAATTGGTTCACCTCTTACTTTAGCAACAGGCAGCAAAAGGTCATTATTCACAATGTTGATAACGGCTGTGATGTGGGATCTGAGTGGGGTACTGTCAAGTGGGGGATGCCCCAGGGATCTCTTGCACTTTTTGTTATTATTCATACAGCGTTTGTTTGTACATTCTGCTCACTTGTTCCCCAGAAAGTTAAGCTGTAATGCATTACAGAATGGACATACGCAAAATATGTTGTTCTAGTGTCCGGTTTAGCTGCGAGTCAATGGGCATTCTGAAATCTAAATCTTAGCTTTATTCTCATTGTTATTTTCATTTCTAGTCTTATATTTAGCATGTTTGTCTTGATGTGACATTCTGGTTACCTTCCTGTTCCCTTCACATTTATTTTTTCTCATATTTTTTGCTTTTTTGTGGCAGTTCTTCCACAAAGAAACTACTCATTTTACCAGCCAAGAATTTATAATTGTTAGCTGCGTTATGCTGGTGCTGGCTGCACATTTGTTGTCCTAACTTAAGTATCTGATAAGTAAGTACATTTTATTCAATATGTATCACATCATGTAGTTTCATACTGAATTAATGCATATTATATTGATTTTGGATAATATAAGCGCATAGTGTGCACTGTTTGATATGGAATCCTTAATTTTTTTTTTTTTTTTTTTTTTTTTTTTTTTTAAAAAAAAGCTTTAAAGCTTTCTTCCTTTTATAAATTGTCTGTGTGGTGGTTGTTGATTCCTTCAAGACTCAGTGCTACTGTGATCTAAATGACAAAAACCCTTATAATTTCAAGATTCTGTAACGAAAAGTTTAACTCAAACCCTGCACTTTTATGTAATCTTTTTCATAATTCTCACTATAATTTAGTTTATGATATCAATATAATGGAAGGAAACATTCCACGTGGGAAAAATTATATATAAAAACAAAGATGAGGTGACTTACCGAACAAAAGCGCTGGCAGGTCGATAGACACACAAACAAACACAAACATACACACAAAATTCAAGCTTTCGCAACAAACTGTTGCCTCATCAGGAAAGAGGGAAGGAGAGGGGAAGATGAAAGGAAGTGGGTTTTAAGGGAGAGGGTAAGGAGTCATTCCAATCCCTGGAGCGGAAAGACATACCTTAGGAGGAAAAAAGGACAGGTATACACTCGCACACACGCACATATCCATCCACACATACAGACACAAGCAGACATATTTAAATATGTCCATATTTAAATATATCCATCCACACATACAGACACAAGCAGACATATTTAAATATGTCTGCTTGTGTCTGTATGTGTGGATGGATATGTGCGTGTGTGCGAGTGTATACCTGTCCTTTTTTCCCCCAAAGGTAAGTCTTTCCGCTCCCGGGATTGGAATGACTCCTTACCCTCTCCCTTAAAACCCACTTCCTTTCGTCTTCCCCTCTCCTTCCCTCTTTCCTGATGAGGCAACAGTTTGTTGCGAAAGCTTGAATTTTGTGTGTATGTTTGTGTTTGTTTGTGTGTCTATCGACCTGCCAGCGCTTTTGTTCGGTAAGTCACCTCATCTTTGTTTTTATATATAATTTTTCTCACTATAATTTAGGAATTATTTAATTATATTAACAAATGTGTGATTAAACAACAGAGAGAAACTGTAACTGCCTTGACTACTCCATAAATCTGAATGGACTTTCAGCACTAGTTGCACTTTTATTTACATAAAAATGCAATTAATGCTGAAATTCTGTTCAAATCATATGCTGCAGTTGTGGATGCCCTGTGTCATAATGTCTGAAATAGATCTGTTCACAAAATGAAAGAAAAACAGTAGTTGCCCAAAGAACATACAAATTGTGAAGTTCATAAAGTATATTTGCTTAATGAAGACAGTGACAGAGAACCATATGAAAGAGATTAAACAGATATCTGTAGCAGACAGATGAAGACATTGAGCATGAATATAAGGAAAACAATAATGAATGCTGCTGATGAAACACCAGATAATAAGAAAGATACATTGGAGAGGGCCCTCAGAATCTAGTCACCTGGCCTTGGAGCAACCATAAAGCTCGAACAATAAGTTCATCTTGAATGGCTTAAGGTGCCAACAGAATAAAACAACAGATTTATGAACAGAAAAGGTACATTGCTAAAAAAAGATGGTAAAAGATAGCCACCAAGAATATTGGAAACAGTTTGTAAGTATAACTGAAGATGATATCCACGGAAGACAAGCACTAGCCTGTAAGACAATGAAAATACTTAACAAAGTAGACAGAGAAACAGTACAGATAAATAACATTGAACAGCAGCTATGAGTCAAACACTACTAATGCCTTTGGCATTTAGACAGGCAGAGAGAAAATGGTGAAATAGCATATATAGACTCACAAGATGTGGGTGACAAATACACAGAAGAGGTGACAGAGCCTATGATGGTTTTGAAAAACAGGAAAACTGTCAGACATGAGCAGCATCAACATTGAACTCCTGAAATACAGTGAAATCTCTCTCCACCTGAAACTGTTAAATCTATTCAATGTGTGTTGGAGAAGAAATGTCATACTAAGAGCACAGCACCAGCAAAAGTTATATCACTGTATAAAAAAGGAGATAGAAGTAACTGTCAGAGTAATAGAGGGGTTAGCTCCATGGATCCTGAACAGCAGATTTAAAAGTAATATCAGAGTGCTTATTAAATGAAGAACAAACAGGTTTACACGTGTAATATTTGTGATGAAGCGATAATCGAACTGATGTACCAATAGGTCTGTCAACACTTGTGGACAGAAATCAATGAAAAACATGCAGAATTTAATTAAGAAGCCCACTTAGCATTTGTTGATCTGGACAAAGTGTGTGATAAAGAAAAGAGGGTAACCACACCACAACAAAGAAAAGAGGGTACTCATACCATTTAATACATACATTAAGAAGCCCATATAAAAACACAATAGTCGCTTTAGATACAGAGAGCTAGCTGCACCTTTCACCACTAACAGGACCTATCATTACTAACACGCTACAACATGACTATATCCACAAATAAAACTAAAACAGTGACTTTTATAGGACAAGACCCTGTAAGAACAAAAATAGTAGTAAATAATACAGTAGTAGAACAGGCCAGCCATTTTAATTATCTGGTATATGATTACACATATGAGTATGACAAAGATACAGACAAAAATGTAGCAACATTTGGAAACATATCTGGAACAATATACAGATACTTTAGAACCAAAATACAAAAACATTCATGAAGTTTTATAAAGTAATGGCCTTTCCACACTACTCTACATAGTGGGTCATGGGTCAGTTACAAACTACACAAAAATGTAAGAGCCAGGCATCTTAAATGAGACTTATTGGGGCTGCAAAACACTATACCTGTGTAAAAAGATTAAGAACTACTGGCATGAGGAAGGAATTTAAACATATTTAACATAAGAAATGAAACTAGAGACAACAGAAGAAAATGAAGTGAATGTCTGGGCAGAATGAACAGGAGCAGACTAGATTACAAAGTTATAAATTATAATCCCTTAAGCCAAAGAGGTGTGGCAAGGCTATGGAGTAATGGGCAACATAACAGGCCTAGGCCTAATACTTGAACTGCAGAAGAAAAAAATTTCTGAGACAATATTAAATGGATAGATTCCTACTCACTACATAAAAGAAGTACTGAGCACCAGACAGGCACATTGAAAGAAATTGGTAGATTAATATCAGCTATTAATCCTTCTTCAGACATAGAAAAGCACACCCACTTTCATAAATGCACAAGTCACACATTCATGGCCACTGCTTCCAGGTTCTATATGTCGCCACTTCTCATAGGGGATGTTGGGAAAGAAGGAATAAGTAAAATCCCTTACATTGTATGCTAGCAGCCACTGCACACAACACCAAGTTACTGTGCCTGAGTAGTAATGTTCAAGTATTTGAATAAATCAGTACCGATCCATCTACATAGTTCAGAAAAGCTGGTATTGGGGAAGGGGATGGAGGATGGTCCAGATGGCACACATTGTGAAAGATCCATTGAAATCAAGTGCATTGTGTTCAGCAGTGCATTATGATACAGGGTTGTCAACTCTGCTTTGGGCTACAGGTTGGTGCAGGCCATTCAGGTGGACAACTGGTTGGCGGTAATGCCTACATAAAAAGCTGTGGAGAAATTGCAGCTGAGTAGGTACAGTATTTGGTGTGGCTGCTTTGACAGGTGGCCCTGCTACTGGTGAGATAGAGTAAGCCTCTGATGGGACTACAATAGGATATGATGGGTGGGTGTATTGGACATATCTTGCACCTGGGTCTTCCACAGGGATATGACCCATGGGGCAATGGGTTGGAAATGGGTGTGGGATAATGATGGACGAAGACTGCGTATATTGGTTTGGCAGTAGAGTACCACTGCTACTCTGTGAAGAGCTTCAGCATATGAGCAACAGAATTCTCATCACTGCAAATATGACATCCATAGGTGGCCAGATTGAATGAGAGTAACTTTCTTGGTGTGGAAGGGATGACAAATGTTAAAAAGCAGATACTATTGATGCTTAGTTGGCTTGATATGGAGAGAAGAATGGATGGAGCCACCACAGAGGTGGAGGTCAACATCCAGAAAGCAGACACATTGGGTTGAGGAGAACCAGGTGAACTGTATGGGAGAGGAGGTGTCAAGGCTGTGGAGGAATGAGGGTAGGGTGTCTTGACACTGGGGTAATATTGCAAAGATATCCTCAATGAATGAGAATCAGACAAGGAGTTTGGGGTTTTGAGAGGCTAGGAAGGTTTCCTCTAAATGGCCCAGGTTGATATAGGAGAGTGCCAAGCATGTTCCCATGGCTATTCTGCAGATTTGTTCATATATCTTCTCCTCAGAAGAGAAGTAGTAACGTGTGAGGATGTGATTAGTCAGAGGTGAGGAATAAAGTGGTGAGTTTGGAGAAAGAAGGATATTGGGAGAGGTAGTTTTTAATAATGGTAAGGACAAGAACATAAGGGATGTTAGTGTACCAGGAGTTGGTGTCAATAGTGACAAGCAAGGATCCAGGTGGTAGTGGGAAAAGGGTGAAGAGCTGATGAAGTGGATCATATCTTTAATTTGGGAGACTAGTCTGTGGGCAGCTAGTTGGAAGTGCTGGACAGCAAGAGCAGAGATCATTTTGAAAGGGACTCAGTAACCACCCACAATGGGGCATCCAAAATTGTTGGGGTTATGGATTTTGGGAAGCATGTAGAATGCTGATGGGCAGTGGTCAGTGGGTTTAGGATGGAGATGGATTCAGGGGAGAGATTTCAGGACTGATCTACTTCTGAGGTACTATCACTGTGGCAGGGCTTACAGGTGGAGGAATCAGTCAATTGGTGGAAGCCTTCTTTAATGTAATTGCAATGAATCTTCACAATGTTGGTGGAGCTTTTGTCTGCTGGGAGGGTGACTGAACCAAGGTATGTCTTGAGGTTGCAGATGGCTGTTCTTTCTTTCACTGAAAGGTTTGTTTTCCTGTGAACAAACCTGGGGAAGGATGGTAAGACCAGCTCTCCCCCACACCCATCAAACTCCCCCCTGGTTATCTTGAAGCAAAGCCTTACCTCCAATGTGGCCTTGCCCTCCTTGCACAGATCATGATGAATCACCTGACAGAATCTGAACCTGACAGAAGGCATTGGACAGCTGTCTGATTCCTTCATATACAAGCCCTGCCTTGTGTCAAACATGTTTAAATATTCTTTATGTATAATAATACAGGAGTGTTTAGCATTCATATAAGTGGTAAAGACTCCCATCCTGTTATACACATGGACTACGTAAACATGTTTGACACAAGGACAGTGCCCTCTTAAAAGGAATGATATATACTGATGTACTTTGCAATGAGCTCTCACTTGAAAATGACATAGTAAAGTAAAGCAGTCATCAGCCAAAGATTGTTTTGAGGACCACAGTGCTTTACTAGGCATGGTCCTGATGGAGGTGATGTGCCTTACCTTCCTCAGACTTTTGAGCTGACTTGGCTAGCCAGTTATAGGGGGCCTGCAACTCGGCATTTGTCACATCAGTAAATACTGAGAATGGCATATTAGGCCCAAATCATGAACATGGTGAATAAATACATTAAATTAGAAGCCAAGTGGAAAATATTACCCTTTCTAAATTATTGCAGATCTATAGACACAAACAAAATAATCTGAGATCACTCTCATATAATGGGGTCACCTCTGATAGTGCATCTGCAGTGTCAAGAATTCCCTTGCCCAGTATGCTGGTCTCATTAAGGCCTTCACAGAAAGATACTATCCTCTGAACCTAGTCCACAGACTAATTTCCCACCCCATGCTCTCACACACCCCTAATCCTCTCATCACCCTGAAGAACCAGCTAAAAATGAGCACCCCTCTCATTACCCAATATCATTCCAAACTGGAAACCACATCCTACACCAGGGCTTTTGGCAATTTGTGATCTTGGCTGGAAATGAGGAACATCATATCTACGGTTCCACCCATCCCTCCCAATGTGGTATTCTGTTGCCCACCCAATAAATGCAATATCCTGGTCATTCCTAATGTCACACCTGCTCCCAGTTCCTTATCACACAGCTCATATCTCTGTGGTAGACCACAGCCTTATCCTATACCATCAGAAGCAGGCCCACCTGTTAAAGCAGCCATGTCATGTACTTACTCTGAAGCAATTTTGCACAGCATTTTATTTGGGCATGACCACCAACCAGATGTCCTCTCAAATGAATGGACACCACCAAACCGTGGCCAAGAGTTGACCACTAAATGGTGGGAAATGCTGCTGAACACAGCGTTCTTGATTTCAATTGCTGCTTCATAATTCTGTGCCATGTGGTTCCATCCCCCAACGCCAACTTTTCTGAACTACATAGGTGGGTGATGTACGTACATCCTTCATTGCCGAAATGCTCCTGGTCTCAATCTCCATTAGCCCCCAGCCACACACCCACCCAACCCCACCCTACCCTGCCCCAGGACCCTAACTACACTCATCCTGCACCCACACCCTCTTCCCAGCATTCTCCCCTTCCTCTGTTCTATCACGCCCCTCGCAAGTGGAGTGCACAAATTTACCAGTGCCTGTGTCCCTGTCACACTCTTTTTTCCATGCACCTGCTGGCTCTCTCTGAGCTGTCAGTTACCCTTCCCTCCCTCTCATTCCCCAGTTCCTTTCTCCACTTTCCCACTCCAACCAACACAAACCCTTACCCCAGTCAACATGCAGCACTGCAGTCCTGGCATTGTCTCTTCAGCCAGCATAGTGTATCTGTATGTTCTTATGTATCCTCTAGATCAAAAAAGGATTCTTCTGGAAGTTAACAAAGTTTTCAGCTATGTTTATGTGCCTGTCACTGACAGAATGCCTCTACTAATCTGTGAATTGCTGCCTTTACTCCTAAATAATTTATGTTCTACAAACCTTTCATTACCGAATCTTAGTTGTTATAAGTTTTCCATGTGGTACAATGTCAAACACCTATCAGAAATCTAGGAGACAGGCTCTGCCAATTCACTTTCATCTACTACTGCAAGACATTCTTACAATTACAAGACTCCCCCCCCCCCCCCCCCCCAATGTGTTGTTGTTGTGGTTTTCAGTCCTGAGACTGGTTTGATGCAGCTCTCCATGCTACTCTATCCTGTGCAAGCTTCTTCATCTCCCAGTACCTACTGCAACCTACATCCTTCTGAATCTGCTTTGTGTATTCATCTCTTGGTCTCCCCCTACGATTTTTACCCTCCACGCTGCCCTCCAATACTAAATTGGTGATCCCTTGATGCCTCAGAACATGTCCTACCAACCGATCCCTTCTTCTGGTCAAGTTGTGCCACAAACTCCTCTTCTCCCCAATCCTATTCAGTACCTCCTCATTAGTTATGTGATCTACCCATCTAATCTTCAGCACTCTTCTGTAGCACCACATTTCGAAAGCTTCTATTCTCTTCTTGTCCAAACTATTTACCGTCCATGTTTCACTTCCATTCATGGCTACACTCCATACAAATACTTTCAGAAATGACTTCCTGACACTTAAATCTATACTCGATGTTAACAAATTTCTCTTCTTCAGAAACGCTTTCCTTGCCATTGCCAGTCTACATTTTATATCCTCTCTACTTCGACCATCATCAGTTATTTTGCTCCCCAAATAGCAAAACTGCTTTACTACTTTAAGTGTCTCATTTCCTAATCTAATACCCTCAACATCACCCGACTTAATTCGACTACATTCCATTATCCTTGTTTTGCTTTTGTTGATGTTCATCTTATATCCTCCCTTCAAGACACCATCCTTTCCGTTCAACTGCTCTTCCAAGTCCTTTGCTGTCTCTGACAGAATTACAATGTCATCGGCGAACCTCAAAGTTTTTATTTCTTCTCCATGGATTTTAATACCTACTCCGAATTTTTCTTTTCTTTCCTTTACTGCTTGCTCAATATACAGATTGAATAACATCGGGGAGAGGCTACAACCCTGTCTTACTCCCTTCCCAACTACTGCTTCCCTTTCATGTCCCTCGACTCTTATAACTGCCATCTGGTTTCTGTACAAATTGTAAATAGCCTTTTGCTCCCTGTATTTTACCCCTGCCACCTTTAGAATTTGAAAGAGAGTATTCCAGTCAACATTGTCAAAAGCTTTCTCTAAGTCTACAAATGCTAGAAACGTAGGTTTGCCTTTCCTTAATCTTTCCTCTAAGATAAGTCGTAAGGTCAGTATTGCCTCACGTGTTCCAGTATTTCTACGGAATCCAAACTGATCTTCCCCAAGGTCAGCTTCTACTAGTTTTTCCATTTGTCTGTAAAGAATTCGTGTTAGTATTTTGCAGCTATGGCTTATTAAACTGATTGTTCGGTAATTCTCACATCTGTCAACACCTGCTTCCTTTGGGATTGGAATTATTATATTCTTCTTGAAGTCTGAGGGTATTTCGCCTGTTTTATACATCTTGCTCACCAGATGGTAGAGTTTTGTCAGGACTGGCTCTCCCAAGGCCGTCAGTAGTTCCAATGGAATGTTGTCTACTCCGGGGGCCTTATTCTGACTCAGGTCTTTCAGTGCCCCCCCCCCCCCCCCCCCCAAAAAAAAAAAAAAAAAAAAAAAAAAAAAAAAAAATGCTAAGTGTTTGAGAGAGACTTCTGTTCCTCCAGGATCATTATAATGCTTTATTTTAGAGTATGCTTTAAGATTGTAAAACAGGCAATAATGGGAGATACTGGTCTGTAATTCTGAAAAACATATTTGCTCGTATAGTAAACATGACTGACCTGCATTCTTTTCCCATCATATGAGATTATTTATTTACTGCAGATGAGGTTCTTGATAAAACAAAAGTAATAATTGGGACTTCTAGTGCTGTATATTGAATTCAAAATCAGCCAGTTATACCCAGGGCCTGGTGCTTTGCTGGATTTTAGTAGTCACCTTTTTTTCAATATAATTTCAAATTCAGTTGATAGATGCCATTGGTTCTGACATGAATAGTTTACTTCACCTAGCAGTAACCCAAGATTTTTATTGCTCCCAGGATGACCTCTTCCATATGATGGACAATTCTTCTTGGAATAGATCCTGTGTGCATTTTGTATTTGTTCCCTTCCAATTACACTATATATAATGCATGTAATATTTGACCTGTCTCTCCATCTGTGTCAAATGGTATTATATTTTAAGGCAATTTCTCAGTCCAAGCTAAGCCCAAAAGCATGTAACATGAATGATTTTTGTTGTGAATTGAAGTGTGTTGTGGAAATATGTTCAAAGTATACTAACTAATGGTTTTTGTTATGGTGAGTCCTTAAGAAAATTAACTGTGAATAATGTACAGCTCTTTTAACCAGTGGCTTAGTTCAAACATTCAGTATGAAGAATAAGAACAATCTGCACAAAGACTTGAACATCACTCACTTGAGTCAAAAAAGATGTCAGTTATTCCAGGAACACA
This sequence comes from Schistocerca serialis cubense, assembly GCF_023864345.2. NCBI lineage: Eukaryota > Metazoa > Arthropoda > Insecta > Orthoptera > Acrididae > Schistocerca > Schistocerca serialis. Next base: position 140,888,024 of record NC_064638.1, on the reverse strand, counting down.
TATTTTCAGTAACTGGACAGAAATCAAGAATATAACATAATATATAGTAATATAACATAACTTGAATGCTGTGTAGTATTCAACTAATGTGTACTTTAACTGCAGGAATGTGATCAATAAAAGTAAACATGATACATCATCATTCTGTGTATGTTACACCTACTGTATCAGTTTATTAATCTGTAAATGAAAATTAGTGTTTTTAGTTGCTCCATATTTTTGAAGGCTTGTGGTATGAATACTAAATCTAAGCACATTAAGTCTTGGGTAAAATATCTGTAGAGAGGTGAGTTGCATAAGATGTAAAACTCTTTCATTTGTGAATATTTCAAGATATTGAAACAGGGTTTTTGCAACTATTAATAAATGAATTAAGAGCATTAAGCATAAAACAAAATTATGTGCCTCACAGTATCTTAAACTGTTTAAGAAATAAAAAGGGTGTTATACTTTATGGGTCTCATCCTGTATATTATATTCCTTGATATGTTTCGTAGCCATGAGAATATGTCCACTATTGGTGCATGGAAGTATAAAATATCTAATGTAAAATGGTGGAACACTTTCATAGCATACAGACATATTCTACAAATTGCAATTACCATTCCAGGCGACATAACCGAGTCAAGATACAGAGAGAACAGATGCGTGCCACAGAAAGACTGTACCAGGCAGAGCAGGCATTTGAAGACTGGCTGGAGAGAGTGGAACATAGGAAAAAATTTGGCCGGTCAGGTCCTGTTTCACCTGTACCATGGAATCCAGGTGGAGGGCCAATACAACTAACATAATTTATTTAGTGGTATCAGGTTAAGAACATATCAGAACCATTTCTCCAACAGAAATTTTATTCCAAAAATTAAAAAAAAATTAAGAATAAATTTATCATTTTTCTGTTATGTTAATGTTGTTTTTTTAAGTTCATTCCTAATTTCTTTGTTGCCAGAAAATAAATGATCATTTCTGGGATCATAATGAGATTCCTATATTTAAAGAAGAGAAATGTAAGAATTCATTGGAAGCATCTTTCAATTACAACAATATCTTTCACTCATTTCTTAGTATAAAATATGATCTCATACATGTCTTTTTTTTTACCAACAATATTAGCAGACTGTATATCAACAAGTATTAGCTGTATTTAGTTCCAAACAGCACTGTATGTGAGAAGTAAATGTGGAATTTCTAAAAATACTGAGATCTCATATTTTGTAATGTTATTGAGGTATATTATCAGTTTTGTAAATTGTAATTTTTCTGTTATGTTAATATGTTTTATGATTACTCTTATTGTCTTTGTTGGCAGACAATAAAATTTTAAACACTGAGGGTCTGCTCTTCAAATCTCTCTCTCTCTTTCTCTCTCTCTCTGTGCTGACATCTGCATTTCTCAGTGAATAACCTGAAATTACTATCCTGCCATTGATCTATATTTTGTAGTTTACAAACAAACAGATACAAATTTTGCAGTCTCGAACTAAGACTTCCTTAGATGTATTAGGCTCGTGTCACCATGTTTGAACGCAAGTAAAATGGATCTTTGTTCGTACATTTTCTCGGTTCTTTTCCCATTCCTGACCATGACCAGTTGGTCACTAGCACACGTTCTGTTCACATTTACACTTAAATAATACTTTTCTGGTAGGTCATTCTTGCATTTATCCACTTCACATGATGTTACGTGATCCATCTTTTACAGATATATAAATGTAAACCATTGAATTATGTTCACAGTTAATTATGACACATGCTTTGCTTCTGTGATACTCTGATGAACTGACTGGGAAGCCAATGACTGGAAGTAATTCTTTTCTAGTCACAAAGTGGCAGTCCACTTAGATAACATTTGACCAGAAGAGGTAGCATGTCCTTTAATCATAAGTATTCTGTATTATTTTAAACATGATATAAATAGACCAGGTGTATATTTCATGGGGAATAGATTATGTACATTCCAGTTTGTGAAAATTGCATCACAATGGAAGAAGCCTCAGAACCAACCATCAGATGAAGATACTGAGCTCAGTAGCAGACTTCATGCTACCCCAAATAGAAAGTGGTGGGTGCAATTTAAGACACCTCAAATGAATCCTGTCAGTTACAAGGTTCCCAATGCCAAAGACTATATCGACTTGTAATATTTTTGGGCATTTTGTAGCGTCACAGTTTTAGAACAAAGTACTGATTGCCAAACTGTCATTGATTGCAAAGAACAATGTAGCACTCTGCTATGATATACATGGTTTAAATGTTTCATTGGAAATTTCTTGTCATTAATTTTTGATAAAATTAGCGTGTAAAGTTTAGCGTTTCTTTCAGAATACCAGAATGTATAACTACAAATAATCAAACAACTAAATATAAAAAGTAGGTATGTGTTAAGTTTTTGGGGCTACATATATATCCACACACACACACACACACAAACTTAATCAAGTTAAGTGTTTTCATTCAGGTACATGATTAATACACATGATAACAGCAAAAGGGGTTTAAAACTAAAAAAAAAAATAGTTAATTGTGCATGTTTAAAATCATAATAAGTTGAAGAATCTTTCTTTGTGAACTTGTTGTTGTGGTCCTCAGTCCAAAAACTGGTTTGATGCAGCTCTCCATGCTAGACTGTTCCGTGCAAACCTTTTCAGTTCTGCAGAACTAGTGTAATGTACATTTATTTGAACCTCTTTCTGTATTCAAGACTTGCTCTTCTATAATTTTTAACCCTCACACTTTCTTCAATTATCATATCAATGCATCAGGATGTTTCCTATCAACCAATCATTACTTTTAGTCAAGTTGTGCCATAAATCTCTTTTTTCCCCATCTCAATTCAGTATCTCTTCATTAGCATTATTTGATCTACCCATCTAATATCCGGCAAACTACTGTAACATCACATTTCAAAATCTTCAGTTCCATTCTTGTCTTAACTGTTTATCATCTGCATTTCGTATTATGTACAATTGTACTCTCCAAACCATACTTTCAGAAAAGACTTCTCAACGCTTAAATTTGTGTTCGATGTTAACCTCTTGCTGTACTTTGACATGTCCAACTTGTGGAAATCAATGTGGGCCAAACGTAAACATCACGTCACACTCGTGAGAACAAGACTCACGCCAAACTATTATGTGTCGGATATGGCTCTATTTCATATATACACTATCCAAGAAACAATACACAGTCAGAGAAAGGAAACATGTTGATTACCAAATAAACATAGCAGAGGTAATGTTAAAAAATGTCCAATTGCCGGTCTACAAAACCAATACTAGGTGAAACACCTCTTCGATTCCAAGTGCAATATTGAGCCCATTTCTCAAAACATATTGATCTTTGATTCAATGCCAAAAAAAGTAAAAGGCAGTTTGCATGAATCACAAATTGAAACGATGTGGGAATGCATGCAGTGTAAAGTGGCATTACATCTACTGCAGTGCTTTTGAAACTACCATGCCATGCAGGACTACTAATTTTTAGAGTTGTAGGTATTTTCCTGCTAGAAATTTGTTCAAGGGGAGCATTTGTTCATGTAATTACAGTTTTGTTGATAATATCAAGATTTAGGCATATTATTACATTCCTTTTGAAGAAGCTACACCTGGAGACACCCATGTAGATTATAGTTTCTACTAAAGTACTGTTTATGTGTAAAAATTTGCAGTTTTATTTTGAAGTGTTGTTTGAAATACTATATTACAAGAATATATATAAATAACGAACAAGAATTAGATCAGTGTTACCATCTACAAGAGTAGCACCACTGGAAACAAATACACATGTAGCTACATAACAGGATATTGCATGCTGGCTTGTATTGCGATTCTCTCATGAATCATGCCAGCTCGTTTCATACATGTCATCCCCAATCAATTGGGCATGGATTTCATCCAACTAAATGGTACAGCAAGAAGTTAACGATCTTCTATTTTTCAGAAACAGTTTTCTTGCTGCTGCCAATCTCTATTTTATATCTTCTGTACTTTGACTATTGTCACTTACTTTGTTGTCCAAGTAGCAAAACTCATCTACTACTTTTAGTCTTTCATTTCCTAATCTAGTTTCCTGAGCATTGCCTGATTTACTTTGACTATGTTCCATTAACCATGTTTTAATTTTATTGATATTCATCATATAATCCTTTCCCAGAGTATTACCCATTCCATTCTTCTCTTCTTCTTGTCATTGTCAAAACCTCAACCTGAACTTTGAGTCCTTTTTCATCTCACCTTAGTTTCCTTTACTGCTTGCTGAGTGTACGAATTGAAAACATTGGGTACAGGCTATAACTGTGTTTCATTCTCTTCTTAATTTCTGCTCCCCTTTCATGTCCTTCAACTCTATGTACAAGCTGTAGCTAAATTTTCTGCTCTCTCTTTTTCATTCCTACTACATTCAGAATTTTAAATGCTACAGTCCAGTCAATATTGTCAAGAGCTTTCTCTAAATTCTACAAATGCTATAAATGTAGGTTTACGTTTCCTCAGTCTAACTTCTAAATTATGTCATAGGGTCAGTATTGTCTCATATGTTCATACACTTTACCAAAACACAAACTGATCTTCCATTAGGTGAACTTTTACCAGTTTTTCCATTCTTCTGTAAATAACTCATGTATGTATTTTGCAATGTGACATATTAAACAGATTGTTCAGAAACATTCACACCTGTCAGTACCTGCTTTCTTTGGAGCAGGAATTATTACATTCTTCTGAAGGTATTTTACCTGTCTCATACATCCTGAGTACAAAGTTTTATTAAGGGTGGCTGCCTCAATGATTTCATTATCATGAGACAATGTCATCTGTTCCCAGGGCTTTGTTTTCACTTGTGTTATTCATTGCTTTATTGGTTTATTCTCACGGTATATCCCCCTGTCATCTTCATCTACTTCCTCTCCCCTTTTTGTAATATCATCATCAAGTTTATTTTCCTTGTGTAGATGCTCTATACAGGGTGCTACAAAGAGGTACGGCCAAAGTTTCAGGAAACATTCCTCACACACAAAGAAAGAAAATATGTTATGTGGACATGTGTCCGGAAACGCTTACTTTCCATGTTAGAGCTCATTTTTTTACTTGTCTTCAAATCACATTAATCATGGAACGGAAACACACAGCAACAGAATGTACCAGCGTGACTTCAAACACTTTGTTACAGGAAATGTTCAAAATGTCCTCCATTAGTGAGGATACATGCATCCACCCTCCGCCGCATGGAATCCCTGATGCGCTGATGCAGCCCTGGAGAATGGCGTATTGTATCACAGCCGTCCACAATACAAGCACGAAGAGTCTCTACATTTGGTACTGGGGTTGCGTAGACAAGAGCTTTCGAATGCCCCCATAAATGAAAGTCAAGAGGGTTGAGGTCAGGAGAGCGTGGAGGCCATGGAATTGGTCCACCTCTACCAATCCATCAGTCACCGAATCTGTTGTTGAGAAGCGTACGAACACTTCGACTGAAATGTGCAGGAGCTCCATCGTGCATGAACCACATGTTGTGTCGTACTTGTAAAGGCACATGTTCTAGCAGCACAGGTAGAGTATCCCGTATGAAATCATGATAACGTGCTCCATTGAGCATAGGGGCCCAATCAAGACATCACCAACAATGCCTGCCCAAACGTTCACAGAAAATCTGTGTTGATGACGTGATCGGACAATTGCATGCGGATTCTCGTCAGGCCACACATGTTGATTGTGAAAATTTACAATTTGATCATCAGAATCGAGGAAGTACAGTACATACTGATGAAACTAAAATGAGCTCTAACATGGAAATTAAGCGTTTCCGGACACATGTCCACATAACATCTTTTCTTTATTTGTGTGTGAGGAATGTTTCCTGAAAGTTTGGCTATACCTTTTTGTAACACCCTGTATATTCCTTCCATTTGCCATCCTTCACTTATGCTTGGTACTGGTTGTAATATGAGATCTATTCTGAAAATGACTCTTTATTTCCCTTGGTAATACGTGCTTCTATAGCTTTGCATTTCTGCTCTAGCTAGTCGTGCTTCACCTTTGCTCTTCAGGTGAATCTAATTTTTTAGGCATCTGCATCCCATTTTGCCTACTTCATTTGTAGTATTTTTATATTTTCTTCTTTTGTCAGTTAAAATAAATATTTCTTATGCTATGCTAGGATATCTGCTGGGCCATTTTTGCCTGTATGATTCTCTGCTGCCTTCAGTTTTTCAGATGTTTGTGTAGTCCACAGCTATCATGGTGCCTTTGATTACTGCCACAGGTTCCACGCAACACCAGGTGAATGTCCCCTAAACATAATACTGCCTCCACCAGCCTGCATCTGTAGCACAATGCATGTGTCGAGTGGGCATTCATCTGAGTAATGGCATGTCCAGGCACAACCATTGAACTGACCCAACAACCGTTGGTCATATCTCAATGCTCCCATGCCAATTGCAGTTGTATCTGATGATGTCACAGGGGCACTGTAGGAATACGTAGGAGCTGTCTACTGCAGAGCTCCATATTGAATAATGTGCACTGAGCAGTGTACTCCAGAACAGGACTGTACTCTTCATCACATCTGCCACAAACCATTGCCTTTCCTGCTTTGCTGAGTGGGCAAACCTCCAACCTCCATGTTATGTGACAAGACATGAACATCCAAGACCCGGTACATGAATGATCGTATGTCACACCAACACCGTTTCTCTTTATTTTCCCATACAGGAAAGTTTGGAATTAGCCTAGATAGTATACTGAGTCCAATTACAGAGCTTCAGGGTTGAAAAAAGAAACAAATAACATTATGCTCTCGAGTCTCATAAATTCATTCACTGTAGAAATGACATCATCTAATGCTGTAAGCTGCTATTGAAGGTACTTGTCAATAAGAATGGATACTTTAATAATGCATTTATTCATCCTTGCCAACTCCTTGGTTCCATGCAGTTGTGGAAACTCAATCCTGGATTGCCTTAAGAAAGCTCTTTTGTCAGTGGGGCAGAATTCCACTAAGGCAGTTTGCTCTTAACAGTAGCTGTGTGTGCATGCACTCTCCTGTGTACCGCAGTGTCGGGAATAAAGTATACATTACCTGCACTTGCTGCATACATTATTCACTACAAGAATCCCTACTGGATCTTCTACACGAAGTCATGACAACCTCAGTGAGTAGTTGCACGTGGCCTTCAAAGCCGAGGTCCTGTGACCCCTCACAATCTGATGATGACAGCTGCAGTGGCTTGAAACCTGGTTAATAGGATAATAAATCATTTCTAAAGATTGTATAGTAATTGATTGCAATTTCTATCCAAATTTATTTCTATTATGGAAGAGTCACAGACTTCAGTGCACAGAATACACTGCCATAAAATAAATCACAACACCAAGAAATAATGTTGTTGTTGTTGTTGTGGTCCTCAGTCCTGAGACTGGTTTAATGCAGCTCTCCATGCTACTCTATCCTGTGCAAGCTTTTTCATCTCCCAGTACCTACTGCAACCTACATCCTTCTGAATCTGCTTAGTGTATTCATCTCTTGGTCTCCCTCTACGATTTTTACCCTCCATGCTGCCCTCCAATACTAAATTGGTGATCCCTTGATGCCTCAGAACATGTCCTAACAACCAATCCCTTCTTCTGGTCAAGTTGTGCCACAAACTTCTCTTCTCCCCAATCCTATTCAATACTTCCTCATTAGTTATGTGATCTACCCATCTAATCTTCAGCATTCTTCTGTAGCACCACATTTCGAAAGCTTCTATTCTCTTCTTGTCCAAACTATTTATCGTCCATGTTTCACTTCCATACATGGCTACACTCCATACAAATACTTTCAGAAATGACTTCCTGACACTTAAATCAATACTGGATGTTAACAAATTTCTCTTCTTCAGAAACGCTTTCCTTGCCATTGCCAGTCTACATTTTATATCCTCTCTACTTCGACCATCATCAGTTATTTTGCTCCCCAAATAGCAAAACTGCTTTACTACTTTAAGTGCCTCATTTCCTAATCTAATTCCCTCAGCATCACCCGACTTAATTAGACTACATTCCATTGTCCTTGTTTTGCTTTTGTTGATGTTCATCTTATATCCTCCTTTCAAGACACTGTCCATTCCATTCAACTGCTCTTCCAAGTCCTTTGCTGTCTCTGACAGAATTACAATGTCATCGGCGAACCTCAAAGTTTTAATTTCTTCTCCATGAATTTTAATACCTACTCCGAATTTTTCTCTTGTTTCCTTTTTCTGCTTGCTCAATATACAGATTGAACAACATCGGGGAGATGCTACAACCCTGTCTTACTCCCTTCCCAACCACTGCTTCCCTTTCATGTCCCTCGACTCTTATAACTGCCATCTGGTTTCCGTACAAATTGTAAATAGCCTTTCGCTCCCTGTATTTTACCCCTGCCACCTTTAGAATTTGAAAGAGAGTGTTCCAGTCAACATTGTCAAAAGCTTTCTCTAAGTCTACAAATGCTAGAAACGTAGGTTTGCCTTTCCTTAATCTTTCTTCTAAGATAAGTCGTAAGGTCAGTATTGCCTCACGTGTTCCAGTGTTTCCACGGAATCCAAACTGATCTTCCCCGAGGTTGGCTTCTACTAGTTTTTCCATTCGTCTGTAAAGAATTCGTGTTAGTATTTTGCAGCTGTGACTTATTAAACTGATAGTTCGGTAATTTTCACATCTGTCAACACCTGCTTTCTTTGGGATTGGAATTATTATATTCTTCTTGAAGTCTGAGGGTATTTTGCCTGTTTCATACATCTTGCTCACCAGATGGTAGAGTTTTGTCAGGACTGGCTCTCCCACTGCCGTCAGTAGTTCCAATGGAATATTGTCTAGTCCGGGGGCCTTGTTTCGACTCAGGTCTTTCAGTGCTCTGTCAAACTCTTCACGCAGTATCATATCTCCCATTTCATCTTCATCTACATCCTCTTCCATTTCCATAATATTGTCCTCAAGTACATCGCCCTTGTATAGACCCTCTATATACTTCTTCCACCTTTCTGCTTTCCCTTCTTTGCTTAGAACTGGGTTTCCATCTGAGCTCTTGATATTCATACAAGTCGTTCTCTTATCTCCAAAGGTCTCTTTAATTTTCCTGTAGGCGGTATCTATCTTACCCCTAGTGAGATAGGCCTCTACATCCTTACATTTGTCCTCTAGCCATCCCTGCTTAGCCATTTTGCACTTCCTGTCGATCTCATTTTTGAGACGTTTGTATTCCTTTTTGCCTGTTTCACTTACTGCATTTTTATATTTTCTCCTTTCATCAATTAAATTCAATATTTCTTCTGTTACCCAAGGATTTCTACTAGCCCTCGTCTTTTTACCTACTTGATCCTCTGCTGCCTTCACTACTTCATCCCTCAAAGCTACCCATTCTTCTTCTACTGTGTTTATTTCCCCCATTCCTGTCAATTGCTCCATTATGCTCTCCCTGAATCTCTGTACAACCTCTGGTTCTTTTAGTTTATCCAGGTCCCATCTCCTTAAATTCCCACCTTTTTGCAGTTTCTTCAGTTTTAATCTACAGGTCATAACCAATAGATTGTGGTCAGAGTCCACATCTGCCCCTGGAAATGTCTTACAATTTAAAACCTGGTTCCTAAATCTCTGTCTTACCATTATATAATCTATCTGATACCTTTTAGTATCTCCAGGGTTCTTCCATGTATACAACCTTCTTTCATGATTCTTAAACCAAGTGTTAGTTAGGATTATGTTGTGCTCTGTGCAAAATTCTACCAGGCGGCTTCCTCTTTCATTTCTGTCCCCCAATCCATATTCACCTACTATGTTTCCTTCTCTCCCTTTTCCTACACTCGAATTCCAGTCACCCATGACTATTAAATTTTCGTCTCCCTTCACAATCTGAATAATTTCTTTTATTTCATCATACATTTCTTCAATTTCTTCGTCATCTGCAGAGCTAGTTGGCATATAAACTTGTACTACTGTAGTAGGTGTGGGCTTCGTATCTATCTTGGCCACAATAATGCGTTCACTATGCTGTTTGTAGTAGTTTACCCGCATTCCTATTTTCCTATTCATTATTAAACCTACCCCTGCATTACCCCTATTTGATTTTGTGTTTATAACCCTGTAGTCACCTGACCAGAAGTCTTGTTCCTCCTGCCACCGAACTTCACTAATTCCCACTATATCTAACTTCAACCTATCCATTTCCCTTTTTAAATTTTCTAACCTACCTGTCCGATTAAGGGATCTGACATTCCACGCTCCGATCCGTAGAACGCCAGTTTTCTTTCTCCTGATAACGACATCCTCCTGAGTAGTCCCCGCCCGGAGATCCGAATGGGGGACTATTTTACCTCTGGAATATTTTACCCAAGAGGACGCCATCATCATGTAATCATACAGTAAAGCTGCATGCCCTCGGGAAAAATTAAGGCTGTAGTTTCCCTTGCTTTCAGCCGTTCGCAGTACCAGCACAGCAAGGCCGTTTTGGTTATTGTTACAAGGCCAGATCAGTCAATCATCCAGACTGTTGCCCTTGCAACTACTGAAAAGGCTGCTGCCCCTCTTCAGGAACCACACGTTTGTCTGGCCTCTCAACAGATACCCCTCCGTTGTGGTTGCACCTACGGTACGGCTATCTGTATCGCTGAGGCACGCAAGCCTCCCCACCAACGGCAAGGTCCATGGTTCATGGGGGGGAAGAAATAATGTAGAGTAATGAAATTTCAAGAATACATTGGTCTAGGTAATATATCTAAGTGTTTAATATTGTGATATCACAGGTCAATGTAAGCGTGAGATAAGCTGTTGCAAACGCGAAATGCTGGTACATTAATCACCAATGTAACCACCAGGAAGTTGAATGGAAGCATACAAACGCGCAAGCATCATGTCTTGCATGTGCCAGAAGTCAGTTTGTGGGGTGGAGTTCTATGCCTGTTGCTCTTGGTCAGTCAATACAGGGACAGCTAATTCCGGTTGTGGATAACACTGGAGTTGTCATCCAGTGATGTCTCACATGTGTTCACTTGAGGTCAAGGCAACATGTCAACACTCTATAGAGCATGTTGGGCCATAATGTATGCGGCATGTGGGTGAGCGTTATTCAGATGGAATACTTCCCATTGAGTGCTCTTAATGAATGGCAGCACATGTCGAATCTGTAGTGTTGACTCAAGAGCCAACACCGTGTCGCTACAGGAGGCTGAAATGCACGCGTCTGAATACACGCAGACCAGCGTGAGGTCTGGAACAGGACAATGTCTTGAGAATTGCAATAAAGTACAAAATTCTTGTAATACTTAACTTTAATCCATAATTGTAGATCATCACTCTTGATGATACATGCTTCACATAATAAATATCAACTGAATACGGCGCCTTGCTAGGTCGTAGCAATTTACGTAGCTGAAGGCTATGCTAACTATCGTCTCGGCAAATGAGAGAGTGATTGTCAGTAATCCACCTCTGGCAAAGTCGGCTGTACAACTGGGACGAGTACCAGGACGTCTCTCTAGACCTGCCATGTGGTGGCGCTCGGTCTGCTATCACTGACAGTGGCGACACGCGGGTCCGACGTATACTACCGGACCGCGTCCGATTTAAAAGCTACCACCTAGCAAGTGTGGTGTCTGGCAGTGACACCACATTCCTCCCCCGCAAATCGGCAAACGGTTGGGTTATAAGGCTTCCGCCCGCCGTGGCGAGGACCCCATGTTGATGTGTGCGACGAGGTGGGGAGCCTAACAACAGGCGAGGCTGTGCCACCCGCACCCGGCCATTCGGTCTGAGGGGAGCTAGGAAACGCCTGAAAACCTAGTCCAGGGTGCACGCCAACGTGCGGTGTATGCGCCCTTAAAGAGACCGGAGGGGCCGAAGATTCGACCTCCATCGGGGCGGGGCAGCCGACGGGCGAAGACGACATCTGGTCCGGAGCAGGCAAGAGGTCCATGTCGGAGGACAGCTGGTCACGGGAAGCGATCGGCGGCGTGTAACCCAGGGAGGCGCTTGTCGGCTGCAGCGAAGCGGGAGAACATGGGGCAAAATGGAAGGCAGCGTCGGTAACACCTGGGGATGAGGCGAGCCAGTAGATTGGTCCCCAGGGCGCTGACTGGACGGCACCGTCGCTGAAAGCAGACGGAGAGCGGCAGAACCCGTGCGACGACAGAGGCGCAGCTGATTGAGATGCCGACGCACCTCACCAGAGGCCCCCAAAACCAGATACATAGCGTGGCCGAGGCAGCGAAGAATGCGCCCTGCGAGCCAACGCCGTGAACCTCGATAGTTGCAATAGTATACAACGTCGCCTGGAACAAAAGCAGGTGTCTGCCACTGCACAGGAACCTGATGTGGCGGATGTAGCAAAGACATCAAGGTTCGATGAGGACGACCGTGGAGCAACTCAGCCAGCGAGCGACCATCTCGGGGCTGAGAGCGATACGAAGACAAGAAGAGCAATAACGCATCCTCCCGAGAATGTGACTCTTTCAACTTCAACATCTGGGACTTGAAAGTCCGGACCAATCGTTCAGCGGCACCGTTTGACTGAGGCGAAAACGGCGCGGACGTCAGATGTTGAATACCATTGGCCTTGCAGAATGACTGAAATTCTGCGGACATGAATTGTTGGCCATTGTCGGAAACAATAGTCTGTGGAAGACCTTCAATGCAAAAGATAGCGGATAACGCTTGGATGGTGGCAGATGACGTCATGGCAGACATCTGGACAACAAAAGGAAAAGTACTGAAAGAATCGACCACAACCAACCATCGAGCATTCCAGAATGGACCAGCAAAATCGATTTGTAAGCGTTGCCAAGGGGAAGTGGCTGTCGGCCATGCAAAGAATTTCCGCGGTGGTGCGGATTGTTGTTTGGCACACGCCATGCAAGAAGAGCACATTTTCGTAATCGCAGCATCGATTCCGAACCAAGTACAGTGCTGACGAGCAAGTTGTTTCATGCGCACGATACCCCAATGTCCTTGGTGGAGAAGCCGTAAGACAGAGGACTGTAACGAACGTGGGACCATGACCCAGGACTGATCATTATCAGAACGCAACAGCAAAACACCACGTCGTACAAAAAGTCTCTCCTTGTGAGCAAGAAATCGGCGAACCAACGGATCCTCGATCCATGACTTTGACAAGGGCCATTGTGTAGCAACAAAACGCGGAATGGTAGCAGGGACAGGGACAGCAGCTGTGGCTGTAGCTACACGATGAAAATCAATCGGAAACGATTCGACCACATCATCGGTTTCCGCATCAGTGAACATGCAAGCAAGTTCGGAAGAATCAAATGCTCTATCCTCAGCAACAGGCAAACAGGACAACGCATCGGCGTTTCTGTGCTTAGCAGTGGACCGATACAAGATATGGTAGCGGTACTGCGAGAGGAAAATAGACCAGCGAATGAATTTCTGCGCTGTACGTGGAGGTATAGGCTTGTTCGGATGAAAAAGCGATGTCAAAGGTTTGTGGTCTGTGATGATGGTAAAGTGAAGACCATACAAGAAATCGTGGAACTTAGTAACACCAAATACGAGAGCCAAGACTTCTTTATCTGTGAATAATGTCTTTGCGCAGACGAGAGCAATTTGGACGCAAAGGCAATAGGGCGATCATGCGATCCATCTTTGTGCGCAAGCACAGCACTGATGCCGAAATCCGATGCATTTACCATCAACAAAAGGGGTTTCTGGGGATCGAATGGCGTAAGGCAAGTATTTGAAAGCAACGCCGATTTCAACTGGCGAAAGGCGCGTTCGCATTCCGTCGTCCAGACGAATGGAACACCTTTACGGCGTAAGCGATGAAGTGGAGCTGAAATGGAAGTGGCATGGGGAATATATCGGTTGTAATAATTAATTTTACCCAGCACACTCTGTAGCTGCTTCAAATTCTGCGGCGAAGGCAAGTTTTGTATGGCACGGAGGTGCTCTGGACTAGGATGTATGCCTTGGGCATTGATTACATGTCCCAAATATGGTAAGTCACGAGCAAAAAACACACATTTGTCCTTCCGCAAGCGAAGACCATTTTGTCACAAGACCTGAAATAATGTTCGGAGATTGGCTAAATGTTCTTCTTCCGTCTTTCCGGAGATCACAATATCGTCCAGATAGTTTGCTGCAGTAGGGACCGACGCACAAACAGTTTGTAGATATTGCTGAAACAATGCAGGGGCGGATGCACACCCGAATGGTAGTCTTTTGAATCGATACACACCAAGATGCGTGTTAACCACCAAAACGCGCTGGGATTCTTCGTCCACTGGTATTTGCAAGTACGCATCTGCTAGGTCCAACTTCGAAAAATATTTACCCGGGCACAGTTTATCAAAAAGATCTTCCGGGCGGGGTAAAGGATAAGTTTCATTCACTAATTGTGGATTCACTGTTGCCTTGAAGTCCACACAAAGTCGCAATTTTTCGGAAGGTTATGGCAAAATTACTAAGGGTGATGCCCAGAGAGAAGCCTGCACACGTTCAATCACACCTTGCAATTCCAAATCGTGTAATGTTCTTGCAACCGCATCACGCAATGCGTGGGGAACATTGCGCACTCTGAAAAATTTCGGTTGCGCGTTTACTTTCAGGTCCAAATGTGCTTCATAGTTCGTAGCAAAACCAAGGCCCAGTGCAAAAATGCCTGCAAACTCTTCACATAGACGAGAAACACTGGCTGAAGGCACAGTCTGGTTCACTGATAGGACTTGATTGACTATAGACAAGTTAAACAACTTAAATAAATCTAAACCAAACAAGTTCACTGCAGAAGAAGAACAAAGGATGTAAAAAGACACAAGTTTTGTTTGTCCCTTGTATGTTGCAAGAAAGCTGCACTGTCCTAACACAGGAATATTCTGACCGGAATAACTATTTAACTTAACATTTGTGGCACGCAACGGAGGTGTGCCCAGTTGTTTGTACGTGTCTTTATTGATTAGTGAAACTGCAGCTCCGGTATCGATCTGGAATGGGATCACGTTGCCATTAATGTCCAAGTCTACAAAAAGTTTATTGTCCTGCTGACGACAAGAGCGACTGTCTCATGCAATTTGAACAGACACTGGGACAGAAGCACTTGCGACTTGACGGGATTTCCGTCGATGTCGACGCACACGTTTTGTGGGACGAACACAGTCACTGTTAGAGAGAGTGGCACTGGGCGGAGTGGATTGAACTACATGAATATCCATGGGCGAAGGTTCACGAGCCTGAGTATTCTTGGTTCGATTCCGGCGCGAAGCAAAGGGCCTGAAATGGTTGTGAATGTCCGATCTGAGCTTTTTCTGGCAAACACTCTGAACATGTCCTTTTTTATTACAGAAAAAGCAAATAGCGTGGCGTGACGGGCAATTCTCACGCGAATGTCTAGTAGCACACCGCGGGCATGATTTTAGCACTGCATTTGCTTGCTGCCGCGGGACACGTGGAGAGCTAGGCGGCAGCTGCGCGGACGAGCGCGAGGGCTGTTTACTGTTCCGTGCAGCTTGCCCGGCGGGCCGGTTAATGTGACACACGGCTGGGGAAGTTTCAAATGATTCCTGAGCAAAGTCAAGTGTGTCCTACCTATCCAATATGTCTATCACTTGTTGAAGGGAGGGATTGACTAGTTTCAAAATCTGCTCCCGTATACGAACATCAGAAACGTTCTGTGGAATTGCATCGCGTACCATAGTATCTGAATAAGGGAGGCCACATTCACACTCAAAAGCACAATCCCTAGTAAGGCCTTGCAAAGTTGCAACCCACTCCCGATTAGTTTGACCAGCCATACGTTTTGTACGAAAGAACGTATACCTTTTTGCAACTACATTGACTGATTCTTTGAAATATGCATCTAATGCCGACAAAATTTCGTCGTAGGACAGAGTTGCTACATCGCGTCGGGGAAACAATTTCACTATCACTCTGTACGTCTGGACGCCGACACACGCCAATAAGTGAGGCTGCCACTCGTTACCTTGAATTCTGTAGGCGGCGAGATGGAATCCAAATTGGCGTGACCACTCCGTCCAGCTTTCCAGTGCCGCATCAAATGGACGAAAAGGTGGTGCAACTGCATGTTGTGGCTGCAGTAGCGGTGGAGCGGCAGCTGCCGCATCGTTTTGCATTGCACGTTGACCCTGGACGAGCTGTCCAAGGGCATCCAATAATGCCTGCGTCTGCTGATTCTGCAAGCGATAAAATTCGGACAATACATCTGGAGATTGTGGCGAAGCCATGACACAAGTAAATTAAGCAAGTAGAAAAAAGAAGACCCTTTTTAGACTCGTCGCCAATTTGTAATGTTGACTCAAGAGCCAACACCGTGTCGCTACAGGACGCCGAAATGCACGCGTCTAAATACAAGCAGACCAGCGTGAGGTCTGGAACAGGACAATGTCTTGAAAATTGCAATAAAGTACAAAATTCTTGTAATACTTAACTTTAATCCATAATTGTAGAACATCGCTCTTGATGATACATGCTTCACATAATAAATATCAATTGAATACGGCGCCTTGCTAGGTCGTAGCAATTTACGTAGCTGAAGGCTATGCTAACTATCGTCTCGGCAAATGAGAGCGTAATTGTCAGTAATCCACCTCTGGCAAAGTCGGCTGTACAACTGGGACGAGTACCAGGACGTCTCTCTAGACCTGCCATGTGGTGGCGCTCGGTCTGCTATCACTGACAGTGGCGACACGCGGGTCCGACGTATACTACCGGACCGCGGCAGATTTAAAAGCTACCACCTAGCAAGTGTCGTGTCTGGCGGTGACACTACAGAATCACCAGCCTGAAATACAAATTTGCAGTCTGGGTGTGTGGGATAACTATGACAGTGTCTGTTGTGTACATAGTTACGCGTAGTCAGCGCGTACACAACTTTCCCACTAGAGCGCGCCCCGCTAAGCACAACAGCGGAGGCACAGCGCTCGTCTGTCTCTGCACTACAAGATGGCGGCAATCCGCTTAGTAATACGTAACGCAGCCAATGAGATTGCTGCTAACGTAGAACCTTTTCTCCTCGCAGATCACACTTGCGCAGTGATACCTGAACGCACGAGGTATTATAACGAGTGTACAGACCTCCGATTAATCAGTCTGCATTAGCCTGCACCAGTCTATAGTCAAGTTTCAGTCTGCACCTAATAAGATTATCATATTCCTGTACATAGCCATGAAGAGAAATGTATAGACACTTTGTCAAGTATCAGAGATATGTGGGAATAAGATTAACGTATCAAGACCAAAGGAACTTCTGATTGTCAATTGTAAATAGCATCCAGAACCAAGTTAAGCTATTTTTTATGCTTGTTATTATTTTAATAAATGTGTGTGAAAATTAATCAAGTTCTGTTTAAAGTTGGTCACCGTCAATCTGCTACTCTAAGCGTGCAAGTGGCATTTCTATCGTCTGACCTAATGGCAGAAGATAAACACGCCACGATAAGACCACAAGACATATTGCTGACACTCACATACTTCGTTAAAGCGACAAGTCAAATAATCTGATGGTGTGTACCGAAGGTCTTACAGTACGCACACCACAGTGCCCCTGCTGTCATATGAAATCACACCCCAGACTGTAACTCCAGGTGCAGGTCCAGTGTGTCTAACACACAGAGAGGTCAGTTGCAGGCTCACAGTTGATATCCTTCCAACCAACACACGGGCATCACTGACACCTAGGCAGAAGCAGCAATCATCAGAAAACACAACAGACTTCCACCCTTCCCACCAATGAGCCCTCTCTCCAGATCACTGAAGTCACACATGGCAGTGGTTTGGGGTCAGTGGAATGGACGTTACAGGGCGTCTGGATTGGAGCTGTCCCTGATTTGTAACAGTTTGTTGTGTCACTGTGGTGCCACCTGCTGCTCAAATTGCTGCTGCAGATGCAGTACGATGTGCCAGAGCCGTGTGCCGAACACGATGGTCTTTCCTTTCAATGTGCCACGTGGCTGTCCAGAGCATGGTCTTCTTGTAATTGTACATTTTTGGGTCTACTGCTGCCAGCAATCATATACAGCAGCTATATCCCCACGAAGTCTTTCTGCAGTAGCGCAGAATGAACATCGAGCTTCTCATAGTCTTGTTACACGACCTTGTTCAAACTGTCAGGTTTTGATAATGGTATCTTTGTCACCTCAAAGGCGTTCTTGACTAACACCAATTCACCATGTCTACTCTCAAAGGTAACTAACGCTCACGACCTTCATAGTGTGTATTTAAAGCAAACATGATTTGCCTCCTCATACTGACGCTGCTAGCGCCATTGTTATGCGACTGGCGCAAAATTTGAATAGATATCATCTTTCACATGTACATTAACTGGCACGAAAAATGAAGCACTCAATTTCTTACAAAAATTGAAATTTATTCTAAATTTATGACACCAATCCACAATCTTATGATGGAATATTGTGGTATGGTCCCATCAAAGGGTCCAACAATGAAAAAAGAAAGACGACTATAAAGAAATTTAACAAATTAAGCCAGAGATTCGTACTTCAAGGAAATTTTGAGTAATCTCATAAAGGTAATGCACGTCTGTTTTGATGTTATACACTTCACTCTTTACTTCACAGACCTCAGAGACAAAGTTGGAGACCTTTGTTCGCATTTTCAAAAGCTTGTATTGTCACCTCTTGCACCAATGGCGACATTCAACCTTTCAGGCATGATCCTGATTAATGCGGTACTGTCCTGTTGATGAATCATATCCCGTTCTTCCAGGAAGGTGTTGCGTAGATCCTGTAGAGTGTAGAATGTATGGACAGTACTCGCTGGCTCTGTTCCGCAGCCAGTCACAAACGCGCTCACTAGGATTCAAATCAGGGCTTCGAGCAGGCCAACCCATCAGTATGAGTCCCTGTTTCATCCAAGAACTCCTGTTCAATTCTCGCAACATGTGGGTGTGCATTAGTGTAAAATCATAACCAATAAATGGAGCGAAATGCACAACATGCTCCACAAGGATTTCCTCCACATCCAATGTGCAGTAAGGCTCCCAAGCTCCACGAAGATCAAATCCATCCTTTCAGCTGTATTGGTTCGTGTCCACACTGACACAGAACCTCTCTGAAAAGGCGTCCTGGATGAGAATGTGCAAGGTGAATACCTTTCCCCTGTCCTTCTCCAGATCCTCTCTCTTCCGTCAGCTGATAGGAAAACGTAGTCGATCTGTGCAATGCTCTCTGGTTAATTCCGGACCTGTAGCAGGTCTTCTGTACAGAAGATTTGTTTCTTCCAGTCTTCTTCGAACAGTTCTCTCAGTAAGATTGACCCACTGAATCTGGTGGAGTCGATTTCGTGCTTCAATAGCAGTAGTGTGTCAGTTGCGGAGAACTTGAAGTTGTGAGAAGGGTCATCTCTCTCCGATGTTGCTCTTCTCGGGCCTGTTCCTAGTCTCCGTGCAAAGTCTCAAGTTTCCCTGTACCTTTGTACGGTTCTAGAAGTCGTGGAAGGTGTAGTCCTCAACGCCTCAACAGCTTTTGCAGCTTGTTTAGGGCTTGACGGCATGTTTACTCCAGAAAGCTGATTACTACAATCACAGAAAGATCCTACAAACACGTGTGATTAAAAGGGAAACAATGCAGGATACAACAACAAGCGCTACAAGAGGGGGAAAACATTTTTCGCTAACATTCAGTGATGTGTTTTCGAGGGTCCGCCGGAGACAACAATAGAGGCTAGTGCAATAAACAATCGACACTTGATTGTTTGCTCGCAAAGCAACGTCAATAACATATTCCGTCTCAAAAATTGGTTGAAATGTTTCACTTTAATTAAACAGATAATTACACAATGATTACACATTATTTATTGGGTGTTGCGTTTTTCGTGCCAGTCAGTGTAGAAACACGCCTACCAACTTTCGTTTATGTCGCACAACTCCTCCTTGGCGTCGCGATTTTATTTTTTATTTATTTATTTATTTTTGTCAGTGTAGATAAGATATATTCACATCTAAGATAGTCACATCTTCGTACTAGTTCAAGAATAGACACACATTCTTTGAATTTTCTGTTATGTCCTATTTAAGCTATGTGGTGGTTTTCCGTTTCGAAGCCATCATCAGGTAATTACAGATTAATGATAACGAGACAATGCCTCAGAGAAAAATTTATAAATAGACTTTGTATATGTAGTGTATTGAGTTAAAGTATTGCATAAGATCACGTCGGGTTTAGGGCACGAGCAACACAAGCGCTGCCTAGTGTGTCAAGCTGAAGGGGGCGCCAGGCATGCGACAGACGTAAGACTTGTACACGACTTCAGAGGCTGCTCGGGGAGCCATGATAAGAGGGCGCCAGAGGCGCCTAGTGTAAGACCTATATGCAGTGCGTTTCACTATAGGTAGCTAAAACTGACACGGATGAACGTGTACGAGGGAAAAGGATGGAGTGAGAGGACGCTTGTGTGGAAAAATTAGTGTTGCCGAAGCGGCCCTGCATAAGGTGTCAGTATTTTGTAAAAAAAAAAAAAAAAAAAAAAAAAAAAAAAAAAAAAAAAAAAAAAGTAATAATAATTCAATCAAACACACGCTCACCAATAATAATTTTACAGTCATACAGTCTACTTATACATTCGTTTTGTTAAAGATTTGCCAAACACAAAACATAATTGGACGATGTTAGATAGTAGTAACTGAAAACTGAGTGTCAAAAAAGGTGACTCAGTGTGATACTTAAGTATGAAGAAAACTATGACCACTCGTGGAGGATCAGATTGTGCTGATTGAAGGACTTAATCAGAGTTGGCGTAGGTCTGGGAACAAAATGTCAGTTGCATGGTTAGGAATCCCACTTGCTCTCATATTACCATCGTTATTACTATAACAAAATAACGGGTCCTCCATCCCACCTGAATGATTTAGCAAATCAATACAAATACCTACGAATCTGCTAATAATGGATGGTGATATCAAGTTAGTGATAGCTTAGACCCACGTAAAGGTAAAGCAGATGATAAGATTCGATGTGCTGATAAGAAACTGAGAAGATGCAATCTATGCACGAAAGAGATTGCTTGAAACAATTTGTACAGCCTACACAGGAATACAACTCATTATTCGATCAGTATCTTGTTGGGATAACAGAGCACACAGAATGTTCACGGTTCAGCGCGAATGGTCGGAGTCTTGTTTCAACAACAGGGAGTGTGACATAATTCTGCTTAATTTGAAGCGACAGGCCTTTGAATTCGTCTAACTTCCTCAGATACCTATTTACTTAATTCCAGCAAACCGTTTTATGAGTGGAATGTACTTCAGCTCTCCGCATATAGTTCCTGCAAAGACTGCGAAAATGTCCTATGACTAACACAGTTTGCGCAGCGCATATATTGCAGTCGTTCTCACCATGCTCCGTTCTTGAACGGAACGGGAAGAAATCTTAATGTATGATAGAATTAAAAGTACGCCGTGCCAAACATTTTTTGTTGGTTTCAAGAGGATAACAGCGGATATAGAAATCGTAATATGAGCGAGTTTGCACTAAAGTAAATCGACTGTCGCGTAAGGGGAAAGGATTCAGTTGTGGCTTCTATTAAAGGAACCATCCCGGCATTGCCAAAACTGATTTAGGAAAACGGTGAAACACCTAAATCAGGATGGATGATTCTCTCGGCTGCTTTATCACGGCACTAACAAGAGAACACAGGACATCCGCAAAGATCATGAGCAACCTTCTTAAATAGCCATTCATAGCTTTTAAGACGAATATTTTTTCGATAAAGCACAAATGACTGTTTGATATTCTGCAAGACTGTTTGATTTTCTCTAAGGTTATCATCAAACTCATCTGGTCTTCCCTCGCCCTATAAGCGGGTACATTAAACTGCTGACATACAACGTCGTTTTGTGATTTCGTGAACTGAGCTGGGGTGCACGTAGTCATTCACAGAGGTCACAATCGTTTTACTGTCAATACATTTACATATGCTCCCAAATAAGGTTTTTCATAAACCAGTTTCCCAGTGACGCGTCTGGCTGGTCATGTAAACAGTCAAATATTCATTCCGAAATATGGGTTTGACTGCCAAATTTTAGCTTCTACAATACGCTTCCGCTCCATGTAAACGCTATACCGTATTTAAACCGTGGTTAGGCGATCAGCTTGCCACTAGCTTAAACAATTAATGTGGATGAAGTGATTTTGTATTGTGTGTAGGTTTACCATATTTCCAAATGAAAAAGCTGGGGATATTACAATCTTTATGTGAACCGCACTAGCTTACTTTTGTTTTTTTTTTTTTTACAGAAGCATAGAATCAAAATCATTCATAGCTTTTCTGAATACATTAACAACCTGACTAGCAAAAAGGACTGAATAACCACAGGAAAAGTTTAATTTTTCCTTGGTTACTGGCATCAGTGGTACCATTAAGAAAATTAACTCCTTCCAATTGAAGTTTTAAGTGCTTTAGGTACTCAGAGGCTAAGACATTGCTATTTCTTCACATTTAGTTCTATTACAAGAAGAGTTTCCAGCAACTTCGCAGTCATCGAGAGCCTTTCCAACCAATTTGTTGGTACAATCCCATCGAGATAAACTGATTGTGTTGTACGGTATTGAATGAAAATGTTACCTCAGCTCCTGCTATGTAGAAATGCAAAGATAAGCAGCTAATTTTCCCTAAATTTGCTTTTACAGTTATCTTTAGGCATTTTCGAAGCCTTCTATACGATCACAATAATTAGTGTCAATGACTTGATGAGCGGTATGCACTCTAGAGGAGCAAATGCCATGCCATGATAGTCTACGATCGCGTGTAGTGTTGCCAGCCGGACTTTATCTCTCCAGTTTATGTCCAGTTTCAGTTTCAATTTCAGCCCATCAGATAACGAAGCCACAGTCCAACTTGATGACATGGAAGTCCGAAAATCGTTGTTTTTTTTTACTGTTTTATGAATTTGCAACTGGGGCTTGAAACGGAACATTACAAATCGGGTGGAGCCCAGATAAACCATGTGATGTGAAAGTCCTAGTTGTGTGAACCAGGTGGTACCCGGATAAGCCCCATGATTTGGTAAACTCAGTTGTATGAAGGGAAAGAAAAAGTATTGGACTGTACTGAAAGTTACGTACCTCATTTTTTAATTAGTATGAATCGCCTTTTATATTTATTAAAAGGGCCAGCCTGAGTTGCCGAGCGGTTCTAGGTGCTACAGTCTGGAACCGCGCGACCGCTACGGTCTGCGACATCCTGTCATCTGTCACAAAAGCATGTTGCATTTGGCAGTAATAACGTCAATGTCAACTTTGACGGACTAGAACGACCTGGTTTCAACAATGTATTCAATGAACTGAAGAATGAATTGGGGGACAACATTCTAAGGAGTGGCTGTTTGTACCGTATTATACATAATGCTGGTAGAAATGTTACAGACTTCATGAAGATGAATGGGGAAGTTCTTGTCCCGAAATTATTCTCCCATTTTTCAGTTTGCGCTTACGAGGACAAAACTCGTTTGAATTCTGTGATTTTGTAGGAACTGAATGTAAGATAATACTTTCTAATCGTAAGACATAGATCGTTGTCACTTACAGTTGAAAGAATTTTACAATTTTACAAGGCTCTTAAATCTTGCTTCATGTCTTAAAATAATGTCTCAAGTTACTTGCACAAAAAAATATTGCACATTGAAAGTGAGAAAAAGACTGTAATGGAAGTGTATGCTGTCCTGACTGATTCTGCTAAAAATAACTATTTCCCTATAAGTAAGAGATGTCATCTCTAAATGTGACAATGACTAGTTTGTTATTTTGTTCAGAAATGACATGAATTCATTTATTCTATTTGTAGCGATTACATCAGCAAGTAGATGAAGCAGTACGATGAATTAACTGTGTCCGATTGGTTAACTCTTAGCACAAAACTTGAGTGGGAAAGTGCGGAAAATGCTGCAGCCTATTTGAGAAACAGAAATGTTCTTGTGGATGATAGTGAATTGTTGCACCACGTAAATCGTCGAAAAACGCTTTTAAGCGAACAGCTCAAACAGCAAACCAGGTAAACATTTTTAGAGATAACTGTATCTGATAGATGGCGTGATTTCATTAACAATCGTTCTGGATTTGAATATTCGGAACTTTTGAAAATTATGTACTTTTTTGCAATCCCTGACCATAGTGTACCTGCTGAAAGGGTATTCTCCTTAATAAATATTCATTGGACTGATGAAAGAAATAGTCTTTCTGTACAAGGTGTAAAGAAATTGTTGATCGTCTGTTATAACTATAAAGTTGTCTGCCCCCGGTAGCTGAGTGGTTTGCCGGCACGGTAGCTCAGCGCGCTCGGTCAGATGGCTAGCTGCCCTCTGTAATAAAAAAAACTGAGTTAGTGGAACAACAACGAACTGAAATTAGTGTCTTTCGACGTCCAAAAAAAAAAAAAAAAAAAAAAAAAAAAAAAAAAAAAAAAAAAGAAGGTGGTCAGCGCGACAGATTGTCAATCCTAAGGGCCCAGGTTCGATTCCCGGCTGGGTCGGAGATTTTCTCCGCTCAGGGACTGGGTGTTGTGTTGTACTAATCATCATCATTTCATCCCCATCGACGCGCAAGTCGCCGAAGTGGCGTCAAATCGAAAGACTTGCACCAGGCGAGCGGTCTACCCGACGGGAGGCCCTCGTCACACGACATTTTTTTTTACTATAAAGTTCTCACTTGTTGTCAGTACTACGACAACATCAAATCCACGAAAGTTACCCAAGAAGGTTCGCGCAATCGAGAAACATGCTTTTTGTGGTGTCACCGCCAGACACCACACTTGCTAGGTGGTAGCCTTTAAATTGGCCGCGGTCCGTTAGTATACGTCGGACCCGCGTGTCGCCACTGTTAGTGATTGCAGACCGAGCGCCGCCACACGGCAGGTCTAGAGAGACGTCCTAGCACTCGCCCCAGTTGTACAGCAGACTTTGCTAGCGATGCTACACTGACACATACGCTCTCATTTGCCGAGACAATAGTTAGCTTAGCCTTCAGCTACGGCATTTGCTACGACCTAGCAAGGCGCCATTACCAATGTATATTGAGATTGTAATTATGTATAAACAAGAGCGATGTTCTCCAATTATGGGTTAAAGTTAAGTATTCCAGCCGCTACGTTCTTTTCTTCATAGTATAACTCCTTTAACTGTTCCAGACCTCACGCCAGTCTGCGTGAGCTTAACGCGTGCATTTCGGCCTCCTCTAGCAACACGGTGTTGGCTCTTCTGCCAAAACTACACTTTTGTAAAAAAAAAAAAAAAAGCCGCTGTGGTTCGCATAAAAATTACTTGTAATATCCCCCCCCCCCCCCCGATTTTTTCATTTGGAAATATATGGTAACCCAAGATCGGGCTAGCGAAATCGATTAAGACTAAACATGCAAATGAGGCAATGAAAATCTGTTTCGGAAATTCCATTTTCGCCTTCCGCAAGTTGTTAAGTTATATTGCACGTAAACGTGGCGTATGTATGGGAAGATGATTGAAACCTGAGCAGCAACGAAAAATCTCGCTATATATGAACAGAACGAGCAGCAGCCCGTTTAATGCCTTACTGGAACCAAAGCACGTGGCCTGCTTGTGTATGCGTCACTTCGGAACCGAACGTCAGTTTCAAGCCCCGTTAGTGTAATTCATCCGACTGACCACGTCCTCGGTTCTCGGTAGTCCCGTAAGCGAAGCACTGAGCCGAGACGAGAGGCTGGTTCTCTGCCGCGACCTTGGCAGTGGCGCTTTGCTGAGTCTCTTGCCCTGTGATCCATCGGTCAGCTGTCGTTTGGCACAATTATGAAATATCCATTCAAGAAGACAGCGCCTTCTACCGTGGTTGCTAATACCGTTACAGACGTACAGGAAAATCAGAATTACTCCATGCCCCACCAAAGAAATTAAGAATGTAATTAATTCCATCAATAGTAAAAACTCTCACGAAGTTGATAATGTCTTCAATATTCTACCAGAACCCTGTTCTTATGCAATATATTCACTCACAAGTGCGTCACTATCGCAGGCAATATTTACAGGTAGAATGAAATATGCTATTGTAAAGGTAGTAGTGTGTAACCCGTTGCCAGCGATGTGGAAGTCGTAGGATACTCTCGGCAGTGTCAATTGTGTTGACAGTTCGAGCGGCGTGGTCTATTGCCCGATGAATTTGTAGCAGTTCTGCAGCGAATGCCGTGAAGTGTTTCCTTCAGTTTAGAAATAGAGTTGAACTTAAGAGGGCTTCAGGAAGGGGAGTGCAGTAGGTGGTATAGCACTTTACAGCCCCATCAATCTAACAAATCAGTAACAGCTTGCACTATACGTGCTTGAGCATTGTCCTGCAAAATGATGGTCAGGTCCTGCAGAAAGTGTCATCATTTCTGCCTCTATGCTGTTCATTTTTGGAACACAACCTACGACCACATACAGCGCAAGTTTTACTGATTTGTTTGACTGATGGGGCTGCTAAGTGCTATACCACCTCCTGCACTCCCCTGACTTAAGCCCTCGTGAGTTCAACTCGATTTCTAAACTGAAGGAAACACTTCATGGCAATCGCTTCAGAATTGCTACAAATTCGTCGGGCAATAGACTGCACCGTTCGAACTGTCAACACAACTGGCAGTGCTAAGAGTATCGTATCCATAGACCTCCACATCGCTGGCAACGGGTTATACACAATGCTGGTGATTGCTTTGAAGGCCAGTAAAACTTTGAAACACGTATCTATTTTGTACGAGCTGTAAATAAATAGTTGCCACTATTAAAGTTCCAACCCTCGTAGATATCAATAATTACCGATTAATATCACCACGTACTTCCTTCTCGAAGGTACTGGATGCAACAGCCGTAACAGACGTCCCTCAAAATAAGTCCATCAGCCTCAGTTTGGATTTCAGAAGGGTATCTCCACAGAACACCCTATTTCCCAATCACGAATCAAATTAACGAAGTTGAAATGGCAAAATATTCCAACTGCTACTTTATTGTGCAGTTAACAATATCCTACGGAAGCTAAAATATTATGGTTCTCGGATATCTTGTTGGAAACTGATTTCCCACTTATCTAACTAAATGTATGCGAGGTGCCCCATTAAGAAACGCAAAGGGTTTGCACAACAAAACAGCATCTTCATCATGGGGAATGATCACTACAGGGGCATTACAGGCACCGATATTGGATCCCTTCTTGTTCCTATTATATTTATACCATCTACAATTACATACACAAGAAGTAGGAATATGTAATTATCTTTGCTGACGATACAGTTATTTTAATCAAGCCTACTGGATAAACATCGACACTTGAAAATGTAAATAATATTTCCTTGGAAATTAATAAATGGTTCGTTGGAAACGGGTTATATCTGATCTGAGATAGAACACCATACATGCAATTCAGTACTGTACAAGACCTGACCACATCATTAGTAACATTGCATGTGAGAAAACCAATAACTGGAAGAGAATATCGTAAATTCTTGGGTGCATAAATTGATAAAAGCTTGACCTGAAAGTCACATTAACAGAACTTCTGTTTCTAAGCTCTGAAATTTTTGCGTTGCCGATCATACTAGATTTTGGAGATGAAAATATACAAAAGTTGACTGATTTTCTTTCAGAAGTTCGTTAATTAATGTCTTATGGTATTACTCCCTTATGAATGCTGTTGCCAACAATCATCCACAGTTTGAAAACAATGACATACAAAAATGTATTGCTAGAAAGAGAAATGGCTTGCACTATCCATCACACAGCTTTAATGTGACACAGGCGAGGAATGAGATATTCAGCCATCAAACACCTTCGAACACCTACTCAGTTATATTAAGAACTTTATAAACAAGAATTTCTGAGTGTATAATAATATGGTGTGTGTGTGTGTGTGTGTGTGTGTGTGTGTGTGTAAAAAGCTACAGGGACTGGACATCGTTAATAAATAAAATAAGAAACCAGCTTCAGAAAATTTTGTAATTGTTCGGTATGCTGGCACATGTTTTACTGAGAAAATGTAATATAATCGTGAAACTGATTCGCCCCACAACAGAAACTGCGAGTGTGACCCATGGCACATCCAAATAACTGACGTATTTTGAGAGAAGAAAAGTTCCACCCATCTGGAATCTATTATGACGCTTCCTTCGCCTTGTGATCTTTCCCTAAGCAAACTATAATAGCCTGTCTTCATTGTATGTCAATGAACACCGAAAATGATGTCCTTCAGACAGTCATGCGCCTTCATTTTGGAACTCTACCTCTTCATGATTGTGTTGTGTGACCGTGAAAACCGCATTCCTTGTCATGCCACGTGGTTCAGAGGACACATCTAAATATCTCCTTTTCTTTATCTTTAATGCACTTCCCACAGTTCCAAGCAAATTTCTGTTACATACAGAGCACTGTGAAAATTAAATACCCTTCATTCATAAAAAAGAACTCCTATAAAAAGAAATCTTACCTTGAAACACGCTATTTCTTTACATCTTAGCCGTTTCGACTTACGCTTATCTCATTTGTTTTTCGCCGCTGTGAACTCTTTTTTATTTGCAAACTTCCATCGTGTAGGCTGATGTTATCACCTTCAAGTTTCTATATCGTCCCAAAGTCGCGACGAGAGTGTGACCGTTGTGCCTATAATACCACATACGCCACGAAAAATACTCAATTCATTTGTTCCATGTTTGTTTCGAGCAGCAAACTGTTTATTACTTTTTCGTTTCTACGGTTACGACACAAAACAAAAACCGTACATCTATGGTGATTTTTGTCAAACGGGCATTAGGCGCATTGTATGATCAAACACCATAATAAAAGATGGTTCAAATGGCTCTGAACACTATGGGACTTAACTTCTGAGGTCATCAGTCCCCCAGAACTTAGAACTACTTAAACCTAACTAACCTAACGACATCACATACATCCATGCCCGAAGCAGGATTCGAACCTGCGACCGTAGCAGCAGCGCGGTTCCGGACTGAAGCGCCTAGAGCTGCTCGGCCACAGCGGCCGGCAACATCATCCAATTTTCTAAAATTGTAACCATTTGTTTGTCTGTACACGTACATCACGTCTACCGATTTCCGTCCATTCCGATAGTTCCTTTGTAATCCGTCGATTTTCTTTTCTGTTTTCTTTAGAGCGTATTGTTATCATTGTGAACAGCAATTCCACAGGACTGATAACGGTTTTAGAATGAAAAACAGTTTAAACAAGAAGAGAATAGAAGCCTTTGAGATGTGGTACTACCGACGAATGTTGTAGATTAGACGGGTAGATCGGACACCTAATAGGGAGAAACAGAATCGAATTGAGGAGAAATTAAATTTATGCTCAGCTTCACTAAATGAAAGGATCAGTTGATAGGACACGTTCTGAGGTGCCGACCAACGGTTAATTTGTTAATGGAGGAAGATATGGTGGGTAAAAGTGGTAGGAAGGGACCAAGGCGTGCTGCAGTAAGCAGGTTAAAATGGATGTATGCTGCAGAAGCTACGCAGAGATGTAGAGGGTTGCAGAGGGTAGACTAGCGTAGAAGACTGCTTCACCCCAGTCTCTGTACTGACTACATGCGAGTATGTGTGTGATGTGGAAGATGAAATCGATTTATAAAAATTACTTTATATTTGCGAACATGCAAGTGAATATTAAAACCTTAACTCAAGTACCTCAGAAATTTCCAGCTGTGGGAAAAGAAAAGTAGCATCGGCACATTTGAAATTGTCAGTTGCCCTGGTTCACCGCTATCTGCTGTGACCTAGACTACACGCAAACATTTCTTTCGAAAAACCCACTCGATAACGAATAAATATCACCTATCAATCGCTACAGTTTCCTAGATGAATGAACACCACATCAAAACATCGCCATTCGGCAATCTTGATGTAGCGATTTTGATGTACTGCGAACAGATGTGGAAGGAAAGTGTATGAAGAACCAGAAATGAACCCGTCACTCAGTATTATTTAGCGTCCAGTCAAGTTTGATGTCATTGAAGACGAGCGTTATGTTGTACTCTGATAGGCGACTGATACGTTACATCTCTAGGTTTTAGCACTTTATGTGAGTTATCTTTGTAGTCAGCAACGAGTCTAAGTCTTTTGTTTCCCTGAAAGACTGAAATATGCAAGAGGATGGTGCCCTATAATTATAGCTCTATCTTCTTCCTTCTCGTGTTCTCAAAAGTTTTTGAAATGGTAGATCATAACACAAAATGGAACCATTTTTCTGACAATAACCTTTTTACAGCTGCCCAGTTTTACTTTCATAAAAGCTTCTCCACAAAGAAAGCAATGTACGATGTGAAAAACTCACAATCAGCTCAGGTAGAACTAGATAATTAAAATTACCCTATTAGCATTTTCGATGAGCTCGTCAAGCCTTCGAATATTAAGATCATAAACTTCTATAAATGAAATTAAAGTGGTATGGCATGAGTGGAGTTATACCTTAACAATATAAAACAGATAGTTTACTGTCGAGCTGCTGTTTTGCTAGTTCAAAGTAGTACACAAATACGTCGGCTGAAAAGTGGAAGAGGGAGAGAAGTAGCTGCTTTTCTGCTAATAGACACTGTAAAGTGATTTGATAGTAATTTCCAGAACTATCAATGTGAGTAGGTTAGCACTAGTCGTAAATGGTTGTCATTATATTTGACACAAGCAGCTTGCAGTAGTTGCTTCTCTGCCAATTAATATGAGATTTAACTCCTTCTACTCCTTGAAGGCACTGCTTCATGATGGGATTTATGGAACATGAAGGGCGAATTAATTAATTAATGAGTGAACGCGGCATCGTAGACGCAGTAAAGTTCAATTGGCAAAGACCTGGAAGTCGACGGAATGTTAAGTCCCAAACTTCCTTCAGTGGCAGTCCCGTCTGTAGCGTACAGTTGTCGCCTCGTTCGTTTCCCTTGTAATCAGTCCCCCGTGGCCTTTTTCCTCTCCTGTTGCAGTTTTCTCACTTTTATCCCCACCGTTGATTATTACTGACTCATTTGTCCTTGCCAAACGAAAAGCTATCTCTTTGATGCCTAGGCATCTGCAAAGCTATGAACAGTTTCACGACTATTAATTATCGTGAAAATCACTCCGCTGTCAGATTGCTGGCTCCCAAATCTCATATACAGAATGCTTCACTGTGATCCGGACAGTTTTTGGGATAGGGATTTTTCCTCTATGTCGTACACCGACTTCAAGAAAGCGTCTCTTGAAAATTATTAACCGATCTGTAAATAGTTCTCACTGAATTTACATAAAAAGACAGGCAATTCTGTACTATACAAGGCCTGGCCACACCGCTAGAATAACACTCGAAGAGATATCAATAAATGACGCAAAATGTTCTGAAGTCTTTGGCACAGTATTTACACGGGTAAGAATAAGAAACTGGGATCACGTGTTACAGTCTTTTTTTAAACATATACGTTCTCCAACTTTTGCATTGCAGGTAAAAGCAGAATTCCGAGATAAAAAACCCAATAAGTTGACTTACTTTTTTCTATTTTCATTTACTAATGCATTCTTGTGTCATGTTTTGTGCCAACTTTGCAGTGTTAAAGAAAGTGATACATCACATAGTAGCGCGTAAGAAAGCTGGTGTGCGTTGTCGACGGAATCCTGACAACGGCCTCGCAGAATATTTATCCTTTAGGAGTGACTGGGTTGAGGGATTCTTGGTAACGAGAAAGCGTCAAGTTGTCTTGGATAGAAAGTCATCGACAGAATAAAAGTTCCTTCAAGCATGCCTCAGGGAAGGATGTTTTGGATCCTTGTTACTCATGTTGTACATTAAGACTTGTCAGGCAATATTAGTAGCGATCTGGGACATTTTACAGATGCAATAGTTATCTATGATGAAGTTCTGTCTGAGAAAACAAGCTTCAGGAATATTCAATCAGATCTTGAGAAAATTTCAGTTTGGTCCTAACATTTCTTTTTTTTAAACGCTAAGAAATGTAAAATTGTGCAAAAGCCTAAAAAAATTTAGTGTCGTATGACTGCAGTATCAATGAATTATTTCGAATCAGTCAAGTGACACAAATATCTTCGCGTAACAATTTGTAAGGGAATGAAATAGAATGATCACATAGGCTCAGTTGGAGGTAAGGCACGTGGCAGATACTGGGATACTGGGAAACTGCAGCTACTCTACAAATCAGGCTGCTTTCGGATCACTCATGCGTCTCATATTAGAATACTGCTCAAGTATGGAGGACCCATAATAACAGGGAGTATTTGACTGTATACAGAAAAGGGTGATACAAATGGTCACAGGTTTGCCTGACTGACGAAAGAGCGTCATATAAATGTTGAAGAAACAAAATTGGCAACCACTTGAAGACAGATAATTATCACGCGAAAGCCAACATACACTGAGCTGACAAAAGTCATGAGATACCTCCTAATATCGTGTCGGATATCCTGGCATAGTGCAGCAACTGGATGTGGTATGGACCCAACAAGTCGTTGGAAATTCCCTGCAAAAAGTATTGATCCATGCCGCCTCTAGCCGTCCATTATGGTGAAAGGGTTACCGGTGCAGGATTTTGTGCACGAACTAACCTCTCTATTATGTCCCATGAATGTGTGGGACTCACGTCGGGCGACCTGGGAGGCTAAACCATTCCCTCGAATTGTCCAGACTGTTCTTCAAACCAATCGCGAGCAGTTATGGCCCGTTGACATGGCACATTGTCATCCATAAGAGTTCCATCGTTCTTTGGGAACAGAAAATTCATGAATGGCTGCAAATGGCCTCCAAGTAACCGAACATAACCATTTCCAATCAATGATCGATTCAGTTGAACCAAGGGCCCAGTCCATTCCATGTAAACACAGCCCACACCATTATGGTGCCACCACCAGCTTGCACAGCATCTTGTTGACAACTTGTGTCCATGGCTTCAAGTGGTCCGCACCACGCTCGAACCATACCATCAGCTCTCACCAACTGAAATCGGAACTCATCTGAAATGGCCACGGTTTTACAGCCCTCTAGGGTCTAAGCGATACGGTCACGAGCCCAGGAGAGGCGCTGCAGGCGACGTTGTCCTATTAGCAAAGGCACTCGCGTCGGTCGTGTGCTGCCATAAACCATTAACGCCAGATTTCGCCGCACTGTCTTAACGGATACATTTGTCGTACGTCCCATATTGATTTCTGCGGTTATTTCACGCAGTGTTGCTTGTCTGTTAGCACTGACAACTCTACACAAACGCCATTGCTGTCGGTCGTTACGAGAAGCCCTTCGGCCACTGCGTTACCCATTGTGGTGTGCGTACTGCAAGACCTTCGGTGCACACACCATCAGATTATTTGACTTGTCGCTCTAACGAAGTAGGCGAGTGTCAGCAATATGTCTCGTGGTCTTATCGTGTCGTGTTTATCTTCGGCCGTTAGGTCAGACGATAGAAATGCCACTTGCACGCTTAGAGTAGCAGATTGACGGTGACCAACTTTAAACAGAACTTGATTAATTTTCACACACATTTATTAAAATAATAAAAAGCATAGACATTACGTAACTTGATTCTGGATGTTGTTTACAATTGACAATCTGAAGTTCCTTTGGTCTTGGTACGTTAATCATATTCTCAAATATCTCTGATACTTGACAAAGTGTCTATTCATTTATCTTCATGGCTATGTACAGGAATATGGTAAACTTATTAGGCGCAGACTGAAACTTGACTATAGACTGTCATAGACTAATGTAGACTGGTACAGACAGGTGCAGACAAATGCAGACTGGCTAATCAGAGGTCTGTAGACTCGTTATAATACCTCGCATGTTCAGGTATCGCTGCGCGAATGTGATCCGCGAGGAGAAAAGCTTCTACGTTAGCAGCAATCTCATTGGCTGCGTTACATATTAATACGCAGATCGGCGGAAGCAGAATTTGGTCCGTCTCTAAGGCAGCGCCATCTCGTAGTGTGGAGATGGACGAGCGCTGCGCCTGCGCTGTTGTGCTTAGTGGGGCGTGCTCTAGTGGGAAAGTTGTGTACGCGCTGACTACGTGGAACTATGTACACAACACCCATGATGAGAGCTAATACTTCAAAGTTGGTATTCCCAGCACACTCTTGACCCTGTGGATCTCGGAATATTGAATTCCCCATCGATTTCCAAAATGTAATGTCCTTTGCGTCTCGCTCCAACTGCCATTCTGCGTTCAAAGTCTGTTAATTCCTGTCGGGCGGCCATAATCACGTCGGAAATCTTTTCCCATGAATCAACTGAGTACAAGTGACAGCTCTGCCAGAGCACTGACCTTCTATACCTTGTGTACGCGATACTGCCTCCATCTGTATATGTGCATATCGCTATCCATGACTCTGTCACCTCAGCGTACAACGTCTCAAGAAACAATGTCAAGTGCAGAATGTAGTGACGCTGTGCAGTCCATTACGTATCGCTTTCGCAGGGATCGCGGAGACAATAATAGAGTAATTAAAGCAAGCATAGAGTCATTTAAGCATTTCATTCTCCCTGCGCTCGATATATGATTGCTTTGGGGAGTACACTGTAACATGCGGTGCCATGCTAAGAATCCTCTGTCCTTCACTTCACTGTGTTTTGCAGAGCATAGATGTAGATGTTGACGTTGTGGGGTTTGTTGCCAACCATTAACTACATTTAAAATACAACAGTTACATTCTCCAACACAATACTAAACTCACAAGTGAGCTTACACCGTCCTTTCTCAGCCTTGGTCGGACACACAAACAAATGAAGTACTCACTCGCAATTTTTTTTACCACATGCCCAGTGATATGAAGAATCTAATAGATTCAAACAAAAATGGAAATCATACGTCCTTGACAACTCCTTCTATTCTGTAGAAGAATTTCTGAATGTGTAACACTGTAATGTGTGTGTGTGTGTGTGTGTGTGTGACAGAGAGAGGGGAGAGTGTGGTTGCACATATGATTACATGTACAACATCATAAAATTAAAGTAGGTAACTGGTGTAAATGTCAGTCAAGTAAATAGTCAGTGTGTTGCCATATTTTCACCGAGGAAATGAGTTAGATTTGAAAAGTAATTGAAACGTTCCACATCATAGTTAGAGATTGTAATTATTATCAACAAAAGACACAACTAACTGAATCAGTAGAGGTCGTTATGGTCGCTTCGAGTACTTGCGCGCCAGCTGAGGGGATCAACACGTTGAAGTGCTAGGATTCCTTTGAAATTGGAATAAACATAGAATCCAGAATTTTCTTTGTATGTTGGGATGGCACCCATTTCATTTACCTGCTCAGCCTCTTAGTGTCAGCAGTCAGCTATTTAATGTGCTCATTTATGGCAGCAAGTCATGGACGTCAGTAATTAGAACCAATAATCTCGACACACCACACCGGGAGCTGAATCAGTGGTCAGATAAGGGAAAACACTAGCCAGGCCATAATAGCGTACGTGGATACTTCGTGATGATGGCACAACAACAACAAGCTCTTTATTCGCTATTAACAAACGTAACTCTACAGAGAACGAAGAGGACAATAGTTAAAATATTACTTAATTTCAGTATAGGCCGTCTTCTGTTTTGAGAAGTGCATTCTATACGCGTAAGAAACTTATAATGCTATCCTCTCGCAGCTATTAACTACGATGTGCTCTTTATAGCCGTATTCCCAGACCCAGCTAACGTAAGAAAAGTAATCGAATGTTACAATCTGGCAGTTAGTCAAGTACGTTAGTAACGTTAGAGTACAATACAGTTTTACGAAGGAGTGAAATCAACTTTTCTAACTGCAAAAAGAATATAAAAGTGCCAAACAGAATTCTAATTGTGAAGTAACAGCGTGGCATTTTCGACTTCAGTATGGGGTTTTGAAATAATTCTTCGTCGTGGATTTACTTGCCACGAAAATTGCACAGAAATCAGGTTCTACATTTAAAATAATATATTAAGAAAAGGTAACAAAAACAGAAAAGGAAACAGCGTGGCATTTTTGACTTCAGTATGGGGTTTTGAAATAATTCTTCGTCGTGGATTTTCTTGCCACGAAAATAGCACAGAAATCAGGTTCTACATTTAAAATAATATATTAAGAAAAGGGAACAAAAACAGAAAAATGATCTACTTTTGGCAGTAGTTGATAAGTGTTATAATATAACTTTCATACGTAAACTTTTAGTCTGCATAAAAGTAGTCAGTCGATTGCTTTGAAAGTTAAAGTTGCATATGAATACGCGCGTGTTCTTAGATACCTATTTTAAAAAATATAAATAAATATGTAATATATAAAGGGGAACTGCCAACGGTCTTGCCGCAGTGGCAACACCGGTTCCCGTCAGATCACCGAAGTTACGCGCTGTGGGGCTGGTCTACCACTTGGATGGGTGACTATCAGGTCTGCCGAGCGCTGTTGGCAAGCGGGGTGCACTCAGCCCTTGTGAGGCAAACTGAGGAGCTGCTTGATTGAGAAGTAGCGGCTCTGGTCTCGCAAACTGACATACGGCAGGGAGAGCGGTGTGCTGACCACATGCCTCTCCATATCCGCATCCAGTGACGCCTGTATGTTGAGGATGACACGGCGGCCTATCGGCACCGTTGGGCCTTCCAAGGTCTGCTCGGACAAAGTTCATATAAATGGGAACATTCTAACCTAACATCTCGAAACGTTTACTTAAAATTTTACACGATACTCTATCGAATTTGCAGAACTACAGTAGGCTATATATATTTTTTACTGTACAGAATTCCTAAATATACACGTAGCCAACGGTTTTGTCTCAGTGGTAACACCGGTTCCCATCAGATCACCGAAGTTGAGCGCTGTCGGGCTGCGCTAGCACTTGGATGGATGACGTTCTGGCCTGCTGAGCGCTGTTGGCAAGCGGGGTGTACTGAGTCCTTGTAAAGCAAACTGAGGAGCTACTTGACTTAGAAGTAGCGGCTCCGGTGTAGTAAACTGACAAAAAGAGCAGGAGAGCGGTGTGCTGACCATATGCCTCTCCATATCCGCATCCAGTGACGCCTGTGGGCTGAGGATGACACGGCGGCCAGTCGGTACCGTTGGGCCTTCGTTGCCTTTTCGGGCGGAGTTTAGTTTTAAATATATACGTAATATGTAGAGGACGCATTGTTACCAAAAATCTCAGTAAGTACTTGACCGATTTACTCGCTCGGGACCTTACCGCTGCCACTGGAACAGTTGTCTCCAGACACACGGTCTACAGGCGACTGAACAGGCATAGTTTATTCGCCCGGAGACCTACAAGGTGCATTCCACTGACCCCTGGTCACAGGAGAGCCCGTAAAGCCTGGTGTCAAGAACACAGTACATGGTCATTGGAACAGTGGTCCCAGGTTATGTTCACAGACGAGTCCAGGTATAGTATGAACAGTGATTCTCGCCGGGTTTTCATCTGGCGTGAACCAGGAACCAGATACCACCCCCTAATTTGTGCTTGAAAATGACCTGTATGGAGGTCGTGGTTTGATGGTGTGGGGTGGGTTTATGATTGGTGCACGTACACCTCTGCATGTCTTTGACAGAGGAACTGAAACAGGTCAGGGGTATCGGAACGTCATTTTGCACCAGTACGTCTGCCTTTTCAGGGGTGCAGTGGGTCCTACCTTCCTCCTGATGAATGATAACACACGGCCCCACCGAGCTGCCATTGTGGAGGAGTGCCTTGAAACAGAAGATATCAGGCGAATGGAGTGGCCTGCTTCTTCTCCAGACCTAAGCCCCATCGAGCACGTCTGGGATGCTCTCGGTCGACGTATCGCTGCACGTCTTCAAACCCCTATGACACTTCAGGAGCTCCAAGAGAATGGGAGGCTATGCCCCAGCAGCTGCTCGACCACCTGTTCCAGAGTATGCTAACCCGTTGTGCGGCCTGTGTACGTGTGCATGGTGATCAAAATGACTCTGAGCACTATGCGAATTAACTTCTGAGGTCATCAGTAGCCTAGAACTTAGAACTAATTAAACCTAACTAACCTAAGGACATCACACTCATCCATGCCCGAGGCAGGATTCGAACCTGCGACAGTAGCGGTCGCTCGGTTCCAGACTGTAGCGCCTAGAACCGCAAGGCCACTCCGGCCGGCTGCATGGTGATCATACCCATATTGATGTCGGGGTACATGCGCAGGAAACAGTGGTGTTTTTTAGCACATGTGTTTCGGAACGGTTTTCTCAACTTATCACCAATACCGTGGACTTGCAGATCTGTGTCGTGTGTGTTCCCTATGTGCATATGTTATTAGCGCCAGTTTCGTGTAATGCCACGTTGTGTGTCACCACATTCTGTAGTTACCTTTAATTTATGAGCATGAGTGTATTATTATTATTATTATTATTGTCATTATTGTTATTACTATCGTAACTGGAAGCAGCAGTAGTGGAAGTACTGCCACTATTAATGTTATTAACTCTTAGTACTATTTATTCACATTGTCTCCACAGACGCTCAAATCATTTTATTAATATTCGTCATGTTAAAATTATTGTTATTTCTTATGGAACTAATATGTAAAACAGGCACTGTATGCGTGGAACTCCGGTGCGGTGTAAGAGAGGGTCTGGAGTCTCTAATCTGATCAGGTTAAATAAATAAATAATACGGTACTTCCTGTTCGAAGAGGTTTCAGGATTGCAGCTGGTCGTGGTAAACTTCAGTCCACGACGGTCAACTGCAATACCTAAACCTCTTCGAACATTTAATTAACCGGGAAAACTTTAAATTTCACACGGTAGTCCCTGATATCATGCTTCACGTGTACACAGAAAAATGCGGCTGGTTTATTTGATTCTTGATAGTTCAGTCAGTTTGTACGGAATATTTGTAAATTATCTACCCAAATAATCTGTGTTAGTTTATCTATTAGTGAAAACCGTACCAAAAACTCTGCTCTATTTCCTGAGATTAGCCTTCACATACAGACAGAGCAACGTGGCAGGGGCCTTTTATCTAGTAATGTGTATTGATAATAGATCAATCCATTGCATTTGAGGATGTGATAACGCAACAAATTTGGATGGAAACAACGCGTCGGACTACTCAACGGTGGCTACGGCCGCTAACTAGTCCTGGTTTAGCTTTTAGCAGGTTTTTATTTTGTATCTGTTTACGGAAGAAGGAAGCAGCACTTAGTTCTGCCTTAAATGTAACAGTCACAGCCATCACACTGTGCTTGGCTTCAACCGTTAGCCGGTATGCAAGACAACGTAGCCACTGGGGTTACGGCGGCGGCAAGTTTTTGTTCAAGGCAGTGCCTGCAGCCGATGACTACTTACGGCAGAAGACAAAAAATGGTGAAGCCGACAACCGCTAGAAAGCCGCTGCCGGGATTGTTGCGATAGGAAGGCCGCCAGCACCACAGGCCCTCAACGCTCCCATTGATCCTATACAGTATGTTTTTATTGTTTGCATACCAAGTGCATCGTGCTGAAATGAAATCCCACCCAGATCACACAATATGATGTGTCACTGTTATCGATCCGATGGTCAAATCTGATCTGAACATAAATGATCCCCCTGTCGTCTACAATAAGTCGTGGATGCGAGGAGTTCGTACAGCTTGTTTGTTAACATCTACATCTACATGGATACTCTGCAAATCACATTCAAGTGCCTTCACAATTCTCTATCATTCGAATCTCTTATAGGGCGCGGAAAGAATAAACACCTATATCTTTCCGTACGAGCTATGATTTCCCTTATTTTAACGTTGTGATCGTTTCTCCCTATGTAGGTCGTTGTCAACAAAATATTTTTTCATTCGGAGGAGAAAGTTGACTATTGGAATTTCGTGAGAAGATTCAAATGGTTCAAATGGCTCTGAGCGCTATGGGACTTAACAGCTGTGGTCATCAGTCCCCTAGTACTTAGAACTATTTAAACCTAACTAACCTAAGGACATCACACACATCCATGCCCGAGGCAGGATTCGAACCTGCGACCGTAGCAGTCGCGCGGTTCCGGACTGCGCGCCTAGAACCGCGAGACCAACGAGGCCGGCTGAGAAGATTCCGTCACAACGAAAAACGCCTTTCTTTTAATGATGTCCATCCCAAATCCTGTATCATTTCGGTGACACTCTATCCCATATTTCGAGATAATACACTCCTGGAAATGGAAAGAAGAACACATTGACACCGGTGTGTCAGACCCACCATACTTGCTTGCTCCGGACACTGCGAGAGGGCTGTACAAGCAATGATCACACGCACGGTACAGCGGACACACCAGGAACCGCGGTGTTGGCCGTCGAATGGCGCTAGCTGCGCAGCATTTGTGCACCGCCGCCGTCAGTGTCAGCCAGTTTGCCGTGGCATACGGAGCTCCATCGCAGTCTTTAACACTGGTAGCATGCCGCGACAGCGTGGACGTGAACCGTATGTGCAGTTGACGGACTTTGAGCGGGGGCGTATAGTGGGCATGCGGGAGGCCGGGTGGACGTACCGCCGAATTGCTCAACACGTGGGGCGTGAGGTCTCCACAGTACATCGATGTTGTCGCCAGTGGTCGGCGGAAGGTGCACGTGCCCGTCGACCTGGGACCGGACCGCAGCGACGCACGGATGCACGCCAAGACCGTAGGATCCTACGCAGTGCCGTAGGGGACCGCACCGCCACTTCCCAGCAAATTAGGGACACTGGTGCTCCTGGGGTATCGGCGAGGACCATTCGCAACCGTCTCCATGAAGCTGGGCTACGGTCCCGCACACCGTTAGGCCGTCTTCCGCTCATGCCCCAACATCGTGCAGCCCGCCTCCAGTGGTGTCGCGACAGGCGTGAATGGAGGACGAATGGAGACGTGTCGTCTTCAGCGATGAGAGTCGCTTCTGCCTTGGTGCCAATGATGGTCGTATGCGTGTTTGGCGCCGTGCAGGTGAGCGCCACAATCAGGACTGCATACGACCGAGGCACACAGGGCCAACACCCGGCATCATGGTGTGGGGAGCGATCTCCTACACTGGCCGTACACCACTGGTGATCGTCGAGGGGACACTGAATAGTGCACGGTACATCCAAACCGTCATCGAACCCATCGTTCTACCATTCCTAGACCGGCAAGGGAACTTGCTGTTCCAACAGGACAATGCACGTCCGCATGTATCCTGTGCCTCCCAACGTGCTCTAGAAGGTGTAAGTCAACTACCCTGGCCAGCAAGATCTCCGGATCTGTCCCCCATTGAGCATGTTTGGGACTGGATGAAGCGTCGTCTCACGCGGTCTGCACGTCCAGCACGAACGCTGGTCCAACTGAGGCGCCAGGTGGAAATGGCATGGCAAGCCATTCCACAGGACTACATCCAGCATCTCTACGATCGTCTCCATGGGAGAATAGCAGCCTGCATTGCTGCGAATGGTGGATATACACTGTACTAGTGCCGACATTGTGCATGCTCTGTTGCCTGTGTCTATGTGCCTGTGGTTCTGTCAGTGTGATCATGTGATGTATCTGACCCCAGGAATGTGTCAATAAAGTTTCCCCTTCCTGGGACAATGAATTCACGGTGTTCTTATTTCAATTTCCAGGAGTGTACAAAACGTGCTGCCTTTCTTTGAACTTTTTCGATGAACTCAGTCACTCCTACCTGGTAAGGATCCCACACTGCGCAGCAGTATTCTAAAAGAGGACGGACAAGTGTAGTCTCCTTAGTACATCTGTTACATTTTCTATGTGTCCTGCCAGTAAAATGCAGTCTTTGATTAGCCTTCCCCACAACATTTTCTGTGTGCTCCTTCCAATTTAAATCTTCGTAATTGTAATACCTAGGTATTTAGTTGAATTTTCGGCTTTTAGATTATACTGATTTATCGTGTAACCGAAGTTTAACGAGTTCCTTTTAGCACTCATGTGGATGACCTCATACTTTCCTTTATTTAAGATCAACTGCCACTTTTCGCACCATTCCGATATTTCTTCTAAATCGTTTTGCAGTTTGTTTTGATCTTCTGATGACTTTATTAGTCAATAAACGGCAGCGTCATCTGCAAACAACCGAAGACGGCTGCTCAGATTGTCTCCCAAATCGTTTGTATAGATAAGGAGCAGCAAAGGGCCTATAACACTACCTTGGGGAACGCCAGAAATCACTTCTGTTTTACTCGATGACTTTCCGTCAATTACCACGAACTGTGACCTCTCTGACAGGAAATCACAAATCCAGTCACATAACTGAGACGATATTCCATAAGCACGCAATTTCACTACGAAACAACAAAGACACGACTCAGATACGTCTCCCAATGTAACCACATCAGTCCTTCCTAGTATCGTTTAGTCCGAATGTGTGATTATCACTCAGTACATTCGCTGAATCGGCTGTTCGGTAGTCACAGTTTCCACTTCTCTGTTCCCAGATGCACCAGTCCCTCATCAGTCTTTTAGACACTCGGTAATTGTACCCTAAGTCACTTCCATTTTTTAAAGTCCGGTGGCTCCAGTGGCGGTTTGGAAATTTGTGGTAAGGTCGTATGGGACCAAACTACTTAGGTCGTCGGTCCCTAAGCCTACACACTACTTAATCTAACGTAAACTAACATACGCTATGGACAATACACACACCGATGCCCGAGGGAGGACTCGAACTTCCGACGGGGGGAGCCGTACGGACCGTGACAAGGGGAATCAGACCACACGGCTACCCCGCGCAGCTCCAATGGCAGTCATATTATCTGAATGGCAAATTCTTCCACTTTTGTCTGCTGCGACTCCAGAGGTCACGGAAAGATCGTCGCATAGGGATAGCTGCTGGCACGGTATGGGAAACAGATACCCGATCCGGCGGCTGGATCAGCAGATGGTATCTTATTATTAGAGGCTCTGTTTACTGTCCTCAAATAGAACTTACCTCGCACTCTGGACCTTCTGAACTGGAACTCTGCGTTTGTTGTTGTTTAAGGCGATTCTGGCTTTATTTATTGGTACTGATTTCAGCTCACCTTAGTCATAGGCCAAACATTCGCTCCTTTCTACCGGATCATTATAATTAAAGTCCAGCTACTCATGGAGATCCAGTGTGGTGTGTAATTATCATATGGCAGCGAAACATGGTAGATAATATGCTAATACGTTAATGTGGGACCGATTTATTCCAAAAAAAGTTAGTTCCAATTTTGGCCACCAGATGCAAATCTGGCATAACTACAGCCATCTCGCCGACGTCTCCAGTGCTCATATTGAACGAATTGTGTGAGCGGCGGTTAATAATAAAGTCAATATTATGCCTTTCTCACTTGTTTGAACTTTTCTGCCACCTCGCATTTCTAATCCATCGCATATGTAAACATTTATATACATCTTTCTTGTATCCACAGCGCCAGATTTGCACCTAGTGACCAGAATTGGAACTAATTTTTTTTCAGTATAAATCTGAACTGCGGTAACACATTAGAATATCTACCAAGTTGCGCTGCCATATGATATTTACAACCCACATTGCACCTCTTTGAGTGGCTGCACTATAATTATAACCACCAAATACGTTCTTGTCCGTCGTCTTAGAGTCTATCAAGGTTTCCACACTCAATACGTCATTCGCGCCAGTGACTTTCCTAGTTTGTGTCTGAATAGCACATAAAACAGTTCTTCATTCCAAAAGTAGTTATGACAAGTCTTTGAGTGTTGCTAGCACTCTACCTTCAGATAAAGTGCCTCACAATACCAGAAATTTTCACATATCCCATACTTTCAAAAATAAGCAAGTGGTTAATTTCTTTAAATAATGGCAGCACAGTATTTGTTTTCCACTGTGTCTCTGTAAGACAAGAACTTCAGTATCTAGTAGTTCTACATCCAATTACTTAGCATTTTACCCTGGTGCTTTCTGTAGTCTTTCACCTTTGTAAATAATTACTCTTGTAAGTTTTGTTTTCGTACTGCAGTCACTATGTAGTTAGATGAAGGGCTGGAGTTTTGTCCTTGTTATTCAGTCTGTGCAATGAGCAACCAATAAAGGTGTAAGTAGGCTGTTTATGTTTTCTTATTGGCAATGTTACGTAGCGCTCTGTATGAAAATCACTGGCTGTGCTGTGTGCAGTCTGTGGCTAGTTTGCATTGTTGTCTGCCATTGTACTGTTGGGCAGCGGCAGCTGGATGTGAACAGCGCGTAGCGTTGCGCAGTTGGAGGTGAGGCGCCAGCAGTGGTGGATGTGGGGAGAGAGATGGCGGAGTTTTGAAATTTGTCATGAACTGCTATATATATTATGACTATTATGGTAAATACATTGTTTGTTCTCTATCAAAATCTTTCATTTGCTAACTATGCATATCAGTAGTTAGTGCCTTCGGTAGTTTGAATCTTTTATTTAGCTGGCAGTAGTGGCGCTTGCTGTATTGCTGTAGCTAGAGTAACGAAGATTTTTGTGAGGTAAGTGATTTGTGAAAGGTATAGGTTAATGTTAGTCAGGGCCATTCTTTTGTATGGATTTTTGAAAGTCAGATTGCGTTGCGCTAAAAAATATTGTGTTTCAGGGTTAAGAACAGTCCTGTATAATTTTTCTAAGGGGACGTTTCATATGTCGACCCTTAGCCGAG
This sequence comes from Schistocerca serialis cubense, assembly GCF_023864345.2. Classification (NCBI taxonomy): domain Eukaryota; kingdom Metazoa; phylum Arthropoda; class Insecta; order Orthoptera; family Acrididae; genus Schistocerca; species Schistocerca serialis. The sequence continues at coordinate 140,843,579 of NC_064638.1, read as the reverse complement.
GATACCTCACTGGAATCTTCTGATTTTTTCTTGTAGTTTGTGTAATTAGCGTAGATTTTGTTTATTGCTAGCGCGTAAATGTAGAGAGAATTCCATTGTAGTTGCATCTTTCATTGTTGTACAGTAAAACAGGTGTGGCACGCATGTAAATTTGCACCAAGTATTTCACAGCTGCGCTTGCAATTAACTAGATATTATTTTCAGTGCTATGTTAATGTGTTCTCTTATTTTTGCTCTTCAAATTGTGTTTTTCTGTGTTATCGTGTGAAATATTGTGACAATAATGGCGTGTGAAAAACGTAATACTAGGCTCCAAAGTAAACTGAGAAATAACAGTGAAGACGAAAGCAGTGTGTTAACGCCACCATGTAATGAATTAACAAATATTCAAAGTAGTAATTTGGTAACTGTGCATAGGGAAATGGAGCGGGCGTCAAATAATGGTGTAGGCAGTGAAACAATTAGTGAACAGGGAAGCATTATCGATCGATCGGTCGGCAACAGCTCGCCTCAGGATTCCGAAATGACAGGACACAATCTTGCAAATACTGTAGATTCAGGTTTTGCGTCCTCACCGTTTTCTCAAATAAATCAAAACACATTTTCTGCTTTTCAGAATGCGAATATTGCCAGTTCAAATGCACTGCCGAATAGCACTGAGGAACATGTTTCAGAAACCAGTGCACTGTTATTACAGTTAATGCAACAAATGGGACAAAGGCTACAAAAGTTAGACACAACGCTTGAACAAAATCAGAAACAAATGGGACAAAATCTTCAGAAGTTAGACACAATGGAACAAAATCTTCAAAAGTTAGACACAATGGAACAAAATCAGAGACAAACACAGCAACAGTTAGACTCAATGGAACGATACCAGAGACAAACACAGCAACAGTTAGACGCAATGGAACAAAATCTTCACACGACGCTTGAACCAACACGTGAAGATTTAACTACTGAGTTACATTACATTGAATCGAAATGTCAAAAAGTCTGTAATGACGTAAAAACACAAATTTGTGAGCATTTTCAACCTATTTTTTCGCGGCATGAAAATGCATTACAGAATCACGAAGCAGCCATAAAAGAACTGCAAACCATTGTTCATGAACATCATGAGACCTTGTGGGCTAAAATTGACTCAGTTGCATCTACCGATTCGGTTACGCAACTTGCAAAAACTCAGGAAAACTTAAAGGACACAGTAGATTCGATTTTAACACAGATGGACACTGAAACTTGGTTCAGAAAAACACACTGAGGAAATGTGTTCACTATCGGAGAAAGTAGCCGAACTTTCGGATCAGGTCACTAACTTATCTACAAAGGTAGATGATGATCTGAATGACACAAGACCCGTAGCCTTCACTGACACAGAAGAGTGTGAAGAAATTAGAAAATTCAAACAAAATCAAAATCAAATCAATACACGGTACAAAAGAGAAATCCGGGAAGTACAAGATCAGTTGATGCAGGTAATACAAGAATTACGTATTTCAGAGGACACTCGCGCCCCAATACGGGAAGAGGGACATAGAAATACGGAACAGCCACAAAATAATAACACAGGGCACTTCGGAAATTGTGAAAGAAATTGGCAAGGTACACCGAATTTTGAGATGGAACCGCCGAAACGACGTAACAATGACCGACATGCGACTCGCCGACATGATGATTTTGACTATAAGCTCTTCATTACTACATGTAAATTCAAAACATTTAAGAATTCTGGCAACGACATTCATCCTAAAGCGTGGCTCCATCAATTCTCTCATTGTTTTCCTCCCAACTGGTCATTAGAGCATAGATTAGAATTTATGTGTGGCTACTTAAGGAATGAACCAGCTGTGCGAATGCGATCGGTCATTCACGATTGCCACAGTGAAGGAGAATTTTATCATGCGTTCCTCTCAGCATATTGGTCTCAAGCTACACAAGACCGAGTAAAACATAGCATCATGATGATGAAACACTTTGAACAATCTGAATTTTCCAGTCTTGTCAAATATTTTGAAGACATGTTGCATAAGAATCAATATCTTTCAAACCCATACAGCCCTTCAGAACTCATCCGCATTTGCTTAATCAAATTACCTGAACATTTACGACATATTATTTTGGCAGGACGTTGCAAAGACGACATTGAAGCTTTTCAGGGACTCTTACAAGAATTAGAAATTGACACAGACAGTCGCGGGATGCGAAAACAGGAAAACAATCACTACAGGTCACATCTGTCACAATTCCGTGACAACAGAAACAATAACTGGACACGACAGGTCTATTCTTACAACGCAAATCGTGACCAAAATAGACACCACCCGTACGACAACCGTTGGCAGAGTAGTAATAATTACAGGGAAAGATCACCTCTCCGCGGTAATGACTATCACAGAGACAATCAGAGAAACAGACAATATGGGAACCAAAATAATTATTATCAAGGGAGACAGAATAACTTTAGACGCAACGGTCCAGCGCGCAGTTACGACTCAGGGAGAAATTCTCCACCACGTGACCGACAAGAAAGAAACTATGAATCTACCGACATGACGACAGACGATATGATCGTAACGACAGACCTGAATTGCATCAGAACTGGCGGGGTTTAAACAGGGCAGGGCCCTCTCGTCACGGTGAATTTGTAGAAGTTAGGTCTCCTAATCCCAATAACGACGCGCGCCAACAAAGAAACAGACAATGACCCGCACCGCAGGCAGCCGCGTGCGCCGGCTGGCTCAGAGAAAAATAACATAGACGCTAACCTTGAGAATAATTTTAGCATTGCTCACCGACATATACCACATGATAATTGCGTTGAAGTTGAAACTCTGCGTACTAGGAAGAGTAAAGGTTTACACCACATTTCACATGTAAAACCGTTTATTGAAAGATAATCTGCTTTTTAACTTTGTCTTTGCCATATAACTTTTCACTTTACATTGCTAATGTGCTTTGTCAGACTTAGAATATGTTAACATGCAACAACGTTTGAAGTTAAGTATCCAGTCAAGAACCAAGAGAACTTATTTAAACAGAAATTATGAATGCATTGTTATTGTGAACGACGACACAGTGTTATTGTGTGTGTACATTCTTGCTTGTTAGTTGCACGATTACGTAACGACTATAAGGCTCACATACTTAGAACATATACTGGTACTGCTAATGAGATTCTAATGCAACATTTTGGTTTACTTGAAAATACATTCTGGATTTAAAGTACTTTCTGTGAGATACCAGATGAGACAGTGGTTAGTTTATGTGACAGCTACACGATTATATCACGATGTTACTAATGAGTGACAATTTACAATGTTGCTTTTGTGGTGTATCTATTTTATATCTGCACAGTTTTTCTGAATTATTCTGGAAAGTAAAACATGTTTTAGTAGTAACTTTTGTGGTATAGCAACAATGAGACAGCCTTTTTCGTGGCACAACAATACGTTACAGCACAGTACTTTCTTAATCACAACAATAAGTGTAATAACTAAGATATCTATACGCAAAGCATTTCACTTTTGTTTATCATGAGGTAAGTACGTTGACTTCTGTAGAACTTAGCTTTCGGAGGATGATAACTACGAGACTTCCACAGAGATTATCTTACAATATGATGCACAGTTTGGTGCTACAGTACACGTATTTGAGTGATTAATTTTGTAGTTAAAACATTTATTTTTAAAGATATTTGAAGTACAATGATACAAAGGTTTTCCGTGATACATTTCATTCCATTGCTGTTATCTGTAATTACATTAATCCTCAGGGGGGTACACGCTTACTTTGTGTATCATGTGTTTGGCAAGCACAAGGAGCCCTAGCTAATATGGTATTTGCTTACACAACTTTACACATCGGTACCATATTTCTCTAACACAATATTACACAGCTATCTGATCATTTAACTGAGAGATAAACCTTTTTTACTACATCAGTGACAGATGTTTACGTAATTACACAGTTGGATAACTTCACACTTATGAAATTGTATTTTGTCTGTACTTTGCGAACTGTTCATATCTTTCCGGAACCATTGTGATACTATGAGAGATTTGAATGATGTATTTGGTATGAGATCATGATTTTTAAAGTTTGTTTGAGGTAGATGATACTATTTAAATGAGCAGAGAATTTTTTAGGTTTTGACATTATACCTGAAAGCTACGACGTTTTTGAGATTTGACTGAGGTGATATGATGTTATTTTTACTACGACGATGTGTATTATGCTGTTGCGGTATGTTTATGATCAATAAGCTGATGCTATATGAGTTATTTGATTATGCTGTGTATCTGTTATGATGAAATATTGAAGAAGTGTCGACGAATAAGGTAAGGAGTAATGAATAGTGATTAGGGACTCTGACTTGTGGAAAAGGATGTTGGAAACCAAGAATCGTACTTTAGAATTATGAAATGTGTGTACATGTGTGAATGTATCACAATGCCAATGAAAATTTTTTTGACTCTGTTATATCAATAGGATTTTGTTTCTACAGATTTGTAACGCAAATTCTTGACCTGTGAAATTTTTATATGAGACTGTCACTGTAGCGGAAACTGATGTCATAAATATTTCGGTAAGGAAGGTACGTCACCTTGACGTAATGCGTTTTGGGCGGCCAGCTGAGAGGTAGTCGTCTGACAAAAGAAAACCATTAGGTGGAGTAGAAAAAAAAAGGGAGGCCATTATCCTCACTATTGACATTTCTTTGTAGGAAGCATCGCAAATACGACACGCTCATTACTTGGAAAGGTACTTACATCTGCACACTTGATTATGACAAGCGTCATTCCACGAGAATTGAGAGAATTTTTACTAACTTATGAAATGCCACATGACTATTGAATGATATTTTTATGCTTTGTACATAGTTGCTTATTTCATTTGATATCTGTTTTCCAGCTGTCTTGCAGCATTGGTTTCATAAAATAAAATTAAATGCATTTGCTAATGTGAACATTTTATGTCAACAGATCTATTAAATAATTATTTTATGATCCACATTCTTCGAAAAAGGAGCTCTTGGAATGGAAAGAACAATAAGAAGGGACTAATAAAAGTAACTGCATATTATATTATCTTTTCAAGTACTTGGTAATTTCTTTTGTAGAATAAATTGTGATGCATCACGCTAGTGTTAAGATGTGACATAGGTATTAAACATGGCCATTTTTACTGTAATATTTTTTCTGCTTGAGCTTTCTCATGTTTAGATATAAGTTATTACATTTGCTGCGGCTGTTTGCCAGGCATAGTGCTACTAAATTTCACTTTGTATTACTCTGTTAAGCTAGTTTTACTACTGATTTATTTTTCTTGTTTGCTGCACAGTGCCTTATATTACTCGTACTATTGTAATTGCTTTGCCTATTTACATTTTTTGTGATTGATGTTTGTGTTAATTGTTCTGTGCTGCTGCATTGCCTCGTCCCTTAGTTTAGCATCTGAGCTCAGTAGATTTAAGTTAGCTTAAGAGGGGGTAGACTATATAAGAAACTAGCTATGATGGATTGGAAGAAATGCATTGAGAAGCTATAAGAATATGGTTTGGCAAAAAAAGTAGTGTACAGTGGAGAAAAACTATTTTTGAAAGAGGATGTGAACAGAATACAGAAAGCATGCTTGAATAGAATTTTTTTGGTGGAAACAAATGTTGAAATAAGAGGAAAGATATATGGAATGAAGTTTAGGGGTGGACTGCAGTACCAAATGTCACACTGAAAACAAACCCTGTCCTGTATTTTTGTGTTATTACACTATGTGAATTTGTGTTTTTCCTGTCTTAATGTGTTTAGCCAATAAGAGATATGTTGTAGAATTTTTCTGATAATATGTTATTTTCTTTGTAAAGATGTTTAGACATTATTTATTCTGTTCTGTTTTAATGCTCATGTGTGAAGTTGATGTTTCGAAAGTTATTCTGATCTTTTATGTATTTACTTATGTCATAATTCCTGTAACACTGATGTATATGTTTATTTCTATTGTTTTGTAAAGACTGTATTACTACATATGTTATCTGTATTGTTATGTTCCTTAATGATGTATTTTGTACCTTTGTAATTGTATTCTTATGTTATAAAATTGTAATTGACACCAGTTCATCGTATTATTAACTTGTAAGTTCCATTTCACTGCACACGTTTCTGTTGGTCATAGTATATGGACAATATGTGAGAAGTAGGGACTGTTAGTGTTTGCACGTGTGTTAATAATTCAGCAAGGGACTGGATAACAGCATTGCTGGTTCTAAGGACAATTCCAAAAACTTTGTGAGTGCACAAGTGGTGGTTATGGACTTGCTATATTATCCGCAAGACTCTTCAATGGTGATTGTGCACCTGCACAGTCACAACAGACGGCTGCTGGCCATCTCTACAAGGACTACAGTGGGTCTGCATCTTTGCTGACTCACCAGTACCATTATTTCTACAAGGACTGCAGTGGGTCTGCACCTCTGGTGGCACACCAATACTGTAGTCTCTACCAGGAGTACAGTGGGTCTGCTCTGTGATGACCTACCTACCAATATTCTTAAAAACGTCGAATGACTCAGCTGTGGGTTTGCTCTGTTGTGGCCCATTACCTGTCAGCATGTCAAGAGTCAGCACTGTCTTTCCGTTGGAAGGACAACACTACTTCTTCAAGACTGCATGGAAATCCACTACTTCCGTGTGCATTTTCTTCTACTGCTCAGACTTTGAGAAAAACACTGCTATTTTACTGTGATGAACGATCTGGACTGTCTTTATCGACTGTGAGTAAATTTTAGCTTTTGACCAACATTGTATCAATAAGTGTGTGCATTTGATTTTTTTGTTATTGTAATTATGAAAAATTTTTTCAAATCATTATTGGCCACTGCCCAAAACAATTTGTAAAATTTTTTGTGGGGAGCATGGGGGCTATGTAAGTAGGCTGTTTATGTTTTCTTATTGGCAGTGTTATGTAGCGCTCTGTATGAAAATCACTGGCTGTGCTGTGTGCAGTCTGTGGCTAGCTTGAATTGTTGTCTGTGATTGTAGTGTTGGGCAGCGGCAGCTGGATGCGAACAGCGCGTAGCGTTGCGCAGTTGGAGGTGACGCGCCAGCAGTGGTGGATGTGGGGAGAGAGATGGCGGAGTTTTGAAATTTGTCATGAACTGCTATATATATTATGACTATTATGGTAAATACATTGTTTGTTCTCTATCAAAATCTTTCATTTGCTAACTATGCATATCAGTAGTTAGTGCCTTCTGTAGTTTGAATCTTTTATTTAGCTGGCAGTAGTGGCGCTCGCTGTATTGCTGTAGCTAGAGTAATGAAGATTTTTGTGAGGTAAGTGATTTGTGAAAGGTATAGGTTAATGTTAGTCAGGGCCATTCTTTTGTAGGGATTTTTGAAAGTCAGATTGCGTTGCGCTAAAAAATATTGTGTGTCAGTTTAAGCTCAGTCTTGTATAAATTGTTCAAAGGGGACGTTTCAAAGGAAACCAAGGAGAGATTCGGAAACTGCACTAAACTTCAGGGAGAAGAATAGAATCTTTAAAGTTTGCCATAAACATTGTGATTCTGGAAGGGGCATGGAATGACTTGGAAGATCAGTTAGAACGAAATAGACAGTGTCACGAATTGAGGCTCTATGATGAACGTTAACAAAGGTAATGCCGTGTGGTAAAATTAAATAAGGTGCACTGAAAGAATTATATTACGAAATGAGACATTGAAAGAAGACGAGGAATTTGTTTACATCGATTATAAATTCAAGTGTTAGGAGTACTTTTCTGAAGGTGTTCGTCTGAAGTGTAGATTTATATAGGAGTGATATATTGATGGCTAAGAATGCAGAGAGAATAGAAGATTTTGGAATGTGATGCAACAGAAGATTGCTGAAAACTGGATCATATAACTAATGAAAGCCGGCCGCTGTGGCCGAGCGGTTCTAGACGGTACAGTCTGGAACTGCGCGACCGCTACGGTCGCAGGTTCGAATCCTGCCTCGGGCGTGGATGTGTGTCATGTCCTTAGGTTACTTAGGTTTAAGTAGTTCTAGGGGACTGATGACCTCAGAAGTTAAGTCCCATAGTGCTCACAGCCATTTGAACCATTTGAACTAATGAAGAGGTTATTTTCATTCATCATAATCGGTATTTGTAGTGACCCTACAACTGAAATAATAAAACACTTCACCAGCTACGTTTTTTCATGCAAAACACGACGCGCTTGATGACTTTATTCCCATTTTCAAGAGAAACTATTCACATAGGTATTTTATGTGTTGTTCGGATGTGTGCTGTTCTGTCTCTCTTACTGTAAATGTAAATCTTAAGGGTTTTTTTTTACATACTAACGTTAGATAATAATATTTAGATAATAATATCCTTGCAGATATTGTGCCTCCTTCATCGTACAGAAATTCACACACACACACTTACCATTACTCACACTGTTTGTTTCTGTGGAATCAAAATATGGCGCAAAGTGCTTGGATACAGTGAAACATGTTCCATTTTTAGTGAATTACGTTATTTACATCAAGTCGTCACTTATAACCTCTATCACTATGGCCACTAACTTCTTAAACTGTCAATTATCAATTATTATATTCTATTTTATGTAGTTTGATACACCTATTGATTGGAATATATGAAAAGATGAACATATTTTTGGATTTACTACATTTATTATCTACATTTGAAGGAACTAATCGACTCACTATCTAGCTTGTCATTGAGTAGTTTTACTCCTGAATTTTTGTGGTGAATAAAAATTTACAGCTTCTCTATTAAAAACGTTGTATGTGATTCACTGTGCGTGATTTCTGGAAGTGATGAAGTATTTTAAACCTTCTTCTTTGTTTGTGAATGGGTGTCCAGCGATTTTTATGTGTGTTGCTATGGCTGATTTTGTGAATTAGTTAGTGTGTAACAGTTGGCATGTTCATTATATCTAATATTAAATTTCCTAACTACTGGTTTTACACGTGATTTTATATATGCCTGAATCTGAAAATTTATCTTTACTGTTTTTTAGGTGTGAAATAATTTCGTAGTTTGTTATTTGTGAAGAAACCTACACTACTGTGCAGAGCGTAAGGACAAAATTAGCAGTCATACTATTTGTCACTGCCAAGTAACATAGCTCGATGAAACTTAGACCATACATACGAGGGTGAGCCAAATGAAAACCTTAAATATTTTTAAAAATATTATTTATTGTGCAGAAGTGGTACAAAGCTGTATCACTTTCCAACATAATCTTCTTCACGCTCAATGCAAGTCCTCCAGCGCTTAGAAAGTGCATAAATGCCTTTAGAAGAAAATTCTTTTGGTAGTCCATGCAACCACTCATGCACCGCGTGGCGTACCTCTTCATCAGAACGGAACTTCTTTCCTCCCATTGCGTCTTTGAGTGATCCAAACATATGGAAATCACTTGGGGCAAGGTCTGGTGAGTATGGCGGATGAGGAGGACACTCAAAATGCGGGTCTGTGATTGTTGCAACTATTGTACAGGCAGTGTAGGGCCTTGCATTCTCATGTTGCAACAGGACACATGCTGACAGCAATCCACGTCGCTTTGATTTGACCGCAGGCCACAAATGATTTTTTAGGAAATCTGTGTATGATGCACTGGTGACAGTGGTCCCTCTGGGCAGTTAATGCTCCAAAATGACGCCTTTTTCTTCCCTAAAGAGAGTCGGCATAACATTCCCTGCTGATGGTTCTGTTCGAAACTTCTTTGATTTTGGTGATGAGGAATAGCACCATTCCTTGGTCACTCTCTTCGTTTCTGGTTGGTGGAAGTGAACCTAGGTTTCGTCCCCAGTAACGATTCTTGCAAGCCATCTCCTTCTCTTTCAAAGCGACGAAGAAGTTCTTCACAAGCATCAACACGTCGTTCTCTCATTTCAGGAGTCAGCTGCCGTGGCACCCATCTTGCAGAAACTTTGTGAAACTGGAGCACATCACGCACAATGTGGTGTGCTGACCCATGATTAATCTGTAAACATGCTGCAATGTCATTCAGTGTCACTCGGTGGTTTTCCTCCACTACGGCTTCAACTGCTGCAATGTTCTGTGGCGTCACAACTCGTTGTCCCTGACCTGGACGAGGAGCATCTTCCACTGAAGTCAAAAAAATGGTTCAAATGGCTCTGAGCACTATGGGACTCAACTGCTGAAGTCATTAGTCCCCTAGAACTTAGAACTAGTTAAACCTAACTAACCGAAAGACATCACAAACATCCATGCCCGAGGCAGGATTCGAACCTGCGACCGTAGCGGTCTTGCGGTTCCAGACTGCAGCGCCTTTAACCGCACGGCCACTTCGGCCGGCTCACTGAAGTCACACCATTTGCGAACTTCCTACTCCGTTCGTAGACTTGCTGATGTGACAAACAAGCATCACCGTACTGAATCTTCATTCGTCGATGAATTTCAATAGGTTTCACACCTTGCACTACGCAGAAACCGAATAACAGAAAGCTGTTCTTCCCTGGTGCAAGTCGCAAGTGGGGCGGCCACCTTTATACTGATACTGCGACGGTATGTGTGCATCTGCACTATGCTGCCAGCTACAGGCCATTCTGCACGCTGTTTGTAGCACGCTTAACTTACAGGATAACGGCGCGAAATTTCGATTTGTTATTACAAATTTAAGGTTGTGATTTGACTCACCCTCGTAAAACGAATTGCTACAGTGTAGTACATAAGGTAACCCAAAGAAACGAAAGGGACGAACAGATGACATTTTATTCAAAGACAATAATTACACTGAAGACATTGCGGTTTGTGATGATCCACTGGAAAGTACAAAAGTTGGGACGTCGATCTTAATAGGGTGTTTCGTCGCCACAGGCAGCTGTGCGTGGTCTGCTACGTGCTCCCACGCTGGTCACAAGTTTGGTGAGGAGTTCATGTGGTAGGGTGTTCCATTCCACCACCAGCGTGGTTGACAACTAATGGAAACCTGGGTGAAGTTTGGTTTCTATTTGCAACTGAGGCTGACGTATTACATGTTCACCTCCATTAGGACCTAGCCTAGTACGGCGGTGCGGGTCTCCCGCATCGTTGCCCTACGCTCTGTCAAGAAGCACGGAACTTCATTCCATTTCCAAGTAATTAATGTTTTTTAGTTAATCACGAATAGTAATTTTTCTCTGAATTCGTTGTTCGTCTTTTGAATGAATTTTGCCAAACTCTGGAGGTAAGCAAAGCACATCGTACATGCGCGCAATGTAGGTTCGGAGCCTACGTCGCTATGTTTACATGCGACACATCTTCCGAAAGACGAGAACCTAATTTTGGAAACAGTTTTTTGCTACCGAGTTTACATTTTAAGACCTGAAGCGGATTTCCTAACCCAGTTAAACATGACGTCTTGAAAACTGCCGTTCCAGTTTCTGGTTTAGTTGGCACAATCGCTATTTCTCTTCACTTAAATATTTAAGATAGACAGTTTTACGCTCAGTATAATATTTCTTCTACTCCTTCATTGCACAGGAAGTCACCCCACCGATATTAGTCGAATATTTTGAAAAAAGACTTAACATGACAATACAAACACATTTCAAAAACTCGATTGTGGAAGTGGGAAACAGGCAGTTAGAAAGGGATTTTCGGAACCATATTGACCAAGGAGGAATGGTATTGTAAAATCGATTTACAAAATACTTTTTTGGGAGCCCTATGCAAACATAGTTTACGCAAGTGAATGCACGCGCGTGGCATCCACATGGCCTTGAACAAGAGCACACTCAGCTGTGCCATCCACGTGGCCGTGTACTGTGAGCGAAGTAGCATCGGCGATCTTCGGCAACTTCCGCCAAATTAAGCGAAGTGTATTCGCGCCCTCTCTCGCGCACCGTTGCCATTTCTAGTTGCCTAGTAGAGGGAAGATTATCGTAGGCGGAACACAAGCTCAGATTGTTTCAAGGATGGGGAAGGAAAACGGCCGTGCCTTGTCAAAGGGACTATCTCGGCATTTGTCCGGAGCGGTTTGGGGAAATCAGGGTGGCCGGACTCAGATTTCGAATGTCGTCCTCTCGAATGCGATCCAGTGCGCTAGCCACTGTCCCACATCGCTCGGTGCCACGCAGATCAGGCATGCGCTTGCAGTGCTTTAGAGGATAGACCTTAATGTTGTGCTGACGTGGTAAGGAATGCAAAGTTGGTAAATTTTAACAGACCGGACCTCACACTGCCAGCTGTTTTTACGAAAAGTTGCACTGCCAACACAGACGTGTCTCCTGTAGGCCCCACTATTCTATACAGAAGCATTAGAACGTCACTCTAAAAAGTACGCTTTTCCGTTAAAAGAAAATGGTTGCTTCATAATTATGGTAGTCAAAAATTTATTTATTTACTGTTTATTAGCCTGACCAGATTAGGGCCTTAGTAGCCCTCTCTTACATCTGACCAGGAACGTCGCATACAAAACACGTTACCTTACAATCACAATATTAATAATAACTATTTTTACAAAAATAATAATCGGCAATAATGTAAAATAAAAGTAACACTAAAAGCTATCATAAAATATGGAGGAATTAAGAATGGTATTGCTTAGTTATTACATGAATAACTCAATAAAAATAATTAGCATTATAAGCCTTAGAACCCTAAAGGGGGGAAAATGTTACATTGTAACTAAACTGATGTAAGTTTTACTACTCCATGTTTTATTCAAAGCAAGTCATAATTTTTAGTTTATGAGATAATTAGAATTATGTCTCCAACAGTATGTAAAAATTATCCTGTTGTGTACAGTATACTGAGAATACAGGATGGCAGGAACCACGAATTGGTACCAACTGCAATCGCATATTTTATCAGCGTTAGTAGCATACGGTTAATGTTTGAAATGGCTCTGAGCACTATGAGACTTAACATCTGAGGTCATCAGTCCCCTAGAACTACTTAAACCTAACTAACCTAAGGACCTCACACACATCCATGCCCGAGGCAGGATTCGAACCTGCGACGTAGCGGTCGCGCGGTTCCAGACTGTAGCGCCTAGAACCGCTCGGCCACCTCGGCCGGCAGCATACGGTTAATAAAAATAATAATAATAACACAAATAATAATAAAATAATGGAGGAATGAAGAATGATATTGACAGTTTAGCCCTTTTCAAGCCTTGTTTGGTTCAAATGGCTGTAAGCACTATGGGACTTTAACATCTGAGGTCATCAGTCCCCTGGACTTAGAACTACTTAAACCCAACTAACCTAAGGACATCACACACGTCTATGCCCGAGGCAGAATTCGAACCTGCGACCGTAGCGGCAGCGCAGTACCAGACTGAAGCCCCTAGAACCGCTCGGCCACAAAGGCCGGCTCCTTATTTGGTATTAGAAGAAGCGGCAGGGATAATGGAAGAGGAGATGATTGAAATGAAAATGGTAATGGCTGCTAGGACAGAAGAGATTTTCAACAGAGAACTCTGTAGACAAGGGGAGGTAAAGTGGTAGAGGAGGTGGGGTTGGCGAGACTGAGCTGCTGCAGAGATAGCTGTTTTGACAGAAAGTGTGCCATTAGCTGTCTTTTGAAGTTTGGAAGGATTTTAATTTTCTAATATTTTGATGAATAATACCGGGTTCCTTATACAGAAAATGATTTAGAGGAGGAGGGGGAGACGGAGTGACGGAGCATAAGCTCGGATTAGGGAAGGTTGGGGAAAGAAATCGGCCTTGCCTTTTCGAAGGATCTATCCCGGCATTTGCCTGAAGCGATATAGGGAAATCACAGAAAACCTAAACGACGATGGCCGGACGAGGGTTTGAACCATCGTCGCCCCGAATGCGAGTCCAGTTGCTAACCAATGCGCCGCCTCACTCGATAACATGATGTTGTATAGTGGTACAGAGAGGATTTTACTATGTTGAGAATGTACATAGTAGCGTAAGAATGAAGATAAATAGGAAGGAGAGCAATGATTGAGTAGACGATGCATGATAATCTCTCTGCTAATCGGCAACCAGCCATGATAATTATTCATAGGCAGGAGTCATATGGTGGAAATAACGTACGGGTACCTCACAGATACATCGCTTACAAGCATTCAGCGCCAGTTCCTGCTGACATGAGCGGGCAAATGGAAGACGTTGGGGAATAGGTTCTCCATGATCAAGGAACGGGAGTAGGCCTATTAGCCACTCTACAAGTTTCTATTTAAACTCGTCAGGAAATATATTTTTTATATTTCTGTAGTGAATGAAGTGATACTGACACCTTACAGGCTGTAGTTACGTTCTCAGTCCTGTCTTGCCCGGGGTCTGGGTGTTTGTGTTGTCCTCATCATTTCATCCTTATCACCATCATTCCTGAAAGTGGCTAGATTGGACTGTGTAAAAATTGGACAATGTACAAAATTGGGACATCGTACGGGCGCTGATAACAGTGCAGTTGAGCGCCCCACAAACCAAACATCATCATCATCACATCACAACCATCAATCCTGTCTACTTGGTGGTCCAGAATTATCCCTAGATTATTTGCAGAAGATGAAAAAGTTATTTCTGAGCTGTTTAGGATTAACAGTGGAAAAAGTTCTCTGAAATGAGGAGTAATAAGTATTTTGGAGCAATTGAGATTGCTTGCTTAGATGGTTTAAGTTTCAGACCTATGTTCTGCAGCCTTTCTCATAAAGCAAAGAAGTGAGCACGTTGCGTCAGTCTGGAACCGCGCGACCGCGACGGTCGCAGGTTCGAATGCTGCCTCGGGCATGGATGTGTGTGATGTCCTTAGGTTAGTTAGGTTTAAGTAGTTCTAAGTTCTAGGGGACTGATGACCTCAGAGGTTAAGTCCCATACTGCTCAGAGCCATTTGATGTTTGAACCTTTGGGATGTTTTGGAACGCCGACTTCGTGCCAGGCCTCACCGACCGACATCGATATAGGCCGTTACTAACCAACATGCTACTTAGACTGTATTACTCATCCAAATACAGCATATCACTTCCCTCTATATATTACAAATTATTCTTAATCTCGCTCATTGTGTTACATTTTCTTTTTTTTTATTTTTCTTCGACATTTGCATTGCATAAATTATATTCTCATCAAGTAGGTAGTAACAAATTATATGGAACCGTTTTACAATTGTTAAGCGTTCAATTCGCCGGCCGGGGTGGCTGCGTGGTTCTAGGCGCTACAGTCTGGAACCGCGCGACCACTACGGCCGCAGGTTCGAATCCTGCCTGGGGCATAGATGTGTGTGATGTCCTTAGGTTAGTTAGGTTTAAATACTTTTACGTTCTAGGGGACTCATGACCTCGGATGTTAAGTCCCATAGTGCTAAGAGCCATTTTTTAAGCATTCAATTCGCTGTAACCTCAGAGAAATCTTTATATATTATGTTCTTTATATTATTTAAAAACAGCATTAACAACTGTATACCAATAAGACTGTGACAATGAGAAGTCTTCGCTATTCAGAAGCATCCGACCCACCTTACATTTCAAGGCGGTGGGTTACTCTGTAGTGTTAATGAAATGAAATAATGAAATCGATACCTCTCCTCAGTGCAGCACTCCGTGAAGAATGGGCTACCATTGCCCAAGAAACCTTCCAGCACCTGATTGAACATATGGCTGATAGAATGGAAGCTGTCATCAAGGCTAAGGGTAGGCCAACACCATATTGAATTCCAACATTACTGATGGAGGGCGCCACAAACTTTAGTAATTTTCAGCCATGTGTCCGGATACTTCTGATGACATAGTGTAGATTGTTGAGTGCAGATTTGTTGTGCTTGCTCTTAGGTATAACTGTAGTTCGTCAGCGTGTAAATGATATTTGGCATGGGAGATAATAGTCGACTCATCATTAACATATCGTCGCTAGGCAATGAAAACCTCGTAACTCAAATTGGTCAAATTTTACAGGAGAAACAAAAAACTAATTATAGAAATCACATGAGGACCTGATTAGTTAAATGTAGTGGTTTCTGCTACACCATATGGATCCGGTCATTGGTACATAAGACTTTATTATGCACTTCAAATTGTCTGCTGGTTTTTGGAGTTACGAGGTTTTCACAGTTATTTTTTTGGTAGTGATGGAGATAAGAGGCATGTAACGAGTGCACGGTTAAGAATTGAAATGACCTTGTTTTAAAAAAACTTACTTAAATTTTACATTATTTGTGTATTATGAAACGTCTGTAACGATACATTGTTACAGATATAAAGTGAAATGAATAATTTCACTTTGATCAAAATATTGGAATCTGGATGTTAATAAATTGCAGTGTTTAAAAAACATAGAAACAATGTTGTTAGCTTTAATTAACCTTTTCTTACTGTAAACATTTGTGCAGTTTATTAACATTTATTATTGTTACTATTGCTGCTACACTGACAGTCATAGGTGGCTGTAAACAAGTTTAATTTCGGCTGCATTTTTTTATGCACGGACATGTTCTCTCATTACAAATGTGAGGCAGTGTGTCATAAAATGAATGCACGTCCTTAGGAAGGACCAGCTTTAGTTGTTGCAAATGCGTAAACTTTTCTGCGCTGATCTTTAGTGGTGAACTGTAGAGAGGGGGCACTGTAAGTGAGCTGGGTATGTTTGACATCCTTCTTGGAAGTGGTTCCCATGTATCGCCGAATTTCAATTTATATTCCATTTTTCCGGAGGGATCATACTTGAGACACCGGATATCAGTCACTGTTGGATCCCCAATTTTGGATCCTGGCCGAATAGATGAATACAACGAGAGTTTATCATAGGACTTGAAAAACGTGTGGTCAAAATAATTGACAACATAAGGTCTAGGACTTTGTCTTGCGGTAGCACAAACTTCTACATAGCCAGCAGGAGTATAAATGTGTCTGTTTTTTAACCTCTTTTCTATGGTGGAGTGCATAGAATCACACTCCATTTGAGTGTGACCTTTCTCCAGAAATTTTTGCACTATTGTAATGCCTTTCTGATTGGCGAGATAAGCCAGTGCATTACTCATGACTGAGTTTCGATTCTGGTACGTGCATCCGTCGCTATAGAAAATAGCTTCTGAATCATTTTGGACGTACGTTTCTATAAAATGCACGCGTATACTGGCAAATTCCGAAGCTGTTAGTCCACCTTCACTCTCGTGCCAAAGGTAACAATAACCATCGTTACTTTTTAAATCATAGATGGTAAAGTTGTGGACCTTCAGTTTGCTTTTGTAGTACAGTGCAGATGCTTTTAGTCTGGGAGAAAGGAGAAGTGCTTGAAGGTCCATTGTAAACACTCTAGCTGATCCTAATTTATCACTGTTTTTCGCTTCCCTTGCCTCAGTTTTTCGGGCCATATGCAAAGAGTATTCATTGTCTGAGAGATTGCCTGTCTGGTGAGAACAACAAAGATCGCACTGGTCCTTTTTAGGCGAAAATAAGTTAAGATTATTTTCATCGAATACCTCGCAGAACTGTTTGTAAGCAGCTGGGATTTGTCCTCTTTTCTTGCAAAATTGTATATATTCCCTATGTAGTTCTGATTTACTCTGCCAGTTAGGTTCCAAGTAGAGTTTTGTGGAAGAACGACGGCAGTAATGCGATTCCAGTTTCGGCTACTCTGCAAAAAATTCTGATGCTGATTGTCGTCCACCTGAAACTTTCGTTGGTCTCTTCTGCATTTGAGGCCCTTCTGCAAGCGTTCTTCCTGATGCACTAGATGCCCATGTTCTGACACTCCATTCGCCTAAGCACAAAGTATTCAGAAACATAGTCTTGCAGACAGTTTTTCTCCGTCCTTCTACTACAAAATTGTAATATAGTGTGTTAGAACGGTGAGATTTATTAGATTCTGAATTATTTCTGCGTCTTTTAACTGGAACGTAGTAGACATGGCTTCTAAGAAAAATTTTTCTTTCACGCCAAGACATATCCTGCCAGAAATGATTAAATATTTGCTGTCTCTGCTCTTCTGTAATATCCTTGCAATTCCTGTTCCGATTTAAGGAAGAATGTTTACAAGTACATCGTGGTTTCATTTCCCTCCTACTTTTGCTCATTGTTGGTCTCTTTTTGCCAAACTCGTCTTTTTGCATTCCTAAATAATCCTGTCCCCTCATACGTTTTTCTTTCTGCAAACTTTGAAGTGATTGATTGCTTTTCCTTTTACGGCGCTGCTTAGTACTCTTCACTCCCACATCAACTTCGTCATCGTCGTCTTCCTTGCTCTTGTTACTGCTATGGTCATTTTCGTTTTTATCTGGATCGTACGCATCACTACTGCCACTGGAGATATCATCCTCGCTGCTGTGTTCGAAAAGACTTTCAAACTCAGAAGTGGAATTCGCCTCTGAATTGGCTTCTTTTTCCGCATTATCTGTAGTGTAAACCATAACGTCATCAATAACATTTAAATAATTTAATCACCCCAACTTCCAAACAAGGATCTTACTTCCAGTTACAACAATATAAACTACGGTTTACCTTCATTTTGTAGGTCTACCCTTTCTTTTGGTGTAGGACAAGGAGGAACCTGACTAGAATCTTCTTCCGGTGATTTTATACGATATGATCCGTCGGCTTGTTTCACAAGGTGAAGAGTGAATTTACTCTTTTTACCCATAGCTGAAAACAAAGTAGTTACTGTAGAATGTATAGGATTCTGTTCAGTTCTAAAATTAGAACCTCCTATGTACCGAGCGCATCCTGCTTTACGCGCGATGAAAAACTCGTAAGTCATCATTGTATTTAACGAGGTCATTATTAATTCTGTATATTAAAATACAATACATAAATACCTAGAAATACTAACACGTACCTGTAGCAATAAAGCAGTGTTGGGTCTGTCAGTCAAAAACGTTACTATCACGTCAAAAAACGTTTAAATCTCGGAGTATGTGTTCGCCCTGCACACTAACAATGGCGATTATCGGAGATACGAGGTTTACGGAAAGTTTCAACAGCATATGTGGCATAATTTTCTACATTTGGTAATGCAGTTACGTGGATTTCATTGTCAGATGGAGTTACGAAGTTTTCATTGCCTAGCGACGATATAACGAGAAAAGTAACAGTTGCAATACAGGTCGTTATGGGATGCCTGATACTACATACATCCATTGTGATCTTGGCTCCGATCATTACACGCTGTTGGCGGTATGTAACGTGTGAGTGGAACCATTGTACTTGAGTGGAAGAGAACTTTAGAGTTCTGAGTTTAATAAATTAGTCATAGACAAAAACATTCTGCCCTTTGAATGCTACAGTGTAAGACAAATTTATTCGGTCGCACTGTTGCTGTATGGCGGTGCGTTTATGGATCGTATTGTGCAGATGTCCTCGTCTGTGCCGCCGTGTATGTTCGTGAAAGACAGTTTCTAACCTTGTAAAAATAGCGGCCCAGACAATCGACAGTACAGTTTCGACTGCAAGGACTCCGGATTTGTAACCCAACCGGACGAAATTGCAAGGCTGCTTTATAAGCTGGACTCACTTCTTGCCTAAACGTCGCGTAATGAGAGAGAAGCGACTTTTTGGCGCCATTCCTCGCGTAAGAGCAGATAGGGAAAGCGATATCGGCAGCGGCCAGCTGTTTTCGAGTAGCGGTAAGAGAGCGGGCAGCCGGAACAGGGGCGGGCGGGCAACGGCTAAACACGTAAGCAGCGGCGCGCGACAAGAAAGGCAGTCACGCGACACAGGGCGGCGTTGACTAGCCAAGGCCGCGTCCGGGCCGCAGCTGTGCGCGGGTGCCAGCTAGCTGCGTGTCGCCCGCTAGCTACGCCGCCGGCTGCGGCCGCAGGAGTCAGAGCGGGGAAATTCTGTCCCCGATCTACGACAGACGCAAAAGCTGTCAGCACACGGACCGTGCATCCGAACGTTGAATGTGCCGCGTTTCAGACGTCATAGCGTGGAATAGCAGGTTCGGGAGTCTTTCCGAATGTGCAGAGCAATATCTGGCATGTCAGATATTCTGAGCGTGCGTCTGAGCGTTGACCAATGAGATGGCACAACGCTACTTACGTCACACGCACGCTGTGTCCCTTCAGTACAGACACAGTCTAACATTAGACTGTGGTACAGAGTTGTGAGGCGCCATATTGGCATTCATTTCTAGCCTATATGTATATATGCTGTTTCTGAGCACCAGCAAATTGAGAATCACTGGAAAACCCGTTGTTAGGTGTGTGATTCGTTCCAATAAAATAATGAGAAACATCATATTCGTGGCAAAAGAATTATTGTAACTTGCGTATTATGATAGTAGGCTATTTGAAGGCAGCGATTGGAGGATCCACCCATTGTTCTTGGTACAGTTTGTTATAATTAAATTTCAATTAGTAACATAATTATCTACGATTAACGTTTTAAGCAAGGGCTAACATAATACGATTTTCTATATTCTGGGTGTTGTTGGTTTAGTGTAATCAGTAGCCTCCTTGTTCCCTTATGACTTTTTGTTGGGGCGGTGGTTCGCGTCTTAACACTTCCAATTTTTTCCCCAACATTCGCGTTTTTATTAGGTTCTGATACTTTCTTATTAGTTTAATATAATTATATGCTATAATATTTGATGTTATGTAAATATAAGTTGACATTTTTTTGAGGGGTGACTTTGTTCGATTGACTTAATCTACAGGATAGCTTGCGCTACTTGTATAAAGATATTTTGCTACTTTTTCTTTTACGCTTCGTAATTCACATGTTGCAAAGATTCTGCTTCTGGGTTGGAACACTGATCAAGTAAGACTGACCTTGGGATTTTACTAAAATGTGGAAATGATGACATAATGTTTATCTTATGCGAATAAGCATTCCAAATTTGTACCGCACTGTTTGTAATGGAACTTTTATAAGCCTGTGTCCTTATTGATTGGACATGTTACTTTCTTTTTTGTGGGCGATGGAGGAAATGTGCGTTGTAATATAGCTAACGTGGGAATTTTACGCGCTCCCGTTGGGTAAACAGTGTGATTTACGAACTAGAAACATCCCTCAACTGCCGCTGGAGTGCGTTGCGATCGCGTATACCACGTTGGGGCCCATGTACCGTATGCACAAGTCGCATCGTTCCTGGGCGTTCAGCATCACGTTGAGCTTGGCACGCTCAACGTTAACGTTCGACGGCTTAAGCAGTGGGGCTATTCCTCCAAACGAGCGGTTGGCCGTGGTCTTCTTGTCCTCCGAACCGAACTGTTGTGTGTAACTGTTCCGCTCCCAGTGAGAATGTTTCGGCGGTATTTTGACTGGAGGGTGGACATCATCTGTCTGAAGCAATCAGTGTTCCCTAATCATCTACATATACATCTACATGGATACTCTACAAATCACAATTAAGTACCTGTCAGAGGATTCATCGAACCACCTTCACAATAATTGTCTATTATTTCACTCTCGAACAGCTCGCGGAAAAAACACCTACATATTTGCGTGTGAGCAATGAGTTGCCTTATCGTATTATGAGAATCGGTTCTACCTATATAGGTCGGCGTCAACAAAATGATTTCGCATTCGGAGGAGAAAGTTGGTGATTGAAATTATGTCATAAGATTCCGACGCAACGAAAAACGCCTTTGTTTTTAATAGTGTCCCTTCAAAACCCTGTATCATATCGGTTACACTGTCTCCCCTATTTAGCGATAATGCAAAACGTGCTGCTCTTCTTTGAACTTTCACGATGTGCTCTGTTAATCTTATCGGGTAACGATCCCAGACCGCGCAGCAGTACTCCAAAAGAGGACGGACAAGCGTAGTGTAGGCAGTCTCTTTAGTAGGTCTGTTACATTTTCTGTCAATAAAACGCAGTCTTTGGTTAGCCATCCCCACAACATTTTCTATGTATTATTTCCAATTTAAATTGTTTGTGTTTGTAATTACTAGGTATTTACTTGAACTTACGGCCTTCACATTACACTGATTTATCGTGCGATCGAAGTTTAACGGATTCCTTTTAGCACTCATGTGGATGACCTCACACTTTTCATTCTTTAGGGCCAATTGCCAATTTTCGTACTATTCCGATATCTTTTCTAAATTGTTTTGCAATTTGTTTTGATCTACTGATGAGTTTACTAGACGATAAACGATAGCATCATGTGGAAACAACCTCAGATTGTCTCCTAAATCGTTTATATAGATAAGGAACAACAGAGGACCTATAACACTACCTTGGGGAACGACAGAAATCACCTCTGTTTTACTCGAAGACTTTCCGTCAATCTATACGTACTGTGACCTCTCTGCGAAGTAGTCACGGATCCAATCACATAACTGAGACGATAATCCATAAGCAAGAAATTTTACTACAAGCCGCTAATGTGGTATAGTGTTAAAAGCCTATTGGAAATCTAGAAATACGGAATCAATTTGAAATCCCTTGTCAATAGCACTTAACACTTCGTTTGTGTAAAGAGCTAGTTGTGTTTCACAAGAACGATGTTTTCTATATCCATATTGACTGTGTGTCAATAGACTGTTCTCTTCTAGCTAATTCATAATGTTCGAACACCATATAGCCTGTACCAAAATCCTGCTGCTCATCGACGTTAATGATATGGGCCTGTAGTTTAGTGGATTTGTCCTACTGCATTTCTTAAATATTGGTGTAACCTGTGTAACTTTCCAGCTTTTTAAAAGGTAACTCTGGCTTCTTTTTAATAACATTTAGCTGGCAAATGAGTTATTTAGCTGGAATTCGAAAGTATGGGATTTTTCACAATCATTTGGCTTCTTTTCTTACAGCAGGAAAGCATTAAAATCCATGTTGAAAAAAGGAAAATTGCTCGCTTAAATATTCGATGAAAATTTATTATTTGACTGAATTAAAAAGTACGACAAAACAAACTAAAGCTGTGTTGGTATGTGTTTTGGGCTTATCAGCACACACATACACAGGACCAAAAATGTAAATGCGAAAAAATAAACAGAGAGCCTTACTACCTTACTGGAAACGCTGTTGCAGTACAGATAACATCAGCGAAGTATCGCAACTTCATCACAATGAAGGAAGCAGATCTAAAAAAGCAGACTTTGATTTACGCATCAGAAGTCATACGTTTCACAACTATAATAAACGATGTGGCAGCAATTGAACTGAGAAGAGGAACAGCGATAGGAACGGCGAACTTCTATTCAAGGCGGTAGTTCGCTAAGTGTATGAAATATGTAACATTACAGCGCAGATATACCGAAGTATCCTGTAAATACCTCCCAGAAACATTATTTATAATTTTATTGTGAAAAAAAAGAAAGTTATGCGAAAGAAACTGACATAAAAATTTTATTTAAATTTATTTTTGCGTCAAAGTATTGAGTTTTTACAAATGGTTTAACATTCTATGGACATTTCATAGAAATAAAACCTCAAATTATTATACCCGCATTCGAAGTAGTAGTCCATCAAGAAATTACTTCCCTAATGAGATGCACAAGGCGCGCCACTAAATTTTTATTCTTTAGCGCTTTCGTCTATTAAGGACATTAAAATGAAGCATCGTACACGAACTTAAGATTAATGCAAAATCCTGTGGAAGCGCTGTTTCCTGATGTTGTTGTAAACCGAATTACATACCTGACATGAGTAAATATGAGTAAATTATTTTTCAAGAACCTGAACCCAAATTAAAAAGGGAACCAATCAAAGTAATATCAGAGTTAATTATATTTTAGGTTGTCTGTGTATAAAATCTGATCCAACCGCTCTTCATGCAGTTGGAGTTATCTAAGAATATCTACCTTACTGGATTTTCGTATATGTCGCTCCACCACAGCAAAATTATGGCAAAAATAAAACTGCACAATAATACACCTTATTTTATTTCAGTTTTTCTGGCATTTTTGCAGACACATTTAGCTTATTTGGTTTTGGAGAGTGGGCCACATTGGAAGCAATGGGTGCTTGGTTGCGTACTACAGGGTTCTGTACAGTGTCTCCCATTTATCTTGACAGACCCAATTAGGGTTTTGTCCAGAAGAAAAATAAAAAGTCTACCAAGCAGAAGTTATTTAGCCACTATGGAGACATAAATGAGCATGATTGCTTTTCTTGAAACAATGTTCGTTACGAAGATAGGAACAGCAGAATGTCTTAAATGGCACCCTATATTTTTTATTCACTTATCCACTTGCTCTGCTCAGGATCTATTCAAAACATATCGCAGTGTACCGTTGAGTAAACATGACTTTATTAAAAGCGTAACAGGAGAATGTCTTTGACTTTTCCACATTAGCAAACAATGGAGGTAGCGGGATAATGTAACTCGTCCACGTACTGGAGTTGAAAGTAAACGAATGGAAACACAAGGAAAATGCGTCATTCAGGATGATATGTGATGAGTATAATGCACACTATCGAAGAGAATATAGAAATGAGTCTCCTTCCTCGTCGGCCACTGTTAATGTACACATCATTGCAGTTTTCAGTGTCAAAAGTAACAGTATTTCCTATAATCGTAGTTCGTTCCGTTACTAAAAATTCATTCAGCGTTTCAATTTGGCGACTCTATTATCGGGTCACTTTTGGAGATTTTAGAAATTGGTGGATTAAATTTACTTTCTCCGGTATCGTGTGCCAAAAGTTGGAGTAGGTTAAAAAGGTAAAATCAGATGCAGTTGCAGGAGCAGGTTTGCTGCAGGTCTAGTATCGATGTTTGCTTTGAATGAATCTTGCATATGTTTCTCAGTGCTCATAATTGTTTCCACGTTTCTGTCATGACTAACTGAATTGTAATGAGCACTCCAGCGGGGATCAGGCAATCACTTCAAACTTGTTCCTATTATTCCTACAAGTAATTCCCATCTACATGCAAAAGGCGAGAAGAATGAATGTAACTTCTCTACAGTTCCTAACAAAGGTGACACTAGAGGGAACACAAAAAACTGCACGAACTCCACAAAGAAAAAGGAATGATTAACGCAGGGGCTAAACATAGCTTTTGAACTGACTTCTCGAATTTTTCGTTGTACTACTCCATGTACACCTGACATTGGTCAGGTATTGCCATAAACGTGAGCGCTGCACAACGCAATATCCAGCGCGTCTATTTCCAGTTGTTGCTGAACATTTTTTGACGTACCCTCTGCAGTCTTTACTGACATTAAGGTACCTAACAAAGGAAACTCCCGAGCACACCGCCGTCAGATTTACTGGTAAGAGGGCCCAGCTGACAGACCGTCAAAAACTGAACGCAGATCAAGCATGAAAACAGGAAGAAGGTGTACTGAACTGTGAAAAAAAAGCAAAATAGTGAACGGTCTAAGAACAAGAAGTACAATCAAGAGCAGTCTGACTTGGAATGTGCGTCATGGGTAAGTGGTCATGGTGTTAGACTGTCATGCGGCTGAGCTGTGTTCAAAACTTCCATGTACCATTTGTTTCATTTTTCCCCACAACATTATAAACTGTCCGTACGGTCACTGGAATGTCTTTCTGCACAGTCTTGCCAGTTGTCATACTATACATTGCTTACACAGGTCTGCAAAAAATTTTTTTGCCATCTGCATGAGGTATTTTTACTGAATTATATGTTTTAGAATGCGCTGATTTCAGACGTGATGTCCATTTTTTCTATCACATAAGGTTTTTCTGCAAATTCAAACACAAAAAATTGGTAAAAGCGCTCGTTTATTCAAAATTATCAAACATAATATATTTTTTTACAACCAATGAAACATTATTTTGCGACATATAGTAACAATATTATACTTATTTATGTTTTTATGAAACCTTTTCTTCTTTTCCTTGATACTTCGCAGAGTCCTTTTCCGATTTCCATCATTAGTTACCTGCTTAAGCATCCAACAGTAGTCAGCAAGCATAGTGACATCCAATCTTCCTTGGTACCGTCTCTCGATATAACGGACATCCTAGTGAAACCGCTCCCCCTGTTCTTCACTGTAAGCTCCCAGGTCTTCAGGAAAACTGTCTATGCGTGGAGCGTTAAAAATGGACCTTCAAGCTCGTCCTGCAGCCTGGAGCTTCGTATGCTGCTAGCATCCGTTGAACAATGGTTTTGTAGTCAGGATCCTTAGTATTTCCCAAAAACTTTCGTACTACATCCTTGAACGATACCCAAGCTTCTTTTTCCATCTCATTCACACTTTCCACAAAGAGGGTGTCGGTTAAAAGTTTTCTTATGTCAGGGCCAGTAAAAACTCCATCTTTCAACGTTGCTTCTGACAGCTTCGAGAATTTTATACATAGATATTTAAAACAGTCCCCATCGTTTTGCAGCGATTTTACAAATTGTTTCATCAACCCCAATTTAATATGTAGAGGGGAGAGGGGGCAACAAAACCTTTTCTGGTGGTACCAAAGTAGTATTGATAACATTTTGCTCTCCAGGTTTTAAAGTTTATCGGGGTGGCCAATCACTTTTAGTCCAGTGCTGTTCTCTGGCTCTACTATCCCTCAAGCATAAGAAGCATTGGTATTTAGTATAGCCTGCCTGCTGACCCAAAAGCATCGTGAGTATTTTTAAGTCCCCACAAACCATACGTTGATGGTAAAGATATTTGATTTTTTCCAGGATAATGCCCAAATCGTTATAGTTTTCGTCCATATGCACAGAATGTCCCATCGGAAGCGATGCAAATCTATTTCCATTGTGCAATACTACTACTTTAAGACTAGTTTTGGATGAATCAATGAACAGGCACCATTCAGATGAGTCATACTGCATATCAAAGCAATGCATGAGTTCTTCCA
The DNA here is from genome assembly GCF_023864345.2 of Schistocerca serialis cubense. Lineage (NCBI taxonomy): Eukaryota > Metazoa > Arthropoda > Insecta > Orthoptera > Acrididae > Schistocerca > Schistocerca serialis. The sequence goes on along the minus strand of NC_064638.1, from coordinate 140,816,940 downwards.
CATCATTGCAAAAAACTAAGTTTCCTTCTTTTGAGAAAAACTGGGTAAATTCTTTTTCTCAGTGTCTGTACCATGAAAATGAGGTGCCAGATGATAAAAGGTTTTTATTTTTTAATCTAGAACCTAACAGTTCGGCTGCATCTTTTGAAAGACCTAAATCTCTTACTGGATCATTGAGCTCACTTTGAGAAAATAGTGGAGGTCTTTCACCTTCGTCTGAAGAAAAATCTGAGCTTGATTCACCCTGAGGATGTAATGTAACTTCGTCCTCCAACTCGCCGTCCAAACTGGACGGTGGCTGTGAGATAGGTATTTCAGAACTATGGGGCACTGGACGTATAGCTGAGTCAAGGTTAGCATAACTTATGCTTCTTTTGTTTTTTGAATTGAATCCCTTTACGTCAACTGAAAAGAAGTAGCAATCAGTGGTATGGTTTTTCTACTCACGCCATATCATAGGAATTCCAAATCGAAATGCATTTTTCTTACCCTTAAACCGCAAACAAAGATCTTCTTCACATTTTCTATACACCTTGTGCGGGGCCCATGGTTTATCTAGATCACCAAGTTTTAATTTAAAGTAAGCAAAATAAACTTTCCTCACAAAATCACTTACGTTTCTCTGTTGACTTTTACTAGTGTATTCACCAGGCGAATGATCTACCCGACGGGAGACCCTAGCCACACGACATTTCCATACCACAAATATAACAAAAACTGTTTGGAGAAATAACACAACCTCTTGTAGCCATGACTAGACAGAAACAACAGCACTGTTCACTTGAATAGCAATATGTCTACTGAGAGTTTCTCTTCCTTTCATGCGAGGTACAAATCGTCATTTGACTTGTCGCAACACGATAAAACCGAGCAGTAAGATTGTTTGCATTTGCTTCTGGAGCCCAGGAGTTCACGGTAAAACCTGCAAATGGTAACAAAGAATAGTTAACAGTCTAAATTTTTTATTTTATCAGTTATAACTGATATAATTTTTAATAATTATTAAATTAAAGAAACCACATAGGTTTATTATAAATGAACATAAATACTGCAATAAAAACGTATCTGATAGAATTTTTTGAATATTTTTCCTGTTTTTGGGAGGTCAAAATCTATAAGAAAATGTTAAAAAATCCTATGCAGTTTTTTAGTTGCGGTCCTGTGTTATAGAATATGAGTCATGTGGTAAGAATACGTTACCGTCGCAAGTAAATGTGATGAATGAAGAGCGGGCGAGATACCACAAAGACGTCTCACAGAAATGAAAACAACGAATAAGTGGGTGTGGACTATGTTAGGAATCCAAGAGTCAAGACTTACAAAACGGAAAACACCTTCATAAACGTTAATAACATATGTTTTGGCAGAGCATAGAGAAACTGCGTGATTGTGAAACTGTTGCTTTCATTTGTTACAGTTTATGTGACAAACTATAATGTTCTCATAGTTTCCTTTGGAGTGATCACATTCACATTCATACGAGCACCCATATCGGGCAAGGAGGCATATCTCACTCACTTATGAGTCGTACACATTAGGTGCGTCGATAACGGTTTCTTGTCATATGACACACACACACTGTTCCTACTGTCGTATATGACACACTAGACGTATTTTCCGGTGGAGGATTCGGTTGACTTGTCACCTTGCACCAAACATTTGCGGTTCCCATTCGAAATCCACTTTCTTTCGGCTGCTGATAGAGTATTTGTGCAGAATCAACTGTCATTATAGGTCCCTACCTTACACCTCGCAGTTGCAAACGGTCGTTACACCATGACATAGACAAAAATTTGAATAGAGCAAACAGCAAGCGCAAAAAAATTGACGTGTGGGAGGTTTGACCACAGATCACCCACTTCTTTTAATCTCCTTTTTTTGTGATTGATCGTTGTATTTGTTTGTGGCGGACGTCCTATGACACTTGCTGAAGTCCATCGTTGATACATTAAGTCAGTTTTTTTTTTTTTAATTACAGAGGGCAGCTAAACCTCTGACCGAACACGCTGAGCTACCGTGCTGGCGCCTCACATGGCAACCCACAACCGTAACCACTAGACCACGATGCTGTTTCGTTCAGCGACCCCCTTATATTGCACTTGGACGGTTCACTCTTTCTATTTTACTTTTTTTTCACAATTCAGTTTCTCCCTGTTTTCATGCTTGATGTGTGTTCAGCTATTGTCGGCCGATAGGGTGTTTCTCTTGTAAGAAGGATTCTTGAATTTCCACAGTGTTGTCTTCTATATGGACATTTCTAATTATTTGGCTTATTTGGTCAGTCCTGTTTTCATCTGGAGTGATTAGCCTTTTTTATTGTTGTTGTTGTGGTCTTCAGTCCTCAGACTGGTTTGATGCAGCTCTCCATGCTACTCTATCCTGTGCAAGCTTCTTCATCTCCCAGTACTTACTGCAACCTACATCCTTCTGAATCTGCTTAGTGTATTCACCTCTTGGTCTCCCTCTACGATTTTTACCCTCCACGCTGCCCTCCAATGCTAAATTTGTGATCCCTTGATGCCTCAAAACATGTCCTACCAACCGATCCCTACTTCTAGTCAAGTTGTGCCACAAACTTCTCTTCCCCCCAATCCTATTCAATACCTCCTCATTAGTTACGTGATCTACCCACCTTATCTTCAGCATTTTTCTGTAGCACCACATTTCGAAAGCTTCTATTCTCTTCTTGTCCAAACTAGTTATCGTCCATGTTTCACTTCCATACATGGCTACACTCCATACAAATACTTTCAGAAACGACTTACTGACACTTAAATCTTTACTCGATGTTAACAAATTTCTCTTCTTCAGAAACGATTTCCTTGCCATTGCCAGTCTACATTTTATATCCTCTCTACTTCGACCATCATCAGTTATTTTACTCCCTAAATAGCAAAACTCCTTTACTACTTTAAGTGTCTAATTTCCTAATCTAATTCCCTCAGCATCACCCGATTTAATTTGACTACGTTCCATTATCCTCGTTTTGCTTTTGTTGATGTTCATCTTATATCCTCCTTTCAAGACACTGTCCATTCCGTTCAACTGCTCTTCCAAGTCCTTTGCTGTCTCTGACAGAATTACAATGTCATCGGCGAACCTCAAAGTTTTTACTTCTTCTCCATGAATTTTAATACCTACTCCGAATTTTTCTTTCGTTTCCTTTACTGCTTGTTCAATATACAGATTGAATAACATCGGGGATAGGCTACAACCCTGTCTCACTCCTTTCCCAACCACTGCTTCCCTTTCATGCCCCTCGACTCTTATAACTGCCAACTGGTTTCTGTACAAATTGTAAATAACCTTTCGCTCCCTGTATTTTACCCCTGCTTCATTTACTGCATTTTTATATTTTCTCCTTTCGTCAATTAAATTCAATATTTCTTCTGTTACCCAAGGATTTCTATTAGCCCTCGTCTTTTTACCTACTTGATCGTCTGCTGCCTTCACTACTTCATCCCTCAGAGCTACCCATTCTTCTTCTACTGTATATCCTTCCCCCATTCCTGTCAATTGTTCCCTTATGCTCTCCCTGAAACTCTCTACAACCTCTGGTTCTTTCAGTTTATCCAGGTCCCATCTCCTTAAATTTCCACCTTTTTGCAGTTTCTTCAGTTTCAATCTGCAGTTCATAATCAATAGATTGTGGTCAGAATCCACATCTGCCCCTGGAAATGTCTTACAATTTAAACCCTGGTTCCTAAATCTCTGTCTTACCATTATATAATCTATCTGATACCTTTTAGTATCTCCAGGATTCTTCCAGGTATACAACCTTCTTTTATGATTCTTGAACCAAGTGTTAGCTATGATTAAGTTATGCTCTGTGCAAAATTCTACAAGGCGGCTTCCTCTTTCATTTCTTCCCCCCAATCCATATTCACCTACTATTTTTCATTCTCTCCATTTTCCTTTTTTATATCAGAAATAATTTTTGCTTACCACGTTCACCCAAAATACAAATAAATTCATTTTGTATCTCTTTTGATAAATACGAACATATACTCTTTGACCCACGAGCGGACTCTTCAAGTTTTAAACAATGCTCAATAGTGGATTATATTTCGTCATCAGTTGCACCAGTTCTAAGAAATTTGTTTTCCGATGAATCGTCTTCTCGATGACTGCAGAAAGCAAGGTTTTGCTCGGCTAAAAGTAGTGTAATATCTATAAGACGAGTGTGTTATCGACACATACTGTTTGTCTGACATCACGTTGTCGCATAAATTGCTAAGAGTCAATTGAAAATGGCAGAAAATAATGCATGTAGTGCAATTCTTTAGAATGCTTGACCTTCTCAGGTAAAGTCATTGTTTAACGGAACAACTATCACCTCTTCCACATAAAAGCATTATCATAGCTGTATGATCTTTGTGTTAAAAGAAGCTTCCTTGTACATAAATGAATAACTACGGTATACTATAATATAACGCTTTTTTTCTATATTATGTAATGAATTATTAATTAAGTCTTAAAATTTGTCTTCCATTCTGCTATAGGCATGTTCCACTATATACAAAACATAAAAATATAAAATTGTATTCACTGCTTCAGAACTAAAATATTTGTACAGTTTGCCAGATTTTGATATACGTATAGCAATCTATCGGTGATGTCAGGTAAGACACTAACACATTCTTTGCTCATACCGATGATGTAATCAGCCAGGGGTTCGGCTAGTGCACATAGAACCTGATGTGCTGCCAAAAAAGGTATGTGACGTTCTGTGAGAGTGTCATGTGAGGCAGTTGCATCACTCTCACAGCCTGCCACGTGAGTGAGAAGACATTCGAAGTACGAATATGTTGTACTCGCTCCTCGTGGAGAAAATTCTTAACCTTCAAGAATTTATTCCTGTCAGTAGCCATCTCAAAATGTACATGGTCCTTGATACAGCTATCCAGCAGTTACTGCGTTAATCGCGTACTTGAAGTAAAAAATTTCTTGTAGCCTTATTTTTCGACATTTGGGAGGAGAGAACGCGCGACATGCATCTGATCCAGCAATAGTGCTGTTTCTCACTCTGAGAAATTAACAACAAAACTGCATGTTTCTGGCATCAGCCAGTGAGTTTAAAAAAATAAAAAATTCCAACGACTTTGCATGTAACAACACAATCATCTGTCCTCAATCCTTCTGGCTGTGTACTCTACCGTCTTGCTATTTCCAGTACGACACCTGAAGATGGGCTTCAAGAGCCCGAACGACCTCTGGTAAAATTCTCAGTTGCGGATGTTTCTCCAACAGGATTGTTTGTATACTTGAATAGGCATTTTGGTATTCTGCCTCTCAAATGTACTGATTTCCTGAAGGCTCATTGGGAATTTAATACCATTATGTTTATAACACCTACTAATTCCAATGTTAGTTGCAAGCCAGAAGCGCCCACAGAAAGCAGTGCTTGTGATATTATCAATGGCTATAACATGACCGTCATGCTGCCACAGGTCACACATCACGCATTCCATGGCCACAGTGCCAGCGTGACCCCTACACATAGCTGCATCTGCAGTATCATAATAGCACTGTCCGGAGTAGCCTCACTAAATAGTTACATTTTGATGCTGCTCCAGCCATGCTGTGCCATGCCACCCCAAACTCACAAATGGCAGGCATATTCAAACGCCAGCAGGGCTTTATAAGTGCACATTGAAACACACACCTGAGTCTCATCCTGGACTACACTACTCAGCTCCACCGTTCTGCAAGTTTGACACTGCCGCTGTATCAACACCTTGAGCCTACAACATTTCGGGTCATTTTCAATGATCATATTTTTTTTTCTCTGGCTGGCATACATATCTTGTGCATTTACATCAAGATTTTTTTCCTTTAGAGGTCTGCATCGGTTCATTTCCGAGAGTTCATTATAGCTGTCAACAACTACTTCAACTCGCAGATCTCCCAGATGTTGATCACTACTGCACGGTATAAGTTCCTCAAACAAAACGCCAACGCACCTGGTCCTATAGGCAGTGGCTTATCGAGTTATGGGGCATGATCCACACCTGCAAATTCGTATGTCCCTGCAGCAACTCATAACAGACCCCACATTGCTGACTGCTATAGTTCAAAATGTTACTGATTCTAGACTTTGGTAAGAAGTCCTAAACTCTCGAACCTCATGCTTGAGACTCATTTGTGTTATCGAGGCGCAGGAATTGTTTGACACTGCAGAGCTGGAAATGTCACTTGTGGTGGACACTAGACGCACATTGGTCTTCTCCACATGGGGTCTCTGGTCCTACTGGGCACTATAAACAACCTGCCGTAGCGTAATAGCAGAAAATTGCTATCCTGCCCCCAATGCTACATCTCTCATGATAGAGACACTTGCTGTTTCTGCTGAACCAAATGTTTGTTTTGCGACAAGACTAGTCGCATTACAAACGTTTGCTCAAGGAAATTATGGGTCCCATCTGTTAACTCGGCCAACCATGGTTCTGAAGCAATGGACACTCACCAGGTCAATGATGATGATGCGGCATTCTTAAACCATTTGGTTTCTGAAGAGTCTTTACAGGTGCAAACCTGCTACAGCGTTTCCGCTATGCATGAATCAACTCGCTGGGCTGTCAGTCGCTCCCAGCATCCTTCTGTGCTTGTACGCAACCCAAAGAAACTTCTCATAACATTGTGTATTCAGAACCAGGATCTCCATTTCAAGTTGGATACTGGGGTTCTGTTACACTGATCTATAGTGCTTTTTCGAAAAGCTCTGCTCCCCAATGCTTGAGGCTCTACCAAAGACCCTCACAATAGGGATCACATCGCTGTCATTTGAAAATGTCTTCTACAGATGCACTAGAGATTCAGCATCAAGACAGTTCCAGTCACTCTGCTTCACTCTTCCAACAGTCCTAAAATTTTTGGCCTCAACACCTTTGACACCTTCAGCCTCCAAATCTCGCATAATGTGGCAACGAACTATTCCCATATCCATAACGACAGCGACATGAAGCTCTGTGACAAATATCATCAGCTTTTTGAGGACTCTTTTTGACGACTCGCTCAGTAAGGCAAAAGAATTTTCCACCTACAGTATCATGAAAGATACTACACAATTATGATCCATCAAAGCACGAGATGTCACCCATGTCATCTGCGAGGACGTTGCAGCAGAGTTCAGATGGATGCAGGACCTGCAGGTTACACACTCATCTCTGTCAGTCAGTAGGCGCCAACCCATGTCATAGTCAGAAAATCCAACAGAAATCTCTGCCTTTGTGCAGATTATAAGTCCATTGTCAAAGCACAGTCCGTTGTGGATCCACCTGGACAGGTAATGGCCAAATTACAAGGTGGCCTGTTCTTCTCAAAGACAGATCTGAAGGATACCTCTCTGCAACTTACATTGGATTACGTAACAAAAGCCTTCCTCTTCATTAACATTCATATCAGGCTGTTCCAATACTAGCGTTTATCCTTTGGCAGCGCTTCTGCTCCAACTATCTTCCAACACTTTTTACAGAAAATGTCATCGGAAGTTCCTTCCTGCTCCTTATCTGGACGACGTTGTCGTCTCTGGCAGGACTCCACAGCAGCTCCTCTGGAACCTGGAATGCCTCTTCCAAACACTCACCAATGATGGACTCCAATGCAAGTGGAAGAAATTAGAATTTTTCTGTATTAAAATCGAATACCTCAATCACATAATCGACTCCCACAGAGTTCGCCCCCCCCCCCCCCCCCATCAAACACTCGGAGGCTATTTGTAAGCTCCCTTCCTCAATGAATTTCGCTGAGGTCTACGCTTTTCTTGGCAAGATCTCATATTATCTTTGATTTATACCTAAGTATATGCAGGTCGTTGACCCTTATATGCTCTCGTATGGAAAATCGTTCCTTTCGTCTCATCATATTAGCACGAAACGGCTTTCCAGACAGTAAAGAATGTCTTGCTTAGCGACAGATGTCTAGTCTAAGTCTACTTCAATCCTGCAGTGGATGCCTGCTCATATGGCACTGGGGGAGCTGCCTCACAGGATCCGCGCCAAGGACCTCCCAATTGCTTTCGCGCCATTCCATAAAAAAGTTCAAGTGAATTTCAGTCAACTTGAGAAAAGTTAGCCTTGACAATCGTCTTCTATGGCCTTTTCAAATTTTATCAGTATCTTCACAGATTGTAATTTTTTATGTTAATGGACCACAAGCCACTCATCAGTTTATTCCACTCAGCCAAACGTGTGCTCATCCAGACAGCACAAAAACTCCAACTTTGGGCTCTTGCCCTGGCCAATTATATCAGCAGGTGTCGTAATTACTTTGTAAAGAACATTGGGGCGTCGTCTGTAGAAAGCAGTTCACCAGGTGGCACTGCACATGGCTGAGCATGGACAAGGACATTGACGACATGACCGCACATTGTAAAGGATGCCCATAGAACCTGCCTGTCCCTTATCAACAGATTATTGACTGGCCCTGACTAGATGTCCACTGGCAGCCATTTCATATTGATATTGTAGGGCCATTTTTGGGGGTGCAAATGGCTCTAAGCACTATAGGACTTAACATCTGAGGTTATCAGTCCCCTAGACTTAGAACTACTTAAAGCTAACTAACCTAAGGACATCGCACACATCAATGCCCGAGACAGGATTCGAACCTGCGACTGTAGCAGCAGCTAGGTTCCAGACTGAAGGGCCTAGAACCGCTCAGCCACAGTGGCCGGCCATTTTTTGGGGTACACGATGTCTTATTGTAGTGGATACTTTTCCACATTTCCTTTTGTGGTACCTCTGAATTCTGAAGCATCAGCGAGGACAGCTCAAGCTTTAACAATTATATTTTAGCAAGAAGGATTACCAGTCACCATTGTGTCAGATAATGGTCCACAGTTACCTTCGATAGCAATCATGTCTTTCTGTAAGGCCAATGGGATCATACACATTAGATCGGCACCTCTCTCACCACAATCTAACAGCAAACAACAACCTATGTTATTCTTGACAGGTTGGGTCACCATCAACACAGACACTACAATAACCTGCACTGTTGACTACTCCTAGTCCTACCGCAGAACTTTCTGTTCCAGAGCATATTTGAATAGGCTTCTCCGTCAGCAGTTATCCATGGTGGGTCTCTTACCAGCTACCCAGCATTACCAACAGCTTTTCCTGCACCACAGCTGCTGCTGCCAGACACATTGGAACCTGGGTCAATTCATCCACGGGCGCTGTACGATCTGCCACTGCACCCCCAGCCTCCACAGCCCCTGGCACTGCACTGTAATGAACGCTGCATCTCCTGCCACCCCAGCCATGCCTATTGTCCTCTTTGCCATCATCTACTGACACACCCATGGAAGTGGACTCACTCACGACGATGGTTTGATAAGTCTGGTAAATTTCCATGAAAGAATGGAAAATTTTGTTGTGCTTTCATATTTAGTAAGCGTGATTATTTCAAGCATTGTAGAGAGAATTTCAACAACATACAATTCATTAGATAGCTAACTGAATTGGTAAGTGAGTCAACTGCGATTGAAAATGGAGAAAACCGAGTGTCATGCTGCTATTAAACATTTTCATTTGAAAGGATGAGCTACTGCACAAATAAAAATGCAATTGTATGAAGTTCATGAGGACTCTGCACCATCATTGAAGATGATTAACTTTCGGATTAATGAATTTAAATACAGACGGACAAGAACCAAAGATGAAGCATGCTCAAGCTGTCCATTTGCGGTCACCACAAAGGAAACCATTCACAAGATCCATGATATGGTAATGCAAGACTGCCAAAAAAATTCTTGAGGTCTTTGAGAGTGTAGGCTTCTCAAACGAGTGAATGTATAATATCCTGCATGGAGAATTGCCTATGAAGAATTTGAGTGCAAAGTGGGTGCTGCAATTGCTCACAGTCGACCAAAAGAGTGCAAAGTGGGTGCAGCAATTGCTCACAGTCGACCAAAAGTGCATCCGGCATAATATTTCAACACCATGCCTGGCGATGTTTAATCGCAATTCTCAAGACTTTCTGCGCGAATTTTTGACTGTTGATGAAACCTAGAGCCATCGTTACACATCAGAGTAAAAACAGCAGACGAAGGTTGGTGAAAGTGCACTGAAGAAGGCGCAGATCATTTTGTCAGCTGGTAAGGTGATTGCCACTATCTTTTGAGATTCCCAAATAATAATCCCAATAGCTCACTTGGAAAAAGGCAGAACCATAACTAGACCCTATTACCCTTTATTGTTGGACCCTTTGAAACTTGTGTTGGCAGAAAAAATACGAAGGTTGACATACAAAAAAGTACTATTTCACCAGGCTAATGCCCAATCCATACAGGAACGATAACAAAGGCAAAAGTGGGGCTTCGAACGGATTCCTCATCCATCTTATTTACAAGACTTAGCCCCGAGCACTTCTTCATGTTCCCTAACTTGGAACTTTGGCTTGCTGGAAGAAATTTTCATCAAATGAGGAAATGACTGTTCCAACCAACGAGTATTTTGCAGAGATTCACAGAACCTATTTTTTCAAGGGGATGAAAAGGCTGGAGGGTCACTGGACCAAATGTATATCCCTCTAAGTATGTTATGTCAAGAAGTATGGTGTACTGTTTACGAAACAGACATTTTTCTTGCTTTTTTATCAGACCTATCAAGCCATCCTTGTAAGCCACCAGAACAAGCTAGAGCTGCATTTTGCCTCCAGTTTATCTTTGGGTTTTCCAGACGCTCCTTCAGCGAATGCTGGAAAGTGGATCATGCTGGAATGTTGGTCAGCCATGTCGGGACCCACCTTCTGGCCTGACCTCATCAACATGCCTCAGACTCAGGCCACCCCATTGCCGCCATGGCCCCTCACACTAGACTGCAATAGTGAGACCTTTTTGGGGAGGGGGAAGGGGGAACAGTGTGGTATCATCAGTGTCTATACCATGGCACCTGCCATCACACAGCCACATATCAAACATCACACAGTCCATGGCAAGTGGTTTCTGGCTCTCGTGCAGTGCCGCACAGCCAGACAATGCAGCTGAGGCCCCTGCACATAGCTGCCTCTGCAGTATCATAGAGACACCAGCCAGCATACCCTCACAAAATAACTCATGCTGACGCCGCTCCAGTCATGCTGTGCCACAACACGGCAGATTCACTGATGGTGGTCATATTCATACACTGCAAGGACTTTATAAGCAAATGTGGCACCACACTCCAGAGTCTCATCCAGAAGTATGCTATAACTGTTACCTCAGCACCCCATCACTCAGATTGCCTTTACCTGGACTGCAACTCTGCATGGAAATGGTACCAATCTGACCAGTGTATTCATCCACATACTTTGCTAATCGCTGTTCCAGTGGCAGTGCTAGCTCATTTATTAAAGTTATGTATATTTTTGTTTCTTTTCTATTCAAAGACGCAACAATATTTATCATTTTTCTTTGAAATTAGTAACAGCACTTTTATCAGCTATATTCTTTGGAAGGAGGATGTAGGACGACCATCCATGTACTGGAGCATACACATGTGTTGAATGTCCAAACACAGAACTCTAAAGAGGGCTATTCCCAATTCTCTTTGTTCGAATTCAGAGAGTCAGGTCTGCATTGACTTTGGGTACATTCGTCTTCCAGTCAACAAATGATGTGTCCCACAATTCTGTCATTATCACCTTGTTTACGAATAAAGACGATCCTTGAAACACCCTCCTTAGATGGGGAGTGAACTCACAGTGCATCATAGTGCTGCACTTAATGTTAAGATACTGTTGATCCTTTAGTATCTTGGAGAGCTAACTTTCCAGAGTGGGTAAGTACTCATTCATGAAAAGTATTAGATCTTGATACACTGCCAAATAACAGATGCGGGTGAGCAAGATCCTGTGTCCAATTGAACCTTAAATAACCGAAAATGGTAATACTGTGTAGCATACCTGAACATACTTGTCTTCACTTTCAAAATGGGTGGAGAGGGTACTGCTGGCGGATAGTTAATCACCACTAATACTATAAACACCATATCCAGATGATCCTAGTGCCAGTGATGATGGTGCTGCTGAACAGGCTGCCTGACCCTGATGGTGGTGGTGGTGATGGTGACATTGATGGTGCTGCTGCTGCCCACGACAGACCAGCTGCCAACAATGCACTGCTGGCCACAGAGGATGGAGTGTGGGGTGTGTCTCAGCCACCATTGGTGCAGGCTTCGGCACTGCAGGCTGTGAATTTCCATGCACATGTGTCAACACTGCTGCTCACGAAGGCCCTGTTGCAGATGACAGGAGTGGCAGCTCCAGTTATTAAGAATTTCTGAAAAAACAGCACAACAGTCTATAAGTATCAGATAATTTACACACACACACACACACACACACACACACACACACACACACACACACACACACACAAGTAAAAGAGATAGTTAAAAACTCAGTGGCATCATCATCAAAGTCTGAGAGTTGGCTCACAGTGATCCACTGACCTATAACGAATCACATGCCTTGTTGCACCTGGCTCACTACAGCAAACAAAACAAGAACAACTTTTTGTTAAGTATACATGAAAACAGCAGCACTCGACATGCGCACACACACACACACACACACACACACACACACACACTATATGATCAAAAGTATCCTGACACATGACTGAAAATTACTTACAAGTCTGTGGCACCCTCCATCGGTACTGCTGGAATTCAATATGATGTTGGCCCACCCTTAGCCTTGATGACAGCTTACACTCTCGCAGGCATACGTTCAATCAGGTGCTGGAAGGTTTTTTGGGGAGTGGCAGCCCATTCATCATGGAGTGCTGCACTGAGGAGAGGTATCGGTATCGGTCGGTGATGCCTGGCACGAAGTCGGCGTTCCAAAACATCCCAAAGATGTTCTGTAGGATTAAGGTCATGACTCTGTGCAGGCCAGTCCGTTACAGAGATGTTATTGTCGTGCAGCCACTCCACCACAGGCCATGCATTATGAACAGGTGCTCGATCGTGCTGAAAGATACAATCGCCATTCCCGAATTCCTCTTCAACAGTGGGAAGCAAGAAGGTACTTAAAACATCAATGTAAGGCGATACTGTGATAGTGCCACGTAAAACAACAAGGGGTGCAAGCCCCTCCATGAGGAACACGACCACATCATAACACCACTGCCTTCGAATTTTACTGTTGGCACTACACATCCTGGTAGATGACGTTCACCGGGCGCTCGCCATACCCACACCCTGCCATCGGATCGCCACATTGTGTGCCGTGATTCGTCACTCCATACAATGTTTTTCCACTGTTCAATCGTCCAATGTTTGTGCTCCTTACACCAAACGAGGCGTCGTTTGGCATTTACCAGCGTGTTGTGTGGCTTATGAGCAGCCGCTCGACCATGAAATCCAAATTTTCTCATCTCCCACCTAACTATCATAGCACTTGCAGTGGATCCTGATGCAGCTTGGAATTCCTGAGTGATGGTCTGGATAGATGTCTGCCTATTACAGATTAGGACCCTCTTCAACCGCTGGCAGTCTCTGTAAGTCAACAGACGAGGTCGGCCTGTATGCTTTTGTGCTGTACGTGTCCCCTCACGTTTCCACTTCACTATCACATCGGAAACAGTAGACCTAGCGATGTTTAGGAGTGTGGAAATCTTGCGTACAGACGTATGACACAAGTGACACCCAATCGCTCGAGCAGGTTCAAAGTCCTTGAGTTCTGCGGAGCGCCTCATTCTGCTCTTTCACGATGTCTAATGACTACTGAGGCCGCTGATATAGAGTACCTGGCAATAGGTGGCAGCACAATGCACCTACTATGAAAAACGTATGTTTTTGGGGGTGCCTGGATACTTTTGACCACATAATATACACTCCTGGATATTGAAATAAGAACACCGTGAATTCATTGTCCCAGGAAGGGGAAACTTTATTGACACATTCCTGGGGTCAGATACATCACATGATCACACTGACAGAACCACAGGCACATAGACACAGGCAACAGAGCATGCACAATGTCGGCACTAGTACAGTGTATATCCACCTTTCGCAGCAATGCAGGCTGCTATTCTCCCATGGAGACGATCGTAGAGATGCTGGATGTAGTCCTGTGGAACGGCTTGCCATGCCATTTCCACCTGGCGCCTCAGTTGGACCAGCGTTCGTGCTGGACGTGCAGACCGCGTGAGACGACGCTTCATCCAGTCCCAAACATGCTCAATGGGGGACAGATCCGGAGATCTTGCTGGCCAGAGTAGTTGACTTACACCTTCTAGAGCACGTTGGGTGGCACGGGATACATGCGGACGTGCATTGTCCTGTTGGAACAGCAAGTTCCCTTGCCGGTCTAGGAATGGTAGAACGATGGGTTCGATGACGGTTTGGATGTACCGTGCACTATTCAGTGTCCCCTCGACGATCACCAGTGGTGTACGGCCAGTGTAGGAGATCGCTCCCCACACCATGATGCCGGATGTTGGCCCTGTGTGCCTCGGTCGTATGCAGTCCTGATTGTGGCGCTCACCTGCACGGCGCCAAACACGCATACGACCATCATTGGCACCAAGGCAGAAGCGACTCTCATCGCTGAAGACGACACGTCTCCATTCGTCCCTCCATTCACGCCTGTCGCGACACCACTGGAGGCGGGCTGCACGATGTTGGGGCGTGAGCGGAAGACGGCCTAACGGTGTGCGGGACCGTAGCCCAGCTTCATGGAGACGGTTGCGAATGGTCCTCGCCGATACCCCAGGAGCAACAGTGTCCCTAATTTGCTGGGAAGTGGCGGTGCGGTCCCCTACGGCACTGCGTAGGATCCTACGGTCTTGGCGTGCATCCGTGCGTCGCTGCGGTCCGGTCCCAGGTCGACGGGCACGTGCACCTTCCGCCGACCACTGGCGACAACATCGATGTACTGTGGAGACCTCACGCCCCACGTGTTGAGCAATTCGGCGGTACGTCCACCCGGCCTCCCGCATGCCCACTATACGCCCTCGCTCAAAGTCCGTCAACTGCACATACAGTTCACGTCCACGCTGTCGCGGCATGCTACCAGTGTTAAAGACTGCGATGGAGCTCCGTATGCCACGGCAAACTGGCTGACACTGACGGCGGCGGTGCACAAATGCTGCGCAGCTAGCGCCATTCGACGGCCAACACCGCGGTTCCTGGTGTGTCCGCTGTGCCGTGCGTGTGATCATTGCTTGTACAGCCCTCTCGCAGTGTCCGGAGCAAGTATGGTGGGTCTGACACACCGGTGCCAATGTGTTCTTTTTTCCATTTCCAGGAGTGTATATTCAAAAGTAATTGTACACACTTCGTGAGTGCAATGTACAATCGAAATAAGAGTACAATGTTAAATAAAGTTTTGTCTGAAACTGATTTATTATGCAGTAGAAAAGAGATTACAAGGGTAACAGAAAATTGCCGGCCGGAGTGGCCGAGCGGTTCTAGGTGCTACAGTCTGGAAACGCGCGACCGCTACGGCCGCAGGTTCGAATGCTGCCTCGGGCATGGATGTGTGTGATGTCCTTAGGTTAGTTAGGTTTAAGTAGTTCTAAGTTCTAGGGGACTGATGACCTCAGAAGTTAAGTCCCAAAGTGCTCAGAGCCATTTTAACAATTTTTTTTTTTTTGTAACAGAAAATTAATTCTTTTCAGAGAGTAACGGTATGAAAGAACCCAAAATTCCACACACGTATGTACTGTACGTTTAGCACAGGATGTGTTCAAAATGATGTCAATATAAACGAAGACAGAGACGTGCTCGACTTTTCTCAACTCTCAGAATGTTGCACGTTCCGTTCATCTTATTCTGGAACGTTGCACACCAATTGTCAGTTCACTGATGTTGTTGCGCTACGTTCTCAATTGCAACAGCATGCAAGAGCTCTTTGAGATGGCCACGAAAGTAGAAGTCTAGGGCTTAAAATCCGTAGATCTGATGGCCCAAGCAACTGATTCTGCAGACCTGTCGACTTATCAGGATAAGCAACTCTGAGATACTCTCTTGCCACCTTACTGAAATGAGCAAGGGCTCCATTGACAAAGCAACACCAGTCGATATGCAGATGAACACGACAGGCCAAAAGCCTATACTGTCCCAGAATGTAATGCTTATCAAAAATGACGTTATGCATCATAACTCGTAAATAAAACAGTTTCAGAAAAAAACAGTCTGCTCTCATATTGATCTGCACATCACACCCACGAGGTGTGTAAAGTTACTTTTGAGTCACCCTGCATACAGACGGAAAGAGGGCTACATTTCTTACATAGTTAGAAGTCTAGTTTAGTGTGGCCAGTATCACAGTCCATGAGTTAATATCTAATTGTCAGCCCTCTGATGTTGGCGATGCCGAAAATGATGGGAGTGCCTGAAAATTGATCGATTCTGAAATAGTGAGAATGAACCTGAATGACATTAACACGGAGATGTATATACAACACTTATCATAAGAAATTGTAGCCAGCAGCTCAATGCATGTGCTGATGTTTGTACACAAACTTCTGATACTGTCGAAGATGTGAATGGTCTTTGTGGTACAACATCATAATTGGTTGTTTCTGAAACAGCAAGAATGATACTGGTAAGTAAAATGTGAAAAAATATAGGCGCTCATTCACTTATAGAGGTACGTTCATACGAACATCACCACCGGGATCCTGGGATGCAGTGATTAAATCAGTCACATCATTATCATCAGGGTCCTGAGATGGTGTACTCATAGGGGTTGCCCATAGAGTATAGTCATTCATGAATTGTAAAAACAGCAACAATATAACAGTCAAGAGTATCGAAAATACAACCATTTACACACAGGATATGACTAATACCTACATGGTGAAAGGTGGCTACACTGAGCCACAGCGCCAGAGATTGCGCCAAAGAGTATTATTCAGCCGCCTCCACTGGCAGTGCTTGGGGAGAACTCGTAGTAGTCAGTGCTTGTTGAGATGCGCTAGTGAAAAGTGCTGGCCGAGAACTCGTTGTAGGCAGTGCTTGCTGAGATGTGATACTGAAAAGTTCTTGTTGAGATGTGATAGTAACGAGTCGGTGTGGAAATATTGTAATGATTAGAGTGCTTTTCGTCAATATATGAAGGTAAAAGAAAAAAAAATTTCCTTTTCTTTTTATTATCTCAATGTCTTAAATAATGCACCATTACAGGTTCAGTCAACAAAGCATCTGGCTTGTGTTCTTGTATTAGAGTGTAATTCTGCTTTCCTTACGCAATTATAGTATTTCTATTTTTTAGTTACTTCAGTATAAATGGTATTTAAAATTTCTTGTCTTGTTGAAGAAGAACCGTGCCAGATGTGTACGTTGAGTCACACTCCCACACACAGAACAATTACACTTGTGCTTTGGTTTCGTAGGTTTTACAGTTGCTGGGGACTTAATTAATTAATTGTGTTAACGAAAATTTTCATTTCATTCTTAGTTGTTGTTCTATGCAGTCAGATTGCTTAATAATACTAGTCAGGGCCAACCATTTACGAAACAGCGTAATCGGACTTACAGCTACTAAAAATATTTGCATTTGACGCTGCATCACAGACAGGAGCGCCTGCGATGGTGTACTCAACGACGAACCTGGGTTCACGAATGGCAAAACGTAATTTTTTCGGATGAATCCAGGTTCTGTTTACAGCATCATGATGGTCGCATCCGTGTTTGGCGACATCGCGATGAACGCACATTGGAAGCGTGTATTCGTCATCGCCATACTGGCGTATCACCCGGCCTGATGGTATGGGGTCCCATTGGTTACACGCCTCGGTCACCTCTTGTTCGCATTGACGGCACTTTGAACAGTGGACGTTACATTTCAGATGTGTTACGACCCGTCTCTCTACCCTTCATTCGATTCCTGTGAAACCCTACATTTCAGCAGGATAATGCACGACCCCATGTTGCAGGTCCTGTACGGCCCTTTTTGGATACAGAAAATGTTGGACTGCTGCCCTGGCCAGCACATTCTCCAGATCTCTCACCAACTGAAAACGTCAGGTCAATGGTGGCCGAGCAACTGGCTCTTCACAATACGCCAGTCAGTACTCTTGATGAACTGTGGTATCGTGTTGAAGCTGCATGGGCAGCTGTACGTGTACACGCCATCCAAGCTCTGTTTGACTCAATGCCCAGGCGTATCGAGGCCGTTATTACGGCCAGAGGTGGTTGTTCTGGGTACTGATTTCTCAGGATCTATGCACCCAAATTGCGTGAAAATGTAATCACATGTCAGTTCTAGTATAATATATTTGTCCAATGAATACCCGTTTATCATTTGCATTTCTTCTTGGTGTAGCAATTGTAATGGCCAGTAGTGTATTTGACTGAAGCGATTATGCTGAATGTTGACATTGTTGCTGCATGGCTTCAAGTCTTGTGATTTAAGGAACTGCCGATTCTTTGATGTTAACGCGTTGTTTTTCGGTTACAATAAGGTGAAGTGCTGTTGGCTGGCTGTGCTTGTCGTATGCGGTATGCCTATTTTGCTTCAAACGAAGGTGTATCACAAGTTCTTCACAGCTAATATCGTCGAGACAATCTTTCTGGTCCACAGTTCTCTTCTCAAGATGATCTAATGTCTGAACAGTCACTGGTATGTAAATGGCATTCCTTAGCATCTCCATAATTTTATATGGTGAACAGATGCATGGAAGAATCCGTAGATTGTATGAATCAATTTATCATTGAGAAATGAATTCGCTGCAATACTTTACTCGACTCAAATTGTGCTAATCATTAGTATATCCAGTGAATGAGCTGACTCGTAACATTTATTTGAACCCTTCTGTGGAAACCTAATAACGATCCTATTCAATTTTCTTTGTAAATTCTATTATGCGCTCAGTCATTCTTATTTCTGTGTTAAGCTTGCTGACATTCACTCATAACACAAAACCTGATATTCGTCTAAAGCATCAGTGTCATATAAGTCATGAAGTACTTGCACAACTTTACCACTTCCCAGCTATGGATTGCTGTTTTATGCCGTGATATTAGGAATAGTGCTGCACAGTTCTAAGCCTGTCAGCACAATGCTCCTGTCCACTTTGCTCAGTTCAGTTGGTGGAGAGCAATTCGTGCTTAGTACCAGCGATCGACCGTTGGAAGTCAAAATGTGTGACAGTGCTCCTAATGCACAGCTGACAAACTGGTGTTTCTGATTATCATTTTTGTATCTTGTTCTTCTTTGTAGTTGTCAGGGCAAACTTGAGACGTAGATGTACTCAGAGGTATGTACTGAACTTGTAGTAACACTGATTACCGCAAAATCAGCGGCGTAATTCTTTTGGAACTGCAAATCGCAGGATGAGTCAAAATATTAGACACTATTTTATATTGTTCCAGGTACTGCCGCAACATCTAAATTTACAATTTCACATTCATTATATTTCCACATAGTCTTGGGTAGTGCATTCGACATGAACACTCCACAAAAACTCGAGATAGAAAACTTTTTGATGAACTTAAGCAGGTCGATACCTGTACGTGGTCTGCCAAGTAGAACAACTAGTAGCTTTTTTTTTTTTTTAATGGACCATCCAAGCCCTTTACTGTGTGATTTTAAATATAGTCCTTTCCCAATTGCCACAGATTCCACGAATCTCTTATGTCATTTTACCTCGTCAAGCTGCTGCTGCGTGTTTTTCTCATTTTTCACTACCTGGCGATAGCTGCCTCACTGCTGGCTAAAAAACCACCGCTGAAATCACCGCCAAGGCCAGAACTATGAACGGAACGATCCCAGCTGATATGTTAGGCAATGGTAGGACTCTAGGCATTTTAATCAGTTTTTCTTTTGAGGCTCTTTTAGCTGCTGCCAATGATACCTAAATGCATTTTTTAAACATCCTTACATGCCCTTCTTCTTCTTATTCTCTTTATTGTTCCGTGGACGATGAGCTGCATTTACAACTCGACTAAAATTTAGTCCCATACCTAATTTAAGTTTGGTGTGCATTGCTTTATGTACTAAATGTGTAGTGATACGCTGTCCATACAAATATCTCTTCTTGAGTGTATTTCCTTCATACGATGGGCTAATATTCGATCTGCAGCATAATATCCGGAACATCCTTATTTACTGCGTATGCGATATCGTGCGTGATGTTTGAAGACCTCATCTAAAAGACTGATTCCCTTGTCACGATGCACGAGTCATTTATGTAGCTTGGTTCCAGGTCCACAGTAGATATATGTAGAGATATGAAGTTCTCTAGGTGATTTATCGAGAATACCACTACTTTCGATGATGAGCTTCCTATCACATATGCTATTCTGCTGTGCTGTTTCAGGTTTGTGTTATTACAATTCCTCCAAATGTTGTACGACTGAGGGAAGCTGAGTCATTAAACAAGAGCTTTTCGCCTCTCACTTTATGACATTCGACGAGAAAGACATCCGGTTCATTGCTTCTCTGTACTCTTCTGTGTAAAGATCCCTGCCACTGATACCGTTTAAGATGTAATTTCTAGGGTTTGTTCATCGTTCCTTGGAAACTGTGTATCTGCTGATCAGTCTGGGGGAGGGGGGTACGATTTCTCAAATGCTGTCTCATCTTTTGAAATATGTAAGAAATTACCTACATTAAATCTCTGTTTGCATGGATCTACCGTTTTGACTGTACACGGAATTTACAAGCACTTTATCGTGTACGTCAATTGGTCTCATTTATGGACAGACTAGTTACACGTGTCAATGATTTGTAGAAGGATATCAGTCCATTTACAAGAATCGCAAATGTTAAAACACATCCACATCTGTGTTTTTATTATTCAGTTCAAACATTCAACAGCACATGCCTTCATCTGAGAGAATGTCAAGTAGTAGTGTATCCATTGCTGTTCCATTACGATCTTGAAATATCTGTTATAGAGCTCGCTGTTGTGAACTGTTTGGAGACTGCTTGGGATACGGCAGATTCCTGACTGCAGCATTTTATCAAACACCTTTGCAGCTGCCTTGTCCATTTTTGTTTTCACACATAGGGCACAGGCAAATTTCGAGTATGTATCAATAACCATTAAAACTTATTTAAAACCTTTATTCGCGCATCAATATTTCCTCATATCTTCAAAGTCCACATACTTTAAGTCGTTTAAACCTCGAATTATAACTTCCCTAACTGGTAATATTTTGCATGCTTCTGAACAGCTGTCTTCGTAATTATTCGATGATACATCCTTCTCTGAACTCAGAAATTATTGGAATTATTTCATTTTAATGTACTGTGTTCTCAAGTACAGTCGATGTGAGCAACTGTGATAGGTGAACTATCTCGTTGGAATCGTTGTAATACGTGTACTGTTGTGAAATGTTAATATTCTTATTCTGAATGTCGACAATGCTAGTACCTGGTACATCCACTAATGCAAGTTTAATAATATTTTTGTAATTCTAATTATTGGAGCATGTTTCTCCTACTACGCTGACTTTCTTATATGCTTTTGAATACGTAATTATTTTGGTGAATAGCTGTCGAGTTTTCTAGTTTTTAAGAATATTAGATTCAGGAAACTAGGTTTTCATTGAAATTCTCTATCACCAGTCTGTACTGTATTCTTAGTTAATCTTATATCTTGAGTATCAAGCATATATTATTTTTCCTTCTCACCCCGTAAGTTCTGTCTATCTGACTACAGCTATAATGTTTAACGAAATCACCAATAGCTTCTTCTTCTTCTTCTTCTTCTTTAGCCTTCAAGCCTTGTTATTGGGCTAAAAGTGTGTCTGAGTGACTGATGTCTTTTCAGATTCCCTAATATCAGCAAAAAGTGGTTCAAATGGCTCTGAGCACTATGGGACTTAACAGCTGATGTCATCAGTCCCCTAGAACTTAGAACTACTTAAACGTAACTAAACTAAGGACATCACACATATCCATGCCCGAGGCAGGATTCGAACCTGCGACCATAGCGGTCGCGCGGTTCCAGACTGAAGCGCCTAGAGCCACTCGGTCACAACGGCCGGCTAACTACAGCAACTGCAGTTTCTGTTACAGTCTTACATACTTCAACGACTTTATGTTCTGTCGACTTGTTGTTACTAAGCACTTAAGAACCGTATAAAATGTATAGTCGTATAGTCTCTCAGTCACCTTCTTTTCAATTACAATGACCAATGCCATTAACTAGTCTGTCTTCTTTTCAGTTATGCTAACCCTTGCAGTTAATTCATTGATTAACCTCGAGATGGTCTGAGAATAAGTATATTATTTCTTTACACTTTTGTTGAATGCTTCAAGACTAGTAGTAGTAGTTGTTGTTGTTGTTGTGGTCTTCAGTCCAGAGACTGGTTTGATGCAGGTCTCCATACTACTCTATCCTGTGGAAGCTTCTTCATATCCATTTCCCTTCCTAAATTTTCTAACTTACCTGCCCGATTGAGGGATCTGACATTCCACGCTCCGATCCGTAGAACGCCAGTTTTCTTTCTCCTGATGATGTCCTCCTGAGTAGTCCCCGGCCGGAGATCCGAATGGGGGACTATTTTACCTCTGTAATATTTTACCCAAGGAGACGCCATCATCATTTAACCATACAGTACAGCTGCATGCCCTCGGGAAAAATTACGGCTGTAGTTTCCCCTTGCTTTCCGCCGTTCGCAGTACCAGCACAGCAAGGCCGTTTAGTTAGTGTTACAAGGCCAGGTCAGTTAATCATCCAGACTGTTTTCCCTGCAACTACTGAAAAGACTGCTGCCCCTCTTCAGGAACCACACGTTTGTCTGGCCTCTCAACAGATACCCCTCCGTTGTGGTTGCACCTACAGTACGGCTATCTGTATCGTTGAGGCACGCAAGCCTCCCCACCAAAGGCAAGGTCCATGGTTAACGTTTAATACTATCAGTAAACATCTGAATTTTCACATCAATGTACAAACGAATTTTCTCCCTTCCCCTCTCAAACTGTTTGTACACACACACACACACACACACACACACACACACACAATTCATATCTTAACATCCTCATTCAGCGTCATAGTATCAATAACTAAAAAGCTGTGCTGTGAATGATTCCAGAAATCTCTGCATAAAGTTGTAAATTCATCAAATGTCATTTCAGTTCCTACATGTGCCCGGTAAATCTGTTTTAAACTTACACTATTCTGTTAGAATGCAATAATAAGGTTTGCATTCGCTCTTATCAATAGTTCTGGAATCCTAGAATGTCTGCCTTAGGTAACAGATGTCAGCACCTCTGTGTCAGCCAAAACAAACGTATCTGCATGTTTGATCTCGATTTTCCGGTGCCTCGTTGTCGAATATGAATACTGTACCAGGTTTTACTCCTTCAGGTAGTGGGACATCATTACTTTGGGTAAATGTCTTGTCTGTAATACGGTCGATGCCTAAAAGTATTTTCTCGAGTAGCTGGAACAGTGTTTTTGAAAATGCACATACAGTCTCGAAGCGAACACCATCTGAAAACATTAGCAGGGACATGAGAACGTCTGTCTACCTGCAATTAGGTGAACCTACTAAAATTTATCTAATACAGCCCGACAGTAGTGATTCATTCTTCTTATTCTGTCTGAAGTATTCTCAGACCTGTCAGTTACAGCAAAATCCTCATGAAGAGGATGTTTCCTCCACTCACTCATGTTGCGTAATGTATGACTACTCAAGCATACTGGGGTTTTGTGGAAAAAAGAAACATGTATGTCATACAGGCACTTCATTATTTCTACATATAGCTGGGTAAATATACACAATCAAATGAGAACGCAATTCTATGCCTACATCAAGTATTGTAAACTCAGTTCCATATACTGCCAGGCAAAACATATCGAAATATTCAGTGATATCTTCTTCTATAGGGTTCAGAGTTTGTTGGAACGGTTCCTGTAAACTGATGTACATTGTGTCGTAGAACCTAGAAGCGTAATACTGCCAGCTCAATCGCTGGTTGAGTGCTTGCGTATGACATAGCTGCTATACATTAAATTCTTGAATGGCTGTTCCTGCATGTGAGTCAATACCGCTGAGTTAAAACATTTTATTGTTCATGGGAAGTAGACAGCACTAATCTTATGATAACTCAGTACGACAGTATGTGTTGTCTAAGTATTTTGAGTAAACATGTCCACAATTGCTACTGAGTTGTCACACAGCCTGCAGCCCTCTACAGCTACTTTCATAATTTGTGTTTTCAAAAATCACTGCTGGGTTGAATTCACGACCAGGGAGCATTTCGGCATTGAAACGTTTACTTTAGCTTGAATTTGGGATGCAAGACGAATTAAAAATGGATATATATACTCCTGCTGAGGTGTCTTTATCAGGCGATACTCCGAAACATCATCTAGACATAAGAAAATAAATCGAGTTACAATATGCACACATATATGAGATGCAAGAATACTGATGACACTTATAGGATTTTGACTATTCAAGTCGAGCCTGGCATCTCATGGTGGTGATGTTCGCTCATCGATGACCCATCGCTAACTGAAATCATTACTTATCAGTCGTGTGTGTGTGTGTGTGTGTGTGTGTGTGTGTGTGTGTGTGTGTGTGTATTACTTTGGCAATGCAGTATGGGTAACTTTGGGGTCGATGTATTGTGCAGTTATCTGTATGGGGAACCTAACGTTAGAATCTAGGCTAGTTCCATCAGTTTCGAATCAATGTAATCTCTGGTTACCACATCCAAAGGACCATTTATTATTATCTGAAGAATCATCTTGTGCTGATGCCATTTAAAATTTATTTGTTATGTGGAGTGATCTGAAATTCTATAATCCTGACAAGTGAATTTTCATGGGTCTGATATAAATAACCCTGCAGGTCAGACTGAGTGCTTTTCTTTGTGAGTAAATAATAGGAAGGAAAAAAACATGTTAAGTGGATTTTCATCTTCACTGGGAGGAAGTCGGCTATATATATAGCAGATGACCGCTATCCATAGGGTGAAACATCTCCTATGTTGCCAAATAGGGTTAGGCGACAGCTACCGCAAAATTGCCGGCCAGTGTAGCCGAGTGGTTCTAGGCGCTACAGTCTGGAACCGCGCGACCGCTACGGTCGCAGGTTCGAATCCTGCCTCGTGCATGGATGTGTGTGATGTCCTTAGGTTAGTTAGGTTTAAGTAGTTCTAAGTTCTAGGGGACTGATGACCTCAGAAGTTAAGTCCCATAATTCTCAGAGCCATTTGAACCACCACAAAATGATGGCAACACAGATTAGAAACAATTTATTTACAGAAACGTTACAGACACTTAATACAAATGTAATAAGCCGCACTAGTTCAGTTTGCTTGCACTGATCTGCTCTGAACTCTGGTTTAGTCTTCAACCCAGTGAACAATAACTATGATCACTTGTAGCATGTGCAGTTGGCTTCTTCTTGACAGCGACGGTAGACATGGTCCTGAAGCTGTCTTGAGATACTGTTGATACTGTGAGATACTGTGGCGATACAAACTGACGATTGGAGCCATGTGTTGCTTAGTCTGCATTTGGAGGATGCAGTCCACTTTGGGACCATCTGACGTCAAGCGGATGCATAAAATAGGCCTTTCCGGTTTGCGCCTTCCGTGGTCGTTAGCCATAGTTCAGTGGCGCCTGAAGTGTGGGCAGCTCGGTACTCTTCCATGTATGACTGTGTTCTGTACCTTTCAGAGGACCTCAATGTAGTGTCTTGTAGAGGACCACTCTAACGCACTGTACGAGTGTGGACATGGGATTTAGCAGCGGGTAGAGCTGGCGCCGCCTCCCCACAGCTTTCTCCATCATCGTGTCGAAACCCGGTTAGACGGCTGTCGAGAGTTACCGCTAGGTAGTGGCGTTGCTTCCCCATTACACAACACAGTTACATCTAGGATGTGTACCTGGCTCAGGTCGACGAGGACTGGGCGTCTCACTGCGAGTGCTCGATTCTACGCTGCATTGAAGTCCAACCTCAGTTTGACACCAGGTCGTTGCAGGTGGACTAGAGACTGCATAAACTGGATCGAAACGCTGTCTTGTGACGGGGTGCAGAAGCTGCAGCACTACTTGTTTTCTTCTGCCCAACGCACTCCGCAAGACTTAGAGATTAGTACTGCTAGTGGAACACGGCATTTTATCACTCTGAGCCCCAGAAATGGTCCCCTGGACTGGCGAGGCGCTGTACACGATGCTTCAAGGCGATGGCAATGTGCGAGCGCTTGTGAAGGAAGAAGAGGAGAAAAAAATAAAATAACGACATGAGGCGATGCATATCCCTTGCCAAGCGGGGCATCATTCAGGCAGATGGGGAAGGTATAGGTAGTTGTCGGGGATGTTTCATGTGCACCCGTTCCTTCAACTACAGGACCTCACAGGCACCCCGTATCTTTAGCAAGAAGACGAGTATGTTTGGGCCTCTCACTAACCACTTAACATTAACAATAACTGCAAAAATAAAAAAATTAAAAAAAACGCGCTGGATCAGTGAGAGAATAGCATTGTGTGGCAGGAGTTTCATATTGAAAATATTCAGTTTATCATAACTTTACATAAACGAAATTTTATGGGATTTTTTTACCGAACGTGTGACAGACTGGGCCGCTTTGAAACTTGCTCTGAGCCGCATGGGGCTCGCGACCCGCAGGTTGAGCATCCCTGCTTTAGTCTCTGTCCCATTCACTAGGAAAAAGGCGATGTCCATGAGTCATAAGTTAGATGTTTGTAATTCTATTGCCAACGAGCATTTGTCTTTTGTAAATCATTGAGCCCTCGGTAAATATGATGCATCGTTACGGATGAACGATGGAAAAGATACCAAAATTACAACACATGCTGTTCGAGACTTCTGTTTACTTAATTGTGACAAACAACTCAGTTATTCTCAACTATACAAGACCCTCATCATATAACCTTCCGTCAGAAAAATATTCACCAGAGTAAACAACTTTTATCGTTACAACATTATTTCTAAACCAAATTACATAAATGATCAGGGCAGTTGCAAGGGCTTCGAAGATTGTCTTTCCAGATGGAAAAGATATAATAGGGATGAAGGATTTTCAGTGTGTGGGAGGAATGGAGGGGCTGCAGTAGTTAATTCTCGCTGAGGCCTGCAGATGGTCAAAATACTTAAAGACACTTCGTGATCTACTTGTTCCTGCACTTCACTGAGGGACATTACTATCTCATCCAGCATACCAGTATCACAAGTACACGATGCATGCTCCCGTGTATCCATTGTACAGGTTTAGTGTGTGAATGAAGAGTGTTTCATGTTGCTCATAGGATTTTGGTACGATGCGGATGAACATAATTCCAGGCCCTGCATGATATGCTACGGGCCGAGGTCGTCGCTAGGTATCGCGGATTTTGGTATCAAAAATACCGCCTCAACCTGTTTACGCTAAATAGAGACGTTATACTCTTATACGACACGCTTTTATGTGATTGAACAGATTTTGCAGCAATTTTTTATTCCTCCAAATCGCTGGTTAATGAGTTGAAAACTATATATCTCATTACATTTTTCTGGCATGCCTTTACCATTTACATTTTAAGTGTGGTTACTTCATATACCTGTCGTTTACTGGTGTTGCCATTCTGAGGACCAAAGTCCACTGTACAAGAGATTGTCAAATATCTATTCCAGTTCGAATATAATAGTAATAAGTGAAATACAGTGCTGAAGGAAAAATTTTCTTCATTTTACTGTCGTGTATTTACCTTTGTTTTAGAATGGACTGAAGCCTGTAGCTATAAAAGTCTTCTATCCTTTAAGAAAGGAAGTAGACTGTAATTTCATGGCAGCTCCTTCTGCACCATAGATATAAAAGCAGTCAGAGGTCTGTAAATACTCAAGATGAAGTCTTACATAAATTCAACCCAAGGGTGTGAAACTCGTGTACCTTGAAATGATAATAATTGAAAGAATTTATGAAGCTTGTAAGTGGTACAGGTTATTAGATCTGATACTAAAACCTAATTTTTAGATGTTGTAAAAGGAAAGAAAAACCGATGTACTGACAGTTTCTTTTCTCTTGAAGGGAATGAATTAAAGAACCAATTTAATTCTTATTGCTGCTACCAGTTTTATTCAGTTCTCTGACAGTTTCATCCGTTTTCTTTTTTATAATAACCCTGTAATGGTACTTGAATTACGTAACCATTACGGCACCTCACCTCAACCTCTCGATAGCAACAATATTCTACTGTGTTTCTGTAAAATAGTTAACATATTTCTGTGACAACGTTCAGATTTGATTTCATTAATGTAGAGGTACTTCGATTCATCGATATGTATATATTACAATGATATTATTCTTACGTGTATTCTTTCTTTTGCCACTATGATCATTGACGTACTTGTAACTCTGATTTTTGGGCGCGTAAGCGGTTATTTGAGAGTCAAGCTTTGGTTGTCATGTTAAAAAGACGCAAATTGTAGTCAGTTTATGAAATGTGAACTTTAACAGTGAGGAAGATATTTTCAAATATGTTTTATATTGTGAAGTGATGTTTTGGAACGAGTTACGTGATATTGAAACAAAAGTAATAAAAAAGAAGTGTAACTTAAAATCGGAGTGCTGATTAATTTTTTACATCACCATTGTCCTAACTTGCAAAAGCTTCATCTTCAAGAATGGTTTATGAAACACATCTATAAAACTTTTGAATATCGCAGAATAACACCTAGGCCTCTTTGCATCCGAGCTTGGAATCATCACTACCTAGATTTTCGATGATTGAGCCATGATTTCACAACGAGACCAGCGTGGGAAACACGAAAAGATGAGTGCCTAGTTTATCCATTATTTCAAGAAATGACTTTATTAACTGTGCTCTAATGACACCTGCCACATAATATAACATTGTTGTTGCCCGAAAATGCAACATTTAGCAGCGTGAGCAACACTACAATCATAATTAAAAAATTGTTAGAACCCATTCCTCATGATGCTGACATTATATCCAATTTTTGTCATAACTGTGAGAGTAATGACGTCTTCCCATTTTATGTACCTCCAGAGAAACGAAGAATAAACATTTCAGTGGCAACATCAAGGTTATAAACGAAATAAGATCACTGATCGGATATTAAAGATATAATAAGAAGAAACTAGTTTTGGAAGCTGCGACAAAGCGCATTTATATACACAGTGATCCAAGAGATACACGAATTTCCTCCTTTATTTCCAATGTACGACTAGAAAACGTCAGACTATCGATTTTGGTCAATAATGGTCATGCACAGATCTTTCATCTTTAACAGATCTGAAGATACTTATCATTGACTGAATTCGATGGTATGAGGAGAATATTGAGTAATTATAGACTGGAAATAAAGAAAGAAATTCCTGAAACTAATTGTGTCAAATTTAACATTCGAAATAGGTTTTAAACAAATGGCTATTCTGGGATTGTGAAAGACAAAAATTCTTGTTAAACAAGCTTTTTTTCTGCAAACATAGACGTCAGGGTGTGACAGAGCAATGGTTGCGTGGAAATGATTGGGCATGTCGTGACGCCGCCGGTCGGGAAAGAGCAGGAATAATTATCAACTGGCTGCACCACAAGGCTGGCGCGGTTGTATAACAGCGACTGCTAGGGTCTCAAAGTGAAGCAGGGACTGCCTGCTTCTCGTGTGCCCAGATTTTCAGACAGCGGTTGTACGTGCTGAGAAGCCCTATGCCTTACCACTTGTGACGTGTTGCGTAACTGCTAGCACTTTTCTATAAGCCACCCGGTGGCGGCGTAGTGCTGCGACTGCTTCTGTGCGCCTTTGCACCCTGAGGACGTGCTTTCGTAATGTGGCCTAAAGTGGCTGCAACCAGCGCAGGCATGAGCAATATCTTGTGCAGTGTCTCCGACTGCTGCCATAATTACCTGCTTTGCACGATGTACATACATGGTAGACTTCTCTTCTGAACACATCCTCTACGTCCCCCTTTCCTCCATGAACATCTGTCTTCATGAAATAAGCGTTTTTGCACATCTACTTCCATAGTAGAAAGGAGGACGTTGCAACCATGCCGGCACTAGGACGCGAACGTGTGTCTTTGACAAGCGTTCTCTTACCAAAGAGAATCTACCACCAATCGGCAGCGGTCATTCTGAGCAGAGAGCGGACAAAGAGCCATGTAAAAAGTAAAGCTGTTCTCCATGCAAAGTTTCATTCTCTCCTAGGCATGGTCCTATTGGAGATGGTGTGCGTTTGCCTTCCTCCAATATTCGAACTGACTGAAGGAAGAACCTGAAATTTCGCACTCGTATCCACCTAGCCGATGAGCCACAGGAGTGCTGCGGGCCTTGAACAATAAGACGACGAATCATTCAAAACAAGAGCGACTGTTACTTCAATAACTGTACACATTTTGCTCCCTTTCCTTTTCTGTCTGCGTGTAAAGAAAGGGCATTTGAAGGCGAGAGCTCGGTTAACTGACAATACAGTCATTGTCCACATCCCACAGACAAACTCTGCAAACCACACGGAGTGCGTGGGCGAGGGTACTTTCCATTGTACCAGTTTTAGGACTTTTCCCGTTCCACTCGCCTATGGAGCGAGGGAAGAGTGAGCGCTTAAAAGCCTCT
The DNA here is from genome assembly GCF_023864345.2 of Schistocerca serialis cubense. Taxonomy (NCBI): domain Eukaryota; kingdom Metazoa; phylum Arthropoda; class Insecta; order Orthoptera; family Acrididae; genus Schistocerca; species Schistocerca serialis. Next base: position 140,786,459 of record NC_064638.1, on the reverse strand, counting down.
GGAGGGGGGGGGGGGGGGTGTGTCTGATCCGGGAGCAATACGAAAGGGGCTGTACTATTTTCCTACATTCCATAGTTAAAGATGGATGCTGGAACTTTTTAGGCCGGCTCTCGTGGAATAGGTGGTGTCTGTCTTGATGCATCTGCCGATTAAAGTTTACAAGAATCTCCGTGACGCTATCCCTGGGTAAAACGGACCTGATAGTCCTGGGTCTCACGCAACTGAGCAATATTCCAGGATTGGTCGCACGAGTGTTTCGTAAGCAATCTCATTTGTATACTGATAGCATTTTCCCAAAATCCTATCGATGAATCGATGTCTGCAACCTGCTATGCCTACAACTGTGTCTATGTGATCATTACGATTCGTATCCCCACAAATTGTTACACACAGGCATTTGTATGAGTTGATTGATGCCAAATATGACTCACATATTGTAGTCATATGGTATTACATTTTTCGATTTTTTTTTGTTTTTTTTCGGGTAAATTTATATTTCTGAACACTTGAAGCTAGTTGTCAACGTTTTCAACTCCCCTTCTCCTGCCTGAAATCTTATCTAAATGAATGAATAACTGTGCAGGTCTTTCAAATAGCACTTCGTTACAGATAACTGGAGCACTTGTGAAATGACAGCAGTTATCATTAATATGGTCTGCCACGTAGTATTAATACACAACGAGAATAGCAAGGGTCCCAACACGTTTGCTTCGGGTGTACCAGAAGTTAATTCTACATACGTTGATGACTTTTGTTGTGCTCCAGATTTTAGTGAGCAGCGTCGTCTTTCTTATCTACTTGAGGGACATCAGGTAGCCAAGAAAAGTGTATTATTTGATTACTTATTTTACGTATGGTGTGTGTACAAAAATTTTGTTTCTCTTTTTTGTTTCATGTTGCACAGGGAAGCGCTGGCAACGTGATGCAAAGGTTTCTGCCGACGCAGTAATCGGCACTGCGGGTCACTAAGCAAAAGGGGACCGACGTTCACGGCTGCGAGAACAGCCATCATTGTTCAATCTTCTTTGCGTATTCTTAGTAAATCGATGTTTGATGTTGATTTATGTATGATGTAAGCTCACAAGAGGTCTCGAACATGTAATGTTCACTGTACATGATGTCGGCGTGTTATTAATAAGTGTGTTAATCTAAATGTGTGTCGACTATGAATGCTGAGTAGCTTAGTGATCCGCCGAATAAGCTAGGAAGAGACACTTTCAGTTTCACTCATTTTTGTGTCACAGTGAAGGAAAGGGCTTTGACTTTTGTTGATCAGTTAACGTTCGCTTGGAAGTTATTAACAAGTAGTCTATCTCAGAAATCATTAGGCCCGCCGGAACATGTTCTGAAAGTTACATCTGTAGGCAGTAAATAAAAAAATTAATTTGAAAAAAAGTGTTTGAATCATAATTCTGGAAAAATAGAAAGATGAGAACTTTAATTTCTTCAAAGTGACCAATTTTGAACAATGCCTTGCAGTAGTTTAACTTAATTCTTCGAGTTGAGATTTGACTGTGATGGTAACTCAAGATTTATTCAAGGAGGTTAGAATAAATGGCGGATGGCGTCATGGAGGTAAATAAAAGAAGGGAGATGGCGCTATAGACTTATGCTATACGTTGTTTTGAAGCCAAAGAGGGTGGGGCCTACCGCCATCTTAAATAGACCAAAACATTGGCAGACTACTGTTTATGATACTAAGAATTACAGTGCTTACATGAATAATATGTCAGGAAAGCCATTTCGAACGTTTGAATGCATGGTTGCTGTAGTAATACGACATATTTGGTCTCGTTAATGTAACTTGCTTTTTTGTTGACAAATTTCGAAAACCAAAAAGAGAAGGAAGCATGCTTTCGGAATCCGTTTAATTTCACTTTTACTGTATTTGTATTGATAACGAATGAAACTCCGAAACCAATGCTTGTTTGCTTAGTGATACTGCTTCTTGTTATATTTTCACCTTTCAACTCGTATGCACAACATTTTTAATGTTCACGTTTGCAAAAAAAAAAAAAAAAAAAAAAAAAAAAAAAAAAAAAAAAAAAAAAAAAAAAAAACTGTATGTTCTTTGCTAGCCCATAAACGTGTGCAATAAGGAAAAAGCAAGGCTTGCTTTTGTATCTTGAGCATGTCAACAAACTGGACGATTATTGAAATGTCAAAGAAATAGAACTGCATACAGGTATACCTCCACGCAGAATCGAGTTCTCGTTCAAATATTGCCAGTGCGTTAGTTTCACTGCAGTTACCACATCTTCTCACTTTGAAATCTTGCCTATTATGCGCCATTCAGTGTGTGACCAATAGTGGCAATTTACAGGAAAAAATATATATTTTTTTTAACATGTTCCAGCATTGTGCAATACTATAAACGTGATTAACGGAATGGAATATTGTTTGAACGGCTTTATCTACGAATGAAATACGATTCCTTTAAACTTTAGTTGACGATACGATCGATTAGTGCACCCATAAATTTTGGTGGAACAATTACGTCTCCACACAACAAAAGCATCAGATACTATTTGGGACACGACCCCAAAAGTCGATAGATATTCCCAACGGTCGAAACTGGGCAAGGGCACATCCAGTTGGCCTCGGGAGCATCAGAGTAACATCACGGGGAACTATCACCAAGGTGAATCATGGAGTTTTGGACTATATAAGATGGCGGACATCAGCTTCAAGTTTGGGACGTAATGACAATTCCCTTCATTTTTACCTCAATTGATAGCTTTATCTATGCCGAATATAGATGTCAGTTGAAGCCTGAGCATCATCCTGGTGACTCTTAGAAATCTGCTTCTCCGTTAAAGCCCTGTGTTAAACCTACCCTTTTAGTGTTAGTGCGTTGATTTGACAGTCAGTTCTGAGTATGTACTTTGAAACAATATACTTTCATGGATGAAAGAAATGGAGAATACAGCGTCTATATATATCCAGGGGACACCGGCTCACCTCATCGACTTTTATGCGTCGACGGGTGCTCAACTCCGAGGAACACTAAAGATAGGAAAGCATAAAATTATTCATATGACTCCAAGTAAGAGAGTACGCAGCGGGTGTCATCGTGGCTTATATTGGGACGGGACACCTCAATTTGCATACAAGATATCATGCTGGGTCTTTGCTGCCAAGAGATCCTCGATTCAATCTCAAATTTTGTTTGATACCCCGTACGATCGTCTCGTACTTTTGAAAATAAGAGTAGATATGATACTGAGTCAAATGCTTTTCGCAAAGTCAAAAGATACTGCATCTATCTGATTGCCTCGATCCGTGGCTTTCATAGTGTCATGTCAGAAAACGAGGATTGTGTTTCGGATGACAAATGTTTTCGGAATCCATGTTGGTTGTCATGGAGGAAACCATTGTATTCAAGATACTTCATACAGTTTGAGCTCAGCAAACGTTCTACGATTGTACAACAGATGCACGTCAAAAATATTGGACGATAGTTTTGTAATTTAGTTCTGCTACCTTTCTTGTAGACGAATGTGACCTGTGCTTTCTTCCAACTAGTGGGCACAGTTTTTCATTTGAGGCATCTGCCGTACATTATAGTTGAAAGAGGGGCAGCTCAGCAGAAAATTATTAATATAAAATACGATTATAGACATGGCAACTCATACTCCCTCCTTCAGCGAAATACCTAGTGAAGGAGAACCACCATCAAGCAAATTTTGAAATATATTTGCGTACTCGGAAACCTACTGGACGTTAACAATGTAAGCGTGGTACTTTATTCAGAAGGCAATTACCGAACAATCAGTTTAATAAGCCACAGCTGCAAAATAGTAACGCGAATTCTTTACAGACGAATGGAAAAACTAGTAGAAGCCGACCTTGGGGAAGATCAGTGTGGATTCCGTAGAAATACTGGAACACGTGAGGCAATACTGACCTTACGACTTATCTTAGAAGAAAGATTAAGGAAAGGCAAACCTACGTTTCTAGCATTTGTAGACTTAGAGAGAGCTTTTGACAATGTTGACTGGAATACTCTTTCAAATTCTAAAGGTGGCAGGGATCAAATACAGGGAGCGAAAGGCTATTTACAATTTGTACAGAAACCAGATGGCAGTTATAAGAGTCGAGGGACATGAAAGGGAAGCAGTGGTTGGAAAGGGAGTGAGACAGTGTTGTAGCCTTTCCTCGATGTTATTCAATCTGTATATTGAGCAAGCAGTAAAGGAAACAAGAGAAAAATTTGGAGTAGGTATTAAAATCCAGCGAGAAGAAATAAAAACTTTGAGGTTCGCCGATGACATTGTAATTCTGTCAGAGACAGCAAAGGACTTGAAAGAGCAGTTGAATGGAATGGACAGTGTCTTGAAAGGAGGGTATAAGATGAATATCAACAAAAGAAAAACGAGGATAAGGAATGTAGTCGAATTAAGTCGGGTGATGCTGAGGGAATTAAAAGGAAATGAGACACTTAAAGTAGTAAAGGAGTTTTGCTATTTGGGGAGCAAAATAACTAATGATGGTCGAAGTAGAGAGGATATAAAATGTAGACTGGCAATGGCAAGGAAAGCGTTTCTGAAGAAGAAAAATTTGTTAACGTCGAGTATAGATTTAAGTGTCAGGAAGTCGTTTCTGAAAGTATTTGTATGGAGTGTAGTCATGTATGGAAGTGAAACATGGACGATAAATAGTTTAGACAAGAAGAGAATAAAAGCTTTTGAAATGTGGTGCTACAGAAGAATGCTGAAGATTAGATGGGTAGATCACATAACTAATGAGGAGGGCATATTCTGAGGCATCAATGGATCACCAATTTAGTATTGGAGGGCAGTGTGGATGGTAAAAATCATAGAGGGAGACCAAGAGATGAATACACTAAGCAGATTCAGAAGGATGTAGGTTGCAGTAAGTACTGGGAGATGAAGAAGCTTGCACAGGATAGAGTAGCATGGAGAGCTGCATCAAACCAGTCTCAGGACTGAAGACCACCACAACAACGATAGCAGAAGGAAAACAGGTAACAAAAAATGGTTCAAATGGCTCTGAGCACTATGGGACTCAACTTCTGAGGTCATTAGTCCCCTAGAACTTAGAACTAGTTAAACCTAACTAACCGAAGGACATCACAAACATCCATGCCCGATGCAGGATTCGAACCTGCGACCGTAGCGGTCTTGCGATTCCAGACTGCAGCGCCTTTAACCGCACGGCCACTTCGGCCGGCTAACAGGTAACAAATCAGCACACAACGCTCTTCAACAACGTTCTTTTCACCTCCATGAAAGAGCTAAAAAATGGTTGTTGTTGTTGTGGTCTTCAGTCCTGAGACTGGTTTGATGCAGCTCTCCATGCTACTCTATCCTGTGCAAGCTTTTTCATCTCCCAGTACCTACTGCAACCTACATCCTTCTGAATCTGCTTAGTGTATTCATCTCTTGGTCTCCCCCTACGATTTTTACCCTCCACGCTGCCCTCCAATACTAAATTGGTGATCCCTTGATGCCTCAGAACATGTCCTACCAACCGATCCCTTCTTCTGGTCAAGTTGTGCCACAAACTTCTCTTCTCCCCAATCCTATTCAATACTTCCTCATTAGTTATGTGATCTACCCATCTAATCTTCAGCATTCTTCTGTAGCACCACATTTCGAAAGCTTCTATTCTCTTCTTGTCCAAACTATTTATCGTCCATGTTTCACTTCCATACATGGCTACACTCCATACGAATACTTTCAGAAATGACTTCCTGACACTTAAATCAATACTGGATGTTAACAAATTTCTCTTCTTCAGAAACGCTTTCCTCGCCATTGCCAGCCTACATTTTATATCCTCTCTACTTCGACCATCATCAGTTATTTTGCTCCCCAAATAGCAAAACTCCTTTACTACTTTAAGTGCCTCATTTCCTAATCTAATTCCCTCAGCATCACCCGACTTAAGTAGACTACATTCCATTATCCTTGTTTTGCTTTTGTTGATGTTCATCTTATATCCTCCTTTCAAGACACTGTCCATTCCATTCAACTGCTCTTCCAAGTCCTTTGCTGTCTCTGACAGAATTACAATGTCATCGGCGAACCTCAAAGTTTTTATTTCTTCTCCATGAATTTTAATACCTACTCCGAATTTTTCTGTTGTTTCCTTTACTGCTTGCTCAATATACAGATTGAACAACATCGGGGACAGGCTACAACCCTGTCTTACTCCCTTCCCAACCACTGCTTCCCTTTCATGTCCCTCGACTCTTATAACTGCCATCTGGTTTCTGTACAAATTGTAAATAGCCTTTCGCTCCCTGTATTTTACCCCTGCCACCATTAGAATTTGAAAGAGAGTATTCCAGTCAACATTGTCAAAAGCTTTCTCTAAGTCTACAAATGCTAGAAACGTAGGTTTGCCTTTCCTTAATCTTTCTTCTAAGATTAGTCGTAAGGTCAGTATTGCCTCACGTGTTCCAGTGTTTCTACGGAATCCAAACTGATCTTCCCCGAGGTTGGCTTCTACTAGTTTTTCCATTCGTCTGTAAAGAATTCGTGTTAGTATTTTGCAGCTGTGACTTATTAAGCTGATAGTTCGGTAATTTTCACATCTGTCAACACCTGCTTTCTTTGGGATTGGAATTATTATATTCTTCTTGAAGTCTGAGGGTATTTCGCCTGTTTCATACATCTTGCTCACCAGATGGTAGAGTTTTGTCAGGACTGGCTCTCCCACGGCCGTCAGTAGTTCCAATGGAATATTGTCTACTCCGGGGGCCTTGTTTCGACTCAGGTCTTTCAGTGCTCTGTCAAACTCTTCACGCAGTATCGTATCTCCCATTTCATCTTCATCTACATCCTCTTCCATTTCCATAACATTGTCCTCAAGTACATCGCCCTTGTATAGACCCTCAATATACTCCTTCCACCTTTCTGCTTTCCCATCTTTGCTTAGAACTGGGTTTCCATCTGAGCTCTTGATATTCATACAAGTGGTTCTCTTTTCTCCAAAGATCTCTTTAATTTTCCTGTAGGCTCTATCTATCTTACCCCTAGTGAGATAAGCCTCTACATCCTTACATTTGTCCTCTAGCCATCCCTGCTTAGCCATTTTGCACTTCCTGTCGATATCATTTTTGAGACGTTTGTATTCCTTTTTGCCTGCTTCACTTACTGCATTTTTATATTTTCTCCTTTCATCAATTAAATTCAGTATTTCTTCTGTTACCCAAGGATTTCTACTAGCCCTCGTCTTTTTACCTACTTGATCCTCTGCTGCCTTCACTACTTCATCCCTCAAAGCTACCCATTCTTCTTCTACTGTATTTATTTCCCCCATTCCTGTCAATTGCTCCCTTATGCTCTCCCTGAATCTCTGTACAACCTCTGGTTCTTTTAGTTTATCCAGGTCCCATCTCCTTAAATTCCCACCTTTTTGCAGTTTCTTCAGTTTTAATCTACAGGTCATAACCAATAGATTGTGGTCAGAGTCCACATCTGCCCCTGGAAATGTCTTACAATTTAAAACCTGGTTCCTAAATCTCTGTCTTACCATTATATAATCTATCTGATACCTTTTAGTATCTCCAGGGTTCTTCCATGTATACAACCTTCTTTCATGATTCTTAAACCAAGTGTTAGTTATGATTATGTTGTGCTCTGTGCAAAATTCTACCAGGCGGCTTCCTCTTTCATTTCTGTCCCCCAATCCATATTCACCTACTATGTTTCCTTCTCTCCCTTTTCCTACACTCGAATTCCAGTCACCCATGACTATTAAATTTTCGTCTCCCTTCACAATCTGAATAATTTCTTTTATTTCATCATACATTTCTTCAATTTCTTCGTCATCTGCAGAGCTAGTTGGCATATAACTTGTACTACTGTAGTAGGTGTGGGCTTCGTATCTATCTTGGCCACAATAATGCGTTCACTATGCTGTTTGTAGTAGCTTACCCGCATTCCTATTTTCCTATTCATTATTAAACCTACTCCTGCATTACTCCTATTTGATTTTGTGTTTATAACCCTGTAGTCACCTGACCAGAAGTCTTGTTCCTCCTGCCACCGAACTTCACTAATTCCCACTATATCTAACTTCAACCTATCCATTTCCCTTTTTAAATTTTCTAACCTACCTGCCCGATTAAGGGATCTGACATTCCACGCTCCGATCCGTAGAACGCCAGTTTTCTTTCTCCTGATAACGACATCCTCTTGAGTAGTCCCCGCCCGGAGATCCGAATGGGGGACTATTTTACCTCCGGAATATTTTACCCAAGAGGACGCCATCATCATGTAATCATACAGTAAAGGTGCATGTCCTCGGGAGAAATTACGGCTGTAGTTTCCCCTTGCTTTCAGCCGTTCGCGGTACCAGCACAGCAAGGCCGTTTTGGTTATTGTTACAAGGCCAGATCAGTCAATCATCCAGACTGTTGCCCTTGCAACTACTGAAAAGGCTGCTGCCCCTCTTCAGGAACCACACGTTTGTCTGGCCTCTCAACAGATACCCCTCCGTTGTGGTTGCACCTACGGTACGGCTATCTGTATCGCTGAGGCACGCAAGCCTCCCCACCAACGGCAAGGTCCATGGTTCATGGGGGGTAAAAAATGGTACAAAACAGTAATAATGGCACAGACATACGCAAACATGACTGCCCTTCTTGATTCATCAGTCCGTCAGTTTCCCCTGCCCCCCTCCCCTTCTCTTCGATTCTCCTTTTAATGAATGGAAAGCGCGAAAATAATGCCCCCACAATTTTCAAATCTCGGATCTTACAACTCAGAAAAAATAATGCATACCGGTTGACGAACTGTCGACAGAGCAACGTTTGTGAATGTGTCATTCAGTAAACCAATGTATGCTAGAGGCAATCACAGGAATTCAAAATGGACAGACAACAGCTAATAACCGACAATTCTAAATTCAGTTAGCACATATGGCAACATCAAAATAATCAGAAATTGATAAAATTTGACTAACTCGTCTTATTTTGCCGAAGGTTCTCCTAAAAAGCCTCCTACAGCAGTAAACCTGTCATTTTAAAATTAATTGATGTCGACGATAATTTTCAGTCACAATAACTTGTCATATTGCCAATGACATGTTGTATTATGTAATGTAAGAAATAAAAAGGAAATGTTTTGAAAAACTACAGCATACTTTTACACTGCAGGAAAAATTAGTATACCTGGAAAGACGACGGCGATTTTGATCTTATTACGGCATATGCCATCTGAAATTGGGTTGTTTTTGGGGAAGGAGACCATAAAGCAAGGTCATCGGTCTCATCGGATTAGGGAAGGAAGGGGAAGGAAGTCGGCCCCTTTCAAAGGAACCATCCCGGCATTTGCCTGGAGCGATTTGGGGAAATCACGGAAAACCTAAATCAGGATGGCCGGACGCGGGATTGAACCGTCGTCCTCCCGAATGCGAGTCCAGTGTGGCCATCTGGAGGATAGTAGATGTCCTGTAACGGCTTGAACGTCTTCCGCCAACAGACAGCGTAGTGGTGGATCTACCAGATCGCCATGTGTGTCTACATGTTAATAGGGAATACTCTCAGCAGGAGGCTCAGTGTGGTGCGAAAGTGTGAAGCAGGCCAGCAAACATGCCACGGATATGAAACTTCCTGGCAGATTAAAACTGTGTGCCCGACCGAGACTCGAACTCGGGACCTTTGCCTTTCGCGGGCAAGTGCTCTACCAACTGAGCTACCGAAGCACGACTCACGCCCGGTACTCACAGCTTTACTTCTGCCAGTAGCTCGTCTCCTACCTTCCAAACTTTACAGAAGCTCTCCTGCGAACCTTGCAGAACTAGCACTCCTGAAAGAAAGGATATTGCGGAGACATGGCTTAGCCACAGCCTGGGGGATGTTTCCAGAATGAGATTTTCACTCTGCAGCGGAGTGTGTGCTGATATGAAACTTCCTGGCAGATTGAAACTGTGTGCCCGACCGAGACTCGAACTCGGGACCTTTGCCTTTCGCGGGCAAGTGCTCTACCAACTGAGCTACCGAAGCACGACTCACGCCCGGTACTCACAGCTTTACTTTTGCCATTACCTCGCCTCCTACCTTCCAAACTTTACAGAAGGTAGGAGACGAGGTACTGGCAGAAGTAAAGCTGTGAGTACCGGGCGTGAGTCGTGCTTCGGTAGCTCAGTTGGTAGAGCACTTGCCCGCGAAAGGCAAAGGTCCCGAGTTCGAGTCTCGGTGGGGCACACAGTTTCAATCTGCCAGGAAGTTTCATATCAGCGCACACTCCGCTGCAGAGTGAAAATCTCATTCTGGAAACATCCCCCAGGCTGTGGCTAAGCCATGTCTCCGCAATATCCTTTCTTTCAGGATTGCTAGTTCTGCAAGGTTCGCAGGAGAGCTTCTGTAAAGTTTGGAAGGTAGGAGACGAGCTACTGGCAGAAGTAAAGCTGTGAGTACCGGGCGTGAGTCGTGCTTCGGTAGCTCAGTTGGTAGAGCACTTGCCCGCGAAAGGCAAAGATCCCGAGTTCGAGTCTCGGTCGGGCACATAGCTTTAATCTGCCAGGAAGTTTCATATCAGCGCACACTCCGCTGCAGAGTGAAAATCTCATTATACCACGGATAGGCGTTCGTCGTTCCTACAGGCAACTGAGCGAGTTTGAAAGGCGTCAAATTGTGGCCTTCCTAGTGACGGGATGGTCCTTTCGGAGAACTGCTCAACGAGTTGGACGTGCTGCGTCAGTTGTGCAACGGTACTTGCATCAGTGGTCACGTGAAGATTCATACACCCGTAGACGAGGTTCTAAACATCCACGCAGCACAGACGCCTGCCAGGTTCGGCGTACTGTAAGGTCACCAGTGGCAGGTCTTAACAGTTTTCACAGCACAGGTAAGAGGACTTGTGAGCCCAGGCGTGTCAACACGAACATTTGTGAACCGCTAAATCCTATCCTATCACTTAATAAAAGCAAGTCTTCTGGTTCAGACTGTATACCAATTAGGTTCCTTTCGTAGTATGCTGATGCATTAGCTCCATACTTAACAATCATATACAACCGTTCGCTCGACGAAAGATCCGTACCCAAAGACTCGCAAGTTGCACAGGTCACACCTATATTCAAGAAAGGACCATATCGGTAACGTCGATGTGCAGCAGGATTTTAGAACATATATTGTGTTCCAACTTAATGAATTACCTCGAAGAAAACGGTCTCTTGACACACAGTCAACATGGGCTTAGAAAACATCGCTCCTGTGAAACACAACTAGCTCTTTATTCACGTGAAGTGCTGAGTGCTATTGACAAGGGATTTCAGATCGATTCCGTATTTCTGGATTTCCAGAAGGCTTTTGACACTGTACCACACCCAAGCGTCTTGTAGTGAAATTTCGTGCTTATGGATTATCGTCTGTGTTATGTGACTGTATTTGTGATTTCCTGTCAGAGAGGTCACAGTTCGTAGTATTTGACGGAAAGTCGTCGAGTAAAACAGAACTGATTTCTGGCGTTCCCCGCGGTAGTGTTATAGGCCCTTTGCTGTTCCTATATAAACGGTTTGGGAGACAATCTGAGCAGCCGTTTTAGGTTGTTTGCAGATGACGCTGTCGTTTATCGACTTATAAAGTCATCAGAATATCAAAGCAAATTGCAAAACGATTTAGAAAAGATATCTGAATAGTGCGAAAAGTGGCAGTTGATCCTAAATAACGAAAAGTGTGAGGCCATCCACATGAGTGCTAAAAGGCAACCGTTAAACTTCGGTTAAACGATAAAGCATTCTAATCTAAAAGCCGTAAATTCAACTAAATACAATTACGATCAACTTAAATTGGAAGGAACACACAGAAAATGTTGTGGGGAAGGCTAACCAAAGACTGCGTTTTATTGGCAGGACACTTAGAAAATGTAACAGACCTACTAAGTAGACTGCCTACACTACGCTTGTCCGTCCTCTTTTAGAATACTGCTGCGTGGTGTGGGATCCTTACCAGATAGGAATGACGGATTACATAGAAAAAGTTCAAAGAAATACAGCACATCTTGTATTATCGCGAAATATGCGAGAGAGTGTCACAGAAATGATACAGGATTTGGGATGGACATCATTAAAAGAAAGGCGTTTTTCGTTGCGACGGAATCTTCTCACGAAATTCCAATCGTCAACTTTCTCCTCTGAATGCGAAAATATTTTGTTGACGCCGACTTACATAGGGAGGAACGATCACCAAGATAAAATAAGGGAAATGAGAGCTCGTACGGAAAGATTTAGGTGTTCATTCTTCCCGCGCGCTGTACGAGATTGGAATAATAGAGGATTGTGGAGGTGGTTCGATGAACCCTCTGCCACGTACTTAAATGTGATTTGCGGACACGCACACCACGAATTTCAGTTTGAAGAGGAAAAACGACAATGTTAAATTAAACGTAGATGGCACCTCTATAGACTGTGTAACAAATGCAAAATTTCTAGGAATGAGAATATTGATTCTCAGTTGAAGTGGAGTGAACACGCAAAGGTACTTACAAACAGAATGTCATCAGCATGTTATGCCCTTAGAATCCTATCATCAGTGTGTAAAATGCAGTGTCTTTTAGTTACATATTTTTCGTATGTACACTCAATTCTTAGCTATGGAATTCTTTTTTGGGGAACAAATGCACAAAATATGAACACAATTTTCAAACTCCAGAAAACAGCCTTACGAATAATAACCAAAAATACTAGTCGAGCTCATTGTAAAGATCTGTTTAGAACACTGGGGATTTTAACTGCTCCATGTGAATACATTTAACAGTCGGTTGTACACATCAAAAATAACATTGGTAGTTACTACAGAAACAGCTCTGTCCGTGACCATGCAACAAGAGATAGACTCAACTTATATTTACCAAGAAAAAATAAACATAAAACTCAAAACAGCATTTTCTATCAAGGAATAAAACTGTACAATAAATTACCAAAAGAGATTAAAGAAATTGCCAAAATACACTTATTTTAAAAGGCAGCTAAAAAGTACCTGTTATGCAATACATTTTATACATTGAAGGATTACTTAGCTAAAACAGAGTAGGGGTTTTATAAAAAATGTTATACAAATAAATAATAATATAATAATAATAATGATTATAAAATAACCAAAACTCCACATAACACCTTCACTTTATGTTTTTTCCTTCTTTTTTTACCTTTCTAGAAATACTTACCCCCAAGCTATGCATAGCACAATACTAACACCTCTTCCTCTTTCTGAGCTCAACATCTCAGTCATTAGGGAGGTATACTGACTCAGTTTTTCAGGATAGCAAATGAGAAGGTACATTACAGAAAATGGCCCAGAGATTACCAGTGTGTGTGTGTGTGTATGTGTGTGTGTGTGTGTGTGTGTGTGTGTGTGTGCAGTGTGTGAAGTGTTATGAAACAATGTGTGTATAGTGTGTGGAGTGACTGACAGTGAGATATAAGTGAACGATGTGGCATTGCATTATTTAATAACTTATTTCTTAAAAAAGTATTGTATACAAAGAGTAAATCTAATGATTGTCTCTAACTAGAAGTGTGTGTATACGAATTAGCTTATTTTAAATTGATCTACATTTGTAAATACTTTGACATGTCCTATATCCTTGTAAAAAGAGATCTACGGATGAATAAAGCTGCTGCTACTACTACTACTACTACTACTACCACTACTACTACTACCTTTAGTCCGCCTTCCAATCACACCACAGAATCGACGCGTACGACTTGGTTGGTACCGTCAGAGGATCACTTGTAATGACGAGCGGTGGTCTTCAGCGATTAAAGCAGATTCTGCCAGCATGCAAACGACGGCCGCCTGATCATACGGCGCAGACCTGGTGAGCACTGTCTCGTAGAGTGGATTCATCCAAGACACACTGGTCCCTAAGGTCTGGGGCGCGATATGCTGAAACTCTCGTTCATCTTCGTTGTTTCTGGAGGGAACGCTAACCACCGCTCAGTATGTGCAGAACGGTGTTAGACCCTTGTGCAGAATGTTGTTAGACCCCTTCCTTCTCCGTCCCTGGTGCAGTAAGGTGATCTGCTGCTCCAACAGTATAATGCTCGTACACACACTGCCAGTGAAACTCAACGTGCTCTGCAAGACGTGCAGCAACTTCCCTGGCCAGTATGATCTCTGGACTTGTCTCCAATTGGGGAAGTGTGTGATATGATGGGACGAGAGGAGAGTCGTGTGACTCGGCAACCAACAACTCCAAAACAACCACGTGCTCACGTCGAACAGGCGTGGCATAACATACCCTAGGACAGTATCCGCCATCTGTACGATCGACTGGATGCTAGAGTCAACACCTGCCTTGCCGCCCGTGTAGGCTACATCACGTGTTAATATGGGTGTTTCAGTATAGGTCAATACTTGTGCTACTGATCTGTAAATGTAATCATCTCATGTACTCCATACGCATTAATGCAACAATAAATCTTCAGTGAATTGGTAATCTCTAACTCTCCTCCCGAACAGGCCATGAAGGCCCGAAGGTACCCACCGGCCGTCGTGTCATCCTCAGCCCACAGACGTCAATGGATGCGATATGGAGGGGCATGTGGTCAGCACACCACTCTCCTGGCCGTATGTCAGTTTCCGAGACCGGAGCCGCTACTTCTCAATCAAGTACCTCCTCACTTTGCCTCACAAGGGCAAGCTCACAGCGCTCGGCAGACAGGATGGTCACCCACCCAAGTGCTAGCCCAGCCCGACAGTGCTTAACTTCGGTGATCTGATGGGAACCGGTGTTATCACTGCGGCAAGGCCATTGGCTTTAATCTCTAAAAGGGTGTACTAATTTCTTTCCAGCAGCGTGTTCACAAGAAACATCCAACATTAAGTTAATCTTTCTATAATTTCTGTATTTTTTATTTATAATGATAATGATGTACCGATACTAAGATGAAAATTGTTTCGATGTAAAGAATGGTCAGTAACGCTAGAAAATACACCATAAGTTCGGCATTGTGTTCGTTATGTTCTAAATTTGCAGCGACAGTTGGATGAGGTAGCTAAATAGTTCATGGACGCAAGGAAGTAGAAAATTCTGTCGTCAGCTGGCGGAGTTTATTTAAGTATGAAAAACCGGCTACGCAGTTGTGTCGTTTGGTGAGGGACTACTCGTAAAAGTTACTATGAACTGAGGAAAACATAAGGCAGTTAAAAAGAGAGTACATGTTGATACCAAAGTAATTCTTCTGAAACTAACAGCTAGAAATTACAGTTCGCTTACTTTATTATAGGGAACAGACGACTATATGTTTGAGAGCATGAGGGCAGTTGGTGCAGCGAAAACCAGAATAAAGATCAAGGATTAAGAGCTTATTAATGACAAAAAACTAGGTTCGAGTTGGACAGGAATGAGGCAGCAAATTGGTCACGGCCTTCAAAGGAAACTTCCCGGCAATAACTTGAGGTAAAAATGTCAGAAAATAAAAAACTGGCTGATCGGACGAGAATTCGAATCAGAGTTCGTTGCCTTAATTACTTCGCCATCTCCCTCGGTGAGAAAGAAAAGACAGCTGGGATATTTTGCATGGCTGACTGATGTCAATGTATCATTTATCAAGCTGCTATCCAGGTCCACTGGATAACTGGAGAGAGTTCGCAGTAAAACATATAGGCAGAGGCAGATGCCTTAATGATCGTTCTTATGTTGTTCATAGGGTGTGACAACTATTTCGGCGTCTAAAGGACAAGGTAATGGCTACGAAGCCCGCCATGAGCTGATATTTGCTGTTACGCAGGCGAAGTATTGGTGCCTCAGCTATATTTTAACTTTGGTCTGTCCCTGCTTCAGCTACACCAACTGTATAGATCTACAATAAATAAGGGGCTGCTCTTGATACCAGGCATAAGACCTGTAGACCTTGGAGAGACAGGGAGAGGAGTAACTTAGTGTCTCAAAGACCGGAAGTATAGCAGATATTGGGCACAGGAGCAGCATCGAAGTAGGAAATAGAGAAATACAGGAAATCTTGGACAGGACAGAAATAATGGGAGAACCTACTAAATCCTCCATACAACAAGGTGTAGACCAAAAGTGCACTACACCATGAGGTCAAAAGTATCCGGACACCTGACTGAAAAAACTTAAGAGTTCGTGGAGCCCTCCGTCGGCAATGCTCGAATTCAATATGGTGTTAGCCCACCATCAGCCTTGATGACAGCTTCCATTCTCGCAGGCATACGCTCAGTCAGATGCTGGAAGGTTTTTTGGGGAATGGCAGCCAATTCTTCACGGACTGCTGCACTGAGGAGATATATCGATGACGGTCGGTGAGGCCTGGCACGAAGTCGGCGTTCCTATACATACCATAGGTGTTCTGTAGGTTCAGGTCAGGACTCTGTGCAGGCCAGTATATTACAGAGATGTTACTGTCGTGTAACCATTCCACCACACGCCATGCATTATGAACAGGTGCCCGATTGTGTTGAAAGATGCAATCACCATCCCCGAATTCCTCTTCAACAGTGGGAAGCAGGATTAAAACATCAATGTAGGCCTGTGTTGTGATAGTGCCATGCAAAACAACGAGGGGTGCAAGCCCCCTCCACGAAAAACACGACCACACCATAACACCACCACCTGTTGGCACTAAACACGCTGGCAGATGACGTTTACCGGGCATTCGCCATACCCACACCATGCCATCGGATCACCACCTTGTGTACCGTGATTCGTCACTCCACACAACGTTTTTCCACTGTTCAATCGTCCAATGTTTACTCTCCTTACACCAATCGAGGCGTCTTTTGGCATTTCCCGGCGTGATGTGTGGCTTATGAGCAGCCGCTCGACCATGAAATCCTAGTTTTCTCACCTGCCGCCTAACTGTCATTGTACTTGCAGTGGATCCTGATGCAGTCTGAAATTCATGTGTGATGATCTGGATAGGTGTCTTCCTATTACACATTAGGACCCTCTTCAACCGTCGGCAGTCTCTGTAAGTCAACAGACGAGGTCGGCCTGTACGCTTTTGTGCTGTACGTGTCCCTTCACGTTTCCACTTTACTATCACACCTGACCACGTTCGAAGTCCACGAGGTCTGCGGAGCGCCCCATTCTGCTCTCTCTCGATGTCTAATGACTACTGAGGTCGCTGATGTGGAGTACCTGGCAGTAGGTGGCAGCACAATACACCTAATACGAAAAACGTATGTTCCCGGGGGTGTCCGGATACTTTTGATCACATAGCGTACATTTCGGCCACCAATGGCGCAGTACATTACCTTCAGGGCATGGGTTATAACCCTCGCATTTACTGAAAACACGCCAACATATCACAGGCGTGTACGAATGTGAAGAAATAGGCACCAAAGAGCACATTATCTGGGAAAGTGTTTCAGTCAATGGCTTCTTTGAAAGTAAAACGGTTTATGCTGTAATAAGGACTCGTGAGCTATGCACATTCTGAGAACTCCGATAGGTAGAACGTCTACATCTACATCTACATCTACATTGATACTCCGCAAGCCACCCAACGGTGTGTGGCGGAGGGCACTTTACGTGCCACTGTCATTACCTCCCTTTCCTGTTCCAGTCGCGTATGGTTCGCGGGAAGAACGACTGTCTGAAAGCCTCCGTGCGCGCTCTAATCTCTCTAATTTTACATTCGTGATCTTCTCGGGAGGTATAAGTAGGGGGAAGCAATATATTCGATACCTCATCCAGAAACGCACCCTCTCGAAACCTGGCGAGCAAGCTACACCGCGATGCAGAGCGCCTCTCTTGCAGAGTCTGCCACTTGAGTTTATTAAACATCTCCGTAACGCTATCACGGTTACCAAATAAACCGGTGACGAAACGCGCCGCTCTTCTTTGGATCTTCTCTATCTCCTCCGTCAACCCGACCTGGTACGGATCCCACACTGATGAGCAATACTCAAGTATAGGTCGAACGAGTGTTTTGTAAGCCACCTCCTTTGTTGATGGACTACATTTTCTAAGCACTCTCCCAATGAATCTCAACTTGGTACCCGCCTTACCAACAATTAATTTTATATGATCATTCCACTTCAAATCGTTCCGTACGCATACTCTCAGATATTTTACAGAAGTAACTGCTACCAGTGTTTGTTCCGCTATCATATAATCATACAATAAAGGATCCTTCTTTCTATGTATTCGCAATACATTACATTTGTCTATGTTAAGGGTCAGTTGCCACTCCCTGCACCAAGTGCCTATCCGCTGCAGATCTTCCTGTATTTCACTACAATTTTCTAATGCAGCAACTTCTCTGTATACTACAGCATCATCCGCGAAAAGCCGCATGGAACTTCCGACACTATCTACTAAGTCATTTATATATATTGTGAAAAGCAATGGTCCCATAACACTCCCCTGTGGCACGCCAGAGGTTACTTTAACGTCTGTAGACGTCTCTCCATTGATAACAACATGCTGTGTTCTGTTTGCTAAAAACTCTTCAATCCAGCCACACAGCTGGTCTGATATTCCGTAGGCTCTTACTTTGTTTATCAGGCGACAGTGTGGAACTGTATCGAACGCCTTCCGGAAGTCAAGAAAAATAGCATCTACCTGGGAGCCTGTATCTAATATTTTCTGGGTCTCATGAACAAATAAGGCGAGTTGTGTCTCACACGATCGCTGTTTCCGGAATCCATGTTGATTCCTACATAGTAGATTCTGGGTTTCCAGAAATGACATGATACGCGAGCAAAAAACATGTTCTAAAATTCTACAAGAGATCGATGTCAGAGATATAGGTCTATAGTTTTGCGCATCTGCTCGACGACCGTTCTTGAAGACTGGGACTATCTGTGCTCTTTTCCAATCATTTGGAACCCTCCGTTCCTCTAGAGACTTGCGGTACACGGCTGTTAGAAGGGGGGCAAGTTCTTTCGCGTACTCTGTGTAGAATCGAATTGGTATCCCGTCAGGTCCAGTGGACTTTCCTCTATTGAGTGATTCCAGTTGCTTTTCTATTCCTTGGACACTTATTTCGATGTCAGCCATTTTTTCGTTTGTGCGAGGATTTAGAGAAGGAACTGCAGTGCGGTCTTCCTCTGTGAAACAGCTTTGGAAAAAGGTGTTTAGTATTTCAGCTTTACGCGTGTCATCCTCTGTTTCAATGCCATCATCATCCCGTAGTGTCTGGATATGCTGTTTCGAGCCACTTACTGATTTAACGTAAGACCAGAACTTCCTAGGATTTTCTGTCAAGTCGGTACATAGAATTTTACTTTCGAATTCAATGAACGCTTCACGCATAGCCCTCCTTACGCTAACTTTGACATCGTTTAGCTTCTGTTTGTCTGAGAGGTTTTGGCTGCGTTTAAACTTGGAGTGGAGCTCTCTTTGCTTTCGCAGTAGTTTCCTAACTTTGTTGTTGTACCACGGTGGGTTTTTCCCGTCCCTCACAGTTTTACTCGGCACGTACCTGTCTAAAACGCATTTTACGATTGCCTTGAACTTTTTCCATAAACACTCAACATTGTCAGTGTCGGAACAGAAATTTTCGTTTAGATCTGTTAGGTAATCTGAAATCTGCCTTCTATTACTCTTGCTAAACAGATAAACCTTCCTCCCTTTTTTTTATATTCCTATTAACTTCCATATTCAGGGATGCTGCAACGGCCTTATGATCACCGATTCCCTGTTCTGTACATACAGAGTCGAAAAGCTCGGGTCTGTTTGTTATCAGTAGGTCCAAGATGTTATCTCCACGAGTCGGTTCTCTGTTTAATTGCTCGAGGTAATTTTCGGATAGTGCACTCAGTATAATGTCACTCGATGCTCTGTCCCTACCACCCGTCCTAAACATCTGAGTGTCCCAGTCTATATCTGGTAAATTGAAATTTCCACCTAAGACTATAACATGCTGAGAAAATTTATGTGAAATGTATTCCAAATTTTCTCTCAGTTGTTCTGCCACTAATGCTGCTGAGTCGGGAGGTCGGTAAAAGGAGCCAATTATTAACCTAGTTCGGTTGTTTAGTGTAACCTCCACCCATAATAATTCACAGGAACTATCCACTTCTACTTCACTACAGGATAAACTACTACTAACAGCGACGAACACTCCACCACCGGTTGCATGCAATCTATCCTTTCTAAACACCGTCTGTACCTTTGTAAAAATTTCGGCAGAATTTATCTCTGGCCTAAGCCAGCTTTCTGTACCTATAACGATTTCAGCTTCGGTGCTTTCTATCAGCGCTTGAAGTTCCGGTACTTTACCAACGCAGCTTCGACAGTTGACAATTACAATACCGATTGCTGCTTGGTCCCCGCATGTCCTGACTTTGCCCCGCACCCGTTGAGGCTGTTGCCCTTTCTGTACTTGCCCAAGGCCATCTAACCTAAAAAACCGCCCAGCCCACGCCACACAACCCCTGCTACCCGTGTAGCCGCTTGTTGCGTGTAGTGGACTCCTGACCTATCCAGCGGAACCCGAAACCCCACCACCCTATGGCGCAAGTCGAGGAATCTGCAGCCCACACGGTCGCAGAACGGTCTCAGCCTCTGATTCAGACCCTCCACTCGGCTCTGTACCAAAGGTCCGCAGTCAGTCCTGTCGACGATGCTGCAGATGGTGAGCTCTGCTTTCATCCCGCTAGCGAGACTGGCAGTCTTCACCAAATCAGATAGCCGCCGGAAGCCAGAGAGGATTTCCTCCGATCCATAGCGACACACATCATTGGTGCCGACATGAGCGACCACCTGCAGATGGGTGCACCCTGTACCCTTCATGGCATCCGGAAGGACCCTTTCCACATCTGGAATGACTCCCCCCGGTATGCACACGGAGTGCACATTGGTTTCCTTCCCCTCTCTTGCTGCCATTTCCCTAAGGGGCCCCATTACGCGCCTGACGTTGGATCTCCCAACTACCAGTAAGCCCACCCTCTGCGACTGCCCGGATCTTGCAGACTGAGGGGCAACCTCTGGAACAGGACAAGCAGCCATGTCAGGCCGAAGATCAGTATCAGCCTGAGACAGAGCCTGAAACCGGTTCGTCAGACAAACTGGAGAGGCTTTCCGTTCAGCCCTCCGGAAAGTCTTTCGCCCCCTGCCACACCTTGAAACGACCTCCCACTCTACCACAGGTGAGGGATCAGCCTCAATGCGGGCAGTATCCCGGGCAACCACAGTCGTAGTCCGATCAGGGGATGCGTGGGACGAGCTGGCCGTCCCCGACAAACCCCCATCCGGACCCCCACAGTGATGCCCATTGGCAACAGCCTCAAGCTGTGTGACCGAAGCCAACACTGCCTGAAGCTGGGAGCGAAGGGATGCCAACTCAGCCTGCATCCGAACACAGCAGTTGCAGTCCCTATCCATGCTAAAAACTGTTTTGCAAAGAACGTCTGAACTAATCTACAGAGAGCGCAAACAAATCGACAAAATTTAAACGGTTATTAAAATACAAGATTGCCTAGTAAATGCAGTAATGCTGCTACTTGCGCACTGCTGACACTGCTCGGCGGCGGAAGGAGACAAAGCGAAATTACACTATTCAGGTACTAAAACACGATGCTACACTCTCAAATACTATAATACGCCCAAAATTTATGAATTAAACAATGCAAGTACTAAAAACACGCAAAGAAATTAAGAATTAAACTATGTAACAAATGAGTGAGCTAGGAGTATACGACTTGCTGCTGCAGCTGCTTATCCAACGGCGGCAGGGAGCACACTGACTGCGACCAACCGACACTGGCCGTTCAAAACAAAACAGTAGACAAACGACTACGCGAATTTACACTATTCAGGTACTAAAACGCGATGCTACAACTCTCAAATACTATAATACGCCCGAAATTTATGAATTAAACAATGCAAGTACTAAAAACACGCAAAGAAATTAAGAATTAAACTATGTAACAAATGAGTGAGCTAGGAGTATACGACTTGCTGCTGCAGCTGCTTATCCAACGGCGGCAGGGAGCACACTGACTGCGACCAACCGACACTGGCCGTTCAAAACAAAAACAGAAGACAAGGCTATCTGACCGGAAGCGAGACAAAGCTAAACAAAACATCCAATTATTTGCAGCGGCGAGACGAGGCTCGAGGAGAACCAGGAAGTGCTTACTGAGTTCTTGTAGCCATCCATATCGCAGGCTCTTTAACATCGAAAGGGAGAAGAAGAACAAAGGCACAACACCAGCTCTGATTCACGAGGCGTGCGTCATCGCGCCAGCACCGAGCGGGGTGATCGAGTGGGAGGACACAGGACTCCCATGCGGGAGGGGCGTGTTTCAGATCCCCGTACGGACAACCACATTTAGGTTTTCTATCGCCTAAGGCAAAATCTGGTATGGTATCTGTGAAAAGAACAAGGTCGAATCCCTTTCCCGAGAATATTAGGCAACTTTGTGACGCTGAAATCTTTACGTTGACGTATTTTTCATATTTTCTATCACTGATGTCATATGCGATGCTCTTCTGGGGTAACATAGGCAAAACGTATTCATTGCACAAAAGAAAGTGGTTACGCACATGGGATAAATGTTTGCCGATCCAGCTGAAGCAGCTCATTGATTAGTAGATCCTGTAGAGATACTAAACCGCAGGGATGTTAATTGTCACGTTTCACTTGCTGTTCCGAAGAATGAGATGATGTAGTGGGACCAGGAGAGGTGCGACTGGGTAGCTGCGTGATATTAACTAAGAGACGGATGCGTCCAGCCCTGTGAAAACAGCTGTTGTCATCTTGGAAGACGGGAGTATCCACAGCACATTCACCGTGAATATGCTGAAGAAAGCTCACCGAGCACACTGCCATGTGTCAACCACAAAGTAATTTTAATTGGAGTATACCATCATCATCACTGCTAATACTTGCTTGCAAGCTACACAGACATCCAAAAAAAAAAAAAAAAAAAGAAGAAGAAGATTGTATATGATCGTTGCTTTCAGGTGTAAAAGAAGCATGCACTAAGCTCTACAGTCAGTTCACTGTTATCGCTCGCATAGACACTGCTAAAAAATGTAAATGATTTGATACTAGACGCTAAAAATGTGATAAATGCAGAGTGATATTATCGTTTTAAATTTATGTGTTGGTAATGAGTGTACACAGCAAGTTCTGAACACCAAAGCATTATTCAGTACTCTGAACTCATCCATTAAACCGAGCGTGGTGGGGCAGTGGCCAGCACACTGGATTCCCAGTCGGGAGGACGACGGTTCAAACCGGCGCCCGGCCATCCAGGTTTAGTTTTTCCTTCATTTCCCTATATCTCTCCAGGCAAATGACGGGATGGTTCCTTTTAAAGGGCATGGCCGATTTCCTTCTCGATACTTGACACAATCCGAGTTTTTGCTCCGTCTCTAATGACCTCAATGTCGATGGGAGGTGAAACCCATTCTTTCTTCCTTCATCCATGAAGTTGCTGCTAAGGGAAAATGACTGCAGGCCGTTGGTGTTTTCAATAAATCTAGTAAGGCCAGAGGCCGTACAAATTCGGTAACAAATTATTCCCCCTTATGTTATGTAACGCAGGTAGAAAGCTATGGATTCGAAGACAAGGAAGATGGGAGTGATAATATCGTGTGAGTGACGTAAATATAAAAATGTGCGTAAGCTGCTTCTTGAAATTTATAAAAAGCTTATCGAAGAGTGGTATAATTTCAAGGAAATTATTTTTTCGGTTGCCTTCAGTATTTTAAAGTGATAAATTTCTTTCTAAGTACAATTACTGTGATAAATATTTTCAGATGGATGGAGAATGTCAACTTTATGGACCACCTCCAATTAAACTGCGCTGTGAGGTTGTAAAAGGGAACAAATATTTTTTTTTTTTCTAAATGAATGATACATGTTTTTTGTCTTGTATAAAAATGTGCAGTCATTATAGCTTAGCCAGTTGGGGATACAACAGTAATTCGGTCACAATATTTTATTTAAGCACAAACACGTTACTGAGCGAGCTAAAATGACCGCGCATATCTACTACGCCTCATGATGTCAATCGAGGAGTTACTAGAATGAGACGTACAGGCTCCATGGTCTGCAAAGTCGGCAAATACGACCGGGAGAACTGTGTGCTGACCACAAGCAGCACCGTAAGGCATCCGCACGGCGCTGCTTGACGGCGGATGACACGACGGCCGGTCTACGGCCCTTGAGGTCTCAGAGGCTTGGACGAGACGCTCATTCTTGTTTTATCAGTTATATTCCCCCCATGAACCATGGACCTTGCCGTTGGTGGGGAGGCTTGCGTGCCTCAGCGATACAGATGGCCGTACCGTAGGTGCAACCGCAGCGGAGGGGTATCTGTTGAGAGGCCAGACAAACATGTGGTTCCTGAAGAGGGGCAGCAGCCTTTTCAGTAGTTGCAGGGGCAACAGTCTGGATGATTGACTGATCTGGCCTTGTAACATTAACCAAAACGGCCTTGCTGTGCTGGTACTGCGAACGGCTGAAAGCAAGGGGAAACTACAGCCGTAATTTCTCCCGAGGACATGCAGCTTTACTGTATGATTAAATGATGATGGCGTCCTCTTGGGTAAAATATTCCGGAGGTAAAATAGTCCCCCATTCGGATCTCCGGGTGGGGACTACTCAAGAGGACGTCGTTATCAGTAGAAAGAAAACTGTCATTCTACGGATCGGAGCGTGGAATGTCAGATCCCTTAATCGGGCAGGTAGGTTAGAAAATTTAAAAAGGGAAATGGATAGGTTAAAATTAGATGTAGTGGGAATTAGTGAAGTTCGGTGGCAGGAGGAACAAGAGTTTTGGTCAGGTGATTACAGGGTTATAAATACAAAATCAAATAGAGGTAATGCAGGAGTAGGTTTAATAATGAATAACAAAATAGGAGTGCGGGTTAGCTACTACAAACAGCATAGTGAACGCATTATTGTGGCCAAGATAGACACAAAGCCCATGCCTACTACAGTAGTACAAGTTTATATGCCAACTAGCTCTGCAGATGATGAAGAAATTGATGAAATGTATGACGAGATAAAAGAAATTATTCAGGTAGTGAAGGGAGACGAAAATTTAATAGTCATGGGTGACTGGAATTCGTCAGTAGGAAAAGGGAGAGAAGGAAACATAGTAGGTGAATATGGATTGGGGGGAAGAAATGAAAGAGGAAGCCGCCTTGTAGAATTTTGCACAGAGCATAACTTAATCATAGCTAACACTTGGTTCAAGAATCATGAAAGAAGGTTGTATACCTGGAAGAATCCTGGAGATACTAAAAGGTATCAGATAGATTACATAATGGTAAGACAGAGATTTAGGAACCAGGTTTTAAATTGTAAGACATTTCCAGGGGCAGATGTGGATTCTGACCACAATCTATTGGTTATGAGCTGCAGATTGAAACTGAAGAAACTTCAAAAAGGCGGGAATTTAAGGAGATGGGACCTGGATAAACTGAAAGAACCAGAGGTTGTACAGAGTTTCAGGGAGAGCATAAGGGAACAATTGACAGGAATGGGGGAAAGAAATACAGTAGAAGAAGAATGGGTAGCTCTGAGGGATGAAGTAATGAAGGCAGCAGAGGATCAAGTAGGTAAAAAGACGAGGGCTAATAGAAATCCTTGGGTAACAGAAGAAATATTGAATTTAATTGATGAAAGGAGAAAATATAAAAATGCAGTAAATGAAGCAGGCAAAAAGGAATACAAACGTCTCAAAAATGAGATCGACAGGAAGTGCAAAATGGCTAAGCAGGGATGGCTAGAGGACAAATGTAAGGATGTAGAGGCTTATCTCACTAGGGGTAAGATAGATACTGCCTACAGGAAAATTAAAGAGACCTTTGGAGAGAAGAGAACCACTTGTATGAATATCAAGAGCTCAGATGGCAACCCAGTTCTAAGCAAAGAAGGGAAGGCAGAAAGGTGGAAGGAGTATATAGAGGGTTTATACAAGGGCGATGTACTTGAGGACAATATTATGGAAATGGAAGAGGATGTAGATGAAGGTGAAATGGGAGATAAGATACTGCGTGAAGAGTTTGACAGAGCACTGAAAGACCTGAGTCGAAACAAGGCACCGGGAGTAGACAACATTCCATTAGAACTACTGATGGCCTTGGGAGAGCCAGTCATGACAAAACTCTACCATCTGGTGAGCAAGATGTATGAGACAGGCGAAATACCCACAGACTTCAAGAAGAATATAATAATTCCAATCCCAAAGAAAGCAGGTGTTGACAGATGTGAAAATTACCGAACTATCAGTTTAATAAGTCACAGCTGCAAAATACTAACGCGAATTCTTTACAGACGAATGGAAAAACTGGTAGAAGCGGACCTCGGGGAAGATCAGTTTGGATTCCGTAGAATTGTTGGAACGCGTGAGGCAATACTAACCTTGTGACTTATCTTAGAAGAAAGATTAAGAAAAGGCAAACCTACGTTTCTAGCATTTGTAGACTTAGAGAAAGCTTTTGACAACGTTAACTGGAATACTCTCTTTCAAATTCTGAAGGTGGCAGGGGTAAAATACAGGGAGCGAAAGGCTATTTACAATTTGTACAGAAACCAGATGGCAGTTATAAGAGTCGAGGGGCATGAAAGGGAATCAATGGTTGGGAAAGGAGTGAGACAGGGTTGTAGCCTCTCCCCGATGTTATTCAATCTGTATATTGAGCAAGCAGTAAAGGAAACAAAAGAAAAATTCGGAGTAGGTATTAAAATTCATGGAGAAGATGTAAAAACTTTGAGGTTCGCCGATGACATTGTAATTCTGTCAGAGACAGCAAAGGACTTGGAAGAGCAGTTGAACGGAATGGACAGTGTCTTGAAAGGAGGATATAAAATGAACATCAACAAAAGCAAAACGAGGATAATGGAATGTAGTCAAATTAAATCGGGTGATGCTGAGGGGATTAGATTAGGAAATGAGACACTTAAAGTAGTAAAGGAGTTTTGCTATTTAGGGAGTAAAATAACTGATGATGGTCGAAGTAGAGAGGATATAAAATGTAGACTGGCAATGGCAAGGAAATCGTTTCTGAAGAAGAGAAATTTGTTAACATCGAGTATAGATTTAAGCGTCAGGAAGTCGTTTCTGAAAGTATTTGTATGGAGTGTAGCCATGTATGGAAGTGAAACATGGACGATAACCAGTTTGGACAAGAAGAGAATAGAAGCTTTCGAAATGTGGTGCTACGGAAGAATGCTGAAGATAAGTTGGGTAGATCACGTAACTAATGAGGAGGTATTGAATAGGATTGGGGAGAAGAGAAGTTTGTGGCACAACTTGACTAGAAGAAGGGATCGGTTGGTAGGACATGTTTTGAGGCATCAAGGGATCACAAATTTAGCATTGGAAGGCAGCTTGGAGGGTAAAAATCGTAGAGGGAGACCAAGAGATCAATACACTAAGCAGATTCAGAAGGATGTAGGTTGCAGTAGGTACTGGGAGATGAAGAAGCTTGCACAGGATAGAGTAGCATGGAGAGCTGCATCAAACCAATCTCAGGACTGAAGACCACAACAACAACAACAACAGTTATATTACAGGAATGATTATGTCCTGCGGACGTGAAAAGTGAGACCACGGTACCGTGTAGAGGGCGTAGTTGTATCGTAGGAGCTAACGATTACACGGTAAGGTCAGAAAGTCCTTTCGCCGCCCTCTTTTTTGGTCATGACATACATTTACACACGTTATGTCTTTTCGTTCTTTTTAGATGGCGAACACAAGTCTCTACAGTGTGAAGGATGGTGTTCTGGCACGTGCATGGGCTCATGGACGTGCAAACACAGAAAAAAAGTAACAGATGTGCAATAGTATTTAGCGGCACGATGCCATAAAAAAGCTTCACCAAAGTGAACGATACTATGATGGCAACAGAAACTCTTCAGAACCGGATCCATTTTGGATGGAAAGAGGGCATGTCGATCATCAAAACGACATCAAACAGGTGCAGCAGTGGCGAATTCTGTGACCATATCTCCCATAAAATAATTACGGAAAAGGGAAACTCCGAAAACGACTATGTTGACACACATAAAAAAATCTGGAATTCGTAAATGTGTTGAGTGGTTAGGACATGCAGCGAATACATGAAGGTTGCTCGAGATAACTTCACGTGTTTGTGACGCTCCCACTACAGGACAAGGTTCTCTTCTCAGACGAATGTGCAATTTATTAATCTTGTCGGAACACCGGTATTTTCTTCTGGAGCAAGCAAACACTATATTTTTACGAAGAGGTAGAGAATAATCTCCAACATTTTTATGACCTGGACTGAAATATCCAGGAGGCAGCTCATAGGGCCGTATTTCTTTGACGGTGCAGTCAATCAACATTGTTACATGCAAACGTTGCGTCAATGGTTTATCCCATATCTTCAGAGACTGAACATTCTTGGTGACAGTTGACTTCAACAAGGTAGAACTTCTGCCCATGTCGCTCTCCGTTTTCGAGAATTCTTGGTTCAAAAGGTTCAAATGGCTCTGAGCACTATGGGACTTAACATCTATGGTCATCAGTCCCCTAGAGCTTAGAGCTACTTAAAACTAACCTAAAGGACAGCACACAACACCCAGTCATCACGAGGCAGAGAAATTTCCTGACCCCGCCGGGAATAGAACCCGGGAACCCGGGCGTGGGAAGCGAGAACGCTACCGCACGACCACGAGCTGCGGACGAGAATTCTTGGATCGAGTGGCTTCCGAGGAGTCTAGATACGACATCAAGCGACAGGTCGGTTTTGGGAATAATTAAGCAGCATGTCGCGAAATAACTATACCAGAGAACTGACTCACTGAAGCAAGCTCTTAAGGTGGCATTCAAGGAAATCACTCTGCCTATGATTCGGAAAATTTCGCAAAGAACCTGGCGCCGCATCATTTTGTGCCCTGACAATGATGGTGCCCATACTGATTGATGTTCTAGATCACTAACAAATTGGAACGTAAAGTATCAACATCTGCTATGACATGTTCGAGATAAATAAGTACACATCATGAACAAAAAAAGAGGGATCTGGCAGTATTTCCGGAACAGACTGTAGAGACGACATGGCTGCTCACATTGTCCGCCAGTGCGCCACGTACGTGTGTCACCTCCGCAGAAACGGGTGCGAGTATGTTGCACATAATCGTCTCGTTTCTGCGCGTGCAGACTGCAGCGGCCGATTACAGTTATGAGTTGTGAGCGCGGGTGGAGCGGTCACGCCAAGGCGATTCACTGCTTGCCAAACAGCTTGACAGACAATCCTAAAACCAGCATCTGCATGCTGAGACAGGAAGGTTATGCATCCAGCATTCCGATTTTACGCAGTTTCGTTGAAGTAGTGGGACACAGAAGCAAGAGCGTTTGCAGTTAGGTTCATGCGCTACGCTGTCTCCACCCCTCCACCAGCTAGGGGGAAAAAAAAAGATCTCCGCTGCCAAACAAACAGAGATATCACATCAGTATCAGTTTGAAGTGAACCAGCACATTAATGGATTTTGACTAGTGCCAACTGTACTTATAACCATCTGTCACCCAATCCCAGACTACTTCGTCATTCTCAACACGAGGCCTTCCCTCTCCCCACCACAGTTCGTATCCTGGACACGCTTTTGTCCACAGTACAATGTATTCGTTTGCTGGAGGTGCGGTGTTCAAATTTTTTACCTGAAATCCTGGTATAATTTTCAGTGTTTTATGTAATTCACTCCAAGCGAATGCAAGGATGGCCATTCAATGAGGATATTACGTGAACCTTCACTGTCCTTGTTCAGCTGTCATAAAGGCAGGCTTCCAAGACCGACATTTGCGTTTGTGGTGATTTTTGTTTTATGCACATTAGACCGTCGCGCAAGGCATATTTATATGCGGGAGGCACCGTCAAAGGCTATAAAAACTTAGAAATCAGTACAAACGCACACAAGCTCGGCAAGCGGAACTGTTTACACGTACCAGTACAAATGTCTCAAATGTTCAAATGTGTGTGAATTCCCAAGAGACCAAACTGATTATGTCATCGGTCCCTAGACTTATACACTACTTAAACTAACTTATGCTAAGAACAACACACACACTCATGCCCCAGGGTACAAATGTCTATTCGTGACATCATCAGAATACAGCCTGAGACCTCAGAGTCACGCCGACACCGGTCAGAAGAAACGGCTACTCTGATCAAATAAACAGCTCAAATGGTTCAAATGGCCCTAAGCACTATGGGACGTAACATCTGAGGTCATCAGTCCCCTAGACTTAGAAGTACTTAAACCTAACTAACCGAAGGACATCACACACATCCATGCCCGAGGCAGGATTCGAACCTGCGACCGTAGCAGCAGCGCGCTGGACGGAAGCGCCTAGAACCACTCGGTCACAGCGGCCGGCCAAATAAACCGCTCACTAATCCCTAAGAGATATGAACATTCTAATGAGAAAGATCCATCTGAAGGGAAAATTTTCCTCCCGTTCGTGAAAATAGTCGTTGATCATTATCAGCAGAGAAATAAGGAGAGGCGGTATCGGCGCAGTTTGTAAACCAACAGAGAACTGCACGAACGTTTGAACACTGGAACACACTTACGGCCGCCGCTTTACACTGCAGAAGTATATTAAATTCCTTGTACATGCGTTTCAAGTCTCCGTTGCAACTACAACAAGAAGTCATCTTGAATATTAATAAACGTTTGAGCTGTATTTAGTCCTTTGTTATCTGATCGCTACCGGTTTCGTGGCACAGAAAGCAACATCTTCAGATGAATATATAACAAAACATTAGATCTGAAAATCACGGAACTTTGTACCCAGCATTTGTTGTCCGTCGGAACAAAACACCGCTAAAAGACGGTGCGTCATAGAATGAAACAGCCAGTTTCCATTATAGTGGATGGGTCCGTTTGGTCAGTATGGCACAACACGCGGCTGCGTTCCCTGCTAGCGATTGCGTATGTACCGGAGAAACGGACCTATCCACTATACTGGAATCCGGCTGTTTTACTCTATGACGTACCGTCTTTTAGCGGTGTTTTGTTCCGACGGACAACGAATGCTGGGTACAAAGTTCCGAGCTTTTCGGCTCTAATGTTTCAGTTATCTGTTCACCTGAAGACGTGGCTTTTAGTGTCACGAAACCGGTACTGACGCAATAATAAAGGACCAAATACAGCTGAAGTAGTTTATTAATATCCAATATGACTACTAATAGCTGTGGTTGCCCTACCTGCTAGGTTGTCTGTACAAAAAGAAACATTAACACCTGACTTTATGAATACGAGAGTAATTGTCGTCTGAGAAACACGGGTAAATCGGCAGTAGCATATCATGCACTGAGACAGGCGAACCACCAAATCCGTTTCTCCGATATTTTGTTTTTATCAAGATAGTATTATTACTATGCAAGGATGTACAGAGAGGGCCTGAAATTCGAAAGTACAAAAGCAACTCTTACATAAAAGTAGAAGGATTGAAATTTGGAAAGTTGGGGGCCTTAGTGCTAAATAAAAGAAACGACAACGCTTCTCCACTACAAGCTCCACGACACACGTAGTCCCAATTCTGCGAGCTCAGGTAGTGTAGTCTTAGGACTCCTATAACCTGAACTGAACTGTCCGCCACGTCCCCCCCCCCCCCCCCCCTCCAGTATAGAATATTCGCACCTGCTATGAGTCGCGATGCAAGTGAATATTTCTAATTAAACATACTGAAGAATTTGTCGTAAATATGGGTATCTGCTTAGATGTGAATTGCACTAACCATTGCAAATATGGTTTTCGTATGTTTACATTAACGGCTGAAAGCAAGGGGAAACTACGGCCGTAATTTTTCCCGAGGGCATGCAGCTTTACTGTATGATTAAATGATGATGGCGTCCTCTTGGGTAAAATATTCCGGAGGTAAAATAGTCCCCCATTCGGATCTCCGGGCGGGGACTACTCAAGAGGATGTCGTTATCAGGAGAAAGAAAACTGGCGTTCTACGGATCGGAGCGTGGAACGTCAGATCCCTTAATCGGGCAGGTAGGGTAGAAAATTTAAAAAGGGAAATGGATAGGTTAAAGTTAGATATAGTGGGAATTAGTGAAGTTCGGTGGCAGGAGGAACAAGACTTCTGGTCAGGTGACTACAGGGTTATAAACACAAAGTCAAATAGGGGTAATGCAGGAGTAGGTTTAATAATGAATAGGAAAATAGGAATGCGGGTAAGCTACTACAAACAGCATAGTGAACGCATTATTGTGGCCAAGATAGATACGAAGCCCACACCTACTACAGTAGTACAAGTTTATATGCCAACTAGCTCTGCAGATGACGAAGAAATTGAAGAAATGTATGATGAAATAAAAGAAATTATTCAGATTGTGAAGGGAGACGAAAATTTAATAGTCATGGGTGACTGGAATTCGAGTGTAGGAAAAGGGAGAGAAGGAAACGTAGTAGGTGAATATGCATTGGGGCTAAGAAATGAAAGAGGAAGCCGCCTGATAGAATTTTGCGCAGAGCACAACTTAATCATAGCTAACACTTGGTTTAAGAATCATGATAGAAGGTTGTATACATGGAAGAACCCTGGAGATACTAAAAGGTATCAGATAGATTATATAATGGTAAGACAGAGATTTAGGAACCAGGTTTTAAATTGTAAGACGTTTCCAGGGGCAGATGTGGACTCTGACCACAATCTATTGGTTATGACCTGTAGATTAAAACTGAAGAAACTGCAAATAGGTGGGAATTTAAGGAGATGGGACCTGGATAAACTGAAAGAACCAGAGGTTGTACAGAGTTTCAGGGAGAGCATAAGGGAACAATTGACAGAAAGAAATACAGTAGAAGAAGAATGGGTAGCTCTGAGGGATGAAGTAGTGAAGGCAGCAGAGGATCAAGTAGGTAAAAAGAAGAGGGTTAGTAGAAATCCTTGGGTAACAGAAGAAATATTGAATTTAATTGATGAAAGGAGAAAATATAAAAATGCAGTAAATGAAGCAGGCAAAAAGGAATACAAACGTCTCAAAAATGAGATCGACAGGAAGTGCAAAATGGCTAAGCAGGGATGGCTAGAGGACAAATGTAAGGATGTAGAGGCTTATCTCACTAGGGGTAAGATAGATACTGCCTACAGGAAAATTAAAGAGACCTTTGGAGAAAAGAGAACCACATGTATGAACATCAAGAGCGCAGATGGAAACCCAGTTCTAAGCAAAGAAGGGAAAGCAGAAAGGTGGAAGGAGTATGTAGAGGGTCTATACAAGGGCGATGTACTTGAGGACAATATTATGGAAATGGAAGAGGATGTAGATGAAGATGAAATGGGAGATACGTTACTGTGTGAAGAGTTTGACAGAGCACTGAAGGACCTGAGCCGAAACAAGGCCCCCGGGGTAGACAACATTCCATTGGAACTACTGACGGCCTTGGGAGAGCCAGTCCTGACAAAACTCTACCATCTGGTGAGCAAGATGTATGAAACAGGCGAAATACCCTCAGACTTCAAGAAGAATATTATAATTCCAATCCCAAAGAAAGCAGGTGTTGACAGATGTGAAAATTACCGAACAATCAGTTTAATAAGCCACAGCTGCAAAGTACTAACACGAATTCTTTACAGACGAATGGAAAAACTA
This sequence comes from Schistocerca serialis cubense, assembly GCF_023864345.2. Classification (NCBI taxonomy): domain Eukaryota; kingdom Metazoa; phylum Arthropoda; class Insecta; order Orthoptera; family Acrididae; genus Schistocerca; species Schistocerca serialis. Next base: position 140,752,977 of record NC_064638.1, on the reverse strand, counting down.
GTAGAAGCCGACCGCGGGGAAGATCAGTTTGGATTCCGTAGAAATACTGGAACACGTGAGGCAATACTGACCTTACGACTTATCTTAGAAGAAAGATTAAGGAAAGGCAAACCTACGTTTCTAGCATTTGTAGACTTAGAGAAAGCTTTTGACAATGTTGACTGGAATACTCTCTTTCAAATTCTAAAGGTGGCAGGGGTAAAATACAGGGAGCGAAAGGCTATTTACAACTTGCACAGAAACCAGATGGCAGTTATAAGAGTTGAGGGACATGAAAGGGAAGCAGTGGTTGGGAAGGGAGTAAGACAGGGTTGTAGCCTCTCCCCAATGTTATTCAACCTGTATATTGAGCAAGCAGTAAAGGAAACAAAAGAAAAATTTGGAGTAGGTATTAAAATCCATGGAGAAGAAATAAAAACTTTGAGGTTCGCCGATGACATTGTAATTCTGGCAGAGACAGCAAAGGACTTGGAAGAGCAGTTGAACGGAATGGATGGTGTCTTGAAGGGAGGATATAAGATGAACATCAACAAAAGCAAAACGAGGATAATGGAATGTAGTCGAGTTAAGTCGGGTGATGCTGAGGGTATTAGATTAGGAAATGAGACACTTGAAGTAGTAAAGGAGTTTTGCTATTTGGGGAGCAAAATAACTGATGATGGACGAAGTAGAGAGGATATAAAATGTAGACTGGCAATGGCAAGGAAAGCGTTTCTGAAGAAGACAAATTTGTTAACATCGAGTATAGATTTAAGTGTCAGGAAGTTATTTCTGAAAGTATTTGTATGGAGTGTAGCCATGTATGGAAGTGAAACATGGACGGTAAATAGTTTGGACAAGAAGAGAATAGAAGCTTTTGAAATGTGGTGCTACAGAAGAATGCTGAAGATTAGATGGGTAGATCACATAACTAATGAAGAAGTATTGAATAGGATTGGGGAGAAGAGAAGTTTGTGGCACAACTTGACCAGAAGAAGGGATCGGTTGGTAGGACATGTTCTGAGGCATCAAGGGATCACCAATTTAGTATTGGAGGGCAGCGTGGAGGGTAAAAATCATAGGGGGAGACCAAGAGATGAATACACTAAACAGATTCAGAAGGATGTAGGTTGCAGTAGGTACTGGGAGATCAAGAAGCTTGCACAGGATAGAGTAGCATGGAGAGCTGCATCAAACCAGTCTCAGGACTGAAGACCACAACAACAACAACAACAACATGTTTACATTTCCAGGTGACCTCGAAAGAAGGAAAAGACGGGCTGTAAATTGTCGAAGAGACAACAGGAAACCAGGACCTGGCGCTAAATCGTGTTTTGTATGTATGTGTTAAAAAAAGTAGTTATAAACTTAAAACAGTAGGATGCCAGTGGCATTTCTTCCTCTGGTCGAAAACTATACCAAAGCAATTCGTCTCAAAAATTTTCTATTCATGAGATATTTTCGCAGTGGAAGGGAACATTTATTGTGGTGTGTATATACGTCGTTACCATAAACATACACACACAAGGTGAATAATACTTAACCCTATTTCATATATAGGTACTTTATAACGAGTAATATGTAAGATATTTTTATAGCGGTTTGGTAATTGTAAGGGAACATGCACAAGCAACATAACCTTCAAACAGTAAAGTTTTGACCACAATTCCACAAGTAACAAATTTTCTGTCATATTTACGTTAATAAAAATTCGTGTCACCGTAACATCAAAGTATATTTTTCCCTCTCTGTAAATTGACACCGAGTTCTTAACACATTACATTTAATATTTACAAACCGTCACTCAAGTTCCTAGCCTACATTTCTATACCCGTGTAATGTTATGTTCCAACTTTTCTGTTATATGAAAGGGGCATTCTAAATATATCTACAAACATTAATTACTGTTCCGTACACTTCATACATGCAGTATCAAATGTTTTGTTAGAAATATTGTAAAAATTTGCGTGAATAGGTTAAGCACCCATTAGGTAAACACTGCCGAATCCTCAAAGCTGCGGAAACATGGCCCATTACGTAGGAGCTCTAAGCTCTAAGCGGTCAACCAACCGCAGCATGGATACGTATAAACAGTTCTACCTCTTGAGACTGTTGAAGTTTGTACTGCTTTCTAAGTCTTTATAGGCTCTGATGCTGACAACATTGGAAGACGAAACGTTAGGCAGACATATATGCCTTGAACTACGGCCTAATGCTCATAAAACAAAAATCACCTTATTCAACTATGTTATCGGCTAGAGAACATAAGAAACAAAATATTGACTTTGCTTGGCAAACATAGGGAGAGAGAGAGAGAGAAGGGGGTGGGGGTGGGAGGGGGGCAGCTCAATACATGTATGTAAGCGGCAAAAGTCCACAGCTGACCGTTTATCGGTTACGAGGTAACAGACGAGTTGTGGCGCCCTGAAAATATTCCAAGTTCGGAGTTCGCGTGACCGCACGGGCCGCTCGGCAATCCGGGGCTCGCCAGCTACTGCGTGGTGCCGAACAGTAACCGGAACAAGTGGGGCAGCCCCAACACGTGGTCTAGGCCGACCGTGTGGCTGGGAATTCCATGTTGACACGTGGGTTCGTATGAGCAGTTGCCAGCGGACTCGTGCGCATGCGCAGAGCTGATTTCGCGTATGAGCAGTGCCTTCCTCACGCTCTCTGGCTACTTGGAGCGTGGCTGTTTGGTGTACGAGCAGTAGCAGCAAGTAGCCAGATGCTACCCGGAAACATTTTTCCGGCGCGCCAAAGCTGCCCGTTTGCGCATGCGCAGAGCAAGCTGAGTTATGGTGGGGGGGGTCCTTCCCCACGTGACACGTGTATATGTTTCGTGTCTTCGTAATACTGCTGATCTCTTCGTTTACAGCTCCCACTTCAAATGAAATCAAAACAGATTTCTGTGGCCGGAAGCCATCAAGGGAATTAATATCCATTTGCATAACCATAAAAGACCAAAATAAGTTAGTAGTTTCAATTTTCTGATTTTATATTTCCACGTTATTAGCAATCAACCATTAATGTTTTAACGAAGCTATTTATGTCTGTTTAGTAAAGAAATTTGCTTCTATTATTTTTTTCCGCTAAGGCAGTTAGTTTATTTGAAACGAAATGTTTGATTCCTCAATATTGGCTACTTTCAACTTCGTTCAATTTCCAATGCAAATTTTCATTTTCTGGGACGAATGACATTATACCATAATAAAGAACCAAACATGAGAAAACAGTACTGGACCTCCAAGAAAATTGGTATCACGAAAACCACATGAAAAGCTGAATATCAGGTACTTCAGAGTGCATCTGGACATAGAAATGTGCAGTTATAGCGGAATGAAACATTTTAGTATGGTTTATGAAATTCCAATGTTGCTGGAGTAGTCTTTGATGTCCTGTTCCTTTTATGACACTGTAAGATCTCTTAATGCTATATACGTACGAACATACGTAAACATTTACTTGAAGCTGACTAAGTGGGCAAATTTGGTCAGTAGTTTTGAACTAAATATGTTGTTTCAAATATATTGACAACTGTAGTAGAATTTTACAAATCTGCCTTCTGTGAAACAGTGTTTTTCGATCACAAGGCACTTGTGTTTACATCTTAAATTTATAGAATGCCATTCTGTGCTAAATTGTAGAGTATCAGCATACCGTGTTTTATCGTTTTATCTCTCCACATGGCTTTATATTTATTCCTAGAGTAGATTATAAACTGTCAGTTGTATAGTTTCTTTACCTCGCAGACAATCTTGTTAATTTTTTACACATTTTGAAATAGTCATGAAATTTAATGTCCTTAACATCTATGGTCATCAGTCCCCTAGAACTTAGAACCACTTATGCCTAACTAACCTAAGGACATCACACAACACCCAGTCATCACGAGGCAGGGAAAATCCCTGACCCCGCCGGGATTCAAACCCGGGAACCCGGGCGTGGAAAGCGAGAACGCTACCGCACGACCACGAGCTGCGGACTAATGTACACGCCATCCATGCTCTGTTTGACTCAATGCCCAGGCGTATCAATGCCGTTATTACGGCCAGAGGTGGTTGTTCTGGGTACTGATTTCCCAGGATCTATGCACCCAAATTGCGTGAAAATGTAATCACATGTCAGTTCTAGTATAATATATTTGTCCAATGATTACACGTTTATCATCTGCATTTCTTTTTGGTGTAGAAATTTTAATCGCTAGTCGTGTAATAGCAGCCAGAGGAATCATGATACCTCAAAAAGAAACATGTACATTACTATCATTTGCACGACGGTTCTGATGCTGTAATTAGATTTTCAATATGTTTATTAGTTTAAAGTTTACTATCTGACTGTAAATTATACAAGCAACACCCAGCAACAAATTTCAAAAATCTAAACGGTTCATCCGATTTTGTCGATCGATGTGTCTTTAGAAAGCTATTAGTGTAAACCTAAATTGGTATGATTTACAGGCATGTAACTTGAATAGTACATGAGTTATTGGAGGTCAAAGTGGCTGATTACTATTGATCGCATCAGGCTATAAGTACTCTACAGTTACACGAAAAAAACGGTAGCAGCAAGCTGATAAATATATACTCATTGCCGGCCGGTGTGGCCACGCGGTTAAAGGCTCTTCAGTCTGGAACCGCGCGACCGCTACGGTCGCAGGTTCGAATCCTGTCTCGGGCGTGGACGTGTGTGATGTCCTTAGGTTAGTTAGGTTTGAGTAGTTCTAAGTCTAGGGGACTGATGACCTAAGATATTAAGTCCCATAGTGCTCAGAGCCATTTGAACCATTTTTTTTTTTAATATACTCATTCGTCTATGTTTTTGTTTATATCCGATATATACTGTTCATGAAGAAATTGGTAAAATATTTACTGTGTTTTAGAAAGCACAGAGACACACGGCTGCAGGCCTACTTTTGCTTCTTTTCCTTTGATATATGTTTATTTAATTTGTTTATGTATTTAATATTGTGTGTTAGAGCGTGTTTATGGTCCAGCCATAGGAATATTTATTTAATTTCAAGTTATTAAATGTAAATCTAGTATTTTGTATGTGTTTCAATATGTTTGTGAGTGTGCATTGGCTTAGAGACATGGCGGGAGCGCTCTAGCGAATCACAGCGCTCGTTGCTATGTTAGGCGACTACTGAAGTCAACGGGGAGACTGTATGGAAGTGGGGGAGGAGCATTGGGCCGGTCGGTGTGGCCGTGCGGTTCTAGGGGCTTCAGTCTGGAACCGCGAGACCCCTACGGTCGCAGGTTCGAATCCTGCCTCGGGCTTGGATGTGTGTGAAGTCCTTAGGTTAGTTAGGTTTAATTAGTTCTAAGTTCTAGGGGACTGAGGACCTCAGATGTTAAGTCCCATAGTGCTCAGAGCCATTTGAACCATTTGAGGAGCATTGGAACGCACAGGACACGAAGGAGTTCTGGATGGGAAGGCGCGACGGAGGGCCGCATGAAATACTTGGAGAGTGTTGAGAAGTTTGCACGTATTCGCGGAAGATAGAAATATTTCATAGTGCCGACTTGTGCACTTGTGAGATTTCGGTGGCTTCTGTAGTGAAGACGTAGTATGCATTTAGAATTGAATACCTCGCGAGCTATGTTGTTCTTCATAACTAAGTACTTGAAGTAGGAATCTATTGTTTCCCTGTTACTCAACCTATATTTTATTTAATTGCTGGACCGTTGACACCAATAAGTGTTTTGCAGAAATAAACAGCATTCTTAAAAGTACTTCTGCTATCGTACTCATCATTTAAAGTCGTTAAAATAGGACCTGCAGATATTATTTAATTGCAACCTTTCATTTATAAATTTCTATGTTACATTCAAAATTCCCAATTTCCGAGTAATAAGGACCTTCGACCATTCGATACATGTGTCTATTCATATTGTATACTGTAGACTCTGCAGTATTTGGCGCGTAATGCGGCAACCACGTGTCCCACCCCTAGAGAGCGAAACCAGCCGAAAGTTTTAATATTTTAACTCTTGAGTCTGAGGGTACGCAGTTGACGGTCACATTTTTTTTTTTGAAAGCCCGCATGGTGTTATTGAACTAACACGTAATTCATAGAGGAAGTTCCATTTTAATGTTTTATTTGATGTGCTGCATTGTGTGTGGCCGGCTGCGGTGGACGAGCGATTCTAGGCGCTTCAGTCCGGAACCGCGCGACTGCTACGGTCGCAGGTTCGAATCCTGCCTCGGGCATGGATGTGTGTGATGTCCTTAGGTTAGTTAGGTTTAAGTAGTTCTAAGTTCTAGGGGACTGATGACCCCAGATGTTAAGTCCCATAGTGCTCAGAGCCATTTGAACCAGCCATTTGCTGCATTGTGACCTGGTGAGTACGTTCTATTCGAAAGAGATTATATTGATAAGGAAACCGTAGTGAACACAAAACTGAGTGTAAAACAACTAAACCATGACAAATATTAGTTGTACAGCAGGAAATGTTGTTTGTTTGATGACAACGGATTCTCTGTAGACCGTTTCATTTTTTTTTTTCACACACACGTCACAGTAAATATCTTCCTGAAAACAGTGGTAACATTCACCATAATGTTCTGCGGATATCTCAAGGTATGAGAAACAGGCCAACTTCAGACCTCTTGAAGGGCGCAGAGGCGGTGGCCAAGTTTAACAGCGCACAGGGCAATGTGGAGCAGTGTAGGATTTACCCCACCATGCTCTCCAATACTATATAGCTGTCCCCTTTCTGACTCAGTCATAAAGTTATAAGTAAAGTAGGAGTCGTACAATACTGTTGACTGGCAGACACCGAGGGATAGGGTCAGCCACCAAATCTGAGAGGGCTTTCGTCCTCCTCACATAAACGATCCCTTTCTCCCGGTGACTGAGCGTTATTGCTACGTTTAAGTGTCCGAAAAGAGTGTGTGTATAGTGTGGCATCGTGTTTTGTGGAATGGTATAAGAGAAGGGGTACTATTATATAGCTCGCGCTGGCGAGTTCAACATTTCGTTAGTGGTCATAATTGTTGTGATATTTACGTAAAAAAAAGACACTGTGTGAAATTTGGAAAAGTGTGCAATGAAAAATAGAGATCGCTCTGTTTTGCATTTGGTGCATATTACACAATACGTTGTTTCGTATGAAATTTAGCGAACATATTGACTCTCTCTTTAGACTTAGGTGAAGGTATCTGTATGTCACCAATCTCGAGAAAAAAATGGAAATGTCGTGTGGCTAGGGCCTCCCGTCGGGTAGACCGTTCGCCTGGTGCAGGTCTTTCGATTTGATGCCACTTCGGCGACCTGCGCGTCGATGGGGATGAAATTTCGAGAAAATTGATCTGGCGTAGCACACTGATTTGCGATCGCGTTGCACCAGCGATAAAGACGGAGTGAAATATCCACAACATTTCTCATATTTCATAAACGGTTTCAGATATCGAAATGAGATTCTGGAAAATGATGGCGTGCAGAGAAGGAGAGAATTTTACCCTATCGTTATTATGTAAAACTTCATTATCTACCATGTTATTACAATAACTACAGACTTTTTCAGTGAAAGAATGTAATTTTAGAGGCCATCGATAGCTGGTCAAACGAGAAATGCTATGATTTTTGGAACAACACAGTCTATTTTGTACTGACGATGTGCTTTTTCGTAAGCTACTGATTTTCCTTTTCCTCAGTTCCTTACTTTACTTAATAAACCGCTGTTTCAGAATTCTCTCGCAATTGTGCCTGCACAACATATTAGTGAGGTAAGACAGTGTAAACTCCGCTGTGTTTTGGCGAAAGAACCAAATTTTGACGCCGGCCGCGGTGGTCTCGCGATTCTAGGCGCGCAGTCCGGAACCGTGCGACTGCTACGGTCGCAGGTTCGAATCCTGCCTTGGGCATGGATGTGTGTGATGTCCTTAGGTTAGTTAGGTTTAAGTAGTTCTAAGTTCTAGGGGACTGATGACCAGAGCAGTTGAGTCCCATAGTGCTCAGAGCCATTTGAACCATTTGAACCAAATTTTGACATAGTTATAAGAGAAATGTGTAGGTTTCACTCAAAATTTGACACTGATGACTCTTCTTTGAAAGTTGCAGTCGGTTAACAAGCCAGGCGAAAATAAATCGCTACATTTTCGGCGGAATTCTTTTTAAATACTTTTGAAAGCAGAAGTGACAATAGATCCTTCTGAATGGTCACCATGCTAGTGTGGTCATGGAGGGCCCCCACTTAATATTTACAAAATATGTGAGTATAGGCTACACTTTAGAACGGCACTTCCCATCCAGCGCGCGGCATTTCCCCTACAGCTTTCTGAGCGACCCCCACCACTGCCGCTCTTCCCACACTTCCCCAGCCGGTTGCGCATCTAGCGGCCACAGCGCTTTGCGCACACTATACCTACAACCAGCGAATTGCTTACTCTTCTCCAAGGGAACTGCCTTGCTTGACATCCCTACCCGTTCTGCATCAACATCAGGAGTGTCATATGAGACATTCTTTTCAGAACTCTTGTACAAAGTCTAGAGATCAGAAACTTGACGGCAAGACCTCTTCCCCCTTTAACGGCCAAATAGTGGCGGCGAAAATTTCTTCTGTCATCAGTATTCGAACTGGCTACTCCGAGTCGAGCGCCATCGCACAGGAGTGCGTTGGCGGGCGACTTACGCAACGAAAGCGGATCATTAAAGCTATAAGTCGATGCGGTTACAGAACCCAGTAAAAACATCGATATACATTCAAATATCAAGACCGCGCGACTAAGGGTTATCGCAATACGCGCCGTTTGGTCTTCAGAAACTGTGAGAAGACACAGTCTTTTCCGGCAGTAAGACTAACAACTTTGAACGTACAAGGTGTACAACTTTGCTTCCGCCATTTGCCGATGGGTGGCGACAACGGTAAGTAGCGGTCGAAAGAAACAGATCGCAGACGTCAGCCAGTTAGCTTGGACATCGGTCAACATAACCTCAGTCAAACATTAGTCGATTTGTGTCTGCATCATAAAGTTGTTCTTGATTGAAAATGTCTGTTTACGACCCTAATTCTCATCATTTGTGAGAGATGTTACTGTTTTGTTTCAATATGAAGAAAAAAGCGGCTGAAAGCTCGAATGTCATCGAATGCTCTAAAGTACGTATGGTTCAACTGGCTCTGAGCACTATGGGACTCAACATCTTAGGTCATAAGTCCCCTAGAACTTAGAACTACTTAAACCTAACTAACCTAAGGACATCACACACACCCATGCCCGAGGCAGGATTCGAACCTGCGACCGTAGCAGTCCCACGGTTCCGGACTGCAGCGCCAAAACCGCACGGCCACCGCGGCCGGCAAAGTACGTATGGTAAGGACGCTGTTAGTGAAAAAACGTATCGTGAGTCGTTTCAACGCATCAAGAACGGTGATTTTAACGTCGTAGACCGGCATAGTGGTGGAAGAGAGAATGTTTTCGAAGATGCAGAATTGGAGAGACTGCTGAGTGAAGACTCACGCCGGCCGCGGTGGTCTAGCGGTTCTAGGCGCGCAGTCCGGAACCGCGAGACTGCTACGGTCGCAGGTTCGAATCCTGCCTCGGGCATGGATGTGTGTGATGTCCTTAGGTTAGTTAGGTTTAAGTAGTTCTGAGGTCAAGGGGACTGATGACCACAGATGTTAAATCCCATAGTGCTCAGAGCCATTTGAACCATTTTGAAGACTCAAGTCAAACTCAAGAAGAATTGGCACAATTAGTGGGAGTGACACAGCAAGCCATTTCAAAACGTCTCAAAGCTATGGGCATGATTGAGAAAGAAGGAACTTGGGTTCTGTGTGAGCTGAACCCAAGAGACGTTGAACGGCGTTTGTGTGTTTGTGAACAGTTGCTTCAGAGGCAAAAACGGAAGGGATTTCTGCATCGCATTGTGACCGGGGACGAAAAATGGGATCATTAAGATAATCCTAAACGCAAAAAATCATGGGGATATCCCGGCCATGCTTTCACGTCGACAGCCAAACCGAATATTCACGTCTCCAAGATCATGCTCTGAATTTGGTGGGACCAGCTGGACGCCGTGTACTATAAGGTGTTAAAACCAAGTGAAAGAACCTCAGGTGCTCGTTCTCGAACGCAATTAATGCGTTTGAGCAGAGCATTAAAGGACAAACTGCCGCAGTACAGCGAGAGGCACGATAAAGTGGTTTTGCAGCACGACAATGCTCGACCCCATATTGCAAAATAGGTCAAATCGTACTTGGAAACGTTAAAATGGGAAGTCCCACCCCACCCGCCGTATTCTCCAGACATTGCTCCCTCTGACTATCACCTGTTTAGATCCATTGCGCATGGCCTGGCTGACCAATACTTCCGATCTCATGAAGAAGTCACGAATTTTTTCGACGCGGGATTTGTACACTGCTCGAAAGATGGGAGAAAGTAGTGGCCAGCGATGGGAAATACTTTGAATGGTACATATGTAATCAATTTGTTTCATTAAAGCCTTAACGGAAGCAAAGTTGTACACCTTGTAATTAAATTATATTTGATCATGATCATTAACGCTTCTGCCTTGTAACACAGTTTAGTAAATAAAATGACAGAAAAGTGTTCTGAAAAGACTTGCTTTGTCTCTTTTGACGTTTAGTCGAACCACACACACGCCATTCTACGTGAAACATCTCATAAATAACGCACAGGCTGAGAACACTGGGTATCGGATGGTGCAACGATAGTGAATATTATGACAGGTACAGCTTAAGACTAGGAGAAGAAACGAATGTTTTGTTTCACTGTAACACACTGTTTTTCAGCAATGTGAGTTTCAACTGGAGCCCGTGAGAGTCTAGATGCTGTGACTGGTGAAAGTCAAAAACCATAGTCTGAGACCATAGTTTTAAGAACTACGTTTCGCAAGGCATGTTAGCTTCTGTCATTCTTCTCCTCCGCCTTCTCGCCAGAAAAGGGAAGAAGAGGACATGCTTTCCGCAACGTCGCGGACGAATTGCAGGTTGACGTGGCAATAAACCCGGGGTGATTTTATTTGTTTGACACGTAGCAGGAATCTTCATTCGCTTAAAAAACAATTGATAAATTGTAAAGAAATGTTGTAAAACAAAAAGAACGAGCAAGTAAATGAAAAACTGCGAGTATCGTAGACAAAATGAGTGTTGTGACAAACTATGGGAGGACTGAAAGATTTTTTTTTTTTACGCACTAGTCGAGAAGAGGGTGGAGGTACGGGAGATCCCGAAGAGCAGGTTCAGACCCCTAATTGGTAAGCGTTTTCCTATCGTTCATGCCCGCAGTCGCGAAGACTGAACTGTGTGTGTAGGCGTAGATGACTATAATGGGTATGTTTGTGCAGTGTAGTGTGTCCGTGTTGGAGACGGTGAGAGAAGGGAGAGGGTGAAATACGATGCCGGTACAAAGGCTACCGTCTGGAAGAGCACCAAGGGGGCCGACGGGCTTGACGTCCCCATCCGACGGACGCATCACCGTCTACAGCGTCACGTGCCCTCACTTCATGACTTTGGGACACTGGGGAGAGGTTTCAAATGGTTCAAATGGCTCTGAGCACTATGGGACTTAACTACTTAAACCTAACTAACCTAAGGACATCACACACATCCATGCCCGAGGCAGGATTCGAACCTGCGACCGTAGCAGTCGCGCGGTTCCGGACTGCGCGCCTAGAACCGCTAGACCACCGCGGCCGGCTGGGGAGAGGTTTGGGCCGGCCACTGTGGCCGAGCGGTTCTTGGCGCTTCAGTCCACAACCACGCTGCTCCTACGGTCGCAGGTTCGGATGCTGCCTCGGGCATGGATGTGTGTGAAGTCCTTAGGTTAGTTAGGTTTAAGTAGTTCTAAGTCTACGGGACTGATGACCTCAGATGTTAAGTCCCATAGTGCTTAGAGCCATTTGAACCATTTTTTTTGGAGAGATTTGGAATGGAATCCGAGACACTGACGCAGGGACTGGTGATCGGGGTCTTTACGCCATCATCTCTCCTGTCCCCTTTGCCGTGAAGCAAAGGGAAAATCGTCAATAGCACGCGGCGTACCCGGACGGTGACTCATCCAACCACTGGCAGGATTCGAACCTGCAACGGTAGCGGTAGCGCGGTTCCAGACTGAAGCGCCTAGAACCGCTCGGCCACAGCGGCCGACCAGCACGATCTTCGGACTTGTCCCCAATTGAGCACGTGTGGGTTATGACGGGACCAGAAATGACTCGTCAACCAATAACTCTTACAGACCTACGTGAACAGTTCGAGCAGACGTGCCAAACGTATCCCAGGACAGTATTCGCCATCTGTCCGGTCGACTGGATGCCAGAGCCAGCGCATGCGTTGCCGCCCGTGAAGTCTGCACCACGTACTAATACGGGTGTTTCAGTATGGGTCGATACCTGGTATCTCAGAACCGCTTGTGCTATTGATCTGTAAATCTAATCATTTCATGTAATCCATATGCACGCCGGCCATTGTAGCCGAGCGGTTCTAGGCGCTACAGTCTGGAACCGCGCGACCGCTACGGTCGCAGGTTCGAATCCTGCCTCGGGCATGGATGTGTGCGATGTCCTTAGGTTAGTTAGGTTTAAGTAGTTCTAAGTTCTAGGTGACTGATGACCTCAGAAGTTAAGTCCCATAGTGCTCAGAGCCATTGTTTTTTTCCATATGCACTGTTGCATCAATAAATCTTGAGTGAACTAGACTCCTCTAAATGTGTGTACTAATTTTTTCCAGTAGTGTGTTTTAGGACGTGCTAATATAAACTAATTCGAATACTAGATTTCATATACAAGTGTCCAGTTTTTACTTGCTACAGAAATAAAGCTGTTTGCAGAGATAAGTTTTTATTTACCGTGTTGGTATAACTATAGGTTTCCCTATCGTTTTTCACTTTTGCTATGAAATTTAAGTTGTGAAGGTACGCCTGAGTTTACATAATTGTTTGTTTTAACTACGAGGGCGGTTCAGAAAGTAACCTCCGATTGGTCACAGTGCGGGTTGTGGGGGAAGTAGCGACGCCATCTGTGCGTTCACGCACTCAACAGGTCAGTCGGCATCAAGCCGTGGTCGAGTGAACGTCGTACCTTCGCTAGTTTAGTTTTTGTGGCAGTTTGAAATGTGTGCTGCAATAGAAAACCCCGCCAAATTTGAAGTGCGTGCTGTCATAAGGTTTTTTACAGCCAAAGGATATTCTGCAGCAGCTATTCATCGTGAGCTTTGTGCCGTGTACGGACCAAGAGTTATGAGTGAAGGAGTTGTCCGTGAATGGGTACGTTTATTTAAAAGTGGACGAGAAAACGTTCATGATGAAGAGAGGAGTGGTAGACCATCATTGGTGACTGACGAACTCGTTCAGACAGTTGATGCAAAAGTTCGTGAAAATCGACGTTTCTCAATGTCGGAGTTGTCTACTGGTTTTCCACAGATTTCTAAGACTCTCTTGTACGAGATAGTGACAGCAAGATTGGGTTACCATAAGTTCTGTGCACGATGGGTGCCCAAAATTCTTACCGACCACCACAAAACTCAAAGAATGGCCTCTGCATTAGACTTTCTGTCACGTTATGAGGACGAAGGAGAACCATTGTTAAACAGAATCGTGACCGGTGACGAAACCTGGATTAAGTACGTGAACCCTGAGACAAAAGAACAATCAAAGATGTGGGCACATTCAAATTCGCCTACCAAACCAAGAAAAGCCTCGCAAGATTTTTCTGCCAGAAAACTGATGGCAACAGTGTTTTGGGATGCCAAAGGGGTGTTGTTGGTTGAATTCATGGAACGTGGTACGACCATTAATCAAGACGTGTACTGTGAAACAATAAAAAAGTTACGATGGGCTATACAGAACAAACGCCGTGGTATGCTGACTTCCGGTATCGTTTTTTTGCACGATAACGCCCGTCCTCACTCTGCTCGCAGAACAACGGCCCTTCTTGAGTCCTTCAATTGGGACGTTATCAACCATCCACCTTACAGCCCAGACCTAGCGCCAAGTGATTATCACCTCTTCATGCATTTGAAGAAATGGCTCGGGTCACAGCGGTTTGATGACGACGAAGAGCTCAAAGATGCGGTCACAGGCTGGCTATAGGCACAAGCGGGTGATTTTTATGCAGAAGGAATTTCAAAGCTTGTGAAGAGATACGATAAGTGCCTCAATCGCTATGGAGACTATGTAGAAAAATAGTGCAAAGATGTAGTTATAAGATGTATATATTAAAATATTTTTATTTAACTTGGTGTATTTTTTTAAATCAACCGGAGGTTACTTTCTGAACGGCCCTCGTAATTGTGATTGTGATTTGTTGCCCATTTATACTGTATAGTTCAAGCATGTCGTAGGTATGTTGAGCATGCCGATACGGGTTTTGTAATGGAAACGCTGTTGCTGATTATTGTATACTGTAGACGATTTTCTAACCGCAAAATATCAGATTCGAAAGTGTTTGTTCGTGTTTTCACTAAACTATGTGACACTGGTGAAATGGACAGCAGTCACATTTCAGAGTATGGATGAGGTAGAAGACGTTATTCAGTTGGTAGAACGTAGTCCTTCTACAAGCACATGCAAAAATTCAACACGTATCGGTGTTTCATCTACAAGAACACGGCAGTCATAACATTAAGGTATACACGATCTCAGTCCTTATCACAGACGGCGGACTGAATACCTTGGAGATGTAAGATAATATTTTTATTGTCCGTCTTGACTCTGTTACTTTTTTAAGATTATCGGTTTCGTTTCAACATGAGCCATCTACGGATCTGACTGTATCGCATACAAGAGTAAAACATCTATCAGCAACATTTAAATATTACGTCACAGGGTAAAATAAACTCCTGTGACGTAGTTTGTAAATTTTGCTTATAGTTGGACGAGTTATTTTTGTAAAAGATACTGTCAGAGCTGAGGATGGTTCATGTTGAACCGAAACGATCATCTTAAAACATTAATGAACTTAAGACGGACAACAAAAAATCTGTTTTAAACCAGTGATTGTGGTTCTTGCTCCAAGGACATAACGTCAATTTTTTCAAACCTTGGAAATGAGATGAAAGTAGACTATTAGAATTTTGTCGCTGAGTAACTGCAAAACGTCTAGCACTTCAATTAGTACTGCTTATCGATTGAGCCACTTTCACTTGTGACGGTATCGATAACACTCGTAGCTCAGATCGGTGGGCTGATAAAAATTCTCATGCCTTTGTGGAAACACAGTGCTTCTCTGTAAACTTGTGATGTCGTATGACAAACAATCGATTGAATGCGCCTGTTCTGTTATCGCGTCGTCTTACAGGGGCCCCGTTATCTAGACTAGCTTGAAAACAAGGCCTCAGCATTACTGGAAGAGGTTCCTTTAGTTACGAGAGTGGGTACGCTCTTTCAGAATGACGAGGAGCTGAACATTCTAGTCGTCACGTGACAGCATCTACATTCGGGTAACAAAAGTCGTGGGATACCTCCTAATATCGTTTCAGACCTCCTTTCGCCCGGATTAGTGCAGCAGTTCGACGGGGCATGGACTCAACAAGTCGTTGTAAGCCTCCTGCAGAAATATTTACCCATACTGTCAGTATAGGTGTCCATAATTGCGAAAGTGTTGTCGGTGTATGGTTTTCTGCACGAACTGATCTCTCGATTATGTCCCATAAACGCTCGATGGGATTCATGGCGATCGGCCTGGGCGGCCAAACTATTCGCTCGAAATGTCCAGAATGTTCTTCAAACCAATCGCGAACAATTGTGGCCCGGTGACATGGCGCATTGTCATCCATTAAAATTCCATCGTTGGTTGGAAACATTGGGTGCATGAATGGCTGCAAATCGGCTCCTAGCAGTCAATGATCGTTCAGTTGGCCAGAATACCCAGTTCATTCCAAGTAAACGCAGCCCGCGCCGTTATGGAGCCACGAGATGCACGCATCTGCGTGCAATTGAAGCTCCGCCAATGCACTGCCGTTTTATACCATGTTTACGCGGTACTACCGCCATCGCTGTCTCATGACTTGTCATCTCAGTGTAAACCTAATATTCTCTGCAAAATGTATTGACCATTTCGGTCACTCTTCTTGGCTATCAGGGTTCGCAGACTGTCCACCTTTAAGTTTTTGCCTGTAGGGGATGGCTAGAAGGCGAAGTCTACAAAGAGAAAGTGAACACGAGGGTAGATTGATTTTTCGGATTATGCCCAGTGCCGCCCTCATAGAAGAACGTCAAAGTGACACGAGAGCCACACGCAGTGGTGTCTAGAGAATTCGAAGCTACATTGAAAGTCAGAGGTTTGAGCTTAGTCATTTGCCACTGCTTTACACCACTTGTTTGGGTTACAAACAGCTGTTACAGAACCAATAAAAACTGAACAAATGTTACATAAAGTATTTCATTCGAATCAGCCTGAACGACCACTTCCTAAAGTATTTACTGTTCCTACGGAAACTCTATACTTATGGGATGCAACAAAGAATTGGTGAAAATTGTTGATTACACATTGCTCAACGAGGCTTCCATGTTTCAATTAAAAAAAAAAAAAAAGGCGCTGGAGGACCAGAAGAATGGACTAGCTCAAGGTAGTGTACTAAGCCCACCTCCTCCTCTCTTCTCTGTACATCATATACACCCAAGATTGATCACTCTATCCGCAAGTCAAGCAATGCATCTATGCCGATGACACAGTGGTGACAGGACAGGGCTGCAGTTTCTAAAAGGTACAAGACAAGCTGACTAGGTCCCTGACAGAACCCTCTACATGTTATGAGCTCAGCCATGCGAAGTCAATGCTCAAAAAATTCATTGTATGTGCTTTTCACATAAGAAACAAACAAGCGTAGGGGAACTGCAGTTAAAGTGGAGACAGCAAAACCATGACACTAGTTCTACGCTGCAGTATCTTGGCATAAAGCTAGACAGAACTTCTGTTTCTCAAAAAAACGTTAAAGAAACTACGAGTGCGTTATCATCCACCAGGAGGAAGGTGGGACCCACTGCACCCCGGACATACTGGTGCAAAATGACGTCCCGATACACCTGACCTGTTACGGTTGCCCTGTCAAAGAGATTCAGGGGTAGTATGTGCACCAATCATAATCTCACGCCACACCATCGAACAACGACCTTCATAAAGGTCACTTTCAAGGAGATTAAAGGGTCGGTATCTGGTTCCTGTTCACGCCAGATGAAAACCCGGCGAGAATCACTGTTCAGACTATACCTGGACTCGTCCGTGAACATAACCTGGGACCACTGTTCCAATGACCATGAACTGTGTGCTTGACACCAGGCTTTATGGGCTCTCCTGTGACAAGGGGTCAGTGGAATGCTCCCTGCAGGTCTCCGGGCGAATAAACCATGTCTGTTCAGTCGTCTGTAGACCGTGTGTCTGGAGACAACTGTTCCAGTGGTTGCGGTAAGGTCCCGAGCAAAAGCTACCTGCAGTACTCCGTGGCCGTCTGCAGGCACTGATGCTGAGATATCGGTCTTCTTGTGGTGTTGTACACTGTGGGCGTCCCGTACTGCAGCGCCTGTACACATTTCCTGTCTGCTGGAATCGTTGCCATAATCTTGAGATCACACTTTGTGGCACACGGAGGGCCCGTGCTACGACCTGCTGTGTTTGACCAGCCTCCAATCGCCCCAGTATTCTACCCCTCATAACGTCATCAATATGTGTTCTTTGAGCCATTTTCAACAGACAGCCACCATTAGCACGTCTGAAAACGTCTGCACGCTTACTCGCTGCACCGTACTCTGACATGCACCTACACACCTCTGCGTGTGTGCACTGCTGCCAGCGCCACCGTGCGACGACCGCAGGTCGAATGCACCGCATGGTCATACCCCGAGGTGATTTAAACCCGCAAACCGCCCACCAGAGCGTTGTTTCACCGTGTATCGGTATTATTCTTAATTCATGAGCATGTGTATAGATAGGGTGTGATAAATTGGGGGGGGGGGGGGGCGGGGGTATTTGAGACCAACATCTGCTTAAAACATTTATCCTTTTGTGGCAATGCTACGTCTCACAAAAAGAAGCCCGTCGTAGCAGAAAACGACCGGGAAAAACAGACCATTAATTGTTGTGTTCCGCCCACTCGTCTAATAGAGAGTGCCTGAACAATTCAAACAAATCGTATTAATAGATTTTTATTACAGGAAGATAAATTGACAATACTGCCAATTTATTAATACGATTTATTAATACGATTTGCTTGAATTGTTTAGGCACCCTATCTTAGACGAGTGGGCGGAACACAACAGTTAGTGGTCTGTTTTTCCCGATCGTCTTTTGCTACGACGGACATCCTTTTGTGAGATGTAACATTGCCACAAGAGTGTAAATTTTACGTATTCACAAAGGTGTGTCGCAAACAACTGGCGACATGCAAGTGATCAGTGTCCTTCGGTATATACAATTCGTAGTACAAGTGAACCAATACAGTTTCTAAGTCACTGCTGTAGCATTAGGAAGACGGCTCATCTTCAACTCGGGCCGCGGCCAGGCGGTGCGGCGCTTACATTCTCTTCGTGTAGAGGCCGCTCCTGCCTTGGAGTCGTCCTACAGAGGGGTCCATCAGCGTAGTATTGGCCCTCTCTGTTCTTCCGCTCGTGACCGACGTGCCCGCGCTTAGCGTTACGCCGGAATACTAATGACATCAAGATACGGATTTAGATGAAGGAAGAGTTTTGTAAGAACTAATGAGCCACTTACTAATACTGCAGATACTCTCAGCGCGGAACTGTGACGAGAGAAAGTACCGTTGGATGTCACTTTTTGTACCTGACCTAGAAAACCTACTCAACTAAGTAGGAGAGCTTCAAGATGTAAAGCAAATATTTTCACACCCGGTGCCTGAATGGGCGTGAAAGAAGTGACAGCAGTCTGCCACAAACTGAACATAATCTGCCAGAATTTTCATACAACGTGCCTAAATCGGGAACTTCTAATATGTACTGTCAAAGGTTTCATTGAAGCAAAATCGTATTTTATGTTCCATTTTATTGTTATTTGATATGTTATTATTCCTATTATCTATTTCTGAAAGTGAATTCTGACAACGGTTGTAAAATCAGGAGCTAGTTAAAAACAGAAAATGATAGATCTCTATGCGGAAGTTTTGCTCTGTACCTCAAGGTTTTAAAAGCAGTGCCGGATATAAAAAGAAACGGTGGTCCCCTCTATTCTCGGGTCCTCGCGGCTATACCCCTCGGCGAAAGGAAACGCCCAGTTTTCTGGCGTCAGAAACATCAAGGTGACTGTTGCCACTGGGTTCCACTGGTACTGTGCAAGTAGCAAGGTTTAACCGGCGTGCCGCAGTCGTTACTCACCAACGCTATCAGTCGCCACATATCACAGCTACGCAACACTCGTCAGAGATACGTTCAGTCTCCATGTTATGTCCGGCTGGGAACAAATTATCGCAAAGAGAAGTGAAGAACGTCATGGCCCGTTGTCTGTATGCGTTTGTTGCTGTAGGAACTTCGAGATGAAAACGAAGGTTGGCTTGTTCTAAATGAGTCCTAATGAGGACTGTTTCCCTCAGTAACAAATATATATATATATAAAAAATAATAATAATTCAAATGGCTCTGAGCACTATGGGACTTAACTGCTGTGATCATCAGTCCCCTATGACTTAGAACTACTTAAACCTAACCAACCTAAGGACATCACACACATACATGCCCGAAGCAGGATTCGAACCTGCGACCGTAGCGGTCACGCGGCTCCAGACTGTAGGGCCTAGAACCGTACGGCCACTCCGGCCATCTCAACACATATACAAGAAAGTAGCAGTCAGAATCGTCATAGTATTCCTTGCATTCGGCTCATTTTCTTCTCAGAGGTTTCTTGAAAATTAACATTAAAACGTGCCAAATATCAGCGTGCTATTTCAGTCACGTAGTGACAGAAAAAAATAGAATTTGTGAAATAAACATTCAGTAATCGTTGCTAGGATCTGTGTGGCAGCCAAATATGCTGTCGAAGAGGTACAGATGTCTAAGTGCACATCGACTGGGTTATCGACTCAACTCTGTCCTACTCGTTAATTCATTCACCGACACAGAAGGTCCATATGTTTTTGCCTACGAGCAACAGAATAACATAGTTTCTATTTCCCGGTTGCAATTTAGGTGTATTGGGAGGCCGCCCTTGGTTGTCAGGTGAATACTGGAACTGAAAGCACTCCCATTCGGAAATCTCTTTGCCCGACTCTTGCTGGAACGCAACCGAGAATTTCAGAAGCCACCAGGCCTATATCCAAGTACAGATAATGAAATGTGCAAATAACAGATCTGTGACCTACAAAAATTTTCTCGTTATAATCCTCGATATGAAGCAAATGCTTAAATCAATGGCGAAATGCGTTCAAAATTAAAAGATTTTATACGCAGCAAGCAAAAAAACTTTTTTCTAATAGTATTTTTACCCGCTGAATGAGATATCGGAACATGAAATCAAAATTTGTCTCGGGGTTGTAATATGCACAGTACATCATAATTAGGAGTGAAAATTAATACAAGAAAAAATATTCGATAACACAGGCAAGAACGTTCTATTAAACATGAGTGCACAAGCGAATCGTTAGAGAGATAATAGCATATGTTTGGTTATGAGCCACCGCTGACTTACGAATAAAATATTGTCCTAGTTAATGTAGGTGTATTTGAAATGCAAACTTTTCGATTAAGTTTCCATCTAATTGGACTCAACACTAAATACTAAACCACTTCAGCGCATTACAAGTTACAGTTTACTGTACGCCCGTACCTATTGAAGGATGTGTTCGATGTGTTGTCCTCGCATTCCGGTGCAACGCTGACTGGCCTCTACAGTGAGTTAACCAGTTCTTTCAAACACTCTAGGATCATCCCGTAAGGCTTGCCGGGACTGTACAGTTTGTTGCTGCAGTTCAGCCGTATCAAAGAAAGTGTTTTTACATTTCATTTTTGAGACGGACCCAGATAGAGGAAACCAATAATTCAGGTCAGGCGATCTTGGAGACCGTGGAACATGCCCTGCTCGACGTATTCATCTTGGACCATATTGCCACGTTACACGTCGTCCTACACCTACAGAAAAATGCGCCGGTGCCACATCATCCATTTACTACCTTCCACAATATTACGCAAGGACAACGTCCTCAAGCAGTCCAGGAAGATCCATCGAAGGATGAAGTGCCAAGGACGAAACATCCGAGTACATCTAGCCACACATTCAATGATAAACGTCATTGATGAGTTGTCTCTTGAACATCACGTGGTTCTGTGTGAAATTTGAGCCCAATTAGACGAGTACTTAACCGAAAAGCTAACGTTGCAAATGCATAAGTACTAACAGGGACAATATTTCGTACTGGAGACGGTGGCGATACGTGTAGTTGCAAATTCGCAACAATCTCGTAAAGGGCTCTTCTGTGGGCCCATAGTTACTTGAACGCTTTTGTTTCTACGGTGGTGTACTTCCGCCCGTATCATTTTTCGTTACTTATTATGATACACGCAGCATAAATGCTTGTAAAAGCACAGACTCATGTTAACAAGTGTTCGACAGATTTATTTTAGCAAATATGTTAGTAAATTTCAGGTTCTTGGTAACATACATGTCCGAAAGAACAGACTTTTGATCCTGCAGCCACTATGAGTCAAGACACAAAGAAATTAAAAACATTAGCAGCGAGTGGGCATTGATTTATACCAATGGGGCAAGTTGAAAATTTTTGCCGGACAGGGATTCGAATCTGAGTCTCCTGTTTACTAGGCAGATGGGTTGACCGCTACGTCATCCGGACACAGTGGTCACCAGAACAGTACGGACTACCGCAGCACGCCTCCCGTCAGACCCAAATTCTCAACTTGTACCTCACACTGCTGATGTAGTGCTCTGATCATTAGCCTCATTACTCGCGGCACCTCGTCGATTCGCTTGAGTGTTCGAGCTTGCTGTGCATCTGCACTGAAGGGATCATTGGTCGTAATCGATATACAGGGCTATTACAAATGATTGAAGCGATTTCATAAATTCACTGTAGCTCCATTCATTGACATATGGTCACGACACACTACAGATACGTAGAAAAACTCATAAAGTTTTGTTCGGCTGAAGCCGCACTTCAGGTTTCTGCCGCCAGAGCGCTCTAGAGCGCAGTGAGACAAAATGGCGAGGAGCCGAGAAAGCGTATGTCGTGCTTGAAATGCACTCACATCAGTCAGTCATAGCAGTGCAACGACACTTCAGGACGAAGTTCAACAAAGATCCACCAACTGCTAACTCCATTCGGCGATGGTATGCGCAGTTTAAAGCTTCTGGATGCCTCTGTAAGGGGAAATCAACGGGTCGGCCTGCAGTGAGCGAAGAAACGGTTGAACGCGTGCGTATCCCACGGAAGTCGACGAATAAAGCAAGCAGGGAGCTAATCGTATCACAGCCGACGGTTTGAAAAATCTTACGCAAAAGGCTAAAGCAGAAGCCTTACCGTTTACAATTGCTACAAGCCCTGACACCCGATGACAAAGTCAAACGCTTTGAATTTTCGGCGCGGTTGCAACAGCTCATGGAAGAGGATGTGATCAGTGCGAAACTTGTTTTCGGTGATGAAGTAACATTTTTTCTTAATGGTGAAGTGAACAGACACAGTGTGCGAATCTGGGCGGTAGAGAATCCTCATGCATTCGTGCAGCAAATTCGCAATTCACCAAAAGTTAACATGTTTTGTGCAATCTCACGGTTTAAAGTTTACGGCCCCTTTTTCTTCTGCGAAAAAAACGTTACAGGACACGTGTATCTGGACATGCTGGAAAATTGGCTCATGCCACAACTGGAGACCGACAGCGCCGACTTCATCTTTCAACAGGATGGTGCTCCACCGCACTTCCATCATGATGTTCGGCATTTCTTAAACATGAGATTGGAAAGTGGTGGAGATCATGACCAGCAATTCATGTCATGGCCTCCACGCTCTCCCGACTTAACCCCATGCGATTTCTTTCTGTGGGGTTATGTGAAAGATTCAGTGTTTAAACCTCCTCTACCAAGAAACGTGCCAGAACTGCGAGCTCGCATCAACGATGCTTTCGAACTCATTGATGGGGACATGCTGCGCCGAGTGTGGGAGGAACTTGATTATCGGCTTGATGTCTGCAGAATCACTAAAGGGGCACATATCGAACATTTGTGAATGCCTAAAAAAACTTTTTGAGTTTTTGTATGTGTGTGCAAAGCATTGTGAAAATATCTCAAATAATAAAGTTATTGCAGAGCTGTGAAATCGCTTCAATCATTTGTAATAACCCTGTATATTCATTCGCTCTGATGAGCAGAGCGAATGAATACCAACTGCCTCTCTGCATTGCCTTTGTTGACTTTGAAAAGGCATTTGACTCCGTTAGCCATGTAGCTGCCCTCCAAGCTTTGAGTGAGCAAGGTGTGGGAGCAGCATACATCGAAGTGCTCAGGAAAATCTAAGAGAATTCTACACCTTACGTTAACATCGGCGAATCAACTCAAGAATTCCGCATCACGAGGGGTGTCAAGCAAGGCGATACCATCTCCCCAAAACTGTTCTCTGCTGTATTGGAAATGGCTATGTCAAAGCTGAGCTGGGAAGGTAAGGGAATTAGAATTAATGGAAGAAGGCTTACCAACTTGAGATTTGCTGATGATATTGCCTTACTGGCCAAAGACTTCGCAGAGCTCCAAAACTTAGTTACAGATCTTGCATCGGAATGTCAAAAGGTTGGCTTGAACATGAACCTTTCCAAAACAAAAGTAATGCCCAACAAATGGGTCCCAGCTGGAGATGTCAAAGTCAAGGACAGTCTAATAGAAGAGGTCAGTGAATATGTCTACCTTGGACAGATTAGAAATATGAAGGGAGACATAAGGCCAGAAACCTATCGACGCATCAAGCTTGGCTGGCAAGCATTTGGGAGGAATTCAACAGTATGCAGATCAAAAATGCCAGTAAATCTGAAGAAAGCAGTATTAGATCAATGCATTCTTCCTGTGATGATGTATGGCTGCGAGACATGGACCCTGAACTTATTCACAAAAGGGAAACTTAGGACAGCACAGAGAGCCATGGAGAGATCAATGCTGGGCTATACAAGAAAGGATAGGAAAAGGGCAAATGACATCCGGTCTGTGACGAAGGTTAACGACATCTTAGAGACAGTGGGTTCCTTGAAATGGCAGTGGGCTGGCCACGTCGCCAGAAGAAAAGACAACAGATGGACGAAGCTAGTACTGGAGTGGAGGCCGAGAGAGCACCGGAGTCTCGAGGAAGACCACCAGACAGATGAGACAAAGACATCAAGAAGATCGCTGGTAACACCTGGCAGAGAACTGCCCAAGACCGTCCCACTTGAAGAAGACTGCTGAAAGCCTACCTGAATCCACGACTCGAAGATGCCACATCATTTAATGATTGAATTGGCTGATGATGATGATTATACAGGGTGAGTCACCTAACATTACCGCTGGATATATTTCGTAAACCACATCAAATACTGGCGAACCGATTCCACAGACCGAACGTGAGGAGAGGGGCTAGTGGAACTGGTTAATACAAATCATAAAAAAATGCACGGAAGTATGTTTTTTAACACAAACCTACGTTTTTGTAAATGGAACCCGTTAGTTTTGTTAGCACATCTGAACATATAAACAAATACGTAATCAGTGCCGTTTGTTGCATTGTAAAATGTTAGTTACATCCGGAGATATTGTAACCTAAAGTTGACGCTTGAGTACCACTCCTCCGCTGTTCGATCGTGTGTATCGGAGAGCACCGAATTACGTAGGGATCCAAAGGGAACGGTGATCGACCTTAGGTACAGAAGAGACTGGAACAGCACATTACGTCCACATGCTAACACCTTTTTATTGGTCTTTTTCACTGACGCACATGTACATTACCATGAGGGGTGAGGTACACGTACACACGTGGTTTCCGTTTTCAATTACGGAGTGGAATAGAGTGTGTCCTGATATGTCAGGCCAACAGATGTTCAATGTGGTGGCCATCATTTTCTGCACACAATTACAATCTCTGGCGTAATGAATGTCGTACACGCCGTAGTACATCTGGTGTAATGTCGCCGCAGACTGCCACAATACGTTGTTTCATATCCTCTGGGGTTGTAGGCACATCACGGTACACATTCTCCTTTAACGTACCCCACAGAAAGAAGTCCAGAGGTGTAAGATCAGGAGAACGGGCTGGCCAATTTATGCGTCCTTCACGTCCTATGAAACGCCCGTGGCCCGTGTTTGTTACAACACGCAACTGAACGTCGGAGGTTTCAAGCGTCAACTTTAGGTAACAATATCTCCGGATGTAATTAACATTTTACAATGCAACAAACGGCACTGATTACGTATTTGTTTATATGTTCAGATGTACTAACAAAACTAACGTAGGTTTGTGTTAAAAAACATACTTCCGTGCATTTTTGTATGGTTTGTATTAAACAATTACACTAGCCCCTCTCCTCACGTTCGGTCTGTGGAATCGGTTCGTCAGTATTTGATGTGGTTTACGAAATATATCCAGCGGTAACGTTAGGTGACTCACCCTATATATATATATATATATATATATATATATATATATATATATATATATATATATATATATAAAAGTGTCTGTCCAAACAGACTCCTGCAGTATCAAAATCAGGCACTATTAGTGCAGCTAGGGATCGAAACTAGTCGCCTAATATAAATACTGCAACTGTTAACAGAATTTAAGGAAGCTTTAAGGAATTTAATAAAGTTACTAATTCTCTGTCAACAAAATATTGAAACTGAAGATATTTCAAATTGTTTTGATAAGTTTCACAGCACTTAAATGCATAGGACGCGAAATATTTACAAATGCTGCACATATCACGATCTCACATCTAACAACAACAAAAACTTTAAAAAATTGCGGAAACTGCTTACGGCGGTCTCTAGTGCACATTCCTTGGTGTGATTCAATATCATTTACAAGACTGAAGCACTAACCAAAATACATCATGTGCCTACGAACAATATCCTCTCCGCACAACACTCTATCATACATCACAAGGCTTAACCCGCTAATAACAAAGTAGAATGCGTCGACTGCAAAAAGAAAGTTCAGAAGTGTCAAGTCTGGTCCGTCATATTTCGCAATGAATGTGCCACTGCTTTCTAGGAACTGAACAAAATTACTGGAATACTGAGACATTTTGAGTGCGTTGATCATATGAGATCGTTTGGTTGTCGATCCCATTCGGCAGCGATCGTGTACCGATTCTCTTATACAAGATCTTTATCAGAAGTAAGGGTTTCAACTCAAAACCTAATTAAACTGGTTAAGTGTAACTACTGTGTACGCGTCGCAACTGAGGAGAGCGAGGAAAAAGGTCTGATGTTAAAACGTTGTTGCGTAGTTCACTTTCAAGATAATGTACTGGTATAAAAATATACGTTTATATTCATTAAATAAATACTACATTTCAACACGCAAACACACGTCAAAAAGTTCATCACCGGCGAAGTTTAGTGTTGGAGAAAGGTAAGATACCAACTTAAATCGTCTGAGGGATACAAGGGCATTCCACCTATCAGAGTTTGGTTGCCGATCCCATTCGGCAGCGTTGAAATCAATCTCTAGGTTGATAGTACGTGTACGTTCACGTTTTATAGAGGGATGTATGAAGATTTTCTTTTCGTAAAAAAATAATGACTGTGAATATAATACTTCTTTATTTTTAAAATATTTTAACGTTATTTTCCCTGTTTCCTGCATAGCGAAAATTACGAGTAGGCCCTTCTGTACAAACATCTAGCACATCTAAAATATGTTTCATCAGTAGATCTCAATGAATTGCTGTTTCTTTCCTCTATCCGGAAAATATTATTTTCTCAGTTCATTATCAAAATTACCCGTAAGTCCGACTATTATGGACAAAGTCTACTTGAGAACAGATGCGGGATATACGCTGACAGCCCTAGGCACACTCCCTACATGCTGGGAAAGGATCAGCTCTAACTGAGTCCGCTGAAAAAACAAGCATTTATTTTTTACCTTAGGAACATAGAGGCAAAAGGTAGTTGCAACAGTCTCCTAGAAAAGGAAAAAAACTGGAGCTGCGTGCACCTCGAACGTACCTACGGCTTTTGTTGGACTTACCTTGTCTTTTAAGCAGCACGCTGAAAGAGGTTGTCATAAATAACGATTGGAATAACTTGTGGAGTACAGTCAGAAACTGTGGGGACTGCTGCATCCGCTTTGTGCTACTCAGCAGCTGAATAGGTACACCTTGTGTGGCGTCAATCCCGACATACCAAAGCAGGGCCTGTAGCTATCAGTGAGACAGGCCGCATCATCGCCGGCTGTGTATCGCCCACCCCTCTGGAGAAGCTATACTGCATTGCCGAAATTTAACTACTGAAATTTGTTGAGAAGCAGAAAGCAGAAAATAAAAGATAACATGAGTAATATCCGAAGTTCATCCTCAGTTTAACTACTAGCAAGCACGTATGCGACTGAAAACGTGGAAGTGTTTCCTCAAGACAACTGGCACAAATGGTTCAAATGGCTCTGAGCACTATGGGACTCAACTTCTGAGGTCGTCAGTACCCTAGAACTTAGAACTCCTTAAACCTAACTAACCTAAGGACACCACACACATCCATGCCCGAGGCAGGATTCGAACCTGCGACCGTAGCGGTTCAAAATGGCTCTGAGCACTATGCGACTTAACTTCTGAGGTCATCAGTCGCCTAGAACTTAGAACTAATTAAGCCTAAGGACATCACACACATCCATGCCCGAGGCGGGATTCGAACCTGCGACCATAGCGGCCGCTCGGTTCCAGACTGTAGCGCCTAGAACCGCACGGCCACTCCGGCCGGGCAACTGACACAGTCAGAGCTCTACCACAGCAAACGAGACTGAAACCGTGGCGTTCTAGAACCAGCACTTTCATCATGGTTAATGGCTGAAGATGCACAATCTTGTGGCCACACGGAAGAACGTCATTCAACCCTGAGAGTTTTTGTGTCACAGAGAGCACATCTAATCTGCAGAGTTGGAGTCTATGAGCAGAGTCTGTGTTTTGAGACTTCGCTACTGGGGAGACCTCAGCCCACTGATCGCAGTATCGCCTATGGCCAGCCTCGTGCACCAGGGAGGACTTAACAAAAGCTACAGTTAGTCACTTGAGATTACCAAGCTGTAGTTTTCAGTTCTTTAAGACTTTTAACGCGGCTCGTGGTCTTGCGGTAGCGTTCTCGCTTCCCGCGCACGGGGTCCCGGGTTCGATTCCCGGCGGGGCCAGGGATTTTCTCTGCCTCGAGATGACTGGGTGTTGTGTGTCTTTCATCATCATTTCATCCTCATTCACTCGCAAGTCGCCATAGTGGCGTTAAAGAACTTGAGGAGCGGCGGCCGAACCGCCCCGCGAGGGGTCTCCCGGCCACCAATGCCATACGCTCATTATTAGTGCTTATATTTAGTCCTTAAATGGTTCAAAGAGCTCTGAGCACTATGCGACTTAACGTCTGAGGTCATCAGTCGCATAGAACTTAGAACTAATTAAACCTAACTAACCTAAGGACATCACACACAGCCATGCCCGGGACAGGATTCGAACCTGCGATCGTAGTGGTCGCTCGGCCCCAGACTGCAGCGCCTAGAACCGCACGGCCACTCCGGCCGGCATTTAGTCCTTAGTTAAGATATAGTGCTCATGTATTTTGTTGCATACTGTTTGTTTCCGGCACGAGAAATAAACTCATAAAGCAGTATCTGGCAAATTGGTGCCTAGGGTGCTTTCCCATAGCTACTGGCTTACAAACTTTGCTCTAAAACGTTTACGAGCCCTGAGAGAGCATAGGAGGCACCTGCATCGGCTGCTTAAGTGTGACAACTGTCTGACGGTCAGATGCCACGATGCACACTAAGATTAAGGACGGAGGCGCAGAGAAACTAAGGTTTACGAGACCTTTGGTTCATTGTTTAGAAGCATTAGAAAGCGTTCGCCGACAATTGGCCCTACTCTGTAGCTGTGGCCTTGTGCGCTTCCGGTTTTCCGACTGTGCATCTGAGCCTTAAGAAAGCGGGTTTGCAGTTGAGCCTATGCACCAGTACACCTGACGGTTTCACGGTAGACGAAATACCAAGCATAATCACTTTCAAGGCGCATTGTTTCTTTAAAAAGTTCACTCAAATTTAAAGACGGTCGTTTTCGCTAACATCTGCAAGGGTTGCATATGCTGGAAGGAAGGAAGGAAGGTTTTAACATCTCGTCGTCCGCCCCTGGTAGCTGAGTGGTCAGCGCGACGGAATGTCATACCTAAAGGCCTGGGTTCGATTCCCGGCTGGGTCGGAGATTTTCATCGCTCAGGGACTGGGTGTTGTACTGTCCTCATCATCATCACTTCATCCCCATCGACACGCAAGTCGGCGAAGTGGCGTCAACTCTAACAACTTGCCGCAGGCGAACGGTCTACCCGACGGGAGGCCGTAGCCACACGACATTTCCATTTCCAACATCCCGTCAACAACGAGATCATCCTGAGGAAAAGAGGAACCCGAAGACTCTTTTTCTTTTGGTGTCCCAAACAACATGAAATTACGACCTTGTGACGCTTGTGTTGTGTCGGCCACTGTGGGTGTCAGCACCGGCACAAATAAGGAAAGAGAGAAGTTGCGATGGCCGGTAGCAGGAATCCAAAATGATCTGTACGTTAAACTTAACTATAACACTTCATTTCTAACAAGAAAAGAACCATTACTTAACTTTTTGTGCTCCCTACATGCAAGTACATTGACAATCTATTACTATTCGCAGAACGCAGGCTAAGCATCGTCTTCCTATTATACAGTACTGATGCTCTCGAAGTCTGCGACCGAACTGGGCAGACCAGCGATTGGCGGCTGGTTAAATCAGCGTTGCCAGGGGGCGCAGGACTCTTGTCTTCCTGGAGTTGTGGCGCTGACCGCTCTTTCAACTGGAACGCGGTTCAGCACCTTCTTGATGCCGTTTCGTGGCGCTGCGCTGATCCTACTGCAGTCAATGCTTCAAGACTGCACAGCTTGGTCATCCGTTGCAACATTGTGAAGGCTCGATTAATATCGCAGGTTCACAGAAATACGACACATTCTTTACTACACTGGCTCCGAAGACATGCCCGTCTGTAACAGCCGTAAAGCATCCTACGGACTGAACAAAATCGTTCCGCAGTATTTTAAATAAGATAAAGGAAGCCGCTGATTTCTTATATGGTTAGTTTCGAAATATGCATGCCAGACCGCGTATACGCATATAGACGACATACCGCAACAATACACGTTTGCAACTAATGAATTAAATTTGTATGCTGTGTGTATAACGTGACTATGTGACACAGGGAAAAAGTGAATAAATCACATTTAATAAATATTCGCTTCACAACCATAGTGTCACGGTAGAAATGAGGAAACCATGTTGAGGACAGATGTTTCTAGTGTTCATCGATTTTGAAGACAGACAGAGAGCACTAAGATGCGATGCAAGTGTGGCTCTGGAAAAGTCTAATGAGGACCGCCTGCACAGTAAGCAAATCTAATGATGATGCTTTGAAAGAGATCAGTGAGGAGAGAAATCTCACAGAAACTATTTAAAAAAGGAAAACAAATCTTTGTGGACACATATTTGGACACAATAAATATTTACTCTACATACCGGAAGGACAATCTCTGGGATAAAATACGAGTGGGAGGGTAAGAAAGAAAATATTCCAAGATCTATTGGAAATAACAAAGTGCAAAAATATCGCAGAACTGAAGAGGACAGGACAAACTTGACAATAATGGATTCAGCGACATTTCTTAGCCTTTAGAAGAAGATGGTGTGATGATGAATGGAATATAAGCTACACCGACGCTCGAACTGGACTCTCGCCGCCAGTGTGGGGCCTTACCAGGTAAGAGATAGTGAAGATGAAACGAAGAGCGAGGTCTTTCGCCACGGTGTCATTTAATTGGCGCGAGAGCGTCACGGAGATTCTCAACAGACGCAAGTGACAGACATTACAAGAGAGCAGTTATGTGTCAGGGACAGGTTTACTAAATGGCTCTGAGCACTATGGGACTCAACTGCTGTGGTCATAAGTCCCCTAGAACTTAGAACTACTTAAACCTAACTAACCTAAGGACAGCACACAACACCCAGCCATCACGAGGCAGAGAAAATCCCTGACCCCGCCGGGAATCGAACCCGGGAACCCGGGCGTGGGAAGCGAGAACGCTACCGCACGACCACGAGATGCGGGCAGGACAGGTTTACTGTTCAGATTTCGAGAGCTTACTTTCGCTTAAGAGTAACCTTCCTCCCATATACCTCCCGCGAAATGATCGCGACTAGAAAATTAGAGAAATAATATGCCATACAGAGGCTTACCTGGAGTCATTTGTAGCACACGTAGTTCTTGCATGGAACGGGAAACGGGGGGAAAAGCACAGTGGTACTAGAAGTGCCTTCCGCCACACATCGTAAGGTGCCCGCGGAGCGAGCGTAGATGTAGATACAGGTCCTTGAGCAGTGTTCATACTGAAACTTCTTTATTTAAATGAGTGTGTCTGTACTTAAATTGCAGAATGACTGAGAAGATGAAATTTCTACGTTATTTGATTCTGAAACAGCTGAGTAAAACTGAACGTACTGAGCCTACTTTCTCTTTACTTTTTATTATCAAGTCAACACTGACCCACAATATTCTAGCGCAACGCAATCTTACTGCTCAAAAAAATTAGAACCTGACTCCAAATAATTAATTCAAAAGAATGGCCCTGGCTAAAAAGAAATTCTAACAATAACCTATTCATTTCATTAAGCACTTACCTCACAAAAATCTTCATTACGCGAACTACTGCAATACAGCGAACGTCAATACTGCCGGCTAAACAAAAGATTCTAACTACTAAAGCCACTAACTACTAATATGCATTTGGTTAGGAAAGGAAAGAGTTTGTTGTAAACCAAATAATGTATTTTTTACCTTAATAATGTGACATCCAGTTCAAACACGAATATAAATCGTCATTGACATCCAGTACAAACATATACAATCATGAATAATTTTCAATCTCCAAGTCGGATACTTCCAGATCGTTAGCCTACGCTAACACTTCAGACCTCTACCCTCCATCAATGCTAACTTCTCACATTTAACATCCATCACTGGTGGCTGCTCACCTCCAGCTGCCCTACAATACTTCCATCACTGCTGGCGACTAAGTTCCAACTGCCCAACACTACTGGCGATTAACTTCCAACAACGAGTCCGACTAGCCACAGAGTCTCTTACAAAGAAAGCGCAGTCATAGATCCAATGCAAAGCGCTGCCAACACAGAAGCAGCCCACTTACAATACCAACTGAGCTGCCCAAGTGCAGTTCCGCGCAATCTTCCATTTCCCAGCAACTCCTTAGTTACCTGTCCATCTCGCGACATACGGTGTTGTTGAAGTGTGCCCGGGTTAGTTCAGCTAGAAAGAGCAATACCCTCGAAAGACAACGATCCAGCGTAAAGCGTCTCTGAAAAAGAGTAATTTGTAAACGTTTAATGTCTATTTAAATGTTAAGATATATTCTCTCAAAGTATTATTTATTATTTATTGTTTAACTGCCCTCAAATGTGAATATACTTTTTAACCACTAAACAGTGAAAATTAGAATTTCTTCTCCTTAGACATGAACATGATTCATTAACGTAACTAAACATTGTTTTTTCACTATTATATAAACAAAGGAAAACTTAATTTCTAAACACTGGAGTTTTCGATAAAAAAAAAATAAAAAGAGAGAGAAAATTTGCGTCTTGACTAAGGTTCTGTGGTAAGATTTGAAAATTAAAATAAATCTTGACAGAAAGCGTAGCACCGCTCTATCATGCCTTATTAAAAGACTACTAATACTTGTTGGGAATGGAACCCTAAGACTGTTAAGAGCTGAAAGGAATTGTTCTCAATGTTGATCGTTCTTCAGACAGGGGGAGATTAAATCATAATGTTCCCCACACCTGAGCTGTTGTATTAAGAAATGTCAAAATATCTTAGTTATAGAAGAAATAAATGCGTAGGAAAACTGTTGTGATTAAATATCATCCTCGTGATTGTAGAGATCGCTCTGTGGTGTACTGTAATGAACTGATCATGTGACATTGATGGCAGGCAGTCCCCAGATGGAGAAGTTTGCCCGCTGAGTTCCAAGTCGTTTCAGTTGATGCCACGATGGACGACTTGCGAGTCGATGACAACGAAATAATGATGACAAGCAACACCCAGTCCCCGATCCGAGAAAATCTCCAACCCGGCTGGGAATCGAACCTGGCCCCACTGCTTGGCAGTCGGACGCACTAACCAATCAGGTAATGCGGCAGTCTGTAGTCTATTGACAAACTGTAAAACCGTGGTAAGCTGGGGATGTGCGGCTGTATCCAAATACAATATTTTTCGTTATTAATAGATGTATTCCATTTCTCTTCCCACCAGGATCTGACATCCATTTTAATTTGATATAACAGATCGATGAAATGTAACTTGATATCTAAGAGGATTACCGATACAGCAACTTCCTTAGGCAACAAGTCTACAGTCTAGTTATACAAAATGCCTGCGCGACCTTTAATCCAAAGTAAATAAATATTTTTGTTTTTTCCTGAATATTCCGTTATTTCGTTAGCTACGTCAGTAACGAGTTCATTGCTGTATTTACTCCAGTTTCTGCTCTCTGTGCCACTAATGATGCTTTTAGAATCAGAAATAATCACAATCCCTTCGTCATTCTGGGTTAAAGAGTACTTAATGGCCTTCGTGATTGCTACTAGTTCCCCCGTATATGAAGAGGCTGAAGAAGGAAACTTATACTATTCAAAGTGATACGTTCTTGAACAGAAGATAGCATACCCCACGTTACCTTCTGACGCGATTCTTGAACCATCTGTGTAGATATGTAGAGATCCGCTCCATTTTTCACGGATATACGTGCTGGTTATCACATTAAGGTTACTGCCAATGTATACACTAAATTCCAAATAAAGCACTGGAACAGAGAACGTGCAGATACGAAGCGGCCCTAGATACACAGAAAGTCTTGTTGTTGTTACAATACTTTATGAAAGACGGTTGAGCGTCTGAAAACTTATAAAAAAGTCTGGAGGGCGATATGATATTCTCTTGTCGGAGATAGTTTCTTATTTACTAGATGAGTCATAAATACTATCCTTTCCAATATACAGGGTGTTTCCGTAAGAACGTTAAAAAAATTTAACAGGGTATAGAGGATGCTCCACTGAACAATTTGAGGTAGGGTACCTGGGGTCGGAGAATCAGCTTAAGGAGATAATAGGAATAAAATCACATTACTGTCTACTTTCTTATTTTCATTAGTTAAATGCAAATACCACCATTGACACAATGAACGTACCATTTGTACTGTATCTTACAAAATGTGCTGAAACTGACGGCCACCAAGCTCAAAGCAAGTATGACATCGGCGAAAAAGTTTCTGACCCACCCTGACAAATTTTCCTGATGTCGTCCTTATGTTGCTAGGTCCTTCCCCTCTTCTTTCCAAATGAACCAATCTCCCGCTTTCGTCGATCGAGAGAAAAAAAACATTCGTCGCTACGGATGATGTCCGTTGGGAAATCGTTCCCTGACAGCTTTTCATCAGCGAGAGCTTTACAATTTACTTCCTAATACACAATGTGCATGTCAATGAGTTCTGCGAAACTGTACCGGTACAGCTCCATCGTATTGTACTGTACGTCTCTGAACAGCACTGAGTAATGAATGGATCTGTTGTTGATTCATAGCACGTTCTGTCATGGGACAGTTTAAATACGATATAACAGAGCCACCTCATGGGCAAGTGAAGTAAACAAAACCTGCATCATGACTTCCTAGTAATAAGGCTAGTCCTCCTTGTTCCCTTGCAGGGAATAAAGAATGCACATGTAAATAAACAGCACAGTACGCGTAAACTTGTACGCATGTTAGTTGTAAATAAACTGGAAAACAGTAACACTAGACAAAGCGGTAGACAAGTTTACTTCCATATGTCCTTAAGCTGGTTTCTCCAACCCCAGGTTCTCCACCTCAAATTGTGCAGTGGAGCATTTGCTATGTCCTGTTACATTGTTGTACGCTCTTACGGGAACACCCCGTATATTTTCTGGGGAGCCATTGTCGCCTAAAATGGTGATTCCAGTGCCTCTACTAAGAGAACATTCGTAAGAACTGTTTTCATTGCACCCAGACAAGTTCAGATAAAGCTATATTGTAACGTATATGATTCACAGATATGCTTGATGCTGGCATTCCCATACACCTTGCAACGATGTTCAGTCCTGTGCCTATTTAACGCCTTCAATACCGTTAACAGAACATTGGGTTCCACACCCTACCAAACTCTGATTCAAGAGCTAATGATATTCGTGATTGGGAGACAAGTAGGAGGGTCACTCCAAAAGAAATGCACACTATTTTTGTAAAAATACTGTTTTCATTCTGCATGTGTGAAAGTTTTACAGTGTGTAGATACATCCTACCCGCTTGTTTTCAAACTTAGTTCAATCTGTCCCCGTGAGTGGCGCCGTTCAAATGTTCAGATGTGAGTGAAATCTTATGGGACTTAACTGCTAAGGTCATCAGTCCCTAAGCGTACACACTACTTAACCTAAATTAGCCTAAGGACAAACACACACACCCATGCCCGAGGGAGGACTCGAACCTCCGCCGGGACCAGCCGCACAGGTGGCGCCGTCACAGCTCGTCTTCAAGATAGCTGCTACACTTGTTCGTCAGAAGCAACGTGCTGTCATAGAATTCCTGTGCTGTGAAAATGAGACAGTGAGAAACACCCATAAGAGGTTGATAAAGGTGTATGGAGATGCTGCTGTTGATCGCAGTACAATTAGTAGGGGGGCAAGCAGGTTAAGTGATGAAAGCGAGCACGGCAATATTGAGGATTGTCCTCGCAGCGGCAGGCCTCGTACTGCACACACTCCAGACAATGTGCAGAGAGGTAACGAATTGGTGACTGCTGACAGACGTATCACAGTGAACGAATTGTCACGCTACGTTGGGATAGGGGAAGGAAGTGTTTGCAGAATACTGAAAGTGTTGGCGTTAGAAAAGGTTTGTGCCAGGTGGGCTCCCAGGATGTTGACAGTGGCTCACAAAGAAACAAGAAAAACGGTATGCAGCGAACTTTAGGAACAGTATGAGAATGGTGGAGAAGAATTTTTTGGAAGAATTGTGACAGGTGATGAAACATGGCTCCATCATTTTCCACCAGAGACAAAGAGGCAATCAATGGAGTGGCATCATGCAAATTCACCCAAGAAAAAAATTTCAAAAGCACACCTTCTGCTGGAAAAGTTATGGCTCCGGTGTTTTTCGATTCCGAAGGACTCTTGCTTGTGGACATCATGCCAAGTGGAACCACCATAAATTCTGATGCATATGTGACGACACTGAAGAAACTTCAAGCTCGACTGAGTCGTGTTCGACCACATAGGCAAAAATAGGATGTTTTGCTACTGCGCGACAGTGCAGGGCCACATGCCAGTCAAAAAACCATGGGCCACAAAACTCGGATGGACAACACTGAAATATCCGCCTTACTGTCCTGACCTGGCTTCACGTGACAATCATCTCTTTGGGAAACTGAAAGACTCTCTTCGTGGAACAAGGTTTGAAGATGATGACTCCCTTGTGCACGCTGCCAAACAGTGGCTCCAACGGGTTGGTCCAGAATTTTACTGTGCGGGTATACAGGCGCTGGTTCCAAGATGGCGTAAGGCAGTTGAGAGGGATGGAAATTATGTGGAGAAATGGAAATATTGGTCCTAAAGAATGTATCTACACACTGTAAAACTTTCAAACATGTAGACTAAAAGATGTATTTAAAAAAAATAGTGTGCGTTTCTTTTGGAGTGGCCCTCGTATTTATAATGAAATTATATTTGTCTGCATTGTAGTCTTGTACGGAAGTGAAACGTGAACAATAAGCAGTTCAGACAAGAAAATAATGGCTGTTGAAACGGCGCCCGATAGAATACTGCTGAAAATTAGATAGGTACACTACTGGCCATTAAAATTGCTTCACCACGAAGATGACGTGCTACAGACGCGAAATTTAACCGACAGGAAGAAGATGCTGTGATATGCAAATGATTAGCTTTTCAGAGCATTCACACAAGGTTGGCGCCGGTAGCGACACCTACAGCGTGCTGACATGAGGAAAGTTGCCAACCGATTTCTCATACACAAACAGCAGTTGACCGGCGTTGCCTGGTGAAACGTTGTTGTGATGCTTCGTATAAGGAGGAGAAATGCGTACCATCACGTTTCCGACTTTGATAAAGGTCGGATTGTAGCCTATCGCGATTGCGGTTTATCGTATGACAGGCATCTTATACGCATGGCTGTAACGGATCGTGCAGCCACGTCTCGATCCCTGAGTCAACAGATGGGGACGTTTGCAAGACAACAACCATCTGCACGAACAGTTCGATGACGTTTGCAGCAGCTTGGACTATCAGTTCGGAGGCCATGGCTGCGGTTACCCTTGACGCTGCATCAGAGACAGGAGCGCCTGCAATGGTGTACTCAACGACGAACCTGGGTACACGAATGGCAAAACGTCATTTTTTCGGATTACTCCAGGTTCTGTTTACAGCATCATGATGGTCGCATCCGTGTTTGGCGACATCGCGATGAACGCACATTGGAAGCGTGTATTCGTCATCGCCATACTGGCGTATCACTCGGCGTGGTGGTATGGGGTGGCATTGATTACACGTCTCGGTCACCTCTTGTTCGCATTGACGGCACTTTGAACAGTGGACGTTACAATTCAGATGTGTTACGATGCGTGGCTCTACCCTTCATTCGATCCCTGCGAAACCCTACATTTCAGCAGGATAATGCACGACCGCATGTTGCTGGTCCTGTACGGGCCTTTCTGGATACAGAAAATGTTCGCCTGCTGCCCTGGCCAGCACATTCTCCAGATCTCTCACCAACAGAAAACGTCTGGTCAATGGTGGCCGAGCAACTGACTCGTCACAATACGCCAGTCACTACTCTTGATGAACTGTGGTATCGTGTTGAAGCTGCATGGGCAGCTGTGCCTGTACACGCCATCCAAGCTCTGTTTGACTCAATGCCCAGACGTATCAAGGCCGTTATTACAGGTTCTAGGTACTGATTTCCCAGGATCTATGTACCCAAATTGCGTGAAAATGTAATCACATGTAAGTTCTAGTGTAATATATTTGTCAAATGAATATGCGTTTATCATCTGCATTTCTTCCTGGTGTAGCAATTTTAGTGGCCAGTAGTGTAGATCGAATAACAGATGAGTAGGTACTGAAAAGCATTGACTAAAAGAAGGGACCGGTTGATAGGACACATCGTGAGGCGGCAAGGAGTTGTCAGTTTCCTAAGAGAAGGAAGTGTGAGGTGTAAAAAAGTGGGAGACCAAGAGATGATTAGAGTAAGCAGGTTCTAATGGAGGTAGATAGCGGTAGCTATGCAGAGAT
Organism: Schistocerca serialis cubense; assembly: GCF_023864345.2. NCBI lineage: Eukaryota > Metazoa > Arthropoda > Insecta > Orthoptera > Acrididae > Schistocerca > Schistocerca serialis. The sequence goes on along the minus strand of NC_064638.1, from coordinate 140,714,475 downwards.
GAAGAGGCTTAAATAGGATAGCGTAACATGGAGAGCTGCATCAAACCAATCTTCGGGCTAAGGACCAAAACAACAACAGTGCTGTTGCCAATTCGTTGACCCTAAGTGCTGCGGCCAAGTGTGATACCGGAGGCGGACTTCGGTGGAGGCAGGCGCGGGCAGCGCGACGCGTGCGAGCAAAATCCGTCCCGATGCGGAGGCGGCCCGCGCGAACCCAGAGCCCAGGGGCGAGGGGCGCGTGCCTCGGCGGGCCCGGCCAGAAGACAATTAAGTGGGGCAAGAAACCGGCCGGTGCGGAAGGCCGCGCCTTTCGCCGCCGCGGCGCCACGCCCGCGTATAAAACGGGCGGCCCGCCGCCGCCGCCGCCGCTGACCGCCGCTGCTCCGCCGCCGAGTCAGGACCTGACCGCCACACCGCCAGCCGACATGGTCCCCGCCACACACGTGAGTAGCCTGATCACCTTCACCGCCACCGCCGCCGCAGCGTCATCCCCAGCAGCGGCTCTTCTGCTGTCACTAACAGTGCGACCGTCCATCAGCCAAAACGATGTGACCAGTTCAGCTTACTTCCCGGACCGAGACTCGAACCACGATACCTGTCTACCGGAAACAATGATTTTGCGATTGAGCAATTCGAGTACGACTGGTAGACCGACTCATAGTTCTCAACTTGGTTGCAGGCGCTTTGATGTCTCTACCTACGAGGGCTGTTCGGAAAGAAAAGCACGATCGGGCGCAAAATGGAAACTGCAGTGACAAACTGATGAAGCTTTGCATAGATGTGTCAGTTAGTGTCTCTAGTATGCCTGTCGATCGCGTCACGTCGCTCTTTTCAGTTCTGAGCACACTGTGAGCACGGAAAAGTGCCTAGAAAATAGTGTCTCCTGACAATTATGAGGTCCTGAGGTGAGACTTCGCCTGATGTCATGCAGCCCACATAACATAACTGTCACGTGTTCCCTTCTTCATAACAATTCTTGGCCGCACTCAGTAGGGGCTATGGAGATACTCCTGCAGCGTTTTCGATGGGAAGTGTTTCACCACCCACAATACATCTTGTAATTTGTTTTTTTTATTCCAGACTTTGATGACAATATCAATTCTTTAGACGATGACCGGTTTCAGTCCATAATGACCATCCTCAGATCTTTTTTACACCATGTCCTAAAGTGATAAGGCCATAATGGTATCGTCAAAATGGAGCAAATGGCTCTGAGCACTATGGGACTTAACATCTATGGTCATCAGTCCCCTAGAACGTAGAACTACTTATACCTAACTAACCTAAGGACATCACACAACACCCAGTCGTATGGTATCGTCAAAACATATAAATATAATCAGCACAGCGTCGTCTTGTAATTATCTGCCCCTCAGATTCGTCGCTCTTCACATAAACCGTTGACTGTGAAGATAACATTTTGGCACAGACGACGAGCTGTAGACCAGCATACAGGATTGCCAGAAATCACAGGTGGTTGCCTTCTATGACGAGGCTATTGGAAAGTTGGTACAACGCTACGACTATGTAGAGAAGTAGCTGGAAGGTGTCACAAACTGTTGCAAATAAAACAGTTTTGATTTTCGCAGTGGTTTCCGTTTCACGACCGAGCGGGCCTTACTTTCCGAATTGCCTTCGTAATTCGCCGAGTGTCTCCCTTGACGCTGTAGGACTAGCACCTGCTGAGGATTCTATACGCCAAAGAGATTTAATCGCTGCCTAATAGGTGTAACGCTGAAGACATTCTTTTACTCTTTCTCCTATCTCAGTTACAACCCACAGTTACCGAAAATCTCTTGCGCAGTAAATAAGTCCCTCGTGAGTGCACGAGATTCCTGTTTACAAAGAAGTGAAAGGACGGATGCATGGAATCACAGACAAAGATCGTTGATGTGCGTCCCTTTCATATTCTATCCTAAAACATCTAAATCTACATCCATACTCCGCAAACGCCTGTGAAGTGCATGACCATTCTACCACTTATTGGGGCTTCTTCCCGATCCGTTAACGTATGAAGCACCAGAAGAACGACTGCAGAAATGTCCCCCTGCATGCTGTAATTTATCTAATCTGGTCCTCACTATCCTTAAGTGATCGGTAACGTAGGGAGTTGTAGTATATTCCTAGCTGGTTCTCTAAATTTGTGAGTAGGCTTTCTCGCTAAGTTTGAGTCTGTCTTCAAGAGTCTGCTGTTTCAGTTCCTTCAGCATCTCTGCGACACACTGCCGCGGTCAAACGCCCTGCGACCATTCGTGCTCCGCCTCTCTGTGTATGTTCAGTATCCTCTGTTACTCCTATTTGATGCGGATTCCACACACTTGAGCAACCTCGCGCGCGGCCCTGCTGCCTACTTTACCTACAACTTAGCCTATCTGCTCGTCGTATTTCATATCTCTGCATAGTGTTACATCCTGGTATTTGTGTGAGTTAACCAATTCCAACCGCTCCTCGTTGATACTGTATTCGTAGGATGCTACATTTTTTTTTCATTTTGTAAAGTGCACAATTTTACATTTCTGAACACTTAAAGCAAGCTGAAAATTTTTGCACCACTTTGAAGTGTTATCAAGATCCGACCAAATATTTCTACAGCTTTTTCCAGAGAGCACTTCCTTATAGATAACTGCAAAAGTCTGAGCTTACTGTTAATATTATCTGCAACGCTATCGATATACAACAAGAACGGCGAGCGTCCCAACATACTTCCCTGAGGCACACCCGAACTTACCTTTACATCTACCGATAATTCTCCTCCAAGATAACTTCCTGCACGCTTCCTACCAAGAAATACCCAGTCCAATCGGAAATTTTGCTTCATACACCACACGATCCTACGTCTGATAATAAGTGTAGATGTGATAGTAAACCAAATGGTTTTTTTTGAAATCGAGAAATACTGCATCTACCTGACGTCGCTGATCCATGGTTTCGGAATGTCATGTGAGAAAAGTGGGAGCTAGGCTTCAGATGGACATTCTGGAAAGTCATGCCAGGTGGCATTAAAGAGGTCACTTTGCTCGAGATGTCTCATTACGTCTCAGATCACAATGTCGTATAAGACTCTACTGGTGGATATAGAGGATACTGTATGCTAGTTTTGTGGTTAGCTTCTGTTACCCTTCTTGTAGACGGGTGTGACATGTGCTTTCTTCCAACTACTGGCAACGTTTCTTGTTCGAAGGGGTGAAAGGAGACGACTGCTCGGCAGACTCAGCCGGAAAGCAGTACTCCGAAATAAATGTGCCCGGAGCCGGGTCGTGGTCCAGTATGCAGCTGCAACTTCTAACGTTATTAGTGTTATGGTTCTTCGAAAGCTTATCAGAAACTCTGCATGCGTTTCTTCGGCGTGTGAATATTTAACTAAAGTTACTTTCAAGCACCACAGAAAGCTATGATTCATAAACGCTTGAAACTGCGCGTAAGGTCTGATAAGGTATTAAAATTTACGGAAAAAAGTTTTTTCACCTTACCGACCAAATCCAGTTTCACACTTCCTTACTTCCGTTTCCAATCTTATGCGTGACAGCGCTACAGACATTATCAGACACTATTACATTCGCCGGCGTTAACTGCTTAGAAACACGAAAAGTTCCATTTCTATACGGTACTGCCATATATAGCAAGAAGAGTTGAACGGCTTTTTCGTATCTGCCAATTACCTCCGACACGTGACGTCATGTGAAGGCCGTATTAGTGGATGCGACAGATTAATCGGAAAATTACGACTGAAGTTCTAAAAACACTATCTACATGGGACGTCTTACATTGTGATCATGTTCAGTAACAAACAAAGGACTGTATCAGTGAACGAGCACTAAGCATAATTCCAGTACCAGTAACTGTACATTTTTTTCTCCAGACGATCATGCAGTCTATGAATTCTCATTGTTCGAGCTAAACTGTTCCCGAGACAAACTGAACTCACTGAAATGAACTGAATAACATCAATGAAATGGAATGACACGATATAATAGAAGTGAAATCCATTCAGAGATGCTCAACCTGCAATGTAATAAATATGTCGTGACAAATGAAACTCTGTGCAAGATTGTGATTCGAACCCAGACCCCCTCTTATTTCGAGCAGTCTGCTTAATCATATGGCCATCCAAGTCCGGTTCCAGAGGTGGTTCTTTACCTTTAGTGTCTGTCACTGGTGTTTTCTGGTATTACTGAAGAACACCACAACGAGAAGTTGCCTCACGACCGTGTGGGACAGCATCAGTGGGGAAGCAATATGGTGTACGACCGATGGCTAACCCTGTCATAGTGGCGTACACACAAACGAATTACGTTTACTCAAACGTAATGAATGGCATCAACAGGTACGAAATCCGTGACGTGAAATGTATCAGTGAAATCTGAGCAGAAATGCCATTGATGCAATGAATATGTCGTGATAAATGAAAATTTGTTGCATTCCGGTACTCGAACACGGATCTTTTCATATGTTTTACTTTACGCTTTCCCCTACGACAGGGTGAGCAGCGGTCCTCCACCATATCAATTTCCCAGTGGTGGTAGTATCAACCTTTGTGGTTGTAGTGCTCGGAAATCATAGGAAAGGAATTCCAGCAGAGGCCGTATACATGCTCTGAAAGGATAGATGTTACAGTGACTTCCCACGACAAACAAAAGATCCTGGTTCGAATTTCAGTCTGGCGGAAACTTTCATTTACCACGGCATTTTTGACGTGTGTTTGATATCGAAAGCACTGTGTCTTCAAGGATAATCAGTACTTGGCGCCAAGAATCAATAATTAATACCAGAACGATAAGATATGAAGCGGTTCGTCGGAGACATTTTTTAACGACGGGAAAAATGCTCCTATCGGAGCACAAAAAATCCGATTATGTTCCTGTTTATGTGAAAGACTCTGACTGAAAAGCAGGGTACCAGCTGCCTCATTGTACCTTCCTTAGCACCTATAAAATTTTCTTCCCAGAAATTCTGGCATGCGACCATATTCCCGACTTTCTTTTAACATGCAACTCAACTCAAACTCCAAGCTCCTCTAACTGTAACTGACACTCACTGATCCATCACTGTAAGTCTGTCTTACCCAGCCACTCCCGGTTGCCCTTCCCCGCTCACTCATTCAGCCCAACTTATTTGCATTCTCTCTTTGTGTCCTTCTGTCATTGCTTCCTGCGTCAGAGCCACAGCCCCTTTTATTCTGTCCTACTAGTACAGTCTCCTCCACCTGTCTTGCTCTCTCTTGTTGCTGATACCTCATTCCTTCCTTCCTACTTCTGCTATCTCCTCTCATTTTCACTATCTCTCACTTCCTCTCTGTCATCTACTCTGTCCCTCACTGCCACTGACTCTCGCCCACTTCCACATTCTCTTTATCCCTCCCCCCACTGGCACTGTCTCCTCCTCTCTTGTCCTAACACTGTTCCGTCACTGTCAGCTACGCTCCACTGCCACTGTGTCCCTCTCTCTCACACTACGATTGTCTCCTTCGCCCTTTCTATAACACAACCACTGTCTGCTATCATCCAGTTGTTATCACTTTTCTGTCTCTTTGCCGCTACCACTGTCTTCTTCTAAGTTTAAAAAAGCGCGAATAAGTTTGCATGCCAAAACGTTTGGGATAATTTTTAGAGGTGCTGAGGAAGGTAGAAAAGGCAGCTGGTACCCCACTTCTCAGTCTGAGTCTTTTAAATAAGCAGGGACGTATTCTCCTTTTTGCGCTCCGATAGAAGCATTTTCCTGCTAGTTCCCTTCCTTCCCCTGTTGAAGCAGGACGTGTAACTCTTATGAAAATAAATTTATTGGTCAGTAAAATTTAAATAGTTTACTTATGAGGAATTGAAATAGCGCAAAATTAATTTTATATCTCAGACCAGATTTTACATCCACAACAATTTTGCATGTGCTTCAGTACTACAACATGGTGTTACCAGATGATAATGGAGACACTTTACACAATATTTCTCCGTACTATGTTACTGTGTAAAATACGTTTTCGCCTCACAGCGTATTTTACTTGCTTGTTTTACTAGTACGAGTAGGGTAACTTTGAACCTCTGTGACTCGGAAACGGATAAAGATATGAAGAACATTTTCAAAGCTGTTCGAGATCGGGATCTTTGGAATATATCGTAAAAATTTCAGCCATTTACTGTATTTAGCAGACTTGGAATCCTCGGTTCGGTTTTGGCCCGCCAGAGGCGGCAAAAATATAGAACAAACATAGGGTTTTTCGGAGGAATCACCCATGAACTAATGGTGCCTCCATACATCCCATCAACCGCACCGGAGACCACATCAGATGCAAAAAGGCAACCGATTTGCTCCATTTGCCAAAAGCAGGAGGAAGTGTGTAGTATATACTTTGACCCTGTATTGTAGGATGGTGACACTAAGACGACCCTTCTGTTGGCTGTTTCGTAGTTCATAGCCCAAAGGCTTTTTATCACCAATAGAACTATAGGAATGAGCCCCGAGAAATCCGCGGCGTTTTGGTGCATACTAGGTACACGTGCTGTCGCATATATACCGATACTACCGGATATATACGTCAGTTTCGCTGATGAATTCTTTTCGGATTATCAACTAATCTGCAAAAAACCCCATAGATCTGTGGAAGTACGTCCATAAAAACTGTATACATTAATCTACTATTTGCTACAAACCACATAGCTGTATTTAGCATAGTTCCTTAAAAATAATTTTTTGTAATCTCCAAAAGAATTTATGTTCGCCCTATTTATTATTAAATAGTCGTCAGACTTATGAATAGTTCTTCATATCTGCGTACATGCAATATCTCACATCATTTTCCGCCAAGCTATTGAGACTTGTCACAACGTGTCTCTAACTGCAATGTCCACTGTTTACAAACTGTTTCACAACGCACGTCCGCAAACATTTAAATTTAATGAGTAAGGCAAAGGTGCAAGAGGAAGCAGTGGAAGCTTGTATTCAATGAAATTCTGCGTCAGATTTTTCTTGTATATGGATCGAACATCGTGAACAGGAAGATAGTGGATTCTTAGTGCAGATAACTTTCCAGAGATTGTCATAACGCTCCCAATGAACATTGTGGGCCGGAATCCTCATCAATAACGGCTTTGTGGTGCTGCTGAGGCAAAGCATTATGAAAATATGTCGCCTTACGATTACGAAAATCAGCACCAATTTCGTATGCCACAGATCGTTGAGAACCGGAAGTGTTATGTTAACCCGCAAGAATGATCGTCCAAATAGTATTCAGCGTAGGTATTACGCTACAGAGTGCTTCATCATCCAACGACAGTACTCGTCTGTCTCCCACCGTTCCCCATTAATACTTATGCCTGACTAAATCTTAGTTTGGTCAATATTTTCACAGCTGTGAACAGCTGCAGACTGAAGCTATGGAATCATTCTAGGGGGAACATTTCTGTGACACAGGAATACGTATAATTTGATTCCACAGACTAACACGTGTTTGAATTTCTGTTGTGAATGTGCCGAGAAGTATCTCAACGAACGATTTATTTTGTTCTAGATGTTCCCATGTGATTACATTTTCCTTCTGTTTACGGCCCTCGGGATATCTCCTCTCCGAATGCTCCAGCGGTTGCACAACATCATTAACAATTTTTTTACAAGCGTATTTTGCACACTGGCGACCGTGCTTAAGCTGTATAGTATTATAGGTATCCGCCAAATCTGCACTCATAAATGCACCCACGTGGCCCACACACAACCATATTTGTGGTACCACTCCTTGGCGCGCGTCAACAAGCCCGGCCACTACCTGCTGGACAAAGGCGTTTTCCCCGGGACCAAAATATGTGATTAGGCTCCTACCGCTCCAAGGTATTCGGGTACCAGGTATCACGAACAAAGACTGCCCTAGAAACCGCTATCGTTACTACATTGTCTTCTGGGTGTGTATTGGGGACAGTAAGACTTCTTCTTCAGATATTTCGGTCGATAACCTTCCTGCCATCTTCATGATGAGTCGATGACAGCGATAAAACCACTTGACAAAATACTGTGGAATAAATGTACGTGCGTCAGAGATAACACTGTCGGGAACAAGAGCGTCAATCGTAGATAAAACTATGCGTCTAACAAAGCAAGTGCAGCGTCAGCAGATCCGCAGTGCTTACGTGTAGTGTGGCTAATTATTAAAATGGATGACATGTGTTGCAATACCAGGCAACTAAAACTCACAACAATAAATCTTTTGAGAGCACCGAAGCAAAGTGAGGAGTTTCCATGAATTGTCGTCTCTGCTGAGCAGGTCGCCTGATAATTGTACTTCCACAACTTCCTTGGCCATTGACTCCCAGCAGAATGAGGCTGTGGCCAGTATTATGGCTTTCCCATAATACGTGGAATGGCCACAGGAAATAATTGAAGATTGTAAATGGCAAACGTTGTAAGCGCCATTTTTCCACTAATGCGTTTTCAGTGCCGTTGTGTTCTCGGTACCTCGCTGCATGTCCCTAGATTTGATCCAGATGCCAAATCACAGAAAAAATCTTTCAGACAAGCGTTAATAGCTGATATACCGTCTTTGTGCCAAGTACATCCCTCTGGAGTTCCAAAATTTAGACCATATAAGAAGTAGTTTTTGGTGACTTCAGTTCTACTATCTAAAAACATAATGCTCTATTTTTGCACTTTTATCATCACAAATAAAACGCAGTGCCTCAGTATTAATGACGCTTGGAACAAAAACTCTCTTCCTACAGTTTGTCGAAAACGTGCATTTCTGAGAACGTGACTGTGTCTAAAATACAAGTCGCTGTTAAACACGATGTTTAGTTACACAAATAGCGCCGTTATCGGCTACGGCTGTTCACCTTTATATTACGTTTGTTGTTGTTTGCATTAGTTATTGGAACAAGACAGCCAACAGCTGCTGTCAACAACGATAAATGTAACATAAACGTTAACAGCCGTCTGAAGATGAACCTATCGGTTCGAAACCGATCACGGCGTTATTTGTCTAAATAAATAGCATTAATAACTCTGACTGGTTGCTGTTTTCTTCTTTGGAAAAAACAAGTTGTAACAACTTTCTTATCGACACTTACAACCAATCACTTTCCTGGTACGCAACTTAGCACTCATTTTCTAATTTGTCTCATTATTTTTTGCGGTGATACTGTCAGCAACATAATCCTGTGGTATCTGAATAGTTCAACAATTTTCTTGTATACAAACCAGTTATTACGAGGGCGTGCAGAAAAGTAAAGCCTCCGAATGTTTTGAGTGAAATTTCTTACGGATTTTTAAACAAAAGAAACATCATTAACATTCTACATCTCTATTCTTCTTGAATACATATTTGCAGCCTTCTGGCGCTAGGGGGCCTCCCAATTGTAGCGTGTAATATGTCTGCGTGTAACGTAACTGTATCGGTGCGTAAGAAACAGCGTGCTGTAATCCAGTTTCGAATTCTTTGAGATCGTTTACGCACGGAGCGCCTTCTCCTTCGGAATGATAATGCCAGACGAGACACGAGCGCTGCTACGTCTGCAACAAAGCGACGCATTGGGTTCACAGTTATCGAACATTCTCCATGTGCATTTCCGACTTAGCCCCATTCGATTTTCTAAACTTAAAGAACACCTTTGAGGACTTCACTTTGACAACGGCGAAGCAGTGGGACAGCGGCGAGGTTGTGGCTCCGTCAATAAAGTCAAACAAACTACCCTTATGGTGTCAACAAACTCGTCTCTCGTTGGCCGAAATGGTTCGTCGCAAGGACGACTAAGCTGAAAAATAAATATGTAGACACGAAGAATAAAGATGTCGAATGTTAATAAAGTTCGTTTTGTTTAAGAGTTTTCACATAAAAAACACGGTAGGCATTACATTTCAATGCGCACTCGTGGAAAGAGAAATGTATTGGCATTTTATTCTCCTGACAAATGTCAGATTCGGCGCTTAGAACGTATCCATTTCAATTCTTCAGTTGTTATTTTTTTATGCATAAATTTGTCTGTGACACACGCTCTTGTTTCGGACAGTGTTATCTCTCTGCACGCGTATTTACTCTACAGTAATATGTCAAGTGGTTTTACTCCTTTCACCGACTCACTTTGAAGATACGGTATCAACAGAAATATCGGAAGACGAAGTAATGCTATCCCGGATGCACGACCGAAAAGTGATGGAGTATTATGGCTGCCGAGAACACTTCTCGAAACACATGCTATCATTATTCATTACACATGCTCCAAGTGACACAATCTCGCACCGCTAAACCAGTCCTTCAGAAATTACGGCAACCATCTAGCAAAAATTCACATTGTGTTTCCTTCATAAACATACAACAAAGAGTTCAAATAACTCTGAGCAGTATGGGACTTAACATCTGAGGTCATCAGTCCCCTAGGACTTAGAACTACTTAAACATAACTAACCTAAGGACGTCACACACATCCATGCCCGAAGCAGGATTCGAACCTGCAACCGTAGCGGTCGCGCGGTTCCAGACTGTTGCGCCTAGAACCGCTCGGCCACCACGGCCGGCTACAACAAATGTTAGACCTTCTATTTATTTTATGTCATAAAATAAATATGCTCCCTCCGTGGATGGGTGGATGACATCTGAAACTGGTAACGTATACTGAAATAAATTTCTGCTGGTTGCTGCACGTCCTTCATCAGTAACTTGTCTACATTTCGTACGTTCCAGACCAGCCTTTTCCAGTTTCACCTGGTACGAATCTGATGTACGTATCTGCGACTAAGTAAGAGAGTCTTTGGTAGCCAGTCAAACGCGTTACCTTTATTTATTTTTGACATATCATAATACGAGATTACGTGTGATCATGTCTTCACATCTATGCCTTAGTGGAATAGTATTTCGTTATTGTATACAGTCAAGTATATTTTTTATGAATATTACTAAAGTGGCGCTTCACATTCTATAAGTGTGATTTTCAGTTTGGTTTTACCGTTTTGCAGTTGAGCGGAGTGATACACTGCCGACGTGTACGCATTGTACCAGGAGTTAATATCAGGATGAACGCTTGATATCTCTCCACACCATTTGATCGTAACGCATGATTCCATATTTATGTCATTATACGCTCTCATCTCTTCTCGTGAATGATTCCCGACCGCAGGAAACAATACAACATTTGTGTAAGCCCTATTGTTTTTTTTAGAACTTCTAGTTTCACAAAAGGTGCGAGAAACATCGAGTAGGAGCCTTTTAGACACGTAACTTGACTTAAATGAAGTATGAAACCAACCTCTAAATCTGGTTGGTCGGGCAGGTATTTCATTCTGGTTCTCCCGAATCAGTTCGTCATATTGCTCGGTATTTTCTGTTTACCACGACAACGGTATAGTACAGGAATGATTTAGTCAAATGCTTGCTTGAGTGCATCTTTCAGTCGATACTCCGTATAACAGACTATCCTCTCTTTGTTGCCTTTTACTTTCCCGTAGCTGGCTACTGAAGCCAAAGTCGTGTATTATATCACTACTGACAACGTAGGATTTTTGTGTAGTGGTAAAGTTTAAAAAAAATGGTTCAAATGGCTCTGAGCACTATGGGACTCAACATCTTAGGTCATAAGTCCCCTAGAACTTAGAACTACTTAAACCTAACGAACCTAAGGAACCTAAGGACATCACACACACCCATGCCCGAGGCAGGATTCGAACCTGCGACCGTAGCAGTCCCGCGGTGCCGGACTGCAGCGCCAGAATCGCACGGCCACCGCGGCCGGCAAGGTTTAAAACGGGATCCTCTTAACCTTCTGATGATGGAACATAAGCACCGACACTGACAAACGAGCCATCAAAGTGTTATCAAATCGAATTACTCACACCACTTTTATTTTGTTTATGATGGTATACAGAACGTTGTTGTTTCCTCTTCCCTGCCGACATAGGATAAGACGTCATAATTAAGCTTTGTTCTAGTTTCGTTCCTGATTTATGTCAACACATTGACATTGATTTTATAGTCTTTGTGCTACATCAGTGCGCGAAATCATCTCCAAATAATAGCGTTGCTGTAGTGCTCTGTCCCAAATACGTTTTCTTTGTTAACGAATGGTGCCTTACGAACAGAGGATATTTCGAGTTTATAGCAGCGTTGGATTTCTTTTTAAGTTGCGGTTCTGTGAAACCAAACAGGCTGAGTATCTACAAACAGAAGTTATCTGATGTAAGTGAAAAGTCAGGCGACGCTGAAAAGCTACGTGCCTACTGGCATGGAGCAGCGCTTACGGGCGCTGGGAACTAACACGCCTGCCGCCTATGGCACCCTGTACTGAACTTCTCTGCGCCCCCAAGCTGACCACGCGGAAGTAATCGTTCGCTGCGAGGCGTGGCTGTCGGGCAGCGAAAGTTGCGACGCACGGCACGCACCCACGGTTTACGGGCAGTGCAGAGCAGCTAGTAGGCCCTCCACAGTCGTGTTTGCATAAACCCAGTTCAGCATTCGGGCCACCTGTTTTCTCCGTATATCCCTTGTAATTAGGCCACGCGATAACGTACTTATCCGGTGCACAATACTTTCTCCAGCACAAAAACTTGTTGCGCCACTGCATCGAATTCGTTTTCTTTCTTTCCAGGCGCTACGTAACAAGCTAATCCAGAAAGGTCGTTGCTGATGGTGCAAGCTGTTCGCCGCAGACAGATCGCAAATGTTCCACATCTACGGGCCAATTCAAGGCCACATCAAGGAGTTCCAAACATTGCCTAACAGGGAAGTTCGTCTTTTCCAGTATTAAGGCATAACCGCAACGCCCAGGAAATAAAAGTTAGTGTCAATATTACAGTCCAGGGACGCAGGATGTGGCAGAGTGAACACTTTGAAAATAAGAAAGCTAACACATTTTCGCAGTCCCAAGTGCATGCACGTGCGCGCACCCAAGCAAACGCACAAACGTATACAAGCATACACACATGCTCACAGTGCGTGTCACAAGTAATGATTCTTCATAAACATATGGACGTTTTGACAGACCATCATTTGCAAAGTAGTGAATAGTTCGCTGCATGCTAAACGTTACTAGCGAAGCACAGTGGTATGAAAACATCACGTAACGGCGCCCTATGTTTATTCGTTAACCTTGTAAACCCGTTGTTCACTGTTAATGAGGTCAACATAGTTATGAAGACATTCTGTGCAGCAACAAGAAAAACCCAACATTCTTGCACTTTTCGAGGTTGCGACAGACATTATCCACAATTTTACGAGGTCTGGTTCAAATGGCTCTGAGCACTATGGGACTTAACTTCTGAGGTCAGCAGTCCCCTAGAACTTAGAACTACTTAAACCTAACTAACCTAAGGACATCACAAACATCCATGCCCGAAGTAGGATTCGAACCTCCGACCGTAGCGGTCGCGTGGTTCCAGAATGTAGCGCCTAGAACCGCTCGGCCACCCCGGCCGGCGTCATAAAACAAGAAGCAAACGAAAAGTTACGTCAGTGGAACGGAAAACGAGCCCAAAGTCGCAAAATTTACTTTTTTGTTCACTCGATGACTAGTTTCGGACCGAGACACATTTTCAAATCATCATAACATAGTCGAAAACGGGATTTCCGAAGATGTGAAAACCACATCAAAAACGTGCAACGAACAGCTAGCTGCAGCGCGTACAGTTATCTGAATGTGCTGTAACTCTTAGTTCCACGTTTTTGACACAGTTTTCATATCTTCATAAATGCCATTTTCGACTATGTTTTGATGGTTTGAAAATCTGTCTCGGCCGGAAACTAGTCATCGAGTGAATAAAAAAATAACATTTGCAACATTGGACTGATTTTTCGTTCCTCTGCTCAACAGAAATTGCTGACCCACAGCTACTCCAGCATGATGGAAGTTCGAAAAATTGCGTGTTAAATGTGAAGCGGTTTGCGATGAATGTCGCTCGTATCTATGTAGCTGAATTAGTAGAAATTCACTATCTTACAGAGATAAAAGCAGTTGTTTATACGAATGCATATTTGAAACTCGTCGTGTAAAAGGTCTGTGGAACGTCAGTTTTGTTATCAAGAGACCGTTGCTGCCTTTGGGCTTATCAAGGGTGGTACAATTCCTTGCGGCGTGTTTCCTGCCTTTATGAGCGTTCCTGTTCCATGTTGCCCAGCGTAGTGCTACCGCTTTAGTACAGTGGCCGCAGCTTACAAATCTTAAGCACATCAAACACCACAGCAGGCTGACAGATACAAACTGCTGAGCGAACAAGGAGTGAAAACATAACGTACGGAGGCGGCCACACAAAATTTTAATAGCAACTCAGCCGCTTGTGAGAAAGGCTTTCTCCGATGCCTGCGCCTGCTTTCACCGTGCGAAGTTAGTCACAATATGCTTGAGTCAATCGCGGAATATTTGGGTATTAGAAGCTCCTTGCGAAACGCACCGAACAACTGCACAATTACCCCGTTACTTAGCTGGGATTCATTGTCAGTCTCTCTCGAGGTCACTCCTCTTCACATGAAGCCTTGTAAACAGTAATGTGTGCACAGTTGTAGGTCAATATCTCTAACGCGTCTCTTCAAGAATGTCATAGAAGATACACGAAGCTTTAATCGCCTGACAAAAAAACTGTTAAAAAAATTGAGAAGCTTCATTTCCTTGAAGCAACTCGATATCTTAAAAATCGCGGAGGCAGGGGAAATTGATATATTACATTTCCTTAAATGATACTTTACAGGTTACAAGAAAATAGGAGTACGATCATACGGAGCATCTTAGCTTGAATAAGTTTTGATGGCAGCAACCAGTACATTACTGTCCTAAATGTTGGTCGTTCGTCGGGACTGATGGAGCATCAGAAGTGTCACTAGAAGCATCTTCAGACGTCACATACTGTCAACAAATGGAAACGATTAGTCAGACAATGGAAACATTGCTTGATGATTATAATTTAGTTTATAGGAAGACGTCGTCGTTGAATAACTGAAGGGAAATTTATTATGGATTAGACAAAACAACCAGTCTGCGTAGTAAATATCAACTCCATGTAAAAGCGGAAGAATGTGCATCTGTAGGAGATAATGACCGGTAGCGCTTGAATACGGCATTAGTTATGTACCGTTGCAATCGATTATATCGATTTAATATCTACGGCTTTCATTATTATTAATGGAATAGGGACAGATGAACCAGATTTCGATCCTTGCTCGTTCGTAGGATTTTTTTCTGTCACCTTTAGCTTCTTTTACCGCCGTGCTACTCTATCTTGTGCAATCCTCCTCATCTCCAAATAACAAATGCAACCAACATGCTTCTGAACCTGCTTACTGCATCCGCCTCTTGGTCTCCCTCTGCAATTTTTACGCCACCCCCCCCCCCCCCCCCCACCCACCCCCTCGGCCTCCGCCCACACTTCAATCCAGAACTAAAGTGCCGATTCCACGGTGTGTCAGAATGCGTCCTATCAACTAACAAATGCTCGTAGACAAGTCATGCCACAAATTCCTATTCTCCCCAATTCTATTCAGTACTTCCTCATTATTTGCAAAGATCTATCACTTTAATCTTCAGCGCCACATTTCGAAAGCTTCTTTTCTCTTCTTGTCTGAAATGCTTATTATCCACATTTCATTACCGTGCAAACGCTACACTCGGAGCAATCGCCTTCAGAAAGCCTCCCTAACACTTAAATTTATATTAGCTGTTAGCAAATTTCTCTTCTTCAGAAATATTTTTCTTGGCATCGCAGTTACATATTTCATATCGTCTCTACTTCGGTCATCATGAGTTATTTTACTGCCCAAATAGCAAAACTCATCCACTACTTGACTCCATTCCATTACCCTTGTTTTGCTTTTGCTAGTGGTCACCTTATATCCTCCTTTAAAGACACTGTCCATTCCGTTCAGCTGAACTTCCAAATAAGTTGCTGTCTCTGCCAGAATTACAATGTCATCGACAAACCTTAGACTTTTTAGTTCTTCTCCCTGAACTTTAAATCCGTCTCCCAACTACACCTTGCTTTCCTTCACAGATCGTTTAGTGTAAAGATTGAATAACTTTGGGAATAAAATGGCTCTGAGCACTATGGGACTTAACATCTGTGGTCATCAGTCCCCTAGAACCTAGAACTACTTAAACCTAATTAACCTAAGGACAACACACACATCCATGCCCGAGGCAGGACTCGAACCTGCGACCGTAGCAGTCGCGCGGCTCCGGACTGAGCGCCTAGAACCGCGAGACCACCGCGGCCGGCTAACTTTGGGAATAGGTAACAACCCTGTGTCTCTCCCTTCCCAACCACAGCAGCTCTTTCGTGCCGTCCGGTTTCTGTACAAGTTGTAAATAATCTTTCGCTCCATGTTATTTACCCCGCCAACCTTCAGAAATTCGAAGAGTGTATTCCAGGCAACATCGTCAAAAGCTTCAAATGTAAGTTTCCCCTTCTTTGACCTGTCTTCTAAGCTAAGCCGTAGGGTCAGCATTGCCTCGCGTGTTCTAACATTTCTCCAGAACCCAAATTGATCTTCCCCAAAGTCAGCTTCTCCGACTTTTTCCATTCCTCTGTAAATTACGAATTGTGTACGTGAAAATGCCAAGCTGCACTGTGCTTTGGAGTTCACCCCGTAGGTCAACCTAAAATTGGGTGGGGAGGTCCCTTCAAAGGTAGGAGTTACGCGGTCTATTTGGACCACGCCCAGAAAAACAACGTGGTATTCAAAACAATCTTCAATTTGATAACAACTTTACCTTGCGGATTAAAGAGAAGACTCAAAAGACTGTACGAAGGCACTGAAACGCCAAATTCAAAAAATAGAATAACGTAATTAACTCAATAACTAATACGAATTTGCTCTTCTAACACTTTCTACAGTAGCTTACGTACAATATCTTGAAGGGAATTCAGACCTTAGCCGAAGAAATTACAGGTGAATAAGAGACAGAATTCACGGTCCTCTACAGGTCTCGTACACTATCTGATCAAAAGTATCCGGACGGCCCTATGTAAACCTGAATTGACCGCTAGATGTCACGAGAGGCGAGCCAATCAGTACAAAAAAAGGCGGAAGCTGTTGTGTTGTCAGCAGAATGGGTCGGCCAGGAGACCTCAGTGACCTCGAATGTGGACTAATCATATGACGTAACCTGAGGAACAAATTAAAAATGGTTCATATGGCTCTGAGCACTATGGGACTTAACATCTGAGGTCATCAGTCCCCTATAACTTAGAACTATTTAAACGTAACTAACCTAAGGTCATCACACACATCCAAGCCCGAGGCAGGATTCGAACCTGCCACCGTAGCGGTCGCACGGTTCCAGACTAAAGATCCTAGAACCGATCGGCCATAGCGGCCGGCCCAGCGGGTATTGTCTATACTAAAATGTTGTAGAGATGATCATCGAGTTTTAGTGGGAATTATAGAAATAAAGGTATCGCTTTCCTCGAGAAATGTTACTGTGTAAATTTATACAAACAGTGCAACAGACAGACTGTGTAAAAATTGCAGTCAGTTCATTTAATGATGTGTTTCTTGAAGTTTTCCCGTTGGTAATAATGTGTCGACATCTTTTTGAAGCGCGCCCATGATGTTACTATTACTTCTTCAGACTTTTCCGTCAGAAGAAGTGTAGCCTGTGAAACTTCGTGGCAGATTAAAATTATTTGCCGGACCGAGACTCGAACCCGAATCTTCGCTTTTCCCTGCCAATGCTCTCCTTTATTCCAGGATATCGAAGCCAGCAAAGATAAGGGTGTTAATGTTGTTTTGTAGTTTTTATTGAAAAGTATCAGAAATCAGTAATTAATATATAAATTTATTTATATAAAAGGAAATGTGGTTTGTATGGCTTATTTCAGCTTTTCAGATAATAGGCTATAATTATGAAGAATAAAGAAAGCAAAGCACGCAGGGAGCTTCTGTGAATGTTGGAGAGGGATACTGATAATATGGAAGTAGTGTGGACGGGTCGTGAGCCGTCGTAAAGAGCAACTTGCGCGATAGGCTAGCTTCCGGTCTCGATTCCTAGTCCGACACACAGTTTTAATCTGCCACGAAGTCTATAAACAACGCATATTCCGCTGCGCAGATTCATTCTGGGAAGTATAGCCATTACAAAGAGTGGCTATGGCTATACGGCTTGTGGTCGAAATGTCGGGAGAGGAAATAATAACGTCCTAGAAGCATTCCCGAAAGACGTTAGAACACTGCCCTTTATACTCAGAGTAATAGCCTAAGGCCTAGATAAGACAGACGGATACATCTGTAAAAAAAGGGGAGTTATTTTCCCTCAATCCACACGCGAGCTGCGCAGCAAAGGGAGTGATTTAGAACAGCAGCCTCCAATGGGTACTCTACAGTGGCAGTAGGGATAGTAAAGTCGAAACCGCATGTTGCATGCATCTAGGTTTATTAAACAGCAGCCGTTATGGTCTCTGAGAAAACGGACGTTAGTACTGCCGCCAAAGGTTCAGTAGCATGTGTGTGTTCCATTAGCGATGCCTACAGTGAAATGTACGTATTCGTACGAGGGTTAGAACTTAAATAGCGGCAACTATTTATTCACAACCGATACAAAAGAGTTACATGTTGGCACCTGTTACTGTCCTTTAAAGTAGTCACCAGCGGTGTGTAGAACCCGTTGCCAGCGATATGGAAGGCGTAGTATACCGTTAGCAGTGCCTGTTCTGTTGGTGCGAATGGAGCGGTCTACTGCCTGTCGAATTTCTGGAACAGTTCTGAAGCACTGTGGTTCCTTCATCTTCGGAATCAAATCAAAGTCACAAGGACTTAAGTTCGGGGAGTATGGTGAATGGTACAGTAATTCCCAGTACCATCGACCGAACAGAGCAGCCACAGCTTGCGCTGTGTGCGCCCGCGCATTGTCGTGCGAAAAGATGGGTGTGTTGCACAGAAAAGTGTCGCCGCTTCTTTCGCAAAGCTGGTCGCAGGTGATGCTCCAAAAACGAACAGTATTACTGTGCATTGAGGTCTGCCGTGGAGGAACGTAATACGTTAGGATAACACCACCACAGTCGTGCACGAGAATCACCAGAACTTTAGACCGCGCCATTCGCACCATCAACAGAACAAGCTCTTCTAAAGGTAGGCCTATACTGCACCTTCCACATCGCTGGCAACGGGTTCTACACAACGCTGGTGACTACTTTGAAGAATAGTAACAGGCGCAAACATGTAACTCTTTTGTATCGGTTGTAAATAAATACTTGCCGCTATTTAAGTTCCAATCCTCGTATGTCACGCACATCAGCGCTCCACTGGAACTTTTCAGCCAACATAACGGGAGCCTGCGCGCATTCTCCAGTACCCAGCATTGCTTTCTCATAAATTAAGTAGCCCACCTCCAGTAACTGTAAACTTTTCTGCATCCAAGAACGTTTTGTCGCCTTTTGTGGCAAGGAAATATTAGTTCTCCAAAATATTATTGCACCTGGTGAGGGTGTTTCGGTCGGGTTGTCGTTAGTCAGCGCGCAATCGTGGTTGACAGCATACGCACAACCGACCTGAAAGCTTTTTCAGTGCGATGCGTTTTCCTTAGTCATCACTGTACGAGGTCTGTTCAAAACATTCCGGAACTTTGTTCACAAATTTTTTCTACGCTTACCTTTTACTTATTCTGCATGGTCTCCTCGAAATACTCTCATTCACAATTGATACACCGCTCCCAATCCTGTTTCCACTTCCGGAAGCAGTCTTGGTACGCCTCTTGCTGGATCGCGCGAAGCGCCTCCTGTGAATTTTCTTTTCCCCGTCTATGGTTGCAAATGTTCATCCTTTTAACGGGGGTTTCAACTTTGGAAATTAAAAAAATGTCCGAAGTGGCCAGATCTGGAGAGTACAGAGTATAAGACAGCACAGTGTTTTCGTTTTTTATGCAACAGTCACGCACCAACAGGGATGAACGTGCTGGTGCGTTATCGTGATGAAAGGGTCATGAACTGCCTTGCCACATTTCAGGCCGTTTCCTTCTCACATTTTCTCGCAGAAGTCGCAACACATCCCGATGGTACCATCGAATAACAGTTGGTCCCTGTGGCACGAATTCATAATGAACTAATCCTTCAAAGTCAAAGAAAACTATCTGCATGGCTTTGACATTTGACCTGACCTGACGAGCTTTTTTTGGTCTTTGAGAACCTTTCCCAAGCCACTGTGAAGATTGAACCTAGGCCTTAACATCATAACCGTAGACTCAAGTCTAATCACCAGTTATGATTCTCTTGGGGAATATCTCGTTCTCATTTGCGGGATCCAAAAGCTCTTCACAAAATGGTTCAAATGGCTCTGAGCACTATGGGACTTAACTTCTGAGATCATCAGTCCCCTAGAACTTAGAACTACTTATGCCTAACTAACCGAAGGACATCACACACATCCATGCCCGAGGCGGGATTCGAACCTGCGACCGTAGCGGTCGCGCGGTTCCAGACTGAAGCGCCTAGAACCGCTTGGCCACACCGGCCGGCCAGCTCTTCACAGATTGGGAGGCGAAGGTCTTTCTGGTCTTAACGTATGACTCGTGGGACGAACTTGGCGGCAACACCGTGCATTTCAGGATGTTGTGTCAGGATTTCATGACATGATCCAACTGAAATGTCACATTCTTCTGCTATCCCTTGCACAGTCAGTCTTCAATTGGCTCGCACAATATCGTTGACGTTCCTAACATGAGCGTCGTCGATAGACGTCGAAAGGCGTCCTGAACGAGGGTCAGCTTTAACTTCCGTCTGGCCATTTTTAAACCACATGAACCATTCGTAACACCGAATACGGCTATAGCACTCATCACCGTAGGCTTCCTGCATCATTTGGTGTGTCTCTGTAAAGATGTTCTTGAGTTTCACACAAAATTTAATGCAGACGCGTTGCTCCTTTAACTCTGCCATCTCGAAATTCGCAAACTGTGCGACACAACGTTCTATTCGATTCAGCACTGAACAATAACTGAGAGACCTACCACAGTGACACTTCCGACAGTTACAGGCGTGTGCAGGGATGCCAATCGCATTTCTGTCCAAAAGACCATTGACTCGAAATTACGAATGTTCCGGAATTTTTTGAACAGACCTCGTACTTGTTTACTGCAATGTCGCCGCCTGTGTCCTGTCACGGCCAAGTGCAATAACGTTGTGGGTGAGTAGTAGACTACTTCTGATGAAACCCAAATTGTAAAGGATGAAACTAATCTTGAGGTAAATTCTGTAAGTCACGTGCTAGAACTCTTCTGCTCTCTTCCGAACACTGCAGTTCAAAATGGTTCAAATGGCTCTAAGCACTATGGGACTTAACATCTGAGGGAATCAGTCCCCTAGACTTAGAACTACTTAAACCTAACTAACCTAAGAACATCACACACATCCTTGCCCGAGGCAAGATTCGAACCTGCGACCGTAGCAGCAGCGCGGTTCCGGACTGACGCGCCTGGAACCGCTCGGCCACAGCGGCCGGCCAAACACTGCAGCCTTTCTTCTAATTCGTGCGTTGCAAGGTAATAACGTCTCGGTAGCGGAGTTTTGGGAATTATTATCTCCATTTCGACTACATAAAAATGTACAGTATAATAAGCTTGTCATTCACCTCAAAGCAGAAAAGCGTCCAGGATTTCTCCACTTAAATGCATTTCATCACGTGCGTACACCTGTTAGCGTAACGGTACCGTTGCGAAACGGTAACATCGTTAATAGTTCGCACTACTCTCCTCAGTAATCGGAGTGTCGCCCCGTCATGTTTCAGAACGAATGGAGTTAAGAATGCCCTTTACCGGCAGCCTGCATCGTCGCCGTCACGTTTAACGAGGGAAGTATTTATAGCTTGACTCTGCAACCAACGCACGAGCAAGGTACGGGCACAGAGTGGAGCGTGGTAACTGCGGAAACTCGATGGTATACGGAAGAAAGACCCTCGCGGCGGAAAAACAAAGTGGACTCGCACGCGGCATCCCAAACAGTCCCTCGCGGCATGAATGGTAGGACACAAAAGCTCTGGCTGGTCCCCCCCCAGGCAGTCTTCTCTCCCCCATGGCCTACAGCGACGCTAGACGCTCGCGCGCGACCCACTTCACGTCGAACGATCCGTCCACCTTAAAACGCATATAACACTGTACAGGTTTAAGTTTGCGAACTGAGCGTCTATTCGGGAATTTTTCGTCAATACTTCACCACTAAAACAACAATGACTTACATCCAGAATCCTCGAACATGCGTTCAATATTGTGTATTTCCGTCTCCATCTCCCTCTACAATTTTTACCCCTACGACTCCCTCTAATACCATGGAAGGTATCCTATGATGTAACCAAAAATTTCCTATTATTCTGTGCCTTCTTCTTGTCAGTTTTTCCGCACATTCCATACCTCATCGATTCTGTGGAGAACTTCCTCATTTCTTATCTTATCTGCCCTCCTCGTTTTCGACGTCGTCCTGTAGCACCACATCTCTCATGCTTCTACTCTCTTCTTATTTTATTTTCGTACTGTCCGTGATTCACTTCCTTACAGAGCTGTATGATGACTTACACATGTTGTTGAACACTCTCTCTCTCTCTCTCTCTCTCTCTCTCTCTCTCTATATATATATATATATATATATATATATATATATATATATATATATATATATATATATATATATATATATTGTGAAAGCCAAGATCGCTCGATTTTAATACCTTTATTGCAATTACTAGTTTCGACTAATCGTCCCGTTATCTTTTGACTGGCATTGAACTCGACTAATCGTCCTGTTATCTTTTGACTGGCATTGAACTTTGTTTATATGTTCACGTACATGTGTCGTCGACTTACACTTTGTTCTAAAAATGTCGGACACATGTATGTGAGTGCCGGCCAGTGTGGCCGAGCGGTTCTAGGCGCTTCAGTCTGGAACCGCGCGACCGCTGCGGTCGCAGGTTCGAATCCTGCCTCGGGTATGGATGTGTGTGATGTCCTTAGGTTAGTTAGGTTTAAGTAGTTCTAAGTTCTAGGGGACTGATGACCTCAGATGTTAAGTCCCATAGTGCTCAGAGCCATTTGAACCATTTTCGAACATGTATGTGAACATTTACGCAAAGTCTACATCTGCATGGATATTCTGCAAATCACATTCAAGTGCCTGGCAGAGGGTTCATCGAAAAGTGTAATGCCAATCAGAAGATTACAGCTCAGTTCTGTCGAAACTAGTAATTGCAATTAAAATCAAGCAATCTTGGCTTTCACAAAGAAAAGTATTTGCAGTACTGTGCTCTACAGCAGATGTGGTTTCACAGAAATTCCTTCCTCAAATTTTGATACCAGTAGGCCTACAGTTCTTTTCGCCAGGAATGTCCGTTTGCCTGTTCCAGTCTACTTTTTATGTCTTGCTTGCTTCAATCGTCATGGGTTATTTTGCTTCCAAGGTAGCAGTATTATTTCACTTCGTCAACATCGTGGTTCCCGGTTTTTATCTTAAGTTTATCGCTTATCCCATTTCTGCTACTCCTTGTTACTTCCGTCTTTCTTTGGTTTACTCTATATTCGGCGCTCATTAGACTATTCCTTCCATTCAACACCTTCTGTAAGTCTTCCTCAATTGCACCGAAGATAGCAATCTCATCAGCAAATCTTATCATTCATATCGTTTCACCTTGACTTTTAATCCCCCTCTTGAACCTGTCTTTTATTTCGATCATTACTTCTTCGATGTACAGGTTTAACTGTAGGGGAGAAAGACTACTTTCCTGAGTTAAACACTTGTCTCTTGATCTTGTTATTGTTTTTCCTTGGTTCTTTTACATACTGTATATTACACATCTTTCCCTAAGCTTATATATGTTTTTCGAAGAATTAGTAACATCTTGCACCATTTTTCGTGAAGCCATCATACGTACCGACTTGAGAAAGTAAGTTACACGTGTCATCCCACGCGAAGTCCATTGTGCAACAAAAGTGGCGCAATGTCAGGCGAGAGTACACATATTCCGGGTCAACTGCAGACAAAGTTCTGCAGAGGTAAGGATAACAAGTACATCAGAATCTGCGATTCAAATGGCGCGGCAACTGGAAATGTGGTCCAAAATTGAAGTACGCAGGACATTGCGATTCTTGTGGGCAAAGCGTCTTCATTGCACATAGATTCACCGTGAAATTCGGTCTATATACGGACGAAATGCAATATCGCGTCCAGCGGTAATGAAATGGCGCAAACAATTTTACCAAGGTCGCACAGACGTGGATGATGCTGACCAGGAAATTCATACCTTGCACCATGAGATTTCTATCTTTTCAGTAAACAGATAACATCGCAGAGGGCGGGGGAGGGGGGGGGGGGGTTGAGGGCGGGGAGGACGGGAAAGGGAAGAGATTTTCTGACGAAGTGGACGTTCACGTAGCGGTTTTCGAATGGTTTGGTGACCAAGAAGCGAATATCTATCGTCGAGGAATTAAACGACTCGTAAGATGTTCCGGCCATAGTTTATAGAATTTGATGACTGTATCTGTGTCACTTTGAAGTGTAGTGCAGCATTCAATAAAAGTCACTTGGCTTGTCTTAATGATTTGTAGCTTGCCCTTTGAAGTACCTTGCACGATTGTGATGTGTGGGTGGTATAGGCTTCATGATGTACCAGAATCATTACTCTCCGTCCAGTTACATTCGTAAAAGCTACGCAGGAAGGAACATTCCCGTTATCCCATTGTATACGTCCGATTTTCTCTTAATTTTACTATAGTGGTCATTATGCTTGGTATAGGCTGCAAAAAATAATTTTTTTGACTCACACTGCCAGGACTTTCGAAAGTTTTGTAGCAAAGCTCTCTGCAGTGAATACTGCCGTTCTTTCTACTGCAACTCCCAAAATATGCATGTATGGCTTTGGACTCATTAAACCGTTACATGCGTTTTATGCTGTTCAACTCTTTGGAATAAGCGGAAAGAAGTTCTTCTAAATGGAAGCATTCAGTTGGGATGTAAGGAATTTGCAGGATCGGCTTGTGAGGCTGGGACAGACTTGGAATTCCCGGTGGGACAACAGTCCCCCCCTCTCCCTCCCTCTATTCCCGCCACTCCCCTCCTTCCAGAGAACGGACCGGAGAACAGGGGAGCGAGCTATAACGGGCACCCGTAGCTGCCCGCCACAGGGTGTTTCAACGACTGCTTCCAGCTCTGGAAGATTGTCGAATGTTATGTACTCAGGAATAACGAAGTGAAGGAAGTCAACTTTTACAGGAATCGATTGTCAGGTAGACGTGATTCGTATATCACATTTCAAGCAAATTTCTCCATAATTGCAATGCTAATTTTATTTGTCCGTGGAGAGAGAACGATGTGTGGAAGAAAACCAAATTATTACCTTTATCGACACCCTACAAGATTAAATAGGAAAACAACGAATCTGAGAAAGGAAGTGGGAATTTGACTAGCCTCTTCTAAGCACTAATGCAATAACGTAACTTCCTTGGAGCCACGTTTCGTTAATTTCTTGAAACTGCTTGACTGCAGCATCATGCGTCGTAGTAATTCTCACGAGTCGTAAGGCAGAGCTAGTCACAATAAAAGTTACCTACCGACTGTTAAATGTAGGCCCTCTTTGAGGACCTCTAATATAGCTTATATGAATAGCAAACTTCATTTCGAAAACAAGATTATTTGCAAGCATCGAACTTTCTGGCACCATTCAAGTAAAGGAGCGATACCTGCTACGTGCTCGTCTTTGTAAAACTGGTTAGCGTTTTCCGCCGTTGTCGCAGCAATATTGCTTTCCAACGAGGTATTTCAGAACCACTGCCGACTGCAGTCGGCATCATTGCTATTGTAGTGATTCTGTTCACCCTTTCCGATCTCGTATGCACTCTGCGTCCAATTTATTTACGTTAGGCGACAATTGGTGGCTACACTACGAATCACATCTATAGACATCTAAAACTTCCATGCGATAATTAAATATGGATCAGAAAGACACACTGTGTTCTCAGACGTGTATCTAATACACTTGGTTACCAGGTCTGTTGCATAGTGTATTTACTACTGTCCCTCGGATGGATACTGCGTTCCGTGCTTCCGTCAAACTTACAATATACGAAATCGCCATCTGACTTTTGTTACCGTTTAATCGTGTCCCACAGTATTTTAGGAACCATCTGAAAAACCGAGGTCGCTGAGGCGCGCCAGTCCATTGCCGCTCGACCAGAAGGTAATCTCTGCGTGGCAAGAAATTTTTATCACCTGTTCTGAGTGACAAAGGAAGGCGATGCGTTGGCCGAAAATTTCTGAATACGACAACTATGCGCCGAATTCCTGTGCTAAATCTCTCCATTTTGCGTTATTGGTTAGTTACATGATACTGGGATGGTGATTCGCCAGCTGAACGGAACACGAGTACCTGCATCCAATTTAATGCTATTCCAGATGAGTTGGCAATGGATCTAGTTCGGATTTCACGTTCTCTTTCCCTTTAATTCAGCCTTCACCACGCTCTTCCGCACGATAGAAATACAACTTAACTCTTCATAACAGGTCAGAGGCAGGCGACGGCAAACTACATTCACCAGTCATTCAATGAAGGCTTTCACGGCCGGATGATTCAGCTGCTGAGAATTCTTCCGGGTTGTATGGCCGTGATCCATGGAACTCTTCTATCCCTGACGTTTCGTCCCACTTAGTCGTCAAGACTCAGCACAACCAGGAGCACCTCCGAAGATATCCATTGTAGCTTTGGACGAAACGTCAGGGATAGAAGAGTTCCATGGATCACGGCCATACAACCCGGAAGTACATTCACCAGGACTGCACTTTGGAGCACGCTGACCATCCTGATGTTGACTGCCGAAGTGATACTGCCTGACACAAAAAAAGGAGCATCCAGAACGGGAGGAGAGAACGAAATGAAACATCACAGACTGAGGCAGGTGTGTATGTTGTTGTGGCGTAACAAGACAGCTACGCCACACTGAAGTAGCCGAAAGGCACGCGTAATCTCACGTAGGCTAGATAGAGGTCTGAAACAGGATTCGTAATGAATGTGATAAAGAGAAGAACGTAGCTACTAGAACACTTAACTTTTATATCGTCCTTTGGTATACAGCATTCTTGATGATACAAGTGAGACTCTATCTTGAGGTACATGCAATGTTACAAATGGCGCCTGCTAGGTCGTAGCCATGGACTTAGCTGAAGGTTATTCTAACTGTCTCTCGGCAAATGAGAGAAAGGCTTCGTCAGTGTAGTCGCTAGCAAAGTCGTCGTACAACTGGGGCGAGTGCTAGTCCGTATCTCGAGACCTGCCTTGTGGTGGCGCTCGGTCTGCGATCACACAGTGGCGACACGCGGGTCCGACATGTACTAATGGACCGCGGCCGATTTAAGCCACCACCTAGCAAGTGTGGTGTCTGGCGGTGACACCACATATGTTATTTCAGAAAAGCGAGTCAAATTTACAAAGAATTTGGCAGTATGAGACTAGTTGTCAGTACAACGCAGCACACTCCCTGAGTGTGTTGGGGGGGGGGGGGGGGGATGTCATAAATCTGTTTTGTCCTCTCTTGAGAAAAGTTGATCAACAGCTATTGTAACTGGTCGTTGATATCCTAGGCAGTGACAATGGGATGGAGTTGACGGCGCAGATCGTGCCACACATGTTCTATCGGGGAAAGATCTCTGGACCTTGCTGGCCACAGAAGTTCGCCAACATCAGGCACACATTTCATAGAGACACTTGCCATATGTGGACAGTATAATCCTGTTAAAAAATGGCAGCATGACACTGTCGCAAGAGAGGTAACTGATGAGGACGACGGATGTCCATGACGCAGAGCTGTGCCGGCCGCTGTGGCCGAGCGGTTCTAGGCGCTTCAGTCCGGAACCGCGCTGCTGCAACGGTCGCAGGTTCGAATCCTGCCTCGGGCATGGATGTGTGTGACGTCCTTAGGTTAGTCAGGTTTAAGTAGTTCTAAGTCTAGGGGACTGATGACCTCAGATGTTAAGTCCCATAGTGCTTAGAATCATTTGAACATAGAGCTGTGAAGTCAGAGTTCCCTCAGTCACTACCAGTTGTGACCTGAAGTCCTATCGGATGTCCGCCAGCACCATGTTGCGCCTCTTCAAAACAATGGGAAAAAGGCACTTCTTCACACATTGTCGCTTTACTCGCCGACGATGGTCATTGAGGGCAATGCAGAACCACAGTTCATCCCTGAATAAAATGCGACGCCACCCATAAACAGTCCATGCTTCCTAGTCACGGTACCTCTGCATACACAGCCCTTTGTGTCGCAGTGTTAATGACAGCCTATGCACGGAACAGTAATTTGCTAGTCCGGCTGCTGGTAGTCTCCGACCAGTGGTGCAAAATGACACAGAATGTTGGAAGGAACCATTTACCTGTTCTCGGACGGCATTTGCAGATGTACTAATAACGGAACTAAATATACACTTTTTTTTAACTGTGTGGCTATAACAATTTGTTGCTGGAAGTATAGCTAATGAAAGACAGTGCAATACTGATGAGAATATTCGTTGCTTAGGCCATACATCAGTTAGTCCGACCGACAGACTGTTTGGGTGGAAGGCATGATGCCGATCGGTTTTCGTGAAGCAGCTCCAGACATTAGGGTCTAGCGGAGCCACGAGTTAAGTGTGGATCAGAAGCTATGCGTCGCGGGCCGATCACGCTCGCGGACAGCGGATGTTGAAGGCACTGAGACTGAGACAGAAGAAGGCTTTGATAAAGGAATGAGTTACTCTGCGTTAAGGGCGCTTTGTTAAGCTGAGGAAACGAGATTTCCCAAGTTTCCCACCGAGCGAGGTGGCGCAGTGGCTAGCACACTGGACTCGCATTCGGGAGGACGACGGTTCAATCCCGCGTCCGGCCATCCTGATTTAGGTTTTCCGTGATTTCCCTAAATCACTCCAGGCAAATGCCGGGATGGTTCCTTTGAAAGGGCACGGCCGACTTCCTTCTCCGTCCTTCCCTAATCCGATGAGACCGATGACCTCGCTGTTTGGTCTCTTCCCCCAAACCAACCAACCCAAGTTTCTTGAATGCAAGTTGCCCCTTTTTTTACTGCATAATATGTGCAACGAAAACCAAACAAGTTAGGCGAATTTCATCATAGACCAATATACAGGTGCAACTGATTCACTAAGTCGATTCATGACGAAAAAGCCTGAAGTGACCTTGCAGTCCCTAAAGTTAAGCATTCGCTCAGAAATACGTATCAGAAATAAAAACTTAAAAAAAAGAAATACAGACCATCAATGGATTTTTATTTACAAAAGACAGAAAAGTGACGATATCTATGGATACTTGTATCTGGAAAAAAAAAAAAAGGACCGACTTCCTTCGGCCCTAATGACCATATCGTGTTGTTGGCAGGTCGCTAAAAACCATCCTTTCTTTCTTTCAGTCTCTTCATTCTAACTGTATCATCCTGTCGTATGGTATACATATTACAGACTTGCAACTAATAAGAATATAATTACAACGTACACGTTTTACGAAGGATTGACGTGTATTTTTCGAGTTTTTCGGGCAGTCTGTTTTCTTTCAAATCCTCTTACCCTTCGCTTCAGATTTCTTAAGCGGGAACCTTATTATTAATTACGTTTCCTACTTTATCTCCATCACTCCTTAAATACAAAATTAGGAGTGTTTTCTATTAACGGGATTTTATTGAAAAGGAGATAGTGCACGTGATTCGACGAGAAATCTCGAAGCAGGATGACTTAAATGTCTTATTCTTCTTAAAGTACGTTTTATATGTTGTTTCCAGTAGTTTTATTTGTGCCTATTCTTATGTAACTTTTCTGTGCCGTTATAAATACACATATGAGGCTGTTTATAGACGTGCACTGCAGCACTGGCGGTCGTCATTTGTTCGTCATATAGTGCCGGTCGTCATTTGTTCATCATATAGCGGAGACCGTTGATTCACGACCGTCAATTTTCTTTGTTCATTGTGGTTATCAAGGTGGGAAGTGAAATTTCATCTGGACCATGCGAAAGACGGGAAGGAACAATTCTGCTAGCTCGAAATTACCCTCCGTCCAGTTAGTTGCGTTTTGAAGTTAATAACAGAAGAAGCGAAATTATGTAATCGGCAAGTGGAAAGAGCAGCTGGCGGGCGGGCGCCGGAGAAAGCAGCGGCCGGCCGTTGCGCCAGAGCGCCTCCCGCCTCGCGCGCGCGTTCGCAGTCCGCCCCAACCCTACCTGCCGCCATTTGCCACAGGCCGGGACGACCTGTCACAATACCAGAAGCTTCAGCCTTGTCGCAATGCGACTGCTTCGCTGCGTTTCTGGTGTTGTCGTTTGTAATACGTTTCATTTTAATTCTCTGTTGGTTGTCATACTCTATAGCTTTTTAATATCGGTAACTGCAGATGAAAAAGCTTGCACAGGATAGAGTAGCATGGAGAGCTGCATCAAACCAGTCTCAGGACTGAAGACCACAACAAACTGCACAACTGGAAAGTGTGAAATACTTTTACGCGGGTAGTGTTTAGCTTTTATTTATTTATTTAACCAGCGTTTTTTCCATAGTGATATATGTGACCTGAAATTTATAAACATGTGTCTGCTCGTTATTTTACTTAATACATTTCGTATGTTTGTTACGGCGTATTAATTTGCGAGGAAGTGTGGATTCGTATTCACAGTTTTTTCTGTATTCCCATATTTCCAGTAGAAATTAACGTCTACCGTCATAAGAAAAGGATTCTATTTGTGCAGGGTGCAAAACCACAATGTTTACACTTGATGAACTTGCTATACCATACAGTACGTAATTGTTCAGATTTTCTTAAATGTTGAAACTTGCGCAATTTTTACACTAATATCCATACTCTGCAAATGACACTGGAGTGTACGGTAAGAGGGTGGCTCCCATTCCACCAGTTAATTACGGCTTTTCCCTGTTCTATTTACGTATGGAGCGCGGGAAGAACCATTGTTTAAATGCCTCTGTGCTCGCTGTAATTGTGGCACTGCGAACCATAAGGGCCCAAAGCATAGAAATAAAGTTCTGAGAAAAATAGATGTTTGCGAGAACGAAATTTGTAGACAAACCACCAATCACGTCGGTCCGATTATTTTGAAACAAGTCTCACCATCCATTACTTCCTATAAAAAATAACGTACCCACTTTATGTTATGAAATATTAACTAATATTTGAGGTTATCTATTATTAACGTCAATTCAGGGTCTACAGTCTGGAACCGCGCAACCGCTACGGTCGCAGTTTTGAATCCTGCCTCGGGCGTGGATGTGTGTGATGTCCTTAGGTTAGTTGGGCTTACGTAGTTCTAAGTTCTAGGGGATTGATGACCTCAGAAGTTAAGTCCCATAGTGCTCAGAGCCATTTGAACCAGGAAACGTCCATACATAGGCTAGTGTCATAGTGCCTTTTTCCAGCTGTAAAGATGATAATCAATTTGAAGCTAGAATCACAACATAAAGAACAGGTACTAAATTCACCACACACACACACACACAATTATTAAAAAAAAAAAGTTCAAATGGCTCTGAGCACTAAGGGACTTAACTTCTGAGGTCATCAGTCCCCTAAACTTAGAACTACTTAAACCTAACTAACCTAAGGACATCACACACATCCATACCCGAGGCAGGATTAGAACCTGCGACCGTAGCGAGCGATCGCTCGGTTCCAGACTGTAGCGCCTAAAACCGCACGGCCACTCAGGCCGGCTCAAGGTCCTTATTATCAAATGGTTCAAATGGCTCTGAGCACTATGGGACTTAACTTCTGAGGTCATCAGTCCCCTAGAATTTAGAACTACTTAAACCTAACTAACCTAAGGACATCACACACATCCATGCCCGAGGCAGGATTCGAACCTGCGACCGTAGCAGTTACGCGGTTCCGGACTGAGCGCCTAGAACCGCGAGACCACCACGGCCGGCTTCCTTATTATCATCATTTTCATTAAGCACATCCGTCGGCTTGAGTTCCAGATAAAACTGCGATTATAAAGCATTGTACTACGTACATGATGCAGACACTAAATTATGTTTTCAACCCTAGGTATCAACTGAGCAGCGCAGAGCAACATAAGCATGCGTACATACCACAATCTAAAAATCGCTGACGGTGTGCTTTAGGCCATTATGGTACTCAGTGCCTCAATTAGTCTAATACTGTCCTCACAATCCCTACGGGAGCGATACATAAGGGGTCGTACTCTATTCCTAGATTCAGCACTTAAAGCTGCTCTTTGAAACTTTGCAAGTACCGGCAGCCTTCCTAGGGATCGTTTGCGTCTATATTCAAACGTCTGTCGATTCAGTTTTTTTTTTTCAGGTTAAACATTATGTTCTCCGATGGGTGAAACAAACCTGAGACGATCCTTGGTGCTCTTCTCTGTGTGCATTCAGTATTCCACTATAGTCATATCTGGCACGGGTGCCACACACTTGAGCGATTTTCTAGGATGAGTCGGACAGGTGTTTTATTGGCAATCTCCTTTGTAGACTGATTGAATTTCCTTAGTGATCTTAATAGGAAATGTTACATTTCGAATATGGTTGTACTAACTCGGGTGATATTTGATACTGAAGTCAGTGGCGTCTCGTAACTGCACATTTGCAATTATCTTGCAAACGGCTCGTCAGCAGACTCATGTGCACTGGAATTTTTTTTTGTTTCTATTTCGTATACTTTGAGTTGTTTCAATTGTCGATATGAATTGTGATACACCCTGCGCAAGTCTACAAAAAATTCCAATAGGAAAGTAAAATAAAAGTATTTAAGCAGAACAAATTACAAATTGTCATTAATCGTCATAAATTCTTTCTGAACCAGTGATACTTTCCATCATCCCTTCCTAATTCATCATTACCACTGTTCTTGTGGTCTTCAGCCCGGAGACTGGTTTGATGCAGCTCTCCATGTTACTCTATCCTATGCAAGCTAATCTCCGAATATCTACTGCAATCTATATCTTTCTGAATCTGCTTGCTATATTCACCTGTCTCTACGACTTTTACCCCCTACACTTACCTGATGATCGCTTGATGTCTCAGAATGTGTTCTGTCAAAGATCCCTTCTTTTAGTCAACTTATGCTGAAAGTTCGTTATCTCCCCAAATCTATTCTGTTCCTCCCCATTAGCTACATGATCTACCTGCCTATCTATAGCATTCTTCTGTAGTACCACATTTCAAAAGCTTATATTCTCTTCTTGTCTAAGCTGTTTATCGGCCCTATTTCACTTCTATACATGGCTACACTCGAGACAAATTCCTTCAGAAAAGACTTCCTAACACTTAAACCCATATTTCATGCTAACAAATTTCTCTTCTCCAGAAACACGTTTCTCACCATTGCCAATCTACATTTTATATCCTCTCTACGTCGGCCATCATCAGTTATTTTGCTGTCCAAATAGCAAAACTATTTTAAGTGTATCGTTTCCTACTGTAATTCCCTCACCATTACCTGATGTAATTACACTACATTTCATTATCCTTGTTTTACTTTTCGTGATGTTCGTCTTATATTCTCCTTTCAAGACGCCGCCAATTCCGTTCTGTTCTTACAAGTTCTTTTTTCTTCTCCTTGAGCTTTAAGCATACTCTAAATTCTTCTTTGGTTTCCTTTACTACTTACTCATTGTACAGATTGAGCAACATTCGAGATAGCCTACGACCCTGTCTCACTTCCTTCTGAAGCACTACTTCCCTTTCAAAACCCTCGACTCTTTACAACTGCCGTTTGGTTTCTGCATAAGTTGTAAATAACCTTTCGCTCGCTGTATTTTACCCCTGCTGTCTTCAGAATTTCAAAGAGGATATTTCAGTCACCATTGTCAAAAGCTTTCTCTAATTGTAAGTCTACAAATGCTATAAGCGTAAGTTTGCCTTTCCTTAACCTATCTTCTAAGATAAGTCAGAGGGTCAGTATTGCCACGCGTGTTTCTCATTTCTCCGGAATCCAAACTGATCGGCTTCTATCAGTTTTTTGTCCATTCTTCTGTAAAAAGTTCGTTTTAGTATTTTGCACCTATGACTTATTAAACTGACAGCCCGGCAATATTCAAACATTTAGCAACTGCTTTCTTTGGAATTGGGATTATTACATTCTTCTTAAAGCCTGGGGGTATTTCGCCTCTCTCATACATCTTGCACACCGGATGGAAGAGTATTGTCATGGATGGCTCTCCGAAGGCTATCAGTAGTTCTGACGGAATGTCGTCTACTACCGGGGCCTTGTTTCGAGTTAGATCTTTCAGTTTTCTGACAAATTCCTCTCGCAGTATCACATCATCCATCTATCTTCATCTAAGTCGTTTTCCATTTCTATAACATTGTCTTCATCTCCGTTGGATGGACCCTCTACACATTTTTTCGCCTTTCAGTTTTCCCTTCTTTGCTTAGGACTGGTTTTGCATCTGAGCCCTTGGTATTCACACAGGTGCCTCTGTTTTCTGGAAAGGTCTCTTTGACTTTCCTGTAGGCGGCATCTATCTTCCGCCGCCCTCTAGCCATTCCTGCTTAGCCTTTCACACTTTCTCTCAATCTCACTTATTTTACGTTTCTATTCCCTTTCGCTATTTCATTTCGTGTATTCTTATGTTTTCTCCTTTCATTAATTAAATCCAATATCTCCCGTGTTATCTAAGGGTTTCTACCAGGCTTTGTCTTTTTACCTGTTCGATCCTCTACTGCCTTCACTATCCATTTCTCAAAGCTACCCATTCGTCTTCTACTGCATTGCTTTCCCCTTTCTAGTCAACTGTTGCCTAGTGCTCCCTCTGAAACTCTCGACAACCTCAGGTCCTTTCAACTTCTCCAGGTCCCATCTCCTTAATTTCCTACCTTTTTCCAATTTCTTCAGTTTTAATCAACAGTTCATAGCCAATAAATTTTGGCCAGAGTCCATATCTGCCCCTGGAAACAATTTAAAAGGTCGTTTCAAAATCTCTGTGTTAGCATTACATAATCCATATGAAACCTTCCTGTGTCTCCTAGTCTCTTCCACGTAAACAACGCTTCTTTGCACAGAACACTCCTCACTTATGACTTCACTATTCCATTTATAGTAACTTTTACTGCGGGGAAACGCGTAACTCTAGCCTTCCGTCGAACCACTTCGAACTGGCCGCTTACCGGAGAGGGGTGTAGGAGGCGGCCCGTTCGTTCGACTGGAGGCGCGCTGCAGCGGTCGGTCGGTGGGTCCCCGTGTTGTACCAACACCGACTCAAAGGAAGGCCTCGGCGCTTGTTCGTGACGTCACGTCAGTTAAGCATGGCGAACGCCAAGTCTGTTGCAGGCACATTCATAATGGTGGTGTCTCCCTCTCTGACACAGGAAAATGTGAAACTATTAGCGGTAGTTGACCAACACACTGTTCTGAGAGATTTCTGCAATCAATTAATTGTGCAATTCATTACACTTCTTAACAAATAGTGTACTTCTGAACTTAATTTTTTCCACCTGTTTTAAGGATTGACATACAAAAACAACTTCATGGTCCAACAGCAACAGAATTCGTGCTTCTTTACCTTATTTGTAAATCTGAGGAAGTTACGTTTGTACTGGGTTGCTTTTACAAGAAACTGTGAACATATTGGTGCTCTTCTTTAGGTATCTTGGTTGACTATGGGGTGAGGAGCACTGAATGTTAATGAAATATCTTGCGATTGTACACGTTGGGGGAGGGGGTGGGGGACAGAAGAAGAGGCAGAAGAGAGATACTTGTTTTATCAAATAAAATTTTTTTATGTTATAAAGTTTCTCCTTTCAGTTGCAAGAGGGGAATATTTACCTTTTCTAATGTGCATGTTTAAAAAAGTTTAAGCTCAGTAGTATTTTCGATGTATGAAGTTATTTTGTTTCCTGTTTAGAATTCCTTTCGTTGAAAACGACTGTAATCTAATGACTGGCAACAGTTGGACATTTACACGTGTAAATTAGTTCACATTTCCAGTGACGATGTCAAACGAAAATAAATAAATAAATAAATAAAAGAAACGATTTCATTGTAAGGGATTGGGGTAAGTTCCGATAGCAAAATGGATCAAGTAAATATAGTTTCTTGAATGTAAAATTTCCAAAGCTTGCAATGGGATAAAGCATCTTCTGATATTGATCTACGTTTGATTCGACAGAATTCAGTAATACAGAACTATGATCTTCATTTGTAGCTTTACAATAGTAAGAAAATCTTTCATTTAAATAAAACTGCAGAATCCAAAACAATACCAAACATTTTGTCCAAAAATAAGAGATTTATAGTGATAAGCATGCCCAGGCATTTCTGCCTGCAACAGACCTGGCGTTAGCCGTGCCTAGCTGACGTGACGTCACCAACAAGCGCCGAGGCCTTCCTTTGAGTCGGTGTTGGTTGTACCGGCCGCCCCTGTCGCAACCTGCTTCCGCGCCGCCGCCGCCGCACGAGCGAAACGCCAAATGGACGGCGCGCGCCGTTCCACATGCTACGTCGCACGGAAAATTGTTCCGCTGCTACCGCAAATGAAAATCGTAAAAGTGCTCGCTAGAAACGCCTGAAAGCCCACGCAAAGCAGCTCTGTTCACGCGCCAAGTGCGACAAGTATATAACGTGCGGGCAACATTAATGTTAGCGACAGTATCTCCACACAACGAACGTCAGTCTACTCCGATCCCTGGCTTGTTGACTTTCGAATTGTGTAGAGTTGGCTTACTGAATAACCAGATCAATATTTTATGGGTGTCATTCACTAGAATTGCTACACATAACGGAATGTAGGTTTCCACGCAAACCGAAGTATGGTCGTATCCGTAAGTTAAGGGACCTCGATATCCTCGAAACATCACAGAATGTGCCGATAATGTGTGCTTCAAAAGGTGTTCTGAGAACATCGCGACGCCAGGTGAATAGGCACAAATGGGTGAAGAGACCCACCACTGTTCTATTAAGCTATTGTGATTAACCACTGGAACAGTAGCAACCGTAAGATAACTAGCAGTAACCGTCCATAGCGACGGACTGACCACACAAAACTACGCTACTGGCCATTAAAATTGCTACACCACGAAGATGACGTGCTACAGACGCGACATTTAACCGACAGGAAGAAGATGCTGTGATTTGCAAGTGATTACCTTTTCAGAGCATTCACACAAGGTTGGCGCCGGTAGCGACACCTACAACGTGATGACATGAACAAAGTTTCCAACCGATTTCTCATACACAAACAGCAGTTGACCGGCGTTGCCTGGTGAAACGTTGTTGTGATGCTTCGTATAAGGAGGAGAAATGCGTACCATCACGTTTCCGACTTTGATAAAGGTCGGATTGTAGCCTATCGCGATTGCGGTTTATCGTATCGCGACATTGCTGCTAGCGTTGGTCGAGATCCAATGACTGTTAGAATATGGAATCGGTACGTTCAGGAGGGCTATACGGAACGCCGTGCTGGATCCCGACGGCCTCGTATCACTAGCAGTCGAGATGACAGGCATCTTATCCGCATGGCTGTAACGGATGGTGCAGCCACGTCTCGATCTCTGAGTCAACAGATCGGGACGTTTGCAAGACAACAACCATCTGCAAGAACAGTTAGACGACGTTTGCAACAGCATGGACTAACAGCTCGGAGACCACGGCTGCGGTTACCCTTGACGCTGCATCACAGACAGGAGCGACTGCGATGGTGTACTCAACGACGAACCTGGGTACACGAATGACAAAACGTCATTTTTTCGGATGCATCCAGGTTCTGTTTACGGCATCATGATGGTCGCATCCGTGTTAGGCGACATCGCGGTGAACGCACATTGGAAGCGTGTACTCGTCATCGCCATACTGTCGTATCGTGGTGTTACGATGCGTGGCTCTACCCTTCATTCGATCCCTGCGAAACCCTTCATTTCAGAAGGATAATGCACGACCGCATGTTGCAGGTCCTGTACGGGCCTTTCTGAATACAGAAAATGTTCAACTGCTGCCCTGGCCAGCACATTCTCCAGATCTCTCACCAATTGAAACCGTCTGGTCAATGGTGGGCGAGCAACTGGTTCGTCATAATACGCCAGTCACTACTCTTGATTAACTGTGGCGTTGTGTTGAAGCTGCATGGGCAGGTACACCTGTACACCCCATCCAAGCTCTGTTTGACTCAATGCCCAGACGTATCAAGGCCGTTATTACAGGTTCTAGGTACTGATTTCCCAGGATCTATGTACCCAAATTGCGTGAAAATGTAATCACGTGTCAGTTCTAGTATAACATATTTGTCCAATGAATACCCGTATATCATCTGCATTTCTTCTTGGTGTAGCAATTTTAATGGCCAGTAGTGTAATTGCAGGAAAAGTAGGTGTCAGGCTGAGATTTATTGGAAGGATATTTAGGTAATCTAATTCGTCCACGAAAGAAGTGGTTTACAAAACAATTGTACGGTCGATTATTAAGTATTGCTCATAAGCCTGGAACCCTTACTATGTTGCATTAATAGAAAAGATAGACAAGATCCAACGAAGAGGGGCATGTTTCGTCGTAGAATCATTCTGTAATCTCAAAAGTATTACAGGGATGCTCAACATGGGCGGAGGCCACAAGCGACTTTGTTTGCATCACGGAGACGCTTACTGTTGAAATTCCGAGGGCATGTTTTCCAAGACGGGTCAGCCAATATATTGCTTCTTACCGCACACGTCTTGCTAAATGACCATGACGAGAAAATTCGACGAATTAGAGCTAATACAGAGCTGTATCGACGGTCATCCTAGCCGCGCACTATCAGCGAATGCAGGTTTCAAACTAAACTGATCGCAAAAAATCGCAACACCAAAAAATAATTAATGGAAAGTTGTGAAATTTCTGGAATACATCTGTCCAGGTAACGTATTTAAGTGATTCACATTGCAAGACCGCAGGTTAATGGAAGCACGAAACAAATCATTGCAAATGTGAAATGCTGATACATTAAAGCCGGCCGTTGTGGCCGTGCGGTTCTAGACGCTGCAGTCTGGAACCGTGAGACCGCTACGGTCGCAGGTTCGAATCTTGCCTCGGCCATGGATGTGTGCGATGTCCTTAGGTTAGTTAGGTTTAACTAGTTCTAAGTTCTAGGGGACTAATGACCTCCGAAGTTGAGTCCCGTAGTGCTCAGAGCCATTTGATACATTAATAACCGGCGTAACTGCCAACATGTCGAATGCAAGCACGCAATCATACACGTATTGTGTTGTACTAGTGCCGGATGTCAGTTTGTGGAATGGAGTTCCACGCCTGCTGCATTTGGTCGGTCAGTACAGGGACGGTTAACGCTGTTTGTGGATGACGATGGAGTTGTTATCCGACGATGTCCCATGTGGGCTCGATCGGAGAGAGATCTGATAATCTGGCACGCCAAGGCAACATGGCGACACTCCGCAGAGCATGTTGGATTATAACAGCAGTATATGGGTGACCGTTATCCTGTTGGAAAACACCCGCTGGAATGCTGTTCATGAATGACAGCACAACACGTCGAATCACCAGACTGACGTACAGATTTACAGTCAGGGTGCGTGGGATAACGACGAGACTGCTCCTGCTGTCGTACGAAACTGCACCCCAGACCACAACTTCAGATGTAGGTCCAGTGTGTCTAGCAAGCAGAAAAGTTGGTTGCAGGCCTTCAACTAACCTCCTCCTAATCATCACACGGCCATCACTGATACCGAGGCAGAACCAACTTTCATCAGAAAACGTAACAGAACTGCATCCTGCCCTCCATTGAGCTCTCACTTGACACCACTGAAGTAGCAAATAGCGGCGGTTTGGGGTAAGGGGAATGCACGCTACAGGGATTCTGGCTCGTAGCTGTCATTGAAGTAACCGATTTGTAACAGTTCGTTGTGTCATTGTGGTGCCAACTGCTACCCAAATTGCTGCTGCACATGCAGTACGATGCGCCAGAGCCATACGCCGAAAACGATGGTCTTCCCTCTCGGTAGTGCTACGCGGCCACTCGGAGGCCTGTCTTCTCGCGACCGTGCACTCTCGTAACCACCGCTGCCAGCATTCATGTACACTGGTTACGTTCCTGCCACATCATTCTGCAATGTCGCAGAAGGAAGATCCAACTTCTTATTAGCCCTATTACACGACCTCGCTCAAACTCAGTGAGGTGTTGATAATGACATCTTTGACGCCATAAAGGCATTTTTGACCAACATCAACTCGTCACGTCCAGACTCAAAGGTGGATAACGCTCACGACCGTTATAGCGTGTACTTAAAACAATCCCGATTTATTTCCCTTCACCGGTGGCTAACTATGGGTCACGGGCGCTGAAGACCTTGCTGTCGTGCGCCCATATAAACACCTCCGTCCATCCATCCAACTATGAGTCAGTTGCCCGCACGGTTAGCCGATCGGTCTAACGCACAACTTTCCGGAGCGGGAAGGGGAACCTGGCCCCCGCACGAATCCACCCGGCGGACATGTGTCGAGGTCTGGTGCGCCGGCCAGTCTGTGGATGGTTTTTAGGCGGTTTTCCATCTGCCTCGGCGAACGCGGGCTGGTTCCCCTTATTCCGCCTCAGCTACACTACATCGGCGATTGCTGCGCAAACAAGTTCTCCACGTAAGCGTACATCACCATTACTCTACCACGCGAACATAGGGTTTAGCGCCCGAAAACCTCAAACCACACACACACACACACACACGCGAACATAGGGGTTACAGTCGTCTGGTGTGAGACATTCCCTGGGGGGGGGGGGGGGGGGGGTGTCTACCGGGTGCCGAACGGCACAGTAACCTTGGGTTCGGTGTGGAGCGGCGGAGGGGTGAAGTGGACTGCGGTACTCGTCGTGGGGTTGTGGACCACTGCGGCCGCTGGGGGACGGAGCCTCTCCGTCGTTTCTATGCCCCCGGTTAACATACAACATGAGTCAGTTACGGCATCTGACGCCTTCACGCAGTCATGCAGCCTGCACAACAATTGTGGTTCGGGCAATACATCATTATTTGCTGGGCGGGTGCTCTGTGGACGTCAGTAAAAATCTGTGCTTAGATATTACTGTTGTTAGCACTTGCGCCTAGCCCGACCTATGTATCTAAGTCGGATGTAAATATGGAAGAGCGAGATGACCACTATATACACATGATTTTTTTCAGATTATAAGAATCCGTCCAGCAGGCCAGCGCACTGTGGTCGGCTGTTATCTTTAGCTGAAGCCAACATATGCGCCACGAAACACATGCACATAGATAGCTCTGCACAGATAAACAGTTGTCGCCACAGTACCTAGACAAACTTACTTGCCACAAACTTGATGCCGTCCAAGCGAAAACACTGAAACCATCATGCTTTTATGCGTATCATTCCTGTAGCATGTCCCAAAGATGTGCCAGATGAACAAACAGGAGAGAAACTCTCTACATTGAACAGCATCTCATGTGTGAAGAAAGCACTTGCCCGCAGAAAGTAAGTCCACAAACAGCGCCAAGACAACCAGTGCCTTTGCTAAAGAGGAAAGGATCTGGTGGATCGTTGAGCATGCGTTTGGATCTCTCGAAGACGACGATACACAAACAGCGGGAGATGTGTTCTGTCCAATTACCTTCAGCCGTTTTCTTGCATACGTCGTCCCGCAGACGATCGGTACTTTCAGCAAAATAATGGACCACCCCACCGTTTCCGAATTGTGTTAGAATCGTTTGACGAACACAGTCGAACATATGGGCGCTTGTACCAATCTTGGCATCAAGATTGTTTACAATCAGACGCTCTCCCCGATGTCGCCACACACAAGAAATTTGCCAATCAGTATTTCGGTGGTCACTGTGTCGTGAAGCGGTGTTATGAAAAATGAAGTGTTATGCTTAATAGCAGCAGCACCTGTGTATGTCGAGCAAGAAACGAAAATAAAACGACAGTTAAAATTTATTAAACTTGTCTTGGACTCACGGAAATGTAGGCTATCTAGCAAGGACGTCTTTGACCAAAAACATCTGCGGTTTATCTAAGGAAAAAGAGCTTGTTGGCAGTGTCTGCAATTATGTAGCTGTATTTCATTACTGCATCGTCATTATCATTTAAGCGAATTTCCTCATTTTGCTAATTCCTTTTTCATGCTCCAATTTCTACTATTTTCCAAATCGTTCTTTTTTTTCTTGAAAATTTTGATTCTCTGATGGTTTTCGTTATAATTTTACAATACAGACTGTAATGTGTTTGAACCATGTCGTCATCCGTATCCCATGACGAATACTTTGCATGATATTCTGATTCTATTGGTAGCCCAAAGTTCCTTTGATCTATTTTAAAATGTTAATTTCTTGACAACAGTTTTCAAAGTGGTTTATGACTGTGTTACAGAATAATTATATGTTTCATTAACGCCAGATGTGTTGTTTACACCTTTCCAACCCTGCATTTCGCAAATACATCTTGAAGTGCCCAGTCCTGTTTCATTTATTAGTTTTGTAGTTTAACTACGAGTATTTACACTGTAGCTTTGTAATCTCGATGTACCCATAAAAATGTTATCAACAGCAGTGCTGATCGTTCCCACAACCCTAGTAATTCGTTTGAGACAGAGATAGATAAATACGAAATGGTAAGGGACTTACGTGCAGGTCTAGAATAGGTACGCCCTAAAAAGTTTACGTAACAGACATAAGTTTTTGAGATGAAATACTCATATAATCTTTGCCACATCATATTATGGGTTCCACTGGATTTGCTATTCATCGTGACCGGCTGCTATTCGCTGTATAACTCATTTATCCAAACGTCAGTAGCATTACGAGGCCGTGCAGTTCTAGGCGCTACAGTCTGGAACCGCGCTGCTGCTACGGTCGCAGGTTCGAATCCTACCTCGGGCATGGATGTGTGTGATGTCCTTAGGTTAGTTAGGTTTAAGTAGTTTTAAGTTCTAGGGGACTGATGACCATAGATGTTAAGTCCCATAGTGCTCAGAGCCATTTGAATTACAATGCAGTCAGGTCTTTTTGTCAAACTCTCAGTTCAGCTAAATGAAGGGCAACACAGATAAGAAAACTGATGTAGCCAAATTCAGTGAGAGAATAACAAGCATAATTGTATAGCAGAAGAACAGCCCATTTTATTATCTAGGTAACAGGGAAAAATATCAGTAAATGGATTCATCAAATGGTTCAAATGGCTCTGAGCACTATGGGACTCAACTGCTGTGGTCATCAGTTCCCTAGAACTTAGAACTACTTAAACCTAACTAACCTAAGGACATCACACACACCCATGCCCGAGGCAGGATTCGAACCTGCGACCGTAGCAGCAGCGCGGCTCCGGACTGGAGCGCCTAGAACCGCACGGCCACCGCGGCCGGCAATGGATTCATCAATTAATGTTACACGAAGAGCATTACAATTTATACACACAGTAACATTATATTTGCCAACCATGCGACAAACGATTTATAACTGAATAGAGGAATGTGCTATTGGTGGCACAAATGACCATGTCACACGACAAACAAGTAGAAACATTAAGTCGTTGCGTTGAATCACTATTATAGCGCGACCATTCGAAGGAGACTGATTTGCACCATAGGAGGGACGGAATGCGCTTTCCACTAAGCTGCCGATGGTCTTCGGCATGCAAAGAGTGGGAAGAAAAAGAATAAGTAAAAGAAGAAATGGTAGTGCTGCTTGCGAATGTTCTCAGGAATGCACTTGACAGTTCACGTCCGCCTCTACAAAAAAGGATTTATTGCAGTTCTTCGGCCGTTTTCCCCCGAAAAGCGTGACGGTATTTAAAGCAAAGCTGTAGTTAATTCAGGGAACCATGAGCTACGTGCCGAACAGGCGGTGCCGGTGAAAGTCTGTGCTCGACCAGGGCGTCGCAAGAAAACCGCTTTGCTCTGACAAAGGGCAGGGCGCAGCTATTTGCGGGAGGTGCGTGCGAGTTGCAAAAAGGGGCTGCTATGGCGCAAGAGCGCCATAGAGTGGGGGCGTGATAGAGACTGCCCGTCCGGCTCCGACTCGTCTACAAAGATGGCTGTTCAGAAAACACTCGTACCACCCAGCCCAGAGTGTTGTTCAAGTCGATAGGCCCCATACCAAGTATGGGTGCTGAAAGCACGTGCAGGCACAGGTTTGTTCGATACACGGGAGAACGCTATGGAAATGTTGAAAACCAGAACTGGCAGACGTCAAGTACTACGCGAAACTCTTTCGAGGCACTCACATATCTGAGAACCTAATACATGTGCTCGGACCATCGTTAAAAGTATGCAGTGCGGCACAGTTTCAAACTCTTGCCGGAAATCTAGGAATATGATACTTCGCAATTGCCCTCCCTTCTTGGTTCGAAAGATATTCTGCGAGAAAAGGGCAAGTTGCGTTTCGGAGGAGGGGCGCTTTGTAAATCCGTACTGATTTGCCGCCAGAAACTTTTCTGTCTCAAGGAAAATTATTGTATTTCAATTTAAAGTATGCTCAAGAATTCAAACGTTAAGAATATTGATCTATAATTACTGGGCT
This sequence comes from Schistocerca serialis cubense, assembly GCF_023864345.2. Lineage (NCBI taxonomy): Eukaryota > Metazoa > Arthropoda > Insecta > Orthoptera > Acrididae > Schistocerca > Schistocerca serialis. Next base: position 140,670,118 of record NC_064638.1, on the reverse strand, counting down.
CCGAGTTCAAAATTTTTCTTAAGTCAACATCGAGACTGCAATCTGCTTTGTCGATATGAGCTCTCAAAACAATTGCGCTACTCTCCATAAGTTAACTTAATCTTATGGACACAAATTATGAACAACATGACCAAGTCACCAGCTTTGAATCCACTTCATCGAGATTGTCTACTGGCATGCAAAGTGCGTTGGCAGAAACGTCATAGCGCTGCTTTGACAAAAAGTGGAGCGGCGGTCGCGAAATTGGCGCTCAGGAGAAAGGGAAGCCGAGCCTTGGATCTGACCGTGACACTCACTCCAGATACAGAGTCAAGGCGCAAACAGATCGCGGACCGGTGTCTCGTGTTTCTGGTGAGGTGAGACTCAAAGTTCACGGAAATGCTCAACCCGAACAACACACACGAAAACAGGAAGGCCTACTGTGACTGTAAATGCAACCCATGGAGCGTGTCTGCGTAAATGGTCAGAATACACAAACACTATGATCGATAATGCCAGTCTGGATCTATTTTAAAACCAACTGAATCTTCCTTCCCCCCGGTACCTTTCACTGCCGTGTTATGAAAACACGTCATCTACGAGTATTGTTTCTATATCACATTAAAGGTACCTGTTCGATAACCTAGCGTTCATGGCCGTCCTAGAAAGTTAACGTAAATGATCACTTTGAACTGTTTAATGACCAATATAGAACGATGGGAGGGGACAAAAGTAGCTAAAATTTTTCCTGTGGGCGGAGGGTAAGAAGTGGCAGGTTGTCTTATATCAGACTCTGCTATACACACTTCTGAAGCACTGCAGGAGTACCTGTTAGATAGGGAAGTGCTTACTTTCGTAAATCATGTTTCTCCGGTTCGGCGATTTTCGTATTACCCTTTCAGTGTCGTGAAAATATTCTCCTCTTATGTCCCCTTTTATCTTGTAACACAGAAGAAAGTCACAGGGGGCACTTCCGAATAGTTCTATCACTCGAAGTTTGTAATAGTGGTTAACTGTGTTATCTTAAGAGAATAATTCGTGATATGCAAACTCCTGACGTCGAAACTACTAACCGGCGTTATTTTCACTTTGGTTCTCAACTGTTTTGCTTTCTTTATCCGTGATGATGGGCTGTCTTCTACTGGCTCAGCTGTTGCTTGTTTTCTTGTAGCACCTCTCGTCGCCAGCGGTCACCGTTCGAGCCTCTAGTAATAACTGACGTCTCCGTTTCCACGTTCCTCATAAACTTCTGTGTTACTGAAGGATCTTAGGAAATTTTACTAATCCGCCCCACAGCAGCAGTCCTTTGTGGTGCGCTGAGATAGATCGGGAGACAACGGCGTTTCGCCGCTGGTGTATACAGTTGGCATCGTTGTCTTACCTCCTTGTTTTTATTATTATTTTTTTTTTTTGAAGCTAGAAATTAAAACTTTGAGTCTACGCCTTTGGTAACACCTCCGTTCCGAAACTACATCTACGTCATATCCATACTCTCAAACCACCGTGAAGTGCATCGCGAACCGTAGTCCAAATTGTACCACGTTTTAGAGTTTTTTCTCCATCCGTTTACTTATGCAGCACTGGAGCACTGGAAAAATTGCCCGTAACTTCGTCTGTGCACGCAGTAATTAGTGTAATCTCGTCCTCGAGGACCCTTCGGGAGCGACATACACTCCTGGAAATTGAAATAAGAACACCGTGAATTCATTGTCCCAGGAAGGGGAAACTTTATTGACACATTCCTGGGGTCAGATACATCACACGATCACACTGACAGAACCACAGGCACATAGACACAGGCAACAGAACATGCACAATGTCGGCACTAGTACAGTGTATATCCACCTTTCGCAGCAATGCAGGCTGCTATTCTCCCATGGAGACGATCGTAGAGATGCTGGGTGTAGTCCTGTGGAAGGGCTTGCCATGCCATTTCCACCTGGCGCCTCAGTTGGACCAGCGTTCGTGCTGGACGTGCAGACCGCGTGAGACGACGCTTCATCCAGTCCCAAACATGCTCAATGGGGGACAGATCCGGAGATCTTGCTGGCCAGGGTAGTTGACTTACACCTTCTAGAGCACGTTGGGTGGTACGGGATACATGCGGACGTGCATTGTCCTGTTGGAACAGCAAGTTCCCTTGCCGGTCTAGGAATGGTAGAACGATGGGTTCGATGACGGTTTGGATGTACCGTGCACTCTTCAGTGTCCCCTCGACGATCACCAGTGGTGTACGGCCAGTGTAGGAGATCGCTCCCCACACCATGATGCCGGGTGTTGGCCCTGTGTGCCTCGGTCGTATGCAGTCCTGATTGTGGCGCTCACCTGCACGGCGCCAAACACGCATACGACCATCATTGGCACCAAGGCAGAAGCGACTCTCATCGCTGAAGACGACACGTCTCCATTCGTCCCTCCATTCACGCCTGTCGCGACACCACTGGAGGCGGGCTGCACGATGTTGGGGCGTGAGCGGAAGACGGCCTAACGGTGTGCGGGACCGTAGCCCAGCTTCATGGAGACGGTTGCGAATGGTCCTCGCCGATACCCCAGGAGCAACAGTGTCCCTAATTTGCTGGGAAGTGGCGGTGCGGTCCCCTACGGCACTGCGTAGGATCCTACGGTCTTGGCGTGCATCCGTGCGTCGCTGCGGTCCGGTCCCAGGTCGACGGGCACGTGCACCTTCCGCCGACCACTGGCGACAACATCGAAGTACTGTGGAGACCTCACGCCCCACGTGTTGAGCAATTCGGCGGTACGTCCACCCGGCCTCCCGCATGCCCACTATACGCCCTCGCTCAAAGTCCGTCAACTGCACATACGGTTCACGTCCACGCTGTCGCGGCATGCTACCAGTGTTAAAGACTGCGATGGAGCTCCGTATGCCACGGCAAACTGGCTGACACTGACGGCGGCGGTGCACAAATGCTGCGCAGCTAGCGCCATTCGACGGCCAACACCGCGGTTCCTGGTGTGTCCGCTGTGCCGTGCGTGTGATCATTGCTTGTACAGCCCTCTCGCAGTGTCCGGAGCAAGTATGGTGGGTCTGACACACCGGTGTCAATGTGTTCTTTTTTCCATTTCCAGGAGTGTATTTTATTTTTATTTATTTATTTACTTAATCGTAAATAGTGAGCTGCGGTATATTCCTACATTCTTCAACACAGTACCTTTGCCTGGACAGCGAGTATCCAGCGTAGACAACGATATCGTCAGGAGTGTCCCAGGGAAGTGTAATAGGAGCGCTCTTGTTCTTTATATACATAAACTATCTGACGGACAGGTTGAACAGCAATCTGCGACTGTTTACTGATTAAGCACTACGGGAAGGTGTCACTAACTGACCTTAGAAGGATGCAGGATGACTTAGAACTGCTACTTTGTATGATGTATGGCAACTTGCTCTAAATGAATCAATACGTGAGCTAATGCAGATGAGTAATTTTCGAATACAATGATGGCGGTGTGTTTCTTGACATAGCCACGTCGATTAAATATCTAGGCATGAGGTTCCAAAAAGAAGGAAGGTAAGGGCTTAACGCGTAACGTTGCAAAGCGACATGAAATGGGACGAGCCGATAAGGCCTGTTGTGGGGAAGGCGAATGGTCGACTTCAATTTATTAGGAGACTTCCTGCAAAGTTTATCTCAACTATAATGCAGACAGCGTACTGATAACTCGTGTGATCCATTAATGAATACTGCTCGAGTGTATATGACTCCCCCCCCCCCCCCCCACAAGGTGGACAAAGGAGGATATTGAATAAATTCAGAGGCAGGCCGCTAGATTTGTCACCGGTAGATTCGATCAACATGCGAGCATTACGGAAATGCTCCATGAACTCAAATCGAAATCCCTGGTGCGAAGACGACTTTCTTCAGATAGTTTAGAGAATCGTCATTTCGTGTAAGGCCCGCGAAGACAAGATGAGAGAAATTAGGTGTTGTGCGAATGCACATAGACTGTCGTTTTTCCTTCGCTCCATTTGCGAGAGGAATATGAAAGGGAAAGACTAGTAGTGGTACAAGGTACTCTCTGCCATGCAGATGGTGGTACCTTGTGTAGTACGTATATAGATACAGATTACTGCAGCCTCTTTCTTACCTACGATACAGCTTTTTTCCGGTTTGGCGACGCTCCTTAATTTATTCTGTGAAAGCGAGGTACTTGATCTGTCTGAATTTCCTAGAAGGTAAACTCGTTCTGCCCGACGTCTAGTGATGTGAGGACCGAAGCAATACTACTGAGCGATGTGATGCAGTATTGCCATATTGTTGAAGAAAGACCCTGGCAATAAGCTAACGCTAACGAATTAAGACATACCTTCCTAGAGACATTTCTTCGACATGCCCTATAACTCAGCTGCAGATCTGGAAGTATCTTATGTTGCCCTCTTCTGAACTCCAACGATACATAATTTACTGAGAAACAGATCGTGGACTTTCAGCATCTGGAGACAACTTCTGCAATTCTGGACGGAACATTCTAATTATGGTTGTTGGTTGGTTGGTTGGTTTTGGGGAAGGAGACCAGACAGCGTGGTCATCGGTCTCATCGGATTAGGGAAGGATGGGGAAGGAAGTCGGCCGTGCCCTTTCAGAGGAACCATCCCGGCATTTGCCTGGAGGGATTTAGGGAAATCACGGAAAACCTAAATCAGGATGGCCGGACGCGGGATTGAACCGTCGTCCTCCCGAATGCGAGTCCAGTGTCGAACCACTGCGCCACCTCGCTCGGTTTTCTAATTATGGTTCTTCCATCAAGGGCGCTCTGACCGATCAGACAAAATCAAAAATTGGTTACTAAATCTACGCCAGCCTTTCCATTACTTCGTAGGTTGTGTTACAATTTCATTTCTTTAGCAGTTCTCATGTTTTTACAATATGGTTCACCCTGTGCCGATTTTCTGAACCTATTTTACGAAAAGTCTTTCCATATGGTAGAGTAAACAACTTCACCATGTATAGTCTTCTTTCTGAGTACGCCACTTCCCGATTGTCATAGGCTTATAACGCTAAACTCTAATGACTTAGAGATTTGTCTTTACCTTAGACGAATTTCTCACACCTCCATTCCAAAAAACATTTTCCTTTTTCCTTCCTCTAGAATCAGAGGAACTGTCCCTCGAAATACGGCAGTTATTTCTTCTGTAGACTATATTTTGCAGTATCTTTTACTCAGAATACGTACGAGGCAAAATTTCACATTTGTAAGTAAACTTATGTCGGCAAATCGATAAAATCATTTGGGAACTTGGTTACTGGACAACTTATGGGAACTGTAACAAAACAATAGGTATATTCTTTCTTTCTAACATCGCAGTATCATCAGATACTCAATGAATTCGAAGATTTATAATTCCCAGGAGCCTAGATATGATGGAAACTTTTCAGAATAAAATCACTAACACGACATTATGGAGGAATGGGGTGTTTTGTCTAAGATATCAGAGTAATGTTCACTGTCACTGGCACTGAAATGTAAAGCTGTCAGTACTTCATTTGCTTCCAGTCTGTTACGTCCCACGGGATCGTGCTCTGGAACAACACCGTCCATATTTCAAATATCGTCTGAATATCCTGAGTGCAGAAAACGCCTGTTAGAAACAAATGCTGTGTCTCTTATTTCTTTCTTGCAGTTTGCTGTTGAAACGTTAGAAATTTTGGCACCATCATTCCAAAAATGCACTATTGTGGTCGATATTCTGGACAAAGCAACTTTCGCACAGTGAGAATTCATGATTTTGTTCTTGAAAAACACCTATGTAACCATCACTCAGAAAAGTGTTTACTGTTTTATAGAGTTCACTTTTAATAATATTCTAGCAGAAAAGAAAAATTTGAATAATGAACCTCAGATATTCGGGTGCGGCACCTTCCTGCTTGGAAAATTTACAAGCTCTATTCTGCAGAACAGACCTGCGAATGTTCTTCTGAGAGCTTACAAAGAGGCATATCTTTTGAATGAACTCGGAAGAGGACTTAATGTAAACCACAACAAAAATGGACTATCTGACAGCCTATTATGGATGGCAGTGAGTATATATAAGGAGCAGAAAAAATCAAAACGAAACAGACGGAGAAAAACTGCAAGTAAACTGTTTATTATTTCAAAAATAATCCCCATAACTGTTTGTATATTTTTCCCACTGTGATAGAAGCTACTAGCTACCTTCATGGAAAAATGTATGCAGTTGCCTATGCAACCATGATTGTACTCAGGCGTACAGCTTCTCGTCCCAAGCAAATCGAGGTCACGAATGTCTTTCTTCAGAACTCTTAAAAGTATGAACTCGCGTGGGGAGACGTCGAGACTGTATGGAGAATGTGATTGGGGCCACATATTGCCAAGGCTGTTCCGTCTGCGGTGCAGTAGTTTCGATGGGAAGCCCTTACACATCCTCATAAAGTACCAATCACCCCCCCCCCCCCCCATGTCATTTCCATAGTTTTGGAGCCCTTTAGATATTCGTGGCCGTCGATTTTCTTCGGACGAGGAGCTCCACGGTTGGGTACAAGCATGGTTTCGTGGGCAATAGCGAGCATTTTTCCATTAAGGCATTGACCATGTTGTCTCGGAGTTGGATAAATGTATGTTATGGCGAATACTTTTGAAACTACACTATTGTTCATTAAAATTGCTAACCAAGAAGAAATGCAGATGATATACGGGTATTCATTGGACAAATATGTTATACTAGAACTGACATGTGATTACATTTACACGCAATTTGGGTTCATAGATCCTGAGAAATCAGTACCCAGAACAACCAACTCTGGCCGTAATAACGGCCTTGATACGCCTGGGCATTGAGTCTAACAGAGCTTGGATGGCGTGTACAGGTACAGCTGCCCATGCAGCTTCAACACAATACCACAGTTCATCAAGAGTACTGACTGGCGTATTGTGAAGAGCCAGTTGCTCGGCCACCATTGACCTGACGTTTTCAGTTGGTGAGAGATCTGGAGAATGTGCTGGCCAGGGCAGCAGTCGAACATTTTCTGTATCCAAAAAGGGCCGTACAGGACCTGCAACATGGAGTCGTGCATTATCCTGCTGAAATGTAGGGTTCACAGGAATCGAATGAAGGGTAGAGCGACGTGTCGTAACACATCTGAAATGTAACGTCCACTGTTCAAAGTGCCGTCAATGCGAACAAGAGGTGATCGAGACGTGTAACCAATGGGACCCCATACCATCAGGCCGGGTGATACGCCAGTATGGCGATGACGAATACACGCTTCCAATGTCCGTTCACCGCGATGTCGCCAAACACGGATGCGACCATCATGATGCTGTAAACATAACCTGAAGTCATCCGAAAAAATGATGTTTTGCCATTCGTGCACCCAGATTCGTCGTTGAGTACGCCATCGCAGGCCCTCCTGTCTGTGATGCAGCGTCAAGGGTAACCGCTGATAGTCGAACTGTTCGTGCAGATGTTTGTTGTCTTGCAAACGTCCCCATCTGTTGACTCAGGGATCGAGACGTGGCTGCACGATCCGTTACAGCCATGCGGATAAGATGCCTGTCATCTCGACTGCTAGCGACACGAGACTGTCGAGATCCAGCACGGCGTTCCTTATTACCCTCCTGAACCCACTGATTCCATATTCTGCTAAGAGTCATTGGATCTCGACCAACGCGAGCAGCAATGTCGCGATACGATAAACCGTAATCGCGATAGACTACAATCCGACCTTTATCAAAGCCGGAAACGTGATGGAACGCATTTCTCCTCCTTACACGAGGCATCACAACAACGTTTCACCAGGCAACGCCGGTCAACTGCTGTTTGTGTATGAGAAATCGGTTGGAAACTTTCCTCATGTCAGGACGTTGTAGGTGTCGCCACCGGCGCCAACCTTGTGTAAATGCTCTGAAAAGCTAATCATTTGCATACCACAGCATCTTCTTCCTGTCGGTTAAATTTCGCGTCTGTAACAGGTCATCTTCGTGGTGTAGCAATTTTAATGGCCAGTAGTGTAATAAACAGTTTACTTGCTTTTTCCTAGCTATCTCGTTTCCATCTGACTGCCACTTATAGAAGGGGATTCGATCCCTGCTTGTATCGAACAGGGACCGATTGTATTAGACAGCGCACCACATCGCTGGGAGAGTCGGAACGAACCTGCAGAAGAAATCAGAAGTCTTCAAATCACTGCGGCGCCCCGTTCGGTCAGAAAGTGAAAGGGCGCAGCCAGCAGCTGCAAGGTGGCAGGCGGCGGGTCCTGTCACGGAACAGCTGATTACCATCAATATTTCCACACACGCCTGTGGCGGTATCGAGATCCGCGACGTGGCCTGCCTCGAGTGGTGTTCAAGTAGTGGCACTGCAAGGCTCGTTCCGGCGAGATATAGCTGCAGGCAATAAGGAACTGCTACTAAAATTTAACACTCGGTACCACTCTATTGTCAGACTGAGTACACTAAAAACAATCGTACACGTGACGTACGTAGATCTTATGCGAAATTAATTATTTAGGCGACTAGCACGTTTACTGTAAATGCGCTTTTTATGTTTAACCATGTGGCGCATAGCGCCCACTACAGTGGTCAGCTGTTAATGGTCGTTTCCTTCGCATTTTCAATCAGTCCTGAGGCTGCAAATGCACACAGTTCACAGCAATGGGCACTCCCTATTGGTGTTGTGTGCTGCATGCATTTTCAGCCTCATGACTGATTGAAAACGCCAGAGAATCGACCATTAAAAGCTGTCCACTGCAGTGAAATTCATGCACCACAGGGTTAAAACACAAATTTCCCTAACAGACAAGCAACACCGCGTGAAACAACCGCAGAAATCAATGTGGGACGTACGACGAACGTATCCGCTAGGTCAGTGCGGGGAAATTTGGCGTTAACGGGCAATGGCAGCAGACGACTGACACGAGTGCCTTTGCTCACAGCGCAATATCGCCTGCAGCGCCTCTCCTAGAGTCGTGACCATATCAGTTGGACCCTAGATGACAAGAAAATCGTGGCCTGGTCAGATGAGTCCAAATTTCAGTTGGTAAGAGCTGATGGTAGGGTTACGGTGTGGTGCACATACCACGAAGCCATGAACTCAAGTTGTCAACAAGGCACTGTACAGACTGGTGGTGGCTCCATAATGGTGTGGGCTGTGTTCACATGGAATGAACTGGGTCGTCTGGTCCAACTGAACCGATTGTTGACTGGAAAAGCTTATGTTCGGTTTCTTGGAAAGCATTTGCAGCCTTCATGGACTTCACGTTACCAACCAACGATGGAATTATTATTATGGATACCAATGCACAATGTCATCAGGCCACAATTGTTCTCGAGTGGTTTGAAGAACATTCTGGACAGTGGACGAATGATTTGGTCACCCAGATCGGCCGACATGAATCCAACGAATAGTCATTGGACATAATCGAGAGGTCAGTTCATTCACAAAATCCTGCACTGACGACATTTTCGCAATTATGGACGGCTATAGACGTATCATTGCTCAATATTTCTGCAAGGGACTACCAACGACTAACCTAGTCCACGCCACATTGAGCTGCTGCACTATGCTGAGCAAAAGGAGGTCTGACACGACAGTAGGAGGTATTCCATGTCTTTTGTGACCTCAGTGTAATACGAGTTTGAAGATAAATCAACACCAAACTGTGCCGGCCGAGTGGCCGTACAGTTCTAGGCGCTACAGTCTGAAGCCGAGCGACCGCTACGGTCGCAGGTTCGAATCCTGCGTCGGGCATGGATGTGTGAGATAGGTTAGTTAGGTTTAATTCTGAGTTCTAGGCGACTGATGACCTCAGAAGTTAAGTCGCATAGTGCTCAGAGCCATTTGAACCATTTTTGAACACCAAACTGCAAGACCTTGGCATGTCCCAATGTTTCTTTCAACGGTACTTTTTGTATACATTCGACCTTAGGTACAGTCCATAAAAACTAAATTTTGTAGTCACACTTGGAACCTAAACCTCTGCGAGGTACATATGCCATCAAGACCACATAAAGTGATTCTTAAGGTAAACATAGTATGCATCCTTGCTTCCAGTGTTCACAATGAAGTTAGTCCTGTTCTTAGATTCTGCAGAGTTGTCTACGTGACGACCACACACTAGCAAGTAGCAGATTAACTAATTATTCGTTCCAGACAAACTACTCGAATTCTCTTCCTCATATTTGAAAGGTGGCAAGGATATTATTTCTGCTAAGAGATGATACCTTTCTTTTCCTTTCAGTTAACTGGTGTGCACAATGAAGTTAGCCCCAGTAGTTGACCACAGCCGCCATCGGCACATTTAGTTAGTGCAGGTTGAGGCGCATTTAGTTAGTGCAGGTTGCCTACATCAGGGGCAGGTATGCACTCGGAGGCAAACCTACTGTTCTGCTTTGATTCACAGATACTTAACCTATTGTTCTCCTTTGATTGACAGGTCCTTAACCTATTGTTCACCTGCTCACATCCCCTCCCCTCCCCTACATGTCAGGAAACCTCACCCCCTCGCTGCTACAAGCACACTTTCGGATCTGAGTTACTGGAATAGCCCCTCTCACTCTTATCAATTTGATTGACTACTTAATTAAATTGATCAATTAATTAACCTCTCTACCTCTGGTAAAACCCCTCCCCACCGACCCTCCCTCCCCGAAATTGGTGCGAAAAAGACTCAGTTGATAGTTTGTTAATTTAGTTAATGAATTTGTTCGCAAATCGATTGCTGTGTATGGAATATTGTTTAAGCAATCTGGACAATGTGTCAAATATTGTTTATTTAAACAACTGAGCGGATTCAAGGCAGTGTATGGAATATAGTTTATTTATTTAAAGATGTTTTCAGGCAATCGATCACCTCATCACCCCCTCCCCTCTCTCCCTCCCCTCTCCCCTTCCCTTCCTCTACCTGGAAACTGGCGGCTCTTCGGTGGAGAGGAAGGATCTCATGAAGGGAAATTCAAGGGTATATTTTTTTTTTATAAGAAAAAAGTTTGCTCATAATCCTCTGCTGCTTGGAAAGACGCAGATCTTGTGAGAAGTAATTACACTGATTGCGTTTCTTTTTTATTCCCATTGTGCAAGGATACCATCATGGAACACACATCACACGTAATTACACACAGCTAAAAATCTTTCAATCGTGAAGCATGCACCACCCACCGTACACTGTGCACTGGACCACACAGGATGCTACCGCACGCGCTCCCAGGAGTCGGGATGCACCAGTGGCCCCCTCGAAGTGGTGATGTAGCTGTTAGCTGTGTAACCACATGCAGGTGTTAGTCTGGGTCCCGCAAGAATGAGGAGGCGGCATCCCTTTGATAGATGACACCTGTGAATACCTGTCGAAATACGTGCTCACCTAGGCACCGTTGCTGGCACAATGGCACAGAGCTGCAGGTCTAGCGCTATAGAAATCTGTTCCAATGTTTGCCGGAATAGCTCAGCCTGCATTGATCCTAGATATCTTAATGGGATATGCGAGCTGTGTCTAGTCGTGCATGCATGTTTACATACCCAGCGTGGCTGACACATTGCCGTGAAATGTTAATGTAGTGACTCACCATCGCAGGCGCATCTAAAAGGTTCTCAGTGTTACACTGATGTCATGTGGCTATGTAAATAAGGGCCAACTCGACCTCTCAGAAATTGTAAAATGCCCATAAATAGTTATCGGTCGCTTTTTGCGATGTCTCAGCTTGTCTGCAGGGAAATTCTTGCCCAAATAGGAGATGTTTAAGAAAATAGCTCAGAATAACGACCGAATGCATTCTTTCTGATGGTTCTAACATGGCACCCCATCTGCCACGTGTTAACCTTCCTGGAAGTCGTTAAGTCCTGCTTTCAAGAAACATCTCCAACATGGCAAATGTTCTCATCGCTGTGTACAGGCTCCTATGTCCCAGCACAAACAATGTCTTGTGAATGAATGAAGCATTCTGATTGGCTCTACTGAATTTACCTGCCAACCTGCTGCTGCTGCTGGTGCGGAAACACTCTCCATCTTTTTTTTCTGCAGATGTGGCTTTCAGCTGCAAAACTACACTCCTGGAAATGGAAAAAAGAACACATTGACACCGGTGTGTCAGACCCACCATACTTGCTCCGGACACTGCGAGAGGGCTGTACAAGCAATGATCACATGCACGGCACAGCGGACACACCAGGAACCACGGTGTTGGCCGTCGAATGGCGCTAGCTGCGCAGCATTTGCGCACCGCCGCCGTCAGTGTCAGCCAGTTTGCCGTGGCATACGGAGCTCCATCGCAGTCTTTAACACTGGTAGCATGCCGCGACAGCGTGGACGTGAACCGTATGTGCAGTTGACGGACTTTGAGCGAGGGCGTATAGTGGGCATGTGGGAGGCCGGGTGGACGTACCGCCGAATTGCTCAACACGTGGGGCGTGAGGTCTCCACAGTACATCGATGTTGTCGCCAGTGGTCGACGGAAGGTGCACGTGCCCGTCGACCTGGGACCGGACCGCAGCGACGCACGGATGCACGCCAAGACCGTAGGATCCTACGCAGTGCCGTAGGGGACCGCACCGCCACTTCCCAGCAAATTAGGGACACTGTTGCTACTGGGGTATCGGCGAGGACCATTCACAACCGTCTCCATGAAGCTGGGCTACGGTCCCGCACACCGTTAGGCCGTCTTCCGCTCACGCCCCAACATCGTGCAGCCCGCCTCCAGTGGTGTCGCGACAGACGTGAATGGAGGGACGAATGGAGACGTGTCGTCTTCAGCGATGAGAGTCGCTTCTGCCTTGGTGCCAATGATGGTCGTATGCGTGTTTGGCGCCGTGCAGGTGAGCGCCACAATCAGGACTGCATACGACCGAGGCACACAGGGCCAACACCCGGCATCATGGTGTGAGGAGCGATCTCCTACACTGGCCGTACACCACTGGTGATCGTCGAGGGGTCACTGAATAGTGCACGGTACATCCAAACCGTCATCGAACCCATCGTTCTACCATTCCTAGACCGGCAAGGGAACTTGCTGTTCCAACAGGACAATGCACGTCCGCATGTATCCCGTGCCACCCAACGTGCTCTAGAAGGTGTAAGTCAACTACCCTGGCCAGCAAGATCTCCGGATCTGTCCCCCATTGAGCATGTTTGGGACTGGATGAAGCGTCGTCTCATGCGGTCTGCACGTCCAGCACGAACGCTGGTCCAACTGAGGCGCCAGGTGGAAATGGCATGGCAAGCCGTTCCACAGGACTACATCCAGCATCTCTACGATCGTCTCCATGGGAGAATAGCAGTCTGCATTGCTGCGAAAGGTGGATATACACTGTACTAGTGCCGACATTGTGCATGCTCTGTTGCCTGTGTCTATGTGCCTGTGGTTCTGTCAGTGTGATCATGTGATGTATCTGACCCCAGGAATGTGTCAATAAAGTTTCCTCTTCCTGGGACAATGAATTCACGGTGTTCTTATTTCAATTTCCAGGAGTGTATTTTGTACAGATGGTCACATCGCACTGACAGTTAAACCTTGCATAAGTGGCATACAGATCGCCTAATACAGAAAGACACTTCCTCAATTACACTGCTCTGTCACTCCGAATGGAAGTTTGAATACTAGAGCGTGAAACTGATCTCCAACCCAGCAATATATCACATTGTACTGTGTCGATGTAGTAAACATACAATATGTATCCTGCGCCATAAAAAATCGCCCTTCTTGCATCATGCATATAGCTATCGACCAATGGACACTCATATATATATTGCGAAGACAGACAGCACTGTATATACTCCTTGCAACACTAGATATTTTCCCGCAGCCGATGGTCACAAGTCATCTGCTTCTGATGCTTGACCAGAGCATCCTCAGTGGACCGAAGTCACTCTCCAAACTGTTGTACAAAGATGGGCCCATTTCCCCTAGGCACAAAGGCATCACCGTTTTGTGGTCCCTACCTGCTTGCTTGCTTGTTTTCTACACCAATCTCCATACTCTGCGATTACAAGAACATATATAATTTCACATGGGCTGCCAGAATATCATGTCATTTTCGAGAGACACTTGTACATATAACGCGAAGACTGTTGTACAAAGGCTGGGTTGGTTCCCCTCGGCACAAAGGCGTCACCGTTTCTATTCCCAACCTGCTTGCTAGCTTTTTTCTACACCAATCTCCAGATTCTGTGATTCCAAGAACACATTTATTTTCACATGGTTTGCCAGAATATTATACCATGTACACGATACTTCTTGTTATGAAGCACATAGCAATGTCGCTTGCATAGCACCGTTGCTCACGCAACATAATTCCAAAGATTGTTGTTGTTGTTGTCTTCAGTCCTGAGACTGGTTTGATGCAGCTCTCCATGCTACTCTATCCTGTGCAAGCTTCTTCATCTCCCAGTACTTACTGCAACCTACATCCTTCTGAATCTGCTTAGTGTATTCATCTCTTGGTCTCCCTCTACGATTTTGTCCCTCCACGCTGCCCTCCAACGCCAAATCTGCGAGACTGGAAATTATTTCTCTAGAAACCCGAAACTTTAACGAGATGGAGCATGCTGTAAACCACTGAGTATCTAGAAACTTATTCTGTCTGTGAAGACCTTTACATGAAAACTCGATAAAATAGAGGAAACTGATATTTCCACTCACGAATACCCGTTTCAATGATGTATCAGATTCCAAATAATCCCTATAATTTTCAAAGTCAGCCAAGGTGTTTCTTATGTCTATAGAACCAGCAAACATGTGTTCCACCTGTCTTTCACCTTCTAGATATGCACACCACTATCGATGTTCTCTCAACTAAATAAAAGACAGGAAATGTGAAGAAGAAGTCAATCAGACCATTTACATGAGAGAGAATAATGGTCCGCCCAAACAATGTCCATATTGAGTCTTCTCAAATTCCCATAAAAGCTGTCCAACACATCCTAAGTACTAGTTCGCTATTAGGCAGTCTAGAGGATGACATGTTAAGTCAGCTACATTCCTGCATCCCAACAGGCCTCTCCATTTGGACAGCTCCTACCGTTAGTCGGAAACGTGAGTCATTCCCATCACAGGTCACCCGCGCTGCACGCCAAGAACACATGAGTATTATTTTCGCAGATGAACTTTCTCATAAAAAAAAAGGCCAGTGCGAGTAGTATTGACAGTCTGAGGGTTCTGTACAAACTTAATTATGTATATAGACAGTTCATCCATCTCAGGAAACGAGAACTACGACGATTTTTGCTTGTTATCGACACTGATACTGGCAAGATATTGGTCCTGAGAATTCCAAGACTTTCGAGAATGTTTTAATTTCAAGTCTGAAGTCGGATAACAAATGACAAAACAAAAATCTTTTTTTTTCGTGTGATATAATTACAAATTAACACTTATCGGTTTTTTTCCCTTTACTAGTACTGTTAATCTTCATTATAGGCGAATGTCATGATTCTAGGTCAACGGGAAGCTCCTTATAGGTTTTAATGAGTGAGTTTGCGGGTATCAAAATATATGACGTATATGGCCGTATCTTTTGATTTCACAGACTTACAAGCTCCAGTTTTTTACATCGCCAAAGGACCGCAGACTTTAGTATGTAATATACATTTCAATTTTTTACGTTTCCCCCTTTCTAAGGAAAAGAGTTTTTCAACAGTCGCACTAACAGACAGATAGACGCATAACAAATTGATCCTACAAGGGTTCCTTTTCACCGACTGACATACAGAACCCTGAAAGGAGTGATTTATTATGGAGGATGATACGTGAATAAATTTCATGAAAAAGATTGTAAGTGTAAGAAGGCTAGTGCAACATACGACGTGTGGCTGCAGAGGTTTCTCACAGCTCTTGATTTCTCGCTTTACATCGTCAAATAATTTCTGTGTCGTCCTAATGAACATAGTATGTTTGACTCAATTTCTGAGTATTCGTTGATATAAGACGATAATGGTATTAAATCTTTCACGAGCGACGTTCCCAGAGACTTGAGTGAGGCAAACATGATAAACATACCACGGAGCGTCGGGAGTTCCACGCT